>NC_133532.1:89235905-90467155 GCF_048544455.1 Silene latifolia | reverse complement strand
TCTATTTGGTTTTTATTTTTTATATCTATTTGGTTTTTATTTTTTCAGATTTGTTGGTTTATCTTTTTTATATCTAGATGATTTTTATTTTTTATATCTATTTTGTTTTTATTTTTTCAGATTTGTTGGTTTTTATTTTTTTATATCTAGATGGTTTTTATTTTTGATATCTATTTGGTTTTTATTTTCTAGTTTTGTGAAATTACTTTTTTTTTTAATTTTAGATCTTTTTTTTTTTTTTGCAGATCTATTTATTAATTCTTGTCTTGTTATATGCAACTTCAATGTGTATGACTTCAATGGCCATTTTAGCAACTTTAATACACATTTTGTGCAACTTTAGTGTTCATTATGTGCAACTTTAATGTTTATTATGCGCAACTTCAGTGGCATTAATTATGTGCAACTTCAATGGCAATATGTGTAACTTCAATCTCATCTTCTTACTGTGTTGGTTTCAAATCTGAATTTATATTTGTACTAAAGTTACACAATTTTGGACTAAAGTTATACAAAAAAGGACTAAAGTTATACTATTATGGACTAAAGTTACACAATTTTGAACTAAAGTTATATAAAAAGGACTAAAGTTACAGTAGGACAAATTTTATAAATTTGTCTTAATATTAAAGAAGTTTCAATTAATGACTAAAGTTACACTATTTATGACTAAAATTGCACTATTTACGACCAAAGTTATAACCTTTAAACATTAATGTTACAATATTTAGGACAAAAGTAATATCATTATGGATAAAAGTTATAAATTTATAATATTAAATCTCTTATTCTTCTCATTTCTCCTTTTTTTTGGACTATTCACAATTTTGGACTAAAGTTACACAAATTTGGATTAAAGTTATATAAAAAATGACTGAAGTTATATTATTATGGACTAAAGTTGCACTATTTACAACTAAAGTTATACCCTTTAAACATTAAAGTTACAATATTTAGGACAAAAGTTATATCATTATGGATTAAAGTTATAAATTTATAATATTAAATCTCTTATTCTTCTCATTTCTCCTTTTTTTGGACTAAAGTTGCACAATTTTTTACTAAAGTTACATAATTTTGTACTAAAGTTACACAAAAAAAAACTAAAATTACAGTATGACAATTTATATAAACTTGTCCTGTAAATTTACCTATAGTATAACTTTAATCCTTTTCTGTATAACTTTAGTCCAAAATTGTGTAACTTTAGTCCATAATAGTATAACTTTAGTCCTTTTTTGTATAACTTTAGTCCAAAATTGTGTAACTTTAGTCCATAATAGTATAACTTTAGTCCTTTTTTGTATAACTTTAGTCCAAAATTGTGTAACTTTAGTCCATAAGAGTATAACTTTAGTCCTTTTTTGTATAATGTGCATTGAAGTTGCACATAATGGCATTGAAGTTATACATAATGTGGATTGAAGTTATACATAATATTAGTGAAGTTATACACGTTGAAGTTTAAATACTAAAACTGAAAATTTTATAAAACAAGACGAAATTTAACAAGATGAGATTTTAAATAATTTATAAAACAAGAGGTTGAAGTTATAAACTATTGAACCATATAGTATATATGTTTATGTTTTGATGATGTCAAGGTGCTTTATAATTTATATACTTGTTGCGTGTAATCGTTAGTCTAAGTCTTTTAGATTCGATTTATCTAAAACAAACAACAAAGGAAGTTGTGATGGAAGTATATAAGAATCAAGCCTCAATTCAAGATCAAACGATGTGAAGATTCATTCAAGATTTATGTGAAGACGAAGTCCGTCTAAAGATTAATCAAGCTTGGATGATGACGTAGCCTATACTCGAAGATCTCCTTGAAGATTAGAATAGTATAGGAGATTATCTCTTAATGATAACCAAGAATGAAGTTTCTTGAATTAGTAAAGTTATAGCTTTGCAGCTATAACATTACTAGTAAAAGAGCTCAATGTTATAACTCTCTTACTATAACATTGAGATGCTGAGTTTACTATACACGACATATAACGTTTTAAAAATTGTTTTTAAAATTGTTTAAAGTTTATTTTTAAATGTTTTGATAAAAGTATTTACTTGATAAAGCCCGGTTTAGTGCGGAGTTCGGTTCTTTGTTGAACGTTTACTAGTAGTCGTTTTGGGTCAACTTATGAGTTGGACCATGCTACTAATTAGGGTTTCAACAAAGCCTCTCTTAAAACCTAAATTCTAACCCATATATTGAGCTAGGGTTTGCATGAGTCACGAGGCATATGAGCCGTGACATCTCGTGTAGACTAAGATATGTTTGGTAAAGATTATATATCTTTGCATATCTTATATATCTTACTTAATATATTTGTTTATGATAAAAGATATTCTTGTTATAGAAAATCTTATCATATCTTAGAATTTATAGTAAAGATAATAATTGAATAAATTATATTCTATCTTTTGGAATATTCTTTATTATCTTTTAGGCTTTTAGGAAAGAAATAATAGAAGATATGATTTGTTAACATATCTCATATTATTCGGCCATTAGGGTTTCTAAAAAACCGAATTGCCTTGCTCTTTCCTTCCTATAAATACTTTGCTCTTTGCAACATTTAATCAGTGACCTTAAGCATAAAAATTGACTTTATTTTTACAAAGCAAATCGTGTGTTTCAAAGCAGAAAACCGTTTTGTTATTTTTGAAAGGTCGTGTGTTTTAAACTCGTATATTCATTTGTTAAGTTATCGTTATAAGATAATAGTGCTTATTTGATTTCTAACTTGTTCATTAACGTGAACCTTTGCAAGAATCATTAGTGCTTTCTTATTAGCGTAAGTTAGTCACTCGAGTATTTAACGGTACTCATTGAGTTACAGCTAGAGTTAGTTGTACGAGTTGGGTTAGTAAATTTGTAATCCGTAGAAAGGTACTAAATTTATTAATCGAGAATAGTGGACGTAGGTTTCAACTTGTAAAACTGAACCACTTCAAAAACCGTGTGTCTCCTCTCTTTCGTTCGCTTGTTTATTTTGTTTTACATTCATTAGTTGATTAGTTAAACTTTAATCAATAAACTTTAAATAATCAATTACATTCATACAATCGAAAAAGCTTTCAAAAGTTTTAAATCCTCAATTCACCCCCCCCCCCCTCCTTGAGTATTTCGGATCGATAGACTCTTCATAAACATTGAAAATTGAGAAAATAAATAAATATACATTTAAATTTAAATACTAAAACTGAAAAATTTATTTAACAAGACGAATTTTAAAGAACGAGATTTGAAAAAATAAAAAACACGATGATATTTGAAATGTCAAAATATGCATTATAATAACTTTAATATGTCTAAGATTAATATTAACAAATAGAAAAAAAAAACAACTCCAAACAACAAATTTAACACAAAACCGAAAAAAAAACGACGATAAAAAAGACACATTCAAAAAAAAAAAAAAAAAAAACGTTAATTGAGAGTGAAACGAGATCGGGTGGTGAGACGGTGGGCGGTGGGTGGGTGGTGTTGGGTGAGGTAGTGGTGTATGAGGAAAAGTGATTTTGATTTAATTGGATTTTTTATTTTTTGGGGTTTTTTGATTTGTTTGGATTTTTTGGGTTTTTGATTTATTTGGATTTTTTGGGTTTTTTTATTTATTTGGGTTTTTTATTTATTTGGATTTTTTAAATTTTTTAAATTTTTGGGGTTTAAGAGAGGAGGCGGGTGAAATTTGTGAGATGAGAGAGAAATGGGTGAGTGGAAACAAATATAT
The DNA here is from genome assembly GCF_048544455.1 of Silene latifolia. Lineage (NCBI taxonomy): Eukaryota > Viridiplantae > Streptophyta > Magnoliopsida > Caryophyllales > Caryophyllaceae > Silene > Silene latifolia. The sequence continues at coordinate 90,463,415 of NC_133532.1, read as the reverse complement.
AGTAAATTAGTGATTAATTATGGTGGATTAGTAAGGTGTGTTAATTAGCCATTTAATGACTTTAGGTGGGTTCATCTCATCCCTCCATCTCCCTCCATCCAATGGCCTCTAAGAGGACTTATGGACTCATATATAGTAAGAGCCTAAGAGGACTCACTTGATCTCTCTCTCTTTCTCTCTCTCTCTATAGAGAGAGAGAGAGGGGGGGCAAGATCCGGTGAGTTTGCCAATTTTCGTGAGTTACCCCCGCGTATATAAACAATTGATCTAACAAAATTAATTGCTCACAATCGTACGTCACACAAACAATCTCTACACTCTTTCTCTGCCAATTCCCAGTTTTTGTAAGAAACAAAAATTCATCGTCAAAAAATCAGTCAAAATCGTCCAAATTCATTAACAATTTCATCAGTTATTCCCCAATTGTTTTGTAATTCCAATCGATTACACCAAACTCATTCACAATTTCAAAAAATCAGTCAAAATCGTCCAAAATCTTCCAAATTCATCGTCAATTTCATCAAATTCTTCCTAGTTTTTATGTAATTCGATATGATTATAGGAAATTCATTCACAATTTCGATTATGTAATTGAAACGATCAATTGCTTGATGATTTATTATCATAATCATCAATCATAAAAACTAGAAAACCAAGGTATGAATATCACTTACGATTTCATAGCTAATAATCGTATAACTTCATTGATTTACGTAGCTATTGCAATAAAATAACCGTGTTCTGATTCTACTTCGTTAGTATGCTTGTTTATCATACCGTTGACATTTGATTGCTGATTTATTATCATAATCCTGAAAAATTGTGTAACACCCCCATACTCCAAGTGCCTTACCAGGACCACTTAAGGCATGGAAGTGCTACCATCTCGGTTACCCGAGGCAAGGAATATCATAAGACAAAAACGAAACGTACTTTCAAGGTAAATATAGTTAAACGATTACATGTTCATAACCAAAACCGATAAACTGAAAAACAAGGTTCTCAGACGGTCTACTGATAAAACTATCAAAACTATAAAACATCGTCTGACACAGCGGAAGATTTCTAACTGCCACGTGATGACTCATCCCAGCTATCCCATACGTGTCATATCATACATGCTCAATAACTGCTCACCATCCCCGAATGGATCACCATAGTTTTTAAAACATTTAAACGGGGTCAATACTAATTACACAATACAAACCACTACGAAACAAATGCCAAACAGCTCAAACGACACATCAATCCCCAGTCTCCATCATCAATCTCCACCCCACTGACTACACACTAAAGTGTGTAGTCCTGCCAGAATATCCATCGCAACAGATACTCCACACCGCCAGTGGGGGACGGCAGCCGCTCTCACCTAAGCCCCGCTCATCTCATCCGAGCGATAAACCCATGTTCCTTAATGTGCACATCCCTTCTGTGGCGGGTTCCACAGAAGGCGAATCAAGGGCGTGAAGCCACTCCCGCAAGTGACTCCACTCAGCCAGGGACGCACCCCGAAGATCACAAACAGTTAAACAGTAATCACAACACAACCTCAACAACCGTCTGAAACATTCAACAATACAATATCACCACCGTCTGAAACAATCAATAATACAATATCACAACCGTCTGAAACAATCAACAATTACTATCTACAGCACAATCACCACACACATCATGTAACTAATACTGAGTAGGGAAACCCTACCTGGAATGCAATCACTATTCAGACGATCTAGCAGCTGTCTCAAAATCTTTCTTCTACGAACCCTCCTCCTATACACATATTCATACAATCACTACTACAACAATATAATTATAAAACCCCTAATTTACCCAATTAGGGTTTTAACCAAACTCAAAGAAACAACATAAAAACTATACAAGGATCTTACCCTCGACACGACGAACTCAACGGTGTAAAGAACGTGACGATCCGACAACCTTAGCCCTTGGGATTTGATGGTAACGCGACGACGTAGACAACGTAACTTCTTTTCTCTTTTGAAAGGTTTTTATAAAAAGTACAAATGATGAAGAAAGTGACGAAAAGCTTAATATATCAATCAGGCGTTACTAACAAAACCCGACTAAAACAACCCGTAAAAGTAACTTACTCGATCGAGTAAGTAACTTACTCGATCGAGTGCCATACATACTCGATCGAGTACCCATCAGACAGACTACTGTTTCGCATAAAAACATTCTTACTCGACAGAGTAAGCCCCACTCGATAGAGTACCCAAAGACTCGTAAAACCGTAGTATTACAGTCTTCCCTCCTTAAAAAGAACTTCGTCCCCGAAGTTCAATCCATACTTAAAAACAAACATACTAACTCGATCAAGACACAACAACGCAACTAAGAACTCAAAACAAAACTCCAACCAAACATGAACTCGTAAGACCAACTCCACTATCTATTCCTACCTCCACAACATGGCTCACGATATCGTATCAACTCCATTATATCTCTCTCAACACTAACTCCATACACTACCAACTACCGTCCACAAGCGTTGCTAGCTCCGTAATATATCATCCACTAGAAAATCCAATATCAAGACACTCATAGACATCAAACGGAATGTTACATTCTACCACCCTTAAAAGGAACTTCGTCCTCGAAGTTTACTCCCACTCATAACATCATCATCCAACTGTCAACACTATCGAAGAATTCTCACACTCCCGGACATCACACTACTACAGGCATGGTCATGACCTTTAACAAACTCGACCACAACAGAAAACCATCTTTTATTCTCCATTAAGACTCAAACTTCCATATACTACAACATCTACAACCATCAAACTCTCTTTGCCGCATCCTACTGCTCTTAATAATTATTGTTACGTCCTCGTAACTCACTAATACTAAATCCTAGCTATATCTTCTCATTATCCTCATCACCACCGCATGTCAAAGATAACCACCTATAATCTAAACATTCGCCATGCATATATCTAAGGCTCTCTTACTTAAACAAATCTCATACTTCAATTCACTCGTCACACCACCTACCCTATACCTCAAAATCTTTAGCTTAACCAAAACTTCAATTGTTCCCTATTACTGCCAAAACGACATAATCCTCTATACCTGCACCTATCTCCATACTCATAACTCACGATCCACAATTATTACATACACTCACACTAGATTCTCAAGTTCTTTTCTTTCATTACCGCAAAACTCACACATAACTTAACATGACACTAATTCCCAACACCATACACTCACTTTGTCCCCAAAATCGATTATGAACCTGCGGCGTCCATATCAAGACAAAGACATGTTCCACAAATCACTTGCCATGACTATGACTACCGATTCCTCATCTTAAAACAAGATCAAAATTACTATAACAACTTCTCACAACTGTGGCCCATCAACAGAATATTACTATACCATGCAACAACAAAAACATATGCAGCTCTCTTTTATATCATACTCTTGTTGGGAAATGTGTCCTCAACAATAGTGCGATCACATGATTTAAATATCGTTATTAAATCTCATACCAAGAATACGAAAGGGATGATACATTACATATATAGTCAACTGGTCCACACATATCGGTAATGATTGGTTGACTAGAGTTTGACAAGATCTTGTCGTGCGACGGTGGTGATCGATTGATCCCTCGAGGTCACACCTAAAGGACGATTCCCTTAATTGAAAAGGTTAATTAATTGTATGCCGTCTGATTAATTAATTCCTTAAAATTGAACAAATTATTATAAGAGAGAAAAATGACATCTTATTATAATGTGATTAAATGAGATTTTATTTAGTAATTTAAGAAGTTATATTACTAAAATTAATCGGTGTTTGCGAAACACGCGAGATGAGAATGATAAGTTAGTTATAATTACAAGATGTTGTGAATTATACTAACTAGTAATTAAATGACCATTTTATGAGAAAGTAATTTTAAATTACTAGTCAATTTGTTAAATATGATTTATTTAATTTGTAAATGATATTTAATTTGTTAAATATGCATTTTAAATTAAAACATGACATAAGACATGTCACATGTCACATGACATACAATTGTACAATTGACAAAAATAAAATGGACTCCATATTACTACATATAAACCGAAATTAGGTGGGCATGATTAGAAGTTTTGTCCTTTTCCATTTGTCTTATTCATTTTTATGACATGATAAATGATAGTGACATGACTATGGACAAAGCCTTACACTAGTTTGTCTTGTGAAGACAAAAAGCAAAAAGAATAGGGTCCTTAATACACCCACCCCACCGGTTTTGTCAAGTGATGTTAGAGAGTTTTCTCTCAATTTTTACTCATTCTTTTATGTTAAAATAAAAACATAAAACCTTCTCTCTCTTGTTCATCATAAAATCAAGTTTGATGAATCTAATTTGTATGAATCAATTACTAATAATACTAGTAGTAGTATATGAGTTTTAGTAATAAATTTTAAGGTAAACCACATTACAAATATCTAGTACATATTAGTTTGTGGGATTAAGGGATAGTCTTGGGTGCTACTAATTGGAGGGCTTCTATTTTGAAGTCATGAATGTTCATCCATTATTAGAAAGCTCAAGAACTAACAAGAAGGAGATCTTGTTGGTGCCCATTTGACCGAAATTCATATGGTGAGAAAACGATTTCTTCACTTATCTATTTTAGTTTGCATGCATAAGATTTGTAATTAATTTTATGACTAAATTAATTTATAACATATATGAATATGTTAAGTAATGAGATATAGATTTCCAACAAGCGGTATCATGAGCACAAGGTTGTTTGCATGCAAATCGGTTATAGTTTTTCCGAGTTATACGATTAACATATAAAACTTGTAAATTTGTGTTATTATGATATATCACGAAAATAATTTATGCATGTTAACGTTTCTGGTCCTAAAATGTATTTAGGATATTTTGGTTAATTTATGGATTTTTATTGTTCATTTTATTTAATATTGGCATTAAAATGTGATTTTTATGATAAAAATGTCATTTTTGGACGAAAATTAGCTAAACTTCGAATTTTCCAGTGGTTTTTGGATATGTTTTCACATATATTATTTTTAGATGATCTGGAAATTTTCAAAATTTTTGGAGTTCTTATGCTCGAAATATGGATTTTTCATGATAAAAATCGAATTTAAATGAAAAATAGGTTAATATGAGAAATATTTCGAATCTGGTCATAGAAATTTAGTATGGTGTCACATGCAATTTTACAAGATCTGTGTAAAATAATAGGCTATAATGAAGTCTTCATGCATGATTTATGGATTTTTGATGAAAAATAGCATAAATTGTGACTTAATTAGTGAAAAATTGCTAAAACATACTTCATGACTAAGGAAAAACATCACATGTTGCATTTTATTACCTTTTTCAGATATAAAATTGAAAAGTTGATAAATATAATTTTTCTCATGTTTTTATGATTATATTTGATAAATCCGATAAACCGCAACAATGTTTTTCCCGTTAAATTTTCGAAATTTTTAACCTAAGTTTTTGAACATTATGAGTGTCATGGTATTTTTCCAGAATTTTCATGAGTTTAAATTTCAAACTTTGAATTTATTTGAAATTTTTGTGATTTATTTGAAGTTTATAGCATTTTATTGTAATTTTGAGTCCATTAATGAACAATTTTAAGAAATATGAGTTAATTATAGTCAAATAGTTAGTGGAGACTAATTTTGAGTCTTAATAGGTTAGGGTAATTAAATTGTGCATAAATATGAATTTATGTAATTTATTGTGATTTTATAAGGTTGAATCACGCAAATCCGTAAAAACCGTTTAATATACGATATTGGCTCCTTAAAGGCGATTTAGCATAAAATTGGGCATGTTCATACATATTATAATGCTGCATTTTATTTATGATTGTCATAATTTTATTTTATGTAATTTTTGAATTATGTAATTTTTACTTAGTATGGCCTTAGTTTTTAATTGATATTACCCGAAATGTATGGGAATATCGATTCGGTTGTAATTTATTGTGATCTCGTATCACCGTTTTGTAATTTAATAGATTTATTTTTATTTTAATTACAAATGTATAATAGGAAATAAATTATGTAATTTGTTATGAAATTTATTTTTTCTGGAGATCCTTGAAGACGGTGTCACTCAAGAAGGCGATCCATTAAAGACGGTGTTACCTCGAGATGCGTGCCAAAAACCGAAGTTCAAGGGACCAATGGAGTTGGTTTCCGAATATGTAATAGTTAATTAGATTTTCTATTTTAGGAAGGCCATACTAGGATTTGTTTTTATGCTTTTCATTTTATTTATATGTTGCATGCATCGCTAAATCGCCATAACTAAAACATGCATTGTCTTTTTAATCGAGTTTATCGACCATGTCAATTACAATTATCGTAGTTCACCGCTTTAGTTCACTTAAAACGTGATAGATAATAAATTGACATGACCTCTCGCTAAAATAAACAATTGAGACTTAGCCTTACCAAAAAGTAGAAACCATGAAAACCTATTTCGCGAGGGAGTGCACTCGGCCACCCCGGGGTACAAACCTTGTTACGTAGGGGAAGTGGGTGATAAATGTCTATCCACCAAATTCATGTTGATGAGGGTTTCATCGGCAACCCCGTGCCCAAGTTAATGTGGGTTTGGATCATGGACACATTTATTCGAAATTTGGATTGAACTCAACAAAAGTTTTTTGATAAGGGTTTCATCGGCTACCCCGTGCCCTTGTCGGATGTGTTTTGGGCTAAAGATAAATGTTAATGTAATTTTATCGAGCGAGAGTTCTAAAAGTAGAATCGATTAAAGAGTTAATCCACCGAGTTATATTGATAAGGGTTTCATCGGCTACCCCGTGCCCAAGTTAATATGAATTTGGATCTCGGAATCATTTATCATTGTTGGGTAGAGGTCACTATGTAAATGCTTTACTTGTTATTTACAAGTATTAATAAAATGATAAATGTTAAGTTTTCCACTATTCCGTTATCATATTGTTCTATTTCTTTACCACAATTCATATACGATATCATTTCGATTTTCGATTCGAATCTCCATTAAAACATCGTAACTAAAGACAAAATTTGAATTTTCTTCTAAAGACCTCGAATTATCCATTAGAAGGATCTCTTGTAAAGAGTATAGATAAAAGTTATTCATTATCAAACAGGTTTTTGATTCTAGACTAACACATCTACTTACAATGGATTGTTTTTCATATACTTAATTGAATTAAGTACCTTGAAACGATAAATTGTTTTGGTAATTAGATTTGTCAGAATTCGTAATTGACCAAAATAACGCAACCACTTCAATGAAAGTTTTAAGACTAAAACGAACAAATGAAGAGTAATCTTCATGAATTCAATTTTGCTTCTCAAAGCAAAGACTCATTGAAATGAGTGGGAGCATTCTCTTAAACCGTTAAGATGAGGACGAGGTTCAAGAAGTAAAGATTATAATGGAATTGATACAAGGTAATGTTAAAAGTAAAGTTGTTGAGAATAACGATACTAAACCTATCAATCCCGATCGATAAAGTTTCCATTGTCTTAAATGTTGGACACTAGAAAGGAAACTACCCCAAATTATTGAAGAATCAACAAGTTAGTTGTGAGACATCTAATGGGATCTTCTTCTTTAAATGTTTATTTGATTGACATAAATCTTGCTAGAACTACTTCGTCAATATTAGAAACCAGTGGAGGTTTTCATCATTGTATGCGATACATAGAATGATTAGAATATGACGACTAGCAACAATGATATCGAGAGATAGAGTCATTGTGTAATCAATCTAGTTTTGGGTTTATAGTTGTACTTAATTATGACTATTAAGTACATAAACTCTAAATAAGAATATATACTTGTTAAGATACAAAAGAGGTTTCACTTTTGTGACCCTATACACCACGATTTGATGTATGGCTAGCCCATTATCAAGGTGATTATATTCTAAACCAAACTAGAATGATATATCATGAAGATGATGCAAGACTCAAATTGGTAACCCAAGATTAAACCTTAAATTCTGGAATGATTAACGCAAAGAGTTATCGAGTACTCTTGAGACCATTAGATCTTATGGTATATGCGTATCTTGTATTCAAAGCAAGATGTCTCGTGCCTTTTGGTTAAAAGGAGATCGAGGTTGTAAATCATTGATCCATAATCGGTTGATCATTTTCTTTTACCAACGATTTAAGTTGATGCTAATGTGTTCACTTAATAAGGTAAATAGAGAAATCTTTGAATAAATTCAAAGAGTTCAAAGAAGCACGATTTAGTCGTGATGGGATTATCAAAGTGAAGACTTTGATATAAGCCAAAGGAAATGTGATATAGTATCACAAGTTAATCTCTCTTAGCACGCATTATGGAATAATGTGTGATTGGACAAGAATTCAAACGCTATTCGATATGGTTTGGACTTCAATCAAGTTACTTTGAGTTACTTGATCCTTTTTGGAGATTTTATCATTTTGTCTAGATTATTTTTCCACTAAATCTAAAACGAATCATATGAGATATGAAATGGTAGGGTACCATATTTGTAAGTTTTCACAAGAAACAAATGCTCATTTTTCCCTTTCAATTATCACGAGTACGACGGGTTTGCGGCTCGTGAAACTGTCTTTCTAAAATACAAGTTTATTTCTAGAAGACAGAGTGGGAGAAATTATTCAAGAGCCACAAAGAATTCCACAAAGAATGTTATGTCGCAAGAAACTGGTCTTTCTTTGCTACATGAGACGTTTTGTGTAAGATGTCGTTTCTTTAAAACCTAGGAGGTTAAATTCGTCACTTGTTAAAGATGATGAATTCATGTTACTTTTAAGAAAGTAAAGAGCTTACAACTTACAAAGAAGTTGTTTGATTCAAGTTGATTACTTCTGGAAAGTAATGAACATATGACTTACATGAGAGTGTTTAAGTCACAACTCAATACAAGGCTTAGAGCCATGAAAATCCGAAATAAAAAGGCTTGATTAGTGACAAAGGGTTTTGCACTAATAAAGAGAGATTTCAAAGCAAGATTGGTGGCAAAGAGTTTTGCACTGGTTGAAATGCTTAAGTCTATTTGGATCTTCTTAGGGATTGTGTTTCATTATTATGAAATACATTGCGAGTGAATCTAAAACCCACTTCTTCAATTAGAAGGAATGTATTCAATACATGTCTTAAGTTTTGTAGATTCTTGCAATCCTAAGATAATGTGAAACTTAAGAGAGGGTCTTAAGTAGGACATCAATGAGTTGGAATCAATGTTTTGATCATGTTATAAAACTTTTATCGATAAGTCGAGAAGTTGTGTTTATACATGGAGTTTAGTGGCAGTTACGGAAATTTTTAATTAGTCTTATATGTGGATGACATATTGATCATTGCGAATGATTTAAGACTTATGGAGTATTATAATACATCTTTAATATCCAGATTTATGGAAATAAATCCACATGATATTAGCGTCAAATAAGAAGTCTTATGTGTTGATAAGATTCATGACTAGTTCAACCAAGTTGAACATATTTGATTGATTCCATCTGTCTCCGCTGCCGGATCAATTAAATAAGTAATGATGTATAACACTTCATATGCTTTGAGTATGATGAATTGTTTTAAAATCGAATTTAAGTAATCTTTACCAAGTAAGCCATAAAGATTACCCTTAAGTGCTTGCAGAAGCATTAAGGAAGTAAAACAAAGTGTTTATGATGCAATTTTTGTGTAAGGGTGTTACACAAATGACAATTGACAATTGAGATTGCGCATGGTTTCCGACAAAACCATAATCAAAACACATTAGGATGGTTAAGATACCATTGTGGCTATGTTACTTAAGAAATAGATTTTCTAGAATCGTTCTAGGCAATAAAGAACAATGAGAGATATTTATAACGGAAATTGAGTACACTTGCAATCATGAGATGTGCAAGAGGATGGGTCCCGCACACTGTGAAAACAGTGGGAGCTATTCTTAGGCTAGAGGGCTATGTCTTGATTGAATCTCGACACGTACTCAGAAAGTTTTGTGATGCAAATGTATACATTACAAAGGAAAAAAAAGTATGTAGTAAGGTTCAGTAAGGTACAAGAAGTTGATAAAACCTACTAACCAAAGCCTTCTCATAGGCTTAACATGATGAGTCATGTCATTTCAATTAAATTGAGATGAACAACTACATTCAAGATCAAATTAGATTATATAATATGAAATAGTAATCAGGCATTAACTATTCATATGTGATAATCGCATTTGTCGTTCGAGTTTTTACTTTAAAAAACTCTTTTCTTATACTTTGTTACATCCAAACGGGTTGTAGAGACAATATTGAACCCCGTTAAAGTGAACCCGGATTAACATGGTATTCGCCCATAGCCACTTGTATGAGGTGACGTCTCGAAGTGACTAGAGTGTGATGGGATTGATGGCAAGTTCAAGTGCCATAGAGTCATGTGAGATGACTAGTCGATCACATAGGCAGACTGTTAGGAACACTTTGTCGGGCAGTGACCGCTTATAGAGTTCTGGCAAATTTATAAAGCCTGGTCGTGGCGAGAGCTACTATAGTATTCTAATGAGTCGATTCTTTTGACTAAAGACTGTTCGCCTAAGATGGCACAGTTTCAGATTAACTTTGATTTGTGTTACTACGACCTTCGTAAATGGGGTCAAATGGGCATATTTTGGGTTATGATGGCTGTGGCTAGTCGAAGGGAATAAGTGCGATAGGAATTGTCCACCCCTTTGTCAGGGTTAAAACAATATCTCAGGGCCACTCGAGGAGTAATGAACTAGAAATGCGAGGCCACGCTCGGAAGGTACCCATGGTGGATAAATTCCGGTCAATCAGTTATTCTCCAGATCGAGGAAACCACTCTCGATATGATCACTTGCAAGTACGACCCGAAAGACACCTTGCATTGAGTGGGAGATAGTAATAGGACAAGAGAATTGGTGACGCACACTTGTCGAGGACAAGTGGGAGATTGTTGGGAAATGTGTCCTCAACAATAGTGCGATCACATGATTTAAATATCATTATTAAATCTCATACCAAGAATACGAAAGGGATGATACATTACATATATAGTCAACTGGTCCACACATATCGGTAATGATTGGCTGGCTAGAGTTTGACATTACTGTCGTGCGACGGTGGTGATTAGTTGATCCCTTGAGGTCACACCTAAAGGACGATTCCCTTAATTGAAAAGGTTAATTAATTATATGCCGATACAGATTAATTAATTCCTTAAAATTGAACAAATTATTATAAGAGAGAAAAATGACATCTTATTATAATGTGATTAAATGAGATTTTATTTAGTAATTTAAGAAGTTATATTACTAAAATTAATCGGTGTTTGCGAAACACGCGAGATGAGAATGATAAGTTAGTTATAATTACAAGATGTTGTGAATTATACTAACTAGTAATTAAATGACCATTTTATGAGAAAGTAATTTTAAATTACTAGTCAATTTGTTAAATATGATTTATTTAATTTGTAAATGATATTTAATTAGTTAAATATGCATTTTAAATTAAAACATGACATAAGACATGTCACATGTCACATGACATACAATTGTACAATTGACAAAAATAAAATGGACTCCATATTACTACATATAAACCGAAATTAGGTGGGCATGATTAGAAGTTTTGTCCTTTTCCATTTGTCTTATTCATTTGTCTATGACACTTGATAGTGACATGACTATGGACAAAGCCTTACACTTGTTTGTCTTGTGAAGACAAAAAGCAAAAAGAATAGGGTCCTTAATACACCCACCCCATAGGTTTTGTCAAGTGATGTTAGAGAGTTTTCTCTCAATTTTTACTCATTCTTTTATGTTAAAATAAAAACATAAAACCTTCTCTCTCTTGTTCATCATAAAATCAAGTTTGATGAATCTAATTTGTATGAATCAATTACTAATAATACTAGTAGTAGTATATGAGTTTTAGTAATAAATTTTAAGGTAAACCACATTACAAATATCTAGTACATATTAGTTTGTGGGATTAAGGGATAGTCTTGGGTGCTACTAATTGGAGGGCTTCTATTTTGAAGTCATGAATGTTCATCCATTATTGGAAAGCTCAAGAACTAACAAGAAGGAGATCTTGTTGGTGCCCATTTGACCGAAATTCATATGGTGAGAAAACGATTTCTTCACTTATCTATTTTAGTTTGCATGCATAAGATTTGTAATTAATTTTATGACTAAATTAATTTATAACATATATGAATATGTTAAGTAATGAGATATAGATTTCCAACAACTCTACCCTCATTCCAAAACTTAACTGGTAAGAAACATCAATAAACAAAACAACTGTCTATCTGTACAAACTGAAACTCACGGGAAGCAACATCAAACAAAACAACAATTTATATAACTGGTATGTACTTTCGAAACTCGAATCATAATCATCCCGCCTACTCCACCACAACCGGTGACGGCATCGCAACACCGTCACCAACAGCCACACCGCAGTGCGAAAATACCCGCATCACAACACTATGTACCGTGCCCGGATCACCACGGCACCACAACCACACCGATAGACATCGCAACATACACAATCCCATAAACACTGACTCAGAAATAACTTCTCGGACAAGAAAACTTACTCAAATCTACTTTACTAAATCACAACGCAACATATTATATGAATAAACGGATAAGCACCTCATGATCATCATCCCTACCATTTCACGGAATACACGTGTATTATAAATACACATACAATTATAACTAACTATGCCAGATCAATCAAACTATTACCATTTTTTTTCATTCAATCAGGTTACCGTACTCAACATATAGAAAATTCAGACAACAACTTTATAATTATCACACAATACCACTTCTTGCGAGGTCAAAACCTCACACAAACATTCATACACATCATAGATCCGTAATCACATCCAACTAGTCAATCTTGATCACGTAAGTTACCACTTGACAAAGGTTACCTCTCACCCGAGCTTAACTCGTATGCCCCTCATAACACATTCTCCCATTCGCATAACCAGCACTTTCTGCCATACATAACCATACAGCTAACCCTCATTACGAGTAACCGCCTCCTAAGACTACGTCTTATACTTCCTCATAACCATACATATCAATTCGGTCTCTACAAAATCAACCTCTTTAAAATTGCCATCTTTCCTATTTATCATCACCCTTAACCACTAGTGACAACACCTCCACACTACCACCGTTCGTACATTAAAACATCACAGTTTCTTTCCTATCTTTGGTTATAATCCCAAATAACGAACATCAAATACATCAACAAAAATCATCTCAACACTATTTCCAATTCCATCCTTAATTGTATCGTCACCCGACTCACCACCAAGATCTCATATCGTGCAAATTCTCTACCCAACTTTTACTTTACTTAATTCCTCGAAACTCCTGACTAATCATGTTGTTCTGAAACTCCTATATAACCATTAACTCAAACCCTCATGATAGTATCATACATCTCGACGATTCCTTACATTTATATCACATAACTCCGGTGAACATTTTCTTAGTTTTACTCCCCTTATTCTTTTCTTTTTATACTCGACAAAAGCAATTAACCATTCAACTCCTTATTACCTCTTACCTAACTCTTGAATGCTCCGGTTACCTTCTCATTGCTCCAAAACTCACATCTCATTATTTCATATCGATGTCATCTAACTTTTTTTTTACCATAAATATTCTCTTATTATGCTATCACTCACCCTTACCACCAATCCATCCATAGAATCAACATTTACTTGTTCAAACAATTGCATCTCCCTTTTTACATCTCTAGAAATCAAAATTCATTTTATACCGTTAATTGCCCAAGGAAATCACACGTTAGTTTCACCTCTTGATAACACAATTTCCCAAACTCAATCACTATCTGCAAGTCCACGTCGCGACATGTCTCCATTAAGTTCACTATATACCACTCTTCTCAATCCCTCTAAAACGACCTTTCATTACATATATTCTTAACCAACACAATTCCTAACCATCTCCCTCCATAATTCTTTACACATTTCAAGTTTCTACTATCCACATTCTTCCTTTCAATCTATTCATTCTCACGTACCTTAGACTCACATCATCCCTTGCCCGTATTTACTTACTTTTACATTACTCAACACAAAATCATATCACTCATATCTTCTCACAAAACATGCGCCATGCCTTAATAAGCCTTACCAATCCTTCTTTGCTTTTTCCACTATCCATCACAACCACACATAACTCATGTCCTCCCACCGAATTCATACTCACTACAGGTGCCACTCACTACACCATAAGATTGGGTAACTTACGCATCAAGACAAATATACATGTAAAACAATGCATAAAGAAGCAAAATAATACCTTTGAATTAAACATAATATGCAACGAAGTCAAAAGATAAGCATATGACCCAAAACAGGGGTCACTAGATCGAGTACAGGCTACTCGATCGAGTAAATGACTTACTCGATCGAGTAGGTGAAAGTCAGAGACACGTATAACAAATTACCAGGGCTACTCTATCGAGTAAGGGGTACTCAATCGAGTAAGGGGTACTCGATCGAGTACCAAGGTGCACTCGATCGAGTGAGGGCCACTCGATCGAGTACCCTACGCATTTCTCAGCACTGTTCAGTTTTCGTAAAATGGTCATAACTCACTCGTTTCTTGGTCGTTTTGGGCGTGTGACCTATCGTTAGAATCGTAAAAGAACAAGCTATCACCTCCAATTGGAATCACATTAAAATAATTTATGCATCTCAAGTTATAACAGTTTAAAGACAACCTCTCTATAATCGAAGACACAACTACTTGATTTTACTTCCAAACAACTTAAACGACAACAAGGTAAACAAAAACAACTCGATGCTCATAAAACCAGTATCCCTAACCACATGTTACTATCTTCAAAAGCCAAGCAACAACATCCATTATGCACATGCATCATTCAATTTACCAAGCATGTATTACCTACATGTTTTTATTCTATAACTTTACGTAAACAAAATCACAAATATATAACATCAAGTCTCCTATTCACATGTTACTAGCATAATAAAATTATAAAATCTCTTCCATCATACAACATGCTTTATCAAAAATCATATTATCATGCAACAATTATCATCTTTTTCCACCAATTATTCATGCTCTTACTCAAACTTTCAGCTATATAAACTCGTACAACACTACCAACAACATATATGTATACATAACTCTATGTATAACTCAAATCAAACAAATTTTCTTTCCGTATTTCTATAATGCCATATTGTAAAACAACTATCATGCTTTCAATCAATAATGTATAACATCACCTCATTATCATCTTTCTCTACACATTCCCCATTCTCCACCTACATACATCCACCAATTTATACCACACTTTTCTACAAAGATACACAATTCACAAGATAAACACATACCGATCCCGACTCATATCCCGACTCATATCCCATGGTGACCGGTTCAAAATTGTAGGGCGAGTCCGCGACTTTAGGACGTCTCCCAAGTCTTTGCATAGCTCCTACAACTTCTACCCCGGGTTCATTTTAATTAGACTCCCTAGGTTCATTAGATTCATTGGTTACAGGTTTCAGGATCGTCGCTCTGATACCACTTTGTAACACCCCCATACTCCAAGTGCCTTACCAGGACCACTTAAGGCATGGAAGTGCTACCATCTCGGTTACCCGAGACAAGGAATATCATAAGACAATAACGAAATGTACTTTCAAGGTAAATATAGTTAAACGATTACATGTTCAAAACCAAAACCGATAAACTGAAAAATAAGGTTCTCAGACGGTCTATTGATAAAACTATCAAAACTATAAAACATCGTCTGACACAGCGGAAGACTTCTAACTGCCACGTGATGACTCATCCCAGCTATCCCATACGCGTCATATCATACCTGCTCAATAACTGCTCACCATCCCCGAATGGATCACCACAGTTTTTAAAACATTTAAACGGGGTCAGTACTAATTATACAATACAAACCACTACGAAACAAATGCCAAACAGCTCAAACAACACATCAATCCCCAGTCTCCATCATCAATCTCCACCCCACTGACTACACACTAAAGTGTGTAGTCCTGCCAGAGTATCCATCGCAACAGATACTCCACACTGCCAGTGGGGGACCGCAGCCGTTCCCACCTAAGCCCCGCTCATCTCATCCGAGCGATAAACCCATGTTCCTTAATGTGCACATCCCTTCTGTGGCGGGTTCCACAGAAGGCAAATCAAGGGCGTGAAGCCACTCCCGCAAGTGACTCCACTCAGCCAGGGACGCACCCCGAAGATCACAGACAGTTAAACAGTAATCACAACACAACCTCAACAACCGTCTGAAACATTCAACAATACAATATCACCACCGTCTGAAACAATCAACAATACAATATCACAACCGTCTAAAACAATCAACAATTACTATCTACAGCACAATCACCACACACATCATGTAACTAATACTGAGTAGGGAAATCCTACCTGGAATGCAATCACTATTCAGACGATCTAGGAGCTGTCTCAAAATCTTTCTTCTATGAACCCTCCTCCTATACACATATTCATACAATCACTACTACAACAATATAATTATAAAACCCCTAATTTACCCAATTAGGGTTTTAACCAAACTCAAAGAAACAACATAAAAACTATACAAGGATCTTACCCTCGACACGACGAACTCAACGGTGTAAAGAACGTGAAGATCCGACAACCTTAGCCCTTGAGATTTGATGGTAACTCGACGATGTAGACAACGTAACTTCTTTTCTCTTTTGAAAGGTTTTTATAAAAAGTACAAATGATGAACAAAGTGACGGAAAGCTTAATATATCAATCAGGCGTTACTAACAAAACCCGACTAAAACAACCCGTAAAAGTAACTTACTTACTCGATCGAGTGCCTCTTACTCGATCGAGTGTCATACATACTCGATCGAGTACCCATCAGACAGACTACTGTTTCGCATAAAAACATACTTACTCGACAGAGTAAGCCCCACTCGATAGAGTACCCAAAGACTCGTAAAACCGTATTATTACAAATTGTTTGTAATCTAGATTAGCACACCAACTGTTTGTTAAAATGTCTTGTTGAATTTAGAAACTCAGTTATTGTAATGAAGAAACGTGGTTATTTAATAGTTATTCATATTCAGAAACTCAGTTATTGTAATGTAGAAACTCGGTTATTGTAATGTAAAAACTCTGATATTTGTAATTATTGTATTGTAGAAACTCGGTTATTGTAATGTACAAACTCGGTTTTTGTAATGGAGAATCTCTGGTATTTGTAGTTATTGTAATGTAGAAACTCAGTTATTGTAATGAATAAATCGTGTTATTGTATTGAGATGAAACTCAAATATGTTCAAATTTCATGTTCACTCGTTAGTTGTCGTAACATTACATCTCGATTATTGTATTACTTTAACCGAGTTATTGTATTATCAAAACTCATGTATTGTATTTTGTAGTTGTTTCATGAGTGTTCTGGTAAGTTATAGTCTCTTTTTTGGTGATTTGCAGGTAGAATCACGATAGATGCGGATAATTGACATTCAATGGAAAAATTGATGTCTATACTTGGTCAATTTAATGAAGAAATGTAGTTATTTTATAGTTAACTTAGTTGTTTACTGAGAATAATCTTTTCTGGTATTTATAGTTATTGTAATGTAGAAAACTGAGTTTATTGTAATGTATAAACTCTGTAATGTATAAATTCTGTTATTTGTATTTATTGTAATGTAGAAAACTCAGTTATTCTAATGTAGAAACTGTGGTATTCGTAGTTATTCCAATGTAGAAACTCATTTATTGTAATTTAGAAACTCAGTTCCTGTAATGTAAAAAATCTGGTATTTGTAGTTATTGTAATGTAGAAAGTCAGTTATTGTAATGAGTAAATCGCGTTATTGTATTGAGATGAAATTCAAATATACCCAAATTTCTATCTTGTGTTTGTTTATCTTGTTTAATTGCATAACTAGTCATTTCATTCAATCAATAATTGAGATTGGTTAATGCAATAGCAAAATCTGAAAAATGAAATAATATATATATATATATATATATATATATATATATATATATATATATATATATATATAACAAGGTTAAAAAAAACCACTTTCATTATATAACTATTTTGTTTCCAACACATTACATTTAAACATCTCCAACAAATTATATCTTAGCATCATCTTAATTACATCTAACAATAGTAATATCACAAATATTACATATATTTATCTCCATTCCAACATCTAAAAGTATTTCTTCCAACGAGAACTGTGTCTTGCCGTTATTTTCACGTTTCTTCCACTCCTATTTCTTCTCGACGAGAACCATGTCTTGCCTATTAATGAAGGCTGAACCAGCAGACAACAAAAGCTCACTGAAAGAAATCAAAACAAAAAGGGGGGTAAGTTATAAACAACTATGCAACTATAAGCAGATTATATAAAACCACAACAATAATTCCAAATTTAAATAACTAAGTTAAAACAATAAAATAATTGAGATGTAATATTACTATAACCAACTTAAACAGATTATATAAGAAGATGCTATCTTACAACAACTCTAGTTTGAAATAACTAAGTTAAAACAATACAATAACTAAGTTTTAATAATACAATAACTCGGTTAAAACAATACAATAATTGTTGTTAATAGACTAACACCCAACAAAAAAAAGTAAGTGCAAAATACAATAACTGAGTTTGAATAATACATTGACCGATGTCAAAATAATACAATAACTGTTGATAATCGAACACATCAAACAAAAGTAACGAATCAACGAAAATAAAACGGATATTAGATAAGAACGATAATGAAAACGCACAAATCAGATCTAGAAAAAACAAAATTAGTACTTACCTATAGTGAACTTGAAGAGAAATACAAAGGTGAAGCGAAAGAGACAACAAAATCAATATGACGAAATCTCCCTAATTGGTGACAAATTTGAACGAGGATGACGAATATTGAATATGAAGATAGAGTTTGTAGCCTGCAATTTGAACGAATTTGATGAAAACCGAATTTGACAAGTTTGAACGATGTCATCGTTCTTCTATGCAAAATGAAATACAATAATCCAATTATTGCATTGAAATAATTGAAACAACACAATACAATAATTGATTATTTCAGAGAAATAATAATGTGCCAAAAAACGAGAATAGTTCCTCTAAAATAATATGTTGTTATTTCAATACTCATATTCAAGTATTTCAATATTCATATTCAAGTATTTAAATATTCATAATCAAGTATTTCAATTTTAAGCTTGTAAACAAAGATATGAAAATAACATGTGCCAATGAAGCAACAAAATTACTCAAAACACTTTCAACAACAACATGAAAATGCACTAATCATGTAGAAAAGTGAATAAACTACGGAAATCAAAACTCAAAATCAGCAAAAAGAGCATGAAAAAAAAAGAATTAAAAAGTTAGAAAAGTGAAATTTAGGTTTACCTGAAAAAGTTTAATCATGAGAGGAAACGATTGCGACGGATTTTGATGAGAAATTAATTGAAACGTAATGAAAAGGATGATATCTCATTAATTGCTGACGAATTGGATCGAGAATGATGAAGATCGAGCTTTGGAGAATGTACAGCCACCCATCTTACGTTTTCTGGTATTTTAGAGGTAGAAGGAGAGAGAGAGAGAGAGAGAGAGAGAGAGAGAGAGAGAGAGAGAGAGAGAGAGAGAGAGAGGAGAGAGAGAGAGAGTTTATATATGGGTTGAATAAGACTAAATCTCAGCCATCCATCTTATATTAGATCAATGGTCCAGATTTAGAGGGGTAACTCACCAACAATGACCCAACTCATATGATCCTACTTATATATTAGGCAGGATCCGGTGAGTTTGCCACTTTTCGTGAGTTACCCCCGCATATATATACAATTGATCTAACAAAATCAATTCCTCACAATTACACGTAACAAAAACAAAAAACGCTTCTCTCTCTAATCTGACTACCCCCCTTTTCTCTAAACCTAATTTCTTTGTTTTCACATCAAACAAAAAACATGAAAATCAATCGAAATATTGCAAATTCATCGCCAATTTCATCGAATTCTTCATAAAAACTGAAGTAATTCAAATCGAAAATACAAAATTAATTCATTATCTTTGTTCAATTTGATTGATACACGCATCAATAGTCAATTTTTCCCCAAAATTTGCAGAAACCTCAGCGCGAATCGACAAAACAAAGGTAAGCGTAGATTATATTAGTCAATATATGTTATTTTGCGAGTTATTTCAATTGCTACTCCGTTAGTATGCTTGTTTATCATACCGTTGGCATTTGATTGATGATTTATCGTAAACCTGAAAAATTGTTGGTAATCTAGATTAGCACACCAACTGTTTGTTAAAATGTCTAGTTGAATGAAGAATCTCAGTTATTGTAAAGAAGAAACGTGGTTATTTAATAGTTATTCAAATGCAGAAACTCTGTTATTGTAATGTATGAACTCAGTTATTGTAATGTATAAACTCAGTTATTGTAAATATAGAAACTCAGGTATTTGTAGTTATTGTAATGTAGAAACTCGATTATTGTAATGAATAAAGTTAGTTATTCTATATGTGATTTAGTTATTCACTCGTTAGTTGTTTAAAGTCAGCTATAGTTATTTTACAATCCAGTTATTGTAATATATTGACCGAGTTATTCTATATAATGTTCTTATAAAATGTTGTTGTTGTTGTTGTTGTTGTTGTTGTTGTTGTTGTTGTTGTTGTTGTTGTTGTTGTTGTTGTTGTTGTTGTTGTTGTTGTTGTTGTAATATTACATCTCGATTATTATATTACTTTAACCCAGTTATTGTATTATTAAAACTTAGTTATTTTATCTTGTAGTTATTTCTTGGGTGTACTGTTAAGTGATAGTTTGTCTTTTGGTAATTTGCAGGTTTAATCAAGATAAACGCGGATAATTGACGTTCGATGGAAAAATTGATGTATATACTTGATCATTTTTTGTTAGTTTTCATCTTGTTTAATTGAATAACTCAGTTATTGTAATGTAGAAACTCAATTATTGTAATGTGAAAACTCTTGTATTTGTAGTTATTCTAATGTAGAAACTCAGTTATTGTCATGTAAAGTTCTGGTATTTGTAGTTATTGTAATGTAGAAACTCGGTTATTGTAATGAGTAAATCGTGTTATTGTATTGAGATGAAACTCAAATATATTCAAATTTCTATCTTCTGTTTCGTTTCATCATGTTTAATTGAATACTAGTCTTTTTCATTCAATCAATAATTGAGATTGGTTAATTTCTATCTCGTAATTTTTGTAATTTTGAAAAAGATCTCGAAAACTTTGTTAACGAGTGCAATTTTTTTTATGAAAGAGCTCGCTAATAGATATATACCAAATGTATATTGTGTATGACGATTGGTGCCAATACTCTTCTAATAGAAGAAATTTTGAAATCGACATGGCTTTTGATTAAAAAAAATGGATCGTTTTTTAAGACAACACTAACTCAAATGTAGTCAACTTTCCATCATTTGTATGTTCTCATCTTTTTTAACTAAATAAGTGGTCATTTCGTTATAACAACGTTAAAAAACAACAACTTACATTCATTACATAACTATTTTGTCTCCATCACATTACATTTAAATATCTCTAACAATCTATGCATCTTCATCATTACATCTAAGCATCCTAAACAATACATCTAACAATAGTAACATCCGTAACATTACATATATGTATTTCCAATGCTACGTCTATAAGTATTTCTTCCCGACGAGAACCATGTTTGCCCGTGTTTTCACCATTCTTCCGCCAATATTTCTTCCTGACGAAAATCATGTCTTGTCTATTGATGAGGGCTGAACCAGAAGAAATCGAAAGCTCACTAAAAGAAATAAAAACAAAAAAAACGGGTAAGTTGAAAATAACTATGCAATTGAAATACAATAACCACCTATAAGTATTGAAATAACCATAAAAACACTATAAAATAACTGGATAGTCTAGAGAAATAAAAGCACAGTTTGTCAGAATGGAATAACTAAGCAAATGAAATACAATAATCCAACAAATGCATTCAAATAACTGAACTAACACAATACAATAACCGGCTATCTAAAATAAATAATAATGTACCCAAAAAACTAGAATACCTACTGTGAAATAATATCTGGTTATTTTAATACTCATATTCAAGTATTTCAATTTTCAATCCTCATACTCAAGTATTTTAATGTTCATATTCAAGTATTTTAACGTTAATATTCAAGTATTTCAATCATGATGGTCGAGTATTTAATTAATTTTTAAAATTTACACAATTAAGAGTTAGCTTGAACAAATTAACAAAAACTAAAATCAAAATCAAAATCAAACTTACATATAGATAAATATTAGAGAAAAAAACATTATCCACGATTGCAATCTCGCCATATAATCCGCCAACGACACAATAATGTAAAAAAAAAAGACGTCATCTTACATCAACTGTAATTTGAAATAACTAAATTAAAACAATATAATAACTAAGTTTGAATAATACAATAACTCGACTAAAGCAATACAATAACTATTACTAACAACATAACACAATAAACAAGAAATGACTACAGAATACAATAACTGAGTTTGAATAATACAATAACTCGATCAAAGTAATACAATAACTATACACAAATTAATACAGCAAACAAAAAGTAACCACAAAATACAATAACTGGATTTGAATTTGAATAATACAATAACTCGGTAAAGTAATACAATAACGGTAACACATCTAAATCAAAAAACCTAGAAATTATCAAAGATACAAAATAACACAATTGAATAAAAAAAAAAGCTTATCAAACACCTTACAAACAACATGAAAATGTACAGGATCATTTAGAATTCTCATATCAAACTCAAAACCCAGTAAATTATTGGAAAAAAAATGAGGAAATAAGTACTTTAACAACAAAATATAAGTATAGACGGACATACAACGAATCAACGAAAATGAAACGGATATTTAGATAAGAACGATAATGAAAACGCACAAATCAGATCTAGAAAACAAAATTAGTACCTTACCTATAGTGAAATTGAAGAGAAATACGAAGATGAAGCGGAATAGACAACAAAATCTCCTTAATTGATGACAAATTTGAACGAGATGATGATGATTAAGCCTGAAACTTGAACGAATTTGATGAAGCAGCTTCAATTTGACAAATTTGAACGAGGATGTGGTTGTTCTATTTTTTTTTGTTCTGTCTTTTAGGGAGAGAAGGAGAAGAGAGAGAGTGATTTTTCTAATAGTGAGGGAGGTTGAGAGAAAAGTGATATATATATTTATATATATATATATATATATATATATATATATATATATATATATATATATATATATATATATATATATATATATATATATAGGTTAAGTAAGATTTAATCTCGCCCTCCATCTTAGATGGGATCAATGGTCTAGATTTAGAGGGGAAACTCACCAAAAATGATCAACTCATATGATCCTATTTCTATATATATAGGCAAGATCCGGTGAGTTCACCTATATTTTTGAGTCCCATGAGTCCACTTATGTATCATACGTTGTACACAAGAATATCACTAGTGTTCATAAACAAGAACCGAACTAAGCTTTGAGTCTTCATTAAGGAACCGAACTTGAACACATAGAAGATTTTCCACCATTGATTTTAATCAATCGACATTACTTCCACAAGACATTAATCATTGATTTTAATCAATGAGAGATTCCACCACTAACTCTTAACCTAATCTAATCAACAACAACAATAACAATAATAAAATCGATGCAACGGAAGAAAATCAAATTGAAATCCCAATTGAATAAGAAAATCAACGGATAATGATTCATACTCCAATAGTTTGAACTCACTGCATTTGATGATATGACAACATTAACGTTGCCAAGCATACTGTGATCATCCCACTGCCATCTTCCTTCCGAAAAAACTAACTGTTGACTCAACTACTCAACTGACTCAAGGAAAGTAAAAATGTTCTGCATAGTATATTACTTTATGAATAAGAACTCGAAGTCCTCGGTCCTCCCAGTCAGTTGATCTATGTCAGAGCAGTATTTTTTTTAGGTTTTGATGCATTGTCGTAACGTGTGTTTGTATGAGCTAATTACTTCTCATCTTGTTAATTACTTTAAAAATTGTTTTATTATAACCTCAAATAAATTGTTTTACAGGATCCACTTCCCACAATGTATACAGAACTGCTGGAATAATTTTAGGTATGCAACCTTATTGAAGTTCTTTTTAAGTGTTTTCTTTTAAGATGCGTAACTTTCGACAATAATTTTATTCGTTTCTCTTTGTATTTCTAGAGGTGGGTTTTAATTTACCCAATTTGGTCGAATGATTTCAAGTATGAAACTTTGTGAATTCCCTTTGTTAATCCGTGTGTTATTATGGTAAGGCATGCGTTGCTATAGAATTTCAAATTTAATTAATGCCTGAACTATATTAAGGCTGACACAAATAATGGCGGATTACAATGGTGGACAAGATGACTGATAATGAAGATGGTGAAAGGCGGAGTGCAAGGCGGAGTTAGGTTCAGTGGTGTGATATTGTATAGTATAACCCGTGATATTGTTTAGTACAACCAGTGATATTGTTTATTGTAAGGTGTGATATTGTTTTGTATAACTTGTGATACTCTTTTACTGAACTTATAGACTCAGATACAATATCACAGGTTATACTAAACAATATCACTGGTTAGACTTTAAAAAAAAATGTATTCATAAAAAAAAAATTATTCATAAAAAAAATCGTGATATTTTTGTGTAGAGCGTGTGATACATAAGTGGATTCACGAGACTCAAAAACATAGGGTGGACTCATGTGATCCTAATTATATATATATATATATATATATATATATATATATATATATATATATATATATATATATATATATATATATATATATATATATATATATAGAAATAGGATCCTGTGCGAACCTAAAGTTCGGTGCGAACTGTACGAACTTATTAGGAGCCGTCAGATCATAAGTTTAGATAAGCGATTAAGGGAATAGCAAACGGCTGAACAAACCCCACTAACTCTAAAGTCCAAGAAAATCCCTGTCATCCTTCTCGTGCAAACAACCCCAACAAACACTTGGTCGTCTCACGCACCCGGAGTGACGGATCGCCGGCGTCGGTCCAACTGACATCCTATAAACTTGTAGAAATCTGACTTACCTACATTACTTCTCTCTCCTTACCGCCAACACCATCGCTGGCCCACGCCTACCACCACTGCCACTGACAATCTCATCCCCGGCCAAAAAATTCGCCTTTTCGGTTAGTGCGGTTAGTTGTTCAAAAATCTCCTTCATTTTTCTTAGATCTATGATTAAAATTCGAATTTTTTTTACAAAAAAAAGTAAATCTTATTAAGGTGGTAAGGCAAAGAAGGGTTGTGCTGATGGTAGATTGTGGGTTTGGCGAGGTCAAGCCGCGGTGCTACGTGGTATTTTCTGGTGACTATGTGGGTGAGTGGTTGTGGTTGTGGTCGTAGGATGGGGATTTGCGATGGTGCAGTAATTGGGCGACGGAGAGTAGTGGTATGTGTGTGTGACGGTTGGCCATATATGGGGGTTGGGTGTGGTGTTAGTCCAGGGGTTTGCAGTGGTGGTGATGCGGTGGTGGCAGTGAGTGTGGGCGATGGTGGTGAGCCGTGGTTGTATTTGGTGATGAGCCATGGTGGGCATTAGTATATATCGTTGGGTGGTGGGTACACGAATGATTATCCTAGATACATTTAATTAATCTTAGGATACACAAATCGTTTTGTGTATATGGGGTATTAATGAAGTGTATCTAAGATAATTAATCTAAGTGAACTCTAAGTGAAATGTGTAGAGGGACTATACGAGCCGAAAACAAGATTGGGTTCAAGGTCACCAAAGTGCTACAACAAATGCAATGAAGGTCACCCATGCGGTTCAAGTCTCCAACTCACGAAGTTTCAATTGGCTACGACACTTGCAGCCGAGTCATGTCCGAGTTTTGGATATGACTCATAATATAGAAGTTGGTGTTAGTGGTGGTCGTAGAGTGGCGCTCATGTTAGCTCAGTATGTTTTTACTTCTCAACTTATTATTGAATTTCTTATGTTACCTCGTATGTTGTTTCGCAACTTAATATGATCAGAACAATGATAATGCTAACTACGGATATGATTATGATGATGAGTATGAGGGTTATGTGGATCATCTTATCCAATGTCAATCTGATGGAGCCATTAATTTTGTCAGTCTAGATTGATTTTATTTGGGAAATGAATAATGCAATAAGGGGTAACTGTGAAAAAAAGAAAAATCGAAATTTAATCAATAAATGTATATTTTTCCTGCTTTGAGAGTGGCAGCTCTCTTTAGCTCCTTTCATTCCTCTGAATTTGGTTCAAGCCTTGTTTGGTAACTGGTTTTCACGGTTTGATCTTGATCGTTGTGCTATAAAATGAAGCTGATATGGTCTATTGTAGCTCTTTGTGATCTTGTCGCTCAATGTTGGTAGGATGTTATTTTTTAGTGTGTGACATTATAGCCTTGTTGCATTATTCATGTGAGGGAATTGGTTGTAGAAGTCGAGTCACAGATATTGCGAAGCAAGCTAATGCTGGTTTCATGTGAACATGTGACAGCTCCGAGTAATGAGTTAATGGAGTGGACCATAATATGCGATAATTTTTGAAAACAGTATCACTGTATTACGGAAATTGATTGCTACCACTCTACCAGCCCACCATAATAATAACTTTATAATGAAGAAATTCAGTTCACAAATCAATTACACTTGTTTTTCTAAAGCATCTATGGCACTTTGTGGAGTTGACTTGAGGGCAATAGATGCGTGATTGGTGCTGCTTATTTATGCTTTTCGTGTTTTAATCCTTTTTCTTTGGTTTTCTTTTTAAAGCATTCACATTTAGTACTCCATTTTGTTGCTTGATGCGCAATAGTTTTGGGTAACTTGGGTGGTTGCGTCATCATTGTTATTTAAACTGAAATTATCATTAATTTGTACTCCGGATGGAAAAGGTTCGTATTTATTGTTTTAATCTCATATTTTGTTGTTTACCACTTTATCCCGAACTGTATGACTGCTTATTCTTTGCTTCTTTGTTGATTATGTGATAAGTTGGAAACTTGAGTTCATTTGTAAGTGCTGGAGTAAACATACTTTCATGACCAACTTATATTCCATTTTACTGAATTACTGTCATGTTTGTGGGAGAAGAGGATTTATTTACTATATTATTGTGGCTTCTTGTATAATTTGAACTCCCTGAGATTATATAGCTGTTGTTGGGCATGTCATTAGGCCGTGTAGTAATACTTTAGACTACTTAGTGTTTCTTTGCAGATGAACACTTGGATTGGTTAGGTGCCTTTTTGCTTGTTTTGCTGATTTTCATATACGTGTTTGTGTAACTTTTTGTTACTTTGTTTTTCTCTTTTAATCATCCAATCATGGCTCTTACTTCTGATTGGTCAGGTGGTGTCGCAGGTTGTGGAAGTGGATACACTAAATACTAGCCCAGGTGCACACGGTATTATTACCAGATACACAAGTCGATTTGCGTATCCGGTAGTAGTACCGTGTGTATCCGGTACTAATACCTTGTGTATCTGAAGTAGTAATAAGGGTATTTTGGTGTTTGGGGTATTTTAGTTTTATTTGTATTATGTGTGAGGTATGTCAATGCACTTATGTATGTTTACTGAAGTTTATCTGATGTGAGTTGCCGAGTTTCCTATTGCTGCAATCTACTGCAATATTCTCTGAATTTTCGATTTGTTTGTTTTTGGCCAGATTCTCCCAGTGAGTATATTTACTGAAGTTTATCATTTAGGTCTTGAGCTGCCAGCTGCAAATTTCAATCTATTGGGGCTTAAATTCCAACTAACGGTTAATAGATACAATCAGAAGAGATGAAAGATTCACAAGGTGATCCCCAAAAGCATTCCAAATTTTGATTACTACAACATGTTTTTGCACAACATGAAGCTATATTTGACGAGGAGTTGCTATCTCAAGTGGAATTTTAAGACAAACAACCTGGCTTACGACAGAGAACCATGAAATCAAGTAACGTTATGGCGTGTCTTCAGTTTTCAATAGACAAGTATTGACTAGGAGTTTCATTAGTTCATTCGTCCCACATGGATGCAGGCTGTACCATGGTCTATTCAGATACGGATGTTCCTGCAATTTCAGTAGTTAAACTCTATAGTAGCTCAATGAGCATCAATCTCAGAACTTCAATTCAAACTATGCAATTTTCATTTTGTATAAAAGGAAACCACTTCTTCCAAACATGATTATAATACACTCGAATGCAAACTTCCGACATAAATTATAGTAGAACTTACTGTCAAAAAAAATTATAGTAGAACTTAGTACCCTCTGAAACATAATAGTCTCTAATCCAAATCTATCTTAAGTAGATTAAGCTTAATGTCTGAAGATTACCACACTAAGATACAATCTGTCGACCAGAATGCAAATATTATTAAAACTCAATGCTATACTTTCAACTATATCTAGAAAACACACAAGGAAACCACTTATTCTACTTTGTGGAATTCTCTCTGTCAATACTGATAGAGCTTTCACATGTGCAATCGCATGAACTAAGAGCAGGTTAGTTAAGCTATAAAGAAACACGCACTTTTCACAAACATACCACGCTAAGATATAATCCCTCGACCAGAATGCAATCAACGACTCAAGTATTTCAGATTACCAGGGATTTCAGAAAGGCTCAATCCCTCACTCTAAAAAAAAAGATAACAACCTATGCGCTTTGCCATTCTAAGTTCTAACCTGTATGACAGTATCCCAAATCATAGAACTCGGCTCAAAATAAGAAACCGTCTGTCAAAATCACTTCAACTGGGCTTATAATACATCAAACCATATGACACTAGAACGTCAAGAAGCTAAAACCCTCTGCCTCAATCTCGAGGGCTTTGAATATAGAAATTCAAATAATCCATGTCAATTAAAGTGCATTGATGGAATATAGGATCGTTCAAATTAGAGACAAAAGGAGATCAGTTGCACCAAAATCACATCAACCCAATTGTCGTAAGAACGTCACAACGCTAAAATACATACATTTAAATTGCTAGATTCATACCTCTACCTACCTAGATACACTCGTTTAAGTTTCTAGATACATACATTTAGCTAGCTAGATACACTCGTTTAAGTTGCTAGATACATACGTTTAGCTAGCTAGATACACTCGTTTAACTTGCTAGATTCATACCTCTACCTACCTAGGTACAATTCTTTAAGTTTCTAGATACATACGTTTGGCTAGCTAGATACACTCGTTTAAGTTGCTAGATACATACCTCTAGCTAGCTAGATACACTACTTTAAGTTGCTAGATGCATACATCTAGCTAGCTAGATACACTCTTTTTAGTTTCTAGATACATAGCTTTAGCTAGCTAGATACACTACTTTAAATGAAAGAGTATATATCAAAGTGAAATTAATAACTTTCATTTTATTTCCAATTTAATGATAAAGGAATATACGACTGAGAAGTAATATGTCACTATCTATACACCGAAAATTAGTCAAACCTAGAGGAATTCAGTTCAGCCATGGCATATGTATCTTTTGCGTGACTAGCAAGATTTTATGAAGTCCTCCACTAGAAATCAGCCTACCAGTATACCGCTAACAAACAGGAGAACACTAAACCAAACTTAATGCAATGAATAGATCTAATTTAACCAAAACAAAAGTGACAGATCAAATAGTAACAGCTTAACACCCCCAATCCAATCTTGCAGTCAACCAATTTAAATGAAATAGAACCAGATGGAAGACAATTTGAACAAGGATAATAAAAAAGCCAACAACCTCAACACAACCACCACAGTTAATAAAGGTAACATGGGTACAAAAGAGAGCAGTAGAGAGGGCACAACAACTTAACATCATAAATTGTCGCAGGCATGAAGTTGAACAGCAACCTGGTTTTGGACCATGGTGCTGCTGCTTGGTAGCATAAAGAGGAGAGAAAGACATAAATAAAAAAGTGACCTATTCATATGGATGATTTGAAATCGGCAAGCCAGCTAAAGCTAAAGCTAGTTATACGACTGAGAACTGAAAAATCAAATAATTATACGCTTCTAGCAAACTCAATCAATTTAATAAAACATTAATTCAAACTTAATCCATATACTAATCCCCAAGCTACTACTTATTCATTTCATAAGAACTAAAACCAGACTAAAAGGTGTCATACGCCTGTACTGATGAAAGATTTTGATCATCAACAAGATATGCACAATATTGTATTGAAAATTCATCCACAAGTGGACTAAGAGGATCCTATTCTTGTTTTCTTCAATTTAAGAAAAGGGAAATTACCTATATAGGAGTAGATACACATATTACTGTCCCAGATTCACAAATTAATTCTCTAGATACACACTTCGATATGTGTATCTGGTAGTATTCATCCATGTATCCGGTAACGTATTTTGTGTATCCAAATACAGTACATACACTAAGCATGCTGGACTTTCGCCGTTGCGCTCTTTCGGATGCCGGTGGCCCTTGATTTACGGTCACCGACGACTTTATGGACTCACGATCCGACTCATAAAAATCCGCAGAAGCATCAAACGGAATGAGTTTTTTCTTATTTTGCCTATAAATGAATAGATTTGGTATATTTAAATCAATGGTCTGGTAAATTTTCTCTAATCTTTGAGAGATGGTGGTTTTTAGGGGTTCGAGGCCTTACCAATGAATGTATTGCGAGCAGTGTCGATCACAGCAAAGTATGCTGCATCCTCAAGCCAGCCTGCATGATTGTGACAAGACTGAAGGATATATAGATTTTTGCAATATTGCTAATAATCATGGAGTTTAGCCTCAAGCATCTAAAGAAAGTGTCCTCTAAACACAACAATTCATAAATCATTTACTAGTGAATAAGGAAGCATGGGAGCATATTTGAAATTTTACTTTTTGACGAAAAATATGACTGCAACATCAACGAGTCACAGTATATGAAAATTGTTGACTAAAAAAACTAATGTGTCTCAATATGTTGATTACTGAAAATAAGTCAATCATGAGCTCTGCTTTGACTCAAGCCTCCTGGTTCAGAATCTTCAAAAAAGTGATGTACTAGTATACTACATAAGCTCATGGCTTAGACATAGATTATGTGCTTACAAACTTAACGAGAATCATAAGAAATGAAAACCATACATCAGAAACTCACTTGATATACTGGGATATTTTCGGAAATTTTCATATATGCTTAGGAAGTTCATCTTCTGTCAACAGTCCATCCTTCACCAGTTCTTCAAGAGAAATGAGAAGTGTGTTTCCGCAATTGGCATCCTGATTTCAAAATAAAATCATTCACATCCCTGTAATTGTCCTTTTGTTTGCATTTTATTTTGTGATTGACGGTCATTGAACTGATTTTAACATATCTAACATTTTTCAGAGTGACCAATTGATATCTCCATGATTTTAAATGCGACTACTTGAGCACTATCTACACAACTTCGGACTCCATGAAAACAATTGTGTTGCTCAACTGAAAATTCTTTACAAGAGACTGAAATTGTAGGGAATCCTTAACTCCTATAAAAGTTTATACTTGGGATAACTGTAGCTATGAATAGTGCTACCTCAAGTTCTCCCTCTACCGTTGGATCTTTCCCTTTGTATCTCGGCCCTCCATTCTTCATTCACTCACAACCACATATTTACCATTCTCTCTGACTCTCTACTCCACTCATTCCGTCTCACTTTCATTTCTCATTACTCACTACTCATCTCACTCTCACCCACCGAGTTCCTCTCAAATATTACAGTGCCATATGCGACGATGGCGGTTTCTTTCTTCCTACAGTTGTTGCGCATCCATATAGGTAATTATCATCCATCCTCTATGATTTTTTTTCGCTTTTGATTGTTTTCATTGTTGTTTTTGTTCAGTTTAATTCTATTTGATCCGATTTATTGATAATTATATTGTTGTAGTTGAATTAGGCGATCTTTAAAAATTAGGGTTTGTTGATTTCCCCTTCTTTAGTACTATTGATTGATTGTTTTCATTGTTGTTTTTGTTCAGAAGAGCATGAGTGCCAAGGTGCGCAAGTGCAGTTTTAAACTCGTGGTACTAAGCTTTTGGCGTCTATAGACCTGTATGCATTCATCTCTCTGGCTGTTTGTGTTCGGGCGTTGTGTGGACAGCGGGCCGCCCACGGGGGCGCTTGGTGAGAAACGAGGGACAAGCGTTTGCATTTTCTATGGAGTCGCCACCAATTTTTATGGGAAATTGGAACCGTTCGAATACCTCGTGTCATGTCAAGACACAAAGTAGTGACATGAACACTAAGCAATCGTTACCCTTAGCATTCTATGTCTAGAATGACTCTCGTGGATGCCAATGAACACGGGTGCTCACGGAGATCTGGAGTAAGGGGTGAGGGTACGTATTAGGAAGCTCTTTTGATCGAACACCTAATCCCGCCCGCCTCGATAGCGGCCTCTACTAATGATTAGGGAAGTTATTCGTACTCGATATACCGTCGGCTATATGCATGCAATGCAACATCCATAGATTAATCCTAGCATGTGAGAATTAGACTAAGTCGGTTGACACGTAATTAGCAAACAATTGGGGTCGAAGTAGGAATTAATACTCAATTTACATGTGAAAACATACAAACGAAAGAAATACAATAAACATAAATTACAATAATGGAAATTACAATAATTACAATGGGAAAGGCGATTTATGTCGAAAATACCTCTAAAACGGATGATTTGAGAAAAAGAAATAAAAGAAAGAAAGAATAAAATTAACGAACAGGAATTAGTGATATTACGGATATTAGTTAGTTAATATGTAAACTAAACTAGGTCGGCGAAACGGAGTTGAGGAGAACTCATCTCGAACAAAGCGCAGTAGAGCGCCCTGCGGAAGAGGCGCAGCGATTCCGCGTCTGTTCCAAGGGTGAGTTCTGGCTGTGAAGCCGGAACTGCAAATCGTTAATGTTAATTAGTAAATTTGACGATTGATTAGATAATTGACTCGGATGGAAGTGATTTAACAGGTTAATTACATATGAATGAGTCATAAAAACAGTAAAATACGAATAAGACGGAATTAAACGGATTAATTACATGAAGGAACGATGTTAATGAATGAGTTCTCTATTAAAATTAATTGACTAGGTTAGATATAATGACGAATTAACAACGAATATGGAATGAACATGTGGAAATTATATCAATGACGAATCTCAGAAACCCAATATGAACAAATTGAACTTCTAAAATCTGGATTTGAATATTAATAACGAAAACCCGCAAATATTGATTATTTAGGATTTAAGTCGGACTTATGATGATTAAACAAGTTAATGAATGATGAATAAATTATATATGATTATTAAACTATCATGTGAGCGAATTAAAGAACAAATATGCGAAAACAAACAAGAAAGACGAATTATAGAAGACGAAGAAGAAGAAAAGAAGCAGGAACTGCGGCAGCCTCACGAAGAGGCGCAGCAGGAACTGCGCTCCTTCGAAGAGGCGCGGCGATTCTTTGCGTCTTTTCTCGACGTCTGTCTACTGGAAATCCGCAAAAACAAGTTTTAAAGCACGGTTTTAGAAATCGATTTTAACGGTGTTTTCGACATAAATCTTACAATGGTGATACGAAAATTAAATACAATAAATAAAAGAGGAATATACACCCTCAGACTTACATGTTGACGGAACGAGATGAACTAAGAAAATCGACTAGTGAATGCTCGACGCGAATGCAAAGAGAGTGCCCTCGTAAGAGGAAAACGATTGATTAATTAAGATTGATTGAGTGTAGTTGGTCAAATTGGTCGGTCATGCAACGGAGAGGTGGTACCGGAAGATCCGAGCTTACGTGGTCGGAAGTCCAAGCACGTAGGCGCCAATTAGTAAGAACGAAGTCTAGAATGCAAAGGGAGAAGAGAAGGGCGGACACTCGCGTGAGAAATATGAGGAACGAAAGCTCCTATTTATACTAATCACGTGAAGGAATAGGGTTTCGGAGACTCTTTGGGAGTGAATCTCGGAAAGATATAAAAAAGATACGTAAATCATGCAAAGAAGGGCCTGGGAAGAGGCGCAGCAGCCACTGCGTCCCTTGGAAGAGGCGCAGCGCCTGCTGCGTCTGTTCCCAGGAGGTTTCCTCCTGCTGAAGAAAGATTTCCGTGTTTGAGTTATGGTAGGACGGAAATAATTCGATTATCTTTTGAATATTACGGGATATTATTTGCCAAAAGATAAAATTTATGAAATATGGAATAGAAATATCCGGAACATTCGAACATTCGACTCGGGATTTTTAACAGCTATCAGAAAATGGAGACGGTTTTTTACCCGGACTCCGAATGTACTCTAATTACTGCCAAAACGACCGTATCAGGACGTAGATGACAACTAAGAGGTTGACGTTAATATTTGAGCAAACACTTGACGATAATCTTACGAACTGTCACAAATCGTTCCGCGGATCAAACATGCGGCCCAATCATCACCGGGTGGTTTGCGGGAGGTGCAGAAATGAGGTGTCTACAGAGCCCCCACTTTGACTGAGGCTTGGACTAGGCGAAAGTCAAAGTATAGCCATCAGGTCAATCGAAGATTACAACCTGACGACTATGGCGACGCGAGGCGGCTCAAGGGGTCTGAGCCAAGGACCTGTCGTCGGGAACATTTTAGAGTCTGTCGACTATCGGGGAGGGTCGTTTAAAGTCCATTAGACTACGTAAGGAGGCTCGCCAGCCATAAGAAGAGACCATACCTGGGACTTCTTCTCGAGATGCTTTCGGAGTTGCGTAGGAGCTACGGTTTGAGCTTAGGAGCTAAGGGTAAGACCTAAAAGTTATATAAAGATTGGTGCTAGGGTGTGGGACCCTAAAGGAAAGCATTGACGGGAAGGAGGTCAAATATGAGTTCAACCTAGAGGTAACTAAGTTTTGGGTATAGGAACTTCTGGAGAACGACACCCTGTCGGACTCCGCGGGGAAACAAGAAATATTGAAAGCAGCAGGACGTCGGTAGAAACTGCTGGGGAAAATCCGCTTGCGTCGGTCTCAAACGAACTCTGGCAAAACTTGGGGTTGAATCTGCTTGCGTCGGTCTCAAGCGAACTCTTGTTGGGGAATATATTGACGACTAGGAACATCTTGATCGTCGTGGGAGAAATCTTGAGTGCAAGCGATCGCAAAAATACTCTGCTTTAGGACAAAATAGATTGAGCAATACTGCAAAATACTGCTGCACGGGATAAAATGAATTTGGACAATACTGCAAAATACTGTCGCGTAGGATAAAACGCGGGCCGGAACGAAAGAAAATCGTTGAAACGGACCAAAAGAATATAATAGCGTTGAAGAAGAGGCGCACCAAAGATGGGCCCACTAATAACGAACTCATAACGAATTTTTGAAAATTCGTATGGAGGGAACATATGGAAGAGGTGCAGCAAGAGCTGCGTCCCTTGGAAGAGGCGCAGCGCCTGCTGCGTCTTTTCCCCAAATTGGTTATTTCCGCGTAAAAACGCGAAATCAGAAGGTTTATTTTCATTATTTCGAAATACATTTCCTCCAATTCTTCTCTCAAATCTTCACCATTTCCGTCGAGGTTGGATTCAAAAGCTTGCATTAAACATGACTAATCGAGGTATGTGTCTTAATCTTGCATTAATCATCCGTATTTGTCGAATTTCGAGCCGCGAGAATTAGGGTTTTTCGACCCTTTGGATCGAAAATTTGGGGCTTTTCCCCCAAATGAATTTGCTTTGCCAAATTGATGCTAGAAATGGATAGTAGGCAATGTTAGGAATATAACCATGTATTTACTTCGAATTTTCATCGAGTTTTGAGCCCTTGAGCGAATTTTGAGACGGTTTTACAGCTGAACCGTAAATTGCTTCGAAAATAGCCTTAGGATTGTCCATTGGCGATGAAATTTGATATTTGGGATCCTTGGATGATGGGTAAACTTCCTGTCATCTCGAAATTTTGGTTTGTGACAACTTTTTCAGGGCACCTTTCTAGGGCATAATCGCCGTTATAACGAAATGCTGCCGAATTTTCGACTCGAAACCGGAACTAGGCCTTGACTTGGACTTGACTTGACCTAATTTATCACATGAGTGATCGGGTTGGCGGGAATATGGCCAAAGATGGCGAAAGGGCGATTTCGTGGCTCGAGGCTCGAAAACTCCTTAACAAAGGCTTGCCGTCGCGTGACGCGGCCTAAATTTACTTTAACGTCGCAGGTGATGAGGCTTCTTCTTCTGGGAGGACTCCCATGGAGATAGACGCCAGTGCGGTTGAGGAGGCTTTGGAGCAGGCTTTCACCGATGCGGTGATGGCCACTGGAGACGAGGCACACGAGGAGGTGGAGGAGGAGAAGGCCCCGAGAGGCCAACGTCGCGAGGAGGTCGTCACCGAGAGGAGCTCTGCGTGGCCGAGACACGGGAGAGTAGGCACCTCGTGTGGGCTGCAGAGGGTCACCTGTCCTACAGGACGGTGAAGAGCTTGGTAAATAAGAATTCACTACTCATCACCTATTCTCTTTTATTCTTTTTATCCAAACTTCTTGCCAATTTCATTCAAAACTAAAGATAGCCTTGTTTCAAATCATCTATAGGAGGCCGGGAACATCAGGTCATTCTCGGGTTA
Organism: Silene latifolia; assembly: GCF_048544455.1. Taxonomy (NCBI): domain Eukaryota; kingdom Viridiplantae; phylum Streptophyta; class Magnoliopsida; order Caryophyllales; family Caryophyllaceae; genus Silene; species Silene latifolia. The sequence continues at coordinate 90,426,536 of NC_133532.1, read as the reverse complement.
TACGACAGCGATGGAGCACTACGAGCGGCTGTCGGCGGAGGAGAGGGCCATGATCGAGCGCGGAGCGTTTGGTCCTCTGGTTCAGGTCTGGAGGGATATCGTGAAGAGGAAGTTGCGGGCCAACCTTAGCCTGGTCCGTGCTTTCTTGGATCGATTCTGGGATACGACTTCCACGTTTCACCTGCCTTTTGGTGAGGTGGGAGTTACTCTGGAGGACTACGACATAATTTCTGGTCTGCCGTGCGGGACCGAGGAGATGGTGTGGCCGGAGACTGCTATGAGAGCGGATTCGACCGAGGCGAGGAGATTGATCGGTGGAACCGTCGTGGCGAAGGTCTGTTGCGATCCGGGCTTGGTACCCGCACCTATGTCCGAGATCGCATTTTGCGGGGAAGACCCTGAGTGGTGACGATCGATGGGAGGGAAACCGCTCCTCCCCCTGTCTGTTGAGCGGAGGGCTCGTCGTGGCTTTGGTGGTTCTTGTCTTCGATTTACCTCGGAGACAAGGGCGAGAGGCTATCGACGAAGCTTCTTCCCTTTCTTTCGACCGAGCTCCCTAGGACGCTGGGACCGGGTCATCTTCTTGGTTTTGCGGTCCTCATCCGCTTCATGAGGGCCGTGGTTCGTCCGGAGTTGATGGAGAAGGGGACTTCTCTCTGCGCGTGTCGGACGGACTACCGTTGGAGGTATGAACCTTCCTTAGACCAAAGTAAATTCCTTTCTTTATCGAATCACGAAAGATCGTTATTGATTATCTTGTTTTTATAGGCATGGGTGTACTCTTACTTCCCGAGTCTCGCGCCGAAGAGGATCGAGCATTTGGAGAAGACCTATCCCGTGGTGAGGGATTGGGTGATGTGCGGGACGAAGAGCAAGCGTTCTTCTCACAACGTCTACCGGCGGGACGTGAACGCCCTTCACCGAAAGCAAACGTGAGTATCCCACTCGTATTTACATCTCTTGTACTTTGCTTCTATTTGATCATAGGAATGATCTTTGCCTTATCTTATCGCAGTGGGTGCCCAGGACTGGGCGGAGTACGCTGGAGCGCCTCCTTTTATTTGCCGAGGTCCTTCGACCTAGGAGCCCGAGTCATTTCTTTGTTGTGGACGTCGATGGGTCTGTGTGGTATCGGGCGAGCGTTTGGCTCGTCGGTGCTCTCGGGCGCGTTGACGGTTCCCATTGACCCTCCGAGGACGATGTTCAGGGAGCCTACCGAGGCCGAGAGGAGGCGGACTGGCGGGTGCCGCGGCGACGACCTTCTTCTCGCCCGGCGATGACTACTCGGCGTTCCTTTACGGGAGGTTGGCGTACTGGCCAGTAGTGGTGAGCGTCCTTTACTTTTCTTGATTTGATTTTGAGAATTACGATGAAAGATCGTCGATTAATGAGAGCTATTTGTCCTTGCAGGAGGTTGAGGCGGCGGGCATCGAGCCCCCAGTGTACCCCGAGACTCTTGAGTACACTGACGCGACTGGGAGGACGACGATCTCCGAGTTGCGTGACTTTGACGTAGCTGTAACGGATGCTGGCCTAGACGATCGGCAAGATCGATTCGGAGGGTGAGCCTCCAGCTTATATACCTTTCGTGTAAGAACACATTTGATTGAACTTGTTCACTTTACTGAGAATTTCTTTTGAAATGCAGGTCGCGCCATCTCCGTTCGTGGCATTATGGAGGGTGGCCAACCGGCTACGAGCTACTGCCATCGAGGCACTCGTCGGTGGTCGAGGTCGTCAGGTACGAACCTCGTTTGATTTCTTTTGATTTTTGATTTTCAGTTTTGTTTTGATTGACATGAGCCAATTTGTTGTTTTTACAGGGTGACCGCGAGCTGGAGCGAGAGTTGGCCCAGTCTCGGGAGGAGACGGCTCGCTTGTCGAGGGAGCTTGAGTTTCGGGACGCCGAGATTGCTGCTCTTACGGCGAGGGTTGCTGAGTTAGAGGGTGTCCATCAGTAGTTTGGCGTAGTTTTGTAGACTTGTACATCTGATTTTGAACATTTTTGGACTTGTTTGGGCGCAAGCCCCGATTTTGGACTTTGGACCTTGTTAAGGCGCAAGCCCCAGTTTGCTTGTACATTTGTATATATGATGGCTCGAGTGCCTTTGTTGCCGGGTTGTGTTGCTTGTATCTGCAGTTAGTTCTTGAATGGTTTGGTAGACAACGGTTTACGCCGTCATCTTGCCGAAATTTACATGGAAATCACGCAAAGAGCATACATTTTATACACATGGCCTTAATTAGCGCAAAAAAAAAGACTCAAAAGGATATAAAAGTGCAAAAAATGCAAAAATTTTGTCGGAAATGACCGGACGGTAGGGAGGGTTACCCCCTAAAAAAAAGAAAAATAGAAATCTGTAAGTGTAGAAATGAAAATGTTGAAATGAAAACAAAAGAGAATTATTTCCTAAAAAAAATGAAATTAAAATGAAATTTATGAAATTTAATTAAAATGAAATTTTATTTCCTAAGAATAAATAAATGAATTAAAATAAAAAAGAAGAACTAAGTGCGATGAAAATGGCGAAGGTGTCGACGTCGCCTCGAAATGCGTGCCCGCGAATTTAGGAAGCTTGAAACATGGTAAAATCGCTCGTATTTGCAAAATAAAATCCCGTAGGAACGGGAAATTATTCGTTATAGAATTAGGAAAGATCCAAACGCGGAAATCACAGAAGGTGAGCTGGGGAAGAGGCGCAGACATGAGTCGCGTCGCTTTGAATAGGCGCAGCAGAGTGCGCTTTGTTCCCACGTTTGTCTCTCCGGCGGATTTTGGAAACAGCAATTAGTATAAATAGAAGTGTCGACGAAGCTTTAAATCATATAATTCTTCCGTCTTTTCTCCGTTAATCTCATAAAAACTCCCAAAATAAATTTTCAAGAGAAAATTTGTCATCATGAACACTTTGGAGGTCCGCTTGAAGGAATGGACCAATGAATTTTCGAATGTCGAGAAGCACGATTTGGGTGCTCATAACCTTGGGTCTCTATTGAGTTTGAAACTCATTAAGGTTGTAAAACCGTTCTTGGATGCTTGTCTTGACTACTGGGACCCAAATTGTCATGTTTCGCGTTCCCGTGTGGTGATATTTGTCCTTTTAGGAGGAAATTTGCTATTGGTGGGTGGGATCCCGAGCACTTACCCGCTATTCCTTCCACTTCACAAGGGTATAAGACCAAATTCAGAGACTTGCTTGGATTGACTAGACTCGAGGTGGATCGCTTGGTTACCCCGAAAGGCGTGAGAATGCTGGACTTTGTAGACCGATTCATCAACAGAGCCGACCCCACAGTCTCTTATGTTGCTAAGAGGAGAGCATTTGGCTTCTGTTTGCTGCATGTGTATGTCTTTCATGGACACGTTGATGAAGATTTGCGAGGTGATCCCCGTCTTTTGGGTCTTATCGAGCAAATGGAGCTGCGCAGGAGCCCAGCTTGCTTGTGTTTAGGGGAGATTATTTTGGGTTTGGATAATAGGAAATCCAACCGCGATCTGCCGCTTTTGGGGAGTCCCGTCATCTTACAGGTAAAAGACACCCTTTCCTTTTTTTTTTTTTTTTTTTTTTTTTTTTTTTTTTTTTTTTTTTTTTTTTTTTTTTTTTTTTTTCGTTTTTTTTTCGTTTTTTTTTTTTTTTTTTTTTGGGTGTCTAATACCTGCTTTTGGTAGGTTTGGCTTATGGAACGGCTCCGACTGCTCGAGCCCCCAGTTCATGCACTTTCCTATAATTCCCGTATGATTGCGATGAGGACGCGGTTGTACATAGTGGACTTCACCCGGGTCTGCGACTATTGGAGGAACAAGCTGAAGAATGATGATGGCCCGTTGATTAGGTGGGTTGTACCGTGGTGGCATCTCAAGTCTGTCACTGGAGTGTCTTCTTTGGATCCCACTAGGTCCGTGCGCATTCCGGGATTGGAGTTCATGGTATGCATCTTTCCGGAAAGATTGATGAGGCAGGTTGGGCTGAAGCAGACTATCCCGAGGCTTGATACCGTTCCGCAGACTGCTGTAGCGCTTACCACCGAGAGCCGAAGAGAGTGGGCTATCAAATGGGCCCAAAGGAACATGTGGTTCTTGAGCTTCTCCGCCAATGCTTTGTGGGTGTCGGATTCTTACCTGAGGTGGAGAAAGGCTGCAACTTCGGAAGAACGCGAGAGCGAGGAAACGCGAGCACATCGACTACAAGGTGCGCGAGGGAGAGAAAGAGAAGGAGAAGCATCTCGACAGGAAGGAGAAGAAGAAGCTGGATTTCAGGTCATTCATCCTTCGAAGAAATCAAAGACTACTCCTGTTGCGGAAATGGTGGTTGGCAAGAATGGAAGAGTCAGGCCTCGAGAAAGACCGTTGGTGATTAGGTCTGAAGTGGTGCAAGAGCGCCCGGCTCGAGGTCGTGACAAGAAGTATGACAAGAATGACAAGGGCAAGGGAAAGATGGAGGAATAGCCCGAGTCCTTATTTATTATTTGAGTATTATTATTATTGTTGTAATAAAAGGGAGGGATTTTTAGAATCCTAACCTATTCTATTTTATTATGTAACGTACTATTATTATTAGAAAATGAAAGGAATAAAAAAGGTTGAATGGTTAAGAAACCGCTGTGATTTTCTTTTATTATTCTTGTCGAATTTCAAATGCAATGCAAATGTCCTTCTATTTACATTTTAGGTATATTGGGTTGAATCCGGTGAAGGATTGCCTACGTATTCACTTAAAAAAGCGAAATCAAATCCTTGCGCGTAGTTCGAGTAAATGTAAAAGAATAATTGTTCGAAGCAAGAGCTTGTAATGAACATAGAAAATAAGCATGAGCTTTTGTTCTCAAGGTGCGAATTTAGTTTATTCGATGATATGAGGATGATAGTCTTGTCAAGATGCAAGAGCATAGTGACACTTAGCTTATTTCAGCTTGGCGAGGGGCCGTTTATTTAGTGCCACAAGGCGACACATGGGTTTACGCGAGGCGCGTTTTTGTCCTATTCTAGGCATAGTATCGTTTCAGTTGGTCGAGGTTTGTGGGGTTCGAAAACTCATTCCCATCTAGGTCTGTGATCCTAACCGCACCGCCTGGAAGTATGGATTTGACTAGGTATGGTCCGGCCCAATTAGGTTTGAATTTTCCCCTTGGGTCGACGGGTAAAAGAGCTCTAACCGATTTGAGTACTAAGTCTCCTTCTTTGATGTTTCTTGGCCTAACCCTTTTGTTGAAAGCTCGTTTGATACGTGTTTGATATGTTTGGACATTATGTAAGGCGCGTAGCCTACGTTCATCCAGGAGGATGAGTTCTTCATATCTATCCCTCTTCCAATCGGCTTCAGGGATTTGACTTTCGAGTAGAATACGCAAGGATGGTATTTCTAGCTCGACTGGTTGTACGGCCTCCATGCCGTAGGTCAAATAGAAAGGAGTAGCCCCAGTGGGCGTCCTAACTGATGTACGATATCCCCATAAAGCAAAGGGTATCTTGCTTGGCCAATCTCTATAGTTGTCAGTCATTTTCTTGAGAATTGTGACAACGTTCTTGTTTGCCGCCTCTACCGCGCCGTTAGTCTGTGGTCTATAGGGCGAAGAGTGGTGATGCTTAATCTTGTATTTGGCTAGCAATTGCTCGGTTTCAGCTTGGAAGTGTGACCCATTATCGCTGATGATCTCATGTGGGCAACCATATCGACAGATGATGTTGTTCTGTATGAATTTTGCCACATTTTTAGCCGTAAGAGCGGTGTAAGAAGCCGCTTCTACCCACTTGGTGAAATAGTCAATTGCTACTAGAATGAAACAGTGACCTTCTGTTCCGGCTGGGGTTACCTTCCCGATTATGTCAATTCCCCATGCAGAGAATGGCCAAGGAGATGTCATCGTGTATAGCAACGAAGGAGGTACGTGTTGTACATTCCCAAAGATTTGGCAGTTGTGGCAATGTCTCACGTATTTGATGCAATCGGATTCCATTGTGGTCCAATAATATCCTAAACGTGTGATTTTCTTTGCCATCATGGGCCCACTTATGTGAGGACCGCATTCTCCGTCGTGGACTTCTTCCATCACCTTTCGTGCCTGTGAATGATCAAGGCAACGTAGGACTACACCAAGAGGTGTTCTTTTGTACAATTCTCCTTGCATCAGGACGTATTGGGAAGCTAGTAGGCGTATAGCACGTTGTCCCCTTTTGTCCATATCCGGTGGATAGGTACCATTAAGCTTGAAATTCAGGATCGCTTGGAACCAGGGTTCCTGTGCGATTTCTTCTTCATCGGTGATTTGATGGACATAAGCGCTCTCGACCGTCGTTCGATACACAAAGGCATTTCCACCATGTGATCTGGTATACTTATCAAAGATGCGAGTTTCGCAAGAGCGTCTGCAAATTGATTTTCCTCTCGAGGTAGGTGTAAGTAGGTTACGTGATCAAAGAATTGAGCCACTTGGTCTATCCTGGCCTGATAGGGTGCGAGGCTTTCGCTTCGGATTTTCCAGGATCCTGTAACTTGATTGATGATCAGTGATGAATCCCCATGTACTCGGAGGTTTTTGATGCCTAAGCTTATCGCGCTTGAAGTCCAATGAGACAAGCTTCATACTCTGCAGCGTTGTTTGTCACCTCGAAGTCGAGTTTGACAGCGATTGGTGTATGCTCACCTTCAGGAGAAATGAGCAACACTCCTATTCCGAATCCTCTTAAGTTTGATGCTCCATCAAAGTATAGGTCCCACGAGTCTACGTCTGTTTGAAGTATATCCTCGTCGGGAAATGACCAAGTGTCTATGGTTTGCGCGTCGTTGATAGGATTTTCTGCGAAGAATTCGGCGACGGCGCGACCTTTTATGACTTTTAGTGGCACATATTTGAGGTCAAATTCTGAGAGCATCAGAGTCCACCTTGCAAGACGTCCGTTGAGGACGGGTTTCTCGAAGAGGTATTTGACTGGATCCATTTTGGAATATATCTTGACGGAGTAGCTAAGCATGTAGCTTCTTCGTTGCCCACACAAGAGCGAGGCATGTCTTTTCGAGTTGCGAGTATTTGCACTCATATTCCAAGAACTTCTTACTTAGATAGTAAATAGCTCTTTCTTCACTTCCCTGATTTGAGCCAAAGATAGCACCCATGGCGGTTTCGATTCGTGAGATATAAACCAAGAGGTTGATCTCGTTGTGGTGGCATGAGCACTGGTGGTTTAGCCAATATCTCCTTGATTCGGTCAAACGCCTTTTGACAATCATCATCCCACGTGGTGTGGTCTGTTTTCTTGAGTTTCTTGAAGATAGGCTCGCAAATCATGGTAAGCTTTGATATGAATCGACTTATGTATTGTACCTTTCCCAGGAATCCCCTGACTTCTTTTTCTGTTTGAGGTTGTGGCATTTCGATCAGAGCTTTGATTTTTGAGGGATCTATTTCTATACCGCGTTGGCTAACGACATATCCTAGGAGTTTTCCGGATGTTACCCCGAATGTGCATTTCTGAGGATTAAGTCTCATGTTGTACTTTCGTAGCCTTGCGAAGAACTTGCGAAGATTTGCAATATGTCCCTCTCTTTTCTTGGATTTGACGATCATGTCATCTACATATACCTCAACTTCTTTGTGCATCATGTCATGTAGGAGTGTAGTTGCGGTGCGTTGGTATGTAGCTCCGGCGTTGATCAATCCGAATGGCATTACTGTATAGCAATATGTTCCCCATTGGGTGACGAAAGCGGTCTTGTGCATATCTTCCATGGCCATCTTGATTTGGTTATAACCCGCATACCCATCCATGAAGGATAGTAATGCGTGGTCTGCAGTATTGTCCACCAATATGTCAATGTGAGGTAGAGGGAAATCATCTTTCGGACTTGCTTTGTTCAAGTCCCTGAAGTCAACACAAACACGGATTCTCCCATCCTTTTTGGGTACGGGTACTATGTTGGCTACCCAGTCAGAGTACTCGGAAACTTTGATGAACCCGGCTTTGAATTGCTTATCAACTTCTTCCTTAATCTTTAGAGCCCATTCTGTTCTCATTCGTCGAAGTTTCTGTTTCATAGGTTTGAAACCCGGCTTAATCGGAATCCTATGTTCGGCGATATCCCTGTCGATCCCTGGCATGTCTTTGTAGGACCAAGCGAAAACGTCTTTGAATTCATTTAGGAGGTCTATGAAATCGGCCCTTTCGGTAGAGCTCAAGGTAGTCCCTATACTAAGTTCTTTGGGTTCTAATTCGGTTCCTACGTTGATGGGTTCGGTATCCTCTATTACTGGTCCTCCTTCCCCTTTCTGTAATATTTCTTTGGCTACGTAGGGAGGTATTTCGGTCAAGTCTGGGTCTTGGTCATCCTCAGTATCATCATAAACAGAATTGCACTCGAAAGAACACAGAGAGTAAGCGTAACCCTGATTTATTCATATTAAGATTTGAGTAAAGTTGAAACAAAGAAGCCAACCGATCCATGGTCAGTGGCGGCAAAGGAACAGTAATTGGGGCATTCCCCGAACTACCGTGACTACTCGATGCTAGGCTAGGAGAAACGAAGGGAGTGGGGATGACGACAGGAGTAGACTCTCTAATGACTTCTCTAGACTCCGACTCTGACTCCGACTCCGACTCCGACTCGAACTCGTCGTCTTCTGGTTCTCCTTTGAACATCTCTCCTTCTCCAGTAGTGAGCTTGAAGAGTCTTCCTTGGTTGTTGGTCCATTTGATAGATTTTCTCCATCCTTTCTGCTGCTTTGTGTCGATTTCTGTGATCAACGCGGTGGGGTTGAAGCGATCGTCCTGAAGTATCATAGTAATGATCTCATCCTGCGCGGCCCTAATGAATCGGTCTTCTCCAAATAATAGGCTAACAGCTTGTTCGTCGAAGCAAGGTGCTTGACGAGTTTTGACGGTAGGAACCGTTTCTGGAGGAATGAAGTAGCAATCGTGAAAGATCTCGATTCCGGCTAACTTCCTCTCAAGATAATGCCAAGGCTCGGGAAATCCATGGAAGAGTTCTGAACTTCCTTCTTGAACGAAGTATCCATTTGAAGTTGGGAGATATGGCCTCATTTGGACTCCCACGTACTTGCGATTTTGGACTTGAGCGAGCATTTCGAGAACTTCTTCAGTTGTGGGTTTGTATCCTAGTCCAAGTGGTATCCTTGTCGAGTTGCCTTTCTTGTATGGTGCGAAGGTGTTCTTCCGAATTGGGTTCAAAGGCATTCCAGGGAAGTATCCCTGAGACTTGAGCATGTGGTTGACCACCAAGTTGGAGTAGGGATTATAGTATAAGGGTGCCAACTCACTTTCTATGACGTTCACACTTTGGAAGCCCCCAAGTTCGTATATGGGATCCGCAAGGACTTGATTGTTTGATTGCTTCTCAATTATTGCCTTGATGGGTGACGAGGTGATCGTCACAACTTTGCCATTTAGTGGGATCTTGATCTTTTGGTGAAGGGTGGATGTTACCGCTTTGAAAGCGTGAATCCAAGGCCTTTGTGACACCCTCATTTATTGCGGAAAAGTAAACACGTAATTCTACAGAAAAACTGACAGGATATGTTTGTAATTGGTTCAACTAATTAAAACCTGTCATTTTTAAAACTTTTCTAAACCATTCACAAACATTTCCAGAAGGAGGATGCCAACACCTGCAAATGCTAACAGACTAATTTACATAACTATGCTAAAGCTGCGAGAATAAAGTGATACAAACCAAAGAAAAAGAGGGAGACATATGTCCCTAAAATGTATGTGACACAAAAAGGGGTTAAGGGTCACAATGAAATAAAACCAGTCTAGGTCCCAAGGTTACTTTGCTCGCTAGCTCGTCCATGTATCCCATATATGCATCACCTACCTGTCATTCGCATTTTATACAAATACGAAAGCCACAGTCAGTGGGGAGTAACTCCGAGTTCTCCCAGCCACGAAATGTCATAATTAATATAACATGTAAACATAAGAATATGAATACGAATCACACAATGCCTTAGCATACAGATGCTAGACAATCGTGCTTATCATGTGAACAACAATATAACAACACATAGTCCTAGCATGTGAAAACTAGACCGACTCATACTACACTATCATGTGAATCACATAACATCCAGGAATCCAAACTCTATCAACCATAGCCGGCTTGCATCTCACCTTCTATGATTCATAGAATCACCATACAAGAAAGGGCAATATATCAAAAACAGGCATAAGTTCTTAGCACCGTCAATAGTCACTTTGTAACTCGAGTCTATACCACGAGGTAGGGAAGGTAATCGAACTGGTATCTTGGCTCAGCGGTTACTATTAAGAAAACATGGCCAAGAGACAACACAACCCTAGCCTAAAATCTGCGCAGACCTAGACATGCGGATACACACCACCGCACCCAAGACCCACAACTTTTTTTTAAAACAAAGTGAAGTGAGTACCCTAAGGACACCACCGAAGGGTTGGCTAGTAATTTTCGACCCCATACTATCAAAATAAGTACCGAGGTCATGCCCCAACTTGGATAAACATCCACTAGTCAGGAACACAAAGGCTATCAAGCGGTGAACATATACTCGTCAGAGACTATAAAGACCTATCTATGATGAAGGCCGAAATACTCACCTAGGACCTAGTCGCCTAGTCCCAGCCTTGAATACTTTAGCCCACACCACACAAGACTCACCACACAAGTCAAGTAAGACACCCACTTAACCTTAAGAGGGCAAAAAGTCCTACTTACCAACCTAAATGCTAACATTCTATCATGTGAAAGGCTATATAAATGTCTATTTACAAAGATACAATCCAACAGTTCCTCAATAAGAATTCAATACTAACTTCCAATTCTAGCAATTTTAACAATATTAAAGGCTTTAGGGGAATCTAGGGCCATTACTACAAAATAAGAAGCTATTTAAATTCAACTAACTAAATAAGAAGCTATTTAAATTCAACTAATTACACACGTGAGATAGAGATATAATAAATGGCCTAAAACAAGAAAAAGGCCGATTATCTAATTCATATAAAATTTCATCCAACCGAATTTTTACCATGCACTGACCACTGCGACAGTGCGGGTCAAATTGCGGTGACCAATCACTCAATTAATCGACATCGCATCGTCAAAGGGACTAAGGCTCAGTTTTCGGCACAATCAACAAAACATTACAATTATCGCTATAAAATTCATTTGAGCCTATTAATTACAATTTCATTTTGTAAACTATCCTAACATGTGATAACTATTAATATGAGCACAATTTTACCATCCTTATTATCTTTACTACTAACATTATTCATTCACCTAAACACTTATCAAACAACAGGCACACATTAACTACTAATGTGACATTAATTCGTCGAGTAACTCGGAATAGTTACCTTACGCTAGCAAAGAGACAAGTAAAAACTTGAGAAAGCTTCTAAAACCCCAAATTACTCTTCATCTTCAACCACATATGAGTCACCTAAAATAATTATGTGAAAGGACGATATTAACGAATTATCGTTATATAAAATATAAGACGGAAATTAATTTAATTATATATTAAATAAACCAAACTAGCGTCAAAACAATTTATAGATACGGCCCAAACTCGCGACTTAGCCAGGCCACTGCCTAGGCCACGGCCAGGCCACTGCCTAGGCCACGGCCAGCTGCTGCTAGGCTACAACAGGCCAACCTTATAAAAGTCACTCTCGTCCCAAAAATTAATTCAATCTCAACTCTCTACCCCATCTCTCTCATTACTCCGTCCTATAATATAATACTCCATAGTAACCAGATTTCCATCTCAATTTCAATATCGATATTGTCAAATATTCCATTAAAGGAATTGCTCAACATTTAGAGTATAACTCCAAGCTACTCACCCACATGTCAAGGACAGAGGAAAAGACAATTTGATAACAATACCAAACAAAAAGCCAACTTTCGATATCCCATGCTCAATGATCTCGGTAACAATTCCAAATAATAATATAATGTAGATTAGTAATTTCTTATTGCAAAATTCATAACCCACGTAGCTAAGAAGAACAATCACCATTAACTTTTTCCAATTCATGATTTGTACTAAACAATCCAGCCGTGTATTACCCTTCACAATCCAGTTTCATCTTAAAAACCACCTTATGACACCATTAGCCATATAATATGTCAAATTCAAGTACTAATAATCAAACCTCATGGCTGCTCTCATCATTATAAATATCAATTTGCTACTACACGAGTACACGGCCTCAAAATAGTTACCTTAAACGCTCCTTATTCTTCGAATAAATGGTCCACAAGGCACGGGCCTCACCCCGGGTCTTCGAATCCTTCATAAAAGGGCAAGAAAACGGAATAAAGAAGCTAAAAGACGACACTTTTATAAGACGGCGAAAGACGAAACCACTACAAAAAGAAGACTTTCTTACCTTAAAAGGAGGAGGAAGGAAAGGGGAAGAGAATGGTACAAAAATTATCGAATTTGGTTGAGAATGGAGGCGGGATCTGAGGTTTTTATGTCACAAAAATGGAGTTGGACGGAGCTGTGTTTGTGTTGTTGATGCTGAGTCGTTGTGCAGGAAATAAGAAAAGAAGAGGAAAGAAGGGGAAGTGGGGGGGGGGGTCACGCACTCACGCCTAAAAAAACAACAATAATAAATAATAATAATAATAATAATAATAATAATAATAATAGTAATAATAGAGATAAGGTGAGCGAGTAGGTGTAGTAGGGATCAGATTGGTCCGAATAAATTAGCCTCATATATGAAAAGGTGACGGTCTAAAGTTAGACGGAAATTGAGACGGGAATTATTATTATTACGATCATTATTATCGTCACTATTATTGTCCGACCAAAAATACGTATACATTTATTTTTATATAAATTATGCCTTAAAGATATAATTAAATCGTACGTATTTTTATATAAACGAGCTTTTATGTAATACGTTTATAAAGTGTTTGACATAAAATTAATTAAATAGAATAATTCAAAAATATACAATAAAGTGGTTAAACGGTTTAATAAATTTTAAATGTCAAAATGAGAAATTTACGGGTGTTACACCTTCCCAGAAGTATGTTGAATGAAGCTTCGATATCCACTATTTGGAAGTTAACTTTTCGTTCGATTGGCCCCGTGGCTATGGTTAGGCTAGCAAGTCCAACTACTTTTCGTCGTGTACCGTCATATGCGCGTACACCTTGATTGGTGGGAGTCCAATCCGACTCCTTCATGCCTAGCTTGTATGTCGTTTTGAGGGGTATGACGTTGACCGCGGAGCCATCATCTACCAAAGTCATTGGCACATTCTTTTTTAGACAAATGACAGGGATGTATAGAGCAAGGTTGTGACTAGCACCAAAAGGTGGCAAGTCTTCATCTGAGAAAGTAATAGGATTACTTAACCTCGGTGATTCTTGGAAGACCAAGTTGACTACATCTTCGGGAGTAGAGTTATGCGCTACATTCAATTTGGCCAAAGCTTGCAGTAAAGCTTGGCGATGCGGAAATGAGCTTGCCACTAGTTGCCGACCGAAAGATCGGCCTTGGTTTTTCGTAATTGCTTGAGCAAATGATCAGTGGGGTCGTCTTCGTTGTCATTTGGTGTGATGACGTTGGTTGGACTGTTTTGAGTAGTGCTTTGATATGGGCGACCCGAACGAGTTAGGTGATCCACATCTTGGTCTTCACCATTTTGGACTATCTCTTTGACTAAGGAGTTTTCAATGAGGTATTCGTCTTCATCGTCATCGGCCCAAACCCCATTGATTGCAGCTAGTTCCTTCATTCTCATGATATCACTTTCTAGTTGTATGATTTGATCAACTAGTTTATCAACCACGGCGACTACTTCTTGCATAGTAGCATTTTGAGAGAAGATCAATGGTACACGTTCTTTAGGCGTTGCATTGGGATCGCGTAAGGTCGTTACCATGTTTTCTAGTTCCCACACTTGTCTATCTACACTCCTTGCCCATGCGATGAAGTCGGAAATGGTAGGGGAGATGGTAGAGTAGAGCCTTTCTTTCTCAATTGCATGAATTTCATTTTCGGTGGGAGAAATAAGGTGCGAGCAATCTAGGGTAGATTCGTCACTTGTAATCACTAGAACTCCAAGAGGATTCTGAGTGTTGTTGGGCTTACCTCCTGGTGGAATTGGAAGTCGACCATCTTCGATCATATCTTGAAGCACGTGTTTCAACTTGTAGCATTTTTTTCGTGTTGTGCCCTTTGCCCCTATGGTATTCGCAGAGGAGTTTTCATCCCAGAATTTGGACTTCTTTTCAGGTTCGGGAGTAGGTCCAATGGGTTGGAGTTTACCTTGCTTCATTAGTCTTTTTAGAGCGTTGGAGTACGTATCCCCAAGGTTTGTGAACTTCCTTGGTGGGCTAGTTTTCTTGGATGGCTCGAGAAGGTTAACTTCGTCGGTCTTGCTAGTAGAGCCGTATGAACGACTCGTGGACCCTTGATATCCTCGACCTACCATTTTGGACAAGAGTCCTTTACGGATGTCATCTTCGATTCGTGTCCCTAGTACAGTTAAGTCCTTGAAGGTCTTGATGTTTTGATATCTCAAATGGTTGGCATATATGGGTTTGAGATTATCCACGAACTTTTCCACGAGGGTGGCCTCATCCGGGCGTTCAACTAATTGAGTACTAGTCTTCCTCCACCTACTTAGGAAGTCGGTGAATCCTTCTTTGTCATTTTGGGTAAGAACCTCTAGAGTACGCATGTTGACTTGGATCTCGGCATTATCCGCGTATTGTTTCGAGAAATCGATCGCGGCGTCTTCCCAAGTAGCGACCTTTTTGTGATCTAAAGTGTAGAACCATTGCTTTGGGATGGTGTCAAGAGATGAAGGAAAGATCCTTAAGAACATCTCGGGTTTGATGCCTTTGATAGACATGTAGTCCTTGAAGGCGCGGATGTGGTTCAAAGGGTTCTCATGTCCTTTAAACTTAGGGATATCCGTCATGCTAAAGTTAGTGGGCAATTTGTAATTGACGGCTTCATATTTGCGATTGTTTTCCCTATAAATGTCATCCCCCTTAAGGTACATCAATTGCTCCTCTAGGTATTGGAGTCTTTTCTCAGCTGTGGTTGTTCCTAGGACAGGATTCTCATCTTTAGACTCGTCATCGGAAAATTGTAGTACTCCACCTTTAGGGGGAGGCAGCTTTCCCTCTACATCAAAGATACGGCCTTCGATAAGTTCAAGGCGGTCACAGGTTTGTTCTTGAGTGATTTGCATTTGGGTTATCGCGGCCAGGATTCGATCATTACTTTCTTGAATTTGCTGGAGGTTCGTTTCACCACTTGACCCAGGCATCTTTGGAAACTGGATAAGAGATCGACGACGAATCAAAACACGATCGACCATTCTATCACGCTTGCTAAAAGAGAAAATATTTGACTCATGAAGTGGGTGTGTGCCACTTGTGTTGAGTGAGTTTTGAAGAAAGACAAGGTCTTTGAAAATGTGTGTCCTAGTCAACTGTAGTGTAGTTGTAGGAGTGGACTCGAAGTGAGGTTTTGAAATGGGCTTGTGGCCCGAATTTTGACTTGACAAACGGACAGAGTTTTGACCGGATTTTGCGCTAATTAAAGGCCTACTTTTTCGAAATTTTTGTTTTGAAAATGAAGATTTTGAATTTTTGAAAATTCGTCATGGTTTTGTTTTAGAAGTGGTGATCACGTAGGGTTTACACATTTATACAAGCATTATAACGGGATGCTGAGTGCATTTAAAAGGGTTTTGGTTTAAAGGGTGGGTTGCCATACCGAACCATCAAACCCGAAGTCTGTGGAGAGGCTCGTGCCAAACAAGAGTAAGGCCGATTCCTAGTCCATTTCCTCAAGTAGTGAAGGCCCTTGATACAAACAAGAGTAAGCATTATGGTATGGATGACGTCAATCGATATCCATCCTTGGGCCCAAATAAGAATTAGGACCGTTTAGACGGGACGATTGGTCGAATGGGTTGGGTTGGGCCTAGGAAGGCCGAATGAAACGGTCTAGGAAGACCGAGTTATGAAAACCGACAATTGTCTTGTACAAACTATTCCCTAACCTTGTTCAAGTTTTACCCTTGCTACACGTAAGTGTATATCCCCAGCGGAGTCGCCAAACTGTGGACAGCGGGCCGCCCACGGGGGCGCTTGGTGAGAAACGAGGGACAAGCGTTTGCATTTTGTATGGAGTCGCCACCAATTTTTATGGGAAATTGGAACCGTTCGAATACCTCGTGTCATGTCAAGACACAAAGTAGTGACATGAACACTAAGCAATCGTTACCCTTAGCATTCTATGTCTAGAATGACTCTCGTGGATGCCAATGAACACGGGTGCTCACGGAGATCTGGAGTAAGGGGTGAGGGTACGTATTAGGAAGCTCTTTTGATCGAACACCTAATCCCGCCCGCCTCGATAGCGGCCTCTACTAATGATTAGGGAAGTTATTCGTACTCGATATACCGTCGGCTATATGCATGCAATGCAACATCCATAGATTAATCCTAGCATGTGAGAATTAGACTAAGTCGGTTGACACGTAATTAGCAAACAATTGGGGTCGAAGTAGGAATTAATACTCAATTTACATGTGAAAACATACAAACGAAAGAAATACAATAAACATAAATTACAATAATGGAAATTACAATAATTACAATGGGAAAGGCGATTTATGTCGAAAATACCTCTAAAACGGATGATTTGAGAAAAAGAAATAAAAGAAAGAAAGAATAAAATTAACGAACAGGAATTAGTGATATTACGGATATTAGTTAGTTAATATGTAAACTAAACTAGGTCAAGGCAGAAACGGAGTTCAGGGACAGAACTCATCCTGGAACAGCGCGCAGAGATCGCGCCCTGGAAAGGCGCGCAGCGATTCTTTGCGTCTGTTCCAAGGGTGAGTTCTGGGTCGTGTTTTAAGCGCAAATCGTTAATGTTAATTAGTAAATTTGACGATTGATTAGATAATTGACTCGGATGGAAGTGATTTAACAGGTTAATTACATATGAATGAGTCATAAAAACAGTAAAATACGAATAAGACGGAATTAAACGGATTAATTACATGAAGGAACGATGTTAATGAATGAGTTCTCTATTAAAATTAATTGACTAGGTTAGATATAATGACGAATTAACAACGAATATGGAATGAACATGTGGAAATTATATCAATGACGAATCTCAGAAACCCAATATGAACAAATTGAACTTCTAAAATCTGGATTTGAATATTAATAACGAAAACCCGCAAATATTGATTATTTAGGATTTAAGTCGGACTTATGATGATTAAACAAGTTAATGAATGATGAATAAATTATATATGATTATTAAACTATCATGTGAGCGAATTAAAGAACAAATATGCGAAAACAAACAAGAAAGACGAATTATAGAAGACGAAGAAGAAGAAAAGAAGCAGAATCGCGGCGGCCCTCACGAAGAGGCGCAGCAGAATCGCGCTCCTTCAAGAGGCGCAGCAGCGATTCTGCGTCTTTTCTCGACTTCATCTCGGAAATCCGCAAAAAAGGTTTTAAAGCACGGTTTTAGAAATCGATTTTAACGGTGTTTTCGACATAAATCTTACAATGGTGATACGAAAATTAAATACAATAAATAAAAGAGGAATATACACCCTCGGACTTACATGTTTAACGAGATGAACTAAGAAAATCGACTAGTGAATGCTCGACGCGAATGCAAAGAGAGTGCCCTCGTAAGAGGAAAACGATTGATTAATTAAGATTGATTGAGTGTAGTTGGTCAAATTGGTCGGTCATGCAACGAGAGAGGCTGGTACCGGAAAGATCCGAGCTTACGTGGTCGGAAGTCCAAGCACGTAGGCGCCAATTAGTAAGAACGAAGTCTAGAATGCAAAGGGAGAAGAGAAGGGCGGACACTAGCGTGAGAAATATGAGGAACGAAAGCTCCTATTTATACTAATCACGTGAAGGAATAGGGTTTCGGAGACTCTTTGGGAGTGAATCTCGGAAAGATATAAAAAAAATACGTAAATCATGCAAAGAAGGGCCTGGGAAGAGGCGCAGCAGCCACTGCGTCCCTTGGAAGAGGCGCAGCGCCCTCGTTCTGCGTCTGCATTCCAGGAGGTTTTCCTCTTTGAAGAAAGATTTCCGTGTTTGAGTTATGGTAGGACGGAAATAATTCGATTATCTTTTGAATATTACGGGATATTATTTGCCAAAAGATAAAATTTATGAAATATGGAATAGAAATATCCGGAACATTCGAACATTCGACTCGGGATTTAACGGCTATCGAGAAAATGGAGACGGTTTTTACCCGGACTCCAATGTACTCTAATTATCGCCAAAACGACCGTATCAGGACGTAGATGACAACTAAGAGGTTGACGTTAATATTTGAGCAAACACTTGACGATAATCTTACGAACTGTCACAAATCGTTCCGCGGATCAAACATGCGGCCCAATCATCACCGGGTGGTTTGCGGGAGGTGCAGAAATGAGGTGTCTACACGTTGATGTATGCGAGTCAACCAGTTCCACTTATGATGTATTGTCAATATGCAGATATATCTATACAGGCTCGGTGAATGTCAGTTTGGATATTGCGCAAGACTTGCTCAGAGCTGCAGATCAGTATCTACTAGAGGGTTTTAAACGACTTTGTGAGTGTACTATTGCCCAGGTATGATAAATTATTCTCATATAGGTTTCTAATTCCTATCTAACGTGTGATATTTGGCTTCTTTAATGCAATCATTTACTACTCAAAACTATATATTTAATCAGTTTCACACTTTCCCCGTGTTCAAAAGTTTCCACCAAAACTGCAGGATGCACAAGCGGATAGAGAGGCTTTGGGAAAGAAACATCCCTCCATCTCCGAAAATTATGTATAAAACGATTCAAATGAGCCGCTTCCCTGGCTAGGTCAACTTGAGACAACATGAAAACGGAAAATTCTTTGGACACTTTCATCTAATCTCAACCATTTCAATGCAGGTATAAATGTTGAAACTTTTGCAATTGCGTTGTTTATTATAGCAAAGTCCCTTCTGATTGATTCACCAATTCCTGGATGTCTAACCTTTACTGCAACTTCAATGGGTTTAGTAGTTTCACGAGGATATCGATGTCGCACAACTGCTCGATGAACCTGCGCACAATAGTACTCCCTTCTCAAACCCTTGCAGCTCTAACTGAAATCGGAACATTGAAAATCCTCTCAAAGGTATTTCTCCTGAATTCCATTTTTTACATTTATCGTTCCCACAACTTTAGCTTGTTCATCTGTTCACTCTGAAATAACCATTTCTGAAATCGTGCCCAATTTTGAAATGGTTATTTTGTGGGGTTAGAGTTTTGGAAAATAATGGTTATCTGTATTTATTGCGCCGGTCCAGAAACGAACAAGCTTGTTCATGTGTTCATCTGTTCACTCTTTGTTCATTTGTCTATTTATTATTGTGCCGATTTCTGAAATGGTTATTTTGTGGGGCTAGAGTTATGGCCAGGAGCTTGGAAATGGTGATGTGTTTAGTTCTCCTAAAAGGTTAGCGATTTAGCGGCCAATGGCCATGTATTGCTTTTGTTAATGTGGATTTTGTGATTTTGATATTTCTGATCTCTTTGTTTTGTTGTTAAATGCGGTTATAATTAGTGTTGTGGTTATTGTTCTTTGATATTTGCGATTCTCGTTTTGGGATTGGCATTTTTAAGGTGGTTTTCCTTAAAGATGTTCTCTCATTTGTAAGCTTGTTACTTAGTTACCCCCTTTAGCCTCCTAACGATTTTTTGTGTTGCTCTATTCAATCACAAATTGGCCAGTTCAGTTATCAATTCCTCGTATATGTTGGTGGATATGTGTGTTTTGACTATTTTTTTTTTTTATTTACCGAGTTTTATTTTTGTTGCTTTATCAGGTTTTGTACTACTCTTCGATGGATATGCTGTCTCATGGAAGAGGGCCCTCTAATTTTCAAGATGTGTCATCATCTCTGAGTCTTTGACTACATGAGTATTATTTTCTTGCTGTTATTCGTGTTATTATCGGATGCTTTTTATTTATCATAGTAGTTATATTAATGTTATTTGGTTATGCCTTGTTGGTTTTGATATAAGTTGTGATTAGTTTGCTAATTTTGCTCCCTTCTATGGTTAATGGTGATATTTTTATGAGCTTAGGGTGCAGTAATTGTTGATGGTCGCTACTCACTCGTGGGCAAATTCGCTTCCTGCTTTTCTCTCACAATATGGTAGGTGCTCTTTCACTTATGAATGTATCTAAGTTGATTACACTGGAGATAGCCGAGCCCTTCACTATACTGCAATTGCAAGTATATAGTTTACTTATAACCACTAAAAAAAAACTAATCGAAATGATGTTCCGGTCACTTGGTTTACTTATAACCAAACTTGTTCTCCGTGCCCCCGAGGTTATGATTCAATTTTAATCTCCTCGACTGCGCAATCCTTCGCTACAAATCTGGTATAATCACATTTTTCCCTTTTACTTCGGCGTTTTGATTAATTATCTTCATCTTATATCTGAATTCCTCTAAATTTATTTCAGATGTTAATTTCAATCCCTACGTACCTAGATTGCTCATTTAGTTTAATTTTTGTGAATCAGCGCTTTACATTCTGTTGAATTTGTATGTCATCTCACTCCGTAAATGCTCTCGCAAAACCTAGCAACCTTGATCGTAAATCTCCTCAAAGGTATGTGCTGTGATTCTAAATTCCCTTTTTCTTTTTTTAAAATGTTTCGCATCTATGAATTTCTTGGTTTTTTTACGATCTGCTATCATTCCTCCTCAAGTCTCTAATTTATTTTTTATTTGGAGGTTTCAATTTGATTAGGATGTTGTTAAGGTCCTTTTCAAGTGTTAATCCTATTAGTATTCTTGGGTTTTAAAAACGATCTTTTCCCATTGTATTATGGGGTTTTAAAATGATTTATTCAGATTGTATTATGAGGTGTTTAAAACGATTTATTAACAGTGAATTATAAGTTATTTGTAATCTTTACAATCATATTATATCTGTTTCTGCAGTTGTTGTGAACTTTAGAAATTAGAGTTGCAGTTGTTGTGAATAGAAATTGTAGTAGGAGTTGACAACTCTAACACTACCTAGGTATTTAATCCTAATCTTAAATCCTTTTAGTGTTAACCTTTTCTTTTCACCGTCTTTTTCTTCTTTTTTTTTTTTTTTTTAATGGTTTTTTTTGTTTAGTAATTTGATTTTTATCTTCGTTTTCTAGGTTTTTTGTTCGTTTTCAAGGTTTATTTCCTCATATATTAGGTTGGTGCCCTGTTGAATTTAAGTAGTTTGTTTGATTTCAGTGTCTCACTTTTAGGCTTTCTTTATTTTTTTTGTGTTTCGGTGGTGTGCCCTGTTAAATTTTAGGATGTCCACCATTTTGAGTGGTTTTTTTTGTGTGTATGCCAATGCGAGTTTTGAACTTATTTTTTGTTCTAAAGTTGCAGCTTTCAGCTCCTTATTGTTTATTTTTTTTGTTTGGTTAGGGTTATACCGTACAAATACTCTGTTTGTATGTTTCTTTGCGAGGTTATACGTTTATTTTTCGTTTTAGATTGCTTTTATTTAATAGGTAAAGACTTGTTATTTTTTTCCGCTGCTTATAACTTAGTTTTTGGTGGGTGTTGTTGCAGTTGTTTCGGGAGTTGTTAAACTTGTTTTTAAGGGCTACAAAAGTCGGCCTGGAGTTCAGGTTATAGATATGTACAACAATTGCTTTTACAACAAGATTTTTGGCATCAATTTCAATTAGCTCTTTCTGTTAACATAATTTAGTTGCTTTTATATATGTTGATTTCTTTTGTTGTGGGTGCGGATGGTCATGGAGTGAGAGCTTGAGCTTAGCACAAGAAGTATTGATTCTTAACCTAATTAGTTTTGTTTTACGTATTTCCTTTTGCGTTTCTCCGTCTTATCGTTTACTTTTTTGATCCTGGTTTTTTGGGTTGGTGACTTAAAGTTTAGACGTGTTCATATACAGGACAATCTTCCATTTGTTTGGAATGTCTCCCTGTTATTTGTGTCGACTCTGGATTCCCTAGGGTTTTAGGTTTACCACTTCCCCTGCAATTAATAGTTGATCCATTCAGAACTGTTGACTTCCTTTTATTGATTTTATATATTTTAGATTGTCGATGTTGTGGTTGTAGTTTTGCGGGCTGTGGAGTGAATGCCACAGCTCCAATCTGGGTTTCAAAATCAGATGAAACCCAGATTGGAATGGTTCTCAGTAATAAAGTTTCTATCTTTTTCACGTTTTTTATGTTGTTTTTGTTATTGTTTTTTGTTGTAGGTAGATGCGGCTCCTTCACTCGATATCGAATCTGCGAAAAAAGTAGCTTTGGATCATTCTTATTGTTTATAGTTATGTTCTTCTAATTGAATTTGTTGTTAATGGACTATAAAGGTGGTAATTGCAACAACAAGAGGCGCCTTTGGTGATACGAGTCGTGTACATTGAAAAGGTGTTCTTATATTAGGTAAGATCTGTTTATTATACCTTATGGTTTACTTATAACCAAACTTGTTCTCTTTTAATATCTTAGATTTTTAACAATTGTTTATGTGGATGTTTCTTGGTTCCTCTAGGTCAAAACATGATGGTGTGATTATAGATGGTTTGGCTTTCATTCCCGATAAGAGATCACTCATCCGCAACGTAAGTCTAAACATTCAATTTCTCAAATTATTGTGCTTACAATGGACTTCCGCCATGCTTAAGTTCTGGTGTTTATTTTTTTTTATTTGTTTTTTGGGCTTTCCATCTTCTTTGGATCACTCATTCCCTCCACCCACGTACCACTTTCTACTCTCAGCTTATCTCCCTCCTCACATGGTAATTCATTTCTCCATTTTTATTAGTTTCAGTTTCGTTTAGTTTCAGTTTAAGTACGATTTCTTTCTTATCCCCTTTGTTGTCATATGGAGCTTGAAGATGTTTCAGTCGTAAAGAATTTTTTTATTCCTTCTGAATCAGATGGGACAATTTGAATGAAGCTTGAAGATGTTATACCTTAACCTATTATCAATGAATAGTAGGGAAGCAAGTCACCCTCCTACCGTTAGATTCTCCTTAAATATCTCCTCCCTCCATTTCTCCTTTAACTCACAGCCACAATCGTTCTTTACCCTGCCATTCCACTTTACCGCTTATTCTGATCCGTCTTTGGTTTCTCGCACAACAGTCGACCTCCCTCAGCAAAACCTAGGTATTTACTTCTAATACCAATTTACTTTTCTTTCTTGATTATTTCAGATTTATTGCGTTCTTTACCCGTTATAATTAATTGTTATGTTGATAACGTGTTGTTACGTTTGGTCTACTGTGATTTCCGTCTTCAGATTTTAGTTTAGAAATAAGGATTTGTGAATTAATCATTTCATGCGCAGTCTGGTTGTTGTGCTACCTTATCTGTCACTGTGTGGGTTTTGTTGTTATTATTGTGGTTATTATTAGTTTTGCCGTTGCCACCATATCACTATTGCGATTGTCTTTGTTGTTATTACCGTTATTATTATTACGATTACTATTGTTAATATATAGGCTTAGTGTTGAATTGGATTTTAGAACACCGTATGGTTTACGAGGTATGCCCAGCGTTTGATTCTGCTGAGTGAGGTTGCCTTTTGCTTGAAATGATGGACTTAGTAGTCAGCCTTATATCCTTCTCATTTCAACAGCCATCCAGTTGACCATATTACGCTATCATCTTATTACTATGTTTTCCCTTTTCTCGTCAACGAGTACACTTGGACTTTAATGCGAGATTGTGCTAATTAATTTATGCATTTGCTACCTGTGGTGCTCAAAGTAGCTACTGGATATGATCAATATTTTCAAATTGGTTGCAGTGTCACTAAAATCAAGGTCCTTGATGCAAGATGGCCTCCTGGACTGCATGTGAGAAAGAGTTTACAAACTTCTAGGGATCAATTTACGCTGCACACCATGCAATTCCGTATCTCAGAAGTAGCAAAAACAAGATAATATTCACGACATCTGTTGGGGCTTGGTTACCTGTACCGCGATTAGCAATCTATACAGTATACAAACACGCGTCTCTTTTTAATTTACTACGACTCATAACATTAATTCAACTACCTTTGACTTATCATCTATTGGCTTAATGGATCCTTGGTTCTTATAGACTAGCAAGGCAGCACTGATCAGCTTCTTTGAGACATTGCAAACCGAGCTTGGAGGAGACATTGGGATTACAATTGTGACTCCAGGGTTGATTGAATCTGAAATGACCAAGGGAAAATTTCTCTCCGAGAAAGGCGAAATGGTTTCGATCGGGAGATAATAGATGTAATTCCTTATTTTTCCTCTCGTAGTGATCGAGTACTCCCGCTGTCACCTTATATAGTTTTTCATAGCTTTGGCTTGCTTGTTGACTATTGACAGGTACAAATTAGTATAGCCCCAGTACTGCCGGTGGGAAAATGTGCAAAGGCAATTGTGAATAGCGCTTGTCGTGGTGACGCAAGTAACCAAAATTCTATTAAGTGCAGTCTTTGTGATGTCGTAGTTCCTAAATCAGAAACGGTTAGCAGTGTTGGGGAAGGAGGGAGAAGGGAAAGGGAAACAGAATGGGTAGGAGAGGGAGGAGATGGCTGGAACACCCATTGACTTTGACATGATTTAAAGTAAGATTTTTCTGAACTTTTCCTAATTTCCTATAAAATTCCCCAGATTAAAGCATTTATTAGCGTAGCAGCACTGGCTATTCACAATTAAACTATTTTTAACCCAGTTTTTAAGGGTGGTGTTGTCGTAGGGGGAGGATGAGGATGAGGGGAAGGGAAAGGGCAAAGGGATGAGGACGGTACATCTTAATTTTAGGATGACCTGTGTATGATTAATTGCTCTTAGACTCATAAAGATTGATTTGTATGCATTTAGTTAGTCACCTAATTTTGTGATTTATGAATTGTTGTGTTTAAGCAAGTAATTTATTAGTTCGAGCAAATTTAGTCCATAGTTCCAGTTGAGGGGTACTGTTATGCTTTCATGGACTAAATTATAGAGCTTAATTGAACTTTCAGTTTCTAAAATGTTTGCTTACAGTGCCACTGTTACGCTTTCATGGTGTACGAATATTCGAAATCTGCAGGTTTACAAGCCTTCACTTTTTGAGGTCAGTCCTTTGTTTTCCTTCAAGACTGACGTGACCTTAAGCTCAGGATCTCTTGGCTTTCAGGTTATTCATCTTACCCCCTCTTTTTTCTTTAATGCTTTGTGTTTTAGTTTCTTCACTTGATTTAAGCTGATTAAATCATGTTCCATTCATGCATTCGTATTGTCTCGGTACTTTTGAAATCATTGTTAAGGTGTAGATGAAGGGGAAAAAAGATCAACTGGTAATTCTCTTAGGGCAATACTATCTTTAAAAACAGAATAGTAAACTCCTCAATCAACTTTAGTGAAAAAAAAAATTTGATTTATTGACTATCGACTTTTTTCTATAGATTTTTATTTTAACAACTACTCGTATAATTTACAGGTCAAAGAAGACTATATAGGTATGTTTTGTTGTGTAAATTCGGTTCGGTGTTAGCTTTGCACCATCTCACCACATAATAAATTCTCACATTTAATTTTCAAAGAATGTTAGAGGATCGATAGAGGAGCAAGGAGTCACTATTAACCGTCAAAGTAGCGACTAATCTTCGTAAAATACCCATCAAAGTCTAAGCTTTCTGTCTCCATTGCTAATTCATCCCCATATTTTATTAGTTATTAGAGGGCTTCAAGAGGGATTATAAGCTTGTAACCCATGCAAACAAAATGAGTAACGTCACATACTCACATAAGTAACTCACTCATATTGTGTCCTAACTTCAAATAACCATATAAATATAGTATCTTTTATAACATCATCCATGGAGATCATAGGTAAACCATAAGAGAATCAGTGAGTTACCATAAACCAAGTTACCATATCTTACCAATTGGTAGTTCATGTAAAAGGGAGTAATCCTGTCATAGTCATACTGCTTTTTACTACTACTGTATTTTATTGAAGTCCGACTATAAAATTAAAGAGATATTCATTTAATCTATTAAAACTTGCCTTGTAAACTTTAATGAAACCAAACATAGGGCAACATCCAAGTTTTTCCCTTTTTCTTTTGAGAAATATTCTCATTTTAGAATGTCGTCATAATCCTCTCATTCTGAGTGGCATGAAAGCAGGTATGTTTGGGGTGAAGAGTTCAGTAAGCAAACACTTATTGACCAGCAAAGCGTCGAAGATAAGCTGCGCACCCCAGATTATGCAACCAGTGCATATCTACCGTCTTTCAAATATTGTGCATCAGATTTATTCTGCCATTCTATAGTCAATATTGTCTTAATTCATGTATTTGAGTTTTAGGCAGACCCATTTGTCAAAAGGTTTATTTCTCTTAGCAAGGTTTCACTTTGATTGACTCACCACCGTCTATTTTTGGTGTTTGTGCTAATATCACTATATTAGTGGTTATTCACGCAACTCCTTTGTTATTAAGTGGTCGGACGACAACCATAAGAACCTTGCAGAGTTGCAGGTAATCGTTTCCTCCGCATTTCCTTCTTTTACCGACTCTTTGCTTGTCTTATAGATCTTGGAACATTTTCTAAGGCTTATATTTTCGTTTTAACGCTTAATTGCTCCGAATTTAGATAGGTATTGACGTTTCTGACGATGGACATAGGCCTTTAGGTTGTGGATTAATACATCACTTATTGATGCGGTTATTAGAACTGATTGTATTGTGCCACTGATTTGGTCATTGCTTTCAAGCCTTTGTTTATGGCATGACTTGGTGTTTGTGCTAATATTTGGGGTTTAACGGAGCTTGTAGTTATTCATCCACAGGTGGCGCCACCACGAACTACAAGTAAGGATGTAGTATATATTGGTAGGTTTGCAGATGTGTCAATTTGAGTGTAAAATATGGATTGGATTATTTGTTCAAGTAAAAATCATTGAAAAGGGAACCAAAAGTAAGGTTATAAAGGCGCTACTAGCTAGATTCACTAAAGGTTCTCGTGACTTTATGGATCATATTTTGCTGCTAAAAAATGTTCTCAGCTACTCGCATCAAATGTTACTCTGTATCCCGCTCCCTCTCATTCACCTTGCCGCTATCACAGTGCCCACGTGAATTAATGCACTGATTTTCTATTACTGGTAGCATAAGGATTTTGAATGTGGTCGATTGTTAATTTGAGAAACTCATACTTCTTATCACTAAATTTGAATGCTTTCCTCGTCACAGAGGGAGATCTGATTCTTGTTGACCTTCTAGCTCTGAAGCTTGTTGGGAGAAGACACTTAGGGCCAACCTGGATGACAATTGACAAGTAAACCTTCCTTTTGTCTCTCAAATTTACGTGTAAGTCAAGGTGCATATGTATTGTATGTGACCACTGTTTTAAATCATGCTTAGGTTTATAGAATCAGGCCCGGTACTAGAACCTGGCAAGACGGGCGTTTTGGCGGTGTTCGAATACTGAGTCACTTTAAGAGTGGGTGTACATCCCCGAAGTTGAAGGACTATAGCTCACATCGACAAGAGAAGACCGAGGAGCCTTTTTAAAAATGGGAATGTATCTTAGGGAACACGTAATTCTAGAAGTAGTCTTAACCGCTTTAGTGATTTGTTTCTCTATACAAGACTCGAACCTTCTAAGTCAACATATGTAAATTCTCATAGGAAGGGACATATACTTATGGCTCACTATCAGTATTAAATGTAAAACCTTCGCCTTACCAAATACCTTTGAAGATGCATAAAAGATAACTAAGGCTTAGGGTAACCTGTATTGATGGCAGGGTTGTTCTCATTACTCATTTAGGCTAAGGCGCAAGAGTCAGGATTGAGTGAATTTGTGGTCTTATGCGACACCTATAATCATTTTAAGGACCTGCTTCTACCAGTAAAAAATCGAAATCCATAATTGTTTTGACGGGTAAAGGATCTCTAGATAAATGTTAGTAACTATAGAGAAACATGCTTCATATGCATTGTGTGTATGGTACTTGTCTAATAGAGTATGCCAATTCATCATTTGCTACATTGATCTGTTTGGAGCAATATAGCTACTGCAATTTCAGAATTTATGTAAATGGTTGGTGCTTATTGATTTTGTTAAAAAAAGTCTCGGCACGGCGTTGCCACTGCTGCTGCTTTCTGAAAAACAAATGGGGCATATATTAAAGAAGATAGACTAGCACATTTAAAGAACAAGTGGGTGCTCAAACATAAGTCTCTAATCTAAACACAAAATAGTTCATGCTTATCTTGTCAACTTCTGGTACAGTTTTGTAACGGGTGCACACTTTCAAGCATACGAAGGAAAGGTTTTAGGTTAAATAGCCCAAAAACAGTTGTACGGAAAGTTGTATTGGAAATAAAACTAGCAGTTAATTTCTGGGTGTAGCGGATAGTAACATATGACTACTAGACAAACCCTAATTTTTTTCCTTAAACATTCCTTGCTTTGTTCCATCTTAATCCTATATAGCATGCATCATCGTGCCTCTATTATGACTTAACAGTGCTGCACACTGTCCAAATTCGTGACCCAGCTGTAAAATTGTACGTTCCAATCCCTAAGTCATCATATATGAATTTGACCACCCAAAATAGTGGAGTAAGGTTCCCGATATGTCTGATAAATGGTTTAGACCAAATTGACAAAGTCATCAACAGAATTTTAGTTCGTCTTTTTTATAAATGATTAAACTGATTTGGAGCTCCGCGCCGGTAGGGCGCGGCGCAACAACTAGTGAACAAAAAAAGAATAAAACCTGGGAAGTGGCCTCAAAGTGAAGGAGATCGCGAGCGAGGGCACTGCCTGTAACCAAAGTACCTTATTTTATCTTCATCGTAATCCTTTCACCAGAGTACGTCTTACCTTGATTTACAGGGCTAGAAATAAACTATAGAAGTCGCCTTAAAATACCAGATACAACAAATACACATGGTATTATTATCGCATACACATGGTATTACTAATAGATACACAAATCGATTTGTGTATCCACTAGTAAAACCATGTGTATCCGGGCTGGTATTTTTTGTATCCACGATCTAAAGATCAACAACGACCACCCACCTGGCCACCACCACGATCAATACACCCGATTAATTCATGATATGCCTAACAAAGGGCATAAAACCTCCAGCCAAAGTGATAACGTCAATTGACACAGCTCCAATCAGAGGCAACTTCTCCTTTAATACCTTCCATGTTTCATCAATCACATCTTCTGCCGATGTCGCTGCCGCTTCCGCATCAATCAATTGACTGGATCCTTCGGATTTTGTGATAAATTCCTGCATTTTGACCTTCATGCCCTTGACTTTAACTTCAACCTCGGCTCTCTCTCTCTAACTCGGCGATCTCATCGCAGAGTTTATGAATCTCTCGGTTCGCCTCAGAAACGTCGTTTGTTAAACTTGTGGAAGGAAACAACTCAGCCTCCGTTAGTGGTCGTCAATGGCACTAATATAACCATCAGTATTTTTAAAACTTGTAGAATTATCCAGAAATAATGAAAATGAGAGGGTGGTGCGTCGTTTTTAAGCTTAGTCGGGTTCGCCGGAGGGGTGAGTCGGGTCAGGTGCACCAACAAACTGGATTCTGCGGCATAGGCGAGTCCGACCCTTGGTGGTGGACGTTGATGGTGGTGGAATAGAGATGGGGTAGGTTGGGTTTGTTATGTCGGGAGTTGATGATCTAATTTGGACGATTGATGTTTTCAATACAAGGATGGTAGCTTAGTTCGTACGGTTCGCACCGTACTTTAGTTCGCACGTGACCCCGACCCTATATATATATATAGAAATATATATATATATATATAGTAATAAGATCATCTAAGTCCATGTCTTACATTTGAGTCCATAAGTTCCCTTTAGAGCCATTGGATGAGGAAGATGGAGGGTTGAGATTGGAAGCAAAAAAAGGAGGATTAATGCCTAATTAAACACTCCCCCTCTCTACTTTACTAATTCACATTAATTAATTATTAATCCACTATATAACATTTTTTCTCAAACACACTTCTCACTCATCCTTCATAATATCATCCTCTCCCCCTCTCTAAAATCCCAAATAAATCAAAATCCTAAAAAAACAAAAACCACTCATCCCCACTTTCAAAAAAACAAACAAATTAAACCCTTAAATAAACCACCCCCACCACCGTCCCACCCACCACCGACCACCACTTCCACATGCACCACCTACCCCCTCCGCTGCCACCTACCCTTCTCTTCCGCACCACCTAACCCCACCACTGCCACCGTTCCTCACCCCTACCACCACCACTCCCGGAATCACCACCAACGCACCACCTCCTCTCCTCCCCTGACACGCACCACCCACTACAATCCCACCACCGACCATCACAATCACAGCCTCACCACCGTCGACCCAGACACGCACCACCTACCCACTCCCTCATTTTGCTCTTCCCGATTTGTTTTCTTTTATCAATTTTTTTTTTTTTTTTTTTTTTTTAAGTTAAACTAAGGAAACAGGGAGATTCCCTCACTTTTCTCTTCCCAGATCTGCGTCGTTTTTTTTTTTTCTTTTTTGAGAGATCCCAAGTTTAATTAAAAATAGGGGATGTTTCATGTGTCATGTTTGTGTGTTTTTGACTTTTGTGATTGAGTTATTTAGATCTTATATTATTTTAGTCACAAGTATTTATTTTAGATCTTCTTTTTTTCTTTTTTTCTTCTTTCTTCAATCTCACTTTGTGAATGTGGTTTTTCCGTTTTTTTTTTCCATATTTCTCTTGCTTTATTTTTGTGTTTTTTCTTTGTCCATTTTTTTTCCGGATCTACTTTAGTTTTTTTTAGTTATTCTTACATCTCAATTTTTTTTCGTTTTTTTTGTATATTTAAACCTAGATCTCTTGGTATAAATTTGTTATTTTGTGATATTCTCTTTATTTGTTGATTTTTATGTTCTTCATTAAAATTACATTTTTTTCTGTTAAAATTATACTTTTTCCTGCTAGAATAACACTTTTTTGGCTAAAATTACACTTTTTGTATCATTTCTTTGGTATATCTTCAACAAATGAAGATAAATACTAAAATCTGAGTATATTGGTGTTAAAATTACAATTTTCTGTTAAAATTACAATTTTCTCCATTTAAAATTACACTTTTTGTTGTTAGAATTACACTTTTTTCTGCTAGAATAACACTTTTTTAGGCTAATATTACACTTTTTGTTGTTAGAAATACACTTTTTTATGTTAGAATTACACTTTTTTTGTTAGAATTACACTTTTCTTTATTAAAATTACACTTTTTTCTGTTAAGATTACACTTTTTGTTGTTAGAATTACACTTTTTTCTGTTAGAATTACACTTTTCTTCATTAAAATTACACTTTTTTCTGTTAAAATTACACTTTTTGTTGTTAGAATTACACTTTTTGTTGTTAAAATTACATTTTTTTCTGTTAGAATTACACTTTTCTTCATTAAAATTACACTTTTTTTCTGTTAAAATTACACTTTTTGTTGTTAGAATTACACTTTTTGTTGTTAGAATTACACTTTTTTCTGTTAGAATTACATTTACCTCTATTGGACTAATGTTACACTCTTAATGGATTTGGTCATATTCTCATATTCTCATTGGACTAATGTTACACTCTCAATGGACTATGGACTGTGGACTGAAATTATACTTTTCTGGACTAAAATTACACTTTTTTGGACTAAAATTACATTCTCCTTGACTAAAAATAACAATCTCATTGGACTGAAATTACACTTATCTGGACTAAAATAACACTTTTTGTCATTAAAATAACACTCGTAAAATGCTAAATTACAATAACTTGTGATAAAATGACAAAAATTCAAAATATTATTCGTTAAAATCACTCGGAAAAGATTGAAGTTAAACTTGTAAAACGCTAAATTCTCGAAAATATTCCTTAAAATTACACTTTTTGCTGTTAGAATTACACTCGTAAAATCCTAAAATGTCGAAAACTTGTCTCGGAAAAAAAAAAAAACGAAAAAAACAAAACAATAAAACTTGTCTCGAAAAAAGAAAAAAAAAACGAAAAAAACCGAAACAGGAAAAATGTTAACAAAATTTTCATAAACTTTGAAGTATAAGACAAAATATGGTGTTAATTGTGTATGATAATGAATTAGTGAATGTATTATTAAAACTAGAGAGAGAAGTGAATTCATTAGTGTTAAGTGTGTTTTTTTGCTATCAATCTCAACCTTCCACCATGCATGATCCAAGGGTTGTGGGAGGAACTTATGGACTCAAAAAAAAAAGGGACTTAGAAGAACTTTACTCTATATATATATATATATATATATATATATATATATATATATATATATATATATATATATATATATAGTATTAGGTTCAAGAAAGTCCATGTCTTACATGTGAGTCCATAAGTTCCCTTTAGAGCCATTGGATGAGGAAGATGGAGGGTTGAGATTGGAAGCAAAAAATGGTGATTATTAACCTAATTAACACTCTATCTCTCTACTCAACCTAATCAATTACTAACCTACTTAATCAATCTCTAATTTAATATATATAGTTTTTTTCAACCACTTCTCTCTTAATCTCTCACAATTTCATACCTCCTCTCCTCTCTCTAAAATTTATAAACCCAAAAAAATTTACACCCCTCTCTTATTCCTCACCCCCACCGAGACCCACCCACCCACCCCCATCACCTCACGGCGACCTCCATCACCTACCGAGACCCACCCACCCCCATCACCTACTCCCAACCCAGATCTGCCATCACCACCACTCACGACCCACACCCACCCACCCTACACTTAAACCACCACACACCCACCCACCCACCCACCACCACACCCTCTCCTACTCCGCCGACCATCGCACCACCACCACCACAACACATACACCACCATTACCACACAAACACCAAATCTGCCGCACCCACACGCCACCACACACGCCACCGCCACCACAACAATACCCGCCCTACCACCACCATTATTCGCGCCCTATCCCAAAAACAATACCGGTCGTTCTTCCTCCCTCCGGCTCGTTTCAGATCTAAGAGACTTTTTTTTGTTTTAATTTTTTCTCAAAATATTGTTTTGTTCTGATTGTTCCTGATTTCGATTCTTTTGTTTTTATTTGTGTTTTTTTATTTTTTTTTTCTTTCTGATTTTCGATTTTTTTTTGTTTTTATTGTGGTTTTGTTTTTTTTACAAATCTTAGATCTACATAATATGTAGTAGATTTTTGATTTTTTAAGTATAATTTTTGATTTTTATTCTTAGATTTAGTTGTTTGTTGAAAAAAAAATTAAATTTGTATCACGAGTCAAAAATTTAATATAGACACGAATCAATAAGATTACAAAAACCAACATGTACATTATATCACGAGTCAAAGATTTTAAAAAAACAAGTCCAGCCGCCATGCCCTCCTTTTCAGATTTGATTTTTTGATTTTTTTCTTCTTCCATCATCACTGTTTCTCGTTTTATTTCAGATCTAACAATTTTTTTTTTTTTTAAAGTTGTGATGAGGAGTGAAGGTGTTTGTTTAACCAAACACATGAAGACTTTTTAATAATGGTGTTTAGACCAACCTGGCAGCATCACTTCATCTCAATCATACACATTCTCTAATTTTATTAATTTCCATTTCGGCTTGCATATGATTTGTACAATTTGTATACCTTGCAACAACTATTTTGTTGGTTTTGTATTCAAATTTCGTTTGTTATTTGTTTTTATTTTGTGAGATCTCCTTGTTAAAATTATACTTTTTTCTGTTAAAATTACACTTTTCTTCATTAAAATTACACTTTTTTCTGTTAAAATTATACTTTTTTCTGCTAGAATAACACTTTCTTTTGGCTAAAATTACACTTTTTGTTGTTAGAACTACACTTTTTTAGCTTAAAATTATACATTTTTCGGCTAAAATTACACTTTTTCTCCTAAAATTATACTTTTTGTTGTTAGAATTACACTTTTTTCTGTTAAAATTACACTTTTCTTCATTAAAATTACACTTTTTTCTGTTAAAATTACACTTTTTTCTATTAAAATTATACTTTTTTCTGCTAGAATAACACTTTTTTCGGTTAAAATTACACTTTTTCTGCTAAAATTACACTTTTTGTTGTTGTTAGAATTACACTTTTTTATGTTAGAATTACACTTATCTTCATTAAAATGACACTTTTTTCTGTTAAGATTACACTTTTTGTTGTTAGAATTACACTTTTTTCTGTTAGAATTACACTTTTCTTCATTAAAATTACACTTTTTTCTGTTAAAATTACACCTTTTTTTTGTTAGAATTACACTTTTTTCTATTAGAATTACATTTACCTCTATTGGACTAATGTTACACTCTTAATGGACTTGGTCATATTCTCATATTCTCATTGGACTAATCTTACACTCTCAATGGACTATGGACTGTGGACTGAAATTATACTTTTCTGGACTAAAATTACACTTTTCTGGACTAAAATTACATTCTCCTTGACTAAAAATAACAATCTCATTGGACTGAAATTACACTTACCTGGACTAAAATAACACTTTTTTGTCATTAAAATAACACTCGCAAAATGCTAAATTACAATAACTTGTGATAAAATGACAAAAATTCAAAATATTATTCGTTAAAATCACTCGGAAAAGATTGAAGTTAAACTTGTAAAACGCTAAATTCTCGAAAATATTCCTTAAAATTACACTTTTTGCTGTTAGAATTACACTCGTAAAATCCTAAAATATCGAAAACTTGTCTCGGAAAAAAAAAAAAACGAAAAAACGAAACAGTCGAAAACTTGTCTCGAAAAAAGAAAAAAAAAAACGAAAAAAACCGAAACAGGAAAAATGTTAACAAAATTTTCATAAACTTTGAAGTATAAGACAAAATATGGTGTTAATTGTGTATGATAATGAATTAGTGAATGTATTATTAAAACTAGAGAGAGAAGTGAATTCATTAGTGTTAAGTGTGTTTTTTTGCTTTCAATCTCAACCTTCCACCATGCATGATCCAAGGGTTGTGGGAGGGACTTATGGACTCAAAAAAAAAATAGCGTGGGTCTGGTGGCGGTGTGGGCTGCATTTGAGGACAACGTCAGCGTGGTGGCGACGTGGGCAGCAGATGGCGGCAATGGTATTGTCGGGTGGTGGCGGAAATATTAGAGAAGACGGAGTGAGGCATGAGAGAAAAAGAAGAGTGAGCGGTGTGGGAGAGGAGGGAATGATGGCGGCGAGGTGGTGGATGGCGGTAGTAATGGCGTCGGGTGGTGGCCAGATAAGAAGAGTGAAGGAGGAGTTAGAGAGAGAAGTGGCAGTGAGGCAGATTGAGTGACTGATTGAGTGAATTAGGGTTTTTGTGTTTTCTTATATATATCTTGGCCCTTGTTTTTGTTTTAATCTTGACCATTCATTCTCTTTATTTAACGGCTAAGATGAGGACTCATGGACTCATCTAATCTAAGGGGACTCATTTGAACCTACTTCTATATATATATATATATATATATAGATTTATATATATATATATATATATAGATTGAATCATGTGAGGTACCCTTCTTAGGGTGAGGCGGCTGTACCCATTCTAAACCATTGGATCTAAAAATTGTAAACTGATCAGATTATGACACATGTCCCTATATTATCTAAGACATACACCTTACATCTCAAAGCCATTTACGGTGTCCTCCTTCTCTCTCTTCAGCTCAGGTTCATCTTCATCTCGTCACTCGCCATTTACGCCGAGCTTTCGACCGTCATTGATAGTGAGCTTTTCATCCGCCATTATCCTCCTCAACTTAGATACTTTCAATTCAATAGTTTTCATTTCAATTCATCCGTAATTTTCATTCCGTCTTCTCCGATTCATCTCGTTTTCGCCATTATCACTGTACTTTCATTACTAATTAATTTATTTTAATGCAGGTTTTAATTGTTATTGATCAAAATCGAGCACAGTATGAACGCATAAAATTTATAAGCGAGTCCAAGTAAAATAGCATGGGTAAACCCTAAACGACAGCACTTTCCCTTAAATTATACAAGTACTTTGTAAGATGAATAACATAATGCCATAATCTCTTATGTTCATTTAGGAATGGTGGTAACTTCATTGAATTTGTTGCCATGTGGGAGACTTGAAGGGGGCCGAATAGCACAAGCAATGTTCGGGAGGAGCACGGCAACATTGCTTTCATTCGCCACATCTTTGTTACTCGGCATTGGAGGTCTTAGTGGTAGTTTAAAGGTTCTCACATGTAACGGTGTAAATAGTACTTCGAATTCAGCTTATTACGTTGATAAACCAGAAGATGTTGCTAACATAAGTAAGTTGTGTTCAACAAGGAGGGTTTTTCCGGTGCTGAAGTCAGAGTTGGATGCTCTTAACAAGGGAAATGTGAATCTTACTAGAGTGTTGAATAAGGGGTTTGAGGTGGAATACAAGGCGGACTTCGATGCTTGCTCAGCGTGTCAGAATTCCGGAGGTCAATGTGGGTCATCGGATGATAACAAAACGATATTTACTTGCTATTGCCCAGATGGGACATATACTCCAGTATCTCATAAACAACCAGGTGCACAGATTTCTTTCAAATGTCTGAATATCATTTTTTGCGAGTTAAGGCTTTTGTTGTTTTTGTGTAAAGGTCGCTTTCAATCAGCTTTTACCAGGTTCCCCTTGGAGGTTAGTCTTTCTCATTTCTATTTTCTTTGCTGTTTAGGCATAATCCAACTTCATGGAAATGGAACACATACCATGCTCATCAAGTATGAAATTAGGAATTTTAAGAATTTTTCCCCATAAAATGAAGCGTCTAATTGTCACCTTCATATTAGAAGGTAAGAGTGTTGTCTTGTCGCTTTCACAGTCTCGCCTATATTCTGTAGGCTGTCAAATGTATTTTGTTTTACCTGGCAAACTGGCACCTGACTTGACTCGTAACCAAATATACAAAGCCCATATCTGAAACCTGAACTAATTTATTTCTATATTCGTTCGCCTGTTTTCTCTTTCTTTTCAGAAGATTGAACTTCTGAGTCAGTTTGAACATGAAAATATAGTTCGATATCTTGGTATCGAAAAGATGTCCTTGTTTTTTACTCAATAATTGTCTATTTTGGAGAGTATACATAGTTATACTGTTCACGAGGAGTATCTGACTACATGCTGTAAACACAAATGCTTTATTATTTCTTTAATTTTTACTTCTGCTTTGTACGGGCTGATTCAAAACTTTACATCTTTTTGGAGCTTGTGACGCAAGGTACCTTTGCGAGCCTTTACCAAAAGTATCATCTTCGTGATTCTCATGTTTCTGCTTACACAAGACAGATTCTTTTGGGACTGAAGTATCTTCATGATCGAAATATGGTCCATAGGTATGCAGTGAATCGCTTGACTCACGCATCTTGTCTGCTTTTCATCACGATTGCTTGCCATTTTTTTTTTCTCATCATACGCTGGTTTGCTTCTCGATTGTATAGACCCGGTCGTCCTATAGTTCTCTGAATCTTTTTCCCGTTATAACTCATAATTTTCAGATCAACCAAAGGACAAATTATGTACAAAGAAGCCAAAAGAAGATGACCATCGAAGTCTACTTGAGAACTCTTTTTCAGATCATGTCCCTAATGATTCGTGGTTTACATGTCTCCACAGCTTTTAGAACACCAATTTAGTTGGGATGAAGACAACTCAGTAAAGGTATTGGTCCATATTTGTGATTTTAGAAGACCAATTTAGTTGACAGGCGTGTCCAATGATACTTTATGTGGTGCAAGCAACTGATCCTTCTGAGATGGATCTTGAGGTGTTCAATAGGAGAGTCCGTTGATTGAGCAGGCTAGTTGTGGATATACTTTTTATATCTCGTGCCATCTTTATAATGGGAAAAGGAGTGACATCTATAGCTTGTCTATTGCGGATACCATATGTAATGTTCGTTAAGTTGTATGAGTTTGACCTTCAAATCTTGTGCCCATATCTAGATTAATATTCACAGTCCTATTGTTGTCGATGTATTCAGTTTTCGAAATGACTTGCTTATTAATTCTTGTTGGTTTCCTTCAACTTCATCTTTAGTGTCTCCACTATGGTAAATATGGTAATCTAAATGAGTAGGTCTTGTATTTTGTGAAACATGTTTATGGAAATGTATTGTTCTGAAGTTTGTCGAATAGTGTTCCTTGCTAAAGTTTGAATGTGGAGTGAAACTCAAATCTCTTTCAAGTTTCAATTGTTCTTTCCTTGTTCACTTGTATTTTTGATAATCTTGTGTTAGATTCACAAAATCGGGTCTAGGATTCACAAAACTATGAAGTAAATTGGTGAGGTCGGCCGCCTCGCCATAAACAAGTCAAATCCCAAAATACAAGCAAACAACAAAAAACTACTCAGCACCCCCTGGCGGGCCAGTCTCAGTCTCACTAGAAGTCGCGACTAAAGAAAACACGATCTCGCACTGGCCACCTCTCCGGGAGAGCTCTCCGCGTCTCCTCCTCCATCACGATCTATGGCTCGTCGTGACATGAGAAGCCTCCGTTGTAGCTAGCTGGGCCCTAAGCGAGACGATCTCAGCCTCTCGACATCGCAGCTCCTCCTCTCAAAGCAGCAACTTCTGGTCACGATTGATGATTCCAAGCTCTTGTCCATGGATCGTCGCCCTCGACTCATTTAACTCAGCATGGACCCGAGTCAACTCCTCCGGATCCTCAATGCTCTAAAAAAACATGGATCGTCAAACTCTAAGCCATTAAAACAAAACACAAAAAACAACGAAATCACAAAAGTAAGAAAAAGAGCAAAATAGGGTCTAGATTCACAAAATAAGGTATAAGATTCACAACATAAGGTCTAGATTCACAAAATAAGAAAAATAGCAAAATAGGTGATTTCGACCATTTTATGACCCAATTTCACAATATTGCCTTTTAGTTTTACAAAACAAGCTCTATGATTCACAAAATAAGGTATAAGATTTACAAAATAAGACAAGGAGAAAAATAGGTGATTTTGATCATTTATAACCAAGTTTCAAAATATTGCCTTTTAGTTTCACAAAACAAGCTCCAGGATTCACAAAATAGGGCATAAGATTCACAAAATAAGAAAAGGAGGAAAATAGGTGATTTCGACCATTTATGACCAAGCTTCACAACATTGTCTTCTAACATTCACAATATAAGTTCTAAGATTCACAAAATAAGGTCTAGGATTCACAAAATAAGAAAAAGAGCAAAATAGGTGATTTCGACCATTTTATGACCCAATTTCACAATATTGCCTTTTAGTTTCACAAAACAAGCTCTAGGATTCACAAAATAAGGTATAACATTCACAAAATAAGACAATGAGAAAAATAGGTGATTTTGACCATTTATAACCAAGTTTCAAAATATTGTATTCTAGTTTCACAAAACAAACTTTGGGATTCACAAAATAGAGGGCATAAGATTCACAAAATAAGATAAGGAGGAAAATAGGTGATTTCGACCATTTTATGACCCTATTTCACAATATTAACTTTTAGTTTCACAAAACAAGCTCTAAGATTCACAAAATAGGGCATAATATTCACAAAATAAGACAAGGAGAAAAATAGGTGATTTTGATCATTTATAACCAAGTTTCAAAATATTGTCTTCTAGTTTCACAAAACAAGCTTTAGGATTCACAAAATAGGGCATAAGATTCACAAAATAAGAAAAGGAGGAAAATAGGTGATTTTAACCACTTATAATGATCAAGTTTCACAAAACAAGCCATATGATTCACTGAATAAGGTATGAGATTCACAAAATAAGGTCTGAGATTCACCAAATAAGGAAAAGAGCAAAAAACGTGATTTTAACCACTTATGATGACCAAGTTTCACAAAACAAGCTCTAAGATTCACTGAACAAGGTCTGAGATTCACAAAACAAAGTCTGAGATTCACCTAATAAAGAAAAGAGCAAAATAGGTGATTTTAACCACTTATGATGATCAAGTTTCACAAAACAAACCTTAAGATTCACTGAATAAAGTATGAGATTCACAAAATAAGGTCTGAGATTCACCAAATAAGGAAAAGAGCAAAAAACGTGATTTTAACCACTTATGATGACCATGTTTCACAAAATAAGCTCTAAGATTCACCGAACAAGGTCTGAGATTCACAAAACAAAGTCTGAGATTCACCTAATAAAGAAAAGGGCAAAATAGGTGATTTTTAACCACTTATGATGATCAAGTTTCACAAAATAAGTCTTGAGATTCACTGACTAAGGTATGAGATTCACAAAATAAGGAAAAGAGAAAAAAACGTGATTTTAACCACTTATGATGACCAAGTTTCACAAAACAAGTTCTAAGATTATTCAACAAGGTCCGAGATTCACAAAACAAAGTCCGAGATTCACCTAATAAAGAAAAGAGCGAAATAGGTGATTTTAACCAATTATGATGATCAAGTTTCACAAAACAAGCCTTAAAGATTCACTGAATAAGATATGAGATTCACAAAATAGGTATGAGATTAAAAAAAAAAAAAAAAAAAAAAAAAAAACTTTTTCGGAAAAAAAATTTGAAAAAAAATTTGAAAAAAAAAAAAATTGAAAAAAAAATTGAAAAAAAAATTCGAAAAAAATTTGAAAAAAAAAATTTGAAAAAAAAAAATTCGTGATATTGTATTGTATAGTGCGTGATATTGTTTTATGGACTCATGGACTCAAATATATAGGTTGACTCACCGGATCTTGCCTCGCCATAATGAGGAATTTGGTGAGACCGGCCGCCTCGCCATAATGAGGTGCCTCACCGGATCCGGCCTCTCTATATATATATATATATATATATAGTATTGATAAGCCTACAATTTTCTAAGACGATTTTTTTCTTACGTAATTTTCGATTAAAACGGTTTTAATCATATCGACTAATGACGGTAACAACAATCAAGCTAGTAACAATGTTCAAGAGATATGTTTACGTTTATTTACGTTTCAAGTTTATGATTTGACGAACGGATTAGCGATTACCGATCCCCGCGCATAAAACTAGTCTAAGACGGAAATTGATAATTTTTTTTAAAAAAAATATGTCAAAAAAGGGCATGGACTAAGAAATTTTTCGTCCGGAAAAAAAAACCATGTTCCGACTTAAATTAGTTTTGGGCGCGGTAATCGCTAATCGCTAATCCGTTCTAACAATAACAATTCTATTCTAAACCAGCTAAATCTACTAACTAATTACAAAATTTTAAAAAATTAAACTAGTTTAGATTACTTGCATCGTTGATTTCTTGAATTTGGTGGCGGAGTTGAAGCGGTGGTAATGAAAAAGTTGTACTTGAAAAAAAGATGTTAATTAATATATGGGTGGTTTAAAGTGAGGGGTAGATTATGAAAGTGATTACAAATTGTCGACGATATTTAGTCATTATTATGTATGTTGTGTCAAAAAATGGGCCTAATCTGTTACATTGAGATATTTATGAAACTTGAAAGTTGAAACCTCACAATTTGGCATATTTATTGTGTATATATTTGTCTCCAATTTTTTTTTTCTGATAAAAAATTTATTACTTTTTATAATATAAGTTGTAACTAAAAAAATATACTATTAATAAAAAATAATAAAATAATATCATTAGTTTGTGCTAAAAAAGTTTCATTAAAAGCATTCTATAACAGTTTAAAAAAGTAAATGTTTATATATACCCTCTTTGTAGGGAGTAGTAGATGACTAGTAGTAATATTTTCTTATGGAAGCAGTCAATAATGAATGCATACCTGACAGTCAATCAAGGGTAATAAAATTATAGAAAGCCACGTCATTGAAATTCAGATCATCCCTGCCTAAAAAAGAGTAAAGATCACGCAGATGAGAAGAAACTCCCAAACTGTACAAGATTCTTATGCAATTTCATCATCAGGTATATACAATGTCAATAAGTTACAACACAAGTTTCACTATTTCGAATTTGGAATTCGGAATTCAAACTCAAAGGGCAGCTACGTCAACAAGAACCATCCTGACCGATAACTAAATTTCTCTAAACTATCTACTCTTACACTTCTCAATTGCCCTTTGCAATTTTGAATTCTTCCAAACATCCAAAATAATAAAGCTTGCTTTTAATTCAATCAACATTCAACAAGCCACTCCGCAGTGAACCAATACCAGGTCAACTAACTCCACAACCTTCCATGGCAGTCCAATGAAATTGTCGCACCACCCGAAAGCTCTAAACAAGCTGCTACGTCTGCATTGAAGACAAACTATTTATTAATTACTCATGATTGATATTTGACAGGGTAAGAATAACCACCATGTTCATAAACAAACAATCAACATTGAATATAACATTCTACCCTGGTGGCTGCTACGTAGCTATTAGTACTACTACAGGGATCATGTTGTAAAAAGGCTTAAATAGTAAGCATGCCCACAAACATAGATTCAGATTACACACATAAATGCAGACATTAGCAGCAATAATTCAGGGGTCCTTTGGTTGCAATCTGGCTGAAGAGGAAGAATATTTACACAGCATACAACTCTATAGTGCCCGAGTAGGTGTCAATGTACCATATACAGAGAATTTTTTCCTGTGTTAAAACGCGCACCCTTCGATAGTCATGTTACAAAAATAAAAGGAATGCTTGTAACACAGATCACTTTAACAAGTCATTTGATGCTCAAAAACCCTGGAAAAAAACAAGGAATCAAGTTATCAGTTTTCCCGCGAAATCCATGCAACAACTTGCCTTTTCATCATTTCTTCATCATCACTCAAAATCCGAGGTAACTGAGCTCCTTATATGCCTGAATCACATATGCATTGATAGATAAGTTCAGACTTCAGAAACCTTAAAAGTCTGAGCACAGAGTGTTGGGGCTACCTTCTAGTAGGAGCTGCCCAGCTACACCTCCGAAGTTACCTACTGCAAACTGATGTCAGTTACACACTACGTCTAATCTCCCCAACATAATTTGGAAAAGCACTATTATCTCATTGCCTAAAGGCTCCACCTACAGTGGGGTAAGGAAGTTGCATAATGAAAATTTCGGGATGCGAAATCTCCAGCATGTACTACTCTCCATGCTACCCAAATGAGAGGCACCAATAAAACCATAGCAGCAAACAGTACCCTTCTCTGTGCAGTTCCATTCTCATCATGTTTTGCAATCCCAATCCATGAATATGACGTAGACTCTCACACAGTGAACAGAGCCTATGTCATGAGCCTCCTTGATTGCCCATAGACACTGTGCAGTCAATATTTCAGAGAATCTTCAGGCTGCAAGAACAAAACTTGCATGGCACTAGTGCCTTCATATGTCTGAAGGTCTATATGTGAATGTCAATGACTCCATATTTTCTACACACTATCAAATTAAAATTCATGTGACCCATGATCCCAAGCAGGCAAGCACTTGTACGAAGTCAGTCAAGAACACTTACACTCATTGTGTTCTCAGAGAGGTAATATATCCAGGGATGACAAACATCACAAGTCCCAATACTTGATGCTACCAGAGCAATCGAGTCAGTTAATTATGCGACCAGCCCCATTATTGCAGACGAAACGAAGTGTTTTCTTATATGGCGAACGTAAATTGCTCCTTCAACACATTAAAAGAAACACCCTGTCTAATCCTCTTATCTGTAAATGTCAAAACCATGTAGAATAAAATCCAGTCAGTCTGAGTCAGCAACTCTAAGAAGTTAATAAAATCCAGTCAGTCAGCAACTCTAAGAAATTGCTATCCTAGATCATGTCAATAATATGCAAGTTACTTCATGATCTAGGAAATTATTAACCTAGATCATGGCAAATAA
This sequence comes from Silene latifolia, assembly GCF_048544455.1. Taxonomy (NCBI): domain Eukaryota; kingdom Viridiplantae; phylum Streptophyta; class Magnoliopsida; order Caryophyllales; family Caryophyllaceae; genus Silene; species Silene latifolia. The sequence continues at coordinate 90,382,642 of NC_133532.1, read as the reverse complement.
ATTGCAGTATTAGACGTGATCGCCATAAAGTTCGTATATCGCGGTAGCGAATTATGAAGTGGTTGGCCTTGTAACGGCCAATATCTATGTTAGAAAGAGCAAAAGCTTTCGTTCTGTTTATCTGTTTTGAGGATGAATAAATAGCATCTCTATGTCAGATACAAGCCTAAAACAGAATGAACGCATAATTTTGAGAAAATCTAAATAAGAATAAACGTCTAACAAGTTCCAAAATATCTGATATTAGGCCGATATTTGACCGACAGGATCGTCTTTGATCTATTACTTGGCCAATACAAGGCAGTTGGGACTGCCGCCTTCACCACTTCGTCATATTATTATGATATTGTCCGCTTTGGGCCAAGCCCGCACAGATTTGCTTTTGGGCTCCTTCTCAAAAGGCCTCACACTAATAGAGTGGTGGGTCTCTTATAAAGAAGGCAAGACTTCGGTTACTACCACAACCCTCCCCTCAAACCCAAGGACCACCACACCATTGCTCTCCCCTAAGTCCCCTCCAATGATAATCTGTCCATCTTGCACCACCATTATCACCTCAGAGGACCCTTCGACACAAGGCACCACCACAAATCTACAATCACAAGGTCACAGCGGCAAAGTCCACTACTTTGGGCTCCACCACACACTGGACCGGTTCGGCTCTAATCTGATACCACTGATGGGATTGCCGCCGCCACCACTCCGTCACATTAGTTAATAATGTCCGGTTTGGCAAGCCCGCACTGATTTGTTTATGCGCTATGTCCCAAAAGGACTCGTACCAGTGGAGTGATGGTCTCTTATAAACAAGGCAAAACTCTTCTATTTTTCCAATGTGAGACTTTGGTTGCTATCCGAGAAAAGGCTAATAAAACCCACTAACTTATATGATCAATGTCAAAACAAGTCGCGATAAACCGTAAGATTGGACGCTGCACCGTATTAAAGTACGCAACCATGCAATCGTGACCAACACCGCAATTTGATGTCATGGTTGGCAGTATTAAATAAACGTGATACACGAATTCCTTATGATAATACACTAGACAGTTAGATAGATTTATCATTAGAAACATTAGTATTCCTTAAATTCTAAGAACGTCACGCTTTAAGACTGATCGAGGAATAGGCTACCGTAGCCTAATCTCTGGAATTGCACTACAAATGTGGCCGGTACTACTTAATAATGCGGTCGTGGTGCCTTTCAAAACCTTAGTAACTCGGTCACTATTCGATGTCACACATCATATGTAATATTATGCTCTTTATAACCCTGGAGAATATTTCAAGTTTACTTTAGAAGGTTAATGATTTTGACATCGCCAAAACTACTATATTCGTTATAAGCTTTAGTGAGACATCCATCACCACGACAATGTAGAGAACTTGACGACATTATAAATGCTATAACAATCTTCCATTTCCAATGAAGGTGCCAAGCTAATGCTCACTAGTCTTTGGCTTTGTAGTAGAATAAAGTAAAGTGGCGATCTTCTCTACTACTATTTGTCATTCTTATATAATTTGATTAAGTCAGTCTATACTATTCTTGATGCCATTTTCAGAACGCTGTCTCCAGAGCACCCCCTCTATGTTTTCGAGTAAAGTAGCAGACCCCCTCTAGTCTTCCTTAATTGGAAGTATTTTAGCAAATGTGGAAATGTTATTGTTGTATTATTAATGCTAGAATAACTCAGGTTTGGAATGTTTTTGATTTGAAACCGACAGGTGCCAACAAGTCATAAAGATTAAACACTCTAGAAAATTAGTTTCGTTCAGTCATCACCGGAAGGCTATTCCATAGGAAGAAGTCAGCAAACATGATTGCTACTTCGTAGCAAACTACAAGTGACCACAAAGTATCAAACAATATAGCAAAACAGAAACACAAGAAATTTAGACACTCAACAGATATCATAATGTAAATAGCACTCAAAAGCCAATGTAGTGGATTCTTTTTTTGATTGGAGTACACTTAGAGTTTAGAGAATTGACTTCTTTTGTTACAACAACAACATCAGAGCCTTAATCCCAAAATGATTTATATATATATATATATATATATAAATATATATATATATATATTTTATTAAAAAATAACTTCTTTTGTTAAAAAAAATATATATATATATATATATATATAAAAAAAAAAAAAAAAAAAAAAAGAGGAAATTTGAATTCATAAAATCCGAACAAGATCTTTCTAATGTTGGTTCCAAAAAGACAAGATGTTCGAAGGTTGTGGTTAGAGGCCTACATAATTGCCCAACAAGCTACTAATTAAGGAATAGCTCTGAAACAGACAATTAGTACGATCTCAAACTGTTTTGTCACATTAATATTTTTTTTCGTTAAGTCGTTTTAACATTTGGGCACAAGAATTGAGAATATTGATATAGATAGAACATTTATTAGCTGATAATCATTCCTTCAAAACAGTAAATATGTAGAGTTTCCTCCTCCCTATTGGCCTATTTACTCCTATTCTCTCTCCTAATTCAACCCCCTTTCTAATTTCTCCCAACTCCTCCTATATACAGACAATACAGTAATATGAGGTCCTTAGGTAGAGGAAATGTTGTTGCATTATTTAAAATGTTTTTGACATTAAATTTGATAGGGAACGGTAGAAAATTTAAAGCTGCGGAGGAAACAAAAGCTGTCATGTGTCAATGCATGGAGATAGTTGAACGAATGGCTTAAGAAAAAAAAAATCAAAAATGCTAAAATGAATTGTAAAGAAAATATAGGGTGTACAAAGAAGAAAAAAATCTTAGTTAAGCACATCACAAATGCCTAAGCAAAGCTCCTAAACGTCATTTATGTCTTCGTTTGAAATGTGAGAATAATAATTGCAATCAACCTCATTTAATACTTCATTGTAGAATTTTAACTTTAACTATGGGATAGTAATCTTCACACGTTTGATTCCCAAGCTACTTTCAGACTCATGGAACAACTAAAGAGTTGGACAAACAATGATTGTTGATATAGTAACGGAAAAGTAACTTGGTTCTTCACCTGTCCACTAGTACCTGTACTACTTCTCCACCGTAGTATGTCAGGCTATACTAATTGGAAATTTGACTAAACTTCTAATGATTTTGTCTCACAATGCCACATCCCAAATACACTATTACTAAGCCTTAAAAGAGAACAAATACTTGCACTTTTCGATCACAGAGGATGAGGAGAATAATTAACCAAATGCAGTTCATGCACCTCAACTAAAAAGTGGTTCTTCCTTGTTCAATTTCTATTTTTGAACATTTATTTTATTGGCTCAAGAGTACAAGTCACTTAATAAAGAAGGTAAAGTAGCAACAAAAATGTCAATCAAATTAACAGTAATTAAGGATCAGATATTCACAATCCTAAAACCGCCGATCCACCACAGTCCCACATTAGTAATGACTGCCAGAAGTGGTGGTTACGAATTCATTAAAGGGGAGAAACTGAACGAAATCAAAAACGTTATTTAAAAAACTAATAAACAACAGAATGACCAATATTGATATAGAGCCCAGTTAAAAGCTGCCATCAACAGAATGCTGTCACACGAACTCATAATCAACTGAACAACATTAGTTCACAAAACCGAATCCAAGAACAGATAAGCAGAAACAATGGCAAGGTAATAACTTGAGCATAATATTCCATGTAATATTCTGTGGTTCCAAAAATATAAACAAACTTCCATCGCCTAACAAAGATGCGCGAATTACATCGAGACTACAGGAACCAGAACTTTGGTATGGAAACTGATACACAATACACACATTACTATATAGTCTGAGAACCAATTATCTCGCAAATACGAAAAAAACTGTGACAAGTAAATCAGAAGTTTGGTAAAAAAATGGTATAATATCTGACTAGGAGAGTTGATAAGCAAGTTTGATGAACCTGAACTGTGGGCAACCTCCTACTAGAACCCTAGTAAAAGGGAACTGCAGAGCATGTGATATAAAGGCAGTAAAAGAAAAAGGTTACCTCTCTGCCGTCATATCCTTAAATGTCATCAACTGCACAAAATTGAAAGGTAGGGCAGTATAACGACGACTTTTCTAGTTGCATATTGAGAGCTTCCCGGTGTACTCATCAGCTACTCCATAATCAAGGCTAAGTTCCCGCAATGGGGGGATGTTTTCCATAGCAAATAACATAAGATGAGGAAATAAGATGTTGTTATGATCATACAGCACAAACTGCACCATCACATTGGGACTAGTGCTGTGGCTAATGTAGCAAGCAACATTTCTCATGCTTGATACATCCATAGCGAAATCCAATGGCGGAATAGAGGGATAAGTAGGTTTAACATAATCTGGATACACCTGAGATAAATCTCCCCATTCCCCCCATTTTTCAGCGAACCGACCAGGATAAATTAGAGTATCTCCATTCATGGTGAAAAGTTGTGCCTGTTCTCTTGTAAGAACGACGCCCGTATACTCACAAATAAAAGCACCAGAAGGTATCAATTCCAAAGTTCGAACTCCCCAACCTGTGTCCCTGGACCTAAATACTTCCAAGCTATTCTTCAGCCCTTTTTGACTCACACGATTGCGACAGCTGGGCGGGCAACTACAGTAATTGCCACATTCAAATATCAACGGTTTCCCTCTCAACAGAAACCCGTTGTGATCATAAGCAATCTCACCTCCATTCTTCATTCCACACAAACATCCACTGACACAACTAGTGACACAATCACACCCCATATTGCCCCCTCCATAAACAAAGGGTGGGAAAACAGTTCTCGAAAGATAATTATAGTACAATGGCTCCTTATCCGTATCAATGTCATTAAACACAAAAACGGGCATGTTATCCTTTTTCATGGACAGGTCAAGGGTCAAATATCCCTGAGGTCGGAGCTCAAAAGGTCTAGTCCTCAAATTATGAGCAAATTTCAAGGATGTACTACCCATTTGAGGCTGACCTTCAACTCTGACAAGTTTATACTTATAAACACCAAAACCAGACTTACCGACATCAAACCAAGACTCAACAACCTTATACAAACCGTCATAAACATAAATCTTATAAGTAAGGCTGCCCTCATATTTCAAACCCCTAATAACCCTAATCTCAATACCATAATGCATACTTCTCTCTAAAGCTAAATTACCTCCTTCCAATTTTTGGTGGTTGTTCATCCTGTGAAACTTGTCCTGCCCACCATGACCTGTATAAACCAAAACATCCCCGGAATCCTCATCATCCTCATAACCACCCGAAACGACAATGCTGGTTGCAATGGGTTCGCCATTGGAGCTCTCGCTGGATGGGAGGTAATCAATACCAGCCTGGCTCTGGCCATGTAGCCCAACAACACAGAGTTCCATCCTGAAATAAAACAAGTCACCAATGTAGACACCAGGAACCGAACCCACAATTCTCTTATCCATATTCAACCACAACCCTCTTTCCCTCATGATAGTTGCAGCCTTCAAATCACCCCTGGCCCGCCTCCCAGAACCGTCCCACATGGAATCCGAGGTTGAATATATTCGTAAAGCGTCGTACAGCATCCTAGTCCGTCTCACAATATCTCTGAAGTGCCTTTGGTCTTCTACGCTCAAGTTGGTAACCCGTACCAGCTCGTTGGACCGCTTTTGTCGGCGGTTTGGGGACACAACAACAGCAGAAACCCGGTTCTCCTCTGTTGGAACCGGAACAATGGCGCCGGTTTCTGAGTTAAGGACATCGACGTCCCCCAGGCGCTCCATTCTCTGCGCAAATGCAGAACGGAACATCTCGGAAATCCGGTTGAATTCCGAGTAGACATTTGAGTTATCAGGCGGTTGGGATGGTGGGGAACTTGGAATTAATTCCAGTTCATCGTCAATGGGCTCGGGTTTTACCCGAATAGGCGTGGGCGACAAAGTAGTTGGGTCCGGATGAAGGTTGAGGTCTTGCAACGGGACTAATGAACCCATGAATGTGTTATTTTTTCTGGTGAAACTAAAATGTGAGTGAGTTTTTAGGAGCAAGAAAATGGGTGTGTCAACTGTCAAAGACTCAAGCGTACACACACTCTCACACTCACACGCCGGGTGCGCACCCAAGTTAGCGGCTGCTGATTCCTCGTCACAATAAAAAAAAGTTAGGGTTGTATGATGCTGTTTCAGGTAGTTTTTCTCAGTTTCAGTATCATTAATGCTGAGAAAAGGGAGGAAGATATCAAGTGAATTAAAAGTTCTAACCTTTGGAAGATGAATACTACTGCTGAAATTCGGCTTTTAATTTAAATTTTTATCTTAGGACCACATACAAGAAATGAGGGATGATAGGGGAATTATATAAAAACAAGGGATGATATATAGGAGACTAAAATTGGGGGAATTATATAAAAACAATTTTTTTTGTATCAAATGAGATCTGATTTCCACCAGATCTATTAATTGTTCATCCTCCTCATTTTAGAAAAATTATTTTAAAAAAATAAGAGATCTCCAAAATTATTCAGCCTAAATAAATTAGGCTAAAATTGAATTTATTATATCATATCTATATTTAGGTTAAATTATACTCCCTCCATCAATCCTCTCCACTACCACCCCCTTTCCCATCATTCTTTAATTTCCATAAACCCTAATTTTATCTACCCCCAATTTTATCGACATCTACCTAATTTGAAACAAAAATATCATTGTGTGACTAAAGAATTTAGAATTAGGAATTATTACTTAATTAATATGAAAATTTAGATTATAATTGAGTAATTTGATATTATAATTGAGTAATTTGGGTGAGAATTAATTAATTTTTTAGAGGAAGAGAGGAGAGAATTTTTTTTAACAAGGACTTGAAGTGAAATTTTTTTTAAGAAAAAGTCCGTTAAAGAGTAAAACTCGTACTTGAAAGAGCAATAGTGTTAAAAAAGGGGGAGAAAGTAAGGTAAGGAGAGAAAAGTTAGGCGGGGTATGTAATTGTGGGTTGGTAACTGGGGTATGTAATGATATTTTGTGTAACCAAATGGTTATAAGGATAACTTGGTAATGTTGCGGACTAAATAAGGAATGTTATCTTTGGTATGATACGTCCATTTATAGTCAGTGTTACCTTTAATGTGGTATGGAGTGAGGACAACAAACAATTCTATTCCATTTGAATAGAGAATAATATTTTTTTCAATTTACATAAACGTATTGATAGGATATTCTGATTTTGTTACATAAATAAATTAAATTGCACTAATTATACGTAATTACGTATATTGTGTAGAGATATTTTACTATTATTATTATTATTATCTTTTTAAAATTAAACATGATGGTCACGAACACTTTTTTTTACAAATATTTTCTTTTTTGATATCAATTCATTAATAAATTGTCAAACGACACTTACAAAATACAGTTATAATAAAAAAAAAAACAAATATAATAGAAGGTGTAGATACCCAGTATCTGCTGAGACTCCAACAAACACCCGATGATTATCGGACTACAACATGTTTTGGAATTGCGGCGTTTGATCGACAGTTTGTGTACAACTTTACGTCAGAAAACTTAAAACGATTTCGAAAATAAGACATTTCAAAACATTTCAAAAATACCTGGAGTGTTTAATGCACGACGACGGGGTCGCAATGACACTAACTAGAGTCAAAACCGACACCGGACCAAAAACCGACTCAAAAATTCAAATCCCAACTCCAACAACGAGTCAAACCGAGTCAACCACCAAAAACAAAACATTTCAAACCTTCTACCTTAAGTTTTCCCGGATTTATGTTTGGTCAAGTACCAAACATGACTACGAAACCTAGGATAGAACAAATCATGATTGCGTTTGTGTGAAAGCGACAACACACCTCGAAGACCCGCGACGTGGCTCGCGCCTCTTTGAGCAGCCCAGGTGGCCACGTCGCTCAAAACTCACACAACCACTCATTTTCCTATAAATACCCCTCAAATGCCACCATTTGAGAGTTACGCGAGTGTCCGCCCTCTCTTTTTTCCCTTAAAATTCTCGACTCGACTTCTTAAGTCACAATCCGACGCGTATTTACGACCTACCGATCGTAAATACAAGCCTTACACATTGTTTGGTACCGTCATCGTGCATTAAATCACTTGACCGACCATTTCGACCACTACACCGTCACTAATCTTAAAACACTCTTTTTTACTTACCAAAACGGTTTTAAACCGAGTTTTTTTCGACCAAACGAGTTGTTACACTTACGTCGGTCACTCGCCATAACCAAACATGTAAGTATGAGGGTGTAAAAGTCCTCTTTTTATCATGTTTTCATTTGTTTCATGACTATAACATGCTAAAACATGCATAACATGAACCAAAACATGGGATAAACGAGCCAAAGCGATTTTTGGCACGAGAGCAGAGAAGCCCCTTAGTTCGCCGGCTTGCCCGCGCCTAAATGGGGTGTTCAGGTCAGAGATCAACCGTGTTTGTTCTTGTCTTTCCCCTTTAATTCATTTTCATATTTGTAATCGGTTTTTACCATTTCAAATTTTTTCAAACCCTTTTTTATTTCATTTTATTTGTTTTAACCATAAAACATTTTTCACCCTTGGTTCCTCATACCATGACGGTTAAATCCGTGTTTCGGTGATAATATTTTGTTAATGACATTTAAAAGGTATTTAAAACCTTTTATTTCATTTCTTTACATTTTGGGAGGTATTTTAAAGTCTTTCATCATTTCTTTACATTTTCAAAATAAACATATTAGTCACCAACACAAAGTCATCCTTGGTTCTACATACCATGCCGGATTTTAACCCGGGTACGATGATGAGTATCGACTAATCATATTCAAATGAACTTAAAACAATTAGTTCATAATTATTTTCAAAACTATTCATGTCAAGCTTGTCAAAGTCGAACCCGACACCGAATATTATCAAAATAACGATGATTATTCGAGTCTAGTTCTTCAAATCAACAAATGCGGTCTAAACGACCCTTTCAAATCAAATCGGGTTCAAATACCCATTTTTCAACACGTTTTATAACGTTTTTCAAATGGTCAGAATACGGCATATAATCGTAGGCTGACCCGCGCCTCAAGCAGGCCTTTTCTTTCTCATTTTCAGAATCAGGGGAGGCCTCTTTACACCGCCGGCTGGCTCGCGCCTCATATAGCCGTCTGGTACAGGGCATGTTCCCCTTCCAGCATTAGTCTAAGACGATCCCGACTCCGATTAGCCCGGATATAGGACGGATCAGATGACTATTTGTTTATTCAAATTCACATTTGCAAAATGCCTTACTAAGACAAATGGATCATGTTATGCACCATAAACCTAATTTGGTAAATGGATGTTTAATTTGCGTCTTGCATGCAAATCAATCATTAATCCAACTCGACATCTTATACTTGATACTTGGATTAAATCAACCGACTTAGAAAGCTCTCACATGTTAGGTTTAAATGATTGGATGCGCATTCATGCATTTAAACCGTTTTATCAACTTTTGCATTCAACCAACCAAGATCGATCAGTAGAAGCCGCTACCGCGGGCGGGATTGGGTGTCTGATTAAAGGGCTTCCCAATACGTACCTTCACCTCTTACTCAGAAACTTTGGATAGTGGACGACCTTATCCAGGGCGTACGAGACTCATTCTAGAGATAGGATGCTAAAGAGGGACGATTTCCTTATCTTTAGTACCTATGTCAAACGCTGCTTTGTGCTTCGACTTGACCGAGGTATAAAGTGGAATTCGAACGGGTTCCAAGCATCCCACAAATGCTTGGTGGCGACTCCGAACATCTCTAATCGTTTCGAGACCCTTACCGAGACGAAACCGACCGATCTAAAACGTTCCGGTCGAAAGCATTTTTACGCCGCCGAGCGTGGCTTTCAAAAAGACCGATGTACGTCCGCAGATTGGCTAGGCGTGCATGTGGGCCCATGTCCACAGTTTGGCGACTCCGCTGGGGAAAACTAGGACACTTACGTCTTTGTGATCCCTAGATGGTGAGACTCGAACGTGGTCTTGGTTGGAATGCATTAATTGATATTACGGTCACGGTCGGGTTCCTTGTCCGGGCCCACAACCTAACCCTTTTCGACCAATTGGATCGTCTCGTCGGCGTGAGTTTCCTCATCCCCGCGTTTCGAATCCCGATTGAGTCAAGCATACCATTGACGTTACACATTTCTGTTTCGTCAAAGAGCTTTCATCACTTTCGAGCACGAGGCTAGGGCACCCTCCTTACACATTTTGTTTGGATTGGTATCCCTCTCGCAAATCGGGGTTTGATTGCTTGGTGTGTAACCCATCCTTCTAAGACAAAACCCGTGTCAGAATAATGCATAATATAATGAACTGTGAGTGCTTATGTGCTACTTGATCATAAGTCCTTCCGTGTCATTTTCAAAACTTTCCAAAAACACCCATTTGCGCCGTTATAATGGCCATTTCAAACCTCGGTCTTTCGCCGACCGTTGCACGCCTTTCTAGGCCGTCGTAATGACGATTTTCAAACCCGGTTTTTATAACCAATTCAACACGCCTTTCTAGGCCGTCGTAATGACGATTTTCAAACCCGGTTTTTATAACCATTTCAACACGCCTTTCTAGGCCGTTGTAATGACGATTTTCAAACCCGGTTTTTATAACCATTTCAACACGCCTTTCTAGTTCGTCGTAATGACGATTTTCAAACCCGGTTTTTTACAACCATTTCAAATCACCTTTTTACGCCGTTATAATCGCCGCGTCTAGACACGGATTTTAACCCGTTTCGCGCCGACAATGGCTCTTTCAAAACCCGAGAAAAGCACACACCCTTTTCTCGAGACACTTTCGAGATCCCGAGGACCATGCACCGTCCCCGAGACCTTTTCAAACATTTCAAACCCGATTTTCAAAACATACAATTTTGAATTTCAAAACCGTCTTGGGAAACAATACACTGTTTTCCGAGCCGACTCAAACTCAAAACCGTCTTTTGCAAATAAATTTAAGACAACCTTTTCAACTCATCGACTTGCGGAGATCTCTATCTTCGGAAGCCGCACATTAAAGCGACGAATGAATCTTTTTGAAAATTTCTATTTTCGAAAACTTCAGTCCACCACTCCAATTCCGCCTCGTGTCTATCGAGTCAAAGCAAACGTACTTATGTGTCTTTACTTATGAGTCGTCTCAACACGAGACCCGTCCAATGGAATCGCGCCGTTATGTTGGACTCGTGTCAAAAGTTCGGTCAACACCGTCACGTCATAAATCGAGTCAGCACCAAGGAACCACACACGGTAACCCCCGTCTTATTGAGTCTGATCTTTGTCTCGTCCTTTGCGTTGTCTGCGTTCAGTCTTTGAACCGTGTCGGATTGAGTTGTAATGTGAGCCGTTTTTCTGCCTCAGAGCCATGGCCCCGTCTTCAGCTTCGTCCAACAACAATGATAACAACAGAGATGTCACGATCGATCAGCTAGACTGCTCACCGCTCTTAAGGTCACCCTGGATCGCGTCGAGACCGATCGATGCCCTGGAAAACAAAGAAACGGAGAATATAATGCTCCACCTCGATCGGAATCGAGAAGAGGCTAAAGCTCTTGGAAGAACGACTCCTAGCCCGGGTAACAATATCTATCTTGAGAACAACCGAAGGTTCGAACCTGTTGGGGATCAATTACCTGACAACTTTACCCTAACTGATGTGCCTAAGTTCAAAGGAGTGGAGGACCCGTTCAATCATATCCCTGCCTTCAAAAACTACATGGCCATTAAAGGGGTCAAACAGGAACTTTTCACCCGGATCTTTCCGTCCTCTTTGGAACCGATCCCTCGCCATTGGTATTACTCCCTTGATCCGAAAAACCTTACTACTTGGGATGAGGTCGCAGTTGAATTTGCCAAACAATACGCCGACAATGTTGAAATCCAAGCCAATACTCGTACTCTTGAGGTTCTAACCTAGAACGATAAGGAAGGGTTCACCGAGTTCTTAACCCGTTGGAGGAGGGTGAGCACTCAATTGGTCAGTAAACCGAGTGAATCAACTTTGGTGTAAAAGTTCGTCAACAATCTCCGCCCAGTGTATGCCAACTTACTGAGGCATCAAAATATAAAGACCTTCCAGGATCTGCAAATTCTGGGGACACGCATTGAAGATGACCTTCGGAAGGGTGTCTTGGCCAAGACTACTAGCAGAGGCTACCAAGGATCCACCTCGACCGGATCTCGCCCTTACAGCCAAACAAACAAGATCGATGAGGTCAACCTCGTTGAACCATCTGCTAAGAGAGCTAAGCGCCCCCAGAGAGTGTTCACTAATATAGGGTCAACTTACGCAAGTGCTCTGAAGAGGCTCATGGACCAGGGAAAGTTACAACCAATCGGACCCACCCCGGATCCGACCGATGCTAAGAAGTCCCGGTTCTGGAACCCCAATGCCTACTTTTAGTACCATCAAGGGAAAGGGCATGATACTGAAACCTGCTTCAAACTCAAACACATCATCCAAGACATGATTGAGAAAAGAGATTTGCCTTTACCCCCACCGACTAAGCCGAACAACAAAACAAATCCTCTGGGAATCCACGCCATCTCCAACGATGAGCCAACGCTGGACTGCTCACACCTCATCCTGTCCGTTGATGACGAGGTGAATGCCTTGAAGAAAGATCCCTCGGACGGGGTATTTGTGTTTAGTGCTGCCACTATGCTCACCATGTTCCAACAGGTCGAGGAAGCCATAGCCAGTCTCTCCGAAAGGATTACCCGACTTGACGATGCCTACCGTCGACTCATCTTCAATCCTCCGCCGCCACGCCCGAGGGAAAGTCCCCCGAGCGCCCAAAACTACCCACACCAGGACGGATTGCTCCCGCGACCATTCTGGCATGCACCTCACAATAATCAACCCCACAATAATCAACCTCACAATAATCAACCCCACAAAAATTACAATCACAAAAATATCCCTCACAAAAACTACCCACCAAGAAATACCCCTCCAAGGTGCCTTCGATATCCTGAAATCAACGGCATCTGGAGAGACGACGTTGAAGATGTCTACCTTGTCCCAGAGAAAGAGAAACGAGCGAAAGAGATCGGCCACCTTACCCGGTCCGGACGCCCCTATCAGAACCCGAACAATCCAACAGTCGTTCCAACAACGAATGACCAAGTCGTCCCAGAAGCAGACACTCAACCAAGGGCTCCTAAGAATTTAATCTTCAAACAGCTTCAGAAGGCAAAAGCCGAGATCTCAATCTGGCAACTGATCACGACGTCCTTTGAGCATCGACAGGCCTTGCTACAGGGCTTGGGAAAATTAACCGTGCCCTCCACCTCTTCCCCTGAAGAAATAGTGGCACATATGACAAGGGACGCCCCTGATTTGAACAACCCAGTTGTCTTTTCTGACGAAGATATCCCTCCCTTCGGAGCCAATCATAACCTTGCCCTGTACATCACCGTACAAAAGAACGTGCCCATGGTCCTTGTAGATGACGGATCCGGGGTGAATGTCATTCCCCTCAAGACTGCTCACAAACTGGGTATTAAGGAAGCCGATTTGGTCCCAACAAACCAAGGAGTACGCGCCTACGACGGCACTCGTCGTAAGGTCGCGGGGCTCATCACTCTGACAGTCGCAACCGGACCACTGGAAAGACAAACCAGTTTTCAGGTGGTCGACATCGACGCCTCCTTCAATATGCTCCTGGGACGTCCCTGGATTCACGCCGTCAAGGCGGTTACCTCGACTCTCCACCAGAAAATCAGGGTTCCCTTCAAAGGGAAAACAATCATAATTCCTGCTTCTCCGATGAAAGCTGTCATGAGAAAGGGAGTAGCCTCCCAAGCCATTGAGGAGGCTGATAATGAAATGTGGGGATTCCAAGCTGTGAATGCCATAACTGATGAATCAACACCCTTTGATTGTGACCCGTTTGCCAACCTCACAGTCAACCGTATCATGATGCGCCAGGGTTACTTCCCGGGCTTACCCCTCAATCCACTGAAGAGCACCTTGCCTCCCTTGAAACAGGCTAAGGTCCCCAACGTTCCCTTCAGACTGGGATATGAACCTACCGATGAAGATATCCAGGAGATGAACCTCCTAGTCCGAAAACGCAAGAAGCACAGAGTTATCCTCCGTCCCTATCATCTGACCCTCAACGGATACTTTGTCCCCGAGGGAGAGTCCGAGCTCTACCATGGCTTTCCGGAGCCGATCTATGACTCTGTGGCCAAGGCTAGGTACCCGGGGGTGGAAGTCTTCCAGGACTGCTACTTCATCCCCGACAACACCGAAGCTGCTTCAACCGAGTCTAAGCCGTCGTCATGCCTCGACGGACAAGCTGTCACTCTCCTCTTTGGGGAAGATAACATCAAGCACCTCGACTATGAGGACATTATCAACATCGCCCTGAAGGACAATCAATTTGACCCAACCTCCTTGATCTCCGACACTGACCCGGAGAAAGCTACACAGGGCTGGAGGAAGACCGTCAAGTGGACCGATCGCCAAGGACGCATTCTCAAGATCACAACTGGAGAAGGCCCTATGTTCAAGGAGAGAAGCGAAGAAGAATCTGAATCTGAGTCTGAGTCGGAGTCTGAGTCTGTCGTAGCTCCTAACACTCCTGATGTCCCAGTCAAGGTCCCCTTCCCGCTGTTCTATCACAAAGTCGTGGCTGATTCAGAGGCTGAGTCTACTAGGGTCACCCGTATATGTGATTCGTTATTACCTATCCTGTTCCAGGGGCCACCTCCTTTGCTGTGTCGCCTCTGACTGACCACGAGATGTCTGTCCTTTTCGAGCTTTTCGCTCATGTCAACTTAATGAATGCTAAGTTTGCTTATGACTACTCTCAATTTAACTGCAATGCAATTCTGAATGACTATGAGGAATTTGACTTGAGTGACTACCCACCTCACCTAGCCAAAGAACTTGACAAACGGGAAACCAGAACCCCCATCATTGAGGAGACCGAACCTATTAACGTAGGGACCGACAATACACCCCAAGAACTTAGGATAGGGACAACCCTAGACCCCTCGGAAAAACAACAGTTCATTGACCTCCTCCACGAATACAAGGACGTATTCGCCTGGTCGTACAGAGATATGCCTGGGATTGACAGGGAAATTGTAGAGCACCGGATACCCATTAAACCCGGAGCTAAACCCGTGAAGCAAAAGCTACGCCGGATGCATCCTGAATGGGCCTTGAAAATCAAGGAAGAGGTGGATAAACAGTTTGAAGGCTGGTTTCATCAAAGTGTCTGAATACTCTGATTGGGTGACCAACATTGTGCCCGTACCAAAGAAAGACGGAAGAATTCGGGTTTGCGTCGACTTCAGGGATCTGAACCAAGCGAGTCCAAAGGACGACTTCCCTTTGCCACATATTTTTTGACATGACATCGATGCCCCTATATGTCGAGAGAAGGAGCAAGCCAACTCACATTTGCGCCATCAACGACGACGAGGAAAGCCATGATGAACCTTGGTACCAAGCCATCCTCAACTACAAAACCAAAAATGAATTCCCTCCCAGCTCTGATCAAAGAGGACAAAGAGCCATCCGTTTACTTGCATCACAATTCGTGATAAACCAAGATCAACTATACAAAAGAACACCCCAAGGAATTCTCCTCCTTTGCATTGACCATCACAAAGCCAAAAAAGTCATGGGAGAGGTACACGACGGAGAATGTGGGCCTCACATGAGCGTAATGATGCTTACTCGAAAAATCACACGGCTAGGTTACTACTGGACCACCATGGAAGCCGATTGCCGTAACTACGTTAAACATTGCCACAATTGCCAAATCTTCGCCAACATACAATACATAACACCATCCCTTTTATACACCATGACGTCACCCTGGCCTTTCTCAACCTTGGGCATCGACATCATCGGGAAAGTCAACCCGATAGGCACCAAGGGGCATTGCTTCGTCCTCGTCGCCATCGACTACTTCACCAAATGGGTGGAAGCACAGTCATATGCAGTCTTGACCGCCAAACAAGTGGCCAAGTTCATTCAAAACAACATCATCTGCCGGTATGGGGTACCCCATGAAATCATCAGCGATCAAGGCTCTCTCTTCCAGGCGGAAACTCAAGCTTTGCTGGACAAATACAAAATCAAACGACATCGATCATCCCTCTACCGTCCCCAAACCAACGGAGCGGTGGAGGCAGCGAACAAAACTCTTGTCACCATTATCAAGAAAATGCAAGACAACTACCGCAATTGGCCGAGCAAACTCCCATTCGCACTCTGGGGATACCGAACCTCCATTCGAACACCGACAGGCGCCACATCCTTCTACCTAGCATATGGTATGGAGGCGATTCAACCGGTAGAGTTAGAGGCCCCTTCTCTACGCATCCTACTGGAGAGTCAAGTCCCTGAGGCGGAATGGACCCGTCGAAGGTACGAACAACTCACCCTTCTAGACGAACGACGACTCAACGCCTTGCACAATGTCC
Organism: Silene latifolia; assembly: GCF_048544455.1. NCBI lineage: Eukaryota > Viridiplantae > Streptophyta > Magnoliopsida > Caryophyllales > Caryophyllaceae > Silene > Silene latifolia. Next base: position 90,366,197 of record NC_133532.1, on the reverse strand, counting down.
AGCTATACCAACGACGTATACAACAGGCATTCAACAAGAAGGTTAAACCCAGGAACATCCAGGAGGGCGACTTGGTCCTCAAGTCAGTTCGAGCACCATTACCCGTCGATCCGAGGGGGAAATTCAAACCCAGCTAGGCCGGGCCATACCTGGTCAAGAAAATACTTTCGGGGGGCGCAGTGAGACTGAGTGACCTAGATGGGGAAGACTTTACAAATCCGACCAACCTAGACCAACTCAAAAAATACTACCCTTGAACCATAGCAACCACCTCAACCCTTTTTAAGTCAAGTTCCTCAACGTGTTCTGATTTGAAATTGCATGTTTTATCGAGTCTAAGCTATGGCACCTTGCCCGTTTCGAATGTCCTTTGATCTGTCAAAGGCAACATCCATTTGCACTAAAACAAAAACCCCTGAACTACGAGCATGGTTTGATTTCACCTCTTCAGGTGGATACGTAGGCAGTCCCTCTTATGCCTGAGGGATACAACCACAAAACCCAATCAAATTCACAAAACATATCGAACTACGATCATGGTTTGATTTCACCTGATCAGGTGGATACGTAGGCAGTCATTTCTTACGCAAGAAGGATACAACCATTCCCATAATAAAAAAAACATCCCCATCAAAAAAAAAGGAAGGGAAACCATTCCCCTTCCCGACAAAATACAAAAATAAGCCTTTCTCCCTTTCTACAAAATCCCACTTTCCCAAGTGCAAACGTTTAGGACGATTCAAATCGAATGGCCTTTCCAAAATGGATGGAAGAAACAAGCGTTCACAATTTTTGACACAAGCAATCCTCTTATTTAATTAATAATGGGAGGGATTACAATTTCAACAACAAATAAAGCTCGACGAGTCTAGAACTTATCGAAGCTAAGGTGTCGACTAAAACACCTCACATAATAAAACTAGCACAAAACACACAATAACTAGTGACAGGGCAGTCGTATACCTATCAAAAATAACCAACTGGCTCTAACTAATATAGCTAGGGAATTCGGGCCGATCTCCACAGGGAGATGGGAAAATGTCAGCTTTGTCTAAGTTCGTCACGGTAACCAAAATGGGGGTTTTAATTGGGTTGTTGTTCTAAACTAATGAGAATGAGAAAGAGAAAAAGGCAGAGAAAAAGGATGAAGCAGATAAAGAAAGCAGCTAAGACAGACGGTTCACCATGATCATTCGGTCAAGTAATTTAGGTCTCAGGCCAATGCAAGTATGGTCCGAGGAGCAGTGAATATCTCCTTCCGGTCTCAATTCGCCCTAAAGCACAAATAGCTTAGCTTCCGCCCTCACTACAGTGCCCTAATGTTCGCTACGAGTCTCGCCCTTTCCAACCTTCCGGTCTAGGTCAAGGTTTACTATGATTTAAATGTCTAATTGCGTCAACTCAATTAGACAGATACAAATAAGTGCAGCGATTAACAACAAGGACTACACAAGCACAAAACCTAAAATGGCAATTACTATCCCTTCATAATCATGGATCCCCTACTCTTAGCAAGGGAATTAGCTATACATCACCATCTAATTAACAACAATAGCATATAGATAGCAAGAATAAAACATGATAATAATAAAATGAAATGAAAATAAATAACAATAGTAAAATAAAGGAATAGAGGAAGTAGAAGCAATGAAATGAATTAAGAATAAAAATAAGAATTAAAAGGGAGCAATAATACCGAATACAAGTTCCTAATCCAAGTTGAGAAGAGTAGAAAAAAGGTAAAAATGAATAAGCAGTAGCTAAAGTAAAAGTTTTTGTGAATGAAAAGATAGGGAAGAGTTACGCAGTCTACTGTATTTAGTAGTATACGAAAATCCTCCTCTAAACCTAATCCATAGCCTATTTACAAAAGCCCATACGAAAATAGGCGGAAAAACTCTATTACAGGCAAAACCACTCGATCGAGCAACTAAGCGATAAACCCTTCGATCGAGTGGAAATAAACCACTCGATCGAGTAACTCATTGCAATGTCTTCTCGATTGAATACTCGAACTGCTAGATCGAGTAACCTTCAGTATATAAAGCATTCGATCGACTAGAAAAGTAGTCGATCGAGCTATTTTGGCACGTTAGACACTATGACACCTTCCGAAACCAGCTCATACGTCTTCAAAGTGATAGATTCCAAGCTCCGACTCCTTGTTCTCCATAAATGCGTGCAAATGGGACGAGTTTAGTGAAGGAAATGTAGATTCATATACATACTAACATACTCATATATGTCTTAATTAATTTGTCATAAAATTAAAACGGATTTTATGCATGCAAACAATAATATAAATAGAGGAGAAATCATGTCCTTACATAGTGGATTTCGGCTATTAGGGCACAAGAGAGATCACCTTTCTCTCTTGTTCTTGAGCTTTTCCTTTATGGATGAACAAGATCTAAGTGTAAGATCTCTCCCCAAGCTTTATACCCAAGGCTCCTCTTAATTTTAATTAATATTACAATACTAGTATAATATTAATCAAGGTAGAAAATTGAACCAAAATGTTTTATTAACACTTGAATATTTTGGTTTTTAAGAGAGAAGAAGAGAGGATTTTTCTTCTCACTAGAACTTGTATTTTGGATGAGTGAATTAGAATAAATAATAATACACTACATTTGTATTATTATTAGGTAAAATTATAGAGAAAACAATGATCACATTTGCCTTCTCAAAACCGTGTAAGAGGAGGGCAATAGGGGAGCCAATGCATGGAGAAATTGTTCTTCACAAGGAACAATAGGCTTGCATGGCTAGGTTTGCTTTTAATCATTGTGTTTTCCACTAATTACAAACAACATATAATTAGCTTAAATCCTTCTAATTTTCGGCCCATTCTATAATATGGATTCCATATTATTTTTGTCAATTGTCTATATGTTACATGTCACATGTCACATATATTTGTTATGTATTTTTAACATATTAAAAATCAACGTATTATCAAAAATACGTCACATACAAAAATTGACTTAGTAATTTCATAATTACTTATGCCAAAATATTTTACCATTTATAAATCACAACAGATTGTATTTATAACAATTCATTCAAATTTAATTGTTACATTAAACAATTTATTTCATCCGAGTAATTATACAATTTACTTACTCGAACCGTATCTCATTTAATCACATTTCAATATGATACGTAAATTTTACTTCCAAAATCGTCCGTCAATTTTCAAGTAATTTAATTAACTCGTAACATTATACGATTAATTAAATAATCAATTAAGAGTATTGCCCTTTAGGTATGACCTAGGGGGTCAACTGATCACCACCGTCACACGACAGTAATGTCAAACTCTAGTCAGCCAATCATTACCGATATATGTTGACCGGTTGTGATAACAAAATTACTTCCCAATTGTATTCATTTTAATGAGACTTAAACATGTGATCATCATGATCAACAGTCGTGATCGCATTATTGTCGGAGGACACATATTCCAACAATCTCCCACTTGTCCTCGACAAGTGTGCGTCACCAATTCTCTTGTCCTATTACTATCTCCCATTCAATGCAAGGTGTCTTTCAGGTCGTACTTGCAAGTGATCACATCGAGAGTGGTTTCCTCGATCTGGAGAATAACTGATTGACCGGATTTATCCACTCTGGATGCCATCCGAGCGTGGCCACGCATTTCGATTCATTACTCCTCGAGTGGCCCTGAGATATTGTTATAACCCGGACTAGGGGTGGACAATTCCTATCGCACTCATTCCCTTCGACTAGCCACAGACATCATAACCCAAAATATGCCCATTTGACCCCATTTACGAAGGTCGTAGTAACACAAATCAAAGTTAATCAAACTGTGCCATCTTAGGTGAATAGTCTTTAGTCAAAAGAATCGACTCATTCGAATACTATAGTAGCTCTCGCCACGACCAGGCTATATAAATTTGCCAGAACTCTATAAGCGGTCATAAGGCCCGACAGAAAGTTCCTAGCAATCTGCCTATGTGATCGACTAGTCATCTCACATGACTCCATGGCACTTGAACTTGCCATCAATCGCATCACACTCTAGTCACTTCGAGTCGTCACCTCATATAAGTAACTATGGGCAAAAACAATGTTAATCCATGTTCACTTTAACGGGGTTCAATTGTCTCTACAACCCGTTTGGATATAACAATGTTCAAAGTGAGTTAATAATAACTCAAACGACAAATGTCGACATCACACTCGGGTAGTCAAAATCATATTACAACCTTGTGATGTTTATCATAAGTGCAAACACTTATTGACTGCAATAGAAGTTTAACATCTCATGTATCCATGTGTTCAAACTTCTTACACTTGCAATTTCCTTCACATTCATGTTCTCATACCATGAATTTTACCAAGTACACATCAAGGTTCTCGACCTTGGTTTTGGTTCTTTAACTTGAAAGAACTTTCTTATCGATCATTTCATAACGAACGAATTTGCGATGAATAATACAACTTGCACCGATCAAGTATTTCATCCACACACAATGCACTAGGTATATGTTTTGTAGAATCTTGTAACAATTGACAAGATTATTTAGCTTAGCACTTCTCATAAGTCCTAGCTTTTACTAGGAAAGATTGTTTTTGAATAACCTCTTATTCAACCAAGCATCTTTCCAAAAACTTCTTATTTCTCTTTCTAGGCTTGAAAGAATTGGGATTCTCATAAATCCTCATATGTGCTCGGATTTTCTATAATATGTGCAACTTCTTGATACACAATAGAACATTCCGTCAAACACTGAAATCGCTCATCGGATTCTACTCGAGAATTCATGACGTTTCTATTATGGCTTACCAATCAATCATCATGCTCTTATGCATATGATTCATAATTGGACATGTATATGATTATTCTAATGGCGGAAACATTAGTTACTAATAATCATAAGATCAACCGTTCTTAGGTTCAATGAACTACCATGACTGCTAATGGTAATCCCATTTTCATTCATATGAATAACCTATGTATATGTTGACATGATGTGTATCTCTTAATACTAATCCAACATCCTTTGATGTAATTGGATTCATCATAGTCCATTTTCATCCAGAATTGAAAACTCAAAAGCTTCTTTATGAAAGAAGGTATTAGCTCGTCATTCTCTAATGAGTAATGAGTTTTATACATTCAAGGATGATAGCTCCCACTAAATTCCATGTCTTCACATGAGAATTTCCTAACTCCCACTCAATTCCACATATTTCGAAATTGACTTCTCAATTGAAATTTGTCAAGAATATAGGTATAAATTGCTTTGCTAAGTTACTAGGATAAAACCATATATGTTCCCATCATATCCTTTCAAAATGCCTATTTTGAAGTGGTCTTATCTCAACCTTACGGAAAGAGATTTTAAATCTCTAACACACTCATATCATAATGATGTGTAGCAATGTCATTATTCAAATACAAATAATATTTAGAATACGTCCCTTGCAAATACCCTTTTGGAAGGAGATTTAACCATTTCATAGGGAGGTTAAGTAATGACATTTGTATGGTTAAAACGTTGGCTATAGAAGATATCGGAATATCAATTTTTTTTTGCAACTTGATTTTGATCATAACTAGCATGTTACTTTGATTCATTTAGGCTCTTAAGTAAAACTCATGATTGAAACTATTTGGTCAAAATTTATCATATAGAACTTAGTCAAAACTTGTTAAGACTTTGCATTAGTCATTTTCATCCAAAACTTCTTTTGGTCTCCTCGCGTAGTTATCTTGAGGATATACTCTTATGATTACTACACTTGGTCTCTTTAGTCATATAGAACTAACTTGAGACCATAGATCTCATCTATTCGGCATACTATGTAAATAGATATACCTTTATTCAAATCATTTTCTCTTGTGTAGATCTAAATTTACACAAGTACACAATTTGCCTCATTTTTCTCCCACTCTATCTTTAGAATGAATACACTAATCATTCAAAGATAGCATATGAGACACAAATTAATGATGTTGAATTATAAGGAGAACTACCTCATAGGTTGACTAATTGTTATTGATTTCATATGAGTTCTTGGTGATTGACATTCCTTTAAGAGAGTTCATAGACTCAAAATCGCTTCATAAATGATCATACACAAGCCTTAAACATGTGGATATATAATGAAACCCGTCATTATATTTGTCTATTAGATCACCTTTAAGTGAATAATCTTATGTTTCAAAACGCAAGCATTCAAAGATGAAATTTTAGAACATAAAGGATAAATGATAAAAACGGGTGACTTGGGTTGCAAACCAAGTCACCATCATCCAAAATACAAACCATTATCCAAAATACCTTTCCATGTCGAACATGGAAACTTAAAGTTCTAAAAATTCAAAACATAACTTAAAATAAGACAATGAAAAACAAAGCTCCACAAAAGCTATCCTTAGCTTCTTCATGGTTTCTCATGCTTGTTTTTCTTTTCCCTTGTCTTTGCTTGGTGGAGGCCCTATTTACAATAAAAAGGGAGATACATTATCACAACTTTGCATAATAATACCATAGTTGAATTTAGAAACATAAAAGAAGGTTAGTCATTTACCTACTGGAGTGATCTTTCCAGCTTTGATATCACCAAGGTATTTGGAACAATTTCTTTTCCAATGACCCATGCCATTACAATAATGGCATTTATCAAGAGGACCCTTCTTGACTTTGGATGTGCTAGCTTCACAAGACTTAGCTTTGGTGAATGTGGGAGCTTGCTTTTTACCCTTTCTTCCACTCTTCTTGAACTTCCCCTTACTCTTTGCGCTTATATTAAGCACATCCTTGGGGGGGTTCACATTTAACCCCATGTCCCTCTCGGCTTGCACAAGTAACTTGTGCAACTCCTCAAGAGACACATCCTTGTCTTGCATATTGAAATTCACCCGGAATTGCACATATGCCTTGACCTTAGACAAGGAGTGTAGAATCCTATCTACGATGAGTTCTTTGGGGATTTCAACCTTTTGAATCTTCAAGGTCTCGACAAGCTCCATGAGTTTGAGCACATGAGGGCTAACCTTTTGGCTCTCTTTGAAGTCGAGATCAAAGAATGCCGCGGCCGCCTCATATTGGACGATCTGCGGAGTTTGTGAAAACATGGTCACAAGTTTGGAGTAAATCTCATTAGCATTGCCCATTTTGAAGGCTCTCCTTTGGAGTTCCGCCTCCATCGCAAATATTAATACATTTTTCATTGCGGCGGACTCCTTTTGGTAAGTCTCATAGGCTTCCCTCGTGGCCGCGGTGGACCTAGTGGAGGGTTCGGGTGGAGAGGCCTCGGTAAGGTAACGAAGCTTGTCGTCACCTTCGGCGGCTAATTTGAGTTGGGCATCCCATTCGGAGAAATTTGACCCATTCTTTTCAAGTTTACATCGATCCATAAAGGATCGGAGCCAAGATGAAGTAGCGAGTGGTGTAGCATTAGGAGTTGGTGTTGATGTTGCCATTTGTTATGAAAAAGAAGTGGTCTACAAAACAAAATATAAGGAGTAAAACAAATGTCGTTTTAATTATACTCGTAAAAATGTATGATTTAAACAAGTTTTATGCATTTTTCTAGTGACCTCTACCCAACTAGATAAATGATTCCAAGACCCAAATTCATATCGACTTAGGCACGGTATGGCCGATGAAACCTTTATCAATATAACTCGGTGGATTAACATTTTAATCGATTCTACTTTTAGAACTCTTGGTCGATAAAATTACTCTAATAATTATCTATAGCCCGGAACACATGCAACTACGGTCGCGAATACTTCCGTTGAGCTCAATCCAAATTTCGAATAAATGTGTCCATTATCCAAATCCACATCAACTTGGGCACGGTATGGCCGATGAAACCCTCATTAACATGAACTCGGTGGATTAACACTCATCACCCACTTCCCCTACGTAACAAGGTTTGTACCCCGGTAGGTCCGAGTGCACTCCCTCGCGAAATAGGTTTTCATGGTTTCTACTATTTGGTAAGGCTATGTCTCAATTGTTTGTTTTAGCGAGAGGTCATGTCAATTTATTATCTATCACGTTTTAAGTAAACTAAAGCGGTGAACTACGATAATTATAATTGACACGGTCGATAAACTCGATAAAAAGACAATGCATGTTTTAGTTATGGCGATTTAGCAATGCATGTGACATAAAATAAAATGCAAGCATAAAGATAAATAAATCCTAGTATGGCCTTTCCTAAAATAGAAAAACTATTAATCTATTACATATTCGGAAACCAACTCCATTGGTCCCTTGAACTTCGGTTGTGGCACGCATCTCGAGGTAACACCGTCTTTATGTATCGCCATTCTTGAAGAAATCCGTCTTTAGGAACTCCGGAATGAATAAAATTACATAATAAATTACATAATTTCCTATTATACATTTGTAACTAAAATAAAATAAATCTATTAAATTACAAAACGGTGATACGAGATCACAATAAAATTACAACCGAATCGATATTCCCATACATTTCGGGAAATACCAATTAAAAACTAAGGCCATACTAAGTAAAATTACATAATTCAAAATTACATAAATTAAAATTATGACAATCATAAAGAAAAATGCAGCATTATAATATGTATGAACATGCTCAATTTTTATGCTAAATCGCCTTTTAATTAGCCAATATCGTATATTACTCGGTTTTTACGGATTTGCATGATTTCAACATTTTATAATCACAAAAATACATAAACTCATATTTATGCATAAGTTAATTACCCTAACCTCTTAGGACTCAAAATATAGTCTTCACTAATAATTTGACCATAATTAACTTTTATTTTCAAAATTGTTCATAAATGGACCAAAAATTACAAAAATAAGCTATTAGACTTCAAATAAATCCAAAAATTTCAAATAAATTCAAAATTTGAAATTTAAACTCATGAACATTCTGGAAAAATTCCATGACACTCATAATGTTCAAAATCTTAGGTTAAAAATTTCGAAATTTTTCCGGAAAAACAATGTTGCGGTTTATCAATTTTTAATAAAATAATCATAAAAACATGGAAAAATTATTTTCATTAACTTTTCAATTTCAGATCTGAAAAAGATAATAAAATGCAACATTAGACGTTTTGCCTAAGTCATAGATTATGTTTTATTAATTTTCAACTAATAATGTCACTATTTATGCTATTTTTCTTCAAAAATCCATAAATCATGCAAAAAGACTTCTTTATAGCCAATTATTTTACACACATCTTGTAAAATTGCATGTGACAACATATTAATTTTCTATGACCAGATTCGAAATTTAACTCATATTAACCTATTTATCACTTAAATCCGAATTTAATAATGAAAAATTCATTTTTCGAGCATAACAAGTCCAAAAATTATGAAAATTTACAGGTTATCCCAAAATAATATATGTAACAACATATCCAAAAACCAAGTGAAAATTCGAAGTATAGCTATTTTTAGACCAAAAATGACATTTTTACTCATAAAATCACATTTAAATGCCATTATAGTAAATTATGAACAATAAAATCCGAAAAATTAACCAAAATATCCTAAAACATTTTAGGACCAGAAATATTAACATGCATGGATTAATTTCGTGATATCTCATAATAACACAAATTTTACAAGTTTTATTTGTTATTCTTATAACTCGGAAAAACTTTTAACCGATTTGCATGCAAACAACCGTGGCTCTTGATACCGATTGAAGGAAATGTAGATTCATATACATACTAACATACTCATATATGTCTTAATTAATTTGTCATAAAATTAAAACGGATTTTATGCATGCAAACAATAATATAAATAGAGGAGAAATCATGTCCTTACATAGTGGATTTCGGCTATTAGGGCACAAGAGAGATCACCTTTCTCTCTTGTTCTTGAGCTTTTCCTTTATGGATGAACAAGATCTAAGTGTAAGATCTCTCCCCAAGCTTTATACCCAAGGCTCCTCTTAATTTTAATTAATATTACAATACTAGTATAATATTAATCAAGGTAGAAAATTGAACCAAAATGTTTTATTAACACTTGAATATTTCGGTTTTTAAGAGAGAAGAAGAGAGGATTTTTCTTCTCACTAGAACTTGTATTTTGGATGAGTGAATTAGAATAAATAATAATACACTACATTTGTATTATTATTAGGTAAAATTATAGAGAAAACAATGATCACATTTGCCTTCTCAAAACCGTGTAAGAGGAGGGCAATAGGGGAGCCAATGCATGGAGAAATTGTTCTTCACAAGGAAAAATAGGCTTGCATGGCTAGGTTTGCTTTTAATCATTGTGTTTTCCACTAATTACAAACAACATATAATTAGCTTAAATCCTTCTAATTTTCGGCCCATTCTATAATATGGATTCCATATTATTTTTGTCAATTGTCTATATGTTACATGTCACATGTCACATATATTTGTTATGTATTTTTAACATATTAAAAATCAACGTATTATCAAAAATACGTCACATACAAAAATTGACTTAGTAATTTCATAATTACTTATGCCAAAATATTTTACCATTTATAAATCACAACAGATTGTATTTATAACAATTCATTCAAATTTAATTGTTACATTAAACAATTTATTTCATCCGAGTAATTATACAATTTACTTACTCGGACCGTATCTCATTTAATCACATTTCAATATGATACGTAAATTTTACTTCCAAAATCGTCCGTCAATTTTCAAGTAATTTAATTAACTCGTAACATTATACGATTAATTAAATAATCAATTAAGAGTATTGCCCTTTAGGTATGACCTAGGGGTCAATCGATCACCACCGTCACACGACAAGTAATGTCAAACTCTAGTCACCCAATCATTACCGATATATGTTGACCGGTTGTGATAACAAAATTACTTCCCAATTGTATTCATTTTAATGAGACTTAAACATGTGATCATCATGATCAACAGTCGTGATCGCATTATTGTCGGAGGACACATATTCCAACATTTAGGCTCGATTTAGCTCCTCTTTGGTTTATTCCTGCAATTTACACAAAACGAACCAAAGTAGAATATTCGGGGGTATTTGTAGCTAGATGCCACGTAAAAAGTACATAAATGCGTGTAAAAATGAGGTAAAAACCTTATATAAAATACACGCATCAAATCTCCCCAAACCAAACCTTTGCTTGTCCCCAAGCAAACTATGAATGCAACTAAGAATAAACAATGGAACGGGACCAACGCTTCAGCTACAAATCATCCACCAAAACCAGTTTAATGCAACAACTAACAGAGTGGCAAATGATGAGTGCAAACGAGTTAAATCAATGTTTCAAACTTACTGAACCGTCGACCTTGCAAGACTCAAAAGTATCGGACTCTCACGGGTCGCTCATCACTCAAAATTAGGCACAAGGTGAGTATATATGTGAAAGATAGAAAGAAGTAAAGACACTCACCTAACTCGACCTATAAGAGCATGCATGCAGTTAACATGAATAAAGTCTCTACAACCATACGTACGCATTCCAACCATACTAATGACCAAGACACATGCCGAGGACTTACATTTGGGTAAGTGAGGTAATGGGTAAGAAGGGGCTAAGATGAATTTAGATATGTGGAGTTAGTAGCCAGGCTAGCAACAACGAATCCAAATATTGAACTGCATCCCAACTTCGTACTCAATATAACAAAACAAAATGGTGCAAATTCAATGCACTCAACTCACGATTACACCATAACTTGTCAACTCCCCATAAAATATAAATGAGACATGGGAGTGAAAATCATCATACAATTTCTCAATTTTTTTCGCACATGATTTTTTCTTTTCATTCTTTTTTTTTTTTTTTTTCATTTTCATTCATCATTTTTTCATTCCCTTTCATTTCTTCCACCATCTTCTGAAATCAGATAAAGATAACCAAACTGCAGTAAATCATTCCAAACAACTTTACATCACTAGCTCGGCTAGGGTAGGAAAAATTATAGTATGTAGCTAATAGGACAAAAAGGGCAATTTGGCTATGTGGGGCTCATGGGTTGAATAAAATAAAAAGGGAATTGCCTCTCCTAACATGTGTCACCATCCACAGACCAAATGCATACAGGTATTAAGAAGACTAGACTCATGCTTATGCAAATTGATGTTACATGCCTTACAGAGAGTACTACTCACATCCTAAATGAAACCGGTCATGAATGTCACCAGTTTATAAAGCTCTAACCTCAGAATGTAGTGTAGCTTGCCAATATATGAGTCAAGTCTATTCGTTCAGATAAGAGAGAAACAAAAACTCGTAGATTATGCACATAATCATGCCAACTAAATGTCAAGAATATGCAAGGCAGAGGAAGGGATTCAATGTAGCGTCAAAGTTCAAACGTTCCGACTCAAATTAAACGTGATTTTTTTTGAAATTTATGTGATTTTTGAATTAAAAACAGCAATGCATGCGAAAATAAATAAACGTGCAAACGAAAATACAAGAAAACATGCAGGCACAGATATGGATGCATACCTCCCTAAACCAAACCGTACAATGCCCTCATTGTACCAAAAATAGGGAAAGAAATGCAAACTGAGGAGAAAAGGATAATTCGAGTCAGAATACTTACAAAATGTCGTGAAGAGGGACCTCCCCAAACCGACCATGAACATGGGAGATCAAAGGAAGTCAAGCAGTAGCTCAACAGACAAAAGGTAACTGCTGGAAGATAAAACTACTCGATCGAGTGGATTGGAATAGTTCGATCGAGTGAATTGGTGTCAAAAAGTGCTCGATCGATCAGATTGTTACTCGATCGAGTGATCTTGGTTATGCAGCTTGTCGATCGAGTAAATAAATCACTCGATCGATTGAATATCATTTCAAAAGTGCTCGATCGAGTAGAAAAACTACTCGATCGAGTAACTTAACCTACAAAACACGCATAAAAAGCAAGGAGAGTACATAGGGTGCATAAAACAACGTCTAAAGTTCAACAAAAAGCTAAAGGCAAAGAAAAAGTTCAACAAAAATACAACAAAACAGTCCGGGTTGCCTCCCGGAGAGCGCAGGTTTAAGAGGTCCCGCACGACCTTTCTGGCATCAATTAACTGGCGCGTCAAGCTCGTCGAAGTACAAGACTTCAACACGATTGTCTGCTTCATTTGCCTCGTGATAATGCTTCACATATTGCCCATTCACCTTGAACAGATTTCCCTCGAGGCTTTCTAGCTCAACGGATCCAAATTTAGTAACAGCTGTCACCGTATAAGGACCACTCCACCTGGACTTCAGCTTGCCAGGAAATAAATGCAGTCGGGCATTAAACAGCTGCACCTTTTGCCCAACATGAAACTCCCGAGGTAGAATTCTTTTGTGATGCCATCTCTTCGTCTTTTCTTTATAAATGCGCGAGCTATCATAGGCATTAAGCCTAAATTCTTCCAACTCATCTAGCTGCAAAAGACGATTCTGACCACACAACTTAGGATCAAAGTTTAGCTCACAAATTGCCCACCAAGCCTTACATTCCAACTCAACAGGTAAATGACATGATTTCCCATAAACTAACCTATAAGGTGATGCACCAATTGGTGTCTTAAAGGCAGTTCTGTAGGCTCATAATGTGTCTTCTAATTTAAGACTCCAGTCCTTCCGTGATTTAGAAACTACCTTAGACAAGATCTCTTTCAGCTCGCGATTAGAGACCTCAACCTGACCACTAGTTTGGGGATGATACCTCAAACCACGCCGGTGTTGGACACCAACTTTAGACAGAATGGAAGTTAGTTTCTTTTCTTTAAAGTGCATCCCCCCATCACTAATGACGACCCTAGGGACACCAAATCGGGGAAATATGACCTTTTTAAACATCTTTATCATGATCTTGGCATCACAATGAGGTGAGGCAATTGCCTCAACCCACTTCGACACATAATCTACAGCCACTAAAATGTACCTGTTACCTTTACTATACGGGAACGGTCCTTGGAAATCAATGTTGGGAAATGTGTCCTCAACAATAGTGCGATCATATGATTTAAATATCATTATTAAATCTCATTTCAAGAATACGGAAGGGATGATACATTACATATATATATAGTCAACTGGTCCACACATATCGGTAATGATTGGCTGGCTAGAGTTTGACATTACTGTCGTGCGACGGTGGTGATCAGTTGATCCCTTGAGGTCACACCTAAAGGACGATTCCCTTAAATGAAAAGGTTAATTAGTTGTATACCGATACAGATTAATTAATTCCTTAAAATTGAACAATTCGATTTGTGAGAGAGAATATTGACATCTTATTGTAATGGGATTAAATAAGATTTATTTTAGTAATAAAATGCTTTGTTGCTAAAATTATTTATTGTTTGAGAAACAATAAAGATAAGAATGAATGGTTAATTATAATTACAAGAAGTTGTGAATTATAACTATATGACCCATTTTATTTATGTGATCAAGTATCACTTGTCAATTTGTTGTATGTAATTTAATTAATTCATGAAATGATATTTATGTGATAAATATGCATTAAATTAATTAATAACATGTATCATACTACATGTGACATATTGTGTGACAAATGACAAATTGACAAAATAAAATGTTAGTCCATTTTAAGTAATGGACCGAAAATATGGGTGTGTTAGTGGGTTTTGGTTGTTTTATTTTAATTGATAAAATAAACATAATGATGCCTACCTACAACTACTCTTACACACCTACTATTTTTGAGAAGAGAAAAAGGAAAAGATGTGATGCCTTTTGAGGCTCCAAACCGTGCACTCCTCTCTTTAGGGGTTGTTGGCTCTTTTCTTTTATTCTAACACTACCATTCAATTAACATGCAAGTGTTCATAAATTTCCTCTCTTCTCTCTCTTCCATCTTCATCAAAAAGGATGAGATTTTAATCTAAATTGTTCATATAAATTACTAAGATTACTAGAAGTAGTATATGAGTATTAGTAATAGATTTTAAGGTAAACTACAATACAAACATCTAGTACATGTTTATTTGTGGGATTAAGGGATAGTTTTGGGTGCAACTAATTGGAGGGCTTCTAATTTGAAGTCAAGTATGTTCATCCATTAATGGAAAGCTCAAGAACTAACAAGAAGGAGATCTTGTTGGTGCCCTATATGACCGAAATTATTATGGTGAGAAAATGTTTTCTTATCCTCTTTTATTATTGTTTGCATGCATAAAATCCACCTTTAATTTTATGACAAATTATTTAGACATATATGAGTATGTTAGTATGTATATGAATCTACATTTCCTTCAATTGGTATCAGAGCCACGGTTGTTTGCATGCAAATTGGTTAAAAGTTTTTCCGAGTTATATGAATAACAAAATAAAACTTGTAAAATTTGTGTTATTATGATATATCACGAAATAATTACATGCATGTTAATATTTCTGGTCCTAAAGTGTTTTAGGATATTTTGGTTAATTTTTCGGATTTTTATTGTTCATAATCTACAATAATGGCATTTAAATGTGATTTTATGAGTAAAAATGTCATTTTTAGTCGAAAATTAGCTATACTTCGAATTTTAACTTGGTTTTTGGATATGTTGTCACATATATTATTTTGAGATAACCTGTATTTTTTCATAATTTTTGCACTTGTTATGCTCGAAAAATGATTTTTTCATTATTAAATATGGATTTAAGAGAAAAATAGGTTAATAAGAGTTAAATTTCGAATCTGGTCATAGAAAATTTATATGTTGTCACATGCAATTTTACAAGATGTGTGTAAAATAATTGGCTATAAAGAAGTCTTTTAGCATGATTTATGAATTTTTGAAGAAAAATGACATAAATAGTGACATTATTAATGAAAATTAATAAAACATAATCTATGACTTAGGAAAAACGTCTAATGTTGCATTTTATTATATTTTTCAGATCTAAAATTGAAAAGTTAATGAAAATAATTTTTCCATGTTTTTATGATTATTTTATTAAATATCGATAAACCGCAACATTGTTTTTCCGGAAAATTTTCGAAATTTTTAACCTAAGATTTTGAACATTATGAGTGTCATGGATTTTTCCAGAATGTTCATGAATTTAAATTTCAAATTTTGAATTTATTTGAAATTTTTCGATTTATTTGAAGTTTAATGGCTTATTTTTGTAATTTTGGTCCATTTATGAACAATTTTGTAAATAAAAGTTAATTATGGTCAAATTATTAGTGAAGACTATATTTTGAGTCCTAAGAGGTTAGGGTAATTAACTTATGCATAAATATGAGTTTATGTATTTTTGTGATTATAAAATGTTGAAATCACGCAAATCGCTAAAAACCGAGTAATATACGATATTGGCTATTTAAAGGCGATTTAGCATAAAAATTGAGCATGTTCATACATATTATAATGCTGCATTTTCCTTATGATTGTCATATTTTTAATTTATGTAATTTTGAATTATGTAATTTTACTTAGTATGGCCTTAGATTTTAAATTGGTATTTCCCGAAATGTATGGGAATATCGATTCGGTTGTAATTTTTATTGTGATCTCGTATCACCGTTTTGTAATATTTAATAGATTTATTTTATTTTAGTTACAAATGTATAATAGGAAATTATGTAATTTATTATGTAATTTTATTCATTAGGAGTTCCTAAAGACGGATTTCTTAAAGAATGACGATACATAAAGACGGTGTTACCTCGAGATGCGTGCCACAACCGAAGTTCAAGGGACCAATGGAGTTGGTTTCCGAATTTGTAATAGTTAAAGAGTTTTTCTATTTTAGGAAAGGCCATACTAGGATTTTTATCTTTATGCTTGCATTTTATTTTATGTCACATGCATCGCTAAATCGCCATAACTAAAACATGCATCTTCTTTTATCGAATTTATCGACCGTGTCAATTAGAATTATCGTAGTTCACCGCTTTAGTTCACTTAAAACGTGATAGATAATAAATTGACATGACCTCTCGCTAAAACAATTAATTGAGATATAGCCTTACCAAATAGTAGAAACCATGAAAACCTATTTCGCGAGGGAGTGCACTCGGCCCTACCGGGGTACAAACCTTGTTACGTAGGGGAAGTGGGTGATGAATGTTAATCCACCGAATTCATGTTGATAAGGGATGTATCGGCCCTACCGTGCCCGAGTTGATGTGGATTTGGATCATGGACACATTTATTCGAAATTTGGATTGAACTCAACAAAAGTTTTTCGATAAGGGATGAATCGGCCCTACCGTGCCCTTGTCGGATGTGTTTTGGGCTATAGATAATTATTAGAGTAATTTTATCAACCAAGAGTTCTAAAAGTAGAATCGATTAAAGAGTTAATCCACCGAGTTATATTGATAAGGGATGAATCGGCCCTACCGTGCCCAAGTTAATATGAATTTGGATCTTGGAATCATTTATCATAGTTGGGTAGAGGTCACTATGTAAATGCTATACTTGTTTACAAGTATTAATAAAACGATAAATGTTTTGTTTTCCACTATTCCGTTATCATATTGTTCTATTTCTTTACCACAATTCATATACGATATCATTTCGTTTTTGATTCAAATCTCCATTAAAATATCGTAACTAAAGACAAATATGAGTTTGCTTCTAAAACCTCAAATGAACCATTGCTAAGGATCTCTTGTAAAGAGTATAGATTAAAGTTATTCATTATCAAACAGGTTTTTGATTCTTGACTAACACATCTACTTGCAATGGATTGTTATTCATGTACTTAAATGCATTAAGTACATCGAAGCGATAAAGTTGTTTTGGTAATTAGTTTTGTCAAGAATTCGTAATTGACCAAAATAATGCAACCACTTCAATGAAAGTTTTAAGACTAAACGAACAAATGAAGAGTAATCTTCATAAATTCAATTTTGCTTCTCAAGCAAAGACTCATTGAAATGAGTGGGAGCATTCTCTTAAACCGTTAAGATGAGGACGAGGTTCAAGAAGTAAAGATTATAATGGAATTGATACAAGGTAATGTTAAAGGTAAAGTTGTTGAGAATAACAATACTAAACCTATCAATCCCGACCGATAAAGTTTCCATTGTCTTAAAATGTTGGACACGAGAAAGGAAACTACCCCAAATTATTGAAGAATCAACAAGTTAGTTGTGGGACATCTAATGGGACCTTCTTCTTTAAAGATGTTTATTTGATTAAACATAAAATTTTACTAGTACTACTTCGTCTATATTAGAAACCAATGGAGGTTTTCATCGTTGTACTTGATACATAGGATGATTAGAATATGACGACTAGCAACTATGATATCGAGAGACAGAGTAATTGTGTACTCAATCTAGTTTTTGGATTTAAAGTTGTACTTAATTATGACTATTAAGTGCATAAACTCTAAATAAGAATATAAACTTGTTAAGATACAAAAGAGGTTTTCACCTTTGTGACCCTTTACACCATGATTTGATGTATGGCTAGCCCATCATCAAGGTGATTATATTCTAAACCAAACTAGAATGATATATCATGAAGATGATGTAAGACTCAAATTGGTAACCCAAGATTAAACCTTAAATTTTGGAATGATGAACGCAAAGAGTCATCGAGTACTCTTGAAACCATTAGATTGTTAATAGTGTATGCGTATCTTGTATTCAAAACAAGATGTCTCGTGCCTTTTGGTTGAAAAGGAGATCGAGTTTGTAAATCATCGATCCAAAATAGGTTGATCATTTTCTTTTACCAACGATTTAAGTTGACGATAATATGTTCACTTAATAAGGTAAATAGAGAAATCTTTGAAGAATTTCAAAGAGTTCAAGGAATCACGATTTAGTCGTGATGGGATTATCAAAGTGAAGACTTTGATATAAGCCAAAGGAAATGTGATATAGTATCACAAGTTAATCTCTCCTAGCACGCATTATGGAATAATGTGTGATTAGATAAGAAATCAAACGCTATTCGATATGGTTTGGATTTCAATCAAGTTACTTTGAGTTACTTGATCCTTTTGGGGTTTTTATCATTTTTTGTCTAAATTATTTTTTCCACTAAATCGAATCATATGAGATATGAAATGGTAAGGGTACCATGGTTGTAAGTTTTCACAAGAAACAAATGCTCATTTTTCCCTTTCTTTTTTCACGAGTACAACGGGTTTGCGGCTCATGAAGCTGTCTTTCTAAAATACAAGTTTATTTCTAGAAGACAGAGTGGGAGAAATTATTCAAAGAGCCACAAAGAATGTTATGTAGCAAGAAACTGGTCTTTCTTGGCTACATGAGACGTTTTGTGTAAGACATTGTTTCTTCAAAACCTAGGAGGTTAAATTCGTCACTTGTTAAAAATGATGAATTCATGCTACTTTTAAGAAAGTAAAGAGCTTATAACTTACAAAAGAAATTGTTTGATTCAAGTTGATTACTTCTAGAAAGTAATAAACATATGACTTACATAAGAGTGTTTAACGTCACAACTCATTACAAGGATTAGAGCCATGAAAATCCGAAACGAAAGGGCTTGATTAGTAGCAAGGGGTTTTGCACTAATAAAGAGAGATTTCAAGGTTTGATTGGTTGCAAAGGGTTTTGCACAAATTGAAATGCTTAAGCCTATTTGGATCTTCTTAGGGATTGTGTTTCATTATTATGAAATACATAGCGAGTGAATCTAAAACCCACTTCTTCAATTAGAAGAAATGTATTCAATACATGTCTTGAGTTTTGAAGATTCTTGCTAACCTAAGATGATGTGAAACTTAAGAGAGGGTCTTAAGTAGGACATCAATGAGTTGGAATCAACATTTTGGATCATGTGATAAAACATTTCTCGATAAGTCAAGAAGTTGTGTTTATACATGGAGTTTAGTGGGAGTTACGGAAATTTTAATTAGTCCGATATGTGGATGACATATTGATCATCGAGAATGATTTAAGACTTTTGGAGTAATATAATACATCTATAATATCCGGATTTATGAAGATAAATCCACATGATATTAGCGTCAGTAAGAAGTCTTATGTTGATAAGATTCATGACTAGTTCAATTAAATCGAACATATTTGATTGATTCCATTTGCTTCCGCTGCCGGATCAATTAAATGAGTAATGATGTATAACACTTCATATACTTTGAGTATGATGAATTGTTTTCAAAATCAAATTTAAGTAATCTTTACCTAGTATATAAAGATTACCCTTAAGTGCTTGAAGAAGCATTAAGGAAATAAAGCAAAGTGTTTATGATGCAATTTTGTGTAAGGGTATTACACAAGTGACAATTGACGATTGAGGTTGCGCATGGTTTCCGACAAAACCATAATCAAAACACATTAGAATGGTTAAGATACCATTGTGGCTATGATAATTAAGAAGTAGATTTTCTAGAATCGTTCTAGGCAATAAAGAACAATGAGAAATATTTATAACGGAAATTGAGTACACTTGTAATCATGAGATGTACAAGAGGATGAGTCCCGCACACTGTGAAAACAGTGGGAGCTATTCTTAGGCTAGAGGACCTATGTCTTGATTGGATCTCGACACGTACTCAGAAAGTTTTGTGATGCAAATGTATACATTACAGAGGAAAACGAGTATGTAGTAAGGTTGAGTAAGGTACAAGAGATTGATAAAACCTGCTAACCAAAGCCTTCTCAAAGGCTAAACATGATGAGTCATGTCATTTCAATTGAATTGAAATGAACAACTACGTACAAGATCAAATTAGATTATAGAATATGAAATAGTAATCAGGCATTGACTATTCATATGTGATAATCGCATTTGTCGTTCGAGTTTTACTTTAAAACTCTTTTATTATACTTTGTTACATCCAAACGGGTTGTAGAGACAATTGAACCCCGTTAAAGTGAACACGGATTAACATTGTATTCGCCCATAGTCACTTGTATGAGGTGACGTCTCGAAGTGACTAGAGTGTGATGCGATTGATGGCAAGTTCAAGTGCCATACAGTCATGTGAGATGACTAGTCGATCACATAGGCAGACTGTTAGGAACACTTTGTCGGGCGTTAAGACCGCTTATAGAGTTCTGGCAAATTTATAAAGCCTGGTCGTGGCGAGAGCTACTATAGTATTCTAATGAGTCGATTCTTTTGACTAAAGACTATTCGCCTAAGATGGCACAGTTTCAGATTAACTTTGATTTGTGTTACTACGACCTTCGTAAATGGGGTCAAATGGGCATATTTTGGGTTATGATGGCTGTGGCTAGTCGAAGGGAATAAGTGCGATAGGAATTGTCCACCCCCTTGTCAGGGTTAAAACAATATCTCAGGGCCACTCGATGAGTAATAAACTGGAAATGCGTGGCCACGCTCGGAAGGTATCCAGAGTGGATAAATCCGGTCAATCAGTTATTCTCCAGATCGAGGAAACCACTCTCGATGTGATCACTTGCAAGTACGACCCGAAAGACACCTTGCATTGAGTGGGAGATAGTAATAGGACAAGAGAATTGGTGACGCACACTTGTCGAGGACAAGTGGGAGATTGTTGGGAAATGTGTCCTCAACAATAGTGCGATCATATGATTTAAATATCATTATTAAATCTCATTTCAAGAATACGGAAGGGATGATACATTACATATATATATAGTCAACTGGTCCACACATATCGGTAATGATTGGCTGGCTAGAGTTTGACATTACTGTCGTGCGACGGTGGTGATCGATTGATCCTTGAGGTCACACCTAAAGGACGATTCCCTTAAATGAAAAGGTTAATTAGTTGTATACCGATACAGATTAATTAATTCCTTAAAATTGAACAATTCGATTTGTGAGAGAGAATATTGACATCTTATTGTAATGGGATTAAATAAGATTTATTTTAGTAATAAAATGCTTTGTTGCTAAAATTATTTATTGTTTGAGAAACAATAAAGATAAGAATGAATGGTTAATTATAATTACAAGAAGTTGTGAATTATAACTATATGACCCATTTTATTTATGTGATCAAGTATCACTTGTCAATTTGTTGTATGTAATTTAATTAATTCATGAAATGATATTTATGTGATAAATATGCATTAAATTAATTAATAACATGTATCATACTACATGTGACATATTGTGTGACAAATGACAAATTGACAAAATAAAATGTTAGTCCATTTTAAGTAATGGACCGAAAATATGGGTGTGTTAGTGGGTTTTGGTTGTTTTATTTTAATTGATAAAATAAACATAATGATGCCTACCTACAACTACTCTTACACACCTACTATTTTTGAGAAGAGAAAAAGGAAAAGATGTGATGCCTTTTGAGGCTCCAAACCGTGCACTCCTCTCTTTAGGGGTTGTTGGCTCTTTTCTTTTATTCTAACACTACCATTCAATTAACATGCAAGTGTTCATAAATTTCCTCTCTTCTCTCTCTTCCATCTTCATCAAAAAGGATGAGATTTTAATCTAAATTGTTCATATAAATTACTAAGATTACTAGAAGTAGTATATGAGTATTAGTAATAGATTTTAAGGTAAACTACAATACAAACATCTAGTACATGTTTATTTGTGGGATTAAGGGATAGTTTTGGGTGCAACTAATTGGAGGGCTTCTAATTTGAAGTCAAGTATGTTCATCCATTAATGGAAAGCTCAAGAACTAACAAGAAGGAGATCTTGTTGGTGCCCTATATGACCGAAATTATTATGGTGAGAAAATGTTTTCTTATCCTCTTTTATTATTGTTTGCATGCATAAAATCCACCTTTAATTTTATGACAAATTATTTAGACATATATGAGTATGTTAGTATGTATATGAATCTACATTTCCTTCAATCAATGCCCCAGACATCGAAAACCTCGACCTCTAAGATACCGTTCTGTGGCATCTCATGTCTCTTTGAAACGTTCCCTGATCTTTGGCAGGCATCACAAGCTGAAACAAAAGACTTAGCATCAGCAAACAAAGAAGGCCAGTAAAAACCAGACTGAAGTACCTTAGCCACGGTGCGCGATGGACCATGGTGACTAACATAGGAAGAGGAGTGACAGCCTTCCAGGACTACTTTGGCCTCCCACTGCGGAATACACCGTCTGTAGAGACCGTCTGCACATTCTTTAAATAAATAAGGGTCGTCCCAAAAATACTGCTTAGCGTTATACAGAAAACGCTTCCTCTGCTGATGAGAAAGGTCAGGCGGCAGCTTGCCACTGACAATGTAGTTAGCTATATCTGCATACCAAGGCTCTTGGTTAACAATTGACGATAATATAGCAAATAAAGTATCATCAGGGAAAGAGTCATCAATAGGTAAAGAATCTTCCCCTTCTTGTCGCGACAGTCGCGATAGATGATCAGCTACAACGTTCTCAGCTCCTTTCTTATCTTTAATCTGCAAATCAAACTCCTGGAAAAGGAGTATCCATCTCAATAGCCGTGGTTTAGCCTCCTTCTTAGCAAGGAGATGCCTCAAAGCTGCATGGTCAGTAAAAACAGTAACTTCTGACCCAATCAAATAAGAACGAAATTTCTCTAAGGCATAAACTACAGCTAGCAGCTCTTTTTCAGTGGTGGTGTAATTCACTTGAGCCTCATCCAGAGTTCGGCTCGCATAGTAGATTGCATTTAAAGCTTTGTCTTTCCGTTGGCCTAGCACTGCTCCTAGTGCATAGTCACTGGAATCACACATTATCTCAAACGGCAAGTCGTCGGGATTTGTATGATCGGCGAGAGACCAAAGCCTGCTTTAAACTGTTAAAAGCGAGAAAGACACTCATCGATAAACAAAAGGGGCATCCTTAAGTAGCAGCTGTGTAAGTGGTTTAGCAATTTTGAGAAATCCTTGATAAACCGCGATAAAAGCGGCGTGACCAAGGAAACTTCTCACCCGTTTGACATTAACAGGAGGAGGTAATTCTTTGAATCACTTCCACTTTTGCTTTATCAACTTCTATTCCCTATCAGAAACTAAGTGCCCTAAGATAACTCCCTCGTTGACCATGAAATGGCACTTCTCCCAATTAAGCACGAGATTAACCTCAATGCGTGATTGCAACACTTTATCAAGGTTAGACAGACAGTTAGAAAAATCGGTTCCATAAACACCGAAATCGTCCATGAAAACTTCCATAATAGACTCAATATACTCGGAAAATATCCCCATCATGCACCTTTGGAAGGTGGCAGGGCATTACATAAACCAAAAGGCATCCTGCGATAAGCAAACACGCCCTGAGGATAAGTAAATGTAGTCTTAGCTTGATCGTTTGGGTGGATAGGGATCTGAAAGAACCACGAATACCCGTCTAAATAGCGAGAAAAACTTATGAGAAGCTAACCTTTCTACCATTTGATCAATAAAAGGAAGGGAAAAGTGATCTTTCTTGGTGGCGGCATTCGGTATGCGTAATCTATACACATCCGCCAACCAGTCACTACTCGAGTGGGTATTAACTCATTTTTGTCATTCCTAACCACGGTAGTCCCTCCTTTCTTCGGGACCACCTGCATTGGACTCACCCATTTAGAATGACCAACAGAATAGATAATACCGCATCGAGCGACTTCATTACCTCAGCCATCACAACATCTTGCATCTTCCGGTTGTGGCGTTGACCCTGTCGCAAGGTTTGTGATCTTCCTCCACTCTATCTGTGCATACAAATATCGGGACTAATCCCCTTGATATCGTCCAAAGAATAACCCAAAGCTTTCTTGTTTTTCTTAAGCACAACTAACAAAGAAGTCAGCTGATCATTATCAAGCTTAGCACTAACGATGATTTGGATATCGCCAAGTATCATCTAAAAAAGCGTATTTTAGATGAGAGGGAAGAGGCTTACGTTCAAGCACCTTTACCTCAATGGAGCAAAGGGTGCGATCATCTGTTCCACTTGCTCTCCCTCGGCGTCGGTGAGTTCACGCTCATCTAAATCATCTATAAGCAAATCCATCACAGCATCATCGTCATCTAGGTTATCTGCACACTCATCCAAAAGCATAAGAGCTTCTAGTGGGTCCTTCATAAAAGAACCCGACCAGAAGTCATAAATAGACTCGTCAATAATATCAACAGAATAACATGTATCCTCTATCATTGGCCGAGCCAAAGTACTAGGCAGGCTAAATGTGATCGCGTCATCCCCTACTACAAGAGTCAAACACCCTTGTTTGACATCAATAATGGCCCCAACTGTACAAAGGAACGGTCTTCCTAATATAATTGGGGTCCGGGTGTCCTCAGCTATGTCTAAAACAATGAAGTCTACTGGTATAAAGAACTTGCCTATTTTCACAGGCACGTCCTCCAAGACACCCAAGGGTCTCCTAACAGATTTATCAGCCATCTGTAGGGTAATATTAGTCAATTTAAGATGACCTATATTCAATTTCTTACAGACAGATAGGGGCATGACACTGACGCTGGCTCCTAAATCACAAAGAGCCTTATCAATAACCATATTGCCTATAACACAGGTAATAGAAAAGCTACCCGAGTCTTTCATTTTAGGTGGAGCCTTATTTAAAAGTAAATTACTGGACTCTTCCATAAATGAAACGGTCTCAAATTCACTTAGCTCTCTCTTACGCGTCACAATATCTTTCATAAATTTAGCGTAAGTAGGTACCTGAGTAACAAGTTCGGTAAAAGGGACAGTTACCTGGAGGTTCTTCACAACGTCCACAAACTTACCGTACTGTCGCTCGACCTTCGCGTCTTTCAAACGACTTGGGAAGGGTACTCTGGTAGCAATGAGTGAACCCGCGACTTTCTCTTTACCTTTATCAGTGCATGACGTCTCCACGGCAGGGGAATATGACACGGTAGCGGAATTAGATATCAAAATAGGGTCTCCGCTGCTTCTGGTACTCGATCGAGTACTTTCCTCACTCGATCGAGTGGTTTCATCTTGGTATTTGCTCGATCGAACATTTTCTTCACTCGATCGAGTGATTTCTTTTTCAGGCTTACTCGATCGACCACTTTCTTTATTTGATCGAGTGATTTCTTCAATTATTTTACTCGATCGAGTAAGAATATCACACGATCGACCATCTGCAAATTGGGCACTACTCGATCGACCACATTTATCACTCGATCGAGTAGTGGGATGGATTATTTCACTTGATCGAGTAGCATTTTCACTCGATCGAGTGTCTGGGCAACACGCAGCAAGGATTTCGGCCAAAAACTCATCCAAATCATCTTCCGGGGTATTTTCAGCTGTCAAAACCCCGTCTTCTGGTACTTTTGGCCCCTCATGAGTAAGGCCACCTTGGAGATTCGTAGCATTAACAGGGTCGCATGTCGGTATAAGGTTGGCTTGGTCTCTCGCGAGTGTCAATTGCGCGACTTGTTCTCTTAATTTCACAATAACAGTTTCATTCTTGCTACATTTCTCCCCAAACTGTTGTGTTAAGTTCAACATCAAGGATTTCAGTTTGGCAATTTCCTCGTTTGCAGAAGGAGAGACCGGCTGCGGCGCTGGCGTAGAAAGAGTAGAAACATTTTTCATTTCTTCATATAACTGAGAAAAAGGGACTCCTACCACATACTTGCCAGACAATCGATAGGGTCATGCCCCTCCATGCCACATCTACCACATATCTCCACATGCTCAGTAATTGAACAAACCTGTGCACTCTCACCTATAGCTTCCGTAATCTCCACATTACCTAGACTTTTGCTAGGACTTTCCACTACAGCTGCTACCAACTCATTAACTTGCCCACTACCTCGGGGATTTCCATATTCTGCAACATGGATAGCCATCTCTTCAATAAGACGCCACCCTTGATCATCTTCCACGTTTTTAGTGAATCTCCCCTTAGCTACACTATCAAGAATAGCTCTTTGGTTTCGATATAGTCCGTTGTAAAACTGAGTACAAAGGAACCAATGCTTGAAACCGTGGTGAGGCACAGAACGGACAAGCTTCTTGAACCTAGTCCAAGCCCCATCTAAGTCTTCAGTAGGCAATTGCTCAAAAGATGTAATTTGAGCTCTCAAGGCATTGGTGCGCTGTGGTGGGAAATGTCGCCTGTAAAAGGCCAAAGCAAGAGAACTCCAGTCGGTTACACCGGCTGCCTCCCTATCTAGATCCCTCAACCATTCCCGGGCATCATCAGCTAAAGAAAAGGGGAAAAGAACTCCCTTCACTTTGTCCTGTGTCACCCCAGCAGCAATAGGAATGGTAGAGCAATACTCCGTGAACAGCTCTATATGCCTGCATGGATCTTCTTCAGGTACCCCTCTAAAGAGATTTCTCTCGACCAGCTGTATGTAAGATGGGTGGATTCCAAAGGTTCCCGAATCAGTAGTGGGTAATAGGAAACCTTTTGGAAGCAAATCCACATTAGGCTCTGAATGGCTGGCTATATAAGGCATTTGGGCAGATAGAGTTTACAAAGCAGAACAGGTGTGACGATGTTCTCTTATAGAACAGAATACCTGCAAAACTAATCAAAACTTCGCAAAGATGAGATCAGTCTCAAGGAATATATCCCTTGAGACAAAAGACAAACTCAAATAAAGCAACAAAATTGCGCCACCTCCCCGGCAACGGCGCCAAAATTTGACAGGGCAGTCGTATACCTATCAAAAATAACCAACTGGCTCTAACTAATATAGCTAGGGAAGTCGGGTCGATCTTCACAGGGAGATGGAAAAATGTCAACTTTGTCTAAGTTCGTCACGGTAACCAAAATGGGGGTTTTAATTGGGTTGTTTTTCTAAACTAATGAGAATGAGAAAGAGAAAAAGGCAGAGAAAAAGGATTAAGCAGATAAAGAAAGCAGCTAATACAGACGGTTCACCATGATCATTCGGTCAAGTAATTTAGGTCTCAGGCCAATGCAAGTATGGTCCGAGGAGCAGTGAATATCTCCTTCCGGTCTCAATTCGCCCTAAAGCACAAATAGCTTAGCTTCCGGCCTCACTACAGTGCCCTAATGTTCGCTACGAGTCTCGCCCTTTCCAACCTTCCGGTCTAAGTCAAGGTTTACTATGATTTAAATGTCTAATTGCGTCGACTCAATTAGACAGATACAAATAAGTGCAGCGATTAACAACAAGGACTACACAAGCACAAAACCTAAAATGACAATTACTACCCCTTCATAATCATGGATTCCCTAGTCTTAGCAAGGGAATTAGCTATACATCACCATCGAATTAACAACAATAGCATATAGATAGCAAGAATCAAACATGATAATAATAAAATGAAATGAAAATAAATAACAATAGTAAAATAAAGGAATAGAGGAAGTAGAAGCAATGAAATGAATTAAGAATAAAAATAAGAATTAAAAGGGAGCAATAATACCGAATACAAGTTCCGAATCCAAGTTGAGAAGAGTAGAAGAAAGGTAAAAATGAATAAGAAGTAGCTAAAGTAAAAGTTTTTGTGAATGAAAAGATAGGGAAGAGTTACGCAGTCTACTGTATTTAGTAGTATACGAAAATCCTCCTCTAAACCTAACCCATAGCCTATTTACAAAAGCCCATACGAAAATAGGCGGAAAAACTCTATTACAGGCAAAACCACTCGATCGAGTGGAAATAAACCACTCGATCGAGCAACTTAGCGATAAACCCTTCGATCGAGTGGAAATAAACCACTCGATCGAGTAACTCCTTGCAATGTCTTCTCAATTGAATACTCGAACTGCTCGATCGAGTAACCTTCAGTATATAAAGCATTCGATCGACTAGAAAAGTAGTCGATCGAGCTATTTTGGCACGTTAAACACTATGACACCTTCCGAAACCAGCTCATACGTCTTCAAAGTGATAGATTCCAAGCTCCGACTCCTTGTTCTCCATAAATGCGTGCAAATGGGACGAGTTTAGGCTCGATTTAGCTCCTCTTTGGTTTATTCCTGCAATTTACACAAAACGAACCAAAGTAGAATATTCGGGGGTATTTGTAGCTAGATGCCACGTAAAAAGTACAGAAATGCGTGTAAAAATGAGGTAAAAACCTTATATAAAATACACGCATCAACTAGCTAGTACAACATAATAAAAACTCACAACAATAATACAACATAATAATAAAACGGGTAATGGAGGTCTTCACTCTTCCATTCTACCCTTGCCTTTTCCCTCGGGGTACATCTGCCCCTTGTTCTTCTTGTTGGCCCGCCTAGCATGGACTTCCTACTCGGAACGGATCCTCAACGGATCTAAGACGGCGACGGCCTCCGGTCTAGCACAAGACCCCATGTTCGACCCAAAAAGGGCCAATGCACGGCCCACCATATTCTTGGGGACGGAACTCCTCCTCTTCGGTGGTCTCATCACATCGGGGGTAGCTCCATCAACATACTCCTCAAAGAAGGCACGGTTGGCCTTGCCAACCTCTCGATACTTCATGTCGACAACCTCGTCCTTACGGAATTTGGATCTCTCTTCCAAGGACGGAGCTCGTGACCACTTGACATAAGCGGGAGTCACCCATGTCGTGGCAACGGGGTTTGGTACGTCCCAAAGAGGCCAAGTGGCCCACCACCTTTCGAAGACCTCTACAAGCTCGGAGTTCCGGAAAACATTCTCTTGGACAAGAGTATCTTGAGCGGGCACCTTTTGTTGACGCCCCATTTGCCTCATAAGCCTTTCGGGATAAATAAAGGAAGCAACCTTCAAACCCACCACCATCAAAGAACGAGGACTAGCACCCGAAGCGGGCAACCCCGTGAAGGACCTCAAGTGCCACCACGGCACCACCCAACGGATGTGAGGACCACCTTCCTCCGCCAATCTTGCGGCCCAATAAGCCTCGGTAGAAGCAAAACTATCCGGGTATAACTTCTTCCTCATGGTAAGGTGACGGAAGGAATAAGAAGAAGAATCAACCGGAGGCTCTACATACCGTAACCTCTCCAATAGCCACACTTGAAGGATCCTTGGGGACCCAAATGAGGGAGCTTCTCCACAAGAGCCTTCCTTGTCCAAAGCTTGGATGATCTCTCCAAGCACCAACCATGATGGATCTCTACCATGCTCCATTTGCTCAACCACATGAATAAGGGTCATGCTACCATAGCACTTTGGCCCCTCCTTCTTCAAGACATCAACAAAGAGGTACACATGGACAAGGCAAAAGGCAAGAGCCCTTCTCCTAGCCACTTCCGAGACATTGACATCTTATCGGTTTAAAAAGATGTTGATAAGGGCCAACATGTCCACACCATGTGGAGCAAGAAGAAAGTTGACTCGACTTGTCGACAAAACCAACATGGAACGAAATTTCTCCTTGTAGCACAACCGAGTCGGAGGAAGCACCGGAACACAACCCGGCCACCCACCAAAGGCTCCAACTTCTTCGGCAAGAGGACAAATTTCACCCTTCGGGAAAACGAAAATATGGTGTTTCGAATCCCAAAACCGAGAGCATGCTTCGAGAAATGAGGGTTGCACCTTGACTTGACGAAGCACCAACAATTGACCAACTCCCATGCAAATGAGTTGATACTTTTCGGGAGGCGACAAATCCCGGCACCATTGTCGCAACGCATTCTCAAAGGCATCCATGAAATATCTTTGTGGAAGAAGAAGAAGAAGTTTTGTCGAGATGTTTTTGTGTTTCGGATGATGAAACAATGAAGCGCAAACATCACTATTTATACAAAAATGATCAGCGCGTTTTTCAGAAAAAGGGGAGAGCCGGCTCCCGTCGCCAGGCTGCTCGCGCCTCTTTGAGGCTTCCCCAGGATTCCCGCTGTTGACTTGTCTCTTTCAAATTGTGTTTTCTCCTGAAACCTCAAACCTCCCGCCAGGACGCTCGCGCCTCTTCGGGATGATCCAGGACATTTTTGTGCTTCCTCACACTCACATTTCCTTGTTTCGCGTTTTACGAAATCCGACACGGTTTCCATTACGTAGCTTTAAACATACGGATTTTTCTTTCTTTTTTTTAAGGAGGGAAGGGCTAGTCGCCCCGATCCGCGACGGATCGTTTCCATGTCAGTCGAAATTCCGAAAATTTTTCGTTTTTCACAATTCTCCATCAAAATAAAATCGAAAATTGATAACACGACGTCAATTTCCCTCAAACTTCAAGCACTCACAAATTCGAGTCTTGACCTCAAAAATCAAATACACTCGTAAAAAAAAATCTTTTCAAAAATTCATCCTTGACGGTTTGAGTTTGAAATTTTTTTCGAGTCGCAAATCAATTTCAATAATTTCCGATGCAATTAAATTCAAGACACGAGTTAATTGCTCAATTTTTTCAAATTAATTCCTTTTATCCAAACGTGACAACTTGTCGCAAAAATCCTCAAAATTCATATTTCAAATTTTAAACTCCAAGTCATCTTGGTTAATTTTTGTTTTTCAATCAAATGCTTTTACGTGTTTGCGTTTATGTATATGTGCTATCTGTTGCCTGTTTTCTACACTAACGATGCAGGGACTAGTGCCAAACAGAAGGAGAATTGACAGCCGACAGCGCTCCTCCGAAACACAACACAAAAAAGCCAAAAATCACAAAATGAGCTACAGTCCAAAAACACATATATACAAACCGCCTCACGCAAAATACATCGACACGCGTTTGATACAGACAACTGACCGTGCAAACAGGATCCAGTACAGACATCTATCATACAGACACTTGGCCTAAAACAACTGTCTATCATACAGACACTGACCTAAGACAACGAACTGGGGGCTATCCGCCACCTACCGAACTAAGCACTCTCTATCCTCTCAAACAGAAAAGAAAGAGAGCAACATAAGAGACAGAGGAGCAACAACGGAAGCAGAGGTGGTTACCATGACGATAACCCCGCGTTCCTCGTCCGTAACAAAAAGAAAAATGGTGTCTGGCAGATTTTGGACGACGTGATAACCAAGGATCGTAACTCAGCGCGCTACCCCGACGTTGGCCTCCAATCGTCAGAATTCGAGGGTGAAAAGGGACCAGGACAACAGATACTACCCCGATGTTGAACCCCAATCAGCTGAATTCAACGGCAATTGAAAGCGGCAACATGGGATAACACGCCCGTATTGAACCCCACTCATCGGTCATCCGAACCTCTGCAGACAACGACCAACGATCGATACCCAATCATTGGCCGGGCAAAGGCCGCCAGGAAGAAACACAACCAAGCCTGTAACAAAAAACAGTCGTCTCTCCCCCTCCTGGATTGTCTTCCTCCTCCAATGCCTCCACAACGGACTCCGTAGGTCCCAAATGGTACCCTGCGATCAAAAGAATAAACAAAAAAAAAAAAAACGTCAACCGAAATTTCGGCATTATGACGACGTAAAATAGACAAATCCAAAAAAAAAAAACACAACCTGCAAAGCAAAACAAGGGCAATCCCGCCCAAAATCCAACCAAACAAAACCATTCACAAAAAAAAAAAACAAAAACAAAAAAAAAACGCAAAAAACGACTCGCCCATCTTTTCAAGCAAAAGACGAGTCAAAACCAAAAAAAAAAAAAAAATGGCATTTCAAGACCCATACAAGGTCCGCCAACGAACCAAAAATACATTCTCAAGGCAATGGGATATTTTTCTACGGCTCGAAAAGGCAATTCATACGCCAATTTGAGCACAAGCCGGTCAAAATTCAAAAACGACCGCAAAAAGGGCAAACGTGATTTTATCACGCCTCAAGGCGACCTAAACTACCAATAAGGTCCGTTTCAAGGCAAACCGGCTCAATTCAAGCTCAAACAGACGCTTATTTTGTCAGACATAAGACCGTCACAAAAGGCAAAAATTCCAATTTTGCCCACAATACCCAACAAAGGTCCACAATGGCAAAAATGATCTTTCCCGACTACAATGCAACCTAGTGGGACCTATTATCCAAGCAAATAAACTTGGCATTACGAGATGAGACGGCTTCTCACCTCACTCACGTTTTTCGAGTATGGGGAGCGGGAACGGGGACCAAAATGCAAACTAAAAGCACCCCTATACTCCTAAACAGGCTTTTAACCTAATGCAATCATCAATTTCACTCGAAATGGGCTCAATCAAAAACGCCCAAATCGATTTTCTAGGGTAAAGGTTCGCCCTAATTCAATTAAGCTAAAGATCAACAAAAACAAATGGATTCGAGAGGAAATCCATACCTTAAGACGACATTATTTTTAATGGCACTAATGGAAGCTAGCAAAAGTCCAACAATGGCGATTTTTTTTGCGGGTTTTTATGTAGAAGGTTGAACATGAATGAGGAAGCTAGCAAAAGTCCAACTATTTGGTAAGGCTAATTCTCAATTATTATATTGGGATATTCTCTCGTGTACCCCCGAACTTTTTCGTTTTCTATGGTGTACCCTTCTTTTTTCGCAAAAAAACTTTGACCGACAATAATTCTCTGTTACGAGTTCAGAAAACGGTTATTTTTTTTTTCAAACCAATTATCTCGTCAAGGCCTTCAATTTGAAAAAAAAAATCGCCGCTTTTTGAACTCGTAGCCGGTAGTTATGGTTGGTCAAACATTTTTTAACGAATAAACTTGACCGACCATAGTTCCCATCTACGAGTTGAGACGTCGGTGATTTTTTTTCAAACGAAAGACCTCTTAAAGACGGTCAATTTGGAAAAAAAGTTTATCGTATTCTAAACTTGTAGCCCAGAGTTATTGACAGTCAATTTTTTTTTGCATGAAAAGAGGGGTATATCATAGAAAATGAAAACGACGAGGGGTACACGAGAGAATATCCCTATTATATTTGAGAGGTCTTGTCAATTTATTATCTATCACGTTTTAAGTGAACTAAAGCGGTGAACTACGATAATTATAATTGACACGGTCGATGACTCGATATGATATGCATGTGTAGTTATGGCGATTTGGCAATGCATGCAACATAATAAAAGAAATGCAAAGCTATAATAGTAAATTCCTAGTATGGCCTTCCTAAAAATAGAAAATCAAATAATCTATTACATATTCGGAAACCAACTCCTTTGGTCCCTTGAATCTTCAAGTGGCACACCTCCCAAGAACACCGTCTTTGTCGGATCACTTTTCCGAATGGCACCGTCTTTGAAGATACTCCATAATTACAAATAATAATAAAAATACAAAACTATTCCTATTATACATTTGTAAAATGGAAAAACTAATAAAATAAAATAAAAGTGATACGAGATCACATTAAATTACAACCGAATCAATATTCCCTTTCACTACGGGTAATATCGATTAAAACTAAGGCCATACTAAGATAAAATTACATAATTCAAAATTATATAAATAAAAGACATTCAACAATTGAAATATGCAGCATTATAATATGTACCTATCATGCTGAATGATGTGCCAAATCGCCCTATTTAACTTATGTCGTATATATAACCCGGTTTTATGGAAATGCGTGATAATAACCCTTTTAAAATCACAAATTAACACTTAAATCACATCTAAGCTCAATTTAATTATTCTAACACTCTTAGGACTCAAAAATTAGTCATCACTCAATTTTTGACAATAATTCAACTTGATATAATTTTTATGCTCATATTTGACCTTAAAATTATCATTTATATGACATAAATCCAAATTAAATTACAATAATTTCAAAATTTGAATTTTAAATTTTTTAACATTCTGGAATAATTCCATTACACTCATAATGTCAAAAATCATGGTTAAAATTTTCGAATTAATTTCGAGAAAATATAGTTGCAATTTATCGGTTTTATCTCATAAAATATCTTAAGTATACATAAATCAATCCAATCAATTTTATAACTTTATATCTGATTAGTGGGATATTTATGGAACCTAAAATAATTTTCTCATGCCATGCAATTCGTTTTAGCTATTTATGCTAAAATAGTCACTATTTATGCCATTTTTACACTAAAAATTCATAAATCATGCTAAATGAGATTATTTAATCTTGAAATTTACATACACTCTGTAAATTATGCATGTGACAACATATTAAAATCTTATGGCCTAATTCTAAATTTAACTATTTTTAACCATTTTACCTCTTTTAATCCATTTTTATCTCATAAAAATCATAAATCATGCAATATTAATCCAATTAATACGAGATTTTACACACAACTTGTAAAATATGCATGTGAGGTCATATAAAATTTTCAAGGTCAGAGAGTAAGTTTAACCACTTTTAGTCATTTTAACCTCTATTTATGCCATTTTTACACTAAAAATTCATAAATCATGAAATATTAATCACATTAATATGATATTTTACATGCAATACATAAAATATTTATGTGAGGTTATACTAAAATACCACGGCCAGTAGTGAAGGTTAACTTATTTTAGTGAATAAAAGTTTATTTTACTCATAAAAATGTAATAAAATCACTAAAAATTATTAAAATGTGCAATAAATTTCCATAAATCATAAAAATGACCTTAAAACATTTTAGGACCAGAATATATAACATGCATAATTATTTCGTCACCAAATATTATAAATCACAAATTTTTAGTTTTATATGTTAACATTTTAACTCGGAAAAAAATAACCGATTATGCATGCAACATCCTTATGCTCTGATACCACTTGTTAGGTTTGTTTACCTCTTATTATACTCCTCTAATAATGAACTAATTAACTTCTTAATTATTTGTTCTTTAGATCTAGTGCATGCATAACAAAATAAGAGATTTATAAGAAAACAATGTCCCTTACATTTTTAATTTCGGTTTTGTGGGCACAAGTAAGGTCTCCTACCTTTACTTGTTCTTGAGCTATGATGAGTATTAGGATGATCCTCCAAAGACTCCAAGTATAGAAGCCACTCCTCTTGATTGCACCCAAGATTATCCCTTATCTCTACTAAATAATATGTGCTAGATATTTGTTTAGTAGTCTACCTTAAAATTGATTACTAATACTCATATATCACACTAATAATATTAGTAATCTTTATGAACAATTTAGATTGAATCTTCTCATATTTTTAGAGGAAGATTAAAGAGTAGAGAGAATAATGCATAAGGCTTTTGCATGTATTTTGAGTGGACAAGTATAAAGAGAATAAGTAGAGAACAAAAGTCCTCTAAAGTGGAGGAGGTGCACCGGTTTTAGGAGGGGTAGAGGACCAATATATGGTCCTTCACTTTTGCTTTTATTCTTATCAAAACCTTAGGCATGTAAGGCTAGTGTAGTGTAGGCTCATTATTTAAATCTTATCACATAAAATAATATAAGCACAACCCACTACTAACTCCTCCAATTCGGTCCACTTACATAAAATGGACTACCATTTTATTTTGTCAATTTGTCATTTGTCACACAATATGTCACATGTAGTATGTTACATGTTATTAATTAATTTAATGCATATTTATCACATAAGCATCATTTTATAAATTAATTAAATTATATACAACAAATTGATTAGTGATACTTGATCACATAAATAAAATGGGTCATTTAATTATAATTCACAACATCTTGTAATTATAATCAACCATTCATACTTATCTCAATTGTTTCACAAACAATAAACAATTTTAGTAATAAAGAATTTCAATTACTAAAATAAATCTTATTTAATCCCATTACAATAAGATATCAATATTCTCTCTCACAAATGAATTTTTCAATTTTAAGGAATTGATTAACTTGTATCGTCATACAATTAATCAACTTTACAGATAAGGGCATCATCCTTTAGGTATGACCTTAAGGGATCAACTGACCACCACCATCCCACGACAGTGACGTCAAACTCTAGCAAGCCAATCGTTACCGATTAATGTTGATCAGTTGACTATATAAATGAATCATCCGTTATGTATTTCTTTATATGAGATTTAATTATGATATTAAATCATGTGATCGCACTATTGTTGAGGACACATTTTCCAACAATTACCACTAAACATGTTATAATGCAAATACCATAATTATGCAAGACTAACTACAACATCAACATAAACAACATCACGTTATTGAAACGAGTAGGATTAACCTAACTTTTAGCAATCTTCTCAAGCTACTCGAATCCGGACCGAAACTGTCTCAAGATACCGTCTCATCCTGTACAAATCACATGATAACTATCACAACACATCCTATACTAATATATACTACAAAGCCCCTTATTATTGCCCCTTAATTACCCCAAATACACATACTAATCACTAATTAATTACCTATGACGAATTCCTCCAATAGTTAGGGTTTAAAAGACTAGAAAAGGGGAGATCTTTACTTACTAGGTGAAGGAGATGAAGAGGAAGGTGGTAGATCTTCTAATCCAAGCTTGAATCCCAAGTAGAAGGTGTTTGTGAGAGTTTAGAGAGAAGGGAGAGGGTTTGGAGAGATAAGGAGGAAGGTGGAAAATGATTTTAGGGTTAGGGGAGAAAGGGGTTAAATCCCGTATTCTAAAAACAGCGTCACTCGACCGAGTGCCGAGTCCACTCGGTCGAGTGGACACACTCGGTCGAGTGGACACACTCGGTCGAGTGGACACACTCGGTCGAGTGGACACACTCGGTCGAGTGGACACACTCGGTCGAGTGGACACACTCGGTCGAGTGTACCCTTCACTTGACCGACTGTACCCTTAACTCGACCGAGGAGACTCACTCGATCCGCTGCACCACCACTCGGTCTAGTCCTGGTGTAATACTACGGTTTTCTATGTCTATGGGTACTCTATCGAGTGGGGCTTACTCTGTCGAGTAAGTATGTTTTTACACAAAACAGTAGCGGACCTGATGGGTACTCGATCGAGTACGTGGGACACTCGATCGAGTAAGGGGCACTCGATCGAGTAAGTGTGTCTTACGGGTTGTTTTAGCCGGGTTTTGTTAATAACACGAGATTAATATATAAGGGCTTCCGTCACTATTCTTAATCACTTTTAACCTTTCTAAAACCTTTCAAAGAAAAAGAGGAGTTACGTAAAATCAATGACTTTTCGTTGTTAACAAATCCCTAGGCTAGGATCGTCGGATTATCTTGTTCTTTATACCGTTGTGATTGTCGTGTCAAGAGTAAGCTTCTTGTATAATTTTTATATCGTTTCATTGATTTTAGTTGAAACCCTAATTGGGTAAATTGGGGGTTTTGGGAGTATTGTTGATGTTAAATTGTGATTGTATGATTGTGTGTTTATAGGAGGTGATTTCGTTGAAGAACGATTATGATTAGCTGATTGTGATGATCTTGTTAGGTTCATATACCTATTATTAGACTCCTCTAATAGTGAACTAATTAACTTATTAATTATTTGTTCTTTAGATCTAGTGCATGCATAACAAAATGAAAGATTTATAAGAAAAACAATGTCCCTTACATTGCTATATGGTTCGAAATATAGGGCACAAGTAAGGTCACCTTCTTTCACTTGTTCTTGAGCTTCATATGATGGATGATCCTCCTAAGACTCCAAGTATAGAAGACACTCCAATAAGTTGCACCCAAGATTAATCTCAAAAATTCCTACTAATATTAACTAGATATGTAGTAGAAATGTAACCTTAATGATACTAATATTTCTAGTATTACTACCTCTAGTAATAGATTGAGTGTATTAGTATTTATGAGAGTTTTTAGCAATTGCATGTGAGGGAAAATTAGAGAGAAAAACAAGCAAAAACTTAGGAGAAAAATGAGCAACCAATGCTCATATTTAAGGGCAAAAAACCGGTGGCCTTGGAGCATGTGGGGAAAAGTTTTTGCTTTTGTTTTTACTCTTTTGTTTAGTGTAGGTAGAGTAGTGTAAGAATAGGTATGATTAAAGCTCATGTGTTGTGTCACAATCACACTTTAATCAAAACAAACAAAAGACAAAAGAGCATCTTTTGCTCTTCCATATGGCCGAAATAATGGAGCCATTTTGGTCCATTTTTGCCTTTTGTCATTTGTCCCACAAATGCTTATAAGTCATATGTTTAACTATCTTACATAATTAATTATTAATGTAATCATTTAACACTTAAATATTACAACTAATAATATAATATACACTCCACTTTATGAGTAGTATACTACCATTATATCAACATATAATGGGTCCCATAATTACTAGTTAGTTAAAATTACAACTTCTTGTAACTTTAAATAACTAATTACCTCTACCTCAAAACTTATATAATACCTCAACTAATTTAGCAATTTAACACTTAATTACTAAATTAATTCTTATTTAATCGCATTACAATAAGATGCAAAATTACACTCCCATAATTAAGGAATTAATTAATCTGTATCGTATACAATTAATTAAATATCTATTTGGGCCTTATCCTATAGGTGTGACCTAAAGGGATCAACTGAACACCACCGTCACACGACAGTAATGTCAAACTCTAGTTAGCCAAAATCATTACCGATTAATGACGATCAGTCGACTATATAAAGAATCATCCCTCACGTATTCTTAGTATGAGATTCATTTATGATATTAAATCTTGTGATCGCACTATTGTGGAGGACACATTTTCCAACAATCTCCCACTTGTCCGAGACAAGTGTGCGTCACCAATTATCTTGCCCTATTACAATCTCCCACTCAATGCAAGGTGTCTTGAAGGTCGTACTTACATTTGATCATATCTTGAGTGGTTTTCTGGATCTGGAGAGTAACTGTCTGACCGGAATTATCTATCATAGATACCTTCCAAGCGTGGCCACGCATTTCCAGTTAACAACTCCTCGAGTGGCCTTGAGATTTCATACAACCCTGACAAGGGGTGGACAATTCCTATCGCCCTATTCCCTTCGTTTAGCCACAGTCCATCATAACCCAAAATATACCCAGTTTGACCTCATTTACGAAATCGTAGAGTATAAATCAAAGCTAATCAAAAGTTGTGCCAACTTGGGCGAATAGTCTCTAGTCAAAAGAATTGACTCATAAGAATACTATAGTAGCTCTTGCCACGACCAGGGTTTATGAATTACCAGAACTCTATAAGCGGTCAATGCCCGACAGAGTGTCCCATACAGTCTGCCCATGTGATCGACTAGTCATCCCATATGACTCTATGGCACTTGAACTTGCCATCAATCGCATCACACTCTATTCACTTCGAGACGTCACCTCATATAAGTAACTAGGGGCGAATACCATGTCAATCCAGTTCACTTTAATGGGGTTCATTTTGTCTCTACAACTCATTCGGATACGACAAGGTAGCGGGTGAGTTTAATAAAACTCAAACGATAAATGTGATTATCGCATATGAATAGTCAATACACTATCACTACTTCATATCTTATAATCTTTAGTGCATTATTAACACTAGTTTAGATGCAATAAAAGCTTGGAAAGTAGATATACCCGATATCCATATATTCCAACTTTATTATTTGATATTTCCTTCCATTCAATGTCATCTCTAATGACATGAATTTATCGAGGTATATGTCTAGACTACTTACTAGACTTGGGCTCTTTAAATTGAAAGATGCTCCCACTGTTATCGCATAACTTGTGACAAAATCATTTATAGAGGGATTCGCCCTTAATCCCTTCATTAACGATTTTATCACTATTTACTTAGATTTCTTTTGTAGTATTTGCAATGCACGAAAATAAAACACTTTTCTTAGTTTCTAACTCCTTAGTCAATAAAGCAGCCTAGGATTTCGACAAATCCCTTTTGGAGACTAAAGTTTGTGCAACCCTTAAGCACTTAACTTAGTTTGTCCACCAAACATATGAACAAGTCTTCAATTGTTCTTTAAGACTTTTACAAGACCATCTCATGAATTAACTTGTTATTGACTTATCATGCTGCTAGCATATGGTTCATCACAGCACGTGCGTCTGTTGGCATACATGATCGTACTAATGGCGGAAACATTATCAATCGATTTCATGTGATCAACAACTTAATAGGTTTAGTGAATAACTATGACTCCATCATAGTATTTCCACTTCTATCAACATGAATAGCCTATTTAACCTTGTTGATTTACAGCAGATATGAAAGATCTTATCGTCATAAGACTTTCAACTCTATGCCAATATTCTCTCACATAGATTCAAAATCTAGAATACTTTGCATCCCTATCCAAGTCTCCTAATCACTCTTGCTAGAAGAGAGCACTGGTACATTATTTTCAATAAGTAATATGTGATCAACATATAAGACATGGAGAAAATCATTCTAGCTCCCACTTAATTTCATGTATAATCATGATTTTTCAATCATGTGAATGAAACCATTCACTATTATCACATAAAAAGTATAATCCTTTAATGCTTACTTAAGACCATCCTAGGTTCACTTAATAAAGCTACGCATAAGATGTTAGGACACTTAAATCTTTATCTAAGGTTT
This sequence comes from Silene latifolia, assembly GCF_048544455.1. Taxonomy (NCBI): domain Eukaryota; kingdom Viridiplantae; phylum Streptophyta; class Magnoliopsida; order Caryophyllales; family Caryophyllaceae; genus Silene; species Silene latifolia. The sequence continues at coordinate 90,325,002 of NC_133532.1, read as the reverse complement.
TGTGTTTAAAACACTTCCTTCTCTAAATTCCCATTTTAGAAAAGCGAATTCAATTTGCCATTCTTCATTAAAATGAAATGCGGCAATTTCTAACATAATTTATCTCGATCAACATCTTCATGTAAATCTTATGCATTTGTGTACTCTGAAGCTCTATTTACCTTTAAAGAGGCCCTCACTTTAAAGTAAATCTACTCATGAGTAACCATTTTCGGATTGTAATGCTTTGGCTCGTATGTAACAGGGTTATGATACTATCACTTTCACAAAGTAATATTTTAAACAATAAGACATGTGCGATAAACTCCCACTGAACTATGCCCTCATTCTATCTTCATAGACTATAGTTCAATACCAACTCCCACTCTATAATTCTATTACTTTCACAAAGTAACATTTCAACTATAAGAGATGTTTGTGACGATTCAATCTACTCCCACTCTATCTCTCAGAAATACATCTATATTCTTGAGAGATAGCTTTTTGAGTCACAAACATATATATTTAACGGAGTATTAGGAGTTTGTTGGAATATGTGTCCTCCGACAATAATGCGATCACAACTGTCGATCATGATGATCACATGTTTAAATCTCATTTTAAGAATACATGTGGGATGTAATATTTTACAGTCAACTGGTCCACACATATCGGTAATGATTGGTTGACTAGAGTTTGACATTCGTCGTGCGGCAGGTGGTGATCGATTGATCCCCTTAGGTCATACCTAAAGGGTGACACTCTTAATTGATTATTTAATTGATCGTATGTCGATACGGGTTAATTAAATTGCTTAAAATTGACGGACGATTTTGTGAGTATTATTGACGTATCTTATTGTAATTCGATTAAATAAGATACGGTCTAAGTAATCAAATTATTTTATTACTTAGATAAAATTATTGTTTACGAAACAATTAAAACTGAATGAATAATTTATTATAAATACAAGACGTTGTGATTTATAATTTGATAAACCGTTTTGGTACAAGTAATTACGAATTACTAGTCGATCTTGTAAATGACATATTTTATGAGTATGTTGATTTTTAATATGTTAAAAAATACATTACATTGTGACATGTCATGTAACATGTAACATGTGACAAATTGACAAATGACAAAATAAAATGGCCGGACTACCCATTTTATTTTGTAAGTGCCGAAAAATGGAGGGAGTATTAGGTTCAAATTGTGTTAATTATTTTTAAGTGAAAAACATGATGATTGCAACCTAATATAGCCATGCAAACCTAGCTTTTGAGAAGAGAAATTTTGCATGCATTGGCTCCCTTATTACCCATACACCAACCGGTTTTCCCACTAGAGAAAGACCAATGTTTTCTCTATAATTATTCATTACCTTACATAATATAATTTCTAGTGTTAGAAATTATTTTTACTCTCTAACATTACTAGAACTTAGAGATAGAAAATACTCCATTTTTCTTCCCTTCTCTTGGCCGAATAAACAAGAGAGCAATATAATATTTTGGGTCAATTTTTAGCAAGATTAATAATATTACTAGTTCATTGTATTATTAATTATTAAGAGTTACACCTTGGGTATTCACTTTTGGGAGAGATTCTATTTTTGGATCCTTGTTCATCCATTATAAGGAAGCTCAAGAACAAGTGAGAAGGAGAACTCATTTGTGCCCTAATATCCGAAATCCCATAGTAAGAAAGACCTTTCTTCTCTTATCTAGTTTTAGTTTGCATGCATAAGATCTAGTTTTAATTTTATGACTAAATTAATATGTCACATATATGAATATGTAAATTATTGAGATTAATAAAATTTCTAACAAGTGGTATCATGAGCCTTAGGTTGTTTGCATGCAAATCGGTTTGTAGTTTTTCCGAGTTATATGATTAACATACAAAACTAATTAATTTTGTTTTATGAAGATAAACCTTAAAATAATTTTGCATGTTAAAAGTTTCTGGTCCTAAGTGATTTTTAGGACATTTTGGTTTATTTATGGATTTTATTGTTCATTTTATATGATATTGGCATTAAAATGTGATTTTTATGATAAAAATGTCATTTTTGGATTAAAAATAGCTAAACTTTGATTTTTTCAGTGGTTTTTGGATATGTTTTCACATATATTATCTACTGATGGCCTGTAAAGTTTCATGATAAAATGAGTTGTTTTGCTCGAAATATGGATTTTTCAAGTTAAAATCGTATTCAAATGGGTAAATATGTTAATATGAGTTATATTTCGAATCTGATCATGGAAATTTAGTATGTTGTCTCACGTAATTTTATAAGATGTGTGTAAAATATTTGGCTATAATTAAGTCTTTATGCATGATTTATGAATTTTTGATGAAAAAATCACATAAATAGTGACTATAATTAGTAATAATGCTAAAACATACTTCATGACTAAGGAAAAACGTCACATATTGCATTTTATTATATATTTCAGATCTAAAAGTGAAAAGTTGATATATATTTTTTCTCATATTTTTAAGGTCAAAATTGTTAAAACCGATAAACCGCAACATTGTTTTTCTCGATGAATTTTCGAAATTTTTAACCTAAGTTTTGAACATTATGAGTGTCATGGTATTTTTCCAGAATGTTCATGAGTTTAAATTTCAAATTTCAAATTTATTTGAAATTTTTATAATTTAATTTGAAGTTTATAGCATAAATTTTGTATTTTTGAGTCCATTTATGAACAATATTAAGAAAACAAGTTTAATTATTGTCAAAATGTTAGTGGAGACTAATTTTGAGTCCTAAGATGGTTAGGGTAATTAACTTGTACATAAATATGAATTTATGTAATTATTGTGATTTTTTGGAAGGTTAAATCACGCAAATCCGTAAAAACCGATTAATATACGATATTGGCTCTTTAAAGGCGATTTAGCATAAAATCGAGCATGTTCATACATATTATAATGCTGCATTTTATTTATGATTTTCATATTTTAATTTTATGTAATTTTTGAATTATGTAATTTTACTTAGTATGGCCTTAGTTTTAATTGGTATTACCCGAAATGTATGGGAATATCGATTTGGTTGTAATTATTGTGATCTCGTATCACCGTTTTGTAATTTAATAGATTTATTTTATTACAAATGTATAATAGGAAATTATGTAATTCATTTTGAAATTTATTTATTCCGGAGTTCCTTGAAGACGGTGCCACTCGAGAAGGCGATCCATCAAAGAAAGTGTGGCCTTGAAATGCGTTCCAAGACCGAAGTTCAAGGGACCAAAGGAGTTGGTTTCCGAATTTGTAATAGTTTATTAGATTTACTATTTTAGGAAGGCCATACTAGGATTTTATTTATGCTTTGCATTTTATTTATATGTTGCATGCATCGCTAAATCGCCATAACTAAACATGCATTTTTAAATCGAGTTTATCGACCGTGTCAATTACAATTATTGTAGTTCACCGCTTTAGTTCACTTAAAACGTGATAGATAATAAATTGACATGATCTCTCGCTAAAATAAACAATTGAGACTTAGCCTTACCAAAAAGTAGAAACCATGAAAACCTATTTCATGAGGGAGTGCACTCGGCCCTACCGGGGTACAAACCTTGTTACGTAGGGGAAGTGGGTGATAAATGTCTATCCACCGAATTCATGTTGATAATGGATGAATCGGCCCTACCGTGCCCAAGTTGATGTGGATTTGGATCATGGACACATTTATTCGAAATTTGGGTTGAACTCAACAAAAGTATTCTCGACCTTTGCCGGATGTGTTTTGGGCTAAAGATAAATATTAATGTAATTTTATCGACCAAGAGTTCTAAAAGTAGAATCGATTAAAGCGTTAATCCACCGAGTTATATTGATAAGGGATGAATCGGCCCTACCGTGCCTAAGTTAATATGAATTTGTATCTTAGAATCTTTTATCAAGTTGGGTAGAGGTCACTAGATAAATGCTATTGATGCGTGTCTTTTATATGATGTTTTACATCCCATTTTACACGCATTTCAGAGCTCATTCATGTAGTTTATGCCGCATTTCTCCCTATTTCCGTCTACTTCCGTGTTTTGTACATTATTGCAGAAATGTGAAGAATTCAACGGGAAAATCAAGCTAAATCCGTCCCCGAGTATCCTGCATTGCAAATGACGTAAAGGAATCACTTAAGGAACGAGCTTGGTGCGCATCTCAAGACCCAAAAGACAAATCCACGAGTTTATAAGAGGCAAGTAGCAGCTCATCCAGTCGATCGACCACCTCCCTTAGTCGATCGACCAATATACGGGATCCAGAAGCTACTGTTTACTGAAGATCAGTCGATCGACCACCATGATCAGTCGATCGACCAGGCTGCTGTTCCAGACGAGAATTAAAAGACCGAGGAACTTGAAGCCCATTAAGTTTAGGTTTTGGAATAATTGTTACGTATACTTTCTATATAACGTAACTGACGATACCTAGTTTAGGATCAAGCTTTATTATCAGAATTTTACATTGAGTTTAGTTTACTAATTAGGGTTTGGAATATTAATTTGCATTGGATTTCCGTTGTGCTTTCAATCACTCCGTTACATTCCTTCTGCGAAATTCGGTATTCCTTCTGTTCTAATTTCCAGATTATTACTTATTTCGTCAATAGTTTAGAATTTCTAGTTAATTCCCGCAGCCAATTTATTGTTTATGTTAATTGTTCTCTTTGTCGTTTCAAGCATGAATCAGTTAGTTAATTTCATTATTAAAGTTATTGTTTTTACCCTTAGCATGAGTAGCTAAATAGTTTGTGCTAGGATGTAGGCGAATTGTAGCATAGGCGGCAAAGTATTGAACACGGCCTGAACCCGCGTGTTGGTCGATCGACCACCTTACCCGGTCGATCGACTGACCTCGTGAGCTTTATTTCGTTTTAATTGATTTTAATGTTGTATTTAACAAATCGAATGCATGCGACCAGTTAGATACTCTTTCGTGACTGACCCAATAGATCGAAAGATAGGGAAGTCTGTTAGACCATCAATTGAATCGACTAAACTGTGCTAAGATTTAAAGATAGGTATAGTTTAGACCGTTAGTCACTTTTCAGAACGAAAGTTAGTATTAGTGATATTAGGGACCTATAGTGAGATCGAAAGATGCTATTTGTTAAGAGTGGACCGAGAGGACCTCTTTATTTCCCGCCTCACCTGTGTTGACTCAGACCGACTTAGTTTGCTGCCGCCGAAGCTATAATGAACCGATCATCCTAGTACCCCTTCTTTATCTGTTTAAACTGTCTTTTTAGTTTATTATCTTTATTTGTTCTTAGCTATAGACCATCTCAACTCAACCCCCACAATTGTTACCTTAGACTAAATATAAATCAACTAGAATTTACATCTGCCTCCTTGTGGTTCGACCCTGTTACCACTAGCCTAGGTTAGTCTTAATAGGAAATATAAATTTTATCTTTGGTACTCACAACGACGGGTATCAAATTTTGGCGCCGTTGCCGGGGAGGCAATAGTCCTAATTTTAGTTGTTTTTATTTTTAGTCTTTCTTAGTTTAAGGGACTTCTGTTCCTTAAAATTTTGTTATATTCTTTTTGTAGTTTCCTCTTATGTGCAGGTCACATGGTGGTGAACTAGTACCATTTGACCCTGAGTTAGAGAAATCTTTGCGCGAGTTGAGACGATCACAAAGGGTATTACCGACAGAGGAAGAGCTGAGTACTCTGTCAAGCTATCACGAGAACGATCTGTTCGAAGAAGACCCACAGTCTTCACCCGTTTCCACTTCTTCAGCCGAGACAGTTACTTCTCCAGAAATTCCAGTCATGGCCGAGGAAGCGAGTATAGCTAGTCATTCTGAGCCGACAGCTGAAAACTTATATAAGGGGTTCGAATTACCAGGAGATGCCAGGAAGTTCGAACCAAAGCCTTCATACATTAGCATGGTTGAGAAGAACCAGTTCGGGGGAGCTGCAAATGAAGATGCAGCTAAGCATATGGAGACCTTTATTGACTACTGCTGTTCCATACCCCCACCAGCCGACGCAAGAACCTTGACATTCAAAGTTGGGAAACATTCCATCATTTTTGCCCAACCTACTAAAAAGAAGGACCCCATGTGGCCTGTCACTTGTAACACGGTTTCTGAGAAGAAATCGTACTTTGTGCTCCCTGATTTACCTGTCTCTATTACTACTCCTGTGTTAATACCTCCGCCCCATAATGGGAGCAAGAAGGAGGAAGAACTTGTTGTTTCAGACATTGCAGGCAATGGTTTGGGGAAGGAAGAGCCGCTGGTTGCTCCAGCCGTGACAGAGCAGATTGTTTCAAGAGGCGGTCTTGGATGCCTAAGCTATGGGATTGATGAGGAAGTGTAAGATGAGCCAGCCAAGGTGAGATGGTCTGATTTGGAGACTGACGATTCCAAGGAAGTCACTAATTGGGGAGATGACGAAGCCGTTGATCCGTCGAGCTCTCCGACTGTTGAAGCTAAAAAGGGTGCAGCTGATAAGATGAGCACCATTGAGGCTACCTCGAGTAGCCAGAAGCCGACGAAGTGGGCCATACCTTGGCCTTTCTTGATCAACTACTAGTTGATCAAAAGCTTTACGAACATTTTATTGCTTTCGAACTATTTTTTATTGCTTTTGTGTGCGCGAAAACTTCGCATTTATTTGCTTTGCTTAGGATTTTAAGTACTTTAGACTTTATTCTGGGTTTTGCGCAATTTTGGGCGCGTATTATTGTGCATTTGCAGGTTTTTAGACCTCATTTGCTCAAGTTATTGAGCAAATACGAAGAAGTAAGAAGTACAGCAGTACTTTCAGTCGATCGACTGGCTTCATTGGTCGATCGACTGAGTTGCGCTCTCCAGGAGCTACTGTTCCTGACATGATGGTCGATCGACTGCTCTTCTTGGTCGATCGACCACCTTTCGCTGCTGTACCTGTTCACGACCTCTCCCCTGCTGTGTTTGGTCGATTTGCGGACTTAAGGGAGTTTTCTACTCCGCTTTACTTTCCGTCAAATTATTTATTTCTTCTATTTTCTCAATTGTGCACAATTTTACCGCTTCATTATTGTCTTTCTCGATTTTATGCGTGGTTTTGATTTGTCTTTCAGGTACTTATTGGTGGCACTGCTGACCACTGAAACCTCCTAGCTCATGCTGGTTTGGGGAGGTTTCCCTTCCTACGCTTAAAGTCTTGTGAGTTCCTGATTTCTTTACTTCATGTCATTATATTTTATTTCTTTTCTCGCAAATTCCCATTTCTCTTTTCTTCATTACATGATTTTGCACAATGGGGACATTGTGCGATTTGGTTTGGGGAAGGGTTTTGCGTCGCATATCATTGTTTGCATTCACGTTTAATTTTGTTTTGCATTGTTTTATTTCATTTCTCTTATATATACAAAAATTCCAAAAAAAAAATTGAAAAATTTCAAAAATTTCCATAAAATGCACGTTTATTTTAGCATATAGGTCGAGTCGGAACGGTAGTATTTCCATGATGATTTTGCATTTGCACCTGTTTTGCCTGAGCCTTGCTTGATTAACATGTTATTAGTAGAATCGTATAAGTGCATACCTACGAGTTTTCGTTAAAATATTTGCTGAACTTGAGTCTTGACTTTGAAAATTGGCAAACTACATCATATTTCTGAGATTTAGAGCCTATAACTGGTGACATCTATGACCGGTTTATTTAGGAATGTGAGTAGTACTCTTTATGAGACATGTTTCCTTAATTTGCATAAATATGAACTCGATCTACTTAATACCTGTATGCATTCAGTTTGTGGTTTGTTGACACATGTGGTAGAGGTTTCCCTTTTCATTTTACCCATAAGCTCCACACTGCCAAAAATATCCTTTTTGTCCTATTTACTACATCCTACACATAGCCTGCCTTTGTCAAGTTAGTAGCCTAGTTTTTGGGATTGTTACTCGTTTTTGGTAGCATTTGCTCATGTTTGAGATATTGTTGGAAAGATGAAAAGGAAGAAAGAAAGAAAGAGAAGAAAAGAAAAAAAATAAAGGAAGGAAAAGAAAAAGAAAAAAATGATTCGAAAAAGAAAAAAAGAGAGTTCTGCACGGTAAAAGCAGTCGATCGACTGCCAGTTATAGTCGATCGACTGGAGTTCGAAAGAAAAGAAAAAGGAAAAAAAAAATCAATTCGCATGATTCAGTCTTTATTATTTGGCGATTTTTGCTCCCATGATTCAATCATATTTTATGGGGAGTTTATTGATTTAGTGTTTTGGAGATTGTGAGTTTTGTGCTTGCTATAGCACCGTTTCGTTTGATTATGAGCAAGAAGTTGGATGTTGCCATTTGGTTCCGTCTTGGTACTAGCTTGATCACCTGTACCTCCACTTTTCCATAAAACGTTTTGCCTCTTCTTACCCGTACCTCACATTTCCATATTTATACCTCGGCATGTGTCATGGTCATTTGTTGGTTGGAATGCATATGTACGGTCATAGAGATCATTTTCATATTTTATTGCTGGCATGTCTTCATAGGTCGTAGTTAGGTGAGAGTCACTACAAAATTAATTCTTTCTATCTTACATATATTCACCTGTGCTTATTGAGTGATTTGAGCGACCCGTGAGAGTCCAATTTGATAAGTCTCTACAGTTGGCGGTTCAGCATGTATTTAATGACTACATAACTCGTTTGCATGATTTATTTGCTAGTTGATTGTTGGTTGTGCATTAAATTGGTTTAGGCTTAACAGGTTGCATTTCGCTCTGAGATTGAACTCGTTCCATTAGGTAATTAGATCGAGTCTAGTTCTTGCTTGGGGACAAGCAAGGGTTTGGTTTGGGGAAGTTTGATGCGTGTCTTTTATATGATGTTTTACATCCCATTTTACACGCATTTCAGAGCTCATTCATGTAGTTTATGCCGCATTTCTCCCTATTTCCGTCTACTTCCGTGTTTTGTACATTATTGCAGAAATGTGAAGAATTCAACGGGAAAATCAAGCTAAATCCGTCCCCGAGTATCCTGCATTGCAAATGACGTAAAGGAATCACTTAAGGAACGAGCTTGGTGCGCATCTCAAGACCCAAAAGACAAATCCACGAGTTTATAAGAGGCAAGTAGCAGCTCATCCAGTCGATCGACCACCTCCCTTAGTCGATCGACCAATATACGGGATCCAGAAGCTACTGTTTACTGAAGATCAGTCGATCGACCACCATGATCAGTCGATCGACCAGGCTGCTGTTCCAGACGAGAATTAAAAGACCGAGGAACTTGAAGCCCATTAAGTTTAGGTTTTGGAATAATTGTTACGTATACTTTCTATATAACGTAACTGACGATACCTAGTTTAGGATCAAGCTTTATTATCAGAATTTTACATTGATTTTAGTTTACTAATTAGGGTTTGGAATATTAATTTGCATTGGATTTCCGTTGTGCTTTCAATCACTCCGTTACATTCCTTCTGCGAAATTCGGTATTCCTTCTGTTCTAATTTCCAGATTATTACTTATTTCGTCAATAGTTTAGAATTGCTAGTTAATTCCCGCAGCCAATTTATTGTTTATGTTAATTGTTCTCTTTGTCGTTTCAAGCATGAATCCGTTAGTTAATTTCATTATTAAAGTTATTGTTTTTACCCTTAGCATGAGTAGCTAAATAGTTTGTGCTAGGATGTAGGCGAATTGTAGCATAGGCGGCAAAGTATTGAACACGGCCTGAACCGCGTGTTGGTCGATCGACCACCTTACCCGGTCGATCGACCGACCTCGTGAGCTTATTTCGTTTTAATTGATTTTAATGTTGTATTTAACGAATCGAATGCATGCGACCATTAGATACCCTTTCGTGAGTGACCCAATAGATCGAAAGATAGGGAAGTCGTTAGACCATCAATTGAATCGACTAAACGTGCTAAGATCGAAAGATAGGTATAGTTTAGACCGTTAGTCACTTTTCATAACGAAAGTTAGTATTAGTGATATTAGGGACCTATAGTGAGATCGAAAGATGCTATTTGTTAAGAGTGGACCGAGAGGACCTCTTTATTTCCCGCCTCACCTGTGTTGACTCGGACCGACTTAGTTTTTGCCGCGCCGAAGCTATAATGAACCGATCATCCTAGTACCCCTTCTTTATCTGTTTAAACCGTCTTTTTAGTTTATTATCTTTATTTGTTCTTAGCTATAGACCATCTCAACTCAACCCCTACAATTGTTACCTTAGACTGAATATAAATCAACTAGAATTTACATCTGCCTCCTTGTGGTTCGACCCCGTTACCACTAGCCTAGGTTAGTCTTAATAGGAAATATAAATTTTATCTTTGGTACTCACAACGACGGGTATCAAATTTTGGCGCCGTTGCCGGGGAGGCAATAGTCCTAATTTTAGTTGTTTTTATTTTTAGTCTTTCTTAGTTTAAGGGACTTCTGTTCCTTAAACTTTTCTTATATTCTTTTTGTAGTTTCCTCTTATGCGCGAGTCACATGGTGGTGAACTAGTACCATTTGACCCTGAGTTAGAGAAATCTTTGCGCGAGTTGAGACGATCACAAAGGGTATTACCGACAGAGGAAGAGCTGAGTACTCTGTCAAGCTATCACGAGAACGATCCGCTCAAGAAGACCCACGATCTTCACCCGTTTCCACTTCTTCACGAGACAGTTACTTCTCCGAAATTCCGGTCATGGCCGAGGAAGCGAGTATAGCTAGTCATTCGAGCCGACAAAGTGAAAACTTATATAAGGGGTTGAATTACCAGGAGATGCAGGAAGTTCGAACCAAAGCCTTCATACATTAGCATGGTTGAGAAGAACCGATTCGGGGAGCCGCAAATGAAGATGCACTAAGCATATGGAGACCTTTATTGACTCTTTCTTTGTTCCATACCCCCACCAGCCGACGCAAGAACCTTGACATTCAAAGTTGGGAAACATTCCATCATTTTTGCCCAACCTGCTAAAAAGAAGGACCCCATGTGGCCTGTCACTTGTAACACGGTTTCTGAGAAGAAATCGTACTTTGTGCTCCCCGATTTACTGTCTCTATTACTACTCGTGTTAATACCTCCGCCCCATAATGGGAGCAAGAAGGAGGAAGAACTTGTTGTTTCAGACATTGCAGGCAATGGTTTGGGAAGGAAGAGCGCTGGTTGCTCCCAGTGTGACAGAGCGATTGTTTCAAGAGGCGGTCTTGGATGCCTAAGCTATGGGATTGATGAGGAAGTGTAAGATGAGCCAGCCAAGGTGAGATGGTCTGATTTGGAGTCTGACGATTCCAAGGAAGTCACTAATTGGGGAGATGACGAAGCCGTTGATCCGTCGAGCTCTCCGATGTTGAAGCTAAAAAGGGTGCGGTGATAAGATGAGCACCATTGAGGCTACCTCGAGTAGCCGAAGCCGACGAAGTGGGCCATACCTTGGCCTTTCTTGATCAACTACTAGTTGATCAAAAGCTTTACGAACATTTTATTGCTTTCGAACTATTTTTTATTGCTTTTGTGTGCGCGAAAACTTCGCATTTATTTGCTTTGCTTAGGATTTTAAGTACTTTAGACTTTATTCTGGGTTTTGCGCAATTTTGGGCGCGTATTATTGTGCATTTGCAGGTTTTTAGACCTCATTTGCTCAAGTTATTGAGCAAATACGAAGAAGTAAGAAGTACAGCAGTACTTTCAGTCGATCGACTGGCTTCATTGGTCGATCGACTGAGTTGCGCTCTCCAGGAGCTACTGTTCCTGACATGATGGTCGATCGACTGCTCTTCTTGGTCGATCGACCACCTTTCGCTGCTGTACCTGTTCACGACCTCTCCCCTGCTGTGTTTGGTCGATTTGCGGACTTAAGGGAGTTTTCTACTCCGCTTTACTTTCCGTCAAATTATTTATTTCTTCTATTTTCTCAATTGTGCACAATTTTACCGCTTCATTATTGTCTTTCTCGATTTTATGCGTGGTTTTGATTTGTCTTTCAGGTACTTATTGGTGGCACTGCTGACCACTGAAACCTCCTAGCTCACGCTGGTTTGGGGAGGTTTCCCTTCCTGCGCTTAAAGCCTTGTGAGTTCCTGATTTCTTTACTTCATGTCATTATATTTTATTTCTTTTCTCGCAAATTCCCATTTCTCTTTTCTTCATTACATGATTTTGCACAATGGGGACATTGTGCGATTTGGTTTGGGGAAGGGTTTTGCGTCGCATATCATTGTTTGCATTCACGTTTAATTTTGTTTTGCATTGTTTTATTTCATTTCTCTTATATATACAAAAATTCCAAAAAAAAAATTGAAAAATTTCAAAAATTTCCATAAAATGCACGTTTATTTTAGCATATAGGTCGAGTCGGAACGGTAGTATTTCCATGATGATTTTGCATTTGCACCTGTTTTGCCTGAGCCTTGCTTGATTAACATGTTATTAGTAGAATCGTATAAGTGCATACCTACGAGTTTTCGTTAAAATATTTGCTGAACTTGAGTCTTGACTTTGAAAATTGGCAAACTACATCATATTTCTGAGATTTAGAGCCTATAACTGGTGACATCTATGACCGGTTTATTTAGGAATGTGAGTAGTACTCCTTATGAGACATGTTTCCTTAATTTGCATAAATATGAACTCGATCTACTTAATACCTGTATGCATTCAGTTTGTGGTTTGTTGACACATGTGGTAGAGGTTTCCCTTTTCATTTTACCCATAAGCTCCACACTGCCAAAAATATCCTTTTTGTCCTATTTACTACATCCTACACATAGCCTGCCTTTGTCAAGCTAGTAGCCTAGTTTTTGGGATTGTTACTCGTTTTTGGTAGCATTTGCTCATGTTTGAGATATTGTTGGAAAGATGAAAAGGAAGAAAGAAAGAAAGAGAAGAAAAGAAAAAAAATAAAGGAAGGAAAAGAAAAAGAAAAAAATGTTTCGAAAAAGAAAAAAAGAGAGTTCTGCATTGTAAAAGCAGTCGATCGACTGCCAGTTATAGTCGATCGACTGGAGTTCGAAAGAAAAGAAAAATGAAAAAAAAATCAATTCGCATGATTCAGTCTTTATTATTTGGCGATTTTTGCTCCCATGATTCAATCATATTTTATGGGGAGTTTATTGATTTAGTGTTTTGGAGATTGTGAGTTTTGTGCTTGCTATAGCACCGTTTCGTTTGATTATGAGCAAGAAGTTGGATGTTGCCATTTTGTTCCGTCTTGGTACTAGCTTGATCACCTGTACCTCCACTTTTCCATAAAACGTTTTGCCTCTTCTTACCCGTACCTCACATTTCCATATTTATACCTCGGCATGTGTCATGGTCATTTGTTGGTTGGAATGCATATGTACGGTCATAGAGATCATTTTCATATTTTATTGCTGGCATGTCTTCATAGGTCGTAGTTAGGTGAGAGTCACTACAAAATTAATTCTTTCTATCTTACATATATTCACCTGTGCTTATTGAGTGATTTGAGCGACCCGTGAGAGTCCAATTTGATAAGTCTCTACAGTTGGCGGTTCAGCATGTATTTAACGACTACATAACTCGTTTGCATGATTTATTTGCTAGTTGATTGTTGGTTGTGCATTAAATTGGTTTAGGCTTAACAGGTTGCATTTCGCTCTGAGATTGAACTCGTTCCATTCGGTAATTAGATCGAGTCTAGTTCTTGCTTGGGGACAAGCAAGGGTTTGGTTTGGGGAAGTTTGATGCGTGTCTTTTATATGATGTTTTACATCCCATTTTACACGCATTTCAGAGCTCATTCATGTATTTTATGCTGCATTTCTCCCTATTTCCGTCTACTTCCGTGTTTTGTACATTATTGCAGAAATGTGAAGAATTGAACGGGAAAATCAAGCTAAATCCGTCCCCGAGTATCCTGCATTGCAAATGACGTAAAGGAATCACTTAAGGAACGAGCTTGGTGCGCATATCAAGACCCAAAAGACAAATCCACGAGTTTATAAGAGGCAAGTAGCAGCTCATCCAGTCGATCGACCACCTCCCTTAGTCGATCGACCAATATACGGGATCCAGAAGCTACTGTTTACTGAAGATCAGTCGATCGACCACCATGATCAGTCGATCGACCAGGCTGCTGTTCCAGACGAGAATTAAAAGACCGAGGAACTTGAAGCCCATTAAGTTTAGGTTTTGGAATAATTGTTACTTATACTTTCTATATAACGTAACTGACGATACCTAGTTTAGGATCAAGCTTTATTATCAGAATTTTACATTGAGTTTAGTTTACTAATTAGGGTTTGGAATATTAATTTGCATTGGATTTCCGTTGTGCTTTCAATCACTCCGTTACATTCCTTCTGCGAAATTCGGTATTCCTTCTGTTCTAATTTCCAGATTATTACTTATTTCGTCAATAGTTTAGAATTGCTAGTTAATTCCCGCAGCCAATTTATTGTTTATGTTAATTGTTCTCTTTGTCGTTTCAAGCATGAATCCGTTAGTTAATTTCATTATTAAAGTTATTGTTTTTACCCTTAGCATGAGTAGCTAAATAGTTTGTGCTAGGATGTAGGCGAATTATAGCATTGGCGGCAAAGTATTGAACACGGCCTGAACCCGCGTGTTGGTCGATCGACCACCTTACCCGGTCGATCGACTGACCTCGTGAGCTTTATTTCGTTTTAATTGATTTTAATGTTGTATTTAACAAATCGAATGCATGCGACCAGTTAGATACCCTTTCGTGACTGACCCAATAGATCGAAAGATAGGGAAGTCTGTTAGACCATCAATTGAATCGACTAAACTGTGCTAAGATCGAAAGATAGGTATAGTTTAGACCGTTAGTCACTTTTCAGAACGAAAGTTAGTATTAGTGATATTAGGGACCTATAGCGAGATCGAAAGATGCTATTTGTTAAGAGTGGACCGAGAGGATCTCTTTATTTCCCGCCTCACCTGTGTTGACTCAGACCGACTTAGTTTGCTGCCGCCGAAGCTATAATGAACCGATCATCCTAGTACCCCTTCTTTATCTGTTTAAACCGTCTTTTTAGTTTATTATCTTTATTTGTTCTTAGCTATAGACCATCTCAACTCAACCCCCACAATTGTTACCTTAGACTAAATATAAATCAACTAGAATTTACATCTGCCTCCTTGTGGTTCGACCCTGTTACCACTAGCCTAGGTTAGTCTTAATAGGAAATATAAATTTTATCTTTGGTACTCACAACGACGGGTATCAGCTATAAAACTTGTTTAAATTAAATTTACGAGTTTTATTATTATTGAAAAACGACAAGTGTTTTATTCCTTATATTTTTGTTTTGTAGACCACTTTTATTTCTCATAACAAATGGCCGCACCAAACACCAACGCCGCACCTCTCACTAATGTTTCATGGCTCCGATCCTTCATGGATCGTTGTAAACTTGAAAAGAATGGGTCAAATTTCTCCGATTGGGATGCCCAACTCAAATTAGCCGCCCTAGGTGACAACAAGCTTCGTTACCTCACCGAGGCCTCTCCACCCGAACCTAATGCTAGGTCGAGTGCCGCTACTAGGGAAGCATATGAGGCTTACCACAAAGAGTCCGCCGCTATGAAAAATGTGTTGATTTTTGCTATGGAGGCGGATCTCCAAAGGAGAGCCTTTAAAATGGGCACCGCTTATGAAATCTATTCCAAACTTGTGACAATGTTTTCGCAAGCACCGAGGATCGTCTAATATGAGGCGGCCTCGGCATTCTTTTATCTCGATTTTAAGGAGGGCCAAAAGGTTAGCCCTCACGTGCTCAAATTGTTGGAGCTAATCGAGACATTGAAACTTCAAAAGGTTGAAATCCCCAAAGAGCTCATTGTAGATAGGATTCTACACTCGTTATCCAAAGTCAAAGCGTATGTTCAATTCCGGGTGAATTTTAACATGCAAGACAAGGACGTGTCTCTTGTAGAGTTGCATAATTTACTTGTGCAAGCCGAAAGAGACATGGGCTAAATGTTAACCCACCTAAGGATGTGCTTAATATAAGCACTAAAAGCAAAGGGAAGTTCAAGAAGAATGGGAAAAAGGGTAAGAGGCAAGCTCCCATGTCCACCAAGGCTAAGACTTTTGAAGCTAGCACTTCCAAGATCAAGAAGGGTCCTCTTGATAAATGCCATTATTGTAATGGTGTTGGACATTGGAAGAGGAATTGTTCCAAGTATCTTGGCGACATTAAAGCTGGAAAGATCACTCCAGTAGGTAAATGACTATCCTTTATTTTATGTTTCTAATTCAACTATGGTATTTTGATACAAAGGTGTGATAATGTATCCCCTTTTTTATTGCAAATAGGGCCTCCTCCAAGCAAAGACAAAGGAAAGGAAAAGCAAGCTTGAGAAATCATCAAGGAGCTAGGAGTAGCTACCAATGAAGCTTGGCTTTTATTATTGTCTTATTTTAAGTTGTGTTTCGGATTTTTAGAACTATTTTGATTTCCATGTTCGACATGGAAACGTATGATCTTTTTGAACAATGGTTGTATTTTGGATTATGGTGGCTTGGCTTGCAACCCAAGTCACCCCTTTTATCGTATTTCTTTGTTCTAAAAATCCGTCTTTATATGCTTACACATAGAAACATATGATCATCTACTTAAAGTGATCCAATAGGCAACTATAATGATGGGATTCATTATATCTCCACAAGCTTAAAGCTTGTGTATGATCAATTATAAAGTGATGTTGAGTTGATGAACTCTCCTAAAGAAATGTCAATTACCAAGTACACTCATCAAATCTAAAATCTATTAGTCAATCTATGAGATAGTCCTCCCTCTACTTCAAAATCATCACTTGTGTCTCATAAACTATCTTTGAATATTTAGTGTATTTATTCTAAAGATAGAGTGGGAGAAAAATGAAGACACAAAGAATACAAAGAATAATTTGTATACTTGAGTAAATGAGATCTACGAAAGAAAGAATGATTTGTATACCTAAATAGATAGTATACATAAATAGATGAGATCTATGGTCTCGAATAGATGAGATCTACATGACAAAAGAGACCAAGTGAAGTAATCAAAAGAATATGTTCTTAAGATAACTACACGAGGAGACCAAAAGAAAGTTTTGAAAGAAAGTTTTCAAAGAGAATGACTAAAGAAAAGTGTCAACAAGAGATTTTGCTAGCTTATGACCTAGATATAAATAGAGTTTCAATATTGATATTTACTTAAGAGCTCACTTAAGAGCCTAAATGAAACAAAGTTGCATCCTTGAATATAAATGAGATTTATGATTAAAAGTTGCAAAGGAAGATATGCCGATATCTACAAAAGCTAAGTTAATTGTTAACCACGCTAGTGTCATTACTTAACCTCATTATGAAAATGAAATGGTTAAACCTCCTTCCGAAAAAGGGTATTTTGAGAAGGATATATATATATTAAATGGAATTTCACATTTAAATAATGACATTGCTACGCATCATTACAAAAATGAATGAGTTAGAGATTAAAATCTCTTTCCATAAGTTTAAGATTGAAATCTCTTCAAAATAGGTATTTTGAAAGGGCATGTTGGGAACATATATGGTTTAATCTTAATAACTTGGCAAAGCAAAATGTATTTCAATTCTTGAAATGTTTCGATTGAGTAGTCAATTACGAAACATGTGGAATTGAGTGGGAGTTTGAAATTATCATGTGAAGACATGAAATTTAGTGGGAGCTATCATCTTGTAAAATTTATAACTCATTACTCATTGAGAATGACGAGCTAGTACTATCTTTCACAAAGAAGTATTTGAGTTTTCAATTCTGGATGAAAATGGACTATGATGAATCCAATCACATCATGGGATGTTGGATATGCATTAAGATATGCACATCATATCAACATGAAATGTAGGTTGTTCATATCGATGAAAATAGAATTACCATAAGCAGTCATGGTCATTCATTGAACCTAAGAATGGTTGATCACATGATTAAAGATTACTAATGTTTCCGCCATTAGAATAATCACGCACATGTCCAATAATGAATCATATGCTTAAGAGCATGATGAGTCATTGGTAAGCCATAGAAGAATCATCATGAATTCTCGAGAGGAACTAATGAGCTATTCTAGTGTTTGACAGAACACTCTGTTATGTGACAAGAAGTTGCACATAATGAAATTCGAAAACGCGTAAGGATTTATGAAAATCCTAAGCTATTCAAGCTAAAAAGAGAAATAAGAAGTTTGAAAAGATACTTATTATAGTAAGAAGTTACTCAAAACTAGTATTTTCAAAATTTGCTAGGACTTATGAGAAGTACTAGACTAATCATCTTGACAATTGTTGCAAGATCCTACAAAACATAAACCTGGTACATTATGAGTTGGAAGAACAATTGACTAGTGTGAGTTATGTCGACCACCATAATTCGTTTGTTATGTGATAAACAACAAGAAAGTTCTCTCAAGTAAAGAACCTGTACCTGGTTTGGGAAATTAGATATGTACTTGGTAAGATTCATGCTATGTGAGACAAACATGAAAATAAAGGAAAGTACAATTCAAGAGTTTGAACACATGGACACATGGTATGTTAAACTCATGTTGCAAACGACTAGTGTTTACACACTTACGATATACATCACAAGGTTGTAATATGGTATTGACTACCCGAATGTGATATCGACATTTGTCGTTTGAGTTATTATTAACTCACCTTATACTTTGTTACATCCAAACGGGTTGTAGAGACAATTGAACCCCGTTAAAGTGAACACGGATTAACATTGTATTCGCCCATAGTCACTTACATGAGGTGACGTCTCGATGTGACTAGAGTGTGATGCGATTGATGGCAAGTTCAAGTGCCATAGGGTCATATGAGATGACTAGTCGATCACATAGGCAGACTGTTGGGAACACTTTGTCGGGCCTTATGACCGCTTATAGAGTTCTGGCAAATTTATATAGCCTGGTCGTGGCGAGAGCTACTATAGTATTCTAATGAGTCGATTCTTTTGACTAAAGACTGTTCGCCTAAGGTGGCACAGTTTCAGATTAACTTTGATTTATGTTACTACGGCCTTCGTAAATGGGGTCAAATGGGCATATTTTGGGTTATGATGGCTGTGGCTAGTCGAAGGGAATAAGTGCGATAGGAATTGTCCACCCCTTGTCAGGGTTATAACAATATCTCAGGGCCACTCGAGGAGTAATGAACTGGAAATGCGTGGCCACGCTCGGAAGGTATCTATGGTAGATAATTCCGGTCAATCAGTTATTCCCCAGATCGAGGAAACCACTCTCGATATGATCACTTGCAAGTACGACCTAAAAGACACCTTGCATTGAGTGGGAGATAGTAATAGAACAAGAGAATTGGTGACGCACACTTGTCGAGGACAAGTGGGAGATTGTTGGAATATGTGTCCTCCGACAATAATGCGATCACAACTGTCGATCATGATGATCACATGTTTAAATCTCATTTTAAGAATACATGTGGGATGTAATATTTTACAGTCAACTGGTCCACACATATCGGTAATGATTGGCTGACTAGAGTTTGATATTACTGTCGTGCGACGGTGGTGATCAGTTGATCCCCTTAGGTCATACCTAAAGGGTGACACTCTTAATTGATTATTTAATTGATCGTATGTCGATACGGGTTAATTAAATTGCTTAAAATTGACGGACGATTTTGTGAGTATTATTGACGTATCTTATTGTAATTCTATTAAATAAGATACGGTCTAAGTAATCAAATTGTTTTATTACTTAGATAAAATTATTGTTTACGAAACAATTGAAACTGAATGAATAATTTATTATAAATACAAGACGTTGTGATTTATAATTTGATAAACCGTTTTGGTACAAGTAATTACGAATTACTAGTCGATCTTGTAAATGACATATTTTATGAGTATGTTGATTTTTAATATGTTAAAAAATACATTACATTATGACATGTCATGTAACATGTAACATGTGACAAATTGACAAATGACAAAATAAAATGGACTACCCATTTTATAATGTAAGTGCCGAAAAATGGAGGGAGTGTTAGGTTCAAATTGTGTTAATTATTTTTAAGTGGAAAACAGGATGATTGCAACCTAATATAGCCATGCAAACCTAGCTTTTGAGAAGAGAAATTTTGCATGCATTGGCTCCCTTATTACCCATACCCCAACCGGTTTTCCCACTAGAGAAAGACCAATGTTTTCTCTATAATTATTCATTACCTTACATAATATAATTTCTAGTATTAGAAATTATTTTTACTCTCTAACATTACTAGAACTTAGAGATAGAAAATACTCCATTTTTCTTCCCTTCTCTTGGCCGAATAAACAAGAGAGCAATATAATATTTTGGGTCAATTTTTAACAAGATTAATAATATTACTAGTTCATTGTATTATTAATTATTAAGAGTTACACCTTGGGTATTCACTTTTGGGAGGGATTCTATTTTGGATCCTTGTTCATCCATTATAAGGAAGCTCAAGAACAAGTGAGAAGGAGAACTCATTTGTGCCCTAATATCCGAAATCCCATAGTAAGAAAGACGATTTCTTCTCTTATCTAGTTTTAGTTTGCATGCATAAGATCTAGTTTTAATTTTATGACTAAATTAATATGTCACATATATGAATATGTAAATTAATGAGATTAATAAAATTTCTAACAGAGTTTACCTAGACTATGTATTAGCTTCCAAAAGGCCATGCTAACATGGCAGCTTGATAATATACGAGTCTTATCCATGTCATCTGTTTAATAGACTCTCTATTCTAGGTATCTCCTTGTTGACCATCCGTTTAGAACAATGTGTCCATATGGTATCGTAAATTCCCTACTTGATGAGTTCAAAAGCTCATTACAACTTTATAATTGATCTTACATAAGTAAGTTGTTACTTTAAGTAACAAAGGCATAAGGAGAATCAAATTCATAGCTTATGGACATATAATGATCCAATCATCATAATCGTCTATTCGATCAATTTGAGTTGTTTATCTAATGTTTCTCTACGCAAGTAATTAATGATGATGATTATAGAACAAGTAATAAAACAAGTGATTTGGGTTGAAAACCAAACCACAAATATCCAAAGCACAACAATTGTTTAAAGGATTACAAACCAATTTCCTAGTCACACAAGAAAATCAAAATAGTTCTAAAAACTTGAAATACATCATAAAATTAAAGACAAAGCAAATTAAAGCCAAGCTTCCATTGATCCATCACCACGGTTGGCTACTCTAGCTTTCCACATGATCCTCTAGGCTTGCTTTTCCTTGCCTTTGTCCTTGGTAGGAGGCCCTATTTACAATAAAAAGGGTAATCATCACAACTTGTATCAACATACCAAAGTTGAGATTGAAACATAAAAGTTAGGGATAGTTATATACCTACTGGAATAACCTTTCCAGCTTTGATGTCGCCAAGGTATTTGGAACAGTTTCTCTTCCAATGCCCAACACCACAACAATAGTGGCACTTGTCCCCGGTGGGGGCACTGTACTTGGGCTTGGAGGTACTAGCTTCACAAGCTTTAGCTATATTCCTGTTGGGAGTTCGCTTCTTCCCCTTTTTCCCGCTCTTCTTGAAGGTTCCCTTGCTCTTACGATTGACATTGAGCACATCTTTGGTGGTGCTAACACTTAGCCCCATGTCCCTTTCGGCTTGCACAAGCATTTTGTGCAACTCATCAAGGGAAACTTTCTTATCTTGCATATTAAAATTCCCCCGGAATTGAACATATGCTTTGATTTTGTTGAGGGAATGAAGGATGCGATCAACCACGAGTTCATCGGGAATCTCCACCTTATGCATTTTCAAGGTCTCAACATGCTCCATCAACTTGAGCACATGAGAACTCACGTTTTGGCCCTCCTTGATGTTAAGATCAAAGAATGCGGAGGCCGCCTCATATTGTATGACCCTAGGAGCTCGTGAAAACATGTTCACAAGCTTCATGTAGATTTCATGAGCGGTGCTAATCTTTATAGCACTTCGTTGGAGTTCGGCCTCCATAGCAAAGATCAACACATTTTTGATCGCGGCCGACTCCTTTTGGTAAACCTCATAGGATAACCTAGCGGCAGCGGTGGACCTAGCATTAGGTTCGGTGGGAGATACCTCGGTAAGGTAACGAAGCTTGTCGTCACCCTCCGCGGCTAGGCGAAGTTGCGCGTCCCAATCGGCGAAATTGGACCCATTGTTTTCTAACTTACAACGATCCATGAAGGATCGGAGCCATGACACATTGGTAAGCGTGGTGGAACTAGTGGATGCGGACGTGATTGGAGTTTCCATTGCGGTTGATAAAACAAATTTGACTACAAAATAGGAAACGAAGGATTTAATTAACATTTATCGTTTTATAGTACTCGTATATATTAATACAAGTCTTTAAGCATCTATGTAGTGACCTCCACCCAACTAACATAAATGATTCCGAGATCCAAATTCATATTAATACGGGTACGGTAAGCAGAGTCATCCCTTATTAATATAACTCGGTGGATTAACCTCTTAATCGATTCTACTTTTAGAACTCTCGGTCGATAAAAATTACTATAATTTTTATCTTTAGCCCGGAACACATGCGACTACGGTCACGAATACTTCCATTGAGCTCAATCCAAATTTCGATGTAATAACATTTTACTACCCCACTTCGCCAATGTAACAAGGTTTGTATTACGGTAAAGCCGGCTCAACTCCCTTATGAAATTGGTACTTCATGGGTTTCTACTTTTTGGCAAGGCTAATTCTCAATTATTATATGTGAGAGGTCTTGTCAATTTATTATCTATCACGTTTTAAGTGAACTAAAGCGGTGAACTACGATAATTATAATTGATACGGTCGATGACTCGATATGATATGCATGTGTTGTTATGGCGATTTGGCAATGCATGTAACATATTAAAAGAAATGCAAAGCAATAAATAAAATAAATTCCTAGTATAGCCTTCCTAAAATAGAAAATCTAATAATCTATTACATATTCGGAAATCAACTCCTTTGGTCCCTTGAATCTTCAATTGGCACGCCTCCCAAGAACACCGTCTTCGTCGGATCACCTTTCCGAATGACACCGTCTTTGAAGATACTCCATAATTACAAATAATAATAAAAATACAAATCTATTCCTATTATACATTTGTAAAATGGAAAAACTAATAAAATAAAAATAAAAGTGATACGAGATCACATTAAATTACAACCAAATCAATATTCCCTTTCATTACGGGTAATATCAATTAAAACTAAGGCCATACTAAGATAAAATTACATAATTCAAAATTATATAAATAAAAGACATTCAACAATTGAAATATGCAGCATTATAATATGTACCTATCATGCCAAATGATGTGCCAAATCGTCCTATTTAACTTATGTCGTACATAGAACCTGGTTTTATGGAAATGCGTGATAATAACCTTCTAAAATCACTAATTAACACTTAAATCACATCTCAGTTCAAGTTAATTATCCTAACACTTTTTAGGACTCAAAAATTAGTCATCACATAATTTTTTACAATAAGTCAACTTGATTTAATTTTATGCTCATTTTTGACCTTAAAATCATATTATTTGTGAAATAAATCCAAATTAAATTATAAAAATTTTAAAATTTGAATTTTAAATTTTTGAACATTCTGGAATAATTACATGATACTCATAATGTCAAAAAATATGGTTAAAATTTTCGAATTAATTTTGAGAAAATATAGTTGCAATTCATCGGTTTTATCTCATAAAACATCTAAAGTATCCAAAAATTACTCCCATTAATTTTACAACTTTAGATCTGATAAGTGGGATATTTATGCAACTTAAAATAATTTTCTCATGCCATGCAAATCGTTTTAGCTATTTATGCTAAAATAGTCACTATTTATGCCATTTTACTCTAAAAATCCATAAATCATGCTAAAAGAGATCTTTTAATCTCAAAATTTACATACACTCTGTAAATTATTCATGTGACAACATATTAAAGTTTCATGGCACAATTCGAAATTTAACTATTTTTAACCATTTTGCCTCTTTTAATCCATTTTTATCTCATAAAAATCATAAATCATGCAATATTAATCCAATTAATACGATATTTTACACACAACTTGTAAAATATACATGTGAGGTCATATAAAATTTCCAAGGCCAGAAAGTAAGTTTAACCAATTTTAGTCATTTTAACCTCTATTTATGCCATTTTTACACTAAAAATTCATAAATCATGAAATATTAATCACATTAATATAATATTTTACATGCAATACATAAAATATTTATGTGAGTTCATACTAAAATACCACGGCCAGTAGTGAAGGTTAACTTATTTTAGTGAATAAAAGTTCATTTTAATCATAAAAATGTAATAAAATCACTAAAAATCATTCAAATGAGCAATAAATTTCCATAAATCATACAAATGACCTAAATACATTTTAGGATCAGAATATATAACATGCATGATGATTTCGTGGCTTATACTTATAATCACAAATTTTTAGTTTTATATGTTAACCTTTTAACTCGGAAAAACAATAACCGATTATGCATGCAACATCCTTATTCTCTGATACCACTTGTTAGGTTCATATACCTATTATTAGACTCCTCTAATAGTGAACTAATTAACTTATTAATTATTTGTTCTTTAGATCTAGTGCATGCATAACAAAATGAAAGATTTATAAGAAAAACAATGTCCCTTACATTGCTATATGGTTCGAAATATAGGGCACAAGTAAGGTCACCTTCCTTCACTTGTTCTTGAGCTTAATATGATGGATGATCCTCCTAAGACTCCAAGTATAGAATACACTCCAATAAGTTTCACCCAAGATTAATCCCAAAAATTCCTACTAATATTAACTAGATATGTAGTAGAAATGTAACCTTAATGATACTAATATTTCTAGTATTAATACCTCTAGTAATAGATTGAGTGTATTAGTATTTATGAGAGTTTTTATCAATTGCATGTGAGGGAAAATTAGAGAGAAAAACAAGCAAAAACTTAGGAGAAAAATAAGCAACCAATGCTCATATTTAAGGGCCAAAAACCGGTGGCCTTGGAGCATGTGGGGAAAAGTTTTTGCTTTTGTTTTTACTCTTTTGTTTAGTGTAGGTAGAGTAGTGTAAGAATAGGTATGATTAAAGCTCATGTGTTGTGTCACAATCACACTTTAATCAAAACAAACAAAAGACACAAGAGCATCTTTTGCTCTTCCATATGGCCGAAATAATGGAGCCATTTTGGTCCATTTTTGCCTTTTGTCATTTGTCCCACAAATGCTTATAAGTCATATGTTTAACTATCTTACATAATTAATTATTAATGTAATCATTTAACACTTAAATATTACAACTAATAATATAATATACACTCCACTTTATGAGTAGTATACTACCATTATATCAACATATAATGGGTCCCATGATTACTAGTTAGTTAAAATTACAACTTCTTGTAACTTTAAGTAACTAATTACCTCTACCTCAAAACTTATATAATACCTCAACTAATTTAGTAATTTAACACTTAATTACTAAATTAAATCTTATTTAATCACATTACAATAAGATGCAAAATTACACTCCCATAATTAAGGAATTAATTAATCTGTATCGCATACAATTAATTAAATACTTATTTGGGCCTCATCCTATAGGTGTGACCTAAAGGGACCAACTGACCACCACCGTCACACGACAGTAATGTCAAACTCTAGTTAGCCAATCATTGCCGATTAATGACGATCAGTCGACTATATAAAGAATCATCCCTCACGTATTCTTAGTATGAGATTCATTTATGATATTAAATCATGTGATCGCACTATTGTGGAGGACACATTTTCCAACAGATCTTGGTGATTGCCTTTCCAGGTAGGGTTTCCCTACTTGGTATTAATTACATGGCATGGTTGATATTGATGTTGTTAGTATTGTTGTTGTTGAGTAATTGTCGTATTGGATTCTAATTTGGTGGTTGTTGATAGAAGTATTGTGATTACTGTATAACTGTCTGTGATCTTCGGGGTGCGTCCCTGGCTGAGTGGAGTCACTTGCGGGAGTGGCTTCACGCCCTTGATTCGCCTTCTGTGGAATCCGCCACAGAAGGGATGTGCACATTAATGAACATGGGTTTATCGCTCGGATGAGATGAGCGGGGCTTAGGTGGGAACGGCTGCGGTCCCCCACTGGCGACGAGGATTACCTGTTGCGATGGGTAATCTGGCAGGGCTACACACTTTAGTGTGTAGTCAGGTGTGTGGTGATGTGATGAAGTTTGGGTTGATTGAATTGGTTGTATTGTGGTATTGTTTTATTGCATTTGTTTATTTTGTGTAATCAGTAATGACCCCGTTTAAATTTTTTTAAAACTGTGGTAATCCATTTGGGGGTGGTGAGCAGTTGTCTAGCAGGTATACTATGGATGCGCGAGGGATTAGCTGGGGATGGAGTTGCCACGAGTCTGATAGTAGTCTTCCGTTGTGTTGTCTTTATACTTTTGTTACTCCAATTGTAGTTTAGTTGTAGAACAGTTGTACTTTACTTTACAGTTAGTTTCGTTATGTAATCAATTAAACTTATTTATTAAAGTACGTTCTTTTATGGTCTATTTGATATACATTTTCTCGGGTAACAGAGATGGTAGCATTCTCATGCTTTAAGTGGTCCTGGTAAGGCACTTGGAGTATGGGGGTGTTACAAAGTGGTATCAGAGCGACGATTTTGGAACCTATAACTAATGAACCCAATGAACATAGGGAGTCAAAATAAAATGAACCCGGGTAGGAGTTGTAGGAGCTAATGCAAAGACTTGGGAGACGTCCTAAAGTTGCGAACTCGCCCTACAACTTTAAACCGGTCACTATGGGGTATCATGGGATCGCTATGTGTTTACTAATGTTTTATTGCATATGTTGGATGATGTGTTGTATAGAAATGTTGGAATTGTTGGAAAAGTATATGAGAATGATGAATGATGTGGTGGAAAAAGGAAGTAGTTCATATATGATAATATGTGATGAATAATGATGTTGCAGGATGGATGATTTACAATGTGGCTATACTAATAACATGTGATTAGGGGATGTGATATGATTATGCATAATTTTGTTTGCGTAAAGTTGTATAATAAGTTCATATACTTGTCTATTGTTGTATCATATGCACTTAGTGGATGAAGAATGTGGTTGAAATGGGAAGAATTGATTGGAAAAGATGGAGTGTCAATTGCATGAGAATATGAATTTTGTCATTATGAATATGTTTCGGTGACGAGGTGGATTTGTACTATTGTTGTATTAGTAACATGGAATTAGGATTTGTAAGGTATGAGTATGTTTTGTGGTTACGAAAAGTTATAAAGTTAAAGCATGTGGGTAGTACATGATTGATAAGTTGAATGTTGTATGAGCATGATAGATGTTATTGTTTGGCTTTTAGTAGATACTAAAATGTGGTTAGGGATAGTGGTTTTACAAGTATCGAGTCGCTTTTGTTCACTTTGTTGATGTTTAAGTTGTTTGAAAGAGAAAATCAAATAGTTGTGTTGTTTGATTATAGAGAGGTTGTCTTTAAACTACTATAACTTGAGATGTATATATGATTTTGATGTGATTATAATTGGAGGTGATAGCTTGTTCTGTTACGATTCCAACGATAGGTCACACGCCCAAAATGACCAAGAAGCGAGTGAGATATGACCATTTTACGAAAATTGGACAGTGCTGAGAAATGCGTAGGGTACTCGATCACTCGATCGAGTTCACCTCTTGTTACTCGATCGAGTAACCCTTACTCGATCTAGTAGCCCTGGTAAATTCTTATACGTGCTTCTAACCTTCACCTACTCGATCGAGTAGGCTGTACTCGATCTAGTGACCCCTGTTTTGGGTCATATGCTTATCTTTTGACTTCGTTGCTAATTATGTTTAATTAAACGGTGTTATTTTGCTTCTTTATGCATTGTTTTACGTATGTATTGGTCCTGATGCGTAAGTTACCCAATCTTATAATGTAAGGTGTGGCACCTGTGGTAAGTATGAGTTCGGTGGGGAGGACATGAGTTGTATGTGGTTGTGATAGATAGTGGAAAAAGAAAAAGGAAGGTTATTAAGGCTTATTGAGGCATGGAGCATGTTTTATAAGATGAGATGAGTGATATGACTGTGTGTTGAGTAATATAAAAGTAAGTGGATATGGGCAAGGGATGATGTAAGTATAAGGAACGTGAGAATGAAAAGATTGAAAGGAAGGATATGGATAGTAGCAACTTGAGATGTGTAAGGAATTATGATGGGAGATGGTTAGGAATTGTGTTGGTTAAGAATATATTTAAGGAAAGGTCGTTGTAGAGAAGAGAGGTATATAGTGAACTTAATGGAGACATGTCGCGACGTGGATTTGCAGATAGTGAGTGAGTTTGGGAATTTGTATTATCAAGAGGTGAAACTAATGTGCGATTTCCTTGGGCAATTAACGGTATGAAATGAATTTTGATTTCTAGAGATGTAAAAGGGAAATGCAATTGATTGAACAGTAAACGTTGATTTTATGGATGGATTAGTGGCAAGTGTGAGTCAGTAGCATGATCGGAGAAGATCCATGGTAAGAAAGAGTGAGATGGTACTGATATGAAATAATGAGATTTGAGTTTTGGAGCAACGAGAAGGTAACCGGAGCACTAAAGGGTTAGGAAGAAGTAATAAGGAGTTGAATTGTTAATTGATTTTGTCGAGTGTGAAAAGAAAAGAATAAAGGGAGTAAACTAGGAGGATGTTCACCGGAGTTATGTGATATAAAAGTAAGGAATCGTCGAGATGTATGATACTATCATGAGGATTTGAGTTAACGGTTATATAGGAGTTCAAGGACGACATGTTAATCACGAGTTTCGAGGAATTGAGGAAAGTAAAAAGCTGGGTAAAGAATTTGCACGATATGAGATCTTGGTGGTGAGTTGGGTGACGATATATATAAGTATGGAATTGGAAAAAATGTTGAGGTAATTTTGTTAATGGATTTGATGTTCGTTATTGGGATGTTAACCAAAGATAGGAAAGAAACCGTGATGTTTAGAGATGAGTGTAAGAGGTTGATGTCCAAATGGTGGTAGTGTTGAGGTGTTGTCACTAGTGGTTAAGGGTGATGATAAATAGGAAAGATGGCCATTCTAAAGAGATTGATTTTGTAGAGACCCAATTGATGTGTATGGTTGTGAGGAAGTATAAGATGTGGTTATAGGAGGCGTTTGCTAGTAGTTGAGTATTAATGGTATGGTTATACTTGGCAGGAGGTGATGGTTATGCGAATGAGAGAATGTGTTATGAGGGGCATACGAGTTAAGCTCAAGCGAGAGGTAACCTTTATCAGGTGGTAACTTACGTGATCAGGATTGACTAGTTGGATGTCATTACAGGCCTAATATGTATATAAATGTTTGTGTGAGGTTCTGACCTCACGAGAAGTGGTATGGTGTGATAGTTATAAACTTGTTATCTGAATGTTCTGTAATATATGTTGGGTACGGTAACCTAATGGAATGATGTTCAAAAGTGATAGTTTGGGTGATCTGGCATGGCTAGTTACACTTGTATGTGTATTCATGATATATGTTTATTCCGTGAAAAGGTATGGATGATATTCATGAGGTCCTTATCTGTTTATTCCGTATAATATGTTGTGTTGTGATCTAGTAAAGCAGTTTTGAGTAAGTTTTTCTTGTCCAAGAAGTTGCCCTGAGTCAATGTGCATAGGAATTGTGTAAGTTGTGATGTCTATCGATGTGATTGCTGTGTCTCGGGTGGTGATTCGGGCATGGTAGTTCGTGTTGTGATGCGGGTGTTTCCGCGCTGCGGTGCGGCTGTTGGTGGCGGTGCTGCGATGCCGTCACCGGTTATGGTGGAGTAGGCGGGATGATTACGATACGAATTTTTGAAAGTACATACCAGTTATACATAGATTGTTGTTTTGTTTGCTGCTGTTTCTTGTGAATTTCGTTTGGACATATAGACTGTTGTTTTGTTTATTGATGTTTCTTGCTAGTTTCAGCTTGTGAGTGAGGGTAGAGTATGATATGGAAGAGAGTTCTGTATGTTTCCGTTGTTGTCATGGTATAGTGATATCCTGTTGATGAGGCACAATTGCGAGAGATTGTTGGAGTACTTGTGATGTTCTTTTAGAGGAGGCATTGGTTGACATAGTAATGACAAGTGATTGATAGAACATGTGTTGTACTGATCTGGACGCTGCGGGTGGTTCATTATCAGATATTGGGACAATGAGTATAGGGTGTTGGGAATTAGTATCATGTTAAGTTATGTATGAGTTTTGCGGTAACGAAAGAAAAGAACTTGAGGATCTAGTGTGAGTGTATGTAATAAGTGTGGATCGTGAGTTATGCTTTTGGCGATAGGTGTTTTATATAGAGAGGTATGTCGTATTGCGGCAATGTGGAAGAGTTGGAGTGTTGATTATGCTAAGGATTTTATGGTATTGGTTAGATGGAGTGCAGAATGAATTGAGGTACGAGAGATGTTTAAGTAAGAGAGCCTTGGATATATGAATGGTTATAGGTGTTGAGGTTAGGCGGTTATCTTTGACAAGTGGTGGTGATGAGGATAATGACAAGATATAGCTCGGGATCTAGTATTAGTGAGTTACGAGGACGTAACATTTATCTTAAGAGGAGTAGGATGCGACAAAGAGAGTTTGATGGTTGTATATGTTGTAGTAGATTTGGAAGTTTGTGTCTTGGTGGAGAATAAAGGATGGATTTGTATTGTGGTTGATATTGTTAAAAGGTCATGGCCGTGCTTGTAGTAGTGTGATGTCTAGGAGTGTGAGAATACTTCGATAGTGTTGACAGTTGGATGATGATGTTATGAGTGGGAGTAAACTTCGAGGACGAAGTTCCTTTTAAGGGTGGTAGAATGTAACATACCGTTTGATGTTTATGAGTGTCTTGATATAGGATTTTCTAGTGGGTATATATTATGGAGCTAGCAGCGTTTGTGGATGGTAGTTGGCAGTGTATGGAGTTAGTGTCGAGAGAGACTATAATGTAGTTGATACGATATCGTGAGCCGTGTTATGGAGGTAGGCATAGTTGCTGGAGTTGGTGTTAAGAGTTCATGTTTTATAGGTTGGGGTTTTGTTTTGAGTTCTTAGTTGCGTTGTTGTGTCTTGATCGAGTTAGTATGTTTGTTTTGAGTATGGGTTGAACTTCGGGGACGAAGTTCTTTTTAAGGAGGGAAGATTGTAATACTACGGTTTTCTATGTCTATGGGTACTCTATCGAGTGGGGCTTACTCTGTCGAGTAAGTATGTTTTTACGCAAAACAGTAGCTGACCTAATGGGTACTCGATCGAGTACGTGGGACACTCGATCGAGTAAGGGGCACTCGATCGAGTAAGTCACTTACTCGATCGAGTAAGTGTGTCTTACGGGTTGTTTTAGCCGGGTTTTGTTAATAACGCGAGATTAATATATAACGGCTTCCGTCACTATTCTTAATCACTTTTAACCTTTCTAAAACCTTTCAAAGAAAAAGAGGAGTTACGTAAAATCAATGACTTCCCGTTGTTAACAAATCCCAAGGCTAGGATCGTCGGATTATCTTGTTCTTTATACCGTTATGATCGTCGTGTCAAGGGTAAGCTTCTTGTATAATTTTTATGTCGTTTCATTGATTTTAGTTGAAACCCTAATTGGGTAAATTGGGGGTTTTGGGAGTATTGTTGATGTTAGATTGTGATTGTATGATTGTGTGTTTATAGGAGGTGATTTCGTTGAAGAACGATTATGATTAGCTGATTGTGACGATCTTGGTGATTGCCTTTCCAGGTAGGGTTTCCCTACTCGGTATTAATTACATGGCATGGTTGATATTGATGTTGTTAGTATTGTTGTTGTTGAGTAATTGTCGTATTGGATTCTAATTTGGTGGTTGTTGATAGAAGTATTGTGATTACTGTATAACTGTCTGTGATCTTCGAGGTGCGTCCCTGGCTGAGTGGAGTAACTTGCGGGAGTGGCTTCACGCCCTTGATTCGCCTTCTGTGGAACCCGCCACAGAAGGGATGTGCACATTAATGAACATGGGTTTATCGCTCGGATGAGATGAGCGAGGCTTAGGTGGGAACGGCTGCGGTCCCCCACTGGCGACGAGGATTACCTGTTGCGATGGGTAATCTAGCAGGGCTACACACTTTAGTGTGTAGTCAGGTATGTGGTGATGTGATGGAGTTTGGGTTGATTGAATTGGTTGTATTGTGGTATTGTTTTATTGCAGCTGTTTGTTTTGTGTAATCAGTACTGACCCCATTTAAATGTTTTAAAAACTGTGGTGGTCCATTCGGGGGTGGTGAGCAGTTGTCTAGCAGGTATACTATGGATGCGCGCGGTAGGATGGAGTTGCCACG
Source organism: Silene latifolia (assembly GCF_048544455.1). Taxonomy (NCBI): domain Eukaryota; kingdom Viridiplantae; phylum Streptophyta; class Magnoliopsida; order Caryophyllales; family Caryophyllaceae; genus Silene; species Silene latifolia. Next base: position 90,292,628 of record NC_133532.1, on the reverse strand, counting down.
AGTCTGATAGTAGTCTTCCGCTGTGTTGTCTTTATACTTTTGTTACTCCAGTTGTAGTTTGGTTGTAGAATAGTTGTACTTTACTTTACAGTTGGTTTCATTATGTAATCACTTAAACTTATTTATTAAAGTACGTTCTTTTATGGTCTATTTGATATACATTGCCTCGGGTAACCGAGATCGTAGCATTCTCATGCTTTAAGTGGTCCTGGTAAGGCACTTGGAGTATGGGGGTGTTACACCAGGTCTAGTGTAAGGCTATTCTTCCCTCCCGAGTGATCTCTTATCGTTCTAAAGGTCCTCTCACGCGTCTCAAGGTCTAAGTATGGGTCCCACAAAAGCCGGGTATTAAATATTCTCTCCTTAAAAATGAACTTCGTCCTCGAAGTTCGCCTCACCCTCACTTTTCCTCAACACTTTCTTACGTCTCATTCTTGTCATGCCTCACTCCCAATCTCTTCCTCAAGCCTTCACTCGTCTCTCTCGTTAGTGGTCACGCATAAATATTTACCGTACGTGTTCTTTTATGTTCTAATGCCCTTTCTTATTCCTAAATGTTACATTCACTCCCCCTAAAAGAGAACTTCGTCCCGAAGTTCGCCACTCGATCTCTCGCAAGAAGGATTCTCTTATTCACTCGATCTTGGCTCATGGGTCAGAGTACAAGTCAAGCTCACCTTTCATTCCCACTATCATGGGTAAGGCCTATTCAAATCGTGCATAGTTTGTGACTCTAGGTATACGTGTATAACTCATGACTCCGTACATAAGAATCGTAACGCGGTCGAGTACCTCGCCTACTGTGACTCACTCTCTTCCATATTCCCTATTCCCGCCTAATTCATGTTGTGCATAAACCACGTCATCACGCATGTATTCTTATCCATCCTCGTATCATATCATCTCACTCTAGTTGCCACAAGACTCGATCGTGTATAAGACTCATAGAATTCTCACTTATGCTTACCGATTACCGCATCATGATTATCCTTACTAAGCATGTTAGGTCTCATCCATTGACTAAACATATTTCATGTTACAATGTATAAAATGGCACATAACAATGTAAACAACTCATTTCAATTCATTCGTTAATGATTTCTACGCTTACACAACTACTAGGGCCCGGTCGGGTTATAAAACGGAAGTACTCAATCCATGTCGGTTCAAAACCATCCAACAAGGTCAAAACAGTCCACCCGGTCGAGTGGAGACTTACTCGGTCAAGTGGGGATGTCACTCGGTCGAGGGAGAATGTCACTCGGTCGAGTGCGAGTTTTTACAGAAAGTTCCCAAGCTCTGTTTTCGGCTCACTTGATAGAGTGAATTGGGGCACTTGGTCGAGTGGAACGCCACTCGGTCGAGTGAAAACGGCACTCGGCCGAATGTCACCTGATAGTCCAAAATCCGGTCATTCATGGTCTCTAAACTTACCTATGGTCGATCATACTTGTAAAAAAAAAAGGTCTCAATGGTGATCATATCATCATCCCACGACACAACATCTACTAGGTTTTGGCCTTATAGCCGAGTTTACAACGCGAGAAAAGCAAATTGTTCGAGACTCAACCGACACAAGGCACCAGTTTCCACATGAGTAGATAAAACTAAGAAGATGACTTCCTCGTCTTGCAAAGCCTCTTCACCCACCGAACCACGGCTCCTTGGTTGTTTACCGGTGACTCCTCCCTCCGCGTGCTAAGCTCTTCACTCCTTGTATCGCCCGAGGTGTCCATCATCGCGTCTTCTACAATTGCATTGACATAGCAGCTATGATACTCCATAAGTCCTGGTGCCCAACTAGATGCTCCACTTCCACTCCCGCTTCCATAGAAAACATTGCTCCCACCCTCGTGAGAGACACCTCCCACGTCCTCTTGGTACGAACTATCCACATTATCTTGGTAATCATCACCCACATACTCTTGGTAGCCTCCACCTTGATGCGTATCATTAAAGAAACTCCCGGTGGTATAATGCTGTCCTGCCCAAGGACCAAGCAAGTGTCCATCACCGTGAGGAATCCTGTGACCCCAATCCTGTTGGAGTAAGTGTCCTCCGACAATAATGCGATCACAATTGTCGATCATATTGATCACATATTTAAATCTCATTACAAGAATACGAAAGGGATGATACATTACATATATAGAGTCAACTGGTCCACACATATCGGTAATGATTGGCTGGCTAGAGTTTGACATTACTGTCGTGCGACGGTGGTGATCAGTTGATCCCTTGAGGTCACACCTAAAGGACGATTCCCTTAATTGAAAAGGTTAATTAATTGTATGACGATACAGATTAATTAATTCCTTAAAATTGAACAAATTATTATAAGAGAGAGAAATGACATCTTATTATAATGTGATTAAATGAGATTTTATTTAGTAATTTAAGAAGTTATATTACTAAAATTAATCGGTGTTTGCGAAACACGCGAGATGAGAATGATAAGTTAGTTATAATTACAAGATGTTGTGAATTATACTAACTAGTAATTAAATGACCATTTTATGAGAAAGTAATTTTAAATTACTAGTCAATTTGTTAAATATGATTTATTTAATTTGTAAATGTTATTTAATTTGTTAAATATGCATTTTAAATTAAAACATGACATAAGACATGTCACATGTCACATGACATACAATTGTACAATTGACAAAAATAAAATGGACTCCATATTGCAACATATAAACCGAAATTAGGTGGCATGCTTAGAAGTTTTGTCTTTTTCCATTTGTCTTATTCATTTGTCCATGACACTTGATAGTGACATGACTATGGACAAAGCCTTACACTAGTTTGTCTTGTGAAGACAAAAAGCAAAATGAAAAGGGCATATACTCCTCCCCACCGGTTTTTAGAGGGATGATTTAGAGAGTTTTTCTCTTAATTTTTCCCATTCTCTTATGTTTAAGAAAAACATAAAAACTTCTCTCTCTTGTTCATCATAAAATCAAGTTTGATGAATCTAATTTGTATGAATCAATAACTAATAATACTAGTAGTAGTATATGAGTATTAGTTATCAATTTTAAGGTAAACCACATTATAAATATCTAGTACATATTAGTTTGTGGGATTAAAGGATAGTCTTGGGTGCTACTAATTGGAGGGCTTCTATTTTGAAGTCATGAATGTTCATCCAATATTGGAAAGCTCAAGAACTAACAAGAAGAAGATCTTGTTGGTGCCCATTTGACCGAAATTTAAATGGTGAGAAATCGATTTTCTCATCTTTTGTTTTTAGTTTGCATGCATAAGATTTGTAATTAATTTTATGACTAAATTAATTTAGAACATATATGATTATGTTAAGTAATGAGATATAGATTTCCCAACAAGCGGTATCATGAGCCTTAGGTTGTTTGCATGCAAATCGGTTATAGTTTTTCCGAGTTATACGATTAACATATAAAACTTATAAATTTGTGTTTATTATGATATATCACGAAATTTATTATGCATGTTGAAGTTTCTGGTCCTAAAAAGTTTTAGGATATTTTGGTTTAATTTATGGATTTTATTGTTCATTTTATATAATATTGGCATTAAAATATGATTTTTATGATAAAAATGTCATTTTTGGACGAAAATTAGCTAAACTTCGAATTTTCCGGTGGTTTTTGGATATGTTTTCACATATATTATTTTTAAATGATCTGTAAATTTTCAGAATTTTTGGAGTTTTTATGCTCGAAATATGGATTTTTCATGATAAAAATCGAATTTAATTGGTAAATGGGTTAATATGAGATAAATTTCGAATCTGGTCATAGAAATTTAGTATGTTGTCACATGCAATTTTACAAGATGTGTGTAAAATAATAGGTTATATTGAAGTCTTTATGCATAATTTATGAATTTTTGATGAAAAATAGCATAAATAGTGACTTAATTAGTGAATAATTGCTAAAACATACTTCATGACTAAGGAAAAAGGTCACATGTTGCATTTTATTATCTTTTTCAGATCTAAAATTGAAAAGTTGATGAATATAATTTTTCTCATGTTTTTATGATTTTAATTGATAAATCCGATAAACCGCAACATAGTTTTTCCGATAATTTTTCGAAATTTTAACCTAAGTTTTTGAACATTATGAGTGTCATGGTATTTTTCAAGAATGTTCATGAGTTTAAATTTCAAATTTCAAATTTATTTGAAATTTTTGTGATTTATTTGAAGTTTATAGCATTTTATTGTAATTTTGAGTCCATTAATGAACAATTTTAAGAAATATGAGTTAATTATTGTCAATAAGTTATTGGAGACTAATTTTGAGTCGTAAGTTGGTTAGGGTAATTAACTTGTGCATAAATATGATTTTATGTAATTTATTGTGATTTTAATAGGTTGAATCACGCAAATCCGTAAAAACCGATTAATATACGATATTGGCTCCTTAAAGGCGATTTAGCATAAAATTGGGCATGTTCATACATATTATAATGCTGCATTTTATTTATGATTGTCATAATTTTATTTTATGTAATTTTGAATTATGTAATTTTTACTTAGTATGGCCTTAGTTTTTAATTGGTATTACCCGAAATGTATGGGAATATCGATTCGGTTGTAATTTATTGTGATCTCGTATCACCGTTTTGTAATTTAATAGATTTATTTTATTTTAATTACAAATGTATAATAGGAAATTATGTAATTTGTTATGTAATTTATTTATTCCGGAGTTCCTTGAAGACGGTGTCACTCAAGGATGACGATACTTAAAGACGGTGTTACCTCGAGATGCGTGCCAAAACCGAAGTTCAAGGGACCAATGGAGTTGGTTTCCGAATATGTAATAGTTAATTAGATTTTCTATTTTAGGAAGGCCATACTAGGATTTAATTTATGCTTTGCATTTTATTTATATGTCGCATGCATCGCTAAATCGCCATAACTAAAACATGCATTGTCATTTTAATCGAGTTTATCGACCGTGTCAATTATAATTATCGTAGTTCACCGCTTTAGTTCACTTAAAACGTGATAGATAATAAATTGACATGACCTCTCGCTAAAAATAATCAATTGAGACTTAGCCTTACCAAAAATTAGAAACCATGAAGTATCAGTTTCGCAAGGGAGTTGAGCCGGCTTTACCGTAAGACAAACCTTGTTACGTTGGTGAAGTGGGTGATAAATGTCTATCCACCGAATTCATGTTGATGAGGGATGAATCGGCCCTACCGTGCCCAAATTGATGTGGATTTGGATCATGGACACATTTATTCGAAATTTGGATTGAGCTCAACGGAAGTTTGAAGGAAATGTAGATTCATATACACTATAACATACTCATATATGTCTAAAATAATTTGTCATAAAATTAAAACGGATTTTATGCATGCAAACAATAATATAAAAGAAGAGAAATAATGTCCTTACATTCAATATTTCGGCTATATTGGGCACAAGAGAGATCACCTTTCTCTTCTTGTTCTTGAGCTATTCCAATGGATGAACAAGATCTAAGAATAAGATCTCTCCCCAAGCTTTATACCCAAGGCTTAACACTTAATCTAATTAATATTATGAATACTAGTATAATATTAATCTAGTAGAAAAATGACCCAAAATTATTATATACACTTAATAATTTCGGCTATATGGGAGAGAAGAAGAAGAGAGAGTTTTGTCTCTCTAGAAATCTTATATTTTGATGAGTAAAGAATGAATGAACATACACTACCTCTTAGTGAATATTAGGCAAAAATAAGAAAAATCTCAAGTGTTTTTCTTCCCAAAAACCGGTGGGAGTGGAGGAAAAGGAAAGAGCCAATGCATGAAATTGTTGCTCTTAACAATGTTCATAGGCTTGCATGGCTAGATTACTTTATAATCATTATGCTTTCTTATTTAAAATATAAACACAATTTAAGCCTAATCCCCTCCATTATTTTGGCATTTACATAATATGGAGTCCATATTATTTTTGTCAATTGTCTACATGTTACACGTCACATGTCACATATATTTGTTATGTAATTTTTAATATATTAAAAATTCAACGTATTATCAAAAATACGTCATATACAAAAATTGACTTAGTAATTTCATAATTACTTGTGCCAAAATATTTTTACCATTTATAAATCACAACAGATTGTATTTATAATAATTCATTCAAATCCAATCGTTTCTTTAAACAATAATTTCATCCGAGTAATGATACAATTCGATTACTCGGATCGTATCTCATTTAATCACATTTCAATGTGATACGTAAATTTTACTACCAAAATTGTCCGTCAATTTTTCAAGAAATTTAATTAACTCGTAACATTATACGATTAATTAAATAATCAATTAAGTGTATTGCCCTTTAGGTATGACCTAGGGGGTCAACTGATCACCACCGTCACACGACAGTAATGTCAAACTCTAGTCAACCAATCATTACCGATATATGTTGACCGATTGATGATAACAAAATTACTTCCCAATTGTATTCTTTAAAATGAGATTTAATAATGATATTTAAATCATGTGATCGCACTATTGTTGAGGACACATTTCCCAACAATCTCCCACTTGTCCTCGACAAGTGTGCGTCACCAATTCTCTTGTCCTATTACTATCTCCCACTCAATGCAAGGTGTCTTTCAGGTCGTACTTGCAAGTGATCATATCGAGAGTGGTTTCCTCGATCTGGAGAATAACTGATTGACCGGACTTATCTATCATAGATACTTTCCGAGCGTGGCCACGCATTTCCAGTTCATTGCTCCTCGAGTGGCCCTGAGATATTGTTTTAACCCTGACAAGGGGTGGACAATTCCTATCGCACTCATTCTCTTCGACTAGCCACAGCCATCATAACCCAAAATATGCCCATTTGACCCCATTTACGAAGGTCGTAGTAACACAAATCAAAGTTAATCAAATCGTGCCATCTTAGGCGAATAGTCTCTAGTCAAAAGAATCGACTCATTAGAACACTATAGTAGCTCTCGCCACGACCAGGCTATATAAATTTGCCAGAACTCTATAAGCGGTCATTAGGCCCGACAAAATGTTCCTAACAGTCTGCCTATGTGATCGACTAGTCATCTCACATGACTGTATGGCACTTGAACTTGCCATCAATCGCCTCACACTCTAGTCACTTCGAGACGTCACCTCATATAAGTAACTATGGGCAAAACAATGTTAATCCATGTTCACTTTAACGGGGTTCAATTGTCTCTACAACCCGTTTGGATGTAACAAAGTATAAATTAAGGATAAAAGACAAATGCGATTATGAACAAAAACAACACTTTTATTTCATTTCAAAATCTAACAAAAATTTGGTACACGTTTAAGTCCCATGGACGCAACATGCCCATCATGCTTAGCCTGCGATAAAGGCTTGGTGAGCGGATCGGCTATGTTGTCATCCGTCCCAACCTTACAAATCGCAATTTCCTTTCTTTCAATGAAATCTCTTATTACATGATACTTTCTAAGTACATGTCTAGATCTATTACTAGACTTTGGCTCCTTAGCTTGGAAGATCGTCCCACTATTATCACAATAGAGAGTGAGGGGATCATCGGCGGTAGGTACTACTTTTAGACCTTCCGTGAATTGCTTGATCCACATAGCTTCCTTGGCAGCTTCTGATGCTGCTATGTACTCATCCTCCGTTGTCGAATCCGATTCTGACTTCCTTGAAGCTTCTCCACTACGGCACCACCATTGAGCATGAAAACAAAACCAGCTTGTGATTTCATGTCATCTCTATCCGTTTGAAAACTTGAGTCCGTGTATCCTGTAACACGCAACTCAGTGTCTCCTCCAAACACAAGGATAAAGTCCTTAGTTCTTCTCAAGTACTTAAGGATGTTCTTGACAGCAATCCAGTGACTCTCACCTGGATTTGCTTGATATCTACTCGTCATGCTCAAGGCATACGAGACATCAGGACGTGTGCATATCATGGCATACATGATTGATCCAACAGCGGAAGCGTAAGGGATCAACTTCATGCATTCAACATCATGGGGTTCGGAGGGACATTGAGTCTGGCTCAATATCATTCCGGTTACCATTGGTACCAAACCCCTTTTGGATTTGTCCATGCTGAATCGTCGAAGAATCTTATCAACATAAGACTCTTGACTTAGTGCCAATATCCTCTTGGGTCTATCTCTATAGATCCGGATACCTAATATGCGTTGTGCCTCTCCTAAATCCTTCATTTGGAAGTGGTTACCTAACCACTTTTTAACAGAAGACAACATTGGAATATCATTTCCAATGAGTAGTATGTCATCGACATACAAGATTAGGAACACAACATTGCTCCCACTGAATTTCATGTATAAACATGGTTCCTCAACATTTCGAGTGAAACCATTTTCTTTTATAACATGATTGAATCGATGATTCCAACTTCTAGATGCTTGCTTAAGACCATAAATGGATCTCTTAAGCTTGCACACTTTGTTAGGATTTTTAGAATCAACAAAACCTTCGGGTTGTATCATGTACACCTCCTCCTCTAAATGCCCATTTAGAAAAGCGGTTTTGACATCCATTTGCCATATTTCATAATCATGAAATGCGGCGATCGCTAACAAAATCCGTATGGATCTTAGCATGGCTACGGGGGCGAAGGTCTCATCATAATGGAGACCTTGGACTTGGGTAAATCCTTTTGCCACTAGCCTAGCTTTGTAGACATCATCATGTCCTTCTATGCCATTTTTGACCTTGAATATCCATTTGCATTGGAGGGGTCTTGCCCCTTTAGGCAAATCTACCAAGTCCCAAACTTGGTTTTCAAGCATAGAATCCATTTCGGATTTCATGGCTTCAAGCCATAAGGTGGAATTAGGACTAGAGATTGCGGCCTTGTAGGTGGCGGGCTCGTCACTTTCCATAAGTAACACATCGAGTGTTCCATCTTCCTCGATAAGTCCCACATATCGATCGGGATGGCGAATAACTCGACCCGTCCTTCTTAGTGGAGGAGGTACAACCGCGTTAGACGACGAAGGAACATCTTCTTGCGTCTCTATTTCGGTTTGTGGCTCTTGAACTTCATTAAGTTCAAAATTTCTCCCACTATGTCTCTTAGAAATAAATTCCTTTTCTAAGAAGACAGCCTCGCAAGACACAAACACTTTATGATCTTGAGGTTTGTAGAAGTAATACCCTCGAGAGGTCGAGGGATAACCTACAAAGATGCATTTTTCGGATCTTGGGGCTAGCTTGTTGTCGTTCTTAGTTTTGACGTAAGCATCACATCCCCAAATCTTCATATAGGATATATTTGGGATCTTACCCGTCCACATCTCACATGGAGTCTTTTCGGTGGACTTTGTGGGACTATTATTCAAAGATCGAATTGCGGTTTGTATCGCAAATCCCCAAAACGAGTTCGGTAACTCGGTTTGACTCATCATGGATCGAACCATATCTAGTAAGGTTCGATTTCTCCTTTCGGCAACACCATTAAGTTGAGGTGTTCCGGGTGGAGAAAGTTGTGATATAATACCACGACTTTTCAAGTGTGAATCAAATTCAAGGCTAAGGTATTCTCCACCACGATCGGATCGTAGTGCCTTAATCCTTTTATTCAATTGGTTCTCCACTTCATTTTGAAATTCCTTGAATTTCTCAAACGCTTCACTCTTATGTTTAATTAAATAGATATACCCATATCTACTTAAATCATCGGTGAAGGTTATGAAGTAGTCATAATTACCACGAGCGGTGATAGACAATGGTCCACACACATCGGTGTGTATGAGTCCCAATAGCTCACTAGCTCGTGTCCCTTTACCACTAAAAGGATTACGAGTCATTTTGCCAATTAGGCAATATTCGCATGTGCCATATGATTGATAATCAAATGGTGTAATCACATTAGTCGAAATTAATCTTTTGATGCGATTCTCGTTTATGTGACCTAATCGACAATGCCAAATGAACGCTTCACTTGGGTCACTTGTTTTGAGTTTATTTGATTGAATGTTATAAATATCTCTTGTTGGATTTGAGGTCTCTAAAATGTAAATGCCATTGATGGAAGTGGCTTGGCCAATAACCAAATCATTCCTAGAAATAGTACAACAATTGTTCTTAATGGCAAAACAAAAACCGTCCACGTCTAGCATGGCGATTGAAATAATGTTTTTAGAGAGTGTAGGTACATAAAAACAATTATGCAAATACAACTCAAATCCATTTGGCAAAGCTAAAACATAAGTTCCCTTGGATTCGGCCGCTACCCGAGCTCCATTTCCAAGGCGTAGATCCACATCTCCTTTGCTAAGCCTCTCCACATCTCTTAAACCCCGTAAATGATTACAAAGGTGAGAACCACAACCGGTATCTAGTACCCATGTCGTAGTGGAAGTATAATTTATATCAATAACATAAATTTCTTTAGGAATTGTACCTTTTGGAGTAATGAGTCCTTCCCTTATATTTCGCAAATACATAGGGCAATTCCTAAGCCAATGTCCCATGCCATAGCAATAATGGCACTCATCATTAACTTGCTTGAAGTTTTTGATTTTCTTTCCTTTCTTCTTGAACCTCTTGCCCTTTGAAGCAAGAACTTGATTGCTAGAGCTCCCACTAGCTTTGGCATCCTTATCTTCCAGAGATAAAGACCCTATAGATCGTATGAGGTAGTCTTCCTGAGACGGACTCACACGAGGTCTAGTAGTAGTGGGTGGTTTAGAAGTGGTGATGAAATTAAGGTTTCCATCCGAACCTATCCCGAAATGAAGTTCTCTAGTTGTATCGAAATTATTGTTGGAGCATACGTCGTCAAGAACATGGTGATATGACTCAATGGTTATCGGTGCGGTAGCATTTGATGGATTCATTGTAATGCACTACAAATATGGAGGAAAGGAAATATTAACATTTGTCTTTTTAAATCATACTTGCAAATTTAACAAGATATGAACATTTATATAGTGACCTCTACCCAACTATAATAAATGATTCCAAGACCCAAATTCATATCGACTTAGGCACGGTGGGGCCGATACATCCTTTATCAATATAACTCGGTGGATTAACGTTTAATCGATTCTACTTTTAGAACTCTTGGTCGATAATATTACATTAACAATTATCTATAGCCCAAAACACATCGACAAGGGCACGGTGGGGCCGATACATCCCTTATCAAATACTTTTGTTGAGTTCAATCCAAATTTCGAATAAACGTGTCCATGATCCAAACCCACATTAACTTGGGCACGGTGGGGCCGATACATCCCTCATCAACATGAATTCGGTGGATTAACATTCATCACCCACTTCCCCTACGTAACAAGGTTTGTACCCGGTGTGGCCGAGTGCACTCCCTCACGAAATAGGTTTTCATGGTTTCTACTATTTGGTAAGGCTATGTCTCAATTGATAGTTTTAGCGAGAGGTCATGTCAATTTATTATCTATCACGTTTTAAGTGAACTAAAGCGGTGAACTACGATAATTCTAATTGACACGGTCGAAAAACTCGATAAAAGACAATGCATGTTTAGTTATGGCGATTTAGCGATGCATGTGACATAAAATAAATGCAAGCATAAAGATAAATAAATCCTAGTATGGCCTTTCCTAAAATAGAAAAACTATTAATCTATTACATATTCGGAAACCAACTCCATTGGTCCCTTGAACTTCGGTTGTGGCACGCATCTCGAGGTAACACCGTCTTTATGTATCGCCATTCTTGAAGAAATCCGTCTTTAGGAACTCCGGAATGAATAAAATTACATAATAAATTACATAATTTCCTATTATACATTTGTAACTAAAATAAAATAAATCTATTAAATTACAAAACGGTGATACGAGATCACAATAAAATTACAACCGAATCGATATTCCCATACATTTCGGGAAATACCAATTAAAATCTAAGGCCATACTAAGTAAAATTACATAATTCAAAATTACATAAATTAAAATTATGACAATCATAAAGAAAAATGCAGCATTATAATATGTATGAACATGCTCAATTTTATGCTAAATCGCCTTTTAATTAGCCAATATCGTATATTACTCGGTTTTTACGGATTTGCGTGATTTCAACATTTTATAATCACAAAAATACATAAACTCATATTTATGCATAAGTTAATTACCCTAACCTCTTAGGACTCAAAATATAGTCTTCACTAATAATTTGACCATAATTAACTTTTATTTACAAAATTGTTCATAAATGGACCAAAAAAAAAAATACAAAATAAGCTATTAAACTTCAAATAAATCCAAAAATTTCAAATAAATTCAAAATTTGAAATTTAAATTCATGAACATTCTGGAAAAATTCCATGACACTCATAATGTTCAAAATCTTAGGTTAAAAATTTCGAAATTTTTCCGGAAAAACAATGTTGCGGTTTATCGATTTATAATAAAATAATCATAAAAAACATGGAAAAATTATTTTCACTAACTTTTCAATTTTAGATCTGAAAAAGATAATAAAATGCAACATTATACGTTTTTCCTAAGTCATAGATTATATTTTATTAATTTTCACTAATAATGTCACTATTTATGTCATTTTTCTTCAAAAATTCATAAATCATGCTAAAAGACTTCTTTATAGCCAATTATTTTACACACATCTTGTAAAATTTCATGTGACAACATATTAATTTTCTATGACCAGATTCGAAATTTAACTCATATTAACCTATTTTTCTCTTAAATCCGAATTTAATAATGAAAAATTCATTTTTCGAGCATAACAAGTGCAAAAATTATGAAAATTTACAGGTTATCTCAAAATAATATATTTAACAACATATCCAAAAACCAAGTAAAAATTCGAAGTATAGCTATTTTTAGACCAAAAATGACATTTTTACTCATAAAATCACATTTAAATGTCATTATAATGAAATATGAACAATAAAAATCCGTAAAATTAACCAAAAATCCTAAAACATTTTAGGACCAGAAATATTAACATGCATGTATTTATTTCGTGATATATCATAATAACACAAATTTTACAAGTTTTATTTGTTATTCATATAACTCGGAAAAACTTTTAACCAATTTGCATGCAAACAACCGTGGCTCATGATACCGATTGAAGGAAATGTAGATTCATATACACTATAACATACTCATATATGTCTAAAATAATTTGTCATAAAATTAAAACGGATTTTATGCATGCAAACAATAATATAAAAGAAGAGAAATAATGTCCTTACATTCAATATTTCGGCTATATTGGGCACAAGAGAGATCACCTTTCTCTTCTTGTTCTTGAGCTATTCCAATGGATGAACAAGATCTAAGAATAAGATCTCTCCCCAAGCTTTATACCCAAGGCTTAACACTTAATCTAATTAATATTATGAATACTAGTATAATATTAATCTAGTAGAAAAATGACCCAAAATTATTATATACACTTAATAATTTCGGCTATATGGGAGAGAAGAAGAAGAGAGAGTTTTGTCTCTCTAGAAATCTTATATTTTGATGAGTAAAGAATGAATGAACATACACTACCTCTTAGTGAATATTAGGCAAAAATAAGAAAAATCTCAAGTGTTTTTCTTCCCAAAAACCGGTGGGAGTGGAGGAAAAGGAAAGAGCCAATGCATGAAATTGTTGCTCTTAACAATGTTCATAGGCTTGCATGGCTAGATTACTTTATAATCATTATGCTTTCTTATTTAAAATATAAACACAATTTAAGCCTAATCCCCTCCATTATTTCGGCATTTACATAATATGGAGTCCATATTATTTTTGTCAATTGTCTACATGTTACACGTCACATGTCACATATATTTGTTATGTAATTTTTAATATATTAAAAATTCAACGTATTATCAAAAATACGTCATATACAAAAATTGACTTAGTAATTTCATAATTACTTGTGCCAAAATATTTTTACCATTTATAAATCACAACAGATTGTATTTATAATAATTCATTCAAATCCAATCGTTTCTTTAAACAATAATTTCATCTGAGTAATGATACAATTCGATTACTCAGACCGTATCTCATTTAATCATATTTCAATTTGATACGTAAATTTTACTACCAAAATTGTCCGTCAATTTTTCAAGAAATTTAATTAACTCGTAACATTATACGATTAATTAAATAATCAATTAAGTGTATTGCCCTTTAGGTATGACCTGGGGGTCAATGATCACCACCGTCACACGACAAGTAATGTCAAACTCTAGTCAGCCAATCATTACCGATATATGTTGACCAGTTGACAGTAACAAAATTACTTCCCAATTGTATTCTTTAAAATGAGATTTAATAATGATATTTAAATCATGTGATCGCACTATTGTTGAGGACACATTTCCCAACAGTATTCGTGACCGTAGTCGCATGTGTTCCGGGCTAAAGATAAATGTTAATGTAATTTTATCGACCAAGAGTTCTAAAAGTAGAATCGATTAAAGAGTTAATCCACCGAGTTATATTGATAAGGGATGAATCGGCCCTACCGTGCCCAAGTTAATATGAATTTGGATCTTGGAATCATTTATCATAGTTGGGTAGAGGTCACTATGTAAATGCTTTACTTGTTATTTACAAGTATTTTTATAACGATAAATGTTAAGTTTTCCACTATTCCGTTATCATATTGTTCTATTTCTTTACCACTATTCATATACGATATCATTTCGATTTTTGATTCAAATCTCCATTAAAACATCGTAACTAAAGACAAATATGAATTTTCTTCTAAAAGACCTCAAATTATCCATTGTAAGGATCTCTTGTAAAGAGTATAGATTAAAGTTATTCATTATCAAACAGGTTTTTGATTCTTGACTAACACATCTACTTACAATAGATTATGTTTCATATACTTAATTGAATTAAGTACCTTGAAGCGATAAATTGTTTTGGTAATTAGTTTTGTCAAGAATTCGTAATTGACCAAAATAACGCAACCACTTCAATGAAAGTTTTAAGACTAAAACGATTAAATTGAAGAGCAGTCTTCATAAGATCCAACTTTGCTTCTCTAAGTAAAGATTCATTGAAATGAGTGGGAGCATTCTCTTAAACAGTTAAGAAAGGGATGAGGGTCAAAGAAGTAAAATTAAAATGGAATTGATTCTAGGTAATGTTAAAAGTAAAGTTATTGAGAATAACGATACTAAACCTATCAATCTCGACCAATAAAGTTTCCATTGTCTTAAATGTTGGACACTAGAAAGGAAACTACCCCAAGTTGTTAAAGAATAAGCAAGTTAGTTGTGGGACATCTAATAAGACTTAGTTCTTTATTTATTTGATTGACATAAATGTTGCTAGTACTACTTCGTCTATATTAGAAACCGGTGGTGGTTTTCATCATTGTATGTGATACATAGAATGATTAAAATATGACGACTAGCAACAAAAATGTTGAGAGATAGAGTCATTGTGTACTCAATCTAGTTTTTGGGTTTAGAGTTGTACTTAATTATGACTATTAAGTGCATAAACTCTAAATAAGAATATAAACTTGTTAAGATACAAAAGAGGTTTCACTTTTGTGACCCTATACACCGTAATTTGATGTATGGCTAGCCCATTATCAAGGTGAATATATTCTAAACCAAACTAGAATGATATATCATGAAGATGATGCAAGACTCAAATTGGTAACCTATGATTAAACCTTAGATTCTGGAATGATGAACGCAAAGAGTTATCGAGTACTCTTGAAACCATTAGATCTTATGGTATATGCGTATCTTGTATTCAAAGAAAGATATCTCGTGCCTTCTGGTTGAAAAGGAAATCGAGGTTGTAAATCATTAATACAGAATAGGTTGATCATTTTCTTTTACCATCAATTTAAGTTAACACCAATATGTTTACTTAATAAAGTAAAAGGAGAAATCTTTGAAGGAGTTCAAAGAGTTCCATGAATCACGATCAAATCGTGATGGGATTATCAAAGTGAAGACTTTGATATAAGCCAAAGGAAATGTGATATAGTATCACAAGTTAATCTCTCTTAACACACATTATGGGATAATGTGTGGTTGGATAAGAAATCAAACGCTATTCGATATGGTTTGAACTTCAATCAAGTTACCTTGAGTTAATTGATCTAATTTTGGGGATTTTATCATTTTGTCTAAATTATTTTTCCACTAAATCTAAAACGAATCATATGAGATATGAAATGGTAGGGTACCATGTTTGTAAGTTTTTCACAAGGAACAAATGCTCATTTTTCCCTTTCAATTATCACGAGTATGACGGGTTTGCGGCTCATGAAGCTGTCTTTCTAAAATACAAGTTTATTTCTAGAAGATAGAGTGGGAGAAATTATTCAAGAGCCACAAAGAATGTTAAAAGAATGTTATGTCACAAGAAACTTGTCTTTCTTGGCTACATGAGATCTTTCTTGGCTACATGAGACGTTTTGTGTAAAACGTTGTTTCTTCAAAACCCAGGAGGTTAAAGTCATCACTTGTTGAAGATGATGAATTAGTGTTGCTTCTTAAAGTAAAGAGCTTACAACTTACAAAGAAATTGTTTGATTCGAGTTACTTCTGGAAAGTAATGAATAAATGACTTACATAAGAGTGTTTAAGTCACAACTCAATACAAGGCTTAGAGCCATGAAAATCCGAAATAAAAAGGCTTGAAGTGACAAAGGGTTTTGCACTAATAAAGAGAGATTTCAAAGCTTGATTGGTTGCAAAGGGTTTTGCACTAGTTGAAATGCTTAAGTCTATCTGGCTCTTCTTAAGGATTATATTTCATTATGAGATATACAGCGAGTGAATCTAAAACCCACTTCTTCAATTAGAAGGAATGTATTCAATACATGTCTTGAGTTTTATAGATTCTTGCAATTCTAAGATAATGTGCAATTTAAGAGATGGTATTAAGTAGGACATCAATGAGTTGGAATTAATGTTTTGATCATGTAATAAAACTTTTCTCGATAAGTCGAGAAGTTGTGTTTATACATGGAGTTTAGTGGGAGTTACGGAAATTTTAATTAGTCTTATATATGGATGACATATTGATCATTGTGAATGATTTAAGACTTGAAGATATATAATACATCTTAATATCCAGATTTATGTAGATAAATCCACATGATATTAGCGTCAAATAAGAAGTCTCATGTTGATAAGATTCATGACTAGTTCAATTAAATTGAACATATTTGATTGATTCCATTTGCTTCCGCTGCCGAATCAATTAAATAGGAAATGATGTATAACACTTCATATACTTTGAGTATGATGAATTGTTTCAAAATCGAATTTAAGTAATCTTTACCAAGTAAGCTATAAAGATTACCCTTAAGTGCTTGCAGAAGCATTAAGGAAGTAAAGCAAAGTGTTTCTGATGCAATTTTGTGTAAGGGTGTTACACAAGTGACAATTGACAATTGAGATTGCACATGGTTTCCGACAAAACCATAATCAAAACACATTAGGATGGTTAAGATACCATTGTGGCTATGTTATTAAAGAAATAGATTTTCTAGAATCGTTCTAGGCAATAAAGAACAATGAGAGATATTTATAACGGAAATTGAGTACACTTGCAATCATGAGATGTGCAAGAGGATGAGTCCCGCACACTGTGAAAACAGTGGGAGCTATTCTTAGGCTAGAGGGCTTATGTCTTGATTGGATCTCGACACGTACTCAGAAAGTTTTGTAATGCAAATGTATACATTACAAAGGAAAACGAGTATGTAGTAAGGTTGAGTAAGGTACAAGAAGTTGATAAAACCTTCTAACCAAAGCCTTCTCATAGGCTTAACATGATGAGTCATGTCATTTCAATTAAATTGAGATGAACAACTACATTCAAGATCAAACTGGATTATAGAATATGAAGTAGTAATCAGGCATTGACTATTCATATGTGATAATCGCATTTGTCGTTCGAGTTTTACTTTAAAACTCTTTTGTTATACTTTGTTACATCCAAACGGGTTGTAGAGACAACATTGAACCCCGTTAAAGTGAACCCGGATTAACATGGTATTCGCCCATAGTCACTTGTATGAGGTGACGTCTCGAAGTGACTAGAGTGTGATGCGATTGATGGCAAGTTCAAGTGCCATAGAGTCATGTGAGATGACTAGTCGATCACATAGGCGTGATTTATTAGGAACACTTTGTCGAGCAAATGACCGCTTATAGAGTTACGGCAAATTTATAAAGCCCGATCGTGGCGAGAGCTACTATAGTATTCTAATGAGTCGATTCTTTTGACTAAAGACTGTTCGCCTAGGTGGCACGAGTTTTGATTAACTTTGATTTGTGTTACTACGACCTTCGTAAATGG
The DNA here is from genome assembly GCF_048544455.1 of Silene latifolia. Taxonomy (NCBI): domain Eukaryota; kingdom Viridiplantae; phylum Streptophyta; class Magnoliopsida; order Caryophyllales; family Caryophyllaceae; genus Silene; species Silene latifolia. The sequence goes on along the minus strand of NC_133532.1, from coordinate 90,274,325 downwards.
GGTCAAATGGGCATATTTTGGGTTATGATGGCTGTGGCTAGTCGAAGGGAATAAGTGCGATAGGAATTGTCCACCCCTTTGTCAGGGTTAAAACAATATCTCAGGGCCACTCGAGGAGCAATGAACTGGAAATGCGTGGCCACGCTCGGATGATATCTATGGTAGATAACTCCGGTCAATCAGTTATTCTCCAGATCGAGGAAACCACTCTCGATATGATCACTTGAAAGTACGACCCGAAAGACACCTTGCATTGAGTGGGAGATAGTAATAGGACAAGAGAATTGGTGACGCACACTTGTCGAGGACAAGTGGGAGATTGTTGGAGTAAGTGTCCTCCGACAATAATGCGATCACAATTGTCGATCATATTGATCGCATATTTAAATCTCATTACAAGAATACGAAAGGGATGATACATTACATATATATAGTCAACTGGTCCACACATATCGATAATGATTGGCTGGCTAGAGTTTGACATTACTGTCGTGCGACGGTGGTGATCAGTTGATCCCTTGAGGTCACACCTAAAGGACGATTCCCTTAATTGAAAAGGTTAATTAATTGTATGACGATACAGATTAATTAATTCCTTAAAATTGAACAAATTATTATAAGAGAGAGAAATGACATCTTATTATAATGTGATTAAATGAGATTTTATTTAGTAATTTAAGAAGTTATATTACTAAAATTAATCGGTGTTTGCGAAACACGCGAGATGAGAATGATAAGTTAGTTATAATTACAAGATGTTGTGAATTATACTAACTAGTAATTAAATGACCATTTTATGAGAAAGTAATTTTAAATTACTAGTCAATTTGTTAAATATGATTTATTTAATTTGTAAATGATATTTAATTTGTTAAATATGCATTTTAAATTAAAACATGACATAAGACATGTCACATGTCACATGACATACAATTGTACAATTGACAAAAATAAAATGGACTCCATATTGCAACATATAAACCGAAATTAGGTGGCATGCTTAGAAGTTTTGTCTTTTTCCATTTGTCTTATTCATTTGTCCATGACACTTGATAGTGACATGACTATGGACAAAGCCTTACACTAGTTTGTCTTGTGAAGACAAAAAGCAAAATGAAAAGGGCATATACTCCTCCCCACCGGTTTTTAGAGGGATGATTTAGAGAGTTTTTCTCTTAATTTTTCCCATTCTCTTATGTTTAAGAAAAACATAAAAACTTCTCTCTCTTGTTCATCATAAAATCAAGTTTGATGAATCTAATTTGTATGAATCAATAACTAATAATACTAGTAGTAGTATATGAGTATTAGTTATCAATTTTAAGGTAAACCACATTATAAATATCTAGTACATATTAGTTTGTGGGATTAAGGGATAGTCTTGGGTGCTACTAATTGGAGGGCTTCTATTTTGAAGTCATGAATGTTCATCCAATATTGGAAAGCTCAAGAACTAACAAGAAGAAGATCTTGTTGGTGCCCATTTGACCGAAATTTAAATGGTGAGAAATCGATTTTCTCATCTTTTGTTTTTAGTTTGCATGCATAAGATTTGTAATTAATTTTATGACTAAATTAATTTAGAACATATATGATTATGTTAAGTAATGAGATATAGATTTCCCAACAAATCCGAGGGTTGAATACTATAGGCCTTGAATACTCCGGAAGTGTCCCCATCCCCGGACCAAAAGCTAGGGCGTTCGGTCGGCCTTACCTCTTGGTTATAGGTGAACTCATACACATCTCTTAGGACCAAGGAGTTGTTCACTCTCTCAACTAGGTCCGCCATGGGATATTGGTGACCATATGCCGGCGGTGGTTGGTTATACCCTCCGGTGAAAGACGGCATGTGCATGGAGTGTCGGGGAGGGTCATTGTGTGGTGAAGGTTCGTGCATGAAAGAAGAGGACGGGGCGTAAGTGGAGTGTCTAAGGTAAATAAAGGGCAGCGAGGTCATGGGCACATAGGAGGACGATGGGGCATGTGGAGAAGTCCTAGGAGGATCGGAAAGGAGTTGCGGGGTTGGTTCCCCTCGTACCGCTTCACCATCAAGAGTGTAAGTAAGATCTTCGGGAATGAGGTAGGATCGGGCCGGAGAGCGAGGTGGGGCAAGTTCGGGTAAGTGAGAGGTTCCAGGAAATCTCCCGTTTTCGGGAAGCTTCATGTATAAGTCCGTGTTCACCCTCCATGAGTACCCCTTTTTGTCTTTCCTATCCACAACCCAAAACATGCCTTTCATGTAGGCAATGTCGAAGTCTGGCACCTCCGTACTCATGGGTCTATCAATTGCCCCCGGTTCATATCCCAAGAGGTTCTTGGCTAGTCTAGTCACTAGGGCGCCACAATCGAAGGAGCACTTGTCGGACTTGGTCATCCTTTCAAATGCTAAACATACCATAGACACGGGGCTAAAGTAAAAACGCCTCTCATAGTATGGATTGAGGTAGGAGCTTAGAAGTAGTACTTCCGAGGAGTTGAGTTTACTAGGGTCCTTTCTCCCGTAAAGGAGGTTGGTCATTAGGCGAAGAAAATTTTTCAAAACGAGGTGTTCCACATCATTTATTTTCATGGCACTAACGTCGGTATTGCGGTTACCCGTGTAAAGGTTGATGTATTTTGTGGCTTTCATTTCCTTCCTCACCTTGTCAAGAGTAAGGGTGGTCCTTTTTCCTACACCTAGCCGCTCCGCAAAGACATCACTAGATAGGTGAAATGAGGTGTTCTTGAGTCGAAAGCTCACGGTGTGGTCTTTTGGATTGTAGAGGAAGGAGCTCAAAAATTCTAAGGTAAGGGTGCGGTAGCTTATTTCCACTAAGTTATACAATCCCTCCATTCCAAGCACGCTAAAGATATCATGCACTTGCACCTCTATCCCCAAGGCTTCTAAAACATTTCCCGATACACACCTAGTGGCGTTCATACGTCTCTCGATGAGGGCTAAGAAGGTATTCCTATGGGGTTCACTCTTAAATTCTAACCCCGGGTATCCTGGATGGGTAAAGGCGGGTGGCACCGCCGGTTCGGGTTGGGGTTGACGATTGTTTCTTCCACGAGTGCTCCTCGTGTTCCTTGACATGCTACAAAAGAAATCACACAACACGACATAGAAGGAAGGATGAGACTTGTGACTAACTTTGAAAGCGGATGAAATTCTCCCCCAATTCCCCAAACTTAATAATTGACCATGTAGTGAGCATCAAAATGAAGTTTTTGACATAGTGAGTGTTAAATTTTGAGAAATTAATTTACATTTTTAAGATGAAACTTTCTTGATTTAGCTCATAGTGTAATAATAATAACCATCAAATTCTTAACTTATCAACACTTCTCAAACCATTTTCAAAACAAAATCAAAGTTGTTCATGGATACTTAGGAAGTTTTCAAGAATTTCACCCAATTTTCAAGATGGAAGAATTTCATTTTTGAGACCACATACCGTATTAGCAATTAGAATGGTAGTCTTATAAGGCAATTAAACCAACTTTTACTCAAGAAAATTAAAAAATTGGGTATGACTCGTCTAAAATTAGAAAACTTAAGACGAAGTTTTAAGGCAAAATTTTCACATATCTGAACAAAATCCATCCATAACAACAAAGGTTAAGTCTTTGTTGTCCAATTAGACACAACCACAAACATCAAAATCCACATATAAGTTCATTATCAAAATCTCGTTTTCCTTGATGATGACTGAAATTTTTGACACAAAATTTGGTTTTTTTGTAGCAACAATAATGTAGAAAGCTATTTGTTACTATTAATTAAGTACAAGCATAAAATTAATAGACAAACCTCAAGCACATTAGTGTAGATCTGAAAAATTCAAGATGAAGGAATAAGAAGAATGGTCTATTTACATTGCTAATTAGGAGAGATTTGAGACGGAAATTTAGAGTGGAAAACTTAGCCCAAGTAGCAAATCACAAAGATGAAGTTTTAGAAATATTTTTAGAGAGATTTTGGTGTTATTTGAATGAGGTGAAAATGAGATATGAAAAAGATAGGGAATGAAGAAAAGGGAATCAAACCCGTGTAAATCCCATCCCAGCTCCACTCGGTCGAGTGAATTTTTCACTCGGTCAAGTGGCCGAGTTCACTCGGTCGAGTGCCCTATTTTCCAGGATGTTCCCATCTTCTGGAAAATGGTCCACTCGGTCGAGTGTCAGAGCCCACTCGGTCGAGTGAGAGGTTACTCGGTCGGGCGCGAACTCGTACTCGGTAGAGTGGTTGCTTATGGTTGGAAATTTCGAGTCAAATGAGAACGATGAAATCCCTGCAACACAAAGAGAAGGTTCGGGAGTCCACCGGCTTTCGTTGACTCACCCGAGTTAGCTCATACGTCATCCCATTTTACTGTCTTTGTACATTATCGTAGTACTAATAACTACTCTACCAACATAACTCACCAATCATATCTAACAAATACACTAACATGCTTTCATTTAACACTCGGTGCAAAATTTAAAAAGCAATGTCAGCATTCAGATACCAATATATACTACTATTTCTAAGCATACTACTCCTAACAACCTAGCATTCAACTTCCACACTTTCGTATATCATGGCAAGTACTATATCATACAAGAACTTAATGTAAATCACACATTCATGCAATCATTCCACCATACAAATTTCCACATAACGTTCACCCATGCTTTTAACCACCCACGTAGTGACCAACCAAGACAATAGGCACTAGTATTGATATGAGGGCGCCAACTCATCCAAAACTGATCTCCTATCGTACTCAAGCCAGGTTCATTTTATTAGACACACATAGGTTCGTTTTAGAACATTGGTTTAGGTTCCAAAATCGTCGCTCTAACACCACTACACCCCCTTCTTACCCGGCCAAAGTAATTGGGAGATGTTACCTACTCGGTTTCCCGAGGCGGTGAATCGGAGTTACAATAAAGAAACATTTATTATAAATGACAAGTTTAGTGATTAAAAACCATAAACTAATGAATAACATACAACTCATGGCTACTATACTCATCTAACTAGTTATACTCGTCTCGTGACTCATAAACCTCGTCCCGTCTCCCGCGTACTATCCAACAATCTGTATCTAACCTGCTCCCCATATGACCAAAGGACATCATATGGATCAACACAGGCAACCCAAAAGAGACAGGTGAGAATTACACAGAAATAAAAACGTCAGTTTCAATAAGCAAATAAAGTACTACACGACTCAAATGTGTGAATATGCAACATGACTACTAATGTGAATCAGACGTTAACAAACAACCACCACCATGGTACCGGGACACGCCCAGACATACCGACAACCACACTGGTACCAGGACACGCCCAGACATACCAACAACCACAAACAGGTACCGGGACACGCCCTGACGTACAGCGTCCGGAAGCCAACCAGATCCCCTGCCAGACGTCGTGTATCAACCACACGAGTCCCTCCGTAACGTAAGTCATTAATGTGCACATCCCTCTTGGAGTGGAAAGCTCCAAGAGGCGACTTAAGCGTAAGACGGTCTCCCAACTGTCTTACGTCTCCAAAACAACAACAACAACAACAACAACAACAACAACAACAACAACAACAACAACAACAACAACAACAAATCCTCCAACATATATGATAATGACCAATACATGAACCACAACCAACATATCATAATCATCCTCTTAATGATGTGATTACCACTAAACATGTTATAATGCAAATACCCTAATTATGCAAGACTAACTACAACATCAACATAACAACATCACGTTATTGAAACCGAGTAGGATTAACCTACCTTTTAGCAATCTCCTCAAGCTACTCGAATCCAAGACCGAAACCGTCTCAAGGAACCGTCTCATCCTATACAAATCACATGATCACTATCACAACACATTCTATAGTAATATATACTACAAAGCCCCTTATTATTACCCCTTAATTACCCCAAATACACATACTAATCACTAATTAATTATCCATGATGAATTCCCCCAAAAGTTAGGGTTTAAAAGACTAGAAAAGGGGAGATCTTTACTTACTAGGTGAAGGAGATGAAGAGGAAGGTGGTAGATCTTCTAATCCAAGCTTGAATCCCAAGTATAAAGTGTTTGTGAGGGTTTAGAGAGAAGGGAGAGGGTTTGGAGAGATAAGGAGGAAGGTGGGAAATTATTTTAGGGTTAGGGGAGAAAGGGGTTAAATCCTGTATTTTGAAAACAACGTCACTCGACCGAGTGCCGAGTCCACTCGGTCGAGTGGACTCACTCGGCCGAGTGTACCCTTCACTCGACCGAGTAGACCCACTCGATCCACTGCAACACCACTCGGTCTAGTCCAGGTCTAGTGTAAGGCTATTCTTCCCTCCCGAGTGATCTCTTATCGGTCTAAAGGTCCTCTCACGCGTCCCAAGGTCTATGTACGGTTCCCACAAGGGCCGGGTATTACAGAAAATGAGTACCAGGTACTTATAAACTGTTAGATACACGAAAAAACAATACTAAGTGCGTGAAATAGGTGGGCCGTAGATGCTTGAAAACGAGTACTAGGTGCATGAAAATAGATAGATACATGAAAATGATTACTAGGTGCATAAAAATTAATAAAATGTGTTCCGTCTCTATTTCCGTCAATAACCTATAATTGTTCGGCCAAGAAATTTGTTATCTAACGATAAAATTCTATGCCGAATCCAAATATGTCGTTATTTTTAAAAAATAAAATTTTATAAGGTGGAGTTCTCACGGTTCTCATTAGTTTGGTGATTCTTATCGTATCTCAATTCTAAGTATATTTATTAACCACAAATCTTCTCCGATTCTATTATCAAGGGCATTACTTAACATTTATATTACGCATTTACGCCTTTAGTGGATATAAATATATAATGATATAATAACAATGATTTTTTAATATTAACAATAAACTGGCAATCTTATCGGAGTAAAAGTGTTGAACCTTCTCTTTTCTACCTCTTATACAAAATATTATTAATATAAAGTTTTATAATAAAAATTCAAGTGGAGTTAAATGCCAATGGCCGCATGTTAAATTCTTTATTATCTTCATCTAAAGAACTGCGCATTCGTGTGAGATTTATAGCAGTATAATTTAACCGGTCTTATATTAAAACTGTCTTATGGAAAACTAAAATAATTTTATTGGTTGTTGTGTGCCATACATGCCATGTGATAGTTTTTTTCTATTTTTGTGTTGTCTTTTGATTGGTGGCTTGATTATTTAGTTTATAAGTCAATATCTTTCTTTAAATATAAAATTTTGTTGCTCTTATAGGTAGTCTTTCAAAATGTATAAGGTCATGTCCCTTTCGGCTTAATTACAGCTCACTTTAAATCAGCTCAGCTCAACTTATTTCAGCTCTATTCATCTCATAAATTTCAATTCAGTTCAACTACATGCAGCTCACTTCAACTCATTTCAGTTCACTCAATTAAGTTCAGTTTAGCTGGAATTAGCCCACAAGAACAGGGCGTAAGTATGTTCATAGTTACAAATTCTTCTACATAGTTAAATTTTGTAGTACGATTTTTACTTAGCGCATTACTCTTTGGCCAACATTTTCCATTTACATACCCCTAACAAAAAAACGATTTAAATTAATGCCTCCCAAGTTCCCCCATAATGTTTTAAATGAATCAAATTTCTCCCAAATTCCCGTACAATGTTTCAAATGAATCAAATTTCTCCTTATGACAAATAATTTATCTATAAATGTGTATTTAATTCGCTAATCGCAAATTATCGATTGATCAATGTTTTTTACTTATATTTATTTCAATTTTTTTGAGTTTGGTTTTCGGGTTATTTGAGGAATTCTTGGGTGACCATGGGGTCAACGAGGCGGGTTGACGAAGGCGAGGGAAAGGCCTGTAAGCCGTCGGTGGTGGTCGAAGGTGTGGGGGGAGTGGCCACGATGGGGTTGTGATAATGGGAGAAATGGATGCTTCTTCATTGGGGAGAGTGAGTGTAGTACACGGATATTTAGAGACTGACAAATGAACCTTGAGATGCGTGAGAGGACCTTTAAGCTTGACGGAAACTACTCATGAGTGAGACATGTGATGTGATCAATATTTGAGCATATTTAGTCCCCGAATTAGCCTCGTTCCTATGCTTTTTAGTGCATATTTGGGTCATTTACTATCTTTAGTCCTTTGTTTTGCATATTCTTTGAGGTTTTGTTTCCTTGGTAGGAGAGGAGTGCAAACCTTGCATTTTCATGGCAAAATAGAGCTAAATTGATCGAATCTAATGACCAAGCATCAAAGAGAAGACAAGACTAGAAGGCCTTTATACATAATGTAGTAGATGGGCAATGATGAAGAATATCCTTGCATCTCCGACAAAATCCCGGAGGATTGTTAGAAGAAGAAAAGAAGAAAAGAAGAAATGGCACGCTGGACTAGGATCCGAGCGTCTCACCTATCGGGACGCTCGTCCAGAAGCTCCACAATTTGAGCGTCCAAGCTGCTAGGCCGCTCGTCCACCGCCTACACAATCCGCTCGTCCCGACCTTTTGGATGCTCGGATTGTCCTCCAGTACAACACGTCCTCTTCTTTCTCTATTCGAGATGCGCATATTTTTGAAAGACTAGCTAAAAGGAGACCCGCATCTTTTCTTGAGAGGAGTGATTCCTCAAGGACCTAATCGTCATTTAAGCCCTTAGTAACCCTAATTTGTGCACCTAATCCCCACTATAAATACCCCATTAGTCTAATTAGATTATCATGTTCTTCTTATCAATCTTTAGTGTAGTTTATATTATTCTAATCTCCCTTTAATCTTGTAATCAACTTCTAATCAAGTCTTAATACAAATCTCATTTCCTTAATTTCTCTATTGCTCATGTTTTATTTTGGGTAATTGAAGATTATTTTGGTTTATTGGGAGATTGACAACCTTCCATCAATCATCAAGTACTTCTTTTATTCTTTGCTTTATTATTTGGAATCATCTTCATAGGTATAATCTCTTTTACTCTTGCTTTAATTAATGTTAATCTTTCTTACTTGTTCATCATGTTTGGCTTTGTTAGTATGATTGACAACCTTATTAACATGTTAAACTTGATCATGAGTGAGTAGTTTCTTTAGCTAGGATTAATGGGTAATTAAGGGAAACCAACATGGGGATTGATTCATGCTTAATCTAATATGTTCCATAATTAAATTGCTTGCTTGTTGTGACGTCAACCTATGCACATGTTATGTTTGATGAAATGCTAAGCCTATGAATCCTTGCATTTTCACCCATCACCTATCTCTTCAATGAGACTTGTAAGATATAAACCAACTCGAGTCTCATTAGACCATGCATAATGTTGAATAGGGAGGATTAAATCGACTTTTAGGTGTTGTACAATCTAATCGATTCGGCTTCAGGACCCAAACCTTCTTAGGGATTGTAAGATATACACTAACTCGATCCCATCACAACAATAATTGTTTGCCTATAATTGAGAACATGTTTGTATGATCAACTCCCATCATTCCCCTATGAACCCATGACATCCTAGCACTTTTAATCATTTGTTTACATCCTTCCTTTTATTGCTTGTTTTACTTTATTGCTTACATTAGTTTAGAACACAACTACAAACCCCAACAATTGTGACACTAGCATAAATTGAGATAGATAGACTTAGAACCCAAAGCACACCGTCCCATGGATCGACCTCGACTTACAACTAACTAGTTGTTTGTTGAGAATTATAAATGTGTTTGATTGAGAGCCCCAACGACACTCTTCATTAAAATGGCGCCGTTGCCGGGGACGATGTTAACTTGATTTGATTTTCTTTGATTGTTATTAGTTGTATCTTTCTTTGCCTTGGGGAAGTAAAACTCCTCAAGGTTTGTTCTAATTGTTTTCGAGTTGTTTGATATTTTGCATGTCTAGAAGATCACAAGGTAACTTGTTACCCATTGATCACGAAATTGAAAGGACTTTGACAACCAATAGAAGACTTGCTAGAAACACTTTGAGAGGTATTGGTGAGGTTGTAGATATTCAACCGAATACTCTTGAGTTCATCAACCCTTTTGCAAGAGAAGGTGAGGAGAACCCAACACAAAATCAACCCACAATGCCTAAGTTTTCATCACATTCCGTACCAACCGAGGAGAACCTACCCATTGGAACTCCCACACCACAGCACTTAACCGGAAATTTCTTTGCCAAATCCGCATTTATCCAATTAGTCGAAAGAAGCCAATTTGGGGGGATGCCTAGTGAAGACCCTCATTCTCACATGGAGACTTTTTGTGACTATTGTGATGCGATTTCACAAACCGGAGTGACTCAAGACCAAATTCGATGGGTCTTATTTCCTTTTTCTCTAATTGGTACCGCGAAACAATGGTTGAAGAGCCTTGATAAGGCTACTCTTGGAATTGACTCTTGGAAGAAGTTGGCTCTAGCTTTCTACAAAAATTCTACCCTCCGGAAAAGACTAACATGCTAAGAGCACAACTTACGAGTTTTAAGCAAAGGGACGAAGAATCTTTGTATGAAGCTTGGGAGCGATTCAAAGGAACTTGTCGCTCATGTCCTCATCATGGACTTAGCGAGTGGTTCTTGGTACAACAATTTTGGAATGGACTTTATGAAGACTCCCGAAGCATTCTCAACATGGGATCAAATGGTATGTTCACCGAAGTTGACGATAATCAAACTTGGAACAAGATTGAGGAAATGGCGGTCCATAATTCACAATATAGTAGACCTCGCAAGGCTACTAGAGGAGGAAAGCATGAAGTGGACTCTATCACTCAATTGGGTGCTCAACTTAGTGCTCATATTGATACCGTCAACTTGAAGTTTGAGAAGGCTATGACTAAGCTTGAAGAAGCCTCAAAATCACCAAAGCAACATGTTAATGCCATGGTGGCATCTTCATCAATCCCAAGTGGGATATGTGAGAATTATGGAACTTTGGGACATGACCAAAGTGAATGTAGGGGAACAAATGAGCGAGTGAATGCCTTTCAAGCATACAAAAGTGGTACCCCTTATTCCAACTATTACAATGAAAACACCAAATTCCACCCAAATCTCTCATACAAAAGCCAAAATGTTCAAAACCCTCAACCAATATACACCCCACCTCCCATGAGAAACCAAAATCAAAGACCCTCTTACAACCAAAACCAAGGTTATCAAAATCAAACTCCATACAATCAACAAAATGACGAAGGTTTTGATGTTCAAAAAGCGGTCCTCCAAATGCAAAAGAATCAACAAGAATTTTTCACTCAAATGCAAAAAGATAGCCAAGCAAAAGACATCACCATCAACAACATCCTAGCCCACACAAAAATGTTGGAAACTCAAATGACCCAACTAGCATCTTCAAGCTCTCAAAGACAAAAGGGGTAATTACCACCTAAAAGTAATCCCCCAAGACATGAATCGGTTAGTGCCATCCACTTGAGGAGTGGTACAAGATATGAAGGACCAAAGAAGCAAGTTGAGGATGAAGTTGTGGAAGCTAGTGACAAAGAAAGAGTTGTGCAAAACTCTAAGGAAGATGAACCCACAAATCAAGAAGTTTCAAAGAAAAGTGAAGAAAAGGCCAAAGAGAAGGAGCCCATTGTGATTAGACTTCCATTCCCGAGTCATCAAGCTAAGCCTAAGTTTGATGACCAACTTGGAAAATTTATGGAGATTGTGAAGAATTTAGAAGTCTCGATTCCTTTCACGGAATTGATCAATCACGTTCCGGCCTATGCAAAGTACATGAAGGACATCCTTACAAAGAAGAAATCAATCCGGAAGCTTGAGACTATTGCCTTCAATAAGGTGATTAGTGCCATCCCTCAAGGGAGTTCACCTCCAAAACTCAAGGATCCGGGAAGTTTCTCCATTCCGTGCACTATTGGTGACACTACAATAAACAAAGCTTTATGTGACCTTGGGGCAAGTGTTAGTGTCATGCCATATTCGGTTAGCAAGAGGCTAGGAACGGGAGAACTTAAATGTACCAACATCACGCTTCAAATAGCGGATAGATCAACTAAGACACCTTTAGGGGTATGGTAATATGTTCCCGTGAGAATTGGAAAATTCTTCATCCCGGTGGATTTCGTTATTGTTGACATGGAAGAAGACTCCAACATTCCTATTATCTTAGGAAGACCTTTCTTGCACACCGCGGGAGCGGTGATCGATGTGAAGCATGGAGAGCTCACCCTTGAAGTGGGAGATGAAACCATTACTTTCAATCTTGACAAGACCATGAGAGCTCCCGATTGCAGAGCCATGTTTTATGGTTGATCACTATAGCCGGAAGGATGATAGGAAGAAGTTGGAATTTCAATGGAAAAAGAAAGTGGATGATGCTCCATCAAAAGAACAAGGAAATAGCAACAATGAGAGCTTGAAAAGCTCACCCATGACAAGTGAAGAAGATGGCCCCATTGGCCAAGACAAGAAAGAAGGAGAGTTGTCTCCATCAACTCAAGAAATTTTTAGTGATCAAGTAGACGAAGTATGCAGTCTTTGGGATGATGAGTTCGAAGGGATATTCAATCCCTATATTGGTAATGCTATGACCCAAGACCATCATGGAGAACAACAAGTGCAGAGATCTATTGAGGACCTTTATCATGATAATGAGCAAGGTTTCGACTACTTCTTCAAGGTGTTGAGTAACATCAACAACACCTTGAACATGCCCCCTTGACATCTCACATTGGAATGAGAGTTTGGTGGAGTCCTCCCTAAACCACCATTTGTAAATATTCTAACTCCCTAACTTGCATTTCAATTATTACATTGCATTTTTGTCACTTTAGGATTTATATTTTTGTGCCTTGATCAAGATATTCATCATTTTGAGAGAAGTGAGGGTGGGACTTATGATTTTATTGATGTGTAGTGCTTTACCTTAGTGTGGGGATAGCAATTGCCTAGGCTATTCATGCCTTTGTCGTGCCCCTACAATGAAGAACACGAGAATTGAAGAATGAAAATGACACGGGTTACGAAGTACCCACGGATGGACCTGAATCCGTGTAGTCAAGGAAGAATCTGAGCGGCCAAATGGATAATCCGCTCATCCTGAAGAAACCCAAGCTTCCAAGTTACCAGACGCTCGTCTGGTAGAGCTGCAGAAATCAAAAATCTGGTCTGACTGTGAATCCGAGCGTCTCAGCTGAGAAACCGCTCGTCTCATTCTGGACGGTCGTCCTTCAAGAAAGACGCTCGTCTTTTTGCCGCAAAATTTTGGGATTCTTCACTGTAAAGGAATCTGAGCGTCCACCCAGAAAGACGCTCGTCTCACCACGAAAAATTCGCTCGTCTTTCCAGGAATCCGCTCGTCCTATGGCGTCTTTTCCTGAGCCAAATTTTGAAGAATCCGAGCGTCCCGACACCTGGTCCGCTCGTCTTCCCCTGCAGTTTCAAATGTAATGGGTCTTTTTAAAACCCTCTTCTCCCATTCATTCTCATTTCTTCAACATACAAACACTACCCAAAACCCAAAAACCCCAAAACCCTCATCCTCTCCATCAACAAAAACAAATTTCCTCAACCGAACTCAACCAAATCAAATCCAAACTTCCTCACAACAAAAATTAATCACTCCTTTTGCAGCAACAAGTGATTCAAACACCAAAATCTTCAAACCTTTGAGTCGATTTTCAAGATACAAAGCAACATTCTTTCATCCTAAATCGATTTGGGTATCACTAAAAATTGAAGATTTCAATCTTTCATTGGTGTAATCAAGCAAAGGAGAATGGCAAGAACTAAAGGAGGCAACAAGGCACCCCAAAAGAAGACACTTTCCAAAAGGCAACTAGCTCTTCAAGCAAAACAATTGTCAAAGGCTTTGGTAATCCACAATGCAAGGTTGGAGGTTCAACAACAAGATCCCCCTATGGAAGCTACAACATCAACAACTCCGGTCATTGAACAATTATCCAATTATCCGGTGGTAATTTTCACTTCCGACTCCCATAGGGAGAAATTCATTTACTTTGCTAAGAAAACCATCATGCCTACTAAGTTTATTTGTGAAGATACATTGTCAAAGTTGGGTGTTCTTGAACAAACCAAAACCTTCTTTGAGTCTATGAGATTGGGTAACTTGTTTACAATGAAAGAATTGACATACCCCTCCCTCACCTTGGAATTTTTAAGTTCTTTGAAAGTCACAAGGGTGGAGACTCGAACCAACATCGAGTTTCGTCTTAAAAATGTTGATAGACGCATAACTTATGGCGAATTGGGTAAGATATTAGGCCTTAGTGATAACCCGAAATATACAAAGATTCCAATCAAGTATGACCCCGCTCCTCTTTGGATGACAATTTCTGGAAAGAAATTCATACGCTTTCATGATTGTCGTGCTCTCTTAGTCCACCATCCGGGCATTAGAGTATGGCATAAGGTCATTGAGAATACTTTGATAGCAAGAAATGGTACAAATCATCTTACCAAACTCGATTGTATTCTTCTTGAGTCGGCCTTGAACATTGGGAGGGAATTTACCAAGCCATACAATGCTCTAAGACTTTTGGTTGAACGATGGCTTAATGTCGATTGTGGCAAAGAAGGCACCGCCTTTATTGTCAATGGAGGACTAATTACCCATTTGGCTAAGCATTTCAACCGGAATTTCAACAAAAATAACACTTATGTGCCGGTTAAAGGAGGCCATCTTATTGATATGGACACCATGATTCACAAGTTTAAGTGGGTCAAGCACGACACTCTTGACAACAAATATGGGTGGTTAACAAATGAACCTAGATCCTTAACCTTGCCTTCCGAAATTTGCCGATTGAATGTTCACCGATCAAACTACCTTCTCCCACTCTCCGAAGAGACCAAGTATATCATTCAACAACAAAGGGGCGAAATTGCCGAGCCCTCCTCCTCCATTATCACCCCACCTTACCCATTTGAATACCACGAGTTCAAACCCAAAGATGTCGAAGTGGGAAATGATTACTTGACTCTACTCATGAGGGAAATGCATAAGCAAGCTTACAATGATAGAGTGGATGCTTACAAGGCCCAATATCCGCCCCTCCTACATCTAGCTAGGCAAGGACTTCTTGATTCGTCTTGTCCTTTGCCTAGTTGGGCGGATAGGGAAGTATTCTTTCCTAGCATTTCTAGTGGTGGTAGACCGGGTGGAGAGGAAATGGTTGTTGAAGAGGGTGGTGACCAAGAAGGAGAAGAAGAAGAGGTTCAAGAAAAAGAAGTCCAAGAAGAGGAAGAGGAAAGTGACGAAGAACAAGCAAGTGAAAGTGAGAGTGGACATGATTCCACATCTATGGAGGTTGATGATGCCTCAAGAGAGGAAGACGATGATAATGATGATACGATGGGTGAGGATTAGCAAACTTTGGAGGCTCCTACATTCTTACACCTCCCTTATGGTTTGTCTACTTCTCTTGTCTTTATTTTATCTTGATCATTTTGTGGAGTCCTAGCAACATTGGAGGACTAACACCTTAGCTTCATTAAGGTGTTCATTATTATTGTTCCCGACTTGTAAAATCCAAAATGACAATCTTTAGTTTCATGCATTGCATTCCATATTCATGAACTCCCCCGAAATTCATGACATTAGAAGTAATGTCTATTTTGGTTTGGGGAAGTCCATGCATATGCTTTGCGAGCTAATTTAAATTATGCTCTCCGCCATAACAAAAACACATGCATCATGTAGTGTAGTTTAGTGTAGTTTGCATTTAGTTTAGAAATCATGCATATTCATTGCATAATTTCCTATCGTATTGGCCATTGAGGACAATGCCCATACTAGTGTGGGGATGGGAAATTCTAACTTAACTTTTATTCAAAATCCAAAAAAAAAAAACCAAAAAAATCAAAAAATTCGAAAAATCCAAAAAAATTGTAAAATTGAAAATCCCAAAACAAGTTCATTTCTTTTATAGTGTAGTCTTGTATATATTGTTTGTATATATTGTGTTTGTTCATCCTTGTTCACATTGATTGACTACGCCACATCCGAGACATGAGGATATTGAAGACCGCATGGTATGATATTTCCAATCTCCTTTTTCCTCTTTATGTTAATGACTATGTGGCTTTATTTTGATTGATGCGGTATAAACAATGTGAATTTAGGATTGCATTTAGATTATTTAGCATATTAGTTGGTAGAAGCATATGCATTAGGATGTATAAATGTTAGTTGCATCATGGCATTTAGTTTGCATGGTTAGAAAATTTTGCGAAACCGTCTATTTGGGAAACTTGACAAGTGTACATAGGCCCTAGTAGATGCTTTTTCTTCTTAAGACGTTGCTTGTTAGAATACTTGTAAAACACCCTAGGATGTGTCATGCTAGTATCCTTTGACCCATGGATTAAGGCCTAGTCAAGAGTACCTTGTGGTGTGATAACTCCTTGGCTAACGTTTATTCCAAGGTGACCCTTGAAACCATGCAACCATCATCCATATTCTGCCATAATTTTGTCATCAAAGGGAATGGGCACAAAAATTGTTCAAAAATTTGAGTTCAAGAAATGAAATAAAAAGTCAAAAAGTTTGCAAAATTGCATCAATATAAAAGAGGAGCAAAAATAGACTCCTATGCTTCAAATATATGCACCCTCCCTACAAATGGGGTGACTTTGAAAATGTTCAAAAGAAAATGCAAAAAGTTGAAAGTTGTCAAGTATTGAAATGCCAAACATCAAAAGAAATGGCAAAAAGAAAGTGTTCTCAAATGTCAAATACCACAAGAAATTGGGGGGAAAAACAATAACAAAGCAAACTCCCAAATGAAACTCAAATACTATTGGTCCCTTTATCCATCGTATCCATTTTTGTGCATGGTAGAGAGGGGACGACCCTTCTTCTTGTCTAGGCAAGAAGGGGAATTATGCGATCCTCTAGTGTTTCTAACACCATAGGGAGTCTATTCTAGACAAAAGCATTTAACGATTGAGGACAAAGGTACCCTAGCTTGACACAACTTGGAGGTGATTTATCGGTATCCTTCTAGGCTTAGTAGTTTGAAGAAACCATATCTATGAAGGAGTGTGTACCCTTAGATTGCTTCCTCTTTAGATAATTTCCGCCACTTAGATGAGGAAAGTGGCTATTCATTTTGTAGATGCATCAATTACTTGATTTTGTGTGCTTTAATGATTGGATGTGTCGCCATTTTGGCAAGACCCACCTTGCCTTGCAAGAAGGCATCCTACCTTATGGTTGTCTTGTTGTGAGTTGAAGGGGCGGAGTGAGACCCGCTAATTGTCTCATATCGGCTATATGAATAGGTTAGTTTAAATAAGGGTCCTAGTTTTTGTCACCTCTTTACTCGGGACGAGCAAAGGTTCGGTTTGGGGATATTTGATGTGATCAATATTTGAGCATATTTAGTCCCCGAATTAGCCTCGTTCCTATGCTTTTTAGTGCATATTTGGGTCATTTACTATCTTTAGTCCTTTGTTTTGCATATTCTTTGAGGTTTTGTTTCCTTGGTAGGAGAGGAGTGCAAACCTTGCATTTTCATGGCAAAATAGAGCTAAATTGATCGAATCTAATGACCAAGCATCAAAGAGAAGACAAGACTAGAAGGCCTTTGTACATAATGTAGTAGATGGGCAATGATGAAGAAGATCCTTGCATCTCCGACAAATTCCCGGACGATTGTTGGAAGAAGAAAAGAAGAAAAGAAGAAATGGCACGCTGGACTAGGATCCGAGCGTCTCACCTATCGGGACGCTCGTCCAGATGCTCCACAATCCGAGCGTCCAAGCTTCCAGTCTGCTCGTTAACTGCCTACACAATCCGCTCGTCCCGACCTTTTGGACCCTCGGATTGTCCTCCAGTGCAACACGTCCTCTTCTTTCTCCATTCGAGATGCGCATATTTTTGAAAGACTAGCTAAAAGGAGACCCGCATCTTTTCTTGAGAAGAGTGATTCCTCAAGGACCTAATCGTCATTTAAGCCCTTAGTAACCCTAATTTGTGCACCTAATCCCCACTATAAATACCCCATTAGTCTAATTAGATTATCATGTTCTTCTTATCAATCTTTAGTGTAGTTTATATTATTCTAATCTCCCTTTAATCTTGTAATCAACTTCTAATCAAGTCTTAATACAAATCTCATTTCCTTAATTTCTCTATTGTTCATCTTTTATTTTGGGTAATTGAAGATTATTTTGGTTTATTTGGAGATTGACAACCTTCCATCAATCATCAAGTACTTGTTTTATTCTTTGCTTTATTATTTGGAATAATCTTCATAGGTATAATCTTTTTTACTCTTGCTTTAATTATTGTTAATCTTTCTTACTTGTTCATCATGTTTGGCTTTGTTAGTATGATTGACAACCTTATTAACATGTTAAACTTGATCATGAGTGAGTAGTTTCTTTAGCTAGGATTAATGGGTAATTAAGGGAAACTAACATGGGGATTGATTCATGCTTAATCTAATATGTTCCATAATTAAATTGCTTGCTTGTTGTGATGTCAACCTATGCACATGTTATGTTTGATGAAATGCTAAGCCTATGAATCCTTGCATTTTCACCCATCACCTATCTCTTCAATGAGACTTGTAAGACATAAACCAACTCGAGTCTCATTAGACCATGCATAATGTTGAATAGGGAGGATTAAGTCGACTTGCAGGTGTTGTACAATCTAATCGATTCGGCTCGGGGACCCAAACCTTCTTAGGGATTGTAAGATATACACTAACTCGATCCCATCACAACAATAATTGCTTGCCTATAATTGAGAACATGTTTGTATGATCAACTCCCATGATTCCCCTATGAACCCATGACATCCTAGCACTTTTAATCATTTGTTTACATCCTTCCTTTTATTGCTTGTTTTACTTTATTGCTTGCATTAGTTTAGAACACAACTACAAACCCCAACAATTGTGACACTAGCATAAATTAAGATAGAAAGACTTCGAACCCAAAGCACACCGTCCCATGGATCAACCTCGACTTACCACTAACTAGTTGTTTGTTGAGAATTATAAATGTGTTTGATTGAGAGCCCCAACGACACTCTTCATCAACATGGCTGTACAGTGGACCTAGTGTGAGTTATACTAGACCTAGTGAGGGCATAGTGTGAGATATATTGGGAATTAGGTTTTATTTTAATTGAAATTAAAAATAAAAAATTAGAGAACAATAACCAACTTACCAATTGAAGAGACGAAAAATGATGATGGAGACGAAGTAATAGTGTGAGCAGCAGTGCAAACGAACAGTAAGACGAAGCAGCGCACGAAATATTTAGGAAGAAACACGAAGGAATGCAATAAAACGCTTAAAAGAGGAGTGAAAAATAAACTAGTGGAGTGTTGGTGAGTGCTGAACTGCTGATAAGAAAGGGAGATGGATGACGGTTGTAGGGTTATTGGAACGTGAAAGGGTTTTTATTTCTAAAAAAATCTGCTTTTTTTTTTATTATGTAATTGGCATCGGTTTTAATTTTATGACCGATGGCAATATTGCTAAATTGGCATCGGTCCTATACTTACAACCGGTGCTAGTTATCTAAATACACTATTGGCATCGGTTCTTTAATTGAAACCCGATGCCATTATTTATTTAAATTACATTTGGCATCGTTTCTTTGTAGAACCGATGCCATTGTGGCGATGCCAATTGCCTTATTTGTACTAGTGAGTGGAAGTTGTAGTGGACCGAGTAGGTCCCACTCAACCGAGTACACACCATACTCGACCGAGTGTGGCGTGTCAGATCTCGTCTTATATAACTCGAGATTCCTTTTTCCCAAACCCTAAATCATTCTCTCTCTCTAGCAACCAGAAAACTCTCTTCCTTCTCTCTAAAACCCTCCCAAACCTCTCATGGCAACCAAGCTTGAAGATGTGAATCTCGTACCTCTTCCTCCACCTTTTATTTATTATCATGGTAAGTCAAACCTTTATCTTTCTCCATCTTTTGTTTAGGCTAACCCTAGATTTATAGGTTTTGGATTATCTTATCAATTAAGATTATGTTTATAGTTTATGGGTAATCAAGGGAAAAATTCTTACATAATAAGGGATCATGAGATGTTTTGTAATAGTATTGTATGACCTATGTAGGAGATGACGACCTAGTGAGTCGGGTGCGGTTTTTCATGTTGCTTATGAAGTCTTGCCATCACTTAATTAATACCGTTTTATTATCATGGCTCCCCTAAATCCTAGCCCAGGGAAATTACCTACGCATATTTGAATTAATGAAATTGACGATAAAAACAATAATTTAGGTAAGCATAATAAAAGAATTGAAATAACAATTTAACATAAATTATAACAATTTGTGAGAGCTTGAAATTTTGAAGAAAACTGACGTCGTGTTATCAATTTTCGATTTTTGTGAAAAAAGCGAAAAAAAAAATTCGGAATTTCGACTGACATGGAAACGATCCGTCGCGGATCGGGGCGACTACCCCTTCCCCCCTAAAAAAAAGAAGAGAAAAACCCGTATGTTTAAAGCCGCGCCATGGAAACCGTGCCGGATTTCGTAAAACACGAAAATAAGGAAATGTGAGTGCGAGAAAACACAAAACATCCTGGATAGGCCTGAAGAGGCATGAGCATTCTGGCGGGAGGTTTGAGGTGTCAGGAAGAAACACAACTTGAAAGGGAAAATTCAAGGTGGGAATCCTGAGAACAGCCTAAAGAGGCGCGAGCCAATTGGCGATAGAAGCCAGCTCTCCCCTTTTTTCGGAAAAACGCGTTGATTGTTTTGTATAATTAGGGATGTTTGTGCTTCATTGTTTCATCATCCGAAACACGAAAAACATCTCTACAAAAATCTTTCTTCTTCCACAAAATTATTCATGGATGCTTTTGAAAATGAGTTGCGACAATGGTGTCGGGATTTGTCGCCTCCCGAGAAGTATCAACTGGTTTGCATGGGAGTTGGTCAATTGTTGGTGCTTCATCAAGTCAAGGTGCAATCCTCATTTCTTGAAGCATGCTCTCGGTTTTGGGATTCGAAACATCATGTTTTCGTTTTCCCGAAAGGTGAAATTTGTCCTATTGCCGAAGAAGTAGGAGCCATTGGTGGGTGGCCGGGTGGTGTTCCGGTGCTTCCCCCGACTCGGTTGTGTTATAAGGAGAAATTCCGTTCAATGTTGGGTTTGTCAACAAGTCAAGTCAAATTTATCCTTGCTCCTCATGGTGTGGATATGTTGGCTCTTATCAACATTTTTTAAAACCGATTGAATGCCAATGTTTCGGAGGTGGCTAGGAGAAGGGGTCTTGCCTTTTGCCTTGTCTATGCATACCTCTTTGTTGATGCTTTGAAGAAGGAGGGGCCAAAATGCTATGGTAGCATGACCCTTGTGCACGTAGTCGAGCAAATGGAGCATGGTAGAGATCCATCATGGTTGGTGCTTGGCGAGATCATCCAAGCCTTGGACAAGAAGGGCTCTTGTGGAGAAGCTCCTTTGTTTGGATCTCCAAGGATCCTCTAAGTGTGGCTATTGGAGAGGCTAAGGTATGTAGAGCCTCCGGTTGATAATTCTTCTTATTCCTTCCGTCAACTTACCATAAGGAAGAAGTTGTACTCGGATAGCTTCGCATCGACCGAGGCCTATTGGGCCGCAAGATTGGCGGAGGAGTGTGGTCCTCACATCCGTTGGGTGGTGCCATGGTGGAACTTGAGGTCCTTCACGGGGTTGTCCGCTTCGGGTGTTAGTCCTCGCTCTTTGATGGTGGTGGGATTGAAGGTTGCTTCCTTCATCTATCCCAAAAGGCTCATGAGGCAAATGGGGCGTCAACAAAAGGTGCCCGCTCAAGATACCCTTGTCCAAGAGAACGTTTTTCGAAACTCCGAGCTCGTGGAGGTCTTCGAAAGATGGTGGGCCACTCGGCCGCTTTGGGAGGTACCAAACCTCGTTGCCACGACATGGGTGACTCCCGCTTATGTCAAGTGGTCAAGAGCTCAAACCTTGGAGGAAAGGTCCAAATCTCGTAAGGACGAGGTTGTTGACTTGAAGTATCGAGAGGTTGGCAAGGCCAATCATGCCTTCTTTGAGGACTATGTTGATGGAGCTAGCCCGAATGTGATTAGGCCACCAAAGAGGAGAAGCTCGGGTCCCAAAGATGTAGTGGGCCGTGTATGGGCTCATTTTGGACCGATCATGGGGTCTTGCAAGAGACCGGAAATCGTCGCCATTGTAGATCCGTTGAGGATCCGTTCTGAAGGGGAAGTTCATGCTAGGCGGGCCAACAAGAAGAAAAAGGGGGAGATGTACCCCGATGGAAAAGGCAAGGGTAAAATGGAAGAATGAAGACCTCCATTACCCACTTTATTATTATGTTGTATTAGTGTCGTGAGTTTTTTATTATGTTGTACTAGCTATGTTTTGTGTGTTTTGTGCTAGTTTTATTATGTGAGGTATCTTAGTCGACACCTTAGCTTTGACAAGTTGTAGACTTGTCGAGCTTCATTTGTTGTTGAATTGTTAATCCTTCTCATTATTAATTAAATAAGAGGATTGCTCGTGTCAAAAGAAATTGTGAATGCTTGTTTCTTCCATCCATTTGTAGAGGCAATTCGGCTTGAATTATCCTAAACATTTGCACTTAGGAAATGGGATTTTTGTGGGAAGGGAGAAAGGCTTCTTTCTTTGTATTTTTGTGGGAAAGGGAATGTTTTTCCCTTTCTTTTTGGAAAGGTTGATATGGGTGATGTTTTGTATGTGGGTAAACATAAGGGTATGTTTTTTTTTATGGGGATGGTTGTATCCTTCTTGTGTAAGAAAAGACTGCCTACGTATCCACCTGAAAAGGTGAAATCAAACCATGATCTTAGTTCGAAAGGTTTTGTAAATTTTGATTGGGTTTTGTGGTTGTATCCCTCTCGTAGGAGAAGGACTGCCTATGTATCCACCTGAAGAGGTGAAATCAAACCATGCTCGTAGTTCAGGGGGGTTGTTTTTGTTTGTTTGAGTGCAAATGGATGTTGCCTTTGACAGATAAAAGGGCATTCGAAACGGGCAAGGTGCCGCAACTTAGACTCGATAAAACATGCAATTTCAAATCAGAACGCGTTGAGGAACTTGACTTGAAAGGGTTAAGGTGGTCGCTAGTTGTAAACCTAGGTGGTCGCTAGTTGTAAAACTAGGTTGAGGTTACTGGTCGCTATGGTTCAAGGGTAATATTTCTTGAATTGGTCTAGGTTGGTCGGGTTTGTGAAATCCTCCCCGTCTAGGTCACTCAGTCTCACTGCGCCCCCCGAAAGTATTTTCTTGACCAGGTGTGGTCCGACCCAATTGGGTTTGAATTTCTCCCTCGGATCGACAAGTAGTGGTGCTCGAACCGACTTGAGCACCAAGTCGCCTTCCTTGATGTTCCTGAGTTTAACCTTCTTGTTGAATGCCCATTGTATACGTCGTAGGTATAGCTGGACGTTGTGCAAGGCGTTGAGACGCCGCTCGTCTAGAAGTATGAGTTGTTCGTACCTTCGACGGGTCCATTCCGCCTCAGGAACTTGATTCTCCAGTAGGATGCGTAGAGATGGGACCTCTAACTCTACCGGTTGAACCGCCTCCATGCCATATGCTAGGTAGAAGGACGTGGCGCCTGTCGGTGTTCGAATGGAGGTTCGGTATCCCCAGAGTGCGAATGGGAGTTTGCTCGGCCAATCGCGGTAGTTGTCTTGCATTTTCTTGATAATGGTGACAAGATTTTTGTTTGCTGCCTCTACCGCTCCGTTGGTTTGGGGACGGTAGGGGGATGACCGATGTCGTTTGATCTTGTATTTGTCCAGCAAGGCCTGTGTTTCCGCCCGGAAGTGAGAGACTTGATCGCTGATGACTTCATGGGGTACCCCATATCTGCAGATGATGTTGTCCTAGATGAACTTGGCCACTTGTTTAGCGGTCAAGACTGCATAGGACTGTGCTTCCACCCATTTGGTGAAATAGTTGATGGCGACGAGGACGAAACAATGCCCTTTGGTGCCTACCGGGTTGACTTTCCCGATGACGTCGATGTTGAATGATCATAGATCCTAATTAGACACTCTAATTAAATGTCAAATTATCTCATAACTTGAGTTTATGTGATTTATGTAACATGCATGCAATATAAAAGCATATTAATATAAAAGAAGAGGAAAACAATTTTCCTTACATTGAGAAATGGTAGTATTTGGGCACAACCAAGATCACCCATCTTGGTTGTTCTTGAGCTTAAAATAAATGGCAAGATCCTTCATCTTCAAGTGTCCAAAATAGAACACCTCCTTTTTTTAAGCACCCAAGAACTTACCCAACAACCTTACTAATATTAACTAGATATTAATAAGATTACCCTTGATAATATGTAAATATTACTAACAATCTTAGTAATAATTTTGTTTACTAACATCTTACTAAATTATGGTTTTAGAGAGAAAGACCAACAAGCTTTTCACATGCAAAATACACAAAATGAAGTAGTGTGTAAAAAGAGCAATTGTTGGTCCATAAAGAGGAGGAAAACCGGGTGGGAGTTGGTGGAGTGAGGGAGTGCACTTGTTTTTATTTTTTTCCAATCTTATATCACATGCAAATGATCATAAGATGACTTATGGAAGAAACAACAAGTAAAGTGAAATGATTATGTCTATAATCATCCACTACACTCCATTTACACAGTCCAATAGTTGGAGCTTGTGTCCTCCACAAATTAGTGTGATAACATTTATAAATCTCTTATAGGTTCACAAGGGTATACTTCGTATTTTATCAGTTGATTAACGATTACCTAATAACGGTTGGCTTGCTAGAAAGTTTGACGTTATTATCATACTGGTGGCGGTGATCAACTGGTCCCTAAAAGTCACACCTAAAGGATGTGTTTGAGAGATGTGGTTATGGAAATGTACTCACATTGATGCCTTACATGACTAAAAGGTTAGTTCATGTATTTGACTAAACAGTTAGTCAAAGTGTTGATGAGACAATTATTTAATGTCGATTAAATAATATTAGCTGAGACGAATTAACTGTCAATTTGTAAATTGAATATAATATGTTATATTTAATTAATGTATATAAGGTTAGCTTGAACGAATTAAGATGTTAATTCGTAATTAAATGTAATCGGTTATATTTAATTAGCAAATTATAAATATGCGATATTTATAATTAAAGTATATATTATACGATATTGTCATAATAAATTATTACAGACCGGCATTAATAAATCGACTGCAAGCTGTTGTATGTAGACTTATTAATACGGAATAAAATAAATAACAATTTATAAATTATACACTTTATATATATTTTGTAAGCTACCAAAATAAGAATATTTAATCACCTTATCTTGGTAGGTAGGAAAACCGAAAATTAGGAGAGAATACTCCTTATTATTTCGGTGGTCAACAACAAGAAAAGGAAAGAAAAATATCTCCCCTTTTCCTCTAATATTTCGGTTATATTAGGGTTCAAAGGAGATCATTTTTCCTAACTCTCTTTTGACCTAGCATTTCTCTCATCAAAGAAAATAAACACAAAACCCTAAAAATTAATCAGTTAATTGGGGATCTATTCTAGCAAGAACAAAGGCATATCTCATATCATCTTGGGTGCAACTGATAGGCGAATATCATTGCGATATTGTTCTTAGGCCGATTTTGCTAGGACCGAAGGTTGATTTCATAATCTCTCTATTTTGTTTATGCAAATTTCATTTATGACTAGTATTCATATTTATAATTTCGTTATAATCCTTATAATGTTAATGGAAGTATACCGATATTTCCTACAAGTGGTATCAGAGCCAAGGCCACGAAATTATTTTTGATGAATTTCATAATTGAATTTAAACAAAAGGATTTCGAAAGAAAGAAAAAAAATTTCGGCTGAAAAGTTTTTTGGCGTGTAAAAATTTTTTTGTGCCGACTGTTTTTGTTTTTTTTTTTTTTATGATTATTTCCATTTTGATTCATTCATTTTGTTGTTTTAATAAGTTAAAATGATTATGTGATGAATTTGTAGATATTTGATTTAATGAGGATTAAATTAAAATGTAAATGGAAATTGTTTCATTGTTGATAAATTGTTTTTGCTATATATTTTTGACATATAACTTAATTTAACAAAAGTTCAAATCAATTGTGATAATCGGTTTAATCATGATTTAGATATTCTTTTTAATAGGTTAAATTGAATAATCTAGTTTGAATATATGTTTAAATTAAAAGATGTTTATGCCAATCTTGTTAATAGCAACATAAAACAATTTGTTCATTTTTTTTTATCGATAAAAAGGGGCTGTTTTAATTGCCAGCCGAGAGCTTTGAGAAAAAAAATAAAAAAATTTGGTGTTTTTGCTGAAATGCCGAGAAAAAAAAAGGAAGAAAAATTCTGTTTTTTTTTGTTTTGCTCTTTGCCGAGAGCACAAGAAAAGAAAAAAAAAATTAATTTCTGTTTTTTTTCTGGAACGCCGAGACCAAAAAGATAAAAAAAAAGGGTTTTTGTTTTGTTTTGGCCAATATCTATTATACATGATATTTACAATGTATAATAATTGTTGTGAAAAGGTTCACAAATTAAGATACCTAATTATTTTAAAGAGGTTTAAAATAATATTGGATTAATTCATATTACAAGTTTAATATGTATTAAGATGAAATTAATGTAAGTAATTGAGGAATTGTCACTTAATTTGATCAATTAAATAGGTGGTTTGGATAAATTAATCTACATAATTAAGGAATTATGTCTTGCATGTTTAATTTATTTAGTTGATGCATTTTTTTTTGTTGAATGAATCGTTGAATGGATTTATTTACGTATTTTTGCAATCGGTTGTAATTTGTAATACCTAGTGTGGCCTTAGTTAAATTATGTTTTCGTAATGATGGAAACATAATTTTTTATGTAATTTGAGATCTCGTATCTCCATTTGGTTTTCTTTATTTATTATGGTTTTGAAATTAGAATGTAAATAGGTTTATTATGTAATTTTAAAATTGTAATTTTGAGAAAACTAAAGATGGAGATTGGATTGCTCACTCCCGCTACATGGATCAAGATGGAACATCAAGACAAGCTTCTCGGGTCCAAGGATGGATTCCAAAGTTGTATTTATGTTCATTTTGATAGATAGGCCACACTAGGACTTTATTTTGTTTTACATTTTACCGTTCTTATTGCTTTTCATTCACATGATAGTTAGTGCATCATTTTCCGCCTAAAACCAAACCACCTACTAAAATGCATGAAAATTGATTCATATAGATTGTATGTTAGTTTTCATAGGCATACAGATGTCACACAGTTTAAGCCATCACCTTAGTTTATTCATTCACGCATGCTAGATATTAGTTCACTTAAAATGAATTAAAATAAAGTTGATGGGATCTTCCTCTAAAACGGAAATTGAGACTAGTCTTTATAAGGGCAAACAACTATGAATCCCTTCTTCGTCGGTAGGCATAATATGACCCCTTCTACGTTGGGTAAGTAGTTTGTGTTGACTTAGTTTATCTCAACATTATAGTCCGAAGAGTTTCTCGTGATTATGATGGACTAAAGATAGAATTTACAGAAATTTATCGACCAAGAATTCTATGATAGAGAATTAGCCAAAAGGTTGGCTTATCAATTTACAGATAATTGAGTCTTGGGATCATTTATATAATTCTTGAGGGAGGTCAATTGTATAAATGCTTGAGTCTTCGCTTATAACAGTTTTGCATTAAGACTTAAAATCATAACGATGCATATGCTTATTATTTTTATTCTTCTTTTCGCAATGTAGAATTCATTTATATTGATAATACTGTTACAACAAATGGCTGGAAATAACGAAATCCCAATGCCGAGTGCCACACTTGGACGCGAGTCCTGGCTTAAAGTTTTTATGGACAACATGAATCGGTTCACACGATGAAGAATGATGGGTCCAACTTTGCGGACCGGGAGGCAAAGCACTACGGAATGCTTTTGCCATTGCGACGGTAAGCTCAAGTACTTAATCGAGCCAATACCGGTAAAACCAGGCCCCAATGCGAGGAGTTAACGAGTCACTTGCTTATAGTGATTTCGTCATGGAAGCGGGTGCGATAAAGAACGTACTCATCTTTGCAATGGAAACCAATTTGCAGAGACGCTTCATTGCCCAAGGTGCAAACAAGATTTTCACCACGCTCACTAACGAATTCTCAAAGGCACCGAGAATCATTACTTATGAGCATACCTGTCGCTTCTTTGATGCAAAACTCCAAAAGGGCCAACCGGTTAGCCCACACATTCTTAACATGATTGAGAATGTCGAGAAATTGGAGGCACTTGATTGCAAAATCAGTGAGAGCATAGTCATTGACCGAATGCTTCATTCACTTCATGATGGTTTTGCCCTTTTTAGGGCGAATTACTACATGAATGACTTGAAGAAAAGTCCTCATGAGCTACACTCACTTCTCGTACAGACCGAGAAGGATATGAAATTGAGTGGGAGCATGAAGCAGGATGTTCTCATGATTTCCAACAAGAATAAAGGTAAGGGCAAAGCTCCAGGCGACCTAACTGTAGGTAAGCCAAAATTCAAGAAGCCAAGAAACGGTAAGAGTGGGCCTGGTGAGACTAGTGGCTCACAGGACAAGGCAAAGAGCAAGGGCGGTGACATAGAGTGCCACCATTGTCACAAGACTGGACATTGGAGGAGGAACTGTCTCGTGTACCGTGATGACATAAAAGCAGGCCGCGTCGTTCCTGTTGGTATGTCATCTTATATTCATATGATTGAGATTAACCATGCAAGTTTCGAAACTTGGGTACTTGATACTGGTTGTGGTTCTCATCTGTGTAATCATTTGCAGGGCCTAAAAAACATCACACCTCTCGGAAAGGGTGATGTGGACCTGCGAGTCAGGAATGGAGCTAGAGTTGCTGCAGTCTCGAAGGGAACATACGTAATCCAACTCCCTAGTGGTTTTGAGTTATATTTATATAAATGTTACTATGTACTCAGTTTGTTTAAGAACATTATTTCAGTTTCCGTACTTGATAAAGACGGTTTTTCATTTTTAATAAAGGATAATAGCTGTATTTTCTCTTTTAATGAAATGATTTATGGCAAAGCAGTTTCCATGAATGGAATTTACATCTTAGATCAAACCACGGAAATATTACACGTGAATAATAAGAAATTAAAGGTTGGTGACAAAGATCAAACCTATCTATGGCATTGTCGAATCGGACACATAAATGAAAAACGTGTAAAGAAACTCGTCGATAATGGGACTATTCCCGCATTCGATTTTTCTACATATGGCACGTGTGAATCATGTCTTATCGGCAAAATGACTCGAATTTCCTTCAAAGGTGTTGGAATGTGCACTAGTGACCTATTAGGACTCATACATACTGATGTTTGTGGACCTATGTCAATTACCGCTAGAGATGGCTATAGATATTTTATCACTTTCACGGACGATTTGAGTAGATACGGATATGTCTACTTGATGAAGCATAAAAGTGAGTCCTTTGAGAAATTCAAGGAATGCCAGAACAAGGTTGAGAACCAACTGGGTAGAAAGGTTAAAGCACTCCGTTCAGATCGGGGTGGCGAATATCTTTCAAATGAGTTTGATCAACACCTTAAAGACTGTGGAATCGTTTTACAGTTAACTCCACCTGGAACACCTCAATTAAATGGTGTGTCCGAACGGAGAAATCGAACATTACTTGATATGGTTCGATCCATGATGAGTCACACGGTAGTACCTGATTCATTATGGGGTTTTGCTCTTTTGTCAGCTGCTCTTATACTTAACCGAAGTCCGACTAAATCTGTTGACAAGACTCCATATGAAATGTGGAAGGGAACGGTCCCTAACTTGTCCTTTATTCGGGTTTGGGGCTGCGAGGCTTATGTCAAGTGGAGACACGAGGATAAGCTCGGCCCACTATCGGTCAAGACATAATTTATTGGTTATCCAAAAGGAACGTTTGGTCATTACTTCTATTCGCCTACCGAACATCGAGTTTTTGTTGCGGCTAGTGCGACGTTCTTAGAGAAAGAATTTCTCGAGAACAAGACAAGTAATAGAACCTTCGAGCTGTCGGAGATTCAAGAACCAACAACCGAGGAACAGATGGAGGAAGTTATTCCTCCAACTGATGATACGGTTAATATTCCTGAGGAACCTAGGAGGTCGGGTAGAGTCTCTAATCCTCTGGATAGATACATTGGTATGGTCGAGGAGAGTGACGTTTTACTCCTAGAGAGTAATGAACCCGCTACTTATAAAGGTGCCATGACCTGTTCCGACTCAAAGCTATGGCTTGAAGCCATGCAATCCGAGATGGACTCCATGTATGAGAATGACGTATGGGATCTTGTTGATTTACCTAATAAGGTAAAACCTCTATAGTGCAAATGGCTTTACAAAATAAAGCATTCTGTAGACGGGAAACCAGACAGCTATAAAGCACGACTAGTGGCAAAAGGTTTCACTCAAGTGCACGGATTGCATTATGATGAAAGTTTTCCACCCGTAGTTATGCTGCGTTCCATTCGGATCATCTTAGCGATTGCCGCTTTTCATGACTATGAAATTTGGCAAATGGATGTGAAAACCGCCTTCTTAAACGGTTATTTGGAGGAGGAGTTGTACATGGTGCAACCCGAAGGTTTCATAGATCCTGAGAATCCTAAGAAAGTGTGCAAGCTTAAGCGTTCCATTTATGGACTTAAGCAAGCTTCTCGGAGTTGGAATCATCGTTTCGACCAGGTGATAAAAGATTATGGTTTCACTCGATCGGTCGAGGAACCATGCTTATATATCAAGTCGAGTGGGAGAAAGATTGTTTTCTTGATATTGTATGTCGATGACATACTCTTGATTGGGAATGACATTCCTCTCCTATCTTCGGTTAAAGGATGGTTGAAGAACCATTTCCAGATGAAAGATCTGGGTGAGGCACAACGCATATTGAGAATCCGTATCTACCGAGATAGATCACGACGGACGTTATCACTTAGTCAGGAGTCTTATTTGGATAAGATTCTTGAAAGGTTCAGCATGACCAACTCCAAGAAGGGGAACCTTCCAATGACGTCTGGGATGCAGTTGAGCAAGTCTCAGTCACCCACGACGCCCTGAAGGTATTGAGCGCATGAGTCGTGTTCCTTATGCATCCGCAATAGGATCAATCATGTATGCCATGATATGCACACGCCCGGACGTGGCATATGCATTGAGTATGACGAGTCGGTACCAAAAGACTCCAGGTGAAACACATCTTTGGATAGTTGTTAAAAACATCCTTAAGTACCTACGGGGACTAAGGATAGGGTATTGACTTATGGAGGAGATACTAAGCTATGCGCAATCGGTTACGCAGATGCTAGCTTCCAAACGGATCGAGATGATTCAAAATCTCAGTCCGGGTTCGTCTTCACTCTTAATGGTGCTGCGGTCAGCTGGAAGAGTTCCAAACACGATGTTGTAGCAGATTCTACCACTGAATCCGAGTACTATGCCGCTTCAGAAGCAGCAAAGGAAGCTATATGGATGCGTCAATTCTTACAAGGACTTACAATAGTTCCTAGTTCGAATGACCCGATCACCATCTATTGTGACAATAGAGGTGCCATCTTCCAGGCTAAGGAGCCTAAGTCTAGCAACAAATCTAGACATGTACATCGGAAAGCTCACCTGATCCGTGATTACATGGAGCAAGAAGAGATAGTGATTGACAAGATAGCTTCGGATGATAACATCGCGGACCCTCTCACTAAACCGTTGAATTTTGATAAGCATGAAGGGCACGTTATTTCCATGGGAATTAAATGTGTTCCTGAGTTGTAGTAGTTGATTATGGATTTGATACATTATCTTTTTCATATACTATTTATAACTTCATCGTTTTATTATAATATTTTGTTTTTCATGTGGATTCTACTGACAACATTGAACGCCACAAAGTGAACTGAATTACATTATATTTGTTTTGGTCCGTAATCGCCTTAATGAGCTGATAACTCGGCTATTATATTGTGCGATCGATTGATGGTGGGTTCAACGAGCCATAAGTCAAACGGTTGATCGATCGATCACGAGATGCGAGATTATAACGATACTTCGTAGGACGAATTTTTTGTGACAACGTAATGGAGTCCTAAATGTTTAAATACATTCGGTGCCAGGTCGTGGATTGGACGTCCATTGTGTTCCTAGAGTCGATTCTTTTGACTATCGACTGTCTCTTGAGATTAAGGCAGTTTTTGGGTGACTTTGGTTTCTTTATCATGGTGCCGTGAATCGGAGACTAAGTAGATTTTTTTCGGGTCATTTCATACGTGCTTACATCTGCAGGATTCGAGTTGAAGAAAATATCCAACCCTTATCAGGTATAGTTATTTCTCAAGGCCACTCGAGGAGTTGTAACTGAAATGCATGGCCATGCTCAAATGATGATTCGTTTATCAGTTAAGTTACTCTCTAGTCGGGGAAACCACTCTTGATATTGATCACTTGTAAAATACGACCTTTGTGAATACGGATTTTGCAAATTGTTTTACATTGAGTGGGAGAAATTTTAGGATATGAGAATCGGTTATCGCACATACACTTGTGAGGACAAGTGGGAGTTTGTTGGAGCTTGTGTCCTCCACAAATTAGTGTGATAACATTTATAAATCTCTTATAGGTTCACAAGGGTATACTTCGTATTTTATCAGTTGATTAACGATTACCTAATAACAGTTGCCTTGCTAGAAAGTTTGACGTTATTATCATACTGATGGCGGTGATCAACTGGTCCCTAAAAGTCACACCTAAAGGATGTGTTTGAGAGATGTGGTTATGGAAATGTAATCACATTGATGTCTTACATGACTAAAAGGTTAGTTCATGTATTTGACTAAACAGTTAGTCAAAGTGTTGATGAGACAATTATTTAATGCCGATTAAATAATATTAGCTGAGACAAATTAACTGTCAATTTGTAAATTGAATATAATATGTTATATTTAATTAATGTATATAAGGTTAGCTTGAACGAATTAAGATGTTAATTCGTAATTAAATGTAATCGGTTATATTTAATTAGCAAATTATAAATATGCGATATTTATAATTAAAGTATATATTATACGATATTGTCATAATAAATTATTACAGACCGGCATTAATAAATCGACTGCAAGCTGTTGTATGTAGACTTATTAATACGGAATAAAATAAATGACAATTTATAAATTATATATTTTATATATATATTTTGTAAGCTACCAAAATAAGAAGATTTAATCACCTTATCTTGGTAGGTAAGAAAACCGAAAATAAGGAGAGAATACTCCTTATTATTTCGGTGGTCAACAACAAGAAAAGGAAAGAAAAATATCTCCCCTTTTCCTCTAATATTTCGGTTATATTAGGGTTCAAAGGAGATCATTTTTCCTAACTCTCTTTTGACCTAGCATTTCTCTCATCAAAGAAAATAAACACAAAACCCTAAAAATTAATCAGTTAATTGGGAATCTATTCTAGCAAGAACAAAGGCATATCTCATATCATCTTGGGTGCAACTGATAGGCGAATATCATTGCGATATTGTTTTTAGGCCGATTTTGCTAGGACCGAAGGTTGATTTCATAATCTCTCTATTTTGTTTATGCAAATTTCATTTATGACTAGTATTCATATTTATAATTTCGTTATAATCCTTATAATGTTAATGGAAGTATACCGATATTTCCTACACCAATGTCCCATTTACGGATCCATTTTGGTTCTTATATTTGTCGCACAAATACGTGTAAATTTTATTTAAACATCGTATCATGTTTAAATGCTTCCAATTAATTTCGTCTAAATCACTCCGTAAATATATGTGTACCGCTACACATATAGTTTACGTATCAATACTAATCACATTAGTCAATTAGTACTAATTTAATAATTAACTGCTTAATCATTAATTCCCGTCTCAAATAATTTATTATTTAATTATCGCATAATTAAATTATAATTTCCTCACCTCGAGTTCACAACTCGATATCTCACTAAATCAATCTAATCGACTAATCTTTTAGTCATTTTATCAAGGGACTAATTTAAATTGTATCTCATACAATTAATTAGCTTTCGTGTTGGGGCTCGTTCCTTTAGGTGTGACCGAAAGGGATCAAATTTGAACACCGTAAATCTTACGACAGTAACGTCAAACCCTAGTTGGCCAACCGTTACCGATATACGTTGATTAGCTGACTATTATTGCCAATGAATATCCCATGCATATTCCTTAATGAGATTTAATAATATTATCTCGCACTATTGTGGAGGACAAATACTCCAACAATCTCCCACTTGTCAGAGACAAGTTGTGCGATGATTATAACACACAATTGTGGATAAGTCCTTATCCCAACAATATCCTGCTTGTACTCTACAAGGGTGTGTTACCGATTCTCTTGTCCGTTTTAACAACAATCTCCCACTCAATGCAAGGTGTCTTTCAGGTCGCACTTGCACATGAACATATCGTGAGTGGTTTTCTCGATCGGGAGTGTGACTACCTGACCGGAAACATCTCCCACAGATTACTTCCGAGCGTGGCCACGCATTTGTAGTCATAACTCCTCGAGTGGCCTTGAGATGTTTAAACCCAACGTGGGTGGACAATTCTTGTCTGCCCTATCTATCCTATTGCACAATACAGATCACCATGACCCAGTAGATTTCCTTTGGCCCTCTTTCACGGCATGACCTAGGACAAAAACCAAAGTCACTCGGAAACTGTACAGGCTCAGATAATAGTCTCCAGTTTAAAGAATCGACTCATAGGAATATCATAGAAGTCCCTGCCACGACCAGGCGTCTGTAATAGATCTAAGGGACTCTATAAATGTCACTGCCCGGCAAAGTGTCTCACAGTCTGCCTATGTAAACAACTAGTCATCCTTATGACCTTATGGTGCTGAACCTACCATCAATCGTCTTACAATCTAGTCACTCCGAGACGTCACCTCATTAAGTGACTAGGGGCTAATACAATGTTCATCCTATTCACTTGAATTGGGGTTCAACATTGTCTCCACAACCAATTCGGATAAACAAGGTATTCTTGTTTTCAGTCAAACTGAATAATTGAGTTCTTAAAGAGACTCAAACAATGAATGCGAACATGACTTACGTAAATATTAATACGCTATCCAATATTTACATAACGATCTTTAGCAATTAAGGTATACTCTTCAATCACATTGAGATGACATAACCATCATGTCTACCTTATGCCTACGACTTTGGTTAGAGGATTAGCAACAGTTGCATCACTCTAATTTCCATTGCTATTTTCCTTTGTTCTATGCAATCTTTTCATCACATAGAGCCTTTCTAAGTACATGTCTAAACAAGTTTTAGACTCTGGTTCTAAAGCCAGCCAAACACTCCCACTGTTTTCACAGTCTCTCAGGGAACGATATTCGGCTAACAGAACTACTCTAGTTCCATTAAAATCCGGATATCAATTATCTCTTTTACAACATCGGATGTTGTAATGTACTTAGCTTTCGTTCATTATTTGTACGTATAACACTTATACATACACATCCTTCATATGACATCTTTTATGTATGACTCCTCATACATATCTGTTTTATACATGTATAACTTCTTATACATATATGTATAACTTCTTATACATATTATTCTTTATGCACATAGCACTCTTATATGCTAACCATTCCTTAACGAGGCCCATAACATCTTATAAGTGTAGGAATGTTTCCATGTAATCCTTTTACACAAAATTCATAAATTCCTCCAATCAAGAGTAAATCCTCAGTGCTTCTCAAGTACTCAAGGATGCTCTTGATAATCATCTAGTGACACTCACTAGAAAATGATTGGTAATGACCTCTCATATTCTCAACATGATAAGTCCCGATGAGAGAAGCTTTTAGCATATTTAATAGATCATGCAGCGGAAGCACAAGAGATCATATTTATTGTTTAATAACTTGAACGAGTCAAGAATCTTATCACATAAGTCTCTTGACTATAATGCTAATATCCATGGAGATCTATCTCATTAGATCCAGATATTTATGATGCGCCATGCTACTCTCAAATATTCACCCGAGAATATTTCAAGTCACTAATATGTCAAACACATATTTAGACTAAGAAACATCACCTTAGCTACATTTCTAGTCAGTAATATGTCAAGCACATATTTAGAATAAGAAACTCACTTTAGCTCCCACTAAACTCCATGTATCATCATGGTACCTCGACACTCGAGTAATACCATTTTGATAGACTACATGATTGAACCCAAAGTTCCAACTCTTTGACGTATATAGATCACAAAAGGGATCTTTCAAGCATGCCAGGCTTCTTAGCATTGACAAGATCAACAAAACTTCTCCCAAGGAGAAAGTTTCGTTATTCATTTGCCGAATCTCATCCTCATGAGAAGCTATATTTCTAAGAACATACGAATTGATAAAGGCATTTGGGTTGTCACAAAACTCTCTATAACCAACCTAAATTTTAAACATCTTATGTAACCTTTACGACAAGATCAAGGTAACCTACCATAGTATTCACCTTAAATCAAGTCTCGAAAACATCTCGTGTTTCCTTCCTATCACATCTTGTGTAAGGAGACTAATTCGAATTGCATGGTGACACGCCATCACATAGAGTTCATACTATAGAACAGCCTTTGATGAGGGTTTTAGATTCGTCACTTTTGAAAAGTAACGCAATATTATCGCAAAATTATCTCCTTATAACCACTGAGGCACAATAAAGAACGTCTTCTTGCATTATACTCAGTTTGTGGGTCTTGGACTTCCGTAAGTTCAAAATTTCTCCCACTCTGTCTTCCAAAAAATGAAAATATTTCTGCAAAGACAGTATTATGAGCCTCGTTTGGAGGAGTAAAAAAACAAGTGGTTCAATTTTGGATAACCCTCACAAATACACAAATTGGTTCTGAACATAAACATTTATGATCCCAAATGTATAAAAAAACAAGTTAGGGACCCTCCCTACCCATATCTCATATGGAGTCATTAAGGCTATTATAGTCAGGTTTTAAACTTTTAGTGAGAAAATTGCTTACAAAATTGCGAAAAACCTCAAACTATATCTCATAAAGTTTGGTTTATCTTCTTGACTATACATACTCTATGGTTCACAATCTTTTTAGTGATTATCAAGGTCATTACTTGATATTACCCATTTGATCTTCAAAGTCATTACTTTGAAATTTCCGATCAACATTATGATCTTGTCGTGCTTTTGGTTTACTACTTCATTTTGAAAATATAACACGTTTCAAAAATCACTTTTATGTCTTATTAAATAGATACGAGGTTTTCCTATCTACTTAACATTACGGTAAAAGTAACGAAGTATATTTATAACCAACTATCGGCCTTACACATCTGTATGTATATGGTCAATCACCTCACTATTGTGTTTCTTTTCTGCAAAAGAAAACATAATTTATGCACACACACCATAAGATTTTCAATCAAATGGTTGTTCGATGTGCTTATCGTTTATTCGTTTAAACGAATTTACTTGAGGTTTGATCAATTTGGGTTCACCGAATTAGAGACATTAAAATCTACAAGATAGTATAATATTTAGTTTTCGTGAAGAATGTAAAATTCCTCTAACTTGAGTGGTCTAAACCAACCACCAAGTTATCATAGGAGTAGGTACAACCTTTTGTTTTAAATCACATGAGTGATGCCTTCTATGTATAAACATAGATGATTACATTCTTTTAAAACCAAATTTAGGTACATTTGTCCCTATCGAAATCATTGCTACTCTAGCACCATTTCGATAAAAAAATGTCCTATGCTAGACGTCTTACGTTTTATCAATTCATGTAAACTTCTTTACAAAGAAATTATCCATACTTGGTATCTCATACCAAGATAGTGGAACTAGCCTATCCTTTGAGTAGATGTCTCCATCAACTTTGTCATATCGCATACATCTAGGGTTACTTCTTCTTAACTCCCACTCACTTTCACATTCCTCTTTGCTTCAACAAGCAAAAATGAATCTCATGAAGACCTCTCTTCATGTCATTCGTGATATTTTATACACTTAGTAATAGTGAATTACTATAAAGTGAGTGCAACATGTGGCAAATCTCAACTTCTTGCGAAATTGGACTGCCTAACCGTTCAATTGTCATCATATGCCTAAACTCTTTAGCGCATAAACAATCGATTTGACCTTTCTCGAATTGAGCCATTTGACGGTATCATATTGGAGTATTATAAGTGTTTTTGAAAACTCTTTTCGCAAACTTTTGAATTACACTTGAGTAATTAAAACTAATATGTGATCATCATGACGGAGGTGTCACTTCCGAAATCAAGACTCTCTTGATAAAATGTGACTTCCTTTTAAACTCGTAATATGAGTTTACAACATGAAACCCCTTTTTAATATGTATGGACGTTAATTAAGTTGTATAATAACCGCAAAAATCGTTGTAAGCTTATGTAGGTGAATTAGTAAATCATGTTACCAATCATTGCTACCGAATTCCTTCAAAGAAACCGCTTCCTATGAAAGAACGAAACGAGTATAATTATAAATAGAGAAAGGAGGATGAAGTGTGCGATGTCATACATTTATGAGAATGAACGAAAAATAGGAAAAATTAACATTCAATGTTTTAATTTTACTTGTGAAACATCTTTAACAAGTTTTAACATTTATATAATGATCTCCCACTAAATTATATAAATGATTCCAAGACCCAAATTTTAAACAAAAATGAGCATCGCTTGGGCGAAACATCCCATAATTGTGTAAATTCGGTAAGTCACGTTGACTAATTCTACCTCTAGAACTCTTGGTCGACGAATTTCCTTAAATCCATCTACTAGCCCCGGAACACAAGACCGTCTTATATCCCATTGAGTCCAACCAATTTTGGCGTGTGATAACCGCTTACCACCCTACTTACTCAAGGTAAAAAGAGAACACCCCGCTTGGGCGAGCGTGGCTCTAATGAACAAGAGATTCATAGGTGTTACTAATTGGTAAGGCTAATCTCAATTTTAGTTATGTGAGAGATCTTGTCAAATTAGTCATAAATTCGCTATAAGTGAACTAAGTCGGTGAATGTAAATGACGTGAATTGACAATCGCGAAGATAAAATGCATGTGAATGGCGATTTTGGCATGCGCGAAAATAAAAAGAAGCAAAAAAGTAAGCATATGAATAAA
The DNA here is from genome assembly GCF_048544455.1 of Silene latifolia. Classification (NCBI taxonomy): domain Eukaryota; kingdom Viridiplantae; phylum Streptophyta; class Magnoliopsida; order Caryophyllales; family Caryophyllaceae; genus Silene; species Silene latifolia. The sequence goes on along the minus strand of NC_133532.1, from coordinate 90,235,115 downwards.
TCCTAGTATGGCCACCTAGTTAATAAAAACTAGTCTATTACATTTCGGAAATAAACTCCTTGGTCCCTTGCCTCTTCATTCCAAAAGTGACTCCTTCTTGTGGGATTTGGAACACCTTCCAAAAATATACTCCGTCTCGATGTAATCCGTCTTTTGGAAACGCCGGTAAGAACAACTATTACAATTGAATTACATAGCTATTCCTATTATACATTAATTAATAAAATAAATAAAACTATTAATTAATTACAAACCGACGATACGAGATCGTATTTAATTACAAATAAATCGCTATTCCCATTCATTTCGGGTAATAACGATTAAAATTAAACTAGACATACTAGGTTCAACAAGATAAATACTTTAAATAAATGACAATCATTCATTCAACTTAAATAAATATGCTTAAAAATGCTGTAAAATGATGCCAAAATCGCCCTATCAATCAATCGTTGGTATCCATCTCGGTTTTTGTGGATTTAATCGATTTTTAACTTGTAAAAATCAATAATCAACTCTTAAATCTCATTTAAGTCCAAAATAATTGTCCAAACTATTTTGGACCTCAAAATTAGTCCTCACTAATTTTATGATGAATAATTAGTTTGATTTGGTGATATTTTGCTAATTTAATCGGTAAAATCATAATTTTTAAGTAAAAATTCAAAATAATTGAAACATTACCCAAAAATTTGAAACAAAAATTTTGAATATTCTGGAACACTCCCGATAACACTAAAATGTCAGAAAAATTGCCCCAAAAATCCGGATAAAATTTATGAAGAAAAAGATCCATATTTATCGGTTTTTAACCACTAAAACCAATAAACATCAAAACAAGTTGAAATCACATTTTAAACTTCACTTTTAACTTTTAAATAATATTTTCAAATGTACATAAATTTATAATGGGCAGGAATAAATATTTCGAAATTATGATTAGTTTATTTCACTTTTATCGACTTTTATCTCATAAAATCAATAAACATGCAAAACTTCAAACCAACCTTCAAACGTTTTCATACAATCTGTATAAATCATGCATGAAACACCATAAAAATTCCATGGCCCGAATCATCTTTTAACTATTTTTAGTCAATTTATAACTAAAATACGGCATTTTGACTCGGTTTTCTACCAAAAATCATTAAAAATAGCAAAATAACTTCATAAATCACCAAACTTTACCACAAATCTTTTGAGATCAGTAGGTGTGCATTCCCCAAAAATTTCATGCTAAAACCTCTTCTAACACAATTTTTTGAGTTTTTATAAATTATCTCATAATTTATTAATATGCTTAAAATCAACATGCAAATTACAAGCCTAAGCTCTGATACCACTTGAATGATCATAGATCCTAATTTAATTTGCTTGCTTGTTGTGATGTCAACCTATGCACATGTTATGTTTGATGAATGCTAAGCCTATGAATCCTTGCATTTATAACCATCTCTTATCTATTCAACTTGACTTGTAAGATATAAACCAACTCGAGTCTTGTTAGACCATGCATAGAAGTGATTAGGAGGAAAGTAAGTCGACTTGTAGGTGTTGTACAATCTAATCAATTCGGCTCCGGGACCCAACTCTTCCTAAGAACTGTAAGACATAAACCAACTCGGTTCCTCTACAACATTAATTGCTTGCAACTTTGTGAATATGTTTGTATGATCAACTCCCATGAATCCCCCATGAACCCATGATATCCTAGCACTTTTAATCATTTGTTTACATCCCTCCTTTAATTGCTTGTTTTACGTTATTGCTTTCATTAGTTTAGAACACAACTACAAAACCAATCAATTGTGACACTAGCATAAATTGAGATAGATAGACTCAGAACCCAAAGCACACCGTCTCATGGATCGACCTCGACTTACCACTAACTAGTTGTTTGTTGAGAATTATAAATGTGTTTGATTGGATGTGTGACGACCAACTCTTGTCCCGATCAAAATGGCGCCGTTGCCGGGGACGGTGTTATGTGATTAAGTTCTTACTTGTTTGTCTATTTTTATTTGTGCTTTAATCTTGAGGAACTTGTTCCTCAAGGTTCGTTTTTACCATTTTATTGTAGTTTCCATGTTTATAGTTGTATCTTTATCTTGGCTATAATGTTGCCCCAAGACTTGGTACATGGAGTATATGTTGGATCTTTTGAGTATGACTATGGGTATGGGGAGTTTGAGGAGCAAGTCAACACAAACCTACCTTACTATTCATACAATGAAAATCCTAACTACTACCCCAATTTTTCCCACCAAAATCACCACATCCAATATCAATAATAACCACCCACCCAATACCCACTTCATAATGAATTTCAATTGCCACAATACAACCACTTTCACACCCACCCACAACAAGAAGACGAACCCATTCAAAATGTGATTCTCCAAATGATGGGAGATCAACAAAACTTCTTCAAACAAATGCTAGAGGAGAGCCAAAAGAGGGACAATGTTCTTCAAGGTATTGTTACCCAAAGTGAGGGGTTGGAGATCCAAATTGCCCAAATAAAAGAAGCCCAAGTAACTAATCCTCACCATTCCTTAATCATGAATGCGAGTTTGAAGGATTTACCTTTGATGAGAATTGGGAAGAGCCAATCTCTCTGAGCTCTTGTGAATATGAAAGTGTGGTATTTGATAAAGAAGACATGAGGTTGAGTAAGCTAAATACTCTTAGCCTTTGTGAGTATGAGGGTGTGTCTTTTGATGTGGACTTTAAGGTAATGGAGAAGGAGTTAATGAAGTGGAGTGAAGCCCCCATTTATGATTCATATGGAGATAGCGATGACGACAAGCCTAAGGAAAGGAGTTATGATATTGCCTCACTTGAGGACCCCATCCTTGAGAAGTTTGAGGTATGCTTCCATGAGGAAGATGAATGTCTATTTCGTATTGACCATGAAGACCTTTTTGCACCCACCATGTAACCTATGATTGTTGGAGATGATATGTAAGACCTTCTCCAAAAAGTCAAGTCGTCATATAAAAGGTACTTGGTGGAAAAGCTCAAGACCAAAGTTGCAAATAAGCTTACTTGTGGAGATTTGGCACCCACAATTTTAACTCCAAAGGTACGCCGTCATCAATGCCATGAGAATTGTCCTTCTACTCTTGAAGGATTGATAAATTCAAATGCTATCATCATCACCAAAGTTGAAGAAAAAGGTAGTGAGTGGAAGTCCCCGGACAACCATGAACCATACTTCCTACCTTACGCTAACAAGAATCATGGGCTAATCGGTTTGAAGCATCGTAAATATTCAAGTGCCAAGAAAAGGAAGAAAACAAGAATGAATGACAAACTTCCTTGGCCAAGCTTCGTCTTGAAGTTAAGCAACCCATACTTATGCTTATTTGGAGCTTGTTCACAAGCTTTCGATCTTCTTCTAAGAGCCTTTAGCTCTATGGACAAAGAAATTTTACAATGTGAACTAGTTTGATGGAGTCCTATCTCAAACCACCATTTGTAAGACGTTTCTCGAACCTTTACCTTGTATAATATTGTACATTTTGGCACTTTTATTTACAATTTCTTGCATGAGAGTAGTGAGGGAGAGTTTTCTTACATTCTTATTGAGCAAAATTTCAGAAAAAGATAGGGAGGAATAGCAAAAGGGTGCAAGGGTACGATCTTGCAAATAAAAGAAAGAAAAGAATGAAAAACAGCGGAAGACGCTCGTCCCGGGGGCAGGACGCTCGTCCTCAGCCTCCCTGAAGGTACTGTTTAGCACTGACTTGAAATCCGAGCGGATTATGGGACAAGATGCTCGTCGTGAAAAAGATGCTCGTATTATCTATTGGACGCTCGTCCTATAAGACATCTGAAGAAAAATTTCGCACTGAACTAGAATCCAAACGGATTCTGAAGAGGACGCTCGTCTCAATTTAAGCCGCTCGTCTCAAGCTCGATTTGCTCGTCTTTTGTCCACCCCAGCTGAAGCAGAATCCCTGGAATGAAATCCAAGCAGATTTTTCACCAGACGCTCGGACCACCTGCAGGAAGACGCTCGTCCCGACCCTAAAGACGCTCAGATTCCTGCACTTACCTCGAATAATCCGCCCGAGCCCGACCCTCAGCCGCTCGTCCTACACCACTTTTCTATAAAATCACCCCCACCATCCCTCATTTCCTCATCTTATGCAAACCTAATCCACTCATCTTCACCTCCAAACACTCCCATCACAACAAAAATCAACCAAATCCTAACTTTCCCAAATCAAAAATGATGAATCTCAAGGGAAAAGCCAAGACGCTCGTTGAAGCCGCCACCAAGAAATGCAAGGGCTCATCTTCTTTATCCCCTCAAGAAAGGATGCCGCCAAGAAACTTCCATCCCGTGATAAGAGGAGGGGTAGAGCAACTTGAGTACTTTCCGGAGGTACTCTTCACATCCGATGACCATCGCGCTAAGTTCGCAAAGTTGCTAGGTAAGCATTACGAACCAACTCAATTTATTGACACTAGGGTGTTAGAAATCCTAGGTATAAGGTATCAAACCGAAATGTTCTTTGATGGTTTGGGGATTGGGAAATTATTCCATGCCCATGAAGAGACATACCTTAGCCTTACCTTGGAATTTTTGAGTAGCCTCCGCATTGTTTCGAACACACGAAGCACCGTTGGTATGGAGTTCCGGTTGTGCAACCTCGACCATAGCCTATCACTTGACCAATTTGCTCATATTTTTGGTCTTGTTGTACCAACAAGCAACATCAACAAACCCTCTGACTTTGATGTGGACCTAGTTTGGAAGGCTATTTCCGGAGGGATTTCATTCACCAAAAACAATGCTATACCTTTGCTATTCAACACCCGGTGATTCGGATCACGAACGTTTCGTAGCCGGCACCATTAATGGGAGATTCTAACAAGATAGGTGCACTCTCCTCGATTTGACATTCCTTGAGTCCTATCTAAATGTTCGGGGGACAAAGCAATACAACTTCAATACCCCCCTTGAGATGCTTACGAGATTCTACGATTTCTCTCAAGGGAACTCCCAACTTAAGACCTTTGTGATGGGAGGTCTAATTACTATCTTGGCTAACTACCTTTGTCCCGGGTTCAACACCCATGGGACTTATTGTAACATCCCCATACTCCAAGTGCCTTACCAGGACCACTCAGGTATAAAAATGTTACCATCTCGGTTACCCGAGACAATGAATATCATAAGACAATAAAGAAACGTACTTTAAAAGTAATTATAGTTTAAGTGATTACATGTTCAAAACCAAAACTGATAAAAGAAATACAAGTTCTCAAAACTATCTACTGTCAAAATACTATCAAGCGTTAGACACAGCGGAAGACTTCTAAACTGCAACGTGGTGACTCATCCCGCCTATCCCATACGCATCGTCTCATACCGCTCAATAATCGCTCACCATCCCCGAATGGATCACCACGATTTTAAAACATTAAACGGGGTCGATACTAATCACACAATTTATATAAACCAACAACACAAGTAAACAAGCGGCTCACATTGTCACACACACAATCATACCCACTCCAATCAATCTCCATCACCGATCGTCCACTTTGGACCGACCACGCCGAGTGGGGACCGCGGCCGTACCCACCGAATCCCCGCTCATCATACCGAGCGATAACCCTGTCCCATTAATGTGCACATCCCCTCCCGTGGCGGGTTCCACGGAGGGCGAAACTAGGGCATGAAGCCACTCCCGCAAGTGACTCCACTCAGCCGAGAACGCATCTCGAGAACCAGAGACAAACAATCACAACCATTAGACAGCAATCAAAACCAACAACCGTCACAATACGAATACGATAATATTCAACAACCACAACACACCAACAACACATTATGGGACTAATACTGAGTAGGGAAACCCTACCTGGAAAGCAACACAATCAGACGGTCTCACAGCTGATATCAAAAGGCTTCTTCTACGAATCCTCCTCCTAACATACAAACATATAATCACTACCAATCACGAAATACAACAAAACCCTCAAATCCCAATATTAGGGTTTAATTAACTTTAACGAAATACTATAAAAACGGTACGTAGATCTTACCTTCGACGCAAGGATCACAAAGGTATAAAGAAAGGTAAAATCCGACCTTCCAAGCTCCGGGATTTGCCAACAATGCGATTGATGCGAAGAACGTAGTTTGTTTTCGCTTTTGAAAGCAATTAGGTTATAAAAGTGTTTAAAGAAAAGTGGCGGAAGTAATTATATACTTAATCGCATTATTAACAAAACCCGACAAAACATCACCCAGAAACGAGGCTACTCGATCGAGTAGGCCGAGGTACTCGATCGAGTGCCCCTTACTCGATCGAGTATCAAGGTTACTCGATCGAGTACCCAACAGGTCAGAAACTATTTTTAAAATGCAACACACCCTTACTCGACAGAGTAAGGCCTACTCGATAGAGTACCCAGAGACTCATAAAACCGTAGTATTACAGTCTTCCCTCCTTAAAAAGAACTTCGTCCCCGAAGTTCAACCCATACATAAAAAAAAAAACCAAACATACTAACTCGATCAAGACGCAACAAAGCTACTAAGAACTCAAAACAAAACCCCAACTTATAAAACATGAAACCATGAACTTTTAACACCAACTCCACCAACTATTTCTACCTCCACACATCGCTCACGATGTCGTATCAACTACATCATAAACTCTCCCGACACTAACTCCATACACTACCAACTACCATCCTCTAACGCTGCTAGCTCCATAATATATCATCCACTACCAAATCCCATATCAAGACACTCATAGACATCAAACGGAATGTTACATTCTACCACCCTTAAAAGGAACTTCGTCCTCGAAGTTTACTCACACTCATAACCTCATCATCCAACTGTCTAACTCCATACACTACCATCTACCATCCTCTAACGCTGCTAGCTCCATAATATATCATCCACTACCAAATCCCATATCAAGACACTCATAGACATCAAACGGAATGTTACACTTATGCACCTCTTGAGGGTAGTACTTTGATTGATGAGGACGCCGTCTTCAACCACCACCGGTGGTGTGCCTACACTCAAGATGGGAGTGTAGAATAGTTCACAAAAGGGTGTTCTTCTATTATTCTTTTGGGGTGGAATATACCTGGTACCAACCCAAGGTTGAGCCTATATTCACCTAGGCCGAGTTACATCCTCGACATTGAAATCCACCCTAACCCCTCTCAAAGAGAAGAAGTACCCCGCCACCCTCCACCGCCTCGCGGGATACCGGCAAGGCCCATTGCCCCGCCGTCCTATGTGCCTATCCCACCATACCCCACTCCTCATAGGCCATTCGCACCGCAAGTTCCCGATGCTCCGGATATGAATGATTTGATGGATCTTATGAAGAAGGTTGATCTCGGAGTACACGATAGGCGGGTCGATAACTACTTGGCCCTCTATCTTCAATACTACCAAATGGCACAACAAGGGTATATTGACCCTAATGGCCCTCGACCATCTTGGGCTCAACCACACCTTTTGTTCCCTAATCAAGGGAACCAAGCCGGGAACTTTGATGGTCAAGGTGGAGGATACTTTGTTCAAGGAGGGGGGTATGACCAAGGAGGAAGTTCTAGCAGGTATGGCTACCACCATGATGATGATGACGAGTGAGAGATGCCTACCTCACCACCTCCATTTGTATGATACTCTTATCTCCCTCCCCCTTTTTGTATAGTGCATTGTATTTAGTTTAGTCTTCACTTGCATTTGTATTATATTTCATATTGCATTTACATTAGTTATTTCATATAGTATAGTTGCATTGTAATATATCTCACATGATTCATGTAGATAGTTGCATATAGACTAGAATTCATGCATAGTCACTAATGACCAAATCTATTTCTTTCTACACTAGAAATAGTGCTTACATCGGTTTGGGGAGGTTTGATCATAGGTGACCATAGTCTACTAGAAAACTTGCATCATCTAGTGTAGATTGCATTCATTTGTTATATATGCCATATAGAATTGCATTTAGTTAGAGCATGCATTCATCATTGCATTTGTACTTTAATTTCCATAAAACTTTAAAAATCCAAAAACATGTATTTCATTTTCATTCCTACTCCTACATGTACATTGAGGACAATGTCCAAAATAAAGTGGGGGATGGGAATTTATATTCCAAAATACATAAAAATTGAAATTTTTTGAAAAATCTCAAAAATATGTTCTTTAAATTCATAAAAACAAAATCCATAAAAATTTAAAAATTTAAAAAAAATCCAAAAACATGTTCATTCCTTTTTAGTGTAGAATTATATATATTGTATATACTTGTTTGTTTGTTTGTTTGTCTATCCTTTTTCATATTGATCGACTACACCACATCCGAGACATGAGGATATAGAAGACCACATGGTATGATCTTTCCAATCTCCTTTTTCCTCTTTATGTTAATGACTATTGTGGCTTTATTTTGATTGATGCGGTATAAACAATGTGATTATAGGATTGCATTTAGATTATTTGGCATATTAGTTGGTAGAATCATATGCATTAGGATGTATAAATGTTAGTTGCATCATGGCATGTAGTTTGCATGTTAGAAAAAATATTGTGAAACCGTCTATTTGGGAAGCTTGACAAGTGTACATAGGCCCTAGTAGATACTTTTTCTTCTTAAGACTTTGCTTGTTAGAATGCTTGTAAAACACCCTAGGATGTGTCATGCTAGTATCCTTTGACCCATGGATTAAGGCTTAGTCAAGAGTACCTTGTGGTGTGATAACTCCTTGGCTACCGTTTATTCCAAGGTGACCCTTGAAACCATGCAACCATCATTCATATTCTACCACATTTTGTCATCAAAAAGGGAATGGGCACAAAAATTGTTCAAAATTTGAGTTCAAGAAATGAAATGAAAAGTAAAAAAGTTTGCAAATGCACCAAAAGAAAAAAAAAAGAGCAACAAAAATGAAAAACTCCTATGCTTCAAATATAAGGCACCCTCGTTACTAATTGGGGTGACTTTGAAAATGTTCAAAAGAAATGCAAAAATTTGAAAAATTGTCAAGTGTTGAAAATGCCAAACATCAAAAGAAATGGCAAAAAGAAAGTGTTCTCAAAAAGGGGAAAACAACAACAAAAAGCAAACTCCCATATGAAACTCAAATACTATTGATCCCTTTTCCATCGTATCCACTTTTGTGCATGGTAGAGAGGGGACGACCCTTCTTCTTGTCTAGGCAAGAAGGGGAATTTCGCGATCCTCCAGTGTTTCTAACACCACAGGGAGTCTACTCTTGACGAAAGCATTTAACGATTGAGGACAAAGGTACCCTAGCTTGACACAACTTGGAGGTGATTTATTGGTATCCTTCTAGGCTTAGTAGTTTGAAGAAACCATATCTATAATGGAATGTGTAGCCTTAGATTGCTTCCCCTTTAGATAATTTCCGCCACTTAGATGAGGAAAGTGGCTATTCTTTTGTAGATGCATCCATTACTTGATTTTGTGTGCTTAAATGCTTGGATGTGTCGCCATTTTGGCAAGCCCCACCTTGCCTTGCAAGAAGGCATCCTACCTCATGGTTGTCTTGTTGTGAGTTGAAGGGGCGGAGTGAGACCCGCTAATTGTCTCACATCGGCTATATTAGTAGGATAGTTTAAATTAAGGTCTAGTTTTAGTCACCTCTTTACTCGGGATGAGTAAAGGTTCGGTTTGGGGATATTTGATGTGACTCATAATTGCGCATATTTAGTCCCCTAATTGAGCCTATTTTGCATACTATTATAACATTCCATAGCCATTTTATCCGTCAAATGCTTCCTATTTTGCTTTCCTAGTGCATTTCGTATGTTTTGTAGGAAAGAAGGTAATTAGGCGGAAATTCCCGTCTCTTGAGCTTATTTGGAAGGACATTGATAAATTTGGCTGAACGAGTATGGAAGGAGAGGCAAGAACTAAGACCAACATTGCAAGAATAAGAAGTATGCGAGAGGAAGAAGCTAAATACTTTGAAGAACAATCCGAGCGTCCAAAGCTCCAAGCCGCTCGTCCTCTGCTCCAACAATCCGAGCGTCCCGACTGCCCAGCCGCTCGTCTCCCCCGGCTACAGTCCGAGCGTCCCGACCCACAATCCGCTCGGATTCCTTCACAGTTCAAAATGTCCTCTTCCTTGTGCCACTCGAGATGCGCATATTTCTGAAAGACTAGCAAAAAGGAGACTAGCATCTCTCTTTGAGAGGAGCATTTCCCTACTCAACAATTAGCATTGTTAATTACTAATTTAGCCTTAGTTAACCTAATGAGGCACTACTATATATACCCCATTTTGATGTTAATCAAAGGGGGCTTCCACATTAGAAAATCCTCTTAGATTAGATTAGGAGTAGATTAGATTAGATTAATCCCAATCTTTCCATAAAATTACACATTAATCTTTCCTTAATTATTGTTCAAGATTATTATTATTAGGTAATTGAAGATTATTGGGTTATTATTGGAGAATTGACAACTCTTCATCAATCAATCAAGTTCTATTCTTTTATTCTTTGCTTTATTATTTGGATCATCTCAAGTTTGGTATAATTCCTTTGCTCTTCACCCTTTATTGTTTATTTCCTTAAGCTCTTATCATGTTTATACTTGTTGTAATGATTGACACCATTAATGACATGTTTTCCATGATAATGAGTGAGTAGTTTCCTTTAGCTAGGATTAATGGGTAATTAAGGGAAACAAACATAGGGATTAATCATGCTTAATTTAATATGTTTTCATAATTAATTTGCTTGCTTGTTGTGATGTCAACCTATGCACATGTTATGTTTGATGAAATGCTAAGCCTATGAATCCTTGCATTTATAACCATCTCTTATCTATTCAACTTGACTTGTAAGATATAAACCAACTCGAGTCTTGTTATACCATGCATAGAAGTGATTAGGAGGAAAGTAATTCGACTTGTAGGTGTTGTACAATCTAATCGATTCGGCTCCGGGACCCAACTCTTCCTAAGAACCGTAAGACATAAACCAACTCGGTTCCTCTACAATATTAATTGTAACACCCCGGCCCAAACCGGGTCGGGAGCGGTTACTTATGATAGCTCACCAGGCTGTGTACATGGCCCACAGATCAACACGGGTCCTTTATAGCGCATTTTGTCCTCACTCATGCGCATCCCGGGAACCTTCCCAGGAGGTCACCCATCCTAAGACTACTCCCAGTCAAGCACGCTTAACTTTGGAGTTCTTTCGCATGGATGACCATAAAAGAAAGTGCACTTTGTTGATATGAGTAGTACTTCCAATCCCTTTAAGCACTAGTCATTTAAGCCTATCACTGGACCTCTTCAATTACCGTGGGGTGTTACATTAATTGCTTGCAACCTTATGAATATGTTTGTATGATCAACTCCCATGAATCCCCCATGAACCCATGATATCCTAGCCCTTTTAATCATTTGTTTGCATCCCTCCTTTAATTGCTTGTTTTACGTTATTGCTTTCATTAGTTTAGAACACAACTACAAACCCAATCAATTGTGACACTAGCATAAATTGAGATAGATAGACTTAGAACCCAAAGCACACCGTCCCATGGATCGACCTCGACTTACCACTAACTAGTTGTTTGTTGAGAATTATAATTGTGTTTGATTGGATGTGTGACGACCAACTCTTGTCCCGATCAGTAATATCTCCCCAAACCTGCATAAAAACACTCGCAAACATATCCCGATATACCAAATCACAAAAATAACAGTCTATAATCTTTCTAACTACGCTAAAAATTGTCTAAATTCTAATAGTCCTAATAAACGCAATAAAGAAATTCAACGGAAATTTAAAATTAGTTTTTACAAATTGTTACACGGGGCATTCCCCGCTCAATTCTCAAGATAATTCAGTAGCCCATCGGAGGGCTTCTGACTGGAGGACGTCCCTTCAGCATCCTTGACCGTCCTCTTAATTCTCCATGAGCTTGAATTTGAACCAGTAGGAGGAGAATTGTTGACGTCCACGTACGCACGAACTTTTCTCGTCCCTTTTTCCTTCTCACCAGCTTTGACGTTGTCATCCTCAATTTGAATGATTTTAATTGCATAATGACCCTTGAAAGCTCCTGCATCTTTTTCATCTGTACCTGCAGCAAGGGAAACAGACGAATTCTCCTCCTTTTTGCTCTCAATCTGAGGCGGAGGGGTCACAATAGCAGCACATAATTCCAAATTTTCATCTGGAGTGTCAATATGAGGGTCAGTAGAGGAAAGGGCATTGCAAGGTTGAGCTTGCATGGGAGCCCTGCGAGACTTAGACTGATGGAAAATCAATTCCTCATCTCCTACCTGAAATGTTAGTGTCTTACCCCCGAAATCTATCACTGCACGAGCAGTGAATAAAAATGGCCTCCCTAAAATAATAGGGGTGTGAGTGTCCTCGGGGATATCAAGCACTACAAAATCAACAAGAATAACGAATCTCCCGATTTTAACATGTATGTCCTATATGACACCTATCGACCGTGATATACTATGGTCGGCCATCTGTACAATCATGTTCGTGAAATTAAATTTAGTCAAACCAAGTCTCTTAGCCAGAGACAAAGGTAAGACACTCACGCTAGCACCAAGATCGCATAGCGCGTTATCAATCAAATGGGTACCTATATGACATGGAATCGAGAAACTACCCGGGTCTGACTATTTAGGAGGTAACTTATTTTGAACTAGGGCAGTCCCTACCTCGGTCAAAGCTACCGTCTCATGATCATTGATATGCCTCTTACGTGATAAAATTTCTTTCATAAATTTTAAATAAGAGGGTACCTGTGTCAGCAACTCGGCGAATGGAATAGTCACCTAAAATATTTTTAGGAGCTCGGCAAATTTATCGAACTGCTGATTGGCCTTCGTGTTCTGTAATCGCCTCGGAAAGGGCACGGTAATAGGTATCTCTAGCCCTTTGTTACTCTCTTCCAACGTATCAGCTGGATCAAGCTCCTTATCACTCAATCGAGACTTTTTGCCTCTCGATCGAGTCCTTCCAGCTGAAATATCACTCGATCGAGCACTAGCAGGCTCTCGATCGAGGTCTCCAATATCAGCAGTGTTCGATCGAGCAAAAATACCATTCGATCGAACAGTTTCCCTAGCAATATCACTCGATCGAGCTGTTTACACCTCTTGATCGACCTGTTCATTATCCAATTCACTCGATTGAGTAAGAATTCCTTTCGATCGAGTCCTTTCTTCATCAGTTTTACTCGATCGACCCCCTGAAACTAGTCGATCGAGTATTTTCTTCGTGGTTAACTCTTTTTCAGCAATAAATGTCTGTTCATCGTCATTCACTTCCTTCCTCGGGTCTGAAATACTCCCGTCAACAGGTAATTTCGGTCCTTCATATGAATGACCGCTTCTCAAATTAATTAAATTCACCGTCTCGTGCGGATTCTTATCAGCTTGAGATGGCAAATGACCCTGTTTCCTCGTGGACTGGTTCGCGGCTAACTGAGCAACTTGAGTTTCAAGTGACTTGATGGATGCTTCTTTCTGTTGGTCGCTTAACTGCCATTGCTTTGTCAACGACTGCAACATTGTCTTTCACTTAGATAACTCACTTACCCCACCTGAAGATGATGCACCTTGATTTGGTGGAGGAAAGGAAGGAGGCTTTTGGAAGCCTTGTTGAGCCTTATGAGGAGGGACATATGGCTGCTGCTGCTGCGATGGAGGAGTGGGATTGAGCATATTTTGACTTGTCTACCTCAAATTGGGATGGACTGCCCCTTGATTAGTATAATAGGAACCTCCTCCTTGCCTATATTGCTGAAAGGCAAGGACTTGTTCCTTCTCCGTCAGACAGTCAATAGCAGTATGACCATCATTGCTTCCACATCTCTCACATGTGACAGTTTCCTGTCTAGTCAACAGATGAACCGTCTGTTGATCTCCAGCATTTTGCAGCTCAAACTTGTCAAAACGAGCATTCATGGCTTCCAGCTGAGCCACGACTGCCTTATCAACCGAATGGACCGTTCGAATACCGTCCCGTGGGTTCCTATATTCAACACAATGGGTCGCCATCTCCTCACTAATGCCCCATCTCTTATCATCATCAACGTTATTTTAAAATCTCCTGTTGGATGAGGCGTCAAGTATGGCTCTATGGTCATCGTACAACCCATTGTAGAACTGGTTGCAAAAAAACCACGGATCAAAACCATGGTGAGGAAGAGACCTCACCAACCTCTTGAACCGACACCAAGCTTCATAGAAAGTCTCGTCAGGTGCCTGCTTGAAACTGGTAATCTTCGCCCTCAACTAATTAGTGCGCTGTGGAGGGAAATATTTTTTATAGAAGGCAAGTGCGAGAGTCTCCCAATTGTTAATCCCAGCAGCTGTACGGTCAAGATCAGTCAACCACTCACGGGCTGAGTCAGTCAAAGAAAAAGGAAAGAGCACCTCCTTAATCTTGTCTTGAGTTATTCCCTTAGTAGCGGGAATAGTAGAGCAGTAATCAGTAAAGACCTCCATATGCTTCCTTGGGTCTTCACCCGCCACACCCCTATACAGATTTCTCTCCACCAGATTTATGTAAGACGGTCTGATATCAAAGGTGTTGCCGTCCTCAGTTTGGAGGTTGAAACCCTTGGGAATAGAAGATGCTTTAGGCTCCGAGTGACTTGCAATATTCGGCATCTTTACTGGTTGGTTAACAGAAGCAAGATTGTCTTCTTCTAAAGACTGGTCTTATGCAAATAGAAAATGTTGTAGCTCGGGCTCGAAAGTACTCAAGTCTTCCTTTCGTAGTTCTCTTTGCAGACGGCGTCTATGCCTAAACAGTCACTCTGGCTCAGAATCAGCTGAAACTAACTCCGACCTGTTTGACCTGGGCATACACAACACTGAAAGAGATAAATGAGAGTTGTCTCAAGGAATAAAAATTCCCTGAGACGGATAAAAATATACGAAAACAAAAACAGATAGGGCTATTGTCTCCCCGGCAACGGCGCAAAAATTTGACAGGGTAGTCGTATACCTACCAAAAATAACCAACTGGCACTAACTAATATAGCTAGGGAAGTCGGGTCGATCTCCACAGGGAGGCAAGATATCTGTTAAAGGTCAGTCTATTTAGTCACAAAATGGGGGTTGTAAGTTGGTTTTCTAAACTAAAAGGTTTAAGGGAAAGAGTAGTAAACAAGAGCAATAAAAAGGCAGAAAATGTGAATAAGATTATCAATAAAGAGGAAACATGTCGGGATTTCGGTTCACTACGGTAGTCTAATGACTCAACTGCAAATAGTCTAGATAATTTACTGTGAGACGGATATTGGAAAGGTCATTCCGGTCCACTTTCTATCCTAGATTTCCACTAACTTAACTTCCGTCCACGTCAGGGTAGTCTACTGTTCATAGCAGGTCTATTTAGTCCAATCATCCGATCCAGGAATAAATTTAACCAGATTAATGGGAAACTTAAAAGCGTGCACTCAACTAAGTCGGTATTATAATTAAATTGCCATGGGTACATATTCTCACAAATAAGTCATCTAGCCGATTCGCTAAATCGTCACAATTCTACCATAGATCCCCTAATCCCAACATGAATGAATTTAGATACTCATGCTATTAATGTTAACAATATTAATAATGATGAATGAACTAATAATAAACATGATGAAACAATAATAAAATTGCATAAATAAAACTTAGGGCAGAAATTAAGGAATAGAAGAACAAGTAATTAAAGCAATAATTGATGAAATTAAGATTAAAAGGAGAAAGAGATTAAAATCACGAGAATTCCGGCGTAAAGAACGAACAAGATCCAAGCAAAATAACCCGAAAGCAAAGTTACAGTAGAAACGTTTAAGGAAATATTAACAGAGAAAGCTAAGAGTAATTCAGAGTAAAAGTGGCGTAAAAGAAGTGTTAACAGATACTACTGACCTAATCACACGATGCTTAAATAGAAAAATAACAAAGTCCATAACTAAAATAAGCAACACGGGTTAATTAAGGCCCGTGAAAACTCCAATCTTTTCGATCGAGCAATATAAAACCTCTCGATCGAGGACTTCAACAGATAAACCTCTCGATCGAGCACAAATGTTACTCGATCGAGGAAAGCCTCAAAACAGCACTTCGATCGAGTAAAATAAATTACTCGATCGACCTCCTCAGCACGTGAAACCACTCGATCGACCAAGAAAAGAATTCGATCGAGTGTTCTTCCTCCAAAAACAGCTTCAACTCGTTGCCGACTGCTTCATTGACCATTCCTTCACGCATCCCAATGCAGTATCTCGCTCTAAAATTCCCGTCTCCTCAAAATGCATGCAAAACAGGACGAAAAGGGTACGATTCCACTACTTTCAGGTTCATTCCTACAAAACAGACAAAATGAACCAAAGTAGCCATTTCGAGGCATAATGCAATACAAAACAGTACAAAAGTACATAGAAATACGTGCAAAATAAGGCTAAAAAGACTATATAAAATGCACGTATCATAGAGGCCGCTACCGCGGGTGGGATTGGGTGTCTGAATAAAGCCTCTTACTCAGAAACTTTGGATAGTGGACGACCTTATCCAGGGCGTACGACAGTCATTCTATGCATAGAATGCTAAAGAGGGACGAGTCATTATCTTTAGTACATATGTCAAACCCTGCTTTTTGCTTCGTTTGACCGAGGTATAAAGTGGATTCGAATGGGTTCCAGGCATCCCCCAAATGCTTGGTGGCGACTCCGAACATCTCTTACATCGTTTCGAGACCCTTGCCGAGACGAAATCGACCGATCTAAAACGATCCGGTCGAAAGCATTCTTACGCCATCGAGCGTGGCTTTCAAAAGACCGCTATGCGTCCCCAGATTAGCATGGCGCGTAGGTGGCCATGTCCACACCTCCCTATGGGATGGTCCATCAAACTGGTCCTGTTTAGGTATTGTGAGTAGGTCTCCTTACGTGGTATTTCATGTCAAAACGCATAAGTATGGCGCTCGTTCCTTGATATCGTAGAAGTGTTGATGTGCATATTGAGGAAATATTGATGAATAATAAAACGAACCTCACATAGCTATACAAGCTTCTCTTCTACCCTTTAGTCTTGGTCCCTTTTTTTGTGAACCCATATGAGCCTAAGCCTATTCATTTGATCAACCAACAAATGACCTACATCCCAAAAACAACCCTCCTTTATCGAGTATGTTGTAGTAGTTTTCTTTGTTGTTAGAATATGGGTCGGTACCTCACTTTTGGATACTTGAGCTTAAACTTTATATAAAGCTTAATTTGGCTATCTTTTGTGTAATAAAGAGGTTTTGAAAAAACAATGAAAAACGAAAATAGAAAGAAGAAAAAGAAAAAATTTTAAGTTATTGTTTTAGAAAAAGCCATAAGCAACATCTCTTGCACATTATTAAGAGATACGAAAAAGGCGTTGCTAAGAAAAGGGTTTTGATGTCCTACGCAATTGAGTTTGTATTGAAAGGATAATTTTTTGGGAAAAGGGGTGATCACATTCTCCAATTTTGTGAATAATTCTTTTGTATTTGATGAAGTTAAGTGAGTTGGTTTGATGTGGCGACTACTCGACCTATAGCCCCACATTTCCTAAAAATGGTGCTTGCACCAACCCCTTCTCGCTTAACCCAAGCCCCGGTACAACCCAGTTATCTCTCTTATAAGCACATCATTTTATCACTTCTCTTGCGGATATAGGATGGTCTACCACACTAGAATACGGGCATGCCTCGCAAGTCGAGTTAGAAGAGTTTTTATTCAATTTTGCACAATAATCACCCGATCTTAAATAGAGTGACGAGTGAAACCCGTGAGAGTCGATGTCTACGTTTCATTTGGTCAAAAGTTTAATATGGTGTCGAATTTTGTGTGTGTCGTGTCAATCTTGAGAGCATAGCAATGTCTTCCCCTTTCCCCGCCTAGAATTCGTTTCTCAGGCATCCCGTGTTGTCACTTTGGTTGCTTGAGCTAAAATTAGGGGGTCGACACCCCGGTAAGACCTTGAGACGACATCGTCCACTATAGAGCTCCTTGATATGGTTTTCGACACGAACCCGGCTGCTTAGATGAGGAAAGCGGTTCGCCTTTTGTGGATGCATCTTATATTTTGACTTGTGCTTAAATGATGGATGTGTCAAAAAAATTCGTAAGTCCCCACTTGCCTTGCTAGGAAGCACATACCTCATTCTGTTTCGTTGTGAGTTGAAGGGACGGACAAGGGCCGTTAATTGCCTCTCATCAGATATTATTAAGATAGATTAGTTGATGCTTTAATAAGGGTCTTAATTTGGTTTGATGAGCTTACTTAAGGGCGAGTAAGGTTTAAGTGTGGAGAGATTTGATAAGTAGTAATTTAGTACCGTTTTACTCCAACTTATATCTTATTTGTTACTTGATTTTGTGCACTTTGAAATGAAATTTATTTCCTAAAATGAAAATGTACAAGTGTGGTAAAATGGCGAAATGTCGATGTCGCCTCGAAAGGCGTGCCCGCGAATTTAGGAAACTTGAAACATGGTAATTCTCACGTATTTACCAAAATAATAACCCGTAGGAATAGAAAATTATTCGTCATGGAATTAGGAAAGATCCAACGCGGAAAATCACAGAAGAGAAGCTGAGGAAGAGGCGCAGCATGAGCTGCGTCCCTTTGAAGAGGCGCAGCAGGTGCGCGCTGTTCCTGAGGCGTTCGTTTCGACGGATTTTTGGAAACAGAAATTAGTATAAATAGAAGCGCGGATGGAGCTTTTATTCACATAATTCTTCCGTCTCTTCTTCGTCTATTTACATAAAATTCTCAAAAAAATTTCATCATGAATACTTTGGAGATCCGCTTGAAGGAATGGACCAATGAATTTTCGAATATGGAGAAGCATGATATGGGCTCTTATAATTTTGGATCGTTGTTGAGTTTGAAACTCATCAAGGTTGTTAAACCGTTCTTGGATGCTTGCCTTGACTATTGGGACCCGAATTACCATGTTTTTGCGTTCCCTGGAGGTGATATTTGCTCTTTTCCTGAAGAAATTGCTGCTATTGGTGGATGGGATCCTGAACACTTGCCCGCCATTCCTTCTACTTCGCAAGGGTACAAGAGCAAATTTAGAGACTTGCTTGGATTGACTAGACTTGAGGTGGACCGTCTAGTTACCTCGAAAGGCGTGAGAATGTTGGACTTCATAGATCGATTCATCAACAGAGCCGACCCCACCGTTTCTCATGTTGCTAGGCGGAGGGCATTTGGCTTTTGCTTGTTGCATGTGTATGTCTTCCAAGGGCATGTTGATGAAGACTTGAGAGGGGATCCCCGTCTTTTGGGCCTTGTTGAGCAGATGGAGCTGCGCAGGAGCCCAGCTTGCTTATGCTTAGGGGAGATTATTTTGGGCTTGGATAGTAGGAAATCCAACCGCGATCTGCCGTACTTGGGAAGTCCCGTCATTTTGCAGGTAGAAGACATCCTTTTTCTCTTTTTTTTTTTCGTTTTTTTTTTCTTCGCTTTTTTTTTCGCTTTTTTTTTTTTTTTTTTTTTTTTTTTTTTTTTTTTTTTTTTTTTTTTGATGTCTAATACCCGCTTTTGGTAGGTTTGGCTTATGGAACGGCTTCGATTGATCGAGCCCCCAGTTCATGCGCTTTCCTATCATGCTCGCTCGATTGCGATGAGGACGAGGTTGTACATGGTGGACTTCACTCGGGTCTGTGATTACTGGAAGAACAAGTCGAAGAGCGACGATGGCCGTTGATTAGGTGGGGTCACCGTGGTGGCACCTCAAGTCCGTCACTGGAGTGTCTTCTTTGGATCCCACTAGGTCCGTGCGCATTCCTGGATTGGAGTTTATGGTGTGCATCTTCCAGGAAAGACTGATGAGACAAGTCGGGCTGAAACAGATGATCCCGAGGCTTGATACCGTCCCGCAGACTGCTATGGCCCTTACTACAGAGAGCCGACGAGAGTGGGCTATTAAATGGGCCCAAAGAAACATGTGGTTCTTGAATTTCTCCGTCAATGCCTTGTGGGTGTCGGATTCTTATCTGAGATGGAGAAAGGCTACTACTCCGGAAGAGCGCGAGAAATTGAGGAAGCGCGAGCCTGTTGACTACAAGGTGCGCGAGGTAGAGAAAGAGAAAGAGAAGCATCTGACAGAGGGAGAAGAAGAAGCCGGGTTTCAAGTCGTTCATCCTTCGAAGAAACCAAAGACTACTCCTGTCGCGGAAATGGTGATTGGCAAGAATGGAAAAGCTAGGCCTCGAGAAAGACCGTTGGTGATTAGGTATGAGGTGGCGCAAGAGCGTCCGGCTCGAGGTCGTGACAAGAAATATGATAAGAATGACAAGGGCAAGGGGAAGATGGAGGAATAGCCCGAGTCGTTATTTATTATTTGATTATTATTATTATTATTGTTGTAATAAAAAGGTGGGGTTTTTAGAATCCTAGCCTATTCTATTTTTATTATGTAGCTTACTATTATTATTAGCAAATGAATGAAATAAAAAAAGGTTAAATGGTTATGAAACCGTTGTGATTTTCTATTTATTATTCTTGTCGAATTTCAAATGCAATGCAAATGTCCTTCTATTTACATTTTAGATATAATGGGTTGAATCCCGTGAAGGATTGCCTACGTATTCACTTAAAAAAAGTGAAATCAAACCCTTGCGCGTAGTTCGAGTAAATGTAAAAGAATAATTGTTCTAAGCAAGAGCTTGTAATGAACTTAGAAAATAAGCATGAGCTTTTGCTTACTCTGAAGGTGCATATTAGTTTATTTGATGATATGAGGATGACGAACTTGTAAAAATGCAAGAGCACAGTGACATTAGCTTATTTCAGCTTGCCCAGGGGCCGTTTATTTAGTGCCACAAGAGCGACACGTGGGGTTACGCGAGGCGCGTTTTTGTTCCTATTCTAGGCATAGTACCGTTTCAGTTGGTCAAGGTTTGTTGGGTTTGAAAACTCATTCCCGTCTAGGTCTGTGATTCTAACCGCACCCCCTGGGAGTATGGATTTGACTAGAAATGGTCCGGCCCAATTAGGTTTGAATTTTCCCCGTGGGTCAACAGGTAAAAGAGCTCTAACCGATTTAAGTACTAAGTCTCCTTCTTTGATATTTCTTGGCCTAACCCTTTTGTTGAAAGCTCGTTTGATACGTGCTTGGTATGTTTGGACATTATGCAAGGCGCGTAGCCTATGCTCATCCAGGAGGATGAGTTCTTCATATCTATCCCTCTTCCAATCGGCTTCCGGGATTTGACTTTCGAGTAAAATACGCAAGAATGGTATTTCTAGCTCGACTGGTTGTACAGCTTCCATGCCGTAGGTCAAATAGAAAGGAGTAGCCCCAGTGGGGCGTCCTAACAGATGTACGATACCCCCACAAAGCAAAGGGTATCTTGCTCGGCCAATCTCTATAGTTGTCAATCATTTTCTTGAGAATCGTGACAACATTCTTGTTTTTGCCTCTCTCTACCGCGCCGTTAGTACGTGGTCTATAGGGCGAAGAGTGGTGATGCTTAATCTTATATTTGGCTAGCAATTGCTCGGTCTCAGCTTGGAAATGTGATCCGTTATCGCTAATGATCTCATGTGGGCAACCATATCGACAGATGATGTTGTTTTGTATGAACTTTGCCACATTTTTAGCTGTAAGACCAGTGTAGGACGCCGCTTCTACTCATTTGGTGAAATAGTCAATCGCTACTAGAATGAAACAGTGTCCTCCTGTTCAATTTGGGTTATCTTCCGACATTATGTCAATTCCCCATGCAGAAAATAGCTAAGGGGATGTCATTGTATAGAGTAATGAAGGAGGGACATGTTGTACATTCCCGAAGATTTGGCAATTGTGGCAATGTCTTACGTATTTGATGCAATCGGATTCCATTGTGGTCCAATAATATCCCAAACGTGTGATTTTCTTTGCCATCATGGGCCCACTCGTGTGAGGACCGCATTCTTCGTCGTGGACTTCTTCCATCACCTTTCGTGCCTGTGAATGATCAAGGCAACGTAGGACTACACCAAGAGGTGGTCTTTTGTACAATTCTCCTTGCATGAGAACGTATTGGGAAGCTAGTAAGCGTATAGCACGTTGTCCCCTCTTGTCCATATCCGGTGGATATGTACCATTAAGCTTAAAATTCAGGATTGCTTGGAACCAGGGTTCCTGTGCGATTTCCTCTTCATCGGTGATTTGGTGGACATAGCGGCTCGGCCGACCGTCGTTCGATGCACCTAGGCATTTCCATCATGTGATCCAGGCATATTAATCGAGAGATGCAAGTTTTCGCAAGAGCGTCGCAAATTGATTTTCTTCCCGAGGTAGGTGTAGGTAGGTTACGTGATCAAAGAACTGAGCGACTTGGTCTATTCTAGCCTGATAAGGTGCGAGGCTTTCGCTTCGGATTTTCCAAGATCCTGTAACTTGGTTGATGATCAGTGATGAATCCCCATGTACTCGGAGGTTTTTAATGCCTAAGCTTACTGCCGCTTGTAGTCCAATGAGACAAGCTTCGTACTCTGCAGCATTGTTTGTCACCTCGAAGTCGAGTTTGACAGCAATTGGTGTATGCTCGCCTTCAGGAGAAATGAGCAACACTCCTATTCCGAATCCTCTTAAGTTCGATGCTCCATCAAAGTACAGGTCCCAGGAGTCTACATCAGTTTGGAGTATATCCTCGTCTGGAAATGACCAAGTATCTATTGTTTGTGCGTCATTGATAGGATTTTCTGCGAAAAATTCGGCGACGGCGCGACCTTTTATAACTTTCAGTGGCACGTATTTGAGGTCGAATTCTGAGAGCATCAGTGTCCATCTTGCTAGACGTCCGTTGAGGATGGGTTTCTCGAAGAGGTATTTGACTGGATCCATTTTGGAGTATATTTTGACGGAGTAGCTAAGCATGTAATGGTGTAGCTTCTTCGCGAGCTAACGCCCCCTCCTCCTCATGTTAGCCCTCCTAGGCACCTCTTCCTCCACCTCCTATACAACTCCCATGTGAACCACGAGAGCCAAGAGAGGGTCGAAGTCCACATCCATTGGGTCTCGCCCCGAAGTAGAAGGTATATCCTCTGCAAAAGGAGCAAAAAAGGCATTTAGAGGCCGTTTTAGGGCATTTTTTCCAAGCTACTTTTTCGCTATTCTCAAGCAAGTCAACAAGTATAATAAGTCACGTTCCTACATATCTAATTTAAGCTTAGTCACGGCTACGAGTTGAACTTTCGGCAGCATTTCGTTACTATACCTAAATCCCATGCAAAAAGTGTCCCGGAGGACCAGTCACAAACTGAAATTCCAACATGATAGCAAGTTTACCCATCATCCAAGGGTTCCAAAACATCCAGTTTATTGAAAACCGACTAGTATAAGGTCACGTTCAAGCCTTTTGAAGCGGTTTAGCAAAGATCGTCATATTTCGCTCTCAATTCATCAATACTCAACGAAAATTCATAATGGATACGTGGTTATGCTCCTAGCATGTTCAATTACGCATTTCTAATGTCAATTTCAAGGGGCAAATCCATTTGAGGCAAAACCCCCAATTTTTCAAAATTTTAGGCTCAAAAACCCTAATTTTCTACCCCAAATTCAAGCTACAAATGCAAATTAAATCAAGGACGAGATGCATTCCTGGATTTGTCATGGTTTGTGGCAAGTTTTATCAAGTTTTGACGAGATTTGATGAAGATTTTCGGGTTTCTTCGTGTTTAGAAGACGAGTGATATTGTTTGGAATGAATAAGAAACTCGTGCTGAGTTTCTGTTTTATCAGACCGAGACGAGCTCGAGAGAAAACGCAGCAAATGCTGCGCCCTTTCCTTAGGTCATACACCTGCTTCGCCTCTTCTCCAGCAGCTTTACATCAGTTCTCGTTATCAAGTCGTTACGACTTCGTTATTTGTGGGCCCTGGCCCCATTCTCTACCTTTCTCGTAGTATTTTCGCGGGTATTTTTATTCCGTATGTTCCTTTCGGGCGTTTTTCTTAGCCCAGGCCTACATTTTCCCCAGCAAGTTGCAATATTTTTATTCCCCAGCGAGAGTTCATTTCCGCTATACAGCCCATGAGCTTCTCGACCAAAGTGAAATCCGCTTGAAACGACGCAAGCAAATTATTTAGATGGTTCCCATAAAGTTCCTGCCTTCTTCTCCAGCAGTGCCCATAATGTCCTGCTATTTACAAAGTTGATTATTGTTTTTTCGGTGGTTCCACATAAAGTCCTGTCATAGAGTTTTCAAGCAAATTGTTCTCCTGGCGGTGCCCATAACGTTCCTGCCTAATTATATATTGTTCCCCGGCAGTACCCATAACGCTTTGCCTTTGTCCCAGCGGTTTCTTCTAACGTCCTGCTGTCGACATCAGATGTTTCGTCCCTATGAAGTTCAAATTCACCTACACCTCAGGTATGATTTCTTCTTATGGTTGACGAGCTTTCCCACATAGTCTAATGGACTTTAAATGACCTTCCCTGATAATCGACAACCTCTAAAATGTTCCCGACGACAGATCCTTGGTTCAGTCCTCTTGAGCCGCCTCGCGTCGCCATAGTCTTCAGGTTGTAATCTTCGATTGACATGAGGGCTATACTTTGACTTTTGGCTTGTCCAAGCCTCAGTCAAAGTGGGGGCTCTGTAGATACCTCGTTTCTACACCTTCCGCCAACCACCTAGTGATGATTGGGCTGCATGTTTATCACGCGGAGATATTTATGACATTTCTCAAGTTTGTCAACAAGTGATAGCTCAAACAGTCGAGTCAACCTCATGATTGTCATCTACGCGCCGATACGGCCGTTTTGACAGTAATTAGAGTACATTTGGAGTTCGGGTCAAAAACCGTTTCCATTTTCTAAACCGTCTTAAGCCGAGTCGCAATGTTCTAGAATATTCTAGAGTTTTATTCCTAAATAATTATTTTTTATGATTAAAATATCGGAAATATCTTCTTTATGGAATAGAAAACATACATCTTCCCTAATTCCTAAATTAAACCGCGGAAATCTTTCTTACTGAGGACGAAAGGCCTCAGGAAATGACGCAATAGGAGCTACGCCTCTTCGAAAGGTTGCAGTTCCTGCTGCGCCTCTTCCTCTTCCTGGGTTGCTTTTTCCCAATTTCCAGAATCTTTCCGAATTTCTTTCCTAATCCGACTTTTTCCTAAATTCCGACTATGACCCCCAATTAAGTGTTAAATTCTTTGTCAACCAACATAGTATATAATCACATGCTACGTTTAAAACATGTTTGTTGCATAACATGCATACAATTGACAACATATCAAATATAAATAACTTCCCTGATCATTAGTAGAGGCCGCTATCGAGGTGGGCGGGATTAGGTGTTCAAATAAAGAGCTTCCTAATACGTACCCTCACCCATACTAAGATATATGTGAGCATCAATGTTAATTGGCATCGTGAGAGTCATTCTAGACATAGAATGTTAAGGGTAACGAATTTCTTAGTGTTCATGTCACTACTTTGTGTCTTGACATGACATTGAGTATTCGAACATTTCCAATTTTTCATAAAAATTGGTGGTGAGTCCACAAATGCAGGCTTGTTTAAATAACCTTTCACCGGTTTCAATGCCTTTCAAATTGTTAACGGCCCATGACGTGCTTTGTCCAACCAAAGTTCCGTGGGAGAAGTGTCGACGCCTCGAAATCTTAACCAACGCGCGGGTGGCCTGGTCCATACTTTCACATGAATGACTCTTACCGTATGTGCCTCTTTCTCATGTAATAAATGCCAATTATGTCAAGTACTCGTATACAACAACAACCACAACACTACCTCAAGATGAAATCCCCAATTAACATGTTATAATGAAACTCTAATGATATCATGAAACCATCCTTAACAATCCATTATCATGCCACCATGAAATATCAACAATACAATGAGACTAACAACAATTATCAACATAATCATGTTATAATGCAACAACAACACAACAATGAGACATGTAAACATTTATACTACTGAAACCGAGTAGGTAAAGCCTAACTTTTAGCACTTCAAAAGCAACTCGAAACAAGCAATATCCGCCTCATAAAACCGTCTCATTCTACACAAATCACATATTTACTTTCACTATACATCCTATACTCTTTTATTATATAAAACCCCTTATTATTAACCGTTAATTACTCATAATACTAATCATAATCTCTAATTAACAACTTCCATAAAACACCCAAAATCTAGGGTTACTACTAGAAAATAAGAGTAAAAAGAGTAAATAACAACTTACGAAGTAAAGAAATGAGAAAGAGTGAAACTTGGGTGCAAATCTCTTAAGATAAGAGAAAATCTCAAAAGGATAAGGTTTAAGAGTGTTTGAGAAGATTTTGGGTGGTTGAGAGAGTGTGGAGAGTTTAGGGTTTGTAAAAATGAAGGAGAAAAGTAAAATGGAAGCTTATATAGCAAGGCCCAAAACACGGAGCCTAACAGGCGGAAACTGGATCTGAACCCGTACACTCGGTTGAGTGTATGAAGGCACTTGGTCGAGCGCATCGCCACTCGGTCGAGTGCATCAGCCACTCGACCGAGTGACAAACAAACAGAACTTGGCTTGAGCCTAGAGGGCACTCGGTCCACTCAATTGGTCGAGTGAGGGCCACTCGGTCGAGTACTCTACTGTACTCGACCAAGTGCACAGCTAAGAAAGTCTGGGGTATTAAAGTCTTCCTCCCTTAAAATAAACTTCGTCCTCGAAGTTCACACCCGACTCTCACAAGAAACCTCCTACCTTACTCTCCTCTCACAAAGCTAAAGCAACACTAACACGAAAAGAAGTCTCGACCACTCATAGCACTAACTCAACGAACACGATCAGCTTCACATGTGACTCACACCACCGCAATACCCTTAACACTACCTATCAAGCTCCATAGAGTCAACACTACTAATCCATTAATACAACACTGACTCCCAAGCATTATATCACCATCATCACGTTCGACCTATCACCATCATTATGCATTGCACAATATTAACACCCCAATACTAATGACATTCACCAATTAAGGACATCTACCAAAATGAAATGTTAGATTCTCCCTCCTTAAAATGAACTTCGTCCTCGAAATTCGCTCACACATGACACCATCAAGGTTAGAGTGAGAGGAATAAAAGGGAACAGAGTGAAAAAAGAATAGGGGGTGTAATGGCGATAAAATCAAAACTTTGAAGGAAAATTTAAAAAGTTCATGGAAGAATTCATTTTTTTTCCCAAAAGTTACTTAAAGGGCCAAAATATTGTTGGAGCATTTTTTAAAGGTATTAAGTTTAGATTGTTTTTTGCTAAGGTATTAAGTTTTAAAAAGTGTGACATTAAAGAATGTTTTCAATAATTAATAATTGAAAAAAATTGAAAATCTGAGAGTAATTCACTAATTAAGCAAGTGACTATATAACCATAAAATTTACTTAGAGCATACAAAACATTTGTTTACATATTTTATGTCGGTTAATCGTTGTCCAATAAAAATATTAGAGCCACTCGTGTTGTAAAACCTATAGTTCAACCAACGGTTTGGTGACTTTGATTCGAACCCAACAATTAACACAAGATCCTACTACATTTCCTCATGTTAAATGGGTGGTGATTTTCGCAGTACACTTTTTACTCAATTCAGTATATTATTTTCGATTTTACCCTTCTCATTTGTCTCCTCTATTGTATTGCATCCTACAGTACAGGGCAAAAAGAAAGAAAAAAAGACGTTGAACAATGTGAACATTACTGCCCATCAAACCCAAGCACCACCCAAGACCACTCCTATTGTCCCGGACGTTTCACCACCGTGTGAGAATGGCCTCACCATTCCTCCTGGCTATCAATGCCCTGGTATTCAAGGCATTAATTGTACTACACACCCTTGATTTACGGTAGCTATTGGCAGCCGCCACGTCGCACAACTCACCGCCTCGTCATGACATCGTCTCTTCCACGGCCCTAGCACAACATTACCGCTTTTCAATTCCTCCCACAAATTATACTCCCTCTAATTTGTGGCTCGGCTAGATGGCGACCACATCGACCACTACTTGTGCTCCTCAAGCCACACGTCCGCCTGATTTTATACATGCGCCGTCCTCAGACCACCATCCAACCACCAAACCCAAATACCCTAATAAAACCCAAAACATATCATAAAATAAGTAAATTACTTTTTAAAAAGTGGATGAAAATATTGAGTTGTTCAATAAATGCATTTACAGAGTTAAGTATATGTTTTATTAGAGTTAGTAATCAAAGAAAATTGATCGATCGAAATAGTCTTGTCAAAGAATTGAGAGAAATTGGGCGATGGATTATTTTTTAGTAAAGGGCATGTGAATGGAAAATATTACGTAAAGAGTACTGTAATGAGAAATATACATACTGCGAAAATAAACTATGTTTAATAAATAGTGTGAAACCAACGCAAAAAATGAAAAGTATTTTTTTACAAGAGATGTAAAAAAAAGATTATTTTGTGCATATCTTATATTTGAAAGTCATTTTCTTCCAATACAATGGCAATGGTCACATCTTTGGCGTAAGGTTGTATTATTGATGATATTATAATTATAATTTGTTATGTTTTTAAATGAAAAAACATAGGAAGTATGATTTCTCTAACGCAAAGAGTTTTTGGAAAGAGGAATTTTAATTATGTTTGGAGAAAGGAAGGAATTCCCTCCAACAATTATTTATTAACGCCGCAGCTGAATTATACCCGCTTTCCCTCCCAATCTCCTATTCTTTCTATTGAGACAAGGTCATGAAGCTAACGATAAATAGGAGTTAATGATTTTATCTCGGCCGATATGTCATCATGGCGCTTTTCCTGCAGAGCCAAATAGCCGCATCTTCTCGGCAACGACAGCTTTCATAGCCTCCTTTGCTGAAGCCATAACATTTACAAGATCATTTCCAGGACTGGCTAGTGAATCCATGTAAGCTTTCCTGACCTCGGTATTCACATTGAACTTTCTCACGCCAAGCTCGATGCATCTCTGCTCAGTCAGTAGACATTTTTTTTTTAAATAAGGATAACACAATAATCCTCTAAAAGCACAAACATATGAAAAAAAAATCGACTTTGTTCAGTAAAGGCTGAAAGTCTAAGCTTCGGATTTACTTTGATGCAGTATACTTCCCTCTACATGAATAGGCTTTCAGGTTGTTTTGCATACAACTAAAGAACATAATAAGATGATGGAAATGCAAATTCGAATAAAGATGTGTAGTCACGAGACAACATACAAAAGGAAGGGATATTCTACTTCCCTATGTTTTCCGAATCCGAACATACACCATTGATTTTAAAAATCGTCAATTATACCCCTGAATTAAAAGATCGGTGTTACTTTTTCACATACGACTTATACTCTTTTACATACATTTTTTTCATAATGTATCCAAACATTACCCTCCCATCAACAAAAAAACCATAATTTTATCTTTTCCCTTTCTCCTAAAACCTAATTAAATCTCACTCAAGTTCTTCAATTATGGATCTTATTGAACAATTTATTAGTTTGATTTATCAAAAATCTACATTAATTTGCTTTATATTAGACAAAATTGCATTACGCAAGTTGATTGCTTTGTATGACGCAAAATTGCACTGCCCCATTTCTTCGACTATATGAAAATTGTTACAAATACAATGTCCATATTGCTTCTAAATTTGATATTTCAATCAAATCGTTATTCAATACTTGATTGAATTGTCATTTTTTTCAATGAATGAATTTTAACATGCATGAGAGAATAGGGAAGATGGTGGTGTGCGGGAATTATTTCATTATTATCAAGATCGACTGAGGCTGCGTGAAGGGTGGTTTGTTGGTGGAGTCGCGGCTGTGATCATCGGTAGGGAAAGCGGCTGGTATCTCTGGCGGCTGGGATCGCCAGTAATCGGGGGTTGGTGATGGTCCGGTAGAGAAATGGAGGAGGTGGCCGTGGTGGGGAATATCAAGTATGAGAGACGAGGGATGAAAGAAAATTGAAAAGTGAAAGGGGTAAAAGTGTAATTTGTGTATGTGAAAGAGTAAAATGCGTATGTGAAAGAACAATACCTTCCAAAAATATCAAAAGTATCTTAATTCGAGACTTTTAAGGCCCAAACTTTGTCATAAAAAGTTGTCTATTGATTAGTAAACAATGATTAGGGGTTTCTTGAAGGACTTTTAAAAGAGGAATTTGGATGATCAGAGGTTACGTATTTAGGATGAGGAATCAACTAAATATCCACAAACATAAAATTAAAAAGAGCAAAATTAGGGAAATTAGGTTACTTGAAGGACTTTTCATAAAGTTTAGGGATACCTCGTCTTATTTTGAAAAACCGAGGATATGTCTTAGAATTTTAAAAAAACACGGGAGATACGTCATAGAAAACCCAAAAAAAAAAAGGAAATATTTCAAATGGGAAGTTTATTCATAGATATCCTAAGTAAACTGTTCATTTGTTAAGTTTATTTAGGTAGACAATACAAAATACGAATGGTAATTTACCTTGACGAGTTCCATGGGCAAACCAGAAGCTCCATGAAGGACAAGGCTTACATTTTTCTCAGAAGTCAGAGCACGTAAATCCTACAAATAACATATAAGAAAATCAAGATTTTGTATGAACAACCTAAGTTTCAATGAAGCTAATAAATACAGTACAAAGCAAGCACAAAGTTTGAAAATTATAAATGATCCTAGAAAACTACTGTTGGATAACAAAGGATTAAACCGGAATTTCGAAAAGAGCATAACTGCAAACCAAGAAGTATAGGCACAAATGCAAACACGAATTCAACACTGACTTTTTACGAGAAACGAGATCAGAGCCAGGATGTTGCACTAATACATAAAAATCACCATTTTAAATTGACTGGCAAATATGTCTTCGTGGAAAGATGTCCTGTTACAGATCTATAAATACTCTTGGAAACTTTCCATTGGTCATTGGTTCATAAAGATACTATCCTCAATATTGTTTGGTTCGCCCGTGGGTATGGGTTTGGAATCAGGAATCATACCTGGGTGGTGGGTGGTATCGGGTTGGAACTTGATACCTCATACCTTGTGTTTGTTTCAATTTGTGTGGTATGGGGTTAGAAATCAATCAAAGCAAAAAAATCTTCAAAATACAATATTTTTAATAATAATTTTTAATACTATTAAATCATGTAGATAAAATTTAATCAAATAAATATATAAAAAGATTTTTGTGCAATATGACATAATTGTTTTTATCACTTTTTGTTATTTTCAATTTGATATCATGGGCATCAATCTCATACCCACCCCCTCCAAGGGTATGAGAAACCCATACATCATGGGTTTGAGGTATGGGTATGAAACCTCCATTTTCGTCAAACAAACACATGGTATGGGTTTGGTTCATTCCAACCCCATACCTCATACCTATATTGGGTGAACCAAACACCCCAAGTGGGATGGAAACAAAGACTATATCAATACAAAATACGACGGACTAGTTAATAGAATTATACAATCTAACCGGACCCCAAAACAATCAGCCTAAGAATAACTTCTATCAGAAATGACTTGGAAGTGTCTAATTTAAGACAAAACATGTAATAGCCACGATCAATATGACCCTAAGAATCCCGGATTAATCCAACCCATAACAACTAACCCCTAGAACATTATAAACCCGAACTACCCCTACCTGGATCGACCAATAAGAGTGCATCCAAATTGTCCCAACTTGGCCCAATCCAAGACCCAATAAGAGTGAATTCAAATTGACCCAAACCAACCCAATCCAAAACCTGCTCTAAATATTCGTTTGCCAGATTTACTAATTAGGCTATATTCTTGAAAGAAAAATGTCCATAAAGTTGGAAGACTATCTTTGATTCAACTTATGCCCACCAAACAATAGATCATTTAGAGTATATTTGGATAGTGTTTGCGGAGGGAAGGGGAGGGAGGGGAGGAGGGGGGGGGGGACGGAATGAGGGGAAAGGGAGGGAAGCAAATGGGAAATGACACAAGGAAAAACCTTCAAATCTTTCTTCGAGTGGAGGGGTTTTGAAGAGATTCGGAGGAGGGGAAATGGATATCCATTTCCCACCTATCCTATTTTGTAACCAAACAAGAGATTTTGTATCTCTCCCTCTCCCTCCCTCCCTCCCTCTCTGTTTCATTCCCTCCATCAGACAAGCCCTTAAGGAGTGTTCGGATACGAAAAGAGGGGGAGGGGTGAGGAACATGGGAAGGGAAAGGGAGGGAGAATGGTGGGATGAGTTTTTTCCTCCAAATCTTTCCTTTGTTGGAAGAATGTTAATTTGCCTTATAGGAGGGAAGTGAAGAAATCTACTGTACCTCCCCTCTAAATCGCTCACCTCCATTTTTGTTAACAAAACAAAGGAAACCACCTCTCTCCGTTTCCCTCCCCTCTCCTCCTTTTCCATCCAAATCCCCATTTTCAAACAAATCAGTAGTAACATGCCGGAAGTCATGAAACTATCGAGCACGTGATACCTACCAATAAATTTTCTATAATAGTATGGAGAGCCCTATAGGCACTTAGATAATATTGTTGTAGTAGTAGCAATTTATCAGCTCATCTTATTCCCCCTTGTTGTAGTTTGCCAAAAGAGTACTAAAAGAAATTACTTCTTCACTGATAATGACCAAAAGAATTTATTTCTAAATTGATACGTAGAGGACCAAAGTACAAATTATTTCAAAGGCACAAATTTGGGTTTACCTTGCAGCTGAAATTTAGCAGACACGGATAAGCCATGTGTAATCAAATGGAGTTAAAGAAAGGAAAAAAAAAAGATGAATTGATTCTAGCTGGTGCTAGACATCCAATCTTAAGGCAATCGGTCCTCAAGACCTCAAGACAAAAACAGCACAATAGTTAGTATAAATATATTACCTCAAGCAAATCAAGCCTGAGATTTGGGCCAGCTGCTGGGTATTTCCCATGGACATTGCCAATGCAGACTGCAAGAGCATCAATACCGGTCTTATCAATAAAATCCCGTGCCTGTACGGGAGACAGAAAAATAGATAGTTGTTAATCGGACCATATGATAAATCAAAAACAATGATGACTGGAAGTTGTAGACTCGTAGGTATATAGATAACCTGGCCAAAGTCAGTTAGCTTTGCTTCATATTCTTCGACGGTCAAATCATCCTCTGTTCCTGATAATCTGCCTAACTCAGCTTCAACGAACATGTTTTTCTTATGAGCCAACTGGCATATGTACTTTGTATACAAAACATTGTCGTCAAATGGAAGATGTGAGCCATCCACCATTAATGAGTCCAAACCCTGTCATTTCCAATAATGATGAAATACAAAAGACTAAAAGGTTTAGAGTTAGAACTTAGAACGATAGATATACTGCATTCAAAAACTTCGCCAATTATTCAGAAAGGAAAATAATTCAGAAGCCGTTATTTTATATTGGCAAGTGGTAAACAAACTTACCAACTCCAAAATTTCTAGTAATTCTTGTTTGGATGTTCCATGGTCGAAATGAACAGCTACGGGAATCTGTTAATACATAATTTCACATATAAGAAAACTCAGAAACGTAGTTTTTGCAAAGTATTAGTCAATTATCCTAAGATAAAGGCATGGTGCTTTTACACGAATACTGGAAACTTCTGATTTCCGACTAACTGCCCTTATCAGGGTTAAACAGACATGCCAGTATCACTGGCATATGTTTTGATTTTAAAGCAAAACTGTTTCTAATTTCCAAAAGTCTTGCTTAAAACGGGCCTTTTCCGTCTGAAATTAAGACGGAGAAAATGTGACCATTTTACGATAAAATGTGATCGGTTTTTGATAAAAAGTTACCAGGACAGTTTTCTAATAAAATGTGAACAATTTAAGCTGTAACATTTTGTCATTAAATGGCCACTTTTTATTACAAAAGGAAGACATTTTCTCCGTCTTAATCTCAGACGAAAAAGGCCCGTCTGAAATGAGAATTTGCCTTCTAATTTAAAGCTTATAGCTTTATTCTACTCTACAAATGCGAGAAGTTGTTGCTTCCATTGTTCAAAGCTGTACATCACTGAACTAGAAGAGTATCCATGTTATTCAAACAGAAGGACTAACTGAAAAACCATAAAAAAGCGGACACCAATGTAGATGAGACTCATGTCTACATCACTGAATCCTAAATGAAGATATACTTACAGTTGTTTGCTTTGCAGCTGAGAGACAACAGGCAATCAAGGGAAGGCCTCCTTGTTTTAAGGCTCCTGGATGAATCTGGTCAAGTTTATAACATTAGTTTGCTTGGTGAAAATGAGGACCGGGTTTTAATGTGGTAGGGCAAAGATAATAAGTGTGGTAAAGAGTATACATTTGCAAGGCATCCTGTATCTATCAACTCAAGAACGAGATCAACCGACAACAAAGATGCAATAAGTATATGAACATCTTAAATAGTTTTGCTGGGCCATGGTGATTAAAGTTTTACGAGCATATTTTGGCCTACTTGACTACATTAATTAAAATATAAATTATAGTGTGATTCTAGAGCATTGACCTGGGTTAATCAGAACAGCCACTGACACTGTAGTAATGATGCCGTAGCACTGAACGGCAGAGTGGAACATTCGCTGGAAATGTCCTGTTGGGATACACATTTTTTGGAGCTGGTTTGGGCGTGTGTCATCATGCGGCGAGCAAGCAACTAACCAGTCTTATCATATTACTGATACTAGAATAGAACAGTTCGAATAAGCTATGTTGCTCGGACTCTTCATTTTACCTCACGTACCCGTGTCGGATACTTGACACTCGGACATGGGTGGGACACTTGGACACTTCATTTTAGACCAAAAACATGTATTTTTTTCATAAAATAGACGAATCCGACACTTGGACACGTACCCATGTCGGATACCTCTAACCGAGTCCAACCAACATAGCGAATAAGTGTTCAGGCATATAGACAACACTTCCCTTACACAACCCACCCATCTTATCACACCTCTCTCACCCATCATCACCACATCATCCACTCACCATCTACCAGCCCCTTCGCCACCAAACCCCACCCCACAGCCATTGACATTAACCCAACTTCTCAGCTCACCTAGACTCACCAGAACTTAGTCCCAACCCCCTCAAAAACGAAAGAATCCTCCATCCTCGACACCCTCTCCCCCGCCTAGAAATTAATCATCTCACCATAAATTGCCCTTTTTCACCCTTGAAAACCTTCCCATTCTGGAATCATCCACCCCCATTCTCCTAAATCCTTCCCTCACCTTTGAAAACCCTACATTGTCTAGGGTTTAAAAGTTTGGGGAAAAAGATTCTGGGTTGGAATGAATGATTGGGGGGGGGGGGGGCTGCATTTTCAAGGGTGAAGTCTTGGGTTGACGTATGGATTGGGTTGAGGTTTGGTAGCTTTTGAGACGGATGCGTTGCCTAGTGGGGTGGTGGCGTCTAGTGGGGCGGGGTGAAGACGTAGGCGGATTCTAGTGATTGGAGTTTGTGGAGTAGGAGTAAGCGAGTGAGAGGTGGGGATAGTGTGGCCTGTAGCTATCATATTACTGTCCTACAAAGGTAATTGGAAGCTTCTGTGAATCTGCCTAAATAGAAAATGTGGACTCATTCTGAAAAATTGAAGGGGATATGTCTCAACTCTCAAGGTACAATCATTTCTCTCCAAACAAATCAACGGACAACAAAACAAGTAAAACAGCATATTAGAAATGTTGCACACATAACCTAAGCAGCATCAACATGGGTGATAAGCAATTAAAGCAGTGAAGAACCTAAGTAAAAGGTGAAAATGAAACAGTTAACCGAAAGTGCAAGATGATCAACTCCCTTGACCATCGGAAAGGTTTTAGCATACATGGGTGCTCTCATTATATTTTGCACTACTTCTAGACATGGGGCCAATTATGATGTTTGGGGGTGGCTTGGTACTTTCTAATTTCACTAGGGCGATAACTTTGTCAAAACATGTAGCTCCCAGCCCCAGTAATATTATTGATTTGTAATGAAGCTGCAGACTGAGCAATTATGGAAAAATCACACGCAGTGAAAGAAGATATTAGCAATCCTCCAACTTCCACTTCCACCAAAACATGTATGAAACTAATCACTCTTGTGAAGAAACACTTGGACTCTCAATTGTTAGCTGGTGGTCAAAGAAATTCAATGTGGATGACATGTCGAAGTATCATAGATCTCATAAGCATATATTAAAATAAATTGAGAAGTATCTTGTACCACTAAGCTTCAAAGGTTTACAGATAAATAACCAGGAATCAACAGTACGAGAGACCAATAGTTAGCTTTCAGGTAGATAGAGTCTGAGAGTAGGAAATGGATCAAGATAGAATTGTCATATTCCTGCTGCAATATCACCATTGAGCATCTCTGTTATATATGAAACCTATGCCTCTGTGACTTCAGCACGAGTGTTGGACATGAATACATATCCAAGTGTCGGACACGGTATGATTAAAATATTAGACAGGGAATCTGTCCTAAGATGAGGATAGGGGTGCCGGGACATGACTCGAAAGCTAAACTACGCCTGTGATGCTCAGACTCTTCAGTTGCCCCGGAGGATCCGGCGGACCCGGACACGGATCCGGACATGGATTTCGTGTCCGACCCTTCAGTGTGAAATTGGACCCTTGCCAGTGAATAATAAAAGAAATAATAATTTTGTTGAACACTTAAGGATGAAGGAAAAAGCAGAGGTTATAAGGATGAGAAGGTTTAGCCATTTAGACTCCAGGAGTAAATGATTTTGCATTGAAAATTGAAGCAGGTGTTATCTAAGGGTTTTATTTTTTATTTTATTTTTTTTGTAGGGTAAGAAAACTAGATTGATAAGTAAATATGTATAGATATTTTTATAGTTCATAAATAAATATTAAAATATGTATAGATAATTTTATCATTTTAGAAAAATGCCGTGTCCAAAATAACTCACGGATCCTCGTACCCGAGTCCTTGATTTTAAGATTTCAAGGATCGGACACTCGGATCCGTGTCCGAGTCGGATCCTTGAGTATTTTGGGAAGGCTTTGTTGTTATGGTGGTTGTAGAAATACACTTCTAAACACGAAACATTTCAAATCTATCTTTTAGGTACTTGGAAAGAAGTTTGCAAATATGATTTTAAGATTATTAAGTATAATACTAAATGCTTCAAAAACTTTCCTTTCTTCCTCCACTTTTATGGTGCGAGCGTCTCTAGTTCAGCTCTCGTAGTATAAGTGTCGGACTAACAAGTGTCAGGTACGGAATCCATACCCATATCGATGTGGTGTTGCATTGATGCAGGTATGGTCCTAAAAGTGAAAAGTCAAAGTAACATAGTATGAAACACAATGGCCAAAGGATATCGTTCTACTGAAAACATTTGCATTACTTATGTAGTCATGATCATTTGTAAATACTCACCTGTAAAATAGCAGGACTGCATTCTTCTTCAGCAGCAGCAATAACAGCAGCAACCCCTTCCAAATTGTAGACATTGAAGGCTCCAATAGCATATCCACCTTTTTCTGCATGCTACATGGCAAAAATTTAAACGAATATAAACATTAAAAATACATATTTTGAGGAACAATATTTGAACAAGTGCACAAAGTTTATGAGGTCTGACAAGCAGCAGGTCTTTGGTGGATGATGATTTAGTAGTATGAGCCCAACTCTTCACCACCGCGGCAAGAGCTTTATGGTCGCCAACATTACCTATAAATCATAGATGTGTCAAGAAAATAACAAACAGATGGTAAAAGTATGCACACACCCTCTGTTTTTCTATATATGTTGTCAAATTTCTAGTCAATATACTTATCAACCTCTCAAAACACAACGGGCTATTAAGAAATTTATACTTATAAAAATTTATTTTGCTAGCCATTTAATGACACACCCTCCTATTCGGTAGAATCACTCCCTCTTTCAAAATATTTTTGAAACATTGGGCAATTCCAAAAAAAAAAAAAATAAAATAAAAAAAATAAATTAAGAGGGAGTTCAAGTTTCAAAAAATTTCCCTAAATAGGTTTTGTAAAACTAAGAGTCAAATCGTTGTCATAGAATAAAGAATATCATAATATGTAAAAAAAAAAAAAAAAAAAAAGCAGAAAGAGTATACACAACACATGTCTGATCTTGGATAGTCTGTATGAGACGATTTGTACAGTGTAACAGAAAACAGATGTTTGTTGCAAAGGGTTAAGGAGAATAAGCATGGGAGAAAGATTAAAATGCAACATTCACCTGGAAATACTATATACGGAACTCCAGGGTGCCTACTTTCATGACCTAGCTCCCACAAAGGAACACCAGCCAAAGCTTGTCCAACAACTTTGGCACGTTTAGCTTCAAGAGCTTTGGTAGCAATATCGGATGAAGTGATTCCCCCCTGAAATTAATGAACAAAATATTCACTGCAGAGTCTAGCCATCGACTTAAGTTAACACCAAAACCCAAGTTTTTGTGGGTATGTAGTGACAAAGTAATGCTGATTTATCTAACTGATAAACAGTGAGAATAACATCATTCAAAGAATCGCCAGAGTGAGAACATGAGGATAATATCTTCATTTAAAGATTTATCAGATAGCATGAGAAACATGACATCTACGAGAAAGAAATGCTATAAATCAACCCAGAAGGGGTTGGCAAGGTCATATCCTAAATAATACCTTTGCTAGAATATAGCGAGGCCTGGTTGCTATGCGCCTGACGATTTCTACCAAGGCAGAGCTGACTTTGAAGTTAATTTCCAAACTCTCAGTAGGTGCTGTTCAGTGTTGAGCATAAATGAAGAAGATTAGATATGTCATGTTAAATTGGGACTAATACACTAACAAGTTTTGCCTGGATCATGTTATATGCATGGCAAATCAATAATGTTAATTCATCTATGTATTCCTATTCTTTTTTTAGGTTACTCATTAATTAGCCTGTTTGTTACAGGACTGATCCCATTGCATGGTATGGGACATGAGTCCCACATCGATCAAATGGGGGGTTGATGTGGGGTTTATATAGGACAAGGGCTCTACCAGCCTTTGAGCTAGATTTTGGGGTGGGTTCTCCTTTGTCCTATATCAATGGTATCAGAGCCAACCTCAGAGTGGGTGGCCTACGGAGTGGGTGGTCTGGAAGAGCCAGCCGTGACCCAACGAGGACGTTGGTCCTGAAGAAGGGACGGATGTTACAGGACTGATCCCATTGCATGGTATGGGACATGAGTCCCACATCGATCAAATGGGGGGTTGATGTGCGGTTTATATAGGACAAAGGCTCTACCACCCTTTGAGCTAGCTTTTGGGGTGAGTTCTCCTTTGTCCTATATCACTGTTATTCATCTACGGCAAATCAATAATGTTTATTCATCTATGCAAATCCAGTTCGGTTTCAGATCGATCTTATTCGTGTTGACCTTAGATTCGGTTTTAGTTCAATTTTAGTCAGGTTCTTTCGGTTAGCCACTTAATCGGCTTGTGCTATTTCGAGTCGGGTATCAATCAGGTCAATATCAGTTCAGGTGATTTTCGAATCATTATTTTCTTGAGTTGGTTCTCAAAAAATTGGCTTAACATTCACTATATTATACAATTTGATTGCAATAGTTTAAAGTACTGTTAATTAATAATCACTCGGAAAAAACTCTTAAAGTGGGAGTGTTTTTATGAGAAGATATGTTTTTTAATTCACCTCGATCGGTTCGGTTAGAATCAGTTCAGCTGTATTCAAGTCCGGGTAGCTTTCAGGTATATTGAATTCATTTCAATTTCGGTTCAATTCAGATTGGATGGGGTTTCACATACTATTCAGGTTACCCATATCGAGTCTTTGATCGGACATTTTCTTTTAGTATTGGAAAAAGAAAGTTGGAAGATTATTTTGGGATTACTCACAAAGGAGAGGAAGACGATTATTATAGGATAGAGGAAGTATAAAATGTGCAATATTTCCCTTTTTATGAAGTTTTTTAAAGAGGGTTAACATGTAAAGGAGAAAACGCTAGAGGTAATGCGGCAATGAGTAGGGCATAGAAAAAAAAACTAGAAGGAAAATACATTAAAATGGCATAGTAATGCGACTTAGCCTTATCTACAAGACGCGGATAAGGAGCACCGAGGTGTTATAGCTAGCGCCTCACTGACTCTTGGGCTCTTGGGCTTAAGAACGCCTGAGACACGTTTTTCAAACTAAGTAGACTATTGTGTATAAGAAAATCCAATAGAGAGGATGTTATCTTCCTCTTATTTTTGCTCCGCCTTTCTCTCATTTTGACACCTCACTTTCTCTTTCATTTACCTCATTTCCCACTATCTCCATCCTCTTCGTTAACTCTTCTATTTTTTCCCACAATGGAGAGGATCCTCTTATGATACCTCTATCTTGCATTCTACTCTCGACATTTATTAAAAGGAAAAAGGAAATGTTGTCCACATGGCTTATATTGGTTGGTTAGCCGACACAAGGGCCATTGTTACCTTACCTCTAAAATTAGAGGAAGTGATTCACTTCCGCTTTAGAAGAGGATATTCAACATATGTTTCGCAATAGTGAGGACATCCTCTTAGAGCACAGAGAATGCTAAGAGGATGGTCCATCCTCTCCTGCATGATCTAATAGAGTTCGCAATCTATAGAGTATATAGTTGATACACGGATTCTCCTTACTATTAAACGTGCTGCTGCTACCCCTCTATATATAAGTACTGTACTATGGAAAGCTTAATGACATCCACTAGAATGGACGGAGAAAATTTAGTAATGCAAGTAATAATTAACAAAAGAAAAGAAAACGAGGCAAGAGTTGACTAACTTCTCCCAACAATGAGCTGTCGGCTGGTCATTATTACAGTATCCATACGAGACCTAAGGAACATATCAGCCAATTCTGCAGCTAGGTTGATTTCTTGTTCTCTCGCTGCTGGTGATTTCAAGGCCACTTCATCAACAGAAATCTATGTAGAACAATAAGAATAATTAAATACCCTCTCGTGGCAGTGAAATATATTAATTTTTATGCAATACGATTATATGAACACAGCACACTACTTGGTTTATTGTTATCTTCTCGTAACAATCTTCTCCCATGTTAGTAATAGTATGGTGGATATATAGCAAGCCTGATAGGTTATGGGTTAAATGAATTCACCAGCTGTACTTGAAAGGAGATTCCTGGGATAATCACCTTCCTAAGACCCATATGAGTGGGAATTTGAAGGCCATTTGTAAGACTGGGAATGTGTTTAAAGATGGGTATACTATGGTGTGTGGCTTGCTGATCAGAAAGGTTATATTGTCAGTTCTGGATATGAATGGATAAGACATAAAGAACAAAAAGTAGGCTGGGCTAAGCTAGTTCTGGATACAATCAATGTAAAGACAAACTGTTCAGGTATGAGGTAAGTGCAGATGATCAGTGTTGTGTTTGCAATGCTGAGAAGGAGACTGTGTGCCATCTGTTCCAGCAGTGCAGGTATACTAGGGTGATCTTGACTGGAGTTTGCTCATGGCTTCACATTGCTGAACCAACTGGCAATGGTATCATATGGCTTGGTAGAAGGAAATGGACACAGCTGAAGAGAGACATTTGCATTGCTGTTTTTATGGCAGTTAACTATGCTGTATGGCAGCAGCGGAATGCAGCTAGATTGGATGGAGTGTTACAGAGTCCAGGAGTTCTGATTGCACAAATTAAAACGATGCTGAGATGCAGACTGATAACTCAGAAGATTAATGCAATGAGTGGTAGAGATAGAGAGTGGATCAACTCAATTATGTAGGAACATCGTGTAATTGGAGTTGAGTTTGTACTGATTAATTATTATGTAGTTTGTAATACTTGTTTTGAGCTTAATGAGAACTTACATTCCACCAAAAAAAAAGAATATTTTGGAAAGATAAACAATAATAATAGAAAAAAAAAATCTTTCCTTTTTTTTTAACAAGGAAAGAAGGAAATATAGATAACCTCAATCCATTTTAATGCATTGCCCATCTGCTCTTTGAGTTCATCAACCTACGAAGAAACATGTGATACAAAGAAGCATCTCACACACATAAATATGTATACAATTCAAACAAAGAAATAACATGAACACATACTTCATCTATGAATAAACTTCCTAGTTTGTTTCGCACAAGAATTAAGAAAATAATAAATATGGAATTGAGATGCAAGTT
This sequence comes from Silene latifolia, assembly GCF_048544455.1. NCBI lineage: Eukaryota > Viridiplantae > Streptophyta > Magnoliopsida > Caryophyllales > Caryophyllaceae > Silene > Silene latifolia. Next base: position 90,192,915 of record NC_133532.1, on the reverse strand, counting down.
CATGGAAAGTAAGGGGTCAGGAACTGTAATGACCAGAAACGACATATGAAATTGCAAGGATTCCGACTGCGAAATTTATTCATGGACACACCCAATATTGAAACCATGAAGTCCATTCATAAAATACAGTGTACTCATGATCACCTGTTTTGTAGTTTTGGGGACATACGATCCCACAATAATTAGACCACCAGCCCTTTCCTCGTGTACTCTTAGATCCTTTGGTGAAACGGGAGGCCTTGATCTTAACCCAACTCTCGCGGAAACAAAACTAGCAGCTGTGCGGCATAGAAAACTCTTTCCCTGTAGCTCCGCCTAGGGAAGTAAATCCACATAGAGTAATACAAAAGATTATAGTTCTGACATCATTCTCATCATAGCAACATAACAGCGATAATAGTTCTGCAAGATAGAGCAAGAAAACTCACCAACATCATTCCGGAAGCAAAGACAGCCATGTCTCTTTCACTAGCTGCATTTACTATGCATGTTGCCCCCTGTATCATCATTTGTTTGCACATAGTTCACATTATTACGTAAATGGAGATGTATAAAAGTTATAAGAGAAACTCTTGCGGATGTAAAGTATCATTTTGCTTTTCCAAATGATGTGATCAGGACATTTGCTAATAATCCATGTGTTTGCTAAGGCTAGGCATAGTAAAATAAAAGAATAAAGACTGCCTGTTTGATGAAGCTTCTAGGACTCAGGATGAAGCTTGACCAAAGACATGATTCAAGAAACACATATGCGCTTCTCGGAAGCATTTTTAATTAATAATCGTCTGCATGAGGAGCCTCAAATCAAATCTTCTTAAATGTTATTTTCTAGGAGACATACATACTGTTAGATAAATGTTATGCCCTGACCTAAACAACCTATGTGAAAATGCCAATCCCTCACCTTCTCCAAGTTGCACAGGTACTCACAAACAGCATCTGGACCTCCATTCCGTATGAGATCAATAGAAACGGAAGCAACATTGCTGGAGGCAATACGCCCTTTCGTTTTCTCCTCAACCCACTTCAATAAAACAAGTCGAAAGTTAAAAGCAAAGTAAATGGCATGCATAGTCTTAACTAGAAGCCCTGTTTAGTCATGTTCCAAGTCAAACCTCGCGAAGATTTGAAGAATTGTATCCAAAAGCAGAATCTTTAGCAAACTCCGTATCTCCAGCAGGAATAAGCCTAAGTTAACAATTTAGCACAACTTTAGATGTTATAAAGCTACTCACCACCTGAACTCAACCAGACAAATTATTTACCGGTCAGATTCTGCAACATAGTGCACATCTCCTATAGTAAACCGACCTCCCTGAAGAAAGAACGGGCAGATGATTGATGCATCAATGTGCCCTAGGACTGAAACAACAGCATCTACTTCCTGTCCAAGTAGCTAGGGTTACATACACAGAGGAGGGATAATAAAACCATAAAAGTACCAATTAACTAACACAGTGATTAGACTCCCCTAGCAATTTACAAACTGCACACGGCCACAAGCTCACTGTGGGTAGTATGGGTTTGGTCGTGACGTCGTGTTTAGCAAGGTCTGACCCTTACCCAACACACAATGACATTATCTCTTTCAACATTATTCTTTCCTTAGTCCTATATGGTAGTCTATCTCAACGTTCAGCATCTGATACACTAGCCAAAATTTCACATTAACAAGAGCTAAAAGCTGGATGCTAGTAGCTGACGAAAAGAGCCTTATTTTTCGATAATATGCTTTCATAAAGGTTAAATTCGCAATAATAAGTATAAAATCCTTACCTCAGGGAAGTGGCCTCTTAGAGTTGAATCACCTCTTAATACTACTGTAAACTCGGCATTATCAGCAGTTTTAGCCGCACTCTTTAAGTTCGTGCATATTTCAACAATTAGATTACTAGCCTGAATGAAATCAAATAATGGTCCAATCAGAGAGATCCAGTAATTTATGCTAGGTATAGTTATACATTCCTGTAAAAAATTAAATCACATGCAAAACTAATCTAAAGAACAAATACCTTATCAGGACCGAGAGCCCTTGAGTTTGTTAAAATGAAAAAGCATTTAGGCTTCTTCCGGAATTGCTCAATTAGGGAGTTTACATTCCTAAACGAAAGCAAAAGGCAACTTCATTATTCCGAAATTATGTCCCTAGACAACATAAATCCGTAAAGAATATACTTTTAAGAAAACTAAAAGTAACTTGGTTTACACTCAAGAACTTCAGGCTAGTGCACACTGCACAGATACAGCACCAATCTCAATACATGAGATGGTTTACAGTTCCTTTTTAAGCAAAGTGTTGTGTGGTGAAAAAAAAAGTTGGATATGTACCCCATTTGAATGAGCTAACGTAAATAAAGATCCAAAAGGAAACAGAAAATATCTGATGAGCGGACAGCGGGACTACTAACCACTCCGTGAGAACATCAATATCATGAACAGTCTGTGTTCCAGTGGGATCATCATCAAGAACTACCAAGGGCTTTATATTGTTCTCACAAAGCTTGACAATGTCATTAATTGGATCCACGGGCCACTCAGAAACAAGCGATTTTAGGACATACTCTTTATTGAGAACCGCAAGCTTTCCTTCAACTTTGACACCTGTGAGGCGTTCGTAAAACTAAATAGAGACCGCAAAAGGAAATCTGAAGTTAGCAAGCTATGCTCAAACACATAGTAGCAGGATATAAATAATTGACCAAGACTATCTTACGAGTCAATAAAGATATAGCAATATCATAAATTTGTTAATAAGAACTATTATTACTCGATTTATTTTCTTTTCACAAGATCTTCCTAAATGCCAGGCCAGATCACTCCATACAGACAGCTACTCTGGTTGTAGTATGCCATAGCATTGCCAGACCAGAAATTACAAAGTGATACTCTGGCTGTAGTATACTAGTATGTATGGCATAGGAGCATTGATCAATCGATAAATCCCATACCACACACATAACACACAGTTTAAAATCTCGTCTGATACGACTTGTATCGGCCGAGATGTATCGGAAGGCCGCAGATAAGAGATATCTCGAGATCTATTGGGTAAATTAAAAATAAGAAAAAAAAATCGGCACTCGATTAATTCTTCTCTTTATCTCAAAATATTTAACGGTGTCGGTTTTTGAATTTTCTCCATATACTTTTTTGTTGAATGGAAAATGTTGTTAATTCTTCTTTATACAACAACAACATTACCCCAGTGCCTCAATGGCTCCCGCAAATTGCGGGGTAAGGGGGGGTCGGATGTACGCAGCCCTACCCTTGTGTTAGCAACACAAAGAGGTTGTTTCCGAATGACCCACGATGAAAATTGCGTCGAGAACTGCATCGAAGGACCGCCACTTCACAAAAGAAAGAAGCGCAGCCACTTTAGTGAGCCATTTTGATTTATTCCATTATAATCCATAACCAAAGAGTAATGAGTCTTTGGCTCCATTGGAAATATGGAAACTATATCTCAAAATATTTAATAAAAAAATCGGCACTCGATTAATTCTTCTCTTTATCTCAAAATATTTAATTCTTCTTTATATCTCAAAATATTTAATAAATATAATGAAATTATACTCACTCATATGAAATCAATTTTTTTTTTTATAAATGCAACCGTTTAAGTTTCAAAATTATTCTCAAAATGTTTTTTCATGAAAATTAGAATTAATATGCTCATGAAATCTATGCAACATTTATTTATTAATTTAGTAGTAATTAATGCCAAGGCTGAAATGACACGTGGCATATCCACAATATTTCAATCCAATTTTATATATAGATACAAGATAACAAAATTCATTAACAAACACTTTTAAAATAAATGTCACAGCGATAATTGCGACCTGGGCCACAACACCATTACTACGACCGTTATCGCTACCAATATCGTGATTTTAAACCATGCACTTAACAGCCAGATTATCACACATTCAGCTTCTTTTACAACCAATGTTGCCTATGTCACTATGAATACGCCATATTTCATACACGAACTATTGGACAGTGTTTGTTAAATACTCCCTTCATTTCACTAAGATCTTCCTCCTTTTTTTGGGGTCTTTTCGCTATGATCTGCCTCTTTCCTTTTGGACACAAAATATATGGCTAATATTACCCCCATCTCTTACCCCCACACACCCTCTTTCAATAAGAATCACATGTTCCACTTCCCTAAAATACTGTGCCCAAAAGTAACAAGAAGATTATAGTGAAATGGAGGGAGTGTATGTTAAGTAAATGCCATGATAAAATACATTGAACAGAAATGCAACTTGCTGGGGCCAGATGAATCCGGCAACTCAACTGAACTTTTCAAAAAGAAGAACAAGAAATGCATGTTTTTGTACCTTGACCACAGCAGCGTCATCTAAAGAGCCCCACCCGGCTGCAGAACCTATTAATCGAAATTATTGTTCAGGTATAAAGAAAAGGTTTACTATTAAGGACTACATCAGTAAAACACGAACTCCCAGCACACGAATGTTTGGTGCTGTATGTAAACTCAGCTAATCCACCCTTGCCATATACAGAATAGAAACAAAGAAGTGGATGGAAACGGACCTAAAAGGTAATAGGGTAACCTTATTTTTGTTCTAGTTCTTGTTATAGAATCCATATTTATGGGAAAATAATTGGCTCAAGTGTCAATACCTGAAAGAAATAACTGATGAGCAGTAACAGCTACGTGAAGTGGTATTTTCCGTGAAGAACCTTCATGAGATATAATTCCCTGAAAATGTTTGATATTGTAGTTCCTATGCTGAAATTAGAATGATTAAAATGAACGGATTTCCAGATGTAGGTTCTGCTCACCAGATCTTTCACAAAGATATTGAGTGCAGAATAAGGTGTGAAATCATTGTTCACCATGTGCGGACCACGATTTTCCAACATCCTTAAAAGCACACGGGTAGTTTAAGTAAATAATGCAAACAAGTGTTATTATAAGATAGACACAATAAGGAATAAGATATGCAACAATTATAACTTGTCATAAAGTGTACTCCATCCAAACTGTCATAACTGACTTTTCACAGATATCAAAGAGTGATAATAAAGTGAGAAATAAACAAACATTGATAATACAGCGTAGAGAAGGTAATTTAATTGAGTGGAAGCAGAGTAAGACAAGCCAAGTAATGGGAGCAATTTATTGCAACAAGGGGACTGAATTTTTTTTATCTAACTAATGAGACAGTCCAGAATATATACAGTTCTGATTGTAGTTAACAAAGAAAAAAATATGAGGAGACAAATAGAAACAGAGATATTTCACACTGCTGTTGTTAACAGTTTGAAACAGCTCTTTGGCAAAAGTAATCTTCTCTAATACTTTACAGCCTCCCTACATTATTTATAATTAAGAATCTGATTAAATGATGTTGTGTTTGTTCTAAAACATGGCAAAGAAACACAACAATACAATTAGTTTCAGGTGGTCATAGTTACCAAGAAGTTCCTGCACTACTGGTGATAAAATGGAACAAATCTCGAGTGTATAGACCCAAGCGAGCTCCAAACGCCAAAGCCTCAGCTGCTGATGCTATGTGAACTCCAGCAAGTAATTGATTAACCATCTTTACACAGCTAAACATAAAGAATTAGGTGTTAGTTCAACAATGTAAAGAACATTAATCTTATTAAAGAAGTAATACTATGTTTAGCCATAGATTAAGAGAGAGAGAGAGAGAGAGAGTTTGTGGCTGGTTTATAAAGTTACCCCTTCAAATTCTCAACAAAGATCACTTAACCCTAAAAGGTTCGGCTACTCTAAGAAACTTTTTTCTATAAATATGAATTGATAAATACTTCTATCAAACTGCAAGACAGTATAATTTTTAAAATTGATAGAAGGTTTTCGAACGGAATATTCACAGGGCTCTGATTCAGCCTACTCTAAGAGGACCGTCAATGTCCACCTAGCCAGTGGGAAAGGAATTCAAGAAGAAATTGGAAACATGAAACCATCATACGTAAGATTTAAGTGAAAATGTGCACAAGATATACATAAGCACTGGTTGATTGGTCTCTGTCAAAGCAACATATACAGTACAAAAAATTAGCTCTCGTCGATTGACATGAAGCTTGCAAAAATATGGCCTCAGAAAAAACTTTTCTACAAGATCAATATCCATATTATTAACTTCATAGGTTCTCACACGGCAAGGGAAAAAAATCAAGCACAAGTTAAAATATCAGACTTACCTTCCAGATCCACATCCTCCCTTAATGATATAAAGCTTCTCACTTAGTGCTGTGAAGGAAACAGAGAGGACTAGTGAATTCTTCGCCAAGGAAAGACTACTGTATTGAAAGTATTATATTCAACCTACCAGCAAGTACAGATGCACAGTACTCTAGCGCTTCGTCTGTTCCTGATGCCATTACCTGATGAAGATGTGGATATAGATTAAGAAACCACCAATTGCTTAAGTATTAAGACACTAAGAATCCAATATCTACACGGGAATTTTGAGTGGAAGTAAAGATACTGCCACAAGCATTCCAGACTGCACTAGATTTTATTATTAAATACTCGCCCTCCTTCAACTGTGTTTATGGAATACAAAGTAAGCTAAATGAAAATAAGTCATCAATCTGGCTAGCTATCAATTTTTAACTAAAGTTATGTACTATTTACAGCTTACAGAAACTAGAGTGACAACACTTGAGATCTGATCAAAGTTCGTTAACTTGAGAGCATAAACTTATAGATGGACACACCGTAAGTGTTCCTGCAGAAGCCCTCACAACACCACCAGAAACAGGCGCATCCACAAGTTTCAGCTTATTGCCTGAATTCACACGTGAACATAGGATAAACGGTCAAGTGGGAACAATAAAATTAGATAGAAGTAGCACAAGACTACAAGTTACCACAATGCCACCACATCTCCCATGGTGCTAGCACTATCAAATATAGAAAGCAAGTAGCACTGATAGAGTAACATTTTTTTTTAGAAAAAAAAAAAAAAAAAAAAAAAAAAAGTAATCCAGGAACAAATGTTCTAGTTGAAGTGTGCACAGGAAATATAAATGTATGCACTTCCAGCAAATAAAATGACTATATAGTTACGCAAGTCAATCCACTAAAATGTAAGATGGGTTATCTTGTTTTGAGGGAAGAGGTGAAGCACCTGAAACACACACGACAACGTCAGGTGTGAAAGATCCTCAATCAGATGTATAATTGGAATATAGAATGATAAACTGGTTAAGCTATAGAACACAACAAATAGGAGATACCTTGCAAACGTTGCTCTAGCTGGCTCACATATGCCGGTGAAACAGTAGACGAAAGGATAACAGACGCTCCGGGTGAAAGAGCTGAAACATGCGAAAACTTAAGTCAATTTTGTTTCAGAAACATGGCACGAATATTGTTATGGTCAAGAGGCCCCCATTTAAATAAATGGAGGGAGTGAGTATTAAGATTGGGTGGTGCCATGGTGGCAATTACCACATTATTTGTATAGAGCAAGATCCATTATCTATCAAACAGGAAAGATATAATGAGTTACCTAAGCGGAGAAACGAAAACTATGAAGATTTGCTAAACTGAGTTAACATACTAAAGGCCCTGAACAGGGCATTATATCAGATTATTTATGCTAATAAGAAGCAGTTAAAGACTATAAAACAAGAACTACATCCCACTCGTTTTAAAACTAAAACTTATTAGCAAGCAATTAATCCTAATTATTAGGTTCAAGATTAACTAAGTATATATAAGATAATGCCACTAATTTAGAGCACTCTTTTCAACAGATGTCGTATGACCAATACAGCTTGAAGTTAGTTTGAGTTTGAAATAAAAACTCAAAACCATACCAGAGATGCAATCAGATTGATTTCCAGGGAGGGAGGGGTCAACACTTAGTCTGGAACCAGGTATCAAGTGTCCTTACGGATCATGGTACAAAAATGGATCATGGTACAAAAATGTGGTATTGGTAGCAAATGCGATAACAAACACAAAGCGAAGGGTGAGACCAATGTGGCCCTAATTTTAAATTTGTTTGCACGAATGTGTTAGGTTTCTCTTCTTCTTGAGATCTGAAATTTAAGTTCATTTTCCGTATTTGTAGTGTATGTTTAATCGTTTATGGCCTCTTTTCACAAATACATACAGCATCTGCAAATGAACCTGTTTAACATTTAACAACACTTTTTACGGGGAAAAAAAGGATAGCATAAATTAATACTCTCTTAAGCACATGAACTTGGTTAAAGACATGCCTTGCACTGCGCCTAAGTCTCCAAAAAGGACACTTTCTGCTTGAGCTTCGTTGGTGACCATTATCACAAGCACTTCAACATCTGCAGTAATAATATTCATTGGACTGCATTATCTGGTATAAAACACTGCTTTCACAATTCCCCATAACTGTCCACTCCTCTTTTAGCGCCATGGTAAATACTCAATAAAACTTTGCAGTTTGCCATTTAACAGATAGAAAGAAACAACAAAATCATTTTAAAATTTCGTTGGTGGCCATTATCCCGCGCTTCACGCGACCTGTTTTAAAATTTTATTATTATATTTGAAGAAAAATAATATAATTCATATATGACTTTCAATATTTTTACTTAAATAAATAAAATAAAAATAAATTAATTTTTCTCGAATTTAATTTTTTTAGGTTTAACTTCAATGTCTTAAATAAAATACATACAATTTTAATTAAAACTAATAAGTGATAATTAATTATGCATGATCAACGTTTTGTAGATAAATTTGTGACCGATTAAATATCATATTAATTAAAATAAAATTTGTTCGAATAATGCAACAATCAACATTAAGTTCTCAAATTATATCATTTCATGATACGTTATGTTCTAAATCAATTAATATTTGTTCCAAATGAAGTGAATATAATTTTATGCAATTTTTAACTTTTTAAGTATAACGTGTGATATTTATGTATCAAACATATAAGGTCCAAACTCAACTTATTCAAATGTTTTGGTTGTTTCTTGCATGTGCTATGTGTCAATCTATAAGAAATTTACACTTTTGTTTTTTTAAACAACTATATATAATAATGTTTAAGAGTTTACTTGTAAATAAAATAGATTGAACTTTCTCAAATATTAATTTTTGAGGTTTAACTTCAAAGTATTTAAAAAATAACATATAAAATATTTAACTAAAAGTAATATTTAGTTTGTATAATCAATATTTTATACTTGACGTGTACATATTTAATTGAAGATATTAAAAAAAATGTAATGTGTTTTCTACTTTTTTATATCGTTTATAATACTATACTGTATTACTTAATAATCATTACTTTTGTTTTGATTATTCAAATGCACTCGCGATCACTATGTACATAGACACTCGTACACATACTCACTATTTAAACCTCTCAAAATCTCATTTATATTCAATTTCTCGCAATATAATTTTTTTCATTCCCACGCTATAAAAACTTATCTTTTAGTAGTTTTCTTTAAGTTTTCTTTTTAATATTTAATAAATACAATAAATCTTCCAAATATATTTTTCTTAATGGATTTTATGGTCGAAATTTGATAACTTTCTCAAAATGTTATAAAACGTAAACCTAAAACATTGTGAGACACTCACTTTAATCATCTATACATATCAAAATATTTCAATAAATATAATGAAAATTATACTCAATTGAAAGCCTTTTTCGCAATGAATGTAATTATTTACATTTTATAATTTTTATCAAAATATATTTTTTAATAAATATATTCTATATGGTACCCCTCAATTTTTCGACTTTCTACATGGTACCCCTACACTTTTTAAAATATACATGGTACCCCTAATTGTTGTCATTATCACTAAGTGTATCCTTAAACTTTATTTTCAGTCAATTAAACTCAGTTTTAGGCGTTAAGTGATTACTTGTACACATAACCAAGCTTGTCATTTATCATCCAATGACATAAAGACTCTATAGCCCATATATATCAATAAATATTAGGATCGAGATGGATATTGAGCATAATAGAGTCCTTATATCATGGGATAATAAATGACAAGCTTGGTTACACGTCCAAGTCATCACTTAACGCCTAAAACTAAGTTTAATTGACGGAAAATAAAGTTTAGGGGTACACTTAGTGATAATGACAACAATTAGGGGTACCATGTATGTTTTAAAAAGTGTAGGGGTAATAAGTAGAAAGTCGAAAAATTGAGGGGTACCATGGAGAATATCCCATTTATTAAACTATAATTAATATTTTGCTGAGATTAATACAACATTTATTATGTTCATATTAAATAATTAGTTGTAATTAATGCTCGTCATTAAGGCTGCATAGGACATGTGGCGCATCCACAACGTTTCAACCCCGTTTTATATATATATATATATATATATATATATATATATATATATATATATATATATATATATATATATATATATATATATATATATATATATATATATATATATATATATATATAGAATCGGGATCTGTACGAACCAAATTACGGTGCGAACTGTACGAACTCAATAGGAACCATTGGATTATATTGAATCTCGCTAAAGTCTAAACCAATATCCCTCCCATCTTATTTCACTTTCCCTTTTCACTTAACAACTACTCACCCACTGCCAAACACCATATACCGGTGAGCCCATAATTTTCGGTGATAGTTCGCCATCGATCAATCATATCACCGGCGAACTGAACACTAGCTCTCCTGCCGGCATTACCCTCTTACAAGAGCACCGAGAACCGCCAATGCTGTCAATTTCGATTTTCAACCGAGGAGAACTATTTTAGTCTTGAAATCTGTCGTCAGACCCGTCTCCTCTTCCCCATTTCGAACCCAATATCAATTTCCGACCAACGATCTCCTACGAAAATCTGTCGTCGTCCCATCCTCGCCTGTTTTAATTTCTCAGAAAATGTGATTTTAATTCCAGATCTACTAAAATGAAATTGATTTTTAATAAAGTAATAGTAATGGTGGTCTTCGTTGGGTGGAGTGTCAGGTTTGGGTGAGGAGGAGGATGGTCGTGGACTCGAGAGAGTGTTGTGTGGTGGCCATGGATCTGCGTTTTCGCCGACGAGTGTCTTGGTGTTAGGGTTGGCATGGAGCACGATAGTGAAGGTCACGGTCATGCGCGAACGAGGTTGACAGGTTGACTGAGTCGGGAAAGAGGAGTGACAACGACGGTAATTGGTCGTCGGAGTAGTCATCGGTGTCATTTGGTGACCGGAGGAAATGTATTATGGCCATGTCGGCACAATTAGATTCGGGAAATGTATTATGAGTCCACTGGTAGTGCCGAAGGGAGTAAAGCGACGATGATGTGGTGTTTGTGAGTGGTTGGGAGTGGTGTCGGAATAAGTCAAATGGTATGTGGTGGTTCAATTTGTCGAATGGGTGGATCTGATGGTTGGTTGCGACAGTGCCTGTGGTCGAGTTCTGCTTGTGCGTGGTGGATTTTGGGTCCAGTGGCGGAGGGGCCGATGGTTGTGGTGACGGTGGCGGTAGTGGTGATGGTGGTGGGATCCGGTGAAATTATCGTCGTGGTGTTGGTCGGGTCAGCTTGGTAATGGTGGGGGCAGTGGTGGTGGTGGCGGTGGCGGGGGCAGTGGTGGTGGTCGCAGTGGTAGTGGTGGTGGGGGCTGCGATGACGGAGGTGGAAGTGGATACACAAAATATCACCGCAAACACACACGGTATTGATACGGGATACACTTGATATTGATACTGGATACATGTGTATCTCGTATTAATACCATGTGTATCCGGAGGTACTAGCTAGTGTATCTGGAAATGCGTTTCCCATAGATGTATGATAAGATGCGTATCTGACTTTAATGATATGTGTATCCGGGTTTGATAAGATGTGTATCTGCGTATCCTCAAAAAGAAAGTAAATAAAGTGAAAAGTGTAAAAATGCATCTAGAATTTTAGTGTGGAAAAAGTGTATCTACCAATGTTATAAAATGTATCTGCATAAGAGGTGTATTTGGTAAGGAAATAAAGTGTATCTAAAAAAAAAAAGGGATTGAGGCTAGTTCGTACGGTTCGTACCTGAACCCTACGAACTAGCTTATTTTGACTTTTTTTTTTTTTTTTTTCTCAGATACATTTTGTTTACTTACTAGATACACTTTTTATTCTTTTACACCTTTGTAAAACTAATTTTTTTCTTTTACGCCTTTGTAACACTAATTTTTTGGAAGTTTTAAGGCTAACTCCAAGATACATTTTATAATATTTGCGGATAAATTTTATATTATATGCGGATACACTTTGTGTAAATTGTTACAAATTTTAACACTAACTCTCGGATACGTTTTATGCTATTTGTGGGTACACTTTATATTTTTTGCGGATACACATGTTACTACTTCCAGATACGCGTGATATTACTACCGGATACACAGTATAGTACTTCTATACACAGTATAATACTTTTGGATACACAAGTCATACTTCCAGATACACATTGTATTACTACCGGATACACATGTATCCGGTAGTAATACTATGTGTATCTAGGGTGGTATTTTGTGTATCCACTGTTCCCACCACCACCACTGTCGCCGCCACCATCACCACTGCCAGCCTACCACCACCATCACCACTGCAAGCTTACAACCACCACACAACTCAGATACACATATATTAAAATGGATCTCAAAATATGTCCAAGTGTATCTACAGCTATGATATGTGTACCTACACTCATCCTCATCGATAACTACCCGTCGTCGCCGGCGACCACCCACCGACCACCTTTAACAACGCCGACGACATCATCTCTCACCCTAGAAGACGAAGGCGACCTCAGATCTAGGCTGTCACGACACTAAAATCATTAGTAAACCTTGACGCCGACAAAACCACCATAGATCATCACCACAATAACATGACCTCACGACCACCGACACGCCGGTGATACTACTGACCATATAAAAGAACGCAAGCGACATCACCAGCAACGTCAGGCGACGACGAAATCACGCCACCGCCGTTCCCACCAAACAAAGCCGCTCGCCACCTGGAGCATCATTGGAGTCGTTCCTAGCCAACACACCACCAGCCCTCACCAGTCACCCTCCATTTCGAAGCCATACACCATCACCTCTTCTCCAACGTCGTCGCAAGACTACCACAAAACCACCGCACTAACGCCCCCTCACTCCACAACCGTCCAAAACTCCGTCAAACAGCAACCGCACCACTGGTTGCTCGGTGACGCGCCTCCACAACCACCATAAATCTCATTTTTTTCGATTTTTTTCGTTTTAGAATTCGATCTAAATGTTAGATCTACCAAAAAGGAAGTAAAATTTCAAAAATCTAAAGGAGCCATCACCGTCATCGAGAAATTTGGAGCCGGAAAATGGAATTTTTCTTTGTTTGTCGCCGGAGAAGGCAGAGTTGGAGGTCGATGTTTGTGTCGCCATTGATGTTGGGAGGCACTGGGGGTTTTTGATTAATGAGTGGAAAGGATGTGGAGAGAGAACAGTAAAGGAGTGTGGAATGGGAGTTCGGCGCCGGTGAACGGAGTCAGTGGGTAGGCATGAGGGACGAAAATTGGGAGGGTAGTTGAATGTGAGAGAGACGATGTGAAGATGAGTGGCTGAGTTGTTGAGTGTTGACATTTATAAATTAGCGCGAGTTGAGTGTTTACCTGAGCTCTATTGAATAGTTCGTACGGTTCGCACCATAATTTGGTTCGTACAGGATCCTGATTCTATATATATATATATATATATATATATATATATATATAGAGAGATAGGTTCAGGTAAGTCCACAAATTTGGTTGAGTCCCTAAGTCCCATTCTTAGCCAATCATTTCTTAGTGTAACTTTACTACTTTATGAGTGTAATTTTACTCATTTATTGATTCATGAGTGAAACTTTTGTCTTTAAGGTCATTTTGTATATGAAAATTTGTATTTATAAATTGGAATTTATGTAATTTTAACAAAAGTATATGTAACTTTATTTTTTTACGAGTATAACTTTAGTCGTTTTAGTTGTAACTTTAGTCATTTTAGATGTAACTTTAGTCGTATGGTGGTTTCTATACTTTTACGGGTGTAATTTTACCCCTTTTAAGTGTAACTTTAGTCATTGGAGTTGTAACTTTAGTCATAATAGTGAATTGTATGTGAAAATTTGAATTAATATATTTTGTTATTGTAACTTTAGTCCTTTCAAGTGTAACTTTTGTCCTTCAAAAGTGTAACTTTAGTCAATAAAGGTGTAATTTTATTGACTAACGAGTGTAACTCTAGTCCGTAAATTTGTAACTTTAGTACACAGAAGTGTAACTTTATGCTAACAACTCTTCTTTCACCATCACCACCATCCTACCACCTCCTACCCCAACCACCACAGCACCACCACCTCCAAACCGCAACAACCAACAACAACATCAACCACTTATTATCTCATATCTGAAAAAAAAAAAAGAAAGAGGACAAGGCTGCACCACGCACCACCAGCCCACTCCCTCCACCACCTCCAAACCGGAAAGACCAACAACAACATCAACCCTAAACCCTAAACACCACCTCCACGGCATCACCACCAACAGCACGGCATCACCACCCCCAACAATAACATCAACACCAACACACAAAAAACCCCAAATCTGAAAAAAACTAACCATAAAAACGAGTTGATGTCGGAAGGGGTAGCAGGGACTATGAGGGAGGCGGCATATGATGAGGAGATGCGGTAGAGGAAGAGGAGGGAGAGGCGGCGGACGAGAGAGGAGAGGCGGCAAATCTGTGAAAAAAAAAAAAAAAAAGAAGAAGGGAGGACGGTTGTGGGTTGGCTGTCGGTGAGTGGTGGTGCGAGGAGGGTGGCCGGCGTCATAGGCGTCATTGGTGGGTGGTGGCGGCGCCAACAGGTGGCAGGTGGTGGCGGGTTAGATGGGAGAAAGGCTGAGGGAGAGTTTTTTTTTTTTAGTCAGAGAAAGTGGGTGAGTGAATTGTGAGGGAGAGTTAGGGTTTAATCTAATTTAATCTTAGCCTTTCATTTTGTTTTAATCTTAGCCCTTTATCTTTCTCATCTAAGGGTCTAGATTAGGACTTACGGACTCAACCTAAAATGGTGGACTTACATGATCCCTTCTCTATATATATATATATATATATATATATATATAGAGAGAGAGAGAGAGAGAGTTAGTTAGTTGAGATCATATAAGTCCGCTCCCTAAGTGTGAGTCCATAAGTCCTCATATGGGCCATTAGATGAGGGAAATGGGTGGCTGAGATTGGAACAAAAAATGGTGATTAATAAGGTGTTTTAGCTCTCACTCTCTACCATCCCTAATTAATCACTAATTCCTCACTAATTTAATATATATATACCTCTTCCTCTCCTTCTCTACCTCATTTCTCCCTCATTTCACAATACATTCTCTCTAAAATCCTAAATAAATCACCTCTAAAAAAACCCAAAAAATCCCGCCAACCGACCCCACCCACCCACCACCGACACCACTACCCGACACCACCACAATCCCACCACTACAGACGCCACCCACCACCCACCACTGCCACCGACACTCACCGCCGTCGACCCTACGCATGCACCACCTACCCCCTCCGCTGCCACCTACTCTTCTCTTCTTCGATCTGCCTCACCACCACCTCCTCCTCTCCTCCCCTGCCGACACCACCCACCCACCACAATCCCACCACCGACACCACTACCCGACACCACCGACCATCACAACCACAACCTCCTCTCCTCCCCTGCCTCACCACCACCTCGTCTATGGCTCCTCCTAACGGCTGCCTTGCCGCGCGCCACCCTACCATCCTCCGCCGTCCTCTTCTCCTTTTCTCCCTCATTTCTCTCTTCCCAAATCTCCTCTTTTTTTTTTATCAATTTTTTTTTTTAAGTTGAACTAAGGAAACACGGAGATTGCTTTCTTCCCTTTCAAATGTCGTTCGTTTTTCTTTTTCTTTTTTTTCCTTTTTTTTTTGTATTTGAAAAAAAAAATCAGATTTGGTGTTAATGTTTAAGTTTTAGATTTAGTTTTTGAAAAATTTTAGATATATAAAATAAAGAGGAGGATTATGGTGGTGGTTGTTATTGAGTCCTCTTTACTTTTAGAGCCAGTGATCTAGTTTTCTTTTTTTTTTTGTTTTTTTTATATCTCCTTTCTTTGTTAAAGGTGTGATGTTTTAGATCTAGGTTTTGTTTTTCATATTTCGTATTTAAAACATCGTCTTATTTTTTATTTTATTTTCGGGTGTTAGTATGACATTAGATATATTTTTAAAATTTTAGATCTAGGTTTTGAAAAAACTTATCTCTATTAAATTACTCGTATTAAAGTTACAGTTTTCTCTATTAAAGTTACATTTTTCTCTATTAAAGTTACACTTATTAAAATTAGAGTTTTCTCTATTAAAGTTACATTTTTCTTTATTAAAGTTACACTTTTCTCTATTAAAGTTACACTTATTAAAATTACAGTTTTCTCTATTAAAGTTACATTTTTCTCTATTAAAGTTATACTTTTCTCGATAAAAGTTACAGTTCTTTCTATTAAAGTTACACTTTTCTCTATTAAAGTTACACTTTTTTCTGTTAAAGTTACATTTTTCTCTATTACTCCCTCCAATCCTCTATTTTCTTCCTCTTTAGTTTGGGCACAAGGATTAAGAAATGGTGTATTATATTGATAAAAAGTTGGGTGGGGTTTGATAATAGGAGAGAAGGATGAATAATTAAGAGTTAAATAATGAATTGTGGGCCACCAATATTAAAGTAAGGAATAAAATAGGATTAAAAGAGTTGGGTGGGTGGGGTAATAGGAGAGAGGTATGAATAAAATAAGAGTAAAAAGTTACCAAAAATAGAAAGGGGAAGAAAACCTGAATAACCGTTTTAGGAAATAGGGAAGAAAATGGCGAATTGGAGGGAGTATTAAAGTTACACTTTTCTCCATTAAAATTACACTTTTATCCATTAAAATTACATTTATCTCCACTAAAGTTACACTTATGTCTATTAAGGTTACCCTCTGAATGACTAAAGTTATACTCTCAATGGACTAAAGTTACACTCTCAATGGACTAAAATTACACTCTCAATGGACTAAAGTTACACTTTTAATATGGACTAAAGATATACTCTCAATGGACTAAAATTACAATTTAATGGACTAAAATTACACTTTAATGGACTAAAGTTACACTTCTAAAAGATTAAAGTTACACTTATAACTCACTCAATTTACAATGAATTGCGTTAAAATTTGAAAAATTCAAAATAATATTTCTCAAAATTTGCCGTAAACTTGCTTCAAAATTTCAAATTTGTCGTAAACTTGTTCAAAATTTGAAATTTCAAAATACTATCCGTCAAAACCGCTTTCTTTTTGTTAAAGTTACACTTTTTTTTGTTAAAGTTACACTTTTAAAACAGTAAAAGTGTCATAAAATTTGTATAAACTCTCAAAAAAAAAAAAATTGTATAAACTTCAAAGTATAAGAAGACAAAAAATAGTGTTAATTGTGTAGAATAATCAATTAGTGAATGTATAATTAAAGCTAGAGAGAGAAAGTGGATTAATTAGTGTATAGGAAACTAATTAGTGTTAAGTGTGTTTTTTTGCTTTCAATCTCAACCATCCATAGTGGAAGATCTAAGGGATGTAGTGAGGACTTAGGGACTCAAATATTTAGGTGGCCTTATAAGAACTTGACTCTCTCTCTCTCTCTCTCTCTCTCTATATATATATATATATATATATATATATATATATATATATATATATATATATATATATATAAGATCAAATGAGTCCTCCTCTTACATGTGAGTCCATAAGTCCCATTATTGGCCATTGGATCTTGGAAATGAAGGGCTAAGATGAGAACAGGTTAATTCTCTAATTTTGCCATCTTCCTCTAATTTTCTCATTAACTACATTAATCCTCCTCATCTTTCATTCATCAACTCATTATCACATCTCTTTATTCTCTCTCTATATCTCACTTCTCCATATTCTCTCCCAAAAAAACCAAGAAAAAAAAAAACCCCAAAAAAACAAACAAATAAAAAATCCAAATAAATCATTTACTCATCTTTTCCTCATTCACCATCCACCTACCACCACCCACCGGAAACCAACACAGTCGCCAACATTCTCTAATTTTGCCATCTTCCTCTAATTTTCTCATTAACTACATTAATCCTCCTCATCTTTCATTCATCAACTCATTATCACATCTCTTTATTCTCTCTCTATATCTCACTTCTCCATATTCTCTCCCAAAAAAACAAGAAAAAAAAACCCCCAAAAAACCAAACAAATAAAAAACCCAAAAAATCCAAATAAATCATTCACCATCTTTTCCTCATTCACCATCCACCTACCACCACCCACCGGAAACCACAACAGTCACCACTTTTACCATCCACCTATATATATATATATATATATATATATATATATATATATATATATATATATATATATATATATATATGAAATTAGTTGAAAATGAGCAAATAAGAGATTAAGAGCATGCATTTCTTGCATATTTGATACTACGTTGTAATGTTTTCTGTCTAAACATTTAACAATCAAACTTCTTTCATGTTTTATTTTCTTGGATGGAGATGAAACAAGAAGTCAAATACCTTTCGCTGCTTCTGCAGGGGAATCACCGACTAGTCCACCTGCTTCCATAAACCGGGATAATGTAGGCTTATACACCTTCAGTCACAAAATTTAGAAAAATTAATGATGTCTAAAAGTGGACAAAATTTAAAGAACTAAAAAAGATTTCTTATAAAATCCACATAACAAACAGGCTCATCACTAACAGTTATATACCAAACTCATGACTCCTATTTATACCAACTGAGACAAGGAGATACTTTAATGCCACAAGTGATTAAGCCTTGGTTTTGATTGGGGGAAGGGGGGTTTGGAGGGAAAAAGGAAGGGGGGAAATCCCCTTCTTTTGTTAGCAAGTTGACTCGACGAATATGGAGGTGAGGACGGAAAATAAACGGCTCTATTTTACTTCCTAGAAGCAAAATAGAACTCCTTCAAACATAGAAATTATTTAGAAGGAAAATGGCATAGCACCATACTCCATACCCTTCCTCAATGTCTATCCAAACAAAGGGTTAAGAGAATTGTTATAAATCAAGAGATTTAAGACTGAGTAATCTGACGGACCCACGGTCTCACATGTTTGCAAAAGATTTCACCTGCCATGTCAGTGATGAAGTTTTCCCTTTTATTCTCAAGTGGTCCGTGATAGGCTCATCGGGGTAGTCCATCTTATTAGGGGGGGCAATTTACATAAAAAATTGAAACATTGAAAACCTGATATTAAACATGGAAGAAACCTAATCTTTCCTACAAGCTACTTGACTAAGCAATCAGGAGCTACACTGAAAATTACGGCTTAGCCAACATGGCTTGAGAAAGTCTGTCTGACCACAACCTGAGAAACCTCGTGCTGACTAAATCCAATTTTCTGCTTATGTTTACACATGATGAAATGACATGATCTCTTTCCGACAGTAGCACTGAAATGTGCCAAATTCCAGATAAAATAAGTCTGGGCCACACTCACAAGACGATGAGAGACCCCACTTCATAAGCCTAAAGTGATCAACTTTTTTAATGTGGCACACTCACGTAGTCACGTGTACACACAATATGCGAACTATTTTCACCAAATGAAAGCAATAAACTAATAAAGTAGAACTAATAAAGCTACTAAGAGAGAGAAAGTGTAATTACATCATAACCAACAACAGTAAAATTTGACCTCAACAGATGAGTTGCCATGCCGAAGCCCATTGCACCAAGACCAATAAAACCAATCCGATTTACTCTTTTCGAACTGGAGATCAGTTTACTTGCTAGTTCCTCAGGGTCATAAGTTTCTTCATTGGCTGCAGCATTAAAATTGATTCCAACAGCTCTCTCCCATACCTGATTAGGAATGTTGATTGTAAAATCCATACACCATAGCCAGCATATTATCGAATAAAGGTATTTTGGGGTGCTAATGGTCTCAAATTTAGCCCTAGAAGAAAGGAATGACCTTAAATAGTGGTGACTTATAATTCCCACCGGAATTATTTGAGCAACCTGCCAATGCACGACCAATAACAATCAAGTTTATTATTTAGGGCACTAGATAGAGCATACTCGGTACAGACAAAACAAAAGGAGAACGATCCTCGAATCAATACCTAGAAGTTGCTGTTGTGCAGCTGCAAGAAGTGGCAGAGGAAATGGAAGAGATTTAGCCAGACTAGAAATAATTCCCTTCAAAATACAACAGACAAGTGTTGTGGTATAAAAATTACAATGGAAAAGTAAAACATATCAACACACTGTAATTCCGTAAATACACTATAGGTTACATAACAAGACAACTTCCAAAGTTGGTGGCACTGTTTTTACCAATAAATAAATTGTATGGTGAGGAATACAGATAATTGCAATTCAAGTGAGGATTAACTTGGCATAACCACATTTTATTCATGACTAGTTTTTACCTTTTAATAGCCTCGCCAAACCGTTTCTAGAATAAGAGAGTGGGAATGAACAATGCCCTGTGAAGTATAAGATTGATTTATGCTTAAGGGTTACTGATATGGTACAAAATCTAGGCCGCTACTTATGGACACAGCATCACCACCAACATACAAAAGGTTTGAAAGTTACCGCAACTTGTACTGTGTACATTTATAGCGTAATGGCCGAGATAAGGCTACAACTTCCCAGATCAAGTTTTTGATTGAATATCATAGCCTGGTTACTTTTCGTACTGCGGCATATGTGACTTAGGAGAATAGTCCGAGTCTAGTGTGAGTGTGTGACTGGTCTGTGAAAACAATATATACGGAGTAGTTGTATACTTGTATACCATTACAATAAGTTTCCTTTTAATGGTCGACCTCATTAGTTCAGCCAGTTCTCTAGGCAACCACTATTTTCACATGGATAAGATAAAAACATTGAAATCCACAAATAAAGATATGCACGTTTCCACGATTACAGCATCCCAAAATTTTCCATCAATAAAATCTTCTAAGTGGCTGTCGAGCCAATAACATTGAGCTGTTGGCTAATGTTATACATCTGACTTGATCACACCCACAACTGAGGATTAAAAGGTCCAAATAAGGTTATTGCAAAAGCTGTGCTCTTGTATCCAAACAAAAGAAAATTATCTGAAAAGAAAAAGCATGGCAAATACATTCACATTTCACACTACCTCGCACTACCTCATATTATGGGGGAAATGGTAAAGAAGGGTTATAATAAAAGCCACACTTGAAAATTAAAAATAGAACAGTGTTGTACCAAACTTTCAACAACAGTATTCAACGTTTCTTGCTTCATGTGGTCGGCCTTTAACCACTTTGGAACATGATGCTTGAAAACCCTGCATGTTTCAATGGATTGGATGAGCAACCATATGAGAAGAAAAAAAATTCAGCATGGATAAAGACCAATAATAAGAATGATAGCAAACAACAACTAATCAAATATTATTAATAGCTAACAACATTTTGGATCAGCTACCCCAATCATCGACCACTATAATGCTCTTTCTGAGGCCATGTCCTTGACAATAGGAATGCCAGACTGCTCTGTTTTCTTATTTAATCAAGATGTTGCACTTTACACCGAGTTGCTGAAAACCTTTGGATTGGAGTATCAAGATACATTTAATCAAGTTTTCGTAGATTGGTCTTTAATTCTGGACCATGCTAATTCATGCTACAGTTACCAACTCAGTCTATGGCAGTTTCAGTTTAGCTCAGAATGAGTCAATATGACAATTTAATTACACTATTAAACAGATCAAGGAGCAATAGAGCACAAAGAATCACATAGCTAGAAGTTTACAAAAAGGTCCAGAAACAACTAATGAGCGTAGTAGGAATATCATTCAAAGCACCTGCTACCTTAGCCCACCAAAAAGATAGAAAAGCTCTTCACAAAAATAATCCATCCACGGAATGCCAGGAGGCCCAGGACTATACAGAAACTTGCCTTCTTTCTTCCAATATAAATATGATTATAACAGAGTCGGGTGCAGAATTACTCACGTGAGGGTAATTTGCCTCCATGAGAGGTACACCACGTTGTCACCTTATTTGTATCCTTTAATAAACATCCTCTATTACTTATCATACAAATTATTCCAAGGAATCGACAACAAAACTGATGATCTTAACTCCTAGTCAATGTCAACCAAGCCCAAGAACACATGAGCAACGTAGGAAAGGTGCAGTCTCTCCTGAGTCATCTTCTTCAGAACATAATACTATGTTTAAGCTGAAAACAATACCTGGGATCGTGACTCCAACCTTAAAATAATATTCATAGCCCGACAGTCGTGATGCAGCCTAAATTTATTATCATCGATTTAGTTCTTTACCGGACTCAAAGCTGAAGAAACATTGTTTTAAATCTCGGCCAAGACATATCATATCTCCCGAGATGCATCAGTATCGGAGGTGGCCTATACAAGATATCCCAAAATGTATTGGGTAAATTAAATATAGGAAAACATCGGCCAATACGTGCGATTTATAAAATGTATCGGCCAACTCGGCTCGATACGGCCCGCGTTGAACTCGAGATGTACGAGTTGTAACTTATACTAGCCAAACTTTGTAATGAAAAGCTCTTAGAAATTGTATACGGTGGTCAAATTTAATTATTCTAAATACTCGTAGATTGAATATTAACTTTATACGAAATAGCCAATAAATGATAAACTAACTACAAATGCTTGTAAAACAAAAACAATCACCGCGATAACTGCGACTTGGAGCGCGATGGCCGAGTCGAGAACGCTTCCGCAACACCATTACAGAGACCGATACCATGATTTTGAACCATGGAAGGAACCGACCTTAACCCTAGTGACAGACTGCTTATAATATTGCCCAGACAAAATACAACTAACAAGATCTCTCTTCTTTGATAAATTTTATATTTGTAACACGCCACAAAACTCTTGAAGTCTCTGATGACAATTTTAACCAATTAGCCATCCCAGAGATCCCACCCCCATGGCCACAATTTTGCAGAAGCCCTTGAGCCTTTGCGTCGGTGAGGTAATATGTTGGTTGCAGAAGGTCCTACTCCGTGTCTCATGTCATTAATCACCATAACAACATCAAAACCTACTTCAAACCATTATTTGACTATACAAAGAGATACCCACCAGGAATTACCAGCAGCGTTAGAGATGATGTCATAAAGAATCCATGGATGAATTCTGGATTGTACTCCAAGAGAAATAGCCTCAACTGCAGCAACAAGATGGATGGCCTCAAGGACGTCAACAACCATTTTTACTTTACTGCAAAAAGCACAAACTGTATAAGGCCTCCATGTCTCACATGAGATCGTAGTAAGCCTAATATAGATGCAATTAAGCAAAGGTCTATAAAATTTAATGGCTTAGAAGACAATACGACGACAGATGGTTAAGAAAATCAAATACGTTACAACAATGGTATTAAAAATCTCATGTTACGCTACGTAACAGAATTTAGTGTTGACACGTTATTTCTTATCACGTCAGCCTTGGATAAAACGCTGACTGGCTTCACCAACGGATATTTCAAAGTGTCGATGTTGCTTAACCAATACTCTCATGAGATAATCTATTTTAACCATTATTTTTCTGGAAAAGTAAGGGACAATTGAATTTGTGATAAAAAAAAAAAGGGGTCCTAAGAGACTGAAGATTGACTACAAACATAAAAAATCAACACAAATCTCAGATCTTAAGCTGGCGTGAAGATTAAATGCATTCGGTAAAGATCTCTGAAACTACAGCTGCATTGTCCGCAACTTGTAACCATGTCCCGAAACGAAGATTCCTGGACAGTGGCCAAGCCGTAATTTTGTACCATGCTGTTACAATTCAAATTATCTAACTGAAATGAAAGCAGAATCTAGATCAATTGGGGTGTGATAATTTGAAATTAAATTTTAGCTCCTGCAAAATCTTACAAAATAACTAATCTGTGTATATTACTGGTTAGTGGTTACAAGTTATACACTCAGTTGCAACTATACATTGAAGCGTACCTTCCAGCACCAATCTCACCATCAAACACATACAGCTTTTCACACATAGCTGCCAACAAAGACAATATATTCCTGAAGTCAATATACAGACTGTCTATCTGTGTTTCTGGTACAACATTAGTTGAGAAAAAAGGTCAATCAATTGCGTCTGGAACTATGATTACCAGAGAGAAGCGGATGTGCCTGTGTAATTGCATTAGACTTCCCTGATGATACTATCTATGATAATTAGGAAAAAAAACAATAATTAGATACTTATCAAGATGAAAATCTAATTCCAGAGCAGAAAAGAACATAATCCTTTGCTAAAAGGACAGGGATGACATACCATAAGTTTTTCCTTTAAATCTTCGGACATTCCCTTAGAGACATAAGCGTCAACCACTACACTAATTCCATACTCCTCTGAAAAAAATTTATTACTTACACTATCAGAAATAGCATGAGAATACAGTGCAAAAAAATAATGGCCCTGTCACCTTTGAACAATAGTAAAAAATGTGTAAGGACAATTGATAACTTTTACAAGAGGCCTAAACTGTCAAGAATGTGATTTGTCCAGAAATGCTTCACAAAACTTAATATATACAACTTTTGATTATGCTTGTAGTCATTTGACAATGTAATAACGATTTTCTCAATTCATTAAAGAGTGTCAAGCCTAAAACTTTAAATTGCTTAGAAACACGTCTTTTTTGGGTAGAGTGGAAGTGCGAAACAACTACTCAATAGCACACTTAGTGAGATATTTGAATTGCTTTCCTTACAAATATATGAAAAAGACTACTCCCTGTATATCGGAAGAAAATTTATGTAAAAGAACAAGAAGAGGAAAAGAACTGAAAGAAAGACGGGAAAAACGTGAAGCTAAGAGAATTCCAGATTTTTAGCTGAGAAAGCCTCTTGTTAATCCCTCCAATCAAAAAATGATTTAGATTTCAAATTTCCATGTCGTTCTCCGAATTACCTTCCTCTAATTGGTTTGGGTAGCTGGTCCGAATTTGTTTCCAATGGGGTAGAGCAACTAGACCCTCATTGCATCAAAGAGATTTCCTTGCCCCTCATGTTATTCCTTTTAACTCAGGGGCGTACTAGAAAACTCGCAATAAATTAAATCCTGTAGTTCTGGCTACGTTTTCTTTATAGTTGGCTAATATCCTTTTGTATCCTAAAATACCACGGAATGAGACCTAAGGATACCCACCAAATTAGTACAATCACCAAATGCTATGATGATTCAGGTAAATAAGCTTCCGTCCTCTATTAATATCTACACCACAACCACATTTTCTGCCATTTGAAAGGCTAACTCATCTATCATCCATTGATGCATAACTCATTAGTAAGGCTATATCATCTATGGGTTATGTTAGGGTGCAAACTCATGTCCCACATCGGTAGAATAAAGATGTAAGATTTGATAAGAATACTCTAGAATAATATCTTTATTATTATTATTATATTGTATAATATATTTGCTTATCTTGTAAGTAGCAAATCTCTCGTAAATAGGCTAGTTATGATTTGTTTCCTTCTTATTCATATTGTATAGCTAGTATTTACATAAATACTCACCTTGTAATTCATATAAATAGACATATTGTATGTCAATGTAATGTATGCAATTCTCAATGATAAAAACCGTTCTCTTACATTTTCTCTTAACTCTATCATGGTATCAGAGCCTCGTGCTCTAGATAGAGGTTAACCCCTCAGAGTAGATCCTAATTTTTAGGCGCTAGCAAAACCACCCTTTTTTAGGCGCTAGCAAAACCACCTTCCAAAACCCGACTTTGCTACGTCCAAAAACTGCTAACCCTCTTCCGCTGCCACCACCCCCAGAATTGCATCAAACCCACAATCGATATTTCAACTAGCACTCTCTTGGTCACCACTTAATTTTGGCCATAACCGTTCCGGTCAGCACTAATATTTAGCCACCGTCAAAATCTGGCCAAAACTCATCTACCCATGTCACAACTCACAAGCCTCTTGGCCACTAAACTCACAAAAACTCATCGCCCTCTTAGCCACAAACCTCTCAATCACCATAAAAACCACTCAAATGTGATCTATACAACACGATAACCAAAAACTTTTATCTTCAATTTGTGATATGTCTACAACCCTTGTATTACCGCAAGAAATCACTTCACCACTTGACAGTTCAAATCTAGAACCCTCCTTAAATCACGGCCCTCAATTTCTCTACCATGACAACAACCTGAATTGTCATGAGACCTCTAACCAAACCAACCTTTTCTTTTTAATACATCAAAACAAAAAAAAACAAAAAAAAAAAAAACAATTGATTCTCAATAAAACAAATAATCTCATGCATCTTGCCACTATGGCATATCCATACTCGGCTCCTTCTTCATGGTTTACAAACCTTCACCTGTTGGACCAACCTTATGCAAATAAATCCCTAAAACCAATTATCACCTGTGACACCCACAAAAATACAGAATGTCACCCACCAATCCCGCACCACCGTTGTTAGATCTGGTGGTACGACCACTGGTGAACCCTATGCTTCACCACCTTTCAATTACATATTTGCCGCTGCTCGTTTCAGACCGGTCACTCTCATGCTCTGCTCGGACGAACCAAAACCCACCTCATGATGCGTACAAGTCACGCAAACCAGGCAAACTTGTCAAAACAACCCCACCATTACATTTTCGGCCACTACAATGTAAATAAAACACAAACTCGTCACTTTTGTATCCTACAAATTCTTACGGTGTTTCAACCGAAGATTCATCTTCGTTTGAGACTCGCATGACTAGCCGCACCACGTCCTAGCCCAACAACCAAGCACTGTCCTCACCAGTGACACACATCGAACCAGTAACTTGCGCCCAGTGGCGTCTACTTTCTGCTGGTGTGTTGAAACCACTACCCATAACACACCCACTTATTCGCCGTCTCGGATTCTAATGGAGCTCTGCCTCCTCGACCTTTAATTCTCACCACCCTTAATCGTTCTAACATGGTAACAACCTAAATTGTCATGAAAGTATGAAACCTCTCACCACACACATTTTTATTAACACCTGCGTTCCAACCCTGCAAATTACAGAACGCGGACCCACCCGCAGGCTTCGCTGCACCAGTTTAGCACACCTAATGGTTCACCCATCACTCCATCAGTGCCCGTAAGGCACAAGACAACCCATGGCCCAAGTTGTGAGCCACAAGTCCTCGTCCAACAAGCAAACCCTTCCTTATGGCAACTTCAAACCTGACAACCAATTTCGATGAAACCCCGGCCTCCGCCATTTCTAGGACCCCTTCTCGTTTCTACCGGTACACTGCCGTGTCTTCTCTCCAAGATTGGACTTTTCGTACCGACATCCATCTTGCAGGGGCATGATAAGAATACTCTAGAATAATATCTTTATTATTATTATTATATTGTATAATATATTTGCTTATCTTGTAAGTAGCAAATCTCTCGTAAATAGGCTAGTTATGATTTGTTTCCTTCTTATTCATATTGTATAGCTAGTATTTACATAAATACTCACCTTGTAATTCATATAAATAGACATATTGTATGTCAATGTAATGTATGCAATTCTCAATGATAAAAACCGTTCTCTTACATTTTCTCTTAACTCTATCAAGATTATCTTTACAAGTGTCCAGAAAATATAATAGTACGAGGCCTTTTGGGAAGGAGCCCAAGAATAAATCCATGAGGGCTTGGCCCAAAGCGGACAATATCGTACTATTATGGATTGTGGACACAGATGCAGCAGAGGTCCAACACGAGATATTTCACACTTGCGCACAACAAGTGGTATCAGAGCTAGGTTCAGAGCTAGAGCTAGGTTCTACTTGGGCTAGACACGGAGATTCATCAGGACCAAGACTTGAAGGTGGACGTACACTATAAGGCGTGGAACTCCTATAGCTCGAAGGAGAGCTAATATGTTCGCGTAAGGCGACATTGGTCTCACGGTGATGAGACGGCAGGCCGTCCAAGAGAAGATCGTCAACGACCCGGCGAGGTGGGATGAGGCTTAATGGAGGCAGCAAAAGCGATCCACGGTAAATCCAATGGCGGTTCCGGGGCGACGCACTGAGGCACTGGATATATTGGATGCAGAGGAGTTTGGTACGCAAGTGTAGCACAACCCATGAGACACATGGTGTGTCGTTTCAGGGGATCTTTATCAAGACTTGGTGATGCGAGTGTCTAGAAGTTGGGGCTGTATGGTGTGGGAAGTTCTCCATAGAGGTCAAGGTCCGAGTCAAGATGATGGTCCTTGGTTTGAGGGGAGGATTGTTAGGGTGCAAACTCATGTCCCACATCGGTAGAATAAAGATGTAAGATTATCTTTACAGTGTCCCGAAAATATAATAGTACGAGGCTTTTTGGGAAGGAGCCCAAGAGTAAATCCGTGAGGGCTTGGCCCAAAGCGGACAATATCGTACTATTATGGATTGTGGACACAGATGCAGCAGCGGCCCAACACGAGATATTTCACGCTTCCGCACAACAGGTTACATACTTCAGCAATAATAATGCTTTCCCACCCGTATTATTACAGATTCAGTCAGTGGTGATTGTTGTTAAAGTGCTCTAGAAGGAAACGAAAAGATCAAAGAGTACACAAATACTTGTGTAAGGCAGCCTAACACAAGTATATTGTAAACGGGTTTCCTTGGTACCTATTTTTTCACTAATATTGAGTCAAGAGCTCCTGGTGAATTGCATCTGTTTACACAAGACTTCTATAAAAACACTTTACAGAGGACCAATGACAAATATTAACAAGAGAAATATAAAACCGAAATTCACAAGATGTATTAAGATACTGTGTATGTCATTATCAAAGGAAGATTATACAGCAAGAGTGTCAACTTGCCTGTTAGACATTTTTCCAACTTTTGAACTTCAGCAGGTAATACTACAGTATGGAGAATAACTGCTGCATTTTTGTCCAAAACTGCAATGATGGACATCAGTTAGAAGTCTAGTTTACTGAAAAAAAATTCACTCTCTCCAAATTAAACCACCTTACCTTTCACAACCCCATTTGGCCCCAAGATAAATTCATTTATTTGTTCCAGTCGCGATATTAATAGAACTACAGCAGTCACACCTGCAAGCCATAAATCAAAAAACAATTTGAAAGCAGCGTCTTTCAGCATAACACATACAGAAAATAGAGTGACTATACTACAACAACAACAACAACAACAACAGAGCCTTAATCCCAAAATGATTTGGGGTCGGCTGACATGAATCATCCTTTAGAACCGTCCATGGGTGAACGCACACCTCAAAATGCTAATACAAAGTCAAGGTAAACTTATAGGTTTTAAAATCGAAGTCCGAATTTCATTTATAAAAACTTAAAATTTAAATCGAGAATAAAGATTAAAACGATTTTGAAAACTGAAGTAGAATTTAAGGATCCGGAATACCTTAAAAGTAAACCAAGTAAAATATATAAGAAAGTGGTTGGTAAAAAGGTGTAATAAAGGAGAGAAGAACAAATAATTTTTTTTAAAAAAATTTAATAAAAACACTAAATTTGTCGAATAACATCAAATACTAAAAATCCACATGTATCATTTCCCTCCATTGTGCCCTCTTCGTCACCATACTCTCCTCGATCCCCAGAAATCTCATATCGTGCTCTATCACTCTCAACCATGTCTGTCTCGGTCTCCCTCTACCCCTAGGGACCTTTTCAGTTCTCCAAGTCTCCAGCCTCCTAACTGGTGCGTCCATAGGTCTCCTTCTCACATGGCCAAACCATCTTAGTCGATTTTCCATCATCTTGTCCTCTATTGGTGCCATTTTTACCTTTTCCCTAATCACCTCATTCCTTAATCGATCTTTCCTTGTATGGCCGCACATCCACCTCAACATACGCATCTCCGCCACACTCATCTTTTGAACGTGATAATGTTTCACGGCCCAACACTGGAACCGTAAAGTAAGGCAGGCCTAATTGCCGTGCGATAAAATTTTCCCTTTAATCCTTAGGGCATATCTTTATCGCATAAAAACCCTGAAGCACTCTTCCATTTCAACCATCCCGCTTTAATTCTGTGAGCAACATCACCGTCTAACTCCCCATCTTTTTGAATAATAGATCCTAGATATCTGAAGAAATCCGACCCCTCAACAACATTCCCATCGAAAATAACTCTCCGCCTCTGTCGATCTCGACCCCGCCACGTTAGTGAACTGACACCTCAAATACTCGGTCTTACTCCTGCAAAGCCTAAACCCACGAGTCTCTAAAGAATGCCTCCACAATTCCAACTTTCTCTCCACCCCCTCTTTTGTCTCATCAATCAACACAATATCATCAGCAAACATCATACACCAAGGGATGTCGTCCTGAATATCCCTTGTCAACTCATCCATAACTATAGCAAAGAGAAAAGGACTAAGTGCGGAACCTTGATGCACCCCGATGGTAATGGAAAATTCTTCCGTTCTCCCAACATTAGTGCGAACATTAGTGCGAACACTTGCACTAGCCCCCTCATACATATCCTTTATGAGGTCAATATATTTTCGAGACACACCCTTTCTTGCCAAAGCCCACCAAAGTACTTCTCTCGGTACCCTATTATATGCCTTTTCCAAGTCAATAAAAATCATATGCAAGTCTTTCTTCTTGTCCCGATGGTGTTCCATCAACTGTCTCATAATAAAAATTGCATCCATAGTCGATCTCCCAGGCATAAATCCAAATTGGTTATCCGAGATGTCTACACCTTTCCTAAGCCTTTGCTCGATTATCTGCTCCCATAACTTCATCGTATGACTCATAAGTTTAATGCCCCGATAATTGGAACACTCTTGAACATCACCTTTGTTCTTGTACAAAGGGACAAGAGTGCTTCTCCTACAAGCTGATGGCATCTTGTTGCTCCTCCAAATCTTGTTGAAGAGCATGGTTACCCATTCGATTCCTTTCTCCCCGAAGCACCTCCAAACTTCTATGGGTATATCATCCGGTCCCTCATCTTTCTTAACGCCTTTCTAACTTCACTCTTTTGTATTCTACGCACAAATTCCCGATTAACCATGCTTCGGGGAAATTCTACAATTTTAATAGTGAGCATCTTTTATAGCGAGAGGAAAAAAACAAAAAAAAGG
The DNA here is from genome assembly GCF_048544455.1 of Silene latifolia. Lineage (NCBI taxonomy): Eukaryota > Viridiplantae > Streptophyta > Magnoliopsida > Caryophyllales > Caryophyllaceae > Silene > Silene latifolia. Next base: position 90,161,681 of record NC_133532.1, on the reverse strand, counting down.
GGGAAATTCTATATGATACCCGTGTTTTTTATTCTACCTGGTACCTCTTCTTTTTCAAAAACATCAGTAGTAACCTTGAACTTTATTACCTATTACACATTGTATTTTGTATTTTGTAACCTAAGTTATAATTTCTGTTAAGTTTTCCGTTAATTCTAACTTTCCATCAAGTTCTTCTTCCTCACCCATCAACCTTCATCTTCATCATCTACAACCATATATATTCATTTGTGTAACATTTTTCAACCATCATCCAATTTTTACTTTCACATTACCTTACAACCATCGTCAACTAGAAATATGTTTATCTGACACTCCTTCAAATCTCCAAACCTCACCTTCAGAACCCACCCTCAATGCCTTACACCAAGTTCACACCATACCACCCCTCAAACAGGCAACCAAGCCCTGAAAGCATTCTTATCAGAATCATCCCGATTCAATTATACGACTTTACGATCCAAAAACGCTTGACGGATCCCGGAACTTACGATTCTATGTAGGATCATAATACGATCCTAGGATCCGATTCTATAGTAAAAATAAAAACAAAAATATATATGTTTATATAATGACGTTGTAAAACCCAAATTTTGTGTAAGTTGTAGAAACATGTTAATACAAGGATACTAAAATAATTAGTTATCAATATTTTATAAATAAATATTAATAAAGAAGTGTTATTATCTTGAATGATATGTTTTTACAAAATAAAAAACTATACTTAGGGAGCTCGTAGGATCGTTCCTACGATCCGGTTCTACCAATTCGACCCTATCCACACCATCGATCCAAAGTAGAATCCCGACCCTAACAACATTACATGGAAGCGTCAATCCCAACCCTAACCCTAACAACATTGCATGGAAGCGTCCATAACCATTAAAAAAAATTCGTTTCCGCGATCGACTTCATCATTAACCAACCAAGATAACAGCAAAACGGATATGGACACGTGACACGGCATATCATAAAATTTAGGACATGGTGCACGTTATTAAAATTTAATAAAATATAAATTTTATAGTTATAAAAGTGCGATTTTATTTTTGTGAAAGTATTTAGTATTAGATTTATATAAGTGCAGGTAAAACTTAACATTTACTATAGCTTATTCTCATTTCCCACTCAAACTCATCTTCTAATTAATCTCTTTCAACATCTCATTCCTCATCTAAAGAACATCATTCACCCCCAATTCAACTCATTAGTCATTACCCCCAACAAGCTCCACGCCCTACGATACTCGGACACGGCACTTGGAGGACGTATTCCGTATCGATACGATACGTAATACGTGTCAGATACGCAGATACGCCGATTACAGACACGATACTGACATGGCAAGGAAAACTTACATGGAAGACGAAGGAAGCGATCCGCCTACAATGGAAGAGGAAAAGGAAAGATCTTGACCTTCATACAGATCTGGTTACATTGGAGTATGTTATCAGTGCTTGGAGAAGGAGAAGATCTCAAGGAGTTGAAGCCTGATGAAGTGATGGGTGTGAGGAGGTTCTGTAGCAGGAGGTAGAAAAAAAAGGAAGAGAGAGAGAGAGAGAGAGAGAAAAAGAAAGTGGTAGTGCGGCGGGTAGGGTAGTAAGTTAGGGTTTCTATTTTTTAAGAAATGAGTGGGGGTAAAAAGGTGGGTGGATGACAGGCTGACGGCTAGAAAGATAAACTATAATATTTTATTATGTTTTATTCTCCCAGTCACCTTTAATACAATTATTACATACGGAGTAGTGTAGGACTATCACTTATACAAAACAGAAAAGATACCAATTGAAAGCAAATTTTTTATTTATTTCTCAAATATGATAAAAAAAATATATAAGACGTATCGTATCCGTGTCTATAAAATAGTCAGGAAACTTGTTTCCTTTGACCGTATTCCCGTATCTATTAAAATTTAAAATCACGTGTCGGATACTCCTGATACGTGTCGGATACTCCGATACGTATCGGATACGATACTTCATTCCCGTGTCAGAGTAACATAGTCCGCGCCTCCACCATAGAACAACACACACCATTCACCTCGGATTGAACTTGATTTCATTTGAAGGTGTGTCCAAATACCATGGACACACGTCCGAGTCGAGTCCAAATACCATGGACATGTGTCGGATACGTGCCCAGATAAATGAAAAAAAATCAGACACGGCTTTATACGTGTCCAACACGTTTTGACGTGTGTCCCACGAGTGTCATTGTCGCACACGGTACGCTGGTAAAGAGGAGTGTTCATGCTACCTAGACCATAAGTTCTCGTGAATTTCGAGATTTCAGAAAATCAGTCTCAAAATCTCTATTATATTCACATATAAGGTTTGGAAACCTCCTGCTTCATATGACGGAAATTTCATACAAATTGAGATAAAACAACTTTTGTCAACTCTAAAAACAAAATCAAGTGAAATGTAAAGGAGAATTTGATTTTACTTTTTTTAAACTTTGTAATTGAAAGATACAGAAAGCATAGGTAATATGAGAGAACGGAATTGGATGATTTATATGTGCAGAAAGACAATGAAGTTGTTGAAATGAAGTACACAATTACACATCACCTTTCCATACGTCTTTACAAAATTACACTTATTCCTATACCAACCATATAAGAGATCAAAGATATAAAACGTCTAGCCATCCACGAAACAGATGTCGACACAGATGTCGACAGAGAATGACCTACTTTCTTATAGGTAATAGAGAATATTTTTAAAGGATACAATGGGGTGACCCTTATATACAAAAAGAAAACATGAGGAAGTAGAAATAGATCTAGACACCTCTGCTCTCAAACTATCATGAGTAATCTCACCTAAAACAAAGAATAAGGTCAAGTGTGCTGGTTGAAGTGGAGAACATGGCTCCAACTATACAGCAACTTCAAAAGGTGAAATATGAACTCTCGACGCATAGAGACAATATCATCAGAATATCAGATATATGATGATTCCATTTCATCCAAGTGCACCACCAAATCAGCAGTGATATCATCTTACATACTTCCGCAACAGTTCTACCCTTATTCGTCCTTCTTACCCAAGTCAACAAGACATCTTTACCCTTACGAGAAGGATCTAAATTCACACCAAAATAGACAATGAAAAATGCAAGGGAAAGACCTAAGAGCAAGAAAGCAAAAAATGGTCGGTGGATTCTTTGTTGTCAAAACAATAGAAACAACTATCTTCAGTCGGGATATCCTCTATAGCTACTGCCCAAAAAAAAGGGTTATGCTCTTTCATGTACATGATTTACTCAATCATGTACACATTTTCAAATGACGTGCTACAAGTCCTTAAGCGTAAGCTCACCGAGTCTATATTCATGAAGGTTTATCAGCTTTGTCTTGGCATGGCAATGTGTTTTACATGCCTGACACCCTTGGAAGAGTTTCTTTGAAAACAGGGGCACACATTGTACTTGCCAAGCAGCTATTATGGATCACTTCAGTGGGAAACATAGAGCTTTTGACAATAAACATGCAGAAAAGAGGGAAATATATCTTTGTCCCAATACTTTGCAGTGGCGAATTTATAATTTGTAAGAAAACAACATTTTTTTCTGTTTTAAATGGAGTCAAAGACTCAAATTCTTTTTCTTTGTATTACGATGCAATAATGCAAAATGGCCTACTAAACTGGTTGCTGTTCTTTCTATAATGAAGAGTGATGCAATTTTAAACACAATTAATCATTATGAGTCATTCGGAAACAATCTCTTGGTATCAAAATTTAAGTTTTAGTACAAGAGTAAGGCTGCGTACATCCGGGTCATACCCTATTATTTGGGGAGCCGTTGAGGCACTGTGGAAATGTTGCTTTACGAAAACAAACGGTTAAATATATCCATATGAGAAATATCCACATAAGAGACTATGTAACTTTGTGTATCTGAACATTTATTCATGCAGCTCTCTTTGGGCACATGCAGAAGAGCATTTCGAAACGAGCATTTTGACGGTAAGTTAGAAATTAAAACTACCCCAATTTGTTAGTCTTAATTTTCACAAGTGGTTGATTTTCTTTGTACTCCAGTCTCCACATTGTAATCTTTTTCCATGGTTGAAGCAATCAAAAAGTAAATTAACAATCAAAATGTAAAACGGTAAAATAACAAGAACGGTAGAGCCGAAAATAAGAACACATTCACGACAGAAAAACTTGGAAACAAAAGGTCAAGTAGTCCCAGGAAAGTAAAAATAATTTAGCAATCAAATACTGACCTGTGGCAGCCTCCATTGCAGAGGCACATGTTATTCCTCCAAACCTTTTAGAAAATCCAACTGCTGCGTGACTATCATTCTGAAGTCACAGTGAAAGAGAATGCAACATCCAATGAGTGCACTGAATATTAGACCACTAGCACTGAGGTGAAATAAAAATGTAAGCAAATGCCACTATTTTGAAAGAGCAACTGTATCCTCATAGCCATGACTATAAGTAAGGAAAGCTCTGAAAACTTAACAAATGCGAGTCATATAACAAAAGTGATTTGATTGGCCAATAGGGCAACAGAATGTCCAAAATTTACAAGTAAACATACCAGGTTATGACATAGATCAGCCTAACTAAAGAGTATAAGGAGCAAAATGTGTGTTAAAAGTTAAGTCCGTACAGTACCTTTTGTGCGAAAAAGACAAAAAAAAATGTAGCAAATATATGACACCAGCCACCCAAGGTGATTCATGCAGCACAAGTACCATAGTGGTTGTGAGGAATACATTTCAAACATCTATATCAAGAAAATTATGAATAATAAGTGAACATTACTTCCTAGTTCCTACTATAGATTAATTACAGTAATGGCAATGCTACACAAGTGTAATGCTAACAGCTTAGAGGTTCTTAGTACATATAAGGCTAACTGCAGCTTGTAAGATGTAATGTGATTACTGATTAACGGCCCTTAATTATAAGAATCAAAATGTGACAACATTTCCAAGCATTTTGAGCTACAGCCTTACTAAATTTCTCACATCATGTGTAGATGGCCAACTTGATGAAAAAAGGATCCTAAATCGGCCAAGAATAATACATTCTAAAAAAATTGTTGTTGCATACACAGTAAAAAAGAAGAGAATTCATTAATGCAATGAAAAATGCTGCCAACTGAACTTTTTTTATTAATATGCACCCTATATCAAAGGGAAAGGCCTGCAAAATACTGGACAGGACAGCAAATCAGGCACTATGAGAATTTTGTTCAACAAAAAATATAAAGGGCTCAAATGAAACTACTCTCTCTGTCCCCGGAATTTGTTTACCTATTCCATTTTAGGGTGTCTCATTCATTTGTTTACCTTACTATATTGGGAAGGTTGTTTATTGGTCCAATTGCACTAATGTAGCCAAAGGCTCATTGTTGTTTGGTTTTGGATTATGATGGAATAAATCAAAATGGGCTTCTTTTATTGTGAAGCGGCAATCATTCAATGCAGCTCTTGACGCAATTTTCATTCTGTGTCATTCGGAAACAACCTCTTAGTTTGAAAATTCGCGGCGACTGATGCGATGAGGCCCCAAGGCAACGAGACGTAGGCGCAGGCCTTAGGAATACGAGGCAAACAACAAAAATGTATATTTTAGAATTTTGTGTAACAATAGTCGTCTTTCAGTTTTTAAAGAGAGCTAAGATGTATTTATAAGTGCTATGAAGGATGCGGGGAGAAGAGGAGGGTAAAAAAGTAAAAGAATTTGGGAAAACAATATGGCATTGCACAGAAGTAATGCACCTCGAGTGCGCCTCACTAGTTGCGGCTAGGCACACCTTTTTTCAAACTAAGATAAACCAGGGAGTATTACAAAATTCTTATAAATAGAAAGACACAAGGTAAATGCATTTCTCTTCAACAATCTCATTGGATGGCCTGAACATGTGAAATCTAATTTGTTTGTGGCAAAATGACCCCATAAAATGATCAAAACCCATTCTCAAGGTAAAAATAAGATAGCAAAAGCCAAAAGGGAATGAAAATGTGTGCAAAGCTAATAAAGCTAATTTGTTTGTGGCAAAGCTATGAAGTCAAAAATGTGTGCCCTAAAGTAATACAGTATATTTGAAGAAAGAGAAACATAATTGAAGTTGAGGTACCTGAGAATGAAAAGCTTTGACAGTGTAGCCAGAGCGAAGTAGTGAAGCAGCCAAGTCGAAGCTAATATCATCATCTAGTCCCACAAAACCAACCACATTTGGTGCGGAAGTCATATTTTCGTATCCTTGTGCAACAATCCACGTTATATGAGATCGAGCCTGTTGTATAAGTGAAATAAATAAATAAATAAATAAATAAATAAAGGCAGTATTCTAAGGTTTAAATATACCTCCAATTTGTGGTATTCTAGGCAAACTGTATAGCTAGCTATTGAGATACTAGTTCCGTATGATACATGTATAATGTAATGTGATCAAACTCAATACTGTGGAGCAAGTCAAGTCGGATGAAACAAAAATAAAGAAATGAATCAGTAAACAGGCATTGAAAGCAATAAAATTGACACTATCACTTCATTTGCTAATTAATTAAATAATTCAGCTCAAAATAAAAACTCAGAAAATAAAATAAAATCAAATTACACTTAACTTGTCAGTTGTAAAGGCTGTAGATGATGATGATGATGATGATGATGATGATGAATGCAGAGATGAGTATCACATCAAGAATCTGTGATCTCAAATCACAAGTAGTAGCAGTTAGCGAGAATAGGTTGACTTGTATTCTTATAGAGTATTCTTAATTTTTAATTCATTAATTATTAGTTTTAATAAGTTTGAAAACTGGGATGTACAATCAATCCTACACGGAATCCACTTGGAAGGATATGCATCAAACCTCCACGCCTGTTCTCGTCGTCTTCCTCATGCACATACAGGGCCTACCGTCTTATTATTCGTCTTAAGCTTAAAACACATCGCAGTGTCAATTTTTAAGCAAATTTGTAAACATAGTTGCTCTTTCATTGACTTAGTTTACTCTTTTATAGACTTTTTTTCATTAGTTTTACATTCCTTATCCTTCCCCAAAAAACAAAATAAACAAGCCTTTCTAATTACTTTTCTCACAAAATTAATTAAATCTGTCAAATTAATGAATTACTAGTATTGATGCACTACTTTAAATTGCATACGGTGGTGTATGGTGGTTGTACGTGGTGGTTGGTAGCTAATGGTGGACGGTTGTTTGAGTGAGTAATTTGAGAGGATTTATTAATATTGAAACAAATTGAACATGGGTGTGAGAAATGAGAAGGGTATAATGGTCATTCATGTCCATGAATGATCATAACCCATCTGCTTATTGTAGGATGTATAGTAGTTGTGTAGCTTTGTACTTTAGTTGTTGCCCCGCGCCTTATCCCCATTTTGGCTAGTCGTTTAGCAGAACACAACATGAGCCTTTGTAGTAGAAACGTACGCGACGCATCTGCTGTGGTCGTAGACGTATACGGAACATAGTTAACACTACACAACCTTTCACAAATGTAGGGGAATAAGTAAAAAAAACGATAGTTCAAATTAAATCACTTGTAGTAATTGGTTCTTGCAATGAATATTGATAATTATTACAATCATCGCCTTCAATGGCTATCGACATGCAAATGACCACTCACCTTAACCGTTTTCAAATAACCTGTAGGTCATTTTATATTCTATGTCAATTGATCAGGGCCGATTCTAAGTTATCTAACTTGTGCAACGTCTTCTATGATGGCATGTGCAATTTAAAAACGGAATTACTTTTTCACATACGAATTTTACTCTTTCACATACATTTTTTCATTAAGTTTCCATATCATACCATTTTTCTAATCTAGACAAGTTAAAGCTTATATATTACCTTTTCCCTAAAATCGAATCCAATTGTTCCAAAAACTTGAATAATGGATTATAATTCTTCAACTAGTGAAGTAATTTTATTGTTTATAACAATTATTAATATGTTTTATTGAAATTATTAGGGTTTGTTAATTGTTAATTAGTGAAATTAATGGTGAAAGAGTTTATCAATTGTATCAATAAAAGCCTGGTGGTTTTGGGTGATGGACGTTCTAGGGATGGATCATCGATGACCGGTGATTTGTGGTGGCCATGTAGTGACCGGAGATGGTGGTGTCATTGTAGAGTTAAGGAAAAAGGCAAATTTAATGTATTTGTTACATAGTATACTCGTCTGTATTAAAAGCCAGTGTGATGGTAGCTGATGCGAGAGGCATATCACTACACCACGACTGTAATACCTGAGATTTCTAGGGATGCTAGATCGAGCATGGGCAATGCTAGATCGAGCAACCCTCTTATAGAGTCAAAGTTTTGAAAGGAAAATTCTTAGAGTGCTGTCGATCGCCAACTCGACCGAGCAAAGACGAAACTCGACTGAGCAAGGTGTGCTCGATCGAGCAGAGACACTTGCTTGATTGAGCAACCACAGCACGCATATTTTGTTTCCTAATTTCGTGTTTCCTAATTCATTTATATTATTATATTCTTACCTAAGATTGACATACCTTGTTAAAAGCCTATAAATACCTTATTAACACCAGATTTATGCCCTTTTGCTTATTTACACAAGTATTCACATAAAATCAAATAGAGAAGAGAGGAAGAGTGTAATACCACGGTTTTCGGAGTCTAGTCTACTCGGTCGAATAGGGGGAACTCGGTCGAGTAGATGGTCGTGTGACTTCTGGTCAGGCTACTGCCTAGGAGCACTCGGCCGAGTAGTGAGATAATCGGCCGAGTAGGTCGTACTCGGCCGATTACCCCAGGTACTCGACCGAGTATCCGGTCTGACGGGATTAATTTTCGCGGTTTTGATTAAGGTGATTAGAGATTATAAATTACGTTTTAACAGTTTTCAAATCACTTTTACAAAACCTAACGAAGTTCATCATCTCTCTAATCACCCTAATCACTCTCAAGGCTAATTGATCGATCGTGAGTCTACACTTTCGTCTTTTATCCCGATTTCGTTGGTAAGTTTCTAGTGCTTTGTAATCAGTTGGTATGTTGTCTTTTAGGGTTTGCCCTAATTGTTAATTTGGGGGGAAATGGGGTTATTTGGCATGTTTGTGACATAAGGTATGTTTGTGATTATTGCTAGGTGAAGAATTCGTAGAGGAACAGTTCTAGCTTCCGCTGATTGCTTGTGATTTCAGATTCGTAATAAGGTAGGGTTTTCCCTACTCAATTGACTGTGTAATTAAGTGTAAGATGGTGATTGTTTTACTGGCATGATTACTTTTATTGTTGAGATCGTTACCTTGGATTTGGCATGTCTATATTGGTATTGTGAGCTTTGTGGTTTGTTTGTCTGTGGTTCGCGAGGTGCGCCCTCGGCTGAGTGGAGTCATCATCGGAAATGGCTTCACGCCCTTGTGGTTCCCGTCACAAGGGGGATGCGCACATTAATGGACATGGGTTATTCGGTCGTTGCGATGAGCGGGGCTTAGGTGGGCAAAACTGCGGTCCCCCACTGGTGGTGAGGATTACCTGTTGCGATGGGTAACCTGACAGGGCTGCACACTTAGGTGTGTAGTCGGTTAATGGTTACGAATGAAGTTTGGAGGATGGTACTACAATTGGATTGGATTGTATTGGTTGTATTTTTGCACTACTACAGAAATGACATTACGTGGGTAATGTGGACATGGGCCCACCTACACGCCGAGCCGATCAGTCGGATGTATAACGGTCTTTTAAAAGCCACGCTCGGCGGCGTAAAAATGCCTTCGACCGGATCGTTTTAGATCGGTCGGTTTCGTCTCGGTAAGGGTCTCTAAATGATTAGAGATGTTCGGAGTCGCCACCAAGAATTTGTGGGATGCTTGGAACCCGTTCGAATCCACTTTATACCTCGGTCAAACGAAGCACAAAGCAGTGTTTGACATAGGTACTAAAGATAAGGAATCGTCCCTCTTTAGCATCCTATCTCTAGAATGACTCTCGTACGCCCTGGATAAGGTCGTCCACTATCCAAAGTTTTTGAGTAAGAGGTGAAGGTACGTATTGGGAAGCCCTTTAATCAGACACCCAATCCCACCCATGGTGAGCGCCTCTACTGATCGATCTTGGTTGGTTGAATGCAAAAGTTGATAAAACGGTTTAAATGCATGAATGCGCATCCAATAATTTAAACCTAACATGTGAGAGCTTTCTAAATCGGTTGATTTAATCCAAGTATCAAGTAAATGATGTCGAGTTGGACTTATGGTTGATTTGCATGCAAGATGGAAATTAAACATCCATTTACCAAATTAGGTTTTTGGTGCATAACGTGATCCATTTGTCTTAATAAGACATTTTGCAAATATGGTTTTTAAATGAGCAAGTTAATCGTCTGATCCGTCCTATATACGGGTTAGCCGGAGTCGGGATCGTCCTAGACTAATGCTGGAAAGGGAACAGACCCTGCACCAGGCAGCCAGATGAGGCTCGAGCTTATTGGCGATGTAAGGCCCTTGGTTTGAAAATAGGAAAAGAAAATGGCTTGTTTAGGCGCAGGTTAGTCAACAGTATAAGACGCATTCTGACCATTGAAAACGTATATAAAACGTATTGAAAATGGGTATTTGGACTCGTTTTGGTTTGAAAGGACCGTTTAGGTCGTATTTGTGTTGATTTGAGGAACGAGACTTGAATAATCATCATTGTTTTGATGATATTCGATGTCGGGTTCGACTTTATAAGCTTGATATGAATAGTTTTGAAAGTAATTATGAACTAATTGTTTTAAGTTCATTTGAATATAATTAGTCGATACTCATCATCGTACTCGGGTTAAAATCCGACATGGTATGTAGAACCAAGGATGACTTTGTGTTGGTGACTAATACATTTATTTTGAAAATGTAAAGAAATGATGAAAGGCTTTAAAATACCTTCCAAAATGTAAAGAAATGAAATAAAAGGCTTTAAAATACCTCTTAAAATGTAATTAACCAAATATTATCACCGAAACACGGATTAAACCGTCATGGTATTAAGAACCAAGGGTGAAAAAATGTTTTATGGTTAAAACTTGTAAAATAAAATAAAAAATGGGTTTGAAAATACTTGAAATGGTGAAAACCGATTACAAATATGAAAATAAATTAAAAAGGAAAGACGAGAACAAACACGGCTGAGTCTGACCTGGGCACCCCATTGAGGCGCGAGCCTCTGTGCATAACAAGGGGCTTCTGTCTCAGGCCAAAACTCAGTTTTGGCTCGTCTAACCTATATTTGGATCGTGTTATGCATGATTTAGCATATTGTAGTCATGAAACCAGTAAAGACATGATAAAAGAAGGATTTTTACACCCTCATACTTACATGCTTGGTTTATGGCGAGAAACCGACGTAAGTGTATCAACTCGTTTGGTCGGAAAAGACTCGGTTTAAAACCGTTTTAGTAAGTAAAAAGAGTGTTTTGTTAAGTTTAGTGATGGTGTAGTGGTCGAAGTGGTCGGTCAATTGATTTAATGCACGATGACGGTACCAAACAATGTGTAAGGTTTGTATTTACGATCGGTAGGTCGTAAATACGCGACGGATTGTGACTTAGGAAGTCGAGTCGAGAATTTTAAGGGAGAAAAGTTTTAGGATATGAGAATCGGTTATCGCACATACACTTGTGAGGACAAGTGGGAGTTTGTTGGAGCTTGTGTCCTCCACAAATTAGTGTGATAACATTTGTAAATCTCTTACAGGTTCACAAGGGTATACTTCGTATTTTAACCAGTTGATTAACGATTACCTAATAACGGTTGGCTTGCTAGAAAGTTTGACGTTATTATCATACAGATGGCGGTGATCAACTGGTCCCTAAAGGTCATACCTATAGGATGTGTTTGAGAGATGTGGTTATAGAAATATAATCACATTGATGCCTTATATGACTAAACAGTTAGTCAATGTGTTGATGAGACAATTATTTAATGAAGATTAAATAATATTAGTTGAGATTTAATTAATCTGTCAATTCGTAAATTGAATATAATAAGTTATATTTAATTAAATGTATGTAATGTTAGCTTGGACGAATTAATCTGTTAATTCGTAATTAAATGTAATCGGTTATATTTAATATCAACAAGATGAATGTGTCATAGTGGTAATAGTGAGGGTACTCAAACCAATAGGTCATGGGTTCGATCCTCACTAGATGACAATTTACACATTTTATACATTTTTGGAATAACCGAAAATAAGAGAAATAACTCTCCTAATTTCGGTATTTGGGCCGAATGATTAGAAAGAAAAATCTGCCCTAATCTACCTCATACACGGTTTAAGAGGTAGAAGGGGTGATTTTTCTAACCTAATTCATTCTAACTCATTTTCTTTGCCTCTCATCTAAAAAACACAAAAACCTAATTAATCAGTTAATTTTTGGTGGATCGATTCTAGCAAACAAGTTAAGGGCATTTCTCATATCGTCTTGGGTGCAACCAATAGGCGAATATCATTGCGATATTGTTCTTAGGCCGAATTTGCTAGGACCGAAGGTTGTTTCTTAATCCTTTATGTTTTTGTTTATGCAATTTAATTTTATGACTAGTATTCATCACTTTATGATTCGTTATAATCCTTAAATTAAAGGGATGCATACAGATAAATCCCACAAGTGGTATCAGAGCCAGGTTACGAATTTTAATTTTGATGATTTTCATAAAATTGTTTGTAAACAATAATTAGGGTTTGCGAGAAAAAAAATGTAATCGGCTGGATTTTTTTTGAGCCGTGGAATTTTTTTTTTCGTTTCTATTACTGTTCACGGATGAACAGTATTTTTTTTTTAAAAAAAAAAAATTTCTGTTTTTTCTTTCGGTTTCTCCTGAAAAACCGATTAAAGTTTTTTTGCGGTTGTTTTTGTTTATGCCGATTTGAAAAGCATCCGAGAAAAGAATTTTTTTTTCCTGTTACTGTTCACGTGGTTACTGTTCATAGAGGACAGATTTAAAAAAAAAAAAAATTTGTCTTGTTTCGGTTTTTACAGATAAAACCGTGTACAATATAAGAAACAGACTGTTTTTATTGTTTTTTGCTGTTTTTGCCGAAAAAGAAAAAAAAAGGCTTGTTTTGTTTTTTTTCTTGGTTTAGCCGAGACAAATAAAAAAAAATATAAAGGATTTTGTTTTTTTTGTTTGTTTTGGCCAATTAGTTATTGTGAAACGGTTCACAATTTAAAGATACCATATTATTTTAAAGCAGTTTAAAATTTGATGGATTAAATTCATATTACAAGTTTAATATGAATTAAGATTAAATTTAATGTGATTAATTGAGGAATTGTCACTTAATTTGATTTAAATAGGTGGTTTGGATAAAATTAATCAACATAATTAAGGAATTGTGTCATGTATGTTTAATTTATTTTTAGTTGATGCATTTTATTTTTGTTGAATGAATCGTTGAATGAATTTATTTACGTATTTTTTTGCAATCGGTTGTAATTTGTAATACTTAGTGTGGCCTTAGTCAAATTATGTTTTCGTAATGAAGGAAACATAATTTTTTATGTAATTATGAGATCTCGAATCTCCTTTTTTTTCTTTAGTTTTTGGGTTTTGAAACTAGAATGTAATAAATAGGTTTATTATGTAAATTTATTTATTGTAATTTTCAAAGAAGACTAAAGATGGAGATTGGAGCTCACTCCCACTACATGGATCAAGATGGAACATCGAGAGAAGCTTCTCGGGTCAAGGATGAATTCCAAACTTGTATTTAATGTTCATTTTGATAGGATAGGCCACACTAGGACTTTATTATTGCTTTTACGTTTTTCATTCCTATTGCTTTTCATTCACATGATAGTTTATGCATCATATTCCGCCTAAAACCAAACCACCTACTACTAAAATGCATGAAAATTGACACATATAGGTTGTATGTTAGTTTTCATAGACATACAGATGTCACATGCTTTTAAGCCATCACCTTAGTTTATTCATTCACGCATGCTAGATATTAGTTCACTTAAAATGAATTAAAACGAAGTTGATGGGATCTTCCTCTAAAACGGAAATTGAGATTAGTCTTTATAAGGGCAAACAACTATGAATCCCTTCTTCGTCGGTAGGCATAATATGACCCCTTCTACGTTGGGTAAGTAGTTGTGTTGACTTAGTTTACCTCAACATCATAGTCAGAAGAGTTTCTCGTGATTATGATGGACTAAAGATAGAATTTACAGAAATTTATCGACCAAGAATTCTAACGGTAGAATTAGCTAAAAGGTTAGCTTATCAATTTACAGAGAATTGAGTCTTGGGATCATTTATATAATTCTTGAGGGAGGTCAATTGTATGAATGTTTTGAGTCTTCGCGTTATGACATTAGATCATTAGACTTAAATTAAAATCGATGCACATGCTTATTATTTTTATTCTTCTTCTCGCAGTGTAGAACACGTTTATTTTGATAATACTGTTACAACAAAATGGCTGGAAATAACGCAATCCCAATGCCTAGTGCCACACTTGGACGCGAGTCTGCCGAAAGCTTTCATGGACCACATGAATCGGTCCACGCGATCGAAGAATGATGGGTCCAACTTTGCGGATCGGGAGGCGGCACTACGGAATCTTGCCATTGCGACGGTAAGCTCAAGTACTTAACTGAGCCAATACCGGTCAACCCAGGCCCCAATGCAGGAGTCAACGAGTCACTCGCTTATAGTGACTTCGTTATGGAAGCGGGTGCGATAAAGAACGTACTCATCTTTGCAATGGAAACCAATTTGTAGAGACGCTTCATTGCTCAAGGTGCAAACAAGATTTTCACCACGCTCACTAACGAGTTCTCAAAGGCACCGAGAATCGTTACTTATGAGCATACCTGTCGCTTCTTTGATGCGAAACTCCAGAAGGGCCAACCGGTTAGCCCACACATTCTTCACATGATTGAGAATGTCGAGAAGCTGGAGGCACTTGATTGTAAAATCAGTGAGAGCATTGTCATTGACCGAATGCTTCATTCTCTTCACGATGGTTTTGCCCTTTTCAGGGCGAACTACTACATGAATGACTTGAAAAAGAGTCCTCATGAGCTACACTCCCTTCTCGTACAGACCGAGAAGGATATGAAATTGAGTGGGAGCATGAAGCAGGATGTTCTCACAATTTACAACAAGAGTAAAGGTAAGGGCAAGGCTCATGGCGACCTAGCTGTAGGTAAGCCAAAGTTTAAAAAGCCAGGAAACGGTAAGAGTGGGCCCGGTGAGACTAGTGGCTCACAGGGCAAGGCAAAAAGCAAGGGCGGTGACATTGAGTGCCACCATTGTCACAAGACTGGACATTGGAGGAGGAACTGTCCCGTCTACCGTGAGGACATCAAAGCAGGTCGCGTCGTTCCTGTTGGTATGTCATCTTATATTCATATGATTGAGATTAACCATGCAAGTTTCGGAACTTGGGTACTAGATACTGGTTGTGGTTCTCATCTGTGTAATCATTTGCAGGGCCTAAAGAACATCATACCTCTCGAAAAAGGTGATGTGGACCTGCGAGTCGGGAATGGAGCACGAGTTGCTGCTGTCTCGAAGGGAACATATGTAATCCAACTCCCTAGTGGTTTTGAGTTATTTTTAAATAACTGTTACTATGTACCCAGTTTGTCTAAAAACATTATTTCTGTTTCCGTACTTGCTAAAGACGGTTTTGTATTTTCAATAAAGGATAATAGCTGTATTTTCTCTTTCAATGAAATGATTTATGGCAAAGCAGTTTCCATGAATGGAATTTACATCTTAGATCAAACCACGGAAGTATTACACATGAATAATAAGAAATTAAAGGTCGGTGACAAAGATCAAACCTATCTATGGCATTGTCGAATGGGACACATAAATGAGAAACGCGTAAAGAAACTCGTCGATAATGGGACTATTCCCGCATTCGATTTTTCTACATATGGCACGTGTGAATCACGTCTCATTGGCAAAATGACTCGAATTTCCTTCAAAGGTGTTGGAATGCGCACTAGTGACCTATTAGGACTCATACATACTGATGTTTGTGGACCTATGACAATTACCGCTAGAGATGGCTATAGATATTTTATCACTTTCACGGACGATTTGAGTAGATACGGATATGTCTACTTAATGAAGCATAAAAGTGAGTCCTTTGAGAAATTCAAGGAATACCAGAACAGGGTTCAGAACCAACTGGGTAGAAAGGTTAAAGCACTCCGTTCAGATCGGGGTGGCGAATATCTTTCAAATGAGTTTGATCAACACCTGAAAGACTGTGGAATCGTTTTGCAGTTAACTCCACCTGGAACACCTCAATTAAATGGTGTGTCCGAACGGAGAAATCGAACCTTACTTGATATGGTTCGATCCATGATGAGTCACACGGTAGTGCCTGATTCATTATGGGGGTTTTTGCTCTTTGTCATCGGTGGTCTTATACTTAACCGAAGTCCGACTAAAGCTGTCGACAAGACTCCATATGAAATGTGGAAGGGAACGGTCCCTAACTTGTCCTTTATTCGGGTTTGGGGCTGCGAGGCTTATGTCAAGTGGAGACATGAGGATAAGCTCGGCCCGCGATCGGTCAAGACATACTTAATAGGTTATCCAAAAGGAACATTTGGTCATTACTTCTATTCGCCTACCGAACATCGAGTTTTTGTTGCGGCTAGTGCGACGTTCTTAGAGAAAGAATTTCTCGAGAACAAGACGAGTAATAGAACCTTCGAGTGTCGGAGATTCGGAACCAACAACCGAGGAACGGATGGAGGAAGTTGTTCCTCCAACTGATGACACGGTTGATATTCCTGAGGAACCTAGGAGGTCGGGTAGAGTCTCTAATCCTCCGGACAGATACATTGGTATGGTCGAGGAGAATGACGTTTTACTCCTAGAGAGTAATGAACCCGCAACCTATAAAGGTGCTATGGCATGTTCCGACTCAAAGCTATGGCTCGAAGCCATGCAATCCGAGATGGACTCCATGTATGAGAATGACGTGTGGGATCTAGTTGATTTACCTAATAAGGTAAAACCTCTACAGTGCAAATGGCTTTACAAAATAAAGCGTTCTGTAGATGCGCAACCAGATACCTATAAGGCACGACTAGTGGCAAAAGGTTTCACTCAAGTGCACGGATTGCATTATGATGAAATTTTTGCACTTGTAGTCATGTTACGTTCCATTCGGATAATCTTAGCGATTGCCGCTTTTCATGATTATGAAATTTGGCAAATGGATGTGAAAACCGCCTTCTTAAACGGTTATTTGGAGGAAGAGTTGTACATGGTGCAACCCGAAGGTTTCACAGATCCTGAACATCCTAAGAAAGTATGCAAGCTTAAGCGCTCCATTTATGGACTTAAGCAAGCTTCTCGGAGTTGGAATCATCGTTTCGACCAGGTGATAAAAGAGTATGGCTTCACTCGATCGGTCGAGGAATCATGCTTATATATCAAGTCGAGTGGGAGCAAGATTGTATTCTTGATATTGTATGTCGATGACATACTCCTGATTGGGAATGACATTCCTCTCCTATCTTCGGTTTAAGGATGGTTGAAGAACCATTTCCAGATGAAAGATCTGGGTGAGGCACAACGCATTTTGGGAATCCGTATCTACCGAGATAGATCACGACGGATGTTATCACTTAGTCAGGAGTCTTATTTGGATAAGATTCTTGAGAAGTTCAACATGACCAACTCCAAGAAAGGAACCTTCCAATGACGACCGGGATGCGATTGAGCAAGTCTCAATCACCCACGACGCCCTGAAGGGATTGAGCGCATGAGTCGTGTTCCTTATGCATCTGCAATAGGATCGATCATGTATGCCATGATATGCACACGTCCAGACGTGGCATATGCATTGAGTATGACGAGTCGGTACCAAAAGACTCCAGGTGAAACACACTGGATAGCTGTTTAAAACATCCTCAAGTACCTACGGAGGACTAAGGATTGGGTATTGACTTATAGAGGAGATACTAAGCTACGAACCTGCCGATTCGCAGATGCTAGCTTCCAAACGGATCGAGATGACTCAAAATCTCAGTCCGGGTTCGTCTTCACTCTTAATGGTGCTGCGGTCAGCTGGAAGAGTTCCAAACAAAGTGTTGTAGCAGATTCTACTACTGAATCCGAGTACTATGCCGCTTCGGAGGCAGCAAAGGAAGCGATATGGATGCGTCAATTCTTACAAGGACTTACGGTAGTTCCTAGTTCGAATGACCCGATCACCATCTATTGTGACAATAGAGGTGCCATCTTCCAGGCTAAGGAGCCAAAGTCTAGCAACAAATCTAGACATGTACATCGGAAAGCTCACCTGATCCGTGATTACGTGGAGCAAGAAGAGATAGTGATTGACAAGATTGCGACGGATGATAACATCGCGGATCCTCTCACTAAACCGTTGAATTATGATAAGCATGTAGGGCACGTTATTTCCATGGGAATTAAACGTGTTCCTGAGTTGTAGTAGTTGATTATGGATTTGATACATTATCTTTTTCATATACTATTCATAACTTCATCGTTTTTATATAATATTTTGTTTTTCATGTGGATTGTACTGACAACATTGAACGCCACAAAGTGAATTGAATTACATTATATTTTGTTTGGTCCGTAATCGCCTCCAAGAGCCGATAACTCGGCTATTATATTGTGCAGTCGATTGATGGTGGGTTCAACGAGCCATAAGTCAAACGGTTGACTGATCGTTCACAAATACGAGATTATAATGATACCTCGTAGGACAATTTTTTTTGTGACAACGTAATGGAGTCCTAAATGTTTAAAACATTCGGTGCCAGGTCGTGGATAGGACATCCATTGTGTTCCTAGAGTCGATTCTTTTGACTATCATCTGTCTCTTGAGATTAAAGCGTTTTTGGGTGACTTTGGTTTTTTTTCTCACGGTCCGTGAATCGGAGGCTAAGTAGATTTTTTTTTCGGGTCATTTCATACGTGCTTACATCTGCAGGATTCGAGTTGAGGAAAATATCCAACCCTTATCAGGTATAGTTATTTCTCGGGGCCACTCGAGGAGTTGAATCGAAATGCATGGCCATCCTCGAATGTTGATTCGTTTATCGTTAAGTTACTCTCTAGTCGGGAAACCACTCTTGATGATGATCGCTTGTAAAATACGACCTTTGTGAATACGGATTTGCAAATTGTTTTACATTGAGTGGGAGAAATTTTAGGATATGAGAATCGGTTATCGCACATACACTTGTGAGGACAAGTGGGAGTTTGTTGGAGCTTGTGTCCTCCAAAAATTAGTGTGATAACATTTGTAAATCTCTTACAGGTTCACAAGGGTATACTTCGTATTTTAATCAGTTGATTAACGATTACCTAATAACGGTTAGCTTGCTAGAAAGTTTGACGTTATTATCATACAGATGGCGGTGATCAACTGGTCCCTAAAGGTCACACCTATAGGATGTGTTTGAGAGATGTGGTTATAGAAATATAATCACATTGATGCCTTATATGACTAAACAGTTAGTCAATGTGTTGATGAGACAATTATTTAATGAAGATTAAATAATATTAGTTGAGATGAATTAAATGTCAATTCGTAAATTGAATATAATAAGTTATATTTAATTAAATGTATGTAATGTTAGCTTGGACGAATTAATCTGTTAATTCGTAATTAAATGTAATCGGTTATATTTAATATCAACAAGATGAATGTGTCATAGTGGTAATAGTGAGGGTACTCAAACCAAGAGGTCATGGGTTCGATCCTCACTAGATGACAATTTACACATTTTATACATTTTTGGAATAACCGAAAATAAGAGAAATAACTCTCCTAATTTCGGTATTTGGGCCGAATGATTAGAAAGAAAAATCTGCCCTAATCTACCTCATACACGGTTTAAGAGGTAGAAGGGGTGATTTTTCTAACCTAATTCATTCTAACTCATTTTCTTTGCCTCTCATCTAAAAAACACAAAAACCTAATTAATCAGTTAATTTTTGGTGGATCGATTCTAGCAAACAAGTTAAGGGCATTTCTCATATCGTCTTGGGTGCAACCAATAGGCGAATATCATTGCGATATTGTTCTTAGGCCGAATTTGCTAGGACCGAAGGTTATTTCTTAATCCTTTATGTTTTTGTTTATGCAATTTAATTTTATGACTAGTATTCATCACTTTATGATTCGTTATAATCCTTAAATTAAAGGGATGCATACAGATAAATCTCACAAAAAGGGGAGGCGGACACTCGCGTAAGTTCTCAAATGGTGGCGTTTGAGGGTTATTTATAGGAGAATGAGTGGTTGTGTGAGTTTTGAGCGACGTGGCCACCTGGGCTGCTCAAAGAGGCGCGAGCAATGTAGCACGTCTTCGAGGTGTCTTGTCACTATCACACAAATGCAATCATGATTTTTTCTATCCTAGGATTTTTATGCACATGTTTGGTACTTGACCATACATGAATCCGGGAAATCTTAACATGGAAGCATTTGGATGGTTTTTTTTTGTGTTTGACTCGGTTTGACTCGTTGTTGGAGTCGGAATTTGAATTTTGAGTCGGTTTTAGGTCCGGTGTCAGTTTTGACTCTAGTTAGTGTTATTGCGACCCCGTCGTCATGCATTAAACACTCCAGGTACTTTTGAAGAGTTTTGAAATGTTTTATTTTCGAAATTGTTTTAAGTTTTTCGACGTAAAGTTGTACACGAACTGTCGATCAAACGCCGCGATTACAAAGCATGTTGTAGTCCGATAATCATCGGGTGTTTGTTGGAGTCTCAGCAGATACCGGGTATCTATAGAGCCCCCACTTTGACTGAGACTTGGACAGGGCGAAAGTCAAAGTAGAGCCCCCAGGTCAATCGAAGATTACAACCTGGAGACCCAAGCGACGTCAAGGCGGCTCGAAAGGATTCGGGTCAAGGACCTGCCGTCGGGAAGGGCGACGCCAAGGCGACTCGAGGGTACGAGCCAAGGACCTGTCGTCGGGAATAGTTTAGTGTCTGTCGACTGTCCGCGCGGGTCGTTTAAAGTCCGTTAGACTACGTACAAAGGCTTGCCAGCCATAAGAAGGAGTCATACCTGAGGCATCTTCGGATATGTCCTCGCGTGTTTGCGGACAAAGGCTCGCCAGCCGCAGTGCATTGTAAGGCTCGCCAACCATGGGGCGTATATGAGGAGGGCTCGCCAGCCGCGATGCGTTGTAAGGCTCGCCAGCCATGGGGCGTATATGAGGAGGGCTCGCCAGTCGTGATGCGTTGTAAGGCTCGCCAGCCATGGGGCGTATATGAGGAGGGCTCGCCAGCCGCGATGCGTTGTAAGGCTCGCCAGCCATGGGGCGTATATGAGGAGGGCTCGCCAGCCGCGATGCGTTGTAAGGCTCGCCAGCCATGGGGCGTATATGAGGAGGGCTCGCCAGCCACGATGCATTGTAAGGCTTGCCAGCCATGGGGCGGTCAGTTGATAGACCGTGAGAATAGCCGCGTTGGATGGGCTTGTTTTAGAGATAGCGAACTCTTGATGCCGCCGTGGAAATAGTGAATTTTGAATTTCACTATTATCGTTTTTGAAATAAGCGGGTTCCGCGAGGAAGCCCCCTGTTGACATTTGAAGGAATAGTTAATTTTGAATCTTCACTACTCGTTTTTGAAGTGGCGGTTTTAATCGCCGTTTGTTTAAATTTTGGAGGAAATAGCGAATTTTGAATTTTCGCTATCACGTTTGAAGTGACGGTTTATGTTGCTGCCGTTGACATGTGAAGGAAATAGTGAATTTTGAATTTTCACTATTATTTTGAAAATGACGGTTTTAGTTGCCATCGTTTGAAATTTGGAGAAATAGTGAATTTGAATTTTTCACTATCATTTTTGAAAATGACGGTTTTAATTGCCGTCGTTTGAAATTTGGAGAAATAGTGAATTTGAATTTTTCACTATCATTTTTTAAAATGACGGTTTTAATTGCCGTCGTTTGAAATTTGAAGAAATAGTGAATTTGAATTTTCACTATTATTTTTGTATTTGCAAAATGGCGGTTTTAATCGCCGTTTGTTTGGAATTTTGAAGGAAAACAGGGAATTTTGATTTCACTATTTGTTTTTTGTATTTGAAAAATGACGGTCCTTAATGTCGTTATTGAAAATTTGAAGTTTGATGGGAAATTGGGCCAAAGCCCAAAATTCCGCTACAATAGAGTAGGAAGCACCCCATTGAGGCGCGAGCAACTTGGCGAGGTAAGGGGGCTTCCCTATTTTCCTGTAAAAGACGCGAGAATGGCTTGCTCGTCATTCATTCTTCGTCTTCCTCACACAAACTCGAAATCCCGCGGAAAATCGCCATTGTTGGTCTTCTTGCTTGCTCCCATTCGTGCCATTATCAACATGTCATCTTAAGGTGCGTATTTCCTTTTGAATCCATTTGAATTTGTTGGTCTTTTTGATAGATTGAATTAGGGCGAAATGTTTACCCTTGAGAATCGATTTGGGCGTTTTTGATTGAACCCATTTCGAGTGAAATTGATGATTGCATTAGGTTAGAAACCTGTTTAGGAGTATAGGGGTGCTTTTAGTTTGCATTTTGGTCTCTGTTTGCGTCCCCTATGCTCGAAAAACGTGAGTGAGGCGAAGAAACCGTCTCATTTCACAACGCCAAGTTTATTTTCTTGGGTAGTGGGTCCCACTAGGTTGCATTGTAGTCGGGAAAGACCGTATTTGCCATTGTGGGCCTTTGTTGGGTATTGTGGGCAAAATTGGAATTTTTGCCTTTTGTGACGGTCTTATGTCTGACAGAATAAGCGCCTGTTTAGGGCTTGAATTAAGTCAGTTTGCCTTGAAATGGACCTTATTGGTAGTTTAGGTCGCTTTGAGGTGTGATAAAATCACGTTGCCTTGTTGTGGTCGTATTTTGAAATTTTGACCGGTTTGCGATCAAATTGGCGTAGGAATTGCCTTTTTTGAGTCGTAGAAAAATACCCCGTCGCATCGGGAACGTATTTTGGTTTGTTGGCGGACCTTGTGCAGGTCTTGAGATGCCATTTTTGTCTTTTGTTGATTGACTCGTCTTTTGCTTGAAAAGAAGGGCGAGTCGTTTTTTTTTGTGCGTTTTTTGTAAATTGTTTTTGCTTGGTTGGGTTTGGGCAGGATTGCCCTTTGATGCATGACTATAATATGATGTTTTACACCCTATTTTACACGCATTTCAGAGCCTTATTATGTAGTTTACACTACTATATTCCCTATTTCCGTCTACTCTCGTGTTTTTATATAATATTGCAGATTATTGCGGAAATGAGTAGATAATGGACCAAATCTTGACCCCAAGAGCTAAGATTAGGAAGGACATGAAGATTTGACTCAGACTTGAAGTTTAGGATGCGTTTCAAGGTCTAAAGATAGCAAAAGCATGGCTGCGTACAAATTGTAAAGCTTAAACAAGCAAAGAATCGCTTCACATTACTGCAGACTGCTTAAAATGGCTATATCTCGAGTTCTAGATCTGATAATCGAGTGATTCTAATTGGAGGTGAAATATGATCCTCTTAGATTTCCAACGCCGCGTAGAACACCTGATTTGACCAAGTAACGAAGAAATGGCAGCTGTTTTAAGATCGGTGCGCGCTGCAGAATTCGTCAGAATGCATTACTGTACAGGACCTTTGGTCGATCGATTGGTCCCAGTAGTCGATCGACCACACCACGACTCTGACGTGAAATTAAAAGAACGAGAATTAGAAGCCCATTGCAGTTAGGTTTTAGGAAATAAGAGTCACGTTAAACTCCTATATAACGTGACCTCATTCATCAGAATTATGATCATGAGAATTCAGAAAAAGACTCTTTTTACAGATTCAACTTTATTATTTCAATTATCATTCATTCATTAAGTTTAGTTTTCAATAAAAGTTCTTTTTGCATTCGGAATTGCTTCCTGCCCTTTTTAATTCGGTAATCCTCTTTTAATTTCAGTTTACTTTAATTCTTTTGTTAGATTAGAATTGATAGAATAGCATCCCAAACCCTTAATTCAATTATTGCAAGTTTATTATTCAATTACGTTAATTATGCCTTCTTTAATTGTTGTTATCAATTTCGTAGTTGTTGTTAAATTTACCATGAGCAACTAAATTCACCCTGCTAAGATGTGAGGGGATCTACAGTGTAGACGGCGTATAATAGGTAGACCTGAGTCGGGGTATGGTCGATCAACTGACCTTGTTGGTCGATCGAATGTACCTGTTGGTCGATCGACCGGCTTAACTGGTCGATCGACTGCATCGTGTTAGATTAGCACCGTTTCAATGTTTTAATTGCAATGTTAACGACGAGACCGAGAGGAGACTTGTTAAATACTTAGGAATTGACCGACCCAGAAGATCGAGAGATAGGGAAGGGAAATAAACTAATAATTGAAACGACTAAATTACGTTAAGATCGAAAGATAAGTAATTTAGGCTTTAGGAATCACTTTTCGGGGCGAGAGCTAGTATTAGTGAGACCTAGGGACCAGTAGCATAGGCTGAAAGGCGCTTCTAGTTAAGTTGGACCGAGAGGACTTCTTATTTGCCCATCTACATGATTTTTATCAGACTTACTTAGGATTACCGCCGTCAAAACTGCAGTGAACCAATCGTCTTAGCTCCCTTTTAGTCATTGTTCACATCCTTTTACTTTATTCACATATTTATTCGCTTTAATTTTAGATTTATTTTATTTTCATTCATTAGTTATAGCTCAAAATCAAACCCCCCATCACTTATAGACTAAATATAGGCAACTAATAATTCCCTACCTCCCTGTGGTTCGACCCTGCTTACCACTAGCTTCTGTTAGTAGTATTTAGGTTATAAATATTATTTTTGATACTAAAACGACGTTATCACCCTTGTTCTGCTTTGCAGGTTTTTTTTTTGGATTTGTCCCTTTTACGCCGTCGTAATGCCGAAATTTCGGCAGACGTTCTTTGATTTGCCTTTGATTGCAGGGGAGCGTTCGGGGCCTACGGGGCCTGTCGTTGAGATCTTGGAGGAGGAAGATGATCCGGGAGGAGCAGAAAGCGGGGGGTCTTTGGAGCCGAGGTGGTGGTAGAGGATGCTTCCGTAGAGAAGGGGAGGCGGCTGATGTGGCCGGCTTGTCCTTTTCATTGTGGCTCATAGACATGATGGCTGATGATTGGGGGTCAACACCGGGGTGGTGCGCCGCATCATGGTTCTTGGCCTCCTTATCATCCGAAGTCTGCCAGACACTGTCTTCTTTTTTGTCGTGGAGCAGGAACGAGGTATTAACGTCATGGTAACCACCTCTGCTTCCGTTGTTACTCCTTTGTTTCCTGTGTTTCTCCTTTTCTTTTCCGAGCGAAAGGATAGAGAGTGCTTAGTTCGGTAGGTGGCAGATAGCCCCCAGTTTGTTGTCTTAGGCCAGTGTCTGTATGATAGATGGTTGTTTTAGGCCAGTGTATGTATGATAGATGTTTGTAGTAGCTTCTGTTTGCATGGTCAGTCGTTTGTACCAAACGTGTGTCGATGTATTTTGCGTGAGGCGGTTTGTATATATGTGTTTTTGGATTATGGTTCATTTTGTGATTTTTGGCTTTTTTTTGTGTTGTGTTTCGGAGGAGCGCTGTCGGCTGTCAATTCCCCTTTTGCTTTGCATCAGTTCCTGCATCGTTAGTGTAGAAAATAGGCAATATGCAGCACGTATGCGTAAACGTAAACACGTAAAAGGCACTCGATTGAAGACAAAATTTAACCGCGATGACACGAAGTTAAAAATTGAAATTTGAAATTTGAAATGATTTTTTAAAAATTTGCGACAAGTCGTCGCGTTTGGACTCCAAAAGGAAATTGATTTGAAAATTTGAGCAATTAACTCGTGTCTTGAATTAAATTGCATCGAGATTGTTGAAATTGATTTGTGACTCGAAAAAAATTCAAACTCAAACCGCCAGGGGTGAATTTTAGAATAGATTTTTACGAGTGTATTTGATTTGATTTTTTTGTGAGATCAAGACTCGAATTTGTGAGTGCTTGAAATTTTGAGGAAACCTGACGTCGTGTTATCAATTTTCAATTTTTATTTTTGCTGGGAAATTGCGAAAAGGCGAAAAATTTTCGGAATTTTGATGGAAACGATCCGTCGCGGATCGGGGCGACTAGCCCTTCCCCCTTTTTAAAAAAAGAAAGAAAAATCCGTATGTTTAAAGCCGCGTCAAGGAAACCGTGTCGGATTTCGTAAAACGCGAAGACAAGGAAATGTGAGTGTGAGGAAACACAAAATGTCTCGGACCATCCCGAAGAGGCGTAAGCATTCCGGCGGGAGGTTTGAGGTGTCAGGAGAAAACACAACTTGAAAGGGACAATTCAAGGTGGGAATCCTGAGAATAGGCCTAAAGAGGCGCGAGCTATTTGGCGATAGGAAGCAGCTCTCCCTTTTTTCTGCAAAACGCGCTGATTGTTTTGTATAAATAGGGATGTTCGTGCTTCATTGTTTCATCATCCGAAACACAAAACATCTCTACAAAACCTCTTCTTCTTCTTCCACAAAAATATTTCATGGATGCCTTTGAGAATGCGTTGCGACAATGGTGCCGGGATTTGTCACCTCCCGAAAAGTATCAACTCATTTGCATGGGAGCTGGTCAATTGTTGGTGCTTCGTCAAGTCAAGGTGCAATCCTCATTTCTCAAAGCATGTTCTCGGTTTTGGGATTCGAAACACCATGTTTTCGTTTTCCCGAAAGGTGAAATTTGTCCACTTGCCAAAGAAGTTGGAGCCATTGGTGGGTGGCCGGGTTGTGTTCCGGTGCTTCCTCCGACTCGGTTGTGCTACAAGGAGAAATTCCGTTCAATGTTGGGCTTGTCGACAAGTCAAGTCAACTTCCTTCTTGCTCCACATGGTGTGGATATGTTGGCTCTTATCAACATCTTTTCAAACCGATTGGATGCCAATGTTTCGGAGGTGGCTAGGAGAAGGGCTTTTGCCTTTTGCCTTGTCCATGTATACCTCTTCGTTGATGCTTTGAAGAAGGAGGGGTCGAAATGCTATGGTAGCATGACCCTTGTACATGTGGTTGAGCAAATGGAGCATGGTAGGGATCCATCATGGTTGGTGTTTGGCGAGATCATCCAAGCTTTGGACAAGGAAGGCTCTTGTGGAGAAATTCCCTCATTTGGATCCCCAAGGATCCTCCAAGTGTGGCTATTGGAGAGCCTAAGGTATGTAGAGCCTCCGGTTGATTCTTCTTCTTATTCTTTCCATTACCTTACCATGAGGAAGAAGTTGTACTCGGATAGCTTTGCCTCCACCGAGGCCTATTGGGCCGCAAGATTGGCGGAGGAGGGTGGTCCTCATATCCGTTAGGTGGTGCCATGGTGGCACTTGAGGTCCTTCACGGGGTTGCCCGCTTCGGGTGCTAGTCCTCGTTCTTTGATGGTGGTGGGTTTGAAGGTTGCTTCCTTCGTTTATCCCGAAAGGCTCATGAGGCAAATGGGGCGTCAACAAAAGGTGCCCGCTCAAGATACCCTTGTCCAAGAGAATGTTTTCCGGAACTTGGAGCTTGTGGAGGTCTTCGAAAGATGGTTGGCCACTCGGCCGCTTTGGGAGGTACCAAACCCCGTTGCCACGACATGGGTGACTCCCGCTTATGTCAAGTGGTCAAGAGCTTCGTCCTTGGAAGAGAGGTCCAAATACCGTAAGGACGAGGTTGTCGACTTGAAGTATCGAGAGGTTGGCAAGGCCAACCGTGCCTTCTTTGAGGATTATATTGATGGAGTTAGCCCGGATGTGATTAGACCACCAAAGAGGAGAAGCTCGGGTCCCAAAAATGTAGTGGGCCGTGCATGGGCTCGTTTTGGGCCGAACATGGGATCTTGCAATAGACCGGAGACCGTTGCCGTTGTAGATCCGTTCCGAGGAGGAAATCCATACTAGGCGGGCCAACAAGAAGAACAAGGGGAAGATGTACCCCGAGGGAAAAGGCAAGGGTAGAATGGAAGAATGAAGACCTCCATTACCCACTTTATTATTATGTTGTATTATTGTTGTGAGTTTTTATTATGTTGTATTAGCTATGCATTGTGTGTTTTGTGCTAGTTTTATTATGTGAGGTGTTTTAGTCGACACCTTAGCTTTGACAAGTTGTAGACTCGTCGAGCTTTATTTGTTGTTGAAATTGTAATCCCTCCCATTATTAATTAAATAAGAGGATCGCTCGTGTCGAAATTGTGAACGCTTGTTTCTTCCATCCATTTTGTAAAGGCAATTCGGTTTGAATCGTCCTAAACATTTGCACTTGGGAAATGAGATTTTTGTGGGAAGGGAGAAAGGCTCTTTTTTTGTATTTTTTGTGAGGAAAGGGAATGTTCCCCCCCCCCCCTTTTCTTTTGATAGGGATGTTTTTTTGTATGTGGGGTTGTTTTTTTTTTTTTTTTTTTTTTTTTTTTTATTATTATGGGGATGGTTGTATCCTTCTTGTGTAAGAAAAGACTGCCTACGTATCCACCTGAAAAGGTGAAATCAAACCATGATCGTAGTTCGAAATGTTTTGTAAATTTGTTTGGGTTTTGTGGTTGTATCCCTCATGTATAAGAGAGACTGTCTACGTATCCACCTGAAGAGGTGAAATCAAACCATGCTCGTAGTTCAGGGGTTTTTTTTAGTGCAAATGGATGTTGCCTTTGACAGATCAAAGGACATTCGAAACGAGCAAGGTGCCGCAACTTAGACTCGATAAAACATGCAATTTCAAATCAGAACGCGTTGAGGAACTTGACTAGAAAAGGGTTGAGGTGGTTGCTAGTTGTAAAACTAGGCTAGGTCGTTGGTTGCTATGGTTCAAGGGTAGTATTTTTTGAGTTGGTCTAGGTTGGTCGGATTTGTAAAGTCTTCCCCATCTAGGTCACTCAGTCTCACTGCGCCCCCCGAAAGTATTTTCTTGACCAGGTATGGCCCGACCCAGTTGGGTTTGAACTCCCCCCTCGGATCGACGGGTAACGGTGCTCGAACCGACTTGAGGACCAAGTCGCCTTCCTGGATGTTCCTGGGTTTAACCTTCTTGTTGAATGCCCGTTGTATACGTCGTTGGTATAGCTGGATGTTGTGCAAGGCATTGAGCCGCCGTTCGTCTAGAAGAGTGAGTTGTTCGTACCTTCGACGAGTCCATTCCGCCTCAGGAACTTGACTCTCCAGTAGGATGCGTAGGGAAGGGACCTCTAACTTTATCGGTTGGACCGCCTCCATACCGTATGCTAATTAGAAGGGCGTGGCGCCTGTCGGTGTTCGAATGAAGGTTCAGTATCCCCAGAGTGCGAATGGGAGTTTGCTCGGCCAATCGCGGTAGTTGTCTTGCATTTTCTTGATAATGGTGACAACAGTTTTGTTAGCTGCCTCCACCGCTCCATTGGTTTGGGGACGGTAGGGGGATGATCGATGTCGTTTGATCTTGTATTTGTCCAGCAAGGCCTGACTTTCCGCCCGGAAGTGAGAGCCTTGATCGCTGATGATTTCATGGGGTACCCCATATCGGCAGATGTTGTTTTGGATGAACTTGGCCACTTGTGTGGCGGTCAAGACTGCATATGACTGTGCTTCCACCCATTTGGTGAAGTAGTCGATGGCGACGAGGGCGAAGAAATGCCCCTTGGTGCCTATCGGGTTGACTTTCCCGATGATGTCGATGCCCCAGGTGGAGAAAGGCCAGGATGATGTCATGGTGTATAAAAGGGATGGTGGTATGTGTTGTATATTGGCGAAGATTTGGCAATTGTGGCAATGTTTGATGTAGTTACGACAATCGGCTTCCATGGTAGTCCAATAGTAGCCTAGCCGCATGATTTTCCGGGTAAGCATCATTGCGCTGATGTGAGGGCCACATTCTCCGTCGTGGACCTCTCCCATGACTTTTTTGGCTTTGTGATGGTCAATGCAAAGGAGGAGAATTACTTGGGGTGTTCTTTTGTATAGTTGATCTTGGTTCATCACGAATTGTGATGCAAGTAAACGGATGGCTCTTTGTCCTATTTGATCAGAGTTGGGAGGGAATTCGTTTTTGGTTTTGTTGTTGAGGATGGCTTGGTACCAAGGTTCGGTATGGCTTTCCTCGTCGTTGTTGATGGCACAGATGTGAGCTGGCTCGCTCCTTCTCAAGACACATAGGGGCATTTATGTCATGTTGTCGGGTATGTTGACGAGCGCGGCAAGTTTGGCCAGGGCGTCAGCAAATTGATTTTCCTCTCGTGGCAAGTGGAAGTAGTCGACTTGGTCGAAGAACTCGGCCTCTTGATTGATTTTCGCTCGGTAGGGAGCTAAGCTGTCACTTCGGATTTTCCATGATCCGGATACCTGATTGATGATGAGCGAGGAGTCGCCGTGGACACTCAGTCTCTTGATGCCAAGTGTTATGGCTGCTTGTAGGTCGATGAGGCATGCTTCATATTCAGCGACATTGTTGGTGACGGCGAAGTCTAGCTTGACCGAGATCGGAACATGTTCTCCTTCCGGCGATATTAGAAGGATTCCTACCCCGAAGCCTCTCAGATTAGAGGCACCATCGAAGTATAGGTCCCATGCGTCGGAGTCAGCACAAAGGATGTCTTCATCAGGAAGTGACCATGTGTCGGTCGTTGGATCCTCGCTGACGGGATTCTCTGCTAGGAAATCGGCGACTGCCCTTCCCTTGATAACTTTGAGGGGTACAAACTTGAGATCAAACTCGGACAGCATGAGTGTCCATCTAGACATCCTTCCGTTTAGTACGGGTTTTTCGAAGATGTATTTGACCGGGTCCATCTTGGAATAGATGTGGACCGTGTAGCTGAGCATGTAATGCCGCAGCTTCTTTGTTGACCATACTAGGGTAAGGCATGTCTTTTCCAGTTGGGTATACCTTGTCTCATACTCAATGAACTTTTTGCTGATGTAGTAGATGGCTCGTTCTTCGCCGTCGACCGTTTGTGCTAGCATTGCTCCCATGGCTGTGCCGGTGACAGTCAGGTATACGGATAAAGGAATCCCTGGTTGAGGTGGCATGAGTACATGAGGCTTGGATAGGATTTTCTTTATCCTGTCGAAGGCCTTTTGACAGTCGTCGTCCCAATCGGTGTGATCGGAGGCGCGAAGTTTCTTGAATATTGGTTCACAGATCATGGTGAGCTTGGCAATGAAGCGGCTGATGTATTGAACCTGACCGAGAGATCCCCGAATCTCCTTCTCGTTCTTAGGCCGTGGCATTTGTTGAAGGGATTTGATTTTGGTTGGATCAATCTCAATGCCTCTTTTGCTGACGACATGTTCCAAGAGTTTTCCGGAGGTGACCCCGAATGCACACTTCTGAGGATTTAGTCTCATGTTATATTTCCGTAGACGAGCGAAGAATTTTCGGAGGGCGCTGATGTGGCCGTCCCGTTCTCTTTATCTGACAATCATGTCATCGACATATACCTCTACCTCCTTGTGCATCATATCATGTAGAAGAGTGGTAGCGGTTCTTTGATAGGTAGCTCCGGCGTTGATGAGACCGAAAGGCATGACCGTGTAGCAATATGTACCCCACTGTGTAGTGAATGCAGTTTTGTGCATGTCCTCCTCAGCCATTTTGATTTGGTTGTACCCAGCATACCCGTCCATGAATGATAGGAGAGCATGTTCTAAAAGATTGTCCACGAATGTCAACATGTGGCAAAGGGAAGTCGTCCTTTGGACCGCCTTGTTCGAGATCCCCGCAATCGACGCAAACCCAAATTCTCCCGTCTTTCTTGATGACAGAACGATGTTGGCCACCCGGTCGAGTATTCAGACACTTTGATGAAAGCGACCTTGAACCGTTTATCCACTTCTTCTTTGATTTTCAAGGCCCATTCAGACGTATCCGGCAGATTTTGCTTTACGGGTTTAGCTCGGGCTTAATGGGTATCCGGTGCTCTCGCAATTTCCCGTCAATCCAGGCATATCTCTCAGAGGACCAGGCGAATACGTCCTTGTATTCGTGGAGGAGGTCAATGAACTGTTGTCTTTCCGAGGGGTCAAGGGTTGTCCCTATCCTAAGTTCTTGAGGTGTGTTGTTGGTTCCTACGTTAATAGGTTCGGTCTCCTCAATGATGGGGGTTCTGGTTTCCCGTTTGTCAAGTTCTTTGGCTAGGTGAGGTGGGTAGTCACTCAAGTTAAATTCCTCATAGTTATTCTGAATTGCATTGCAGTTAAATTGAGACGAGTTGTAAGCAAACTTAGCGTTCATTAAGTTGACACGAGCGAAAAGCTCGGAGAGGACAGACATCTCATGGTCAGTCAGAGGCGACACAGTAGAGGAGGTGGCCCCTGGAACAGGCTCCAGGTTGTCACCTTTCATGGGAGTGGGGATGACCCTAGTAGACTCAGCCTCTGAATCAGCCACAAGCTTGTGATAAAACAGTGGGAAGGGGACCTTGACTGGGCCATCAGGAGTGTTAGGAGCTATGACAGACTCTGACTCCGACTCAGACTCATATTCTTCTTCACCTCCCTCTTTGAACATAGGGCCTTCTCCAGTTATGATCTTGAGAATGCGGCCTCTGCGATTGGTCCACTTGATGGTCTTCTTCCAGCCCTGTGTAGCTTTCTCTGGGTCAGTATCAGAGATCAAGTCGGTGGGGTCAAATTGGTTATCCTTCAGAGCGATGTTGATGATGTCCTCATAGTCGAGGTGTTGAATGTTATCCTCTCCAAAGAGGAGAGTGATAGCTTTTCCGTCGAGGCATGAGGATGGCCTAGACTCAGTTGATGCAGCTTCGGTGTTGTCGGGGATGAAGTAGCAGTCCTGGAAGACTTCCACACCCGGGTGCCTGACTTTGGCCACAGAGTCATAGATCGGCTCCGGAATGCCATGGTAGAGCTCGGACTCTCCCTCGGGGACAAAGTATCCATTGAAGGTCAAATGATAGGAACGGAGGATAACTCCGTGCTTCTTGCGCTTTCGAACTAGGAGGTTCATCTCCTGGATACCTTCATCGGTAGGTTCATAGCCCAGCCCAAAGAGGATGTTGGGGACCTTAGCCTGTTTCAAGGGAGGTAAGGTGTCCTTCAGCGGACTGAGGGGTAAACCCGAGAAATAACCTCGGTGCATCAGAATGCGGTTGACTATGAGGTTGGCAAACGGACCACAATCAGAGGATGCTGATTCATCAGTTATGGCATTCACGGCTTGGGATCCCCACATTTCATTGTCGTCCTCCTCAATGGCCTGGGAGGCTATTCCCTTTTTCATGACGGCATTGATCGGGGAAGTAGGAATTATGATCGTTTTCCCGTTGAAGGGGACCCTGATTTTCTGGTGGAGAGTTGAGGTAACTGCCTTGACGACGTGAATCCAGGAACGTCCCAGAAGCATATTGAAGGAGGCGTCAATGTCGACTACCTGAAAACTGGTTTGCCTTTCCAGTGGTCCGGTTGCGACAGTTAGAGTGATAAGCCCTGCGACCTTACGACGAGTGCCATCATAAGCGCGTACTCCTTGATTGGTTGGGACCAAATCAGCGTCTTTGATACCCAGTTTATGAGCCGTTTTGAGGGGAACGACATTCACCGCAGATCCGTCATCCACAAGAACCATAGGCACATTCTTTTTGAGGCATTGTACGGTGATGTACAGGGCCAGGTTGTGGTTGGCTCCGAAGGGAGGGATATCTTCGTCAGAGAAAATGACCGGGTTGCTCAAGTCAGGGACATCCCCTGTCATGTGTGCCACCACTTCTTCCGTGGAGGAGGTAGAGGGCACATTCAGTTTTTCCAAGGCTTGTAGTAGAGCCTGCCGATGCTCGAAGGATGTGGCAATCAGTTGCCAAATTGAGATTTCGGCTTTTGCTTTCTGCATTTGTTTGAGGATAGAATTCTCGGGAGCCTTGGGCTGGGTGTCCGCGTCCGGGACAACTTGGTCATTCGTTGTTGGAGCGACTGTTGAATTGTTCGGATTTTGATAGGGGCATCCGGACCGGGTAAGATGACCGATCTCTTTCGCCTGTTTCACTTTCCCTGGGGCAATATAGACATCTTCAACATCGTCTCTCCAGATGCCATTGATTTCGGGATCTCGAGGGTACCTTGGAGGGGTATTCCTCGGTGGGTAGTTTTTGTGAGGGAAATTTTTGTGAGGGTAGTTTTTGTGAGGGTGATTTTTGTGAGGTTGATTATTGTGAGGGTAGTTATCGTGAGGTGCATGCCAGAATGGTCGTGGGAGCAATCCATCCTGGTGAGGGTAGTTTTGGGTGTTCGGGGGACCCTCCCTCGGGCGTGGTGTTGGAGGACTGAAAATCAGACGGTGGTAAGCGTTGTCAAGTCGGGTGATCCTTTCGGAGAGATTGGCTATAGCTTCCTCAACTTGTTGGAACATGGCAAGCATAGTTGCGGCACTGAACACAAATACCCCGTCCGAGGCATCCTTCTCCAGGGCATTCACCTCGTCATCAATTGGCAGGATGAGGTGAGAGCAGTCCAAGGTTGGCTCATCATCAGAGATAGCATGGATTCCCAAAGGGTTTGTTTTGTTGTTTGGTTTAGTTGGTGGAGGCAAAGGCAAT
The DNA here is from genome assembly GCF_048544455.1 of Silene latifolia. Classification (NCBI taxonomy): domain Eukaryota; kingdom Viridiplantae; phylum Streptophyta; class Magnoliopsida; order Caryophyllales; family Caryophyllaceae; genus Silene; species Silene latifolia. Next base: position 90,127,180 of record NC_133532.1, on the reverse strand, counting down.
TCTCCTTTCTCGATCATGTCTTGGATGATGTGTTTGAGCTTGAAGCAGGTTTCTGTGTCATGCCGTTTCCCTTGGTGGTACTGACAGTAGGCATTAGGGTTCCAGAAGCGGGATTTCTTAGCATCAGACGGATCCGGGGTGGGTCCGATTGGTTGTAGTTTCCCTTGGTCCATGAGCCTCTTTAGGGTGGTTGCATAAGTTGACCCTATATTAGTGAACACTCTTTGGGGGCGCTCATCTCTCTTGGCGGTTGGTTCAAGGAGGTTGACCTCATCAATCTTGTTCGTCTGACCATAAGGGCGAGATCCGGTTGATGTGGATCCCTGGTAGCCTCTACCGGTGGTTTTGGCTAGGACACCCTTATGGAGGTCGTCTTCAATGCGTGTCTCAAGGATTTGCGGGTCTTGGAAGGTCTTGATGTTTTGGTACCTCAGTAAGTTGGCATACACCGGGCAGAGATTGTTGACAAATTTTTCCACCAAGGTTGACTCACTCGGCTTGCTGACCAACTGGATGCTTACCCTCCTCCAACGGGTTAAGAACTCGGTGAATCCCTCCTTGTCATTCTGGGTTAGGACCTCAAGGGTACGGGTGTTGGCTTGGATTTTGACATTTTCGGCATATTTCTTAGCAAATTCAACTGCGACCTCATCCCAGGTAGTAAGGTTCTTCGGGTCAAGGGAGTAGTACCATTGGCGAGGGATCGGTTCCAAGGATGATGGAAAGATCCGGGTGAAAAGTTCCTGTTTAACCCCTTTTATGGCCATGTAGTCTTTGAAGGCTCGGATATGATTGAGTGGGTCCTCCACTCCCTTGAATTTGGGCACATCGGTCAAGGTAAAGTTGTCAGGTAGTTGATCCCCAACAGGTTCAAACCTTCGGTTGTTCTCAAGATGGATATTGTTACCCCGGGCTAGAAGCTGTTCTTCCAGGAGCTTGAGCCTTTTCTCAGTTTCAGTCAAAGGCGGAGTGTTGTGTTCTCCAGCTTCTTTGTTTTCCAGGGTGTCGATACAGGTCTCGACACGGTCCAGAGTGACCTTAAGAGCAGTAAGTAGGCTGGTTAGCTGAGCAGTCGTGACATCTCTGTTGTTATCATTGTTGTTGTCGTTGATGGACGAAGTTGAAGATAAGGCCATGGTTCTGAGGCAGAAAAACGGCTCACATTACAACTCGATCCGACACGGCTCAAAGACTGAACGCAGACAACATAAAGGACGAGATAAAGATTAGACTCAACAAGACGAGGGTGACCGTGTGTGGTACCTCGGTGCTAACTTGATTTATGACGTGACGGTGTTGACCGAACTTTGACACGTGTCCAACGTAGCGGCGTGACGCCATTGGACGAGTCTCGTGGTGAGACGACTCATAAGTAAAGACCCATAAGTACGTTTGCTTCGACTCGATAGACACGAGGCGGAATTAGAATGGTGGACTGAAGTTTTTGAAAATAGAAGTTTTAAAAAGATTCATTTGTCGCTTTATGGACGGCTTCCGAAGATAGGGATCTCCGCAAGTCGGTCAGTTGAAGGGGTTGTCTTAAGTTTGTTTGCGAAAGACAGTTTTGAGTTTGAATCGGCTCGGAAAACAACGTACTGCTTCCCAAGACGGTTTTCGAAATTCAAAATTGTATGTTTTGAAAATCGGGTTTGAAATGTTTGAAGTGGTCTCGGGGACGGTGTATGGTCCTCGGGATCTCGAAAGTGTCTCGAGAAAAGGGTGTGTGCTTTTCTCGGGTTTTAAAAGAGCCATTGTCGGTGCGAAACAGGTTAAAATCCGTGTCTAGATGAGTCGATTATAACGGCGTAAAAAGATGATTTGAAATGGTTGTAGAAAACCGAGTTTGAAAATCGTCATCACGACGGCCTAGAAAGGCGTGTTGAAATGGTTATAAAAACCGGGTTTGAAAATCGTCATTACGACGGCCTAGAAAGGCGTGTTAAAATGGTTATAAAAACCGGGTTTGAAAATCGTCACTACGACGGCCTAGAAAGGCGTGTTGAAATGGTTATAAAAACCGGGTTTGAAAATCGTCATTACAACGGCCTAGAAAGGCGTGTTGAAATGGCAACGGTCGGCGAAAAGACCAAGGTTTGAAACGGCCATTATAACGGCGCAAAAAGGTGTTTTTGAAAGTTTGAAAATGACACGGAAGGACTTATGATCAAGTAGCACATAAGAACTCACAGTTCATTATATTATGCATAATGCTGACACGGGTTTTGGCTTAAAAGGTTGGGTTACACACCAAGCAATCAAACCCCAATTTGCGAGAGGGATACTAATCCAAACAAAATGTGTAAGGACGGTGCCCTAGCCTCGTGCTCGAAGGTGATGAAAGCTCTTTGACGAAATCGAAATGTGTATCGTCAACGGTATACTTGACTCAATCGGGATTCGAAACGCGGAGATGAGAAAACTCACGCCGACGAGACGAGCCAATTGGTCGAAAATGGTTTGGTTATGGGCCCGGAGAAGGAACCCGACCGTGACCGTAATATCAATTAATGCATTCCAACTAAGACCTCGTTCGAGTCTCACCATCTAGGGATCACAAAGGCACAAGTGCCCTAGCTCTCCCCAGCGGAGTCGCCAATCTGTGGACATGCGACCACCTACACGCCGAGCTGATCTGTCGGACGTATAGTGGTCTTTTGAAAGCCACGCTCGGCGGCGTAAAAATGCCTTCAACTGGATTATTTTAGATCGGTCTGTTTCATCTCGGTAAGGGTCTCGAAACGATTAGAGATGTTCGGAGTCGCCACCAAGCATTTGTGGGATGCTTGGAACCCGTTCGAATCCACTTTATACCTCGGTCAAACGAAGCACAAAGCAGTGTTTGACATAGGTACTAAAGATAGGGAATCGTCCCTCTTTAGCATCCTATCTCTAGCATGACTCTCGTACGCCCTGGATAAGGTCGTCCACTATCCAAAGTGTGGGAAATATCGGTATACTTCATCAAGAAAAACGGATTATAACGAAATTATAATTATGAAATTGCTAGTCATAAACGAAATTGCATAAACAAAAAGAGTACAGATTAGAATCAACCTTTGGTCCTAGCAATTAGGCCTAAGAACAAATATCGAGATCGATATTCTCCTAATCGTTGCACCCAAAATGCTTTGAGAAATGCCTCTCCTTTTGCTAGAATGAGATCCCTAATTTCTAATGATTTTTAGGGTTTATTGTGATGTGAGAATTAGGTCAAAAATTAGGTTAGAAAATGATTCCCCTCTTCCCTCTTTAAACCGTGTAAATGGGAGGAGAATAAGGGAAGATTTTTCCTTCCTTTTTTTCGTGTAACAACCGGAAAAATAAGGAGAATTATCTTCTTATTTTCGGTTGTTCTAATATTGTATAAAATGTGTATTAATATCTCAATTGTCATTTATGTCGTCACGTATTAATAAGTCCACACACAACAGTTTGTAGTCGATTTATTAATACCGGTCTGTCAACATTTTATTATGACAATTTTGCATAATATATACATTAACTATAAATATCGCATATTTATAATTTGCTAATTAAATATAACCGCTTACGTTTAATTATGAATTAACATCTTAATTCGTTTAAGCTAACATTATATACATTAATTAAATATAACAGTTTATATTCAATTTACGATTTTAACAATTAATTCGTCTCAGCTGGTATTATTTAATTGTATTAAATAATCGTCTCATCATCACATTGACTAACTTTTTAGTCAAATACATGAACTAACCTTTTAGTCATATAAGGCATCAATGTGATTATATTTTCATATAATCACATCTCTCAAACACATCCTTTAGGTGTGACTTTTAGGGACCAGTTGATCACCGCCATCAGTATGATAATAACGTCAAACTTCTAGCAAGCCAACCGTTATTAATAAACGTTAATCAACTGATAAAAATACTAAGTATACCCTTATGAACCTATAAGAGATTTATATACGTTATCACACTAACTGTGGAGGACACAAGCTCCAACAAACTCCCACTTGTCCTCACAAGTGTATGTGCGATAACCGATTCTCATATCCTAAAATTTCTCCCACTCAATGTAAAACAATTTACAAAATCCGTATTCACAAAGGTCGTATTTTACAAGTGATCAATATCAAGAGTTGTTTTCCCGACTAGAGAGTAACTTAACTGATAAACGAATCATCATTCGAGCATGGCCATACATTTCAGTTACAACTCCTCGAGTGGCCCTGAGAAATGACTAAACCTGATAAAGGTTGGATATTTTCTTCAACTCGAATCCTGCAGATATAAGCACAGTATGAAATGCCCCAGTAAAAATCTGCATAGCCTCCTGTTACGGTCGACCATGAGAAAGAAACCAAAGTCACCCAAAAACTTCCTTAATCTCAAGAGACAGTCGATAGTCAAAAGAATCGACTCTAGGAACACAATGGACGTCCAATCCACGACCTGGCACCGAATGTTTTCAAACATTTAGGACTCCATTACGTTGTCACAATTGTCCTACGAGGTATCGTTATAACTCGCATCTGTGATCGATCAGCCAACCGTTTGACTTATGGCTCGTTGAACCCACCATCAATCAACTTCACAATATAATAGCCAGAGTTATCAGCTCATGTAGGCGATTACGGATGAAAACAAATATAATGTAATTCAGTTCACTTTGTGGCGTTCAATGTTGTCGTACAATCCACATGAAAAACAAAATATGAAATAATACGATGAAGTTATAAATAACATATGAAAAAGAAAATGTATCGAATCCATAATCAACTAGTACAACTCAGGAACACGCTTAATTCCCATAGAAATAACGTGCCCTTCATGCTTATCATATTTCAATGGTTTAGTGAGAGGATCCGCGATGTTGTCATCCGAAGTAATCTTGTCAATCACTATCTCCTCTTGCTCCACGTAATCACGGATCAGGTGAGCCTTCCGATGTACATGTCTAGACTTGTTGCTAGACTTAAGCTCCTTGGCCTGGAAGATGGCACCTCTATTGTCACAATAGATGGTGATTGGGTCATTCGAACTAGGAACTATGGATAGTCCTTGTAAGAATTGACGCATCCATATAGCTTCCTTTCTTTCGCTTCGAAGCGGCATAGTACTCGGATTCGAGTAGAATCTGCTACAACTTCTGTTTGGAACTCTTCCGGTGACCATGACACCATTAAGAGTAAAGACGAATCCAGACTGAGATTTCGAATCATCTCGATCTGTTTGGAAGCTAGCATCTGCGTAACCAATTGCACATAGCTTAGTATCTCCTCCATAAGTCAATGCCCAATCCTTAGTCCTCCGTAGGTACTTAAGGATGTTTTTAACAGCAATCCAGTGTGTTTCACCTGGATTGTTTTGGTACCTACTCGTCATACTCAATGTATATGCCACGTCTGGACGTGTGCATATCATGGCATACATGATAGATCCTATGGCTGATGCATAAGGAACACGACTCATGCGTTCGACCCCTTCAGGTGTCGTGGGTGACTGAGACTTGCTCAAATTCATCCCAGACGTCATTGGAAGGTTCCCCTTCTTGGAGTTGGTCATGCTGAACCTTTCAAGAATCTTATCTAAATAAGACTCCTGACTTAGTGATAACATCCGTTGTGATCTATCTCGATAGATACGGATTCCCAATATGCGTTGTGCCTCACCCAGATTTTTCATCTGGAAATGGTTCTTCAACCATCCTTTTACCAAAGATAAGAGAGGAATGTCATTCCCAATCAAGAGTATGTCATCGACATACAATATCAAGAAAACAATCTTGCTCCCACTCGACTTGACATATAAGCATGGTTCCTCGACCGATCGAGTGAAACCATACTCTTTTATCACCTGGTCGAAACGATGATTCCAACTCCGAGAAGCTTGCTTAAGTCCATAAATGGAACGCTTAAGCTTGCACACTTTCTTAGGATTTTCAGGATCTATGAAACCTTCAGGTTGTACCATGTACAATTCCTCCTCCAAATAACCGTTTAAGAAGGCGGTTTTCACATCCATCTGCCAAATTTCATAGTCATGAAAAGCGGCAATCGCTAAGATTATCCGAATGGAACGCAGCATAACTACGGGTGCAAAAATTTCATCATAATGAAATCCGTGCACTTGAGTGAAACCTTTTGCCACTAGTCGTGCCTTATAGGTATCTGGTTGCCCGTCTACAGAATGCTTTATTTTGTAAAGCCATTTGCACTGAAGAGGTCGTACCTTGTTAGGTAAATCAACAAGATCCCATACGTCATTCTCATACATGGAGTCCATCTCGGATTGCATGGCTTCAAGCCATAGCTTAGAGTCGGAACAGGTTATGGCACCTTTATAGGTAGCGGGTTAATTACTCTCTAGGAGCAAAACGTCATTCTCCTCGACCATACCAATGTATCTGTCTGGAGGATTAGAGACTCTACCCGACCTCCTAGGTTCCTGAGGAATGTTAACCGTGTCATTAGTTGAAGGAACATCTTCCTCCATCTGTTCCTCGGTTGTTGGTTCTTGAACCTCCGACAGCTCGAAGGTTCTATTACTTGACTTGTTCTCGAGAAATTCTTTCTCTAAGAACTTTGCACTAGCCGCAACAAAAACTCGATGTTCGGTAGGCGAATAGAAGTAATGACCAAACATTCCTTTTGGATAACCAATAAAGTATGTCTTGACCGATCGCGGGCCAAGCTTATCCTCGTGTCTCCACTTGACATAAGCCTCGCAGCCCCAAACCCGAATAAAGGACAAGTTAGGGACCGTTCCCTTCCACATTTCATATGGAGTCTTGTCGATGACTTTAGACGGACTTGTTAAGTATAAGAGCGGTGACAAAAGAGCAAAGCCCCATAATGAATCAGGTACTACCGTGTGACTCATCATGGATCGAACCATATCAATTAGTGTTCGATTTCTCCGTTCAGACACACCATTTAATTGAGGTGTTCCAGGTGGAGTTAACTGTAAAACTATTCCACAGTCTTTAAGGTGTTGATCAAACTCATTTGAAAGATATTCGCCACCACGATCTGAACGTAGTGCTTAAACCTTTCTTCCCAGTTGGTTCTCAACCTTATTCTGGTATTCTTTGAATTTTTCAAAAGACTCACTTTTATGCTTCATTAAGTAGACATATCCGTATCTACTCAAATCATCCGTGAAAGTGATAAAATATCTATAGCCGTGTCTTGCGATGATTGACATAGGTCCACATACATCAGTATGTATGAGTCCTAATAGGTCATTAGCGTGCATTCCAACACCTTTGAAGGAAATTCGAGTCATTTTGCCGATAAGACATGATTCACACGTGCCAAATGATGAGAAATCAAATGTGGAGATAGTTCCACTCTCAATGAGTTTCTTTACACGTTTTTCATTTATGTGTCCCATTCGACAATGCCATAGATAAGTTTGATCTTTGTCACCAACCTTTAATTTCTTATTATTCATGTGTAATATATCTGTGGTTTGATCTAAGATATAAATTCCATTCATGGAAACTGCTTTGCCATAAACCATTTCATTAAAAGAGAAAATACAGCTATTGTCCTTTATTGAAAATGAAAAACAGATAGATGGGTCTGGAAACAAATCTGCAAAGTCAAGGACAAATTAAAAGATGGATTTGTGGATGGTGTTTGGCTCTCTCATCTTAAGGGATATTCCATTAGAAGAGGCTATGAATGGCTCAAACCTGTCCAAGCTCCTCAACCATGGCAGTCCATTGTGTGGAACAACTGGAACATTCCCAAGCATTCGCTAATTTCCTGGTTAATGCTGCAGGGGGGGATGAATACTAAGGCAAAGCTGCATAATTTTGGATACTGTTCTGATGACAGGTGTATTCTCTGTGACAGTATGCCTGAAACCATTGATCACTTGTTCTCTAGCTGTGTTTACAGCTGCAAAGTCAAGCATCTTCTTGAGAATTGGATTGGAACTAATTTGCTTACTGTCAGTCATTTGGCTGCAAGTGTTACTAATTCTGTCCAGTGGAAAACTATGGCCGTTATACTGAATGCATATCACTATGCTATATGGGCTCAAAGGAACAATGCTCGCGTAAACTACTGTCTCCTCAGACCTGAGGGAGTAGTGAAACAGATAGAAGAAGCAGACGGGGAAGGATCAAGCTCAAACTTGGTCAGGAGCTAGCTATGGCTAGGATAGATTGTCTGAAATTCTTAGGAATTTAGTATGCTGTTGAGTTGTTTCTGTGTTAAGTGATAGCAATCCAGTAAGTTGTCATATACGCTGTAATTGATACGGTTTTTTGATATACAATATACATACTCACATTTCACCAAAAAAAAAGAAAATGAAAAACCGTCTTTATCAAGTACGGAAACAGAAATAATATTCTTAGATAAACTGAGTACATAGTAACAACTATATAAATATAACTTAAAACCACTAGGGAGCTGGATTACGTATGTTCCCTTTGAGACTGCAGCAACTCTTGCTCCATTCCCGACTCGCAGGTCCACATCACCCTTTGCGAGAGGTGTGATGTTTTTTAGGCCCTGCAAATGATTACACAGATGAGAACCACAACCAGTATCAAGTACCCAAGTTCCGAAACTTTCATGGTTAATCTCAATCATATGAATATAAGATGACATACCAACAGGAGTGACGCGGCCTGCTTTTATGTCCTCACGGTACACGGGACAGTTCCTCCTCCAATGCCCAGTCTTGTGACAATGGTGGCACTCAACGTTACCGTCCTTGCTCTTTGTCTTGCCTTGTGAGCCACTAGTCTCACCAGGCCCACTCTTACCGTTTCCTGACTTCTTAAACTTTGGCTTTCCTACAGTTAGGTCGCCGTGAGCTTTGCCCTTACCCTTATTCTTATTGGAAATCATGAGAACATCTGGCTTCATGCTCCCACTCAATTTCATATCCTTCTCAGTCTGTACGAGAAGTGAGTGTAGCTCATGAGGACTTTTCTTCATGTCATTCACGTAGTAATTTGCCCTGAAGAGGGCAAAACCATCATGAAGTGAATGAAGCATACGGTCAATGACTATGCTCTCACTGATTTTGCAATCAAGTGCCTCCAGTTTCTCGACATTCTCAATCATGTTAAGAATGTGTGGGCTAACCGGTTGGCCCTTCTGGAGTTTCGCATCAAAGAAGCGACAGGTATGCTCATAAGTAACGATTCTCGGTGCTTTTGAGAACTCATTAGTGAGCGTGGTGAAAATCTTGTTTGCACCTTAGGCAATGAAGCGTCTTTGCAAATTGGTTTCCATTGCAAAAATGAGTACTTTCTTTATCGCACCCGCTTCCATGACGAAATCACTATAAGCAAGTGACTCGTTAGCTCTTGCATTGGGGCCTGGGTTTGGCGGTATTGGCTCAGTTAAGTACTTGAGCTTACCGTCAGCAATGGCAGCATTCCGAAATGATTCATCCCAGTCCGCAAAGTTGGACCCGTCATTCTTCAGTCGTGTGGACTGATTCATGTGGTCCATGAAAGTTTTGAGCTAGGACTCGCGTGCAAGTGTGGCACTTGGCATAGGGATTTCGTTATTTCCAGCCATTTGTTGTAAGCAGTATTTATCAATATAAAATGAATTCTACACTGCGAAAAGAAGAAGAAAAATATAATAAGCATACTCATCGTTATGATTTAAGTCTAATGCAAAACTGTTATAAGCGAAGACTCAAGCATTTATACAATTGACCTCTTTCAAGAATTATATAAATGATCCCAAAACTCAATTATCTGTAAATTGATAAGCCAACCTCTTAGCTAATTCTACTGTTAGAATTCTTGGTTGATAAATTTCTGTAAATTCTATCTATAGTCCATCATAATCACGAGAAACTCTTCGGATTATAATGTTGAGGTAAAATAAGTCAACACAAAGTACTTACCCAACGTAGAAGGGGTCACATGGAGAGTAAGGTCCTATATGCCTACCGACGAAGAAGGGATTCATAGTTGTTTGACCTTATAAAGACTAGTCTCAATTTTAGTTTTAGAGGAAGATCCCATCAACTTTATTTTAATTCATTTTAAGTGAACTAATATCTAGCATGCGAGAATGAATAAACTAAGATGATGGCTTAAAATTGTGTGACATCTTTATGTCCATGATAACTAACATCCAAACTATATGAGTCAATTTTCATGCATTTAAGTAGGTGGTTTGGTTTAGGCGGAATATGATGCACTAATTATCAAGCGAAGAAAAGCAACGAGAATGGAAAAACGAAAACAAAAATAAAGTCCTAGTGTGGCCTATCTACCAAAATGAACATAAATACAACTTTGGAATCCATCCGAGGACCCGAGAAGCTTGTCTTGATGTTCCATCTTGGTCCATGTAGCGGGAGTGAACAATCCAATCTCCATCTTTAGTCTTCTCAAAATTACAATAAATAAATTACAAAATAAACCTATTTACATTCTAATTTCAAAAACATAATACTAAAGAAAATCAAAGGAGATTCGAGATCTCAAAATTACATCAAGACTATGTTTCCATCATTACGAAAACATAATCAACTAAGGCCACACTAGGTAATACAAAATTACAACCGATTGCAAAAATACGTAAATAAACCATTCAACAATTCATGCAACTAAATAAAATGCATCAACTATAAATTAACCATTCAAGACATAATTCCTTAATTATGTAGAGTAATTTATCCAAACCACCTGTTTTAAAATGATCAAAATTATGTGACAATTCCTCAATTACTCACAATAATTCCAACCTTAATACATATTAACTTGTAATATGAATTAATCTCACATTATTTTAAACCACTTTAAAATAATTGGGTATCTCAAATTTGTGAACTCACAACAAACAATCATACATTATAGATATAATGTATAATTATAATTGGCCAAAAACACAAAAAAAAAAAAAAAAAAAAAACGAAAACAAAATTTTTTTTTATTGCTCTCGGCATCCTCATAAAATCGAAAAAAAAAAACAGATTTTTTTTTTCTTTTCTCTCGGCATTGTGCAAAAAAAAAAACAAAAACAGTTTTTTTTTCTCTTTTCTCGGCATTTAGCCCCAAAAAAAACAAAAAAACAGTATTTTTTTTTCTTTACTCGGCAATTAGCCCTAAATTTCGAAAAAAAACATATTTTTTTTTTCTTTTCGAAAAACATACCCTTTTAGATGAACAAATTTGTTTAATGTTGCTATAATAACAAGATTGGCATAATCATCAACTTTTAATTTAATATAGATCCAAACTAGATGATTCAATTTAACCTCTTAAAAATGAATATCTAAATTATGATTAAATCGATTATCCGAATATTTGATTCATCACAATTGATTTGAACATTATTAAATTAATGGATGCCAAAACTATATAGCAAAACAAATGAACATCATAAAGCAAAACAATTTCCATTTCCATTTCAATTTAATTTTAATTAAATCAAAACATCTACAAATTTATCATATTATCATCTTAACATATTAAAACAACAATATCAATAAATAAAATGGAAACAAAAACATCAAAAACAAAAAAAAAAAATCTCTCGGCAAAAATTTTTAATTCGGCCGAAATAATTTTTTTTTTCTCAAATTTTTTTTGTTTAAATCCATTTATGAAAATCATATAAAATAATTTCGTGGCCTATGCTCTGACACCACTTGTGGGAAATATCGGTATACTTCATCAAGAAAAAACGGATTATAACGAAATTATAATTATGAAATTGCTAGTCATAAACGAAATTGCATAAACAAAAAGAGTAGAGATTAGAATCAACCTTTGGTCCTAGCAATTAGGCCTAAGAACAAATATCGAGATCGATATTCTCCTAATCGTTGCACCCAAAATGCTTTGAGAAATGCCTCTCCTTTTGCTAGAATGAGATCCCTAATTTCTAATGATTTTTAGGGTTTATTGTGATGTGAGAATTAGGTCAAAAATTAGGTTGGAAAATGATTCCCCTCTTCCCTCTTTAAACCGTGTAAATGGGAGGAGAATAAGGGAAGATTTTTCCTTCCTTTTTTTCGTGTAACAACCGAAAAAATAAGGAGAATTATCTTCTTATTTTCGGTTGTTCTAATATTGTATAAAATGTGTATTAATATCTCAATTGTCATTTATGTCGTCACGTATTAATAAGTCCACACACAACAGTTTGTAGTCGATTTATTAATACCGGGCTGTCAACATTTTATTATGACAATTTCGTATAATATATACATTAACTATAAATATCGCATATTTATAATTTGCTAATTAAATATAACCGCTTACGTTTAGTTATGAATTAACATCTTAATTCGTTTAAGCTAACATTATATACATTAATTAAATATAACAGTTTATATTCAATTTACGAATTTAACAATTAATTCGTCTCAGCTGGTATTATTTAATTGTATTAAATAATCGTCTCATCATCACATTGACTAACTTTTTAGTCAAATACATGAACTAACCTTTTAGTCATATAAGACATCAATGTGATTATATTTTCATATAATCACATCTCTCAAACACATCCTTTAGGTGTGACTTTTAGGGACCAGTTGATCACCGCCATCAGTATGATAATAACGTCAAACTTCTAGCAAGCCAACCGTTATTAATAAACATTAATCAACTGATAAAAATACTAAGTATACCTTTGTGAACCTATAAGAGATTTATATACGTTATCACACTAACTGTGGAGGACACAAGCTCCAACACAAAGTTTCTGAGTAAGAGGTGAAGGTACGTATTGGGAAGCCCTTTAATCAGACACCCAATCCCGCCCGCGGTAGCGGCCTCTACTGTTCGATCTTGGTTGGTTGAATGCAAAAGTTGATAAAACGGTTTAAATGCATGAATGCACATCCAATAATTTAAACCTAACATGTGAGAGCTTTCTAAGTCGATTGATTTAATCCAAGTATCAAGTATAAGATGTCGAGTTGGATTTATGGTTGATTTGCATGCAAGACGGAAATTAAACATCCATTTACCAAATTAGGTTTATGGTGCATAACGTGATCCATTTGTCTTAATAAGACGTTTTGCAAATACGGTTTTTAAATGAGCAAGTTAGTCATCTGATCCGTCCTATATCCGGGTTAGCCGGAGTCGGGATCGTCCTAGACTAATGCTGGAAAGGGAAAGGAGCACCGCACCAGCGACGGATGAGGCGCGAGCCTATTGGCGATGTAAGGGGGTCTCCCCTGGTTTGAAAATAGGATAAGAAAATGGCCTGTTTAGGCGCGGGTCAGTCAACGGTATAAGACGCATTCTGACCATTGAAAAACGTATATAAAATGTATTGAAAATGGGTATTTGGACCCGTTTTGGTTTAAAAGGACCGTTTAGGTCGTATTTGTGTTGATTTGAGGAACGAGACTTGAATAATCATCATTGTTTTGATGATATTCGATGTCGGGTTCGACTTTATAAGCTTGACATGAATAGTTTTGAAAGTAATTATGAACTAATTGTTTTAAGTTCATTTGAATATAATTAGTCGATACTCATCATCGTACTCGGGTTAAAATCCGACATGGTATGTAGAACCAAGGATGACTTTGTGTTGGTGACTATTACATTTATTTTGAAAATGTAAACAAAATGATGAAAGGCTTTAAAATACCTTCCAAAATGTAAAGAAATGAAATAAAAGGCTTTAAAATACCTCTTAAAATGTAATTAACCAAATATTATCACCGAAACACGGATTAAACCGTCATGGTATTAAGAACCAAGGGTGAAAAAATGTTTTATGGTTAAAACTAGTAAAATAAAATAAAAATGGGTTTGAAAATACCTGAAATGGTGAAAACCGATTACAAATATGAAAATAAATTAAAGAGGACAGACGAGAACAAACACGGCTGAGTCTGACCTGGGCACCCCATTGAGGCGCGAGCCTCTGTGCATAACAATGGGCTTCTGTCTCAGGCCAAAACTCAGTTTTGGCTCGTCTAACCTATATTTGGATCGTGTTATGCATGATTTAGCATATTGTAGTCATGAAACAAGTAAAGACATGATAAAAGAAGGATGTTTACATCCTCATACTTACATGCTTGGTTTATGGCGAGAAACCGACGTAAGTGTATCAACTCGTTTGGTCGGAAAAGACTCGGTTTAAAACCGTTTTAGTAAGTAAAAAGAGTGTTTTGTTAAGTTTAGTGATGGTGTAGTGGTCGAAGTGGTCGGTCAAGTGATTTAATGTACGATGACGGTACCAAACAATGTGTAAGGCTTGTATTTACGATCGGTAGGTCGTAAATACGCGTCGGATTGTGACTTAGGAAGTCGAATCGAGAATTTTAAGGGAGAAAAGACGGGGCGAACACTCGTGTAAGTTCTCAAATGGTGGCATTTGATGTAGGAAAATATCCGTAAAAATCCCTTAAATTTTAGGACTATAACGTATCTTTAACATGTGATTATTGTCATAAAACAAAATACAAGAGAAAACGATAAAGAACAAGAATCAACCTCGGGTCCTTTGTGAATGCGGCCTAAGAACAGAAATCAATATAGATTTCCTCCTAATTGTTGCACCCAAGACCGTCTGAGACTATGCCCCTTGTGCTAGAAAGTACTCTCTAATTGCCTTGCAATATTGAGAGAGTTATTGTGAGGTTTTCGATGTGAGATCTAGAATTTCAGAGAGAATTGCCTCCGAAACCCTAATTTTGTGTGCAAATGAGATGATTAGGGCAAAAGGAGAGAGAGCCTCTCCTTTTGTTTGGTTCGTCCAAACCGTGAGCCAAGGGGAGGGAGTGGGCTTTCACTTCCTCCTTATTTTTAACTCGTGATCCGACTCAAAATGCTAAAATGTATATGACGGGATTTTTATTATAAATCGTCATCGGTTATTAAAATATCAACTAGTAACATGACTCAGTCGATATATTAATACTTGTCCAACAATGACAATATTGTATAATTAATTAATTCAATATACATTAATTAAATATAACCGTTTAGATTTAATTTACGAATTAACTGCTTAATTCGCCTTAGCCATTATTATTTAATCCGTATTAAATAAATATCTCAACATCGCGTTTGACTAATTATTAGTCAATAATAACTCCGACTAACTGTTTAGTCAAATTAGGCATCAACATGACTGTATTTTCATACTGTCACATCTCTCAAACGTATCCTATAGGTGTGACTTTTAGGGACCAATTGATCACCGCCATCTGTATGACAATAACGTCAAACTTATCTAGCAAGCCAACCGTTATTGATAAACGTGGACCAACTGATAATAATACAAAACTATACCCTTTGATCCTTTTAGAGATTTAAATGTTATTGCACTAACTGTAGAGGACACCAGCCCCAACAAGCTCCCACTTGTCCGTACAAGTGTATGTGCAATAACGTTATCCGCACTAACTGGAGGACACGGCTCCAACAAACTCCCACTTGTCCGAACAAGTGTATGTGCGATAACCGATTCTCATATTCATTTAAAATTTCTCCCACTCAATGTAAAACAATTTGCAGATCCGGATCCGCAAAGGTCGTATTTTACAATCGATCTGTATCAAGAGTGGTTTCCTCGACTAGAGTGTAACTCAACTGATAAGACGAATTCGTATTCGAGCATGGCCATGCATTTCGATTCTGACTCCTCGAGTGGCCCCGAGAAATATCAAGTACACGATAAAGGTGAATATTTCCTTCAACTCGACTCGCCGATCTAAGCACAAAGCATGAAATGACCGAGAAAAAATCTACTTGGCCCCCGTTACGGATGACCGTGAGAAAGAAACCAAAGTCACCCAAAATCCGCCTTAGTCTCAAGAGACAATCGATAGTCAAAAGAATCGACTCTTAGGATCACCATGGAGGTCCTATCCACGACCCGGCACCGAATGTTATAAAACATTTAGGACTCCACGTCGTTGTCACAATTGTGTCCTACGAGATATCCGTATAACTCGCCTCTCCGTGATTGGTCATCAACCGTTTGACTTATGGCTCGTTGAACCCACCATCAACCAACGTCACAAAATAATTGCCGAGTTATCAGCTCATGTGGGCAATTAAGGACCAAAAATATAATGTTTGTTCAGTTCACTTTGTGGTGTTCAAAAATTGTCGTACAAATCCACATGAAAAACAAAATATATAAATATCAAAACGATGATGTCGTATAGAGTACAAAAGAGAATGAATCTAATCCATAAAAGAGTACTACAACTCAGGAACACGTTTAATTCCCATGGAATTAACATGCCCTTCATGCTTATCTTGTCGTAATGGTTTAGTGAGAGGATCTTCTATATTATCATCTGTAGCAATCTTTTCTATCACTACCTCCTTTTGCTCCACGTAATCTCGGATTAGATGAGCTTTCCGTTGTACATGTCTAAACTTGTTGCTAGACTTAGGCTCCTTAGCTTGGAAGATGGCACCTCTATTATCACAATAGATGGTGATCGGGTCATTCGAACTAGGCACTACAGATAGTCCTTGTAAGAATTGACGCATCCATATCGCTTCCTTTGCGGCCTTCGACGCGGCATAGTACTCGGACTCGATCGTAGAATCTCTTTGTAACACTTTGTTTGGAACTCTTCCGGTGATCGCAACGCCATTAAGAGTAAAAACGAATCGGATCGAGATTTCGAGTCATCTCGATCCGTTTGGAAGCTAGCATCTGCGTAACCGGTTGCGCATAGCTTTTGTTCGCCTCCATAAGTCAATGCCCAATCTTTAGTCCTCCGTAGGTACTTAAGAATGTTCTTGACAGCCATCCAATGTGATTCACCTGGATGCTGTTGGAATCGACTTGTCATACTCAATGCATATGCCACGTCCGGACGTGTGCATATCATGGCATACATGATTGATCCTATAGCCGAAGCATAAGGAATCCGGGTCATGCGCTCTTTCTCTTCCGGTGTCTCTGGTGCCTGAGACTTGCTCAAATGCACCCCTGGAGCCATAGGAAGAAACCCCTTTTGGAGTTAGTCATGTTGAATCTCTCTAGGATCTTGTCTATATAAGACTCGATCGAGAGATAACATCCGACGTGATCTATCTCGATAGATACGGATGCCCAAAATTCTTTGTGCCTCACCCAGATCTTTCATCTGGAAATGGTTCTTCAACCATACTTTTACCGAAGTTATGAGAGGTATGTCATTCCCAATCAGGAGTATGTCATCGACAAACAATATTAGGAAGACAATCTTGCTCCCACTCGACTTGATATATAGACATGGTTCCTCGACAGATCGAGTAAATCTATTTTCTTTTATCACTTGGTCGAAACGATGATTCCAACTCCTAGAAGCTTGCTTAAGTCCATAAATGGAACGCTTAAGCTTGCATACTTTCTTAGGATGTTCAGGATCGATGAAACCTTCGGGTTGTACCATGTACAACTCTTCCTCCAAATAATCGTTTAAGAAGGCGGTTTTCACATCCATCTGCCAAATTTCATAGTCATGAAAAGCGGCAATCGCTAAGATAATCCGAATGGAACGCAGCATAACTACGGGTGCAAAAATTTCATCGTAGTACAAACCTGGCACTTGGGTGAAACCTTTAGCAACTAGTCGTGCTTTATAAATATCTTGTTGACCTTCCACAGAATGCTTTATCTTGTAAAGCCATTTGCATTGAAGGGGACGTACCTTAGCAGGCAAGTCAACAAGATCCCATACGTTGTTCTCATACATGGAGTCCATCTCGGATTGCATGGCCTCAAGCCATAGCTTTGAGTCGGAACTAGTCATGGCACCTTTATAGGTTGCGGGTTCACTACTCGGTAAGAGTAGAATGTCATCTATGTCATGTTCCTCGACCATACCAATGTATCTGTCCGGAGGAATAGAGACTCCTCCCGACCTCCTAGGTTCCTCAGGAATATTCACCGCAGCTGGGATTGAAGGAACTGGTTCCTCCAATGGTTGCTCGGCATTTGGTTCTGGAATCTCCGACAGTTCGAAGGTTCTATTACTCTTCGCATTCTCGAGAAATTCCTTCTCTAAGAATGTCGCACTAGCCGCAACAAATACACGTTGTTCGATTGGCGAATAGAAGTAATGACCAAGTGTTCCTTTAGGATAACCTATAAAGTATGTCTTGACCGATCGCGGGTCGAGCTTATCCTCGTGTCTCCACTTGACATAAGCCTCGCAGCCCCAAACCCGTATAAAGGACAAGTTAGGGACCGTTCCCTTCCATAGTTCATATGGAGTCTTGTCAATGACTTTAGACGGACTTGTTAAGTATTAGAGCGGTGACAGAAGAGCATAACCCCACAATGAATCGGGCAACACGGTGTGACTCATCATGGATCGAACCATATCAAGTAGTGTTCGATTTCTCCGTTCGGACAAACCATTCAATTGAGGTGTTCGGTGGAGTTAAGCGTAAGGCAATCCCACGGATCCTTAAGGTGTTGATCAAACTCGTGAGAAAGATACTCGCCACCACGGTCCGATCGCAGTGTTTTAATCTTTCTACCCGAGTTGGTTCTGTACCCGATTCTGGTATTCTTTGAATTTCTCAAAGGACTCACTTTTATGCTTCATCAAGTAGACATAGACATATCTACTTAAGTCGTCCGTGAAAGTGATAAAATACCTATAGCCTTCTCGTGCGGTGATTGACATAGGTCCACACATATCCGTATGTATGAGTCCTAATAGGTCAGTAGCGCGCATTCCAACACCTTTGAAGGAAATTCGAGTCATCTTACCAATGAGACATGATTCACACGTTCCAAATGATTGAAAATCAAAGGCCGAGATAGCTCCATTCTTTATGAAATTTGTTTTACGCGTTTCTCATTAATGTGTCCCATACGGCAGTGCCATAGATACGTTTGATCTTTGTCACCAACCTTTAACTTCTTATTCATTACGTGTAATATTTCGGTGGTCTGATCTAAAACATAAATTCCATTCATGGAGACTGCCTTGCCATAAATCATATCGTGTAATGAGAAAATGCAAGTATTATTCTCTATTACAAATGAAAAAACAAGTTTGTCAAGTGCGAGTAAACTGAAATAATGTTTTTAGAAAGGCGGGTACATAATAGCAGATTATATAAAAATAACTCAAATCCATTTGGGAAGTCGGATCACGTATGTTCCCCTCGAGACGGCAGACCACTCGTGCTCCATTCCCGACACGCAGGTCCACCTCACCCTTTACGAGGGGTTCGATGTTTCGGAGGCCCTGCACATGATTACACAGATGAGAACCACAACCAGTATCTAGTACCCAAGTTCCGTAACTTGCGTGGTTAATCTCAATCATATGAATAAAAGAAGAAGAAGAAGAAGACATACCAACAGGATTAACGCGACCTGCCTTTATGTCCTCATGGTATACAGGACATGTACGCCTCCAATGCCCAGTCTTGTGGCAATGATAGCATTCCATGTTACCAGTCTTGCTCTTTGTCGCGCCTGATGAGTTGCTCGACTCACCAGGCCCACTCTTGCCAGATCCCGACTTCTTAAACTTCGGTTTACCTACCGCTAGGTCTGCCTGAGCTTTGCCCTTACCCTTGCCCTTGTTTGACACAACGAGAACATCCTGTTTTAAGCTCCCACTAAACTTCATATCCTTCTCGGTCTGTACGAGAAGGGAGTGTAGTTCATGAGGACTTTTCTTCAAATCATTCATATAGTAATTCGCTCTAAAGAGCGCAAAACCATCGTGGAGTGAATGAAGCATGCGGTCAATCACGATGTTCTCGCTGATTTTACAATCAAGCGACTCCAGTTTCTCGACATTCTCAATCATGCTGAGAATGTGTGGGCTAACCGGTTGGCCCTTCCGGAGTTTCGCCTCAAAGAAGCGAGTGGTATGCTCAGAGGTCACGATTCTCGGTGCTTTCGAGAATTCCCTAGTGAGAGTGGTGAAAATCTTGTTTGCACCTTGGGCTATGAAGCGTTTCTGCAAATTGGATTCCATTGCAAAAATGAGTACGTTTTTAATCGCACCCGCTTCCATGTCGAAATCGTTATACTTGGCGATCTCGTTAGCTCCAGCCGTGGGGCCTGGGTTTGATGGGATGGGCTCGGTCAGATATTTGAGCTTCCGTCGGCGGCGGCAAAGCATTCCGTAATGCCGCCTCCCGGTCCGCGAAGTTTGATCCATCATTCTTGATCGAGTAGGCGATTCATCCGATTCATGAAGATCCGAAGCCGGGACTCACGGTCCAATGTGGCACTTGGCATTGGGTCGTCAGCACGGCCAGCCATTTTGTTATTAGCAGTTTAAGTGATCGTGATCTACACTGAAAAAAAAAGGGAAAACAAAACGAAATAAGCAACTCATCGAGGTGATTTAAGTCTATTTAAAATTCATTTTAACGTGTAGACTCATTGCACTTGTATAATTGATCTCCCTTAAGAATAATACAAGTGATCCCAAGACTCAATTTCCGTAAATTGATAAGCCAACTGTTTAGCTAGTTATACCGCTAGAACTCTTGGTCGATAGATTTCCGTAAATCCTATCTATAGTCCACCATAATCACAGGATCGTACGAGTGACCATAGTGTTGAGATAAAATAGGTCAATCAGTTCCAACTTACCCGACGTAGAAGGGGTCATATTATGCCTACCGACGAAGAAGGGATTCATTGGAGTTTGACCTATAAAGACTATTCTCAATTTTTGTTTATACGAGGAAGATCCCATCAACTTAATTTCAATTCATTTTAAGTGAACGAAAAACTAGCATTGCGTGAATGAATTAATTTAGGTGATGGCTTATAAAGAAACGTGTGATATCTGTATATCAAAGAAAACTAACGCGTGACCTCTATATGTGTCAGTTTTCATGCAAATATTAGGTGGTTTGGTTTTAGGCGGAATATGATGCAAACTATCGTTACGATGAAAAACATAAAATAAATGCAAAACGTAAATAAAAGTCCTAGTGTGGCCTATCCTAGCAAAATGAACATAATACAACTTTGGAATCCACCGTTGGACCCGAGAAGCTTGTCTTGATGTTCCATCTTGATCCATGCAGCGGGAGTGAGCATCCGATTCTCCATCTTTGGTCTTCTCAAAATTACAATTTAAAATTTACAAAATATAAACCTATTTACATTCTAAATAAAAACTGTAATTACAAGGAAAAACCAAAACGGAGATGCGAGATCTCAAAATACAACCAAGACCGTGTTCCATCATTACGGTAACACGTTCTACTAAGGCCACACTAAGTTACAACCGTTTGTAAAATTAAATACGTAATAAAACATTCAAGGCAATCAAAATAACGATAAATAAAAATGCATCAACTAAAATTAAATTTATTCGTGACATAATTCCGTAATTATGTTAAATTTATCCAAACCACCTTTAATGATTAAAATTATGTGACAAAACCGCTTTAATCAACTTAATTTTAATTCATTACAATCCGTTACTTTAAATCGCTTTAAAATAACTAAATGGTACGTGAGTGAACCGTTTCACTATCAAGCGAGTGCAAAAATCCGTATTGTTTACACAATAGGGCCGGAAAAAAAAATTGAACACGAAATTTTTTTTTTCTTTTTTACTGCTGAACCGTGACAAAAAACATCAAAAAATTTTTTTTTTTTTTTATTTTCCAGCAGCAATACCGAGAGCTACAACAGTCCCAAACAAAAATCGATTTGATAAAACCAATTGCAAATTAAACCTAATCCGTATAGAAATGAATCTACAATTGATAAAACATTAACATATTGCAATAATAATCGTTTATAATAACAATATGCAAAATCAAATCGAAAACAAAACAAAATAATCAACCGACTGATCAGACGTAAGCCAAAAGGCACGGTTTCCAAAAAACGAAACAGCCGAGTAAAAAAAAATTTTCTGCCGAGTCAAAAAAATTGCTGCCGCACGTTTTTTTTATGCAAAAAAAAAATTATCGATTCAATTCGTTTAATGAAAATCAACATGAAAAATTTACGTGGCCTCGCTCTGATACCACTTGTAGGGAAATATCCGTAAAAATTCCTTAAATTTTAGGACTATAACGTATCTTTAACATGTGATTATTGTCATAAAACAAAATACAAGAGAAAACGATAAAGAACAAGAATCAACCTCGGGTCCTTTGTGAATGCGGCCTAAGAACAGAAATCAATATAGATTTCCTCCTAATTGTTGCATCCAAGACCGTCTGAGACTATGCCCCTTGTGCTAGAAAGTACTCTCTAATTGCCTTGAAATATTGAGAGAGTTATTGTGAGGTTTTCGATGTGAGATCTAGAATTTCAGAGAGAATTGCCCCCGAAACCCTAATTTTGTGTGCAAATGAGATGATTAGGGCAAAAGGAGAGAGAGCCTCTCCTTTTGTTTGGTTCGTCCAAACCGTGAGCCAAGGGGAGGGAGTGGGCTTTCACTTCCTCCTTATTTTTAACTCGTGATCCGACTCAAAATGCTAAAATGTATATGACGGGATTTTTATTATAAATCGTCATCGGTTATTAAAATATCAACTAGTAACATGACTCAGTCGATATATTAATACTTGTCCGACAATGACAATATTGTATAATTAATTAATTCAATATACATTAATTAAATATAACCGTTTATATTTAATTTACGAATTAACTGCTTAATTCGCCTTAGCCATTATTATGTAATCCGTATTAAATAAATATCTCAACATCGCGTTTGACTAATTATTAGTCAATAATAACTCCGACTAACTGTTTAGTCAAATTAGGCATCAACATGACTGTATTTTCATACTGTCACATCTCTCAAACGTATCCTATAGGTGTGACTTTTAGGGACCAGTTGATCACCGCCATCTGTATGACAATAACGTCAAACTTATCTAGCAAGTCAACCGTTATTGATAAACGTGGACCAACTGATAATAATACAAAAGTATACCCTTTGATCCTTTTAGATATTTAAATGTTATTGCACTAACTGTAGAGGACACCAGCCCCAACAAGCTCCCACTTGTCCGTACAAGTGTATGTGCAATAACGTTATCCGCACTAACTGGAGGACACGGCTCCAACATTTGAGGGGTATTTATAGGAGAATGAGTGGGTGTGTGAGTTTTGAGTGACGTGGCCACCTAGGCTGCTCAAAGAGGCGCGAGCAATGTAGCACGTCTTCGAGGTGTCTTGTCACTATCACACAAATGCAATCATGATTTGTTCTATCCTAGGATTTGTATGCATATGTTTGGTACTTGACCATACATGAATCTGGGAAATCTTAACATGGAAGCATTTGAATGGTTTTTTTTTTTGTGTTTGACTCGGTTTGACTCGTTGTTGGAGTCGGGATTTGAATTTTGTGTCGATTTTTGGTCCGGTGTCGGTTTTGACTCTAGTTAGTGTCATTGCGACCCCGTCGTCATGCATTAAACACTCCAGGTACTTTTGAAAAGTTTTTAAATGTTTTATTTTCGAAATCGTTTTAAGTTTTCCGACGTAAAGTTGTACACGAACTGTCTATCAAACGCCGCGATTCCAAAGCATATTGTAGTCCGATAATCATCGGGTGTTTATTGGAGTCTCAGCAGATACCGGGTATCTACAGGCAACGGTTGTTAGCAACTAACTGTAGCATTAGTAATAAAAAACAATGGCTTCGGTTATATTAAAAACCGTAGCCGAAAATATACTAAGGTGTAATACCTGTCCTTTTAGGGACCCGTTGACCGACGTTGACCGACCTTAGACACCGATCTTGACCTTGGGGAAACCCCAAGAGGGATGGCTTATGTCGTGATAAGCTTTGAGTGTGTGGTACTCGATCTAGTCAAGGCTACTCGATCGAGTAGCTCGGGAGCTCGATCGAGTAGGGGTCAGTCGATCGAGTAAGTTAGTTACTCGATCGAGTACCGGGTTTCCAGCGGGGAATTATAAATCGTGATTCGTGAAACCTCCAATCATTTCCGCACCTCATTTTCTAAACCTAGATGCCGTCACTCTTCATTCTCCTTCACCATAGTCCTTGCCTTGAGGTCCTTGAGGATGCCTACACCATGGGATGAGATGCTTGAGTTGGGTAGCGGTTTTGATGACGGTCTGCTATGCGTAGGTATGTCATCGTCATCATCATTGTCGTTGTTGTTTCCAGTTGGGTTTGTAGTGGTAGTGATAGATGTTTGTACTGTTTGTATAGGTGTATTACGTGGTTGATTGATATCTTTTGGTCGGACGTGGAATCACGTCGGTTGGCTAAAGGTAGGTTCGCCTACTCAGTACTGTTGGTCGTCTAGAGTGTCTTTTGATGTGGTTTGGTTGTTGTAGTGTCGGTGTGGTTGATCGATTATGATAACTGGTTGTTGTTGCGTTGTTTTATTTATCGTTGTTGTGGTGCAGCTGATTGTAATTGTTTGTCTATGGTTCACGAGGTGCGTCCTCGGTTGAGTGGAGTCACTTGCGAGAGTGGCTTCACGCCTGTTGTTCGCCCTTCGTGGAACCCGCCATGGGAGGGGATGTGCACATTAATGGACATGGGCTCGGTATGATGAGCGGGGATTTGGTGGGTACGGCTGCGGTCCCCCATTGGCAGGGCTGGTCCAGTGGACAGTCGGTGATGGTGATTGGTTGGAGGAGAGGTGATGTGTGTATGTTCTATTATGCCTGTGTTGTGTCTGTGGTTGTTGGTGTGTTTTTTCAGTTACTGACTTTGTGTGGTTTTGTCTTGTTGTTTGTTTCTGTTGTATCTGTCATGATCCCTTATGGTGAGCAGTCAGTCTTAGCAGGTTGTGATCTGGATGTTAGCTGGGTGCTTGGCGAGATGAGTCTTTCAAGAGTTACGACAGAAGTAGTCCACATAGTTGATAGTAGTTTGAGTTGTACCTTTATATATATGTACTTTTAGTTTTGTTAATCACTATAATGTAACTTAATTATTCTTTTATCGACACTTGATTATTACCGTCCTCGGGCAACCGAGATGGTGACGCCCTTATATGCTAGGGAAGGTCTTGTTAAGGCTCCTGAGTATATGGGGGTGTCACAAAGTGGCATCAGAGCGATGATTTTGGAACCTGTAACAAATGAGCTCAATGAACGTAGTGAGTCTAATAAAATGAACCTGGTGTATGTATATTGGGAGCCCCAGCTGATGCTAGATTTTGGGTGAGTAGGCGCCCTCACTTCAAAATCATGGCCCCATTATGCTTAAGCCAGTCACCGGGTATGGGAATGTCGAGTCGGAAATTGCGTGCCTAGTGTGTATAACAGTTATGTTAGGAATGTTTGTGATAAAGTCTTTATGTATGCTAGCACGTGTAATGGTAATAAGGAACTGTGAAAAATATGTGGTTGAGTAGAGATGTGTATGAACGTAGTGGAAGTGGCGGAATGGCTATAATACGTGACAGTATGGTGTGATATAGTGATGGTAATGTTTTCTTGATCGATCTTTGTGCATTGGTATAAAGTTGTGAGACTTGTATGCGGTGATAGCTGTAATTAGTAAGATTTGAATCAGTCGTAACGTTTATGAAAGTAGTATTTGGTATGTGTGATGGATGAATGGTTGAATGCTTCTGTGATATGGCATAGTTAAGTTGAGAAAGCTAGTCGATAATTGTGGTAACATGGTTAAATGTTAGATGAATGCTTAGAATGATAGGATTAGGAGTTGTATTGTTGAAGTTGCAATTGCATGATTAGGGTAAAGAAATGTGTCGAGTGTATGCATGAGAAAGCTAATAGTGTAGTCGATTGGTTGCGTAATGTTGTCATATAATGAAGTAAAATGTGTTGGACGAAGTGATATGTTTTCTAGATCGATACATTGCATTAGTATAGTGGTAATATGTCATGCATGAATATAATAATCGGTGACGATTCCCGAATTCATTTTGGAATCGATACACATTGCTGTTTTGCAGGAACCGTTACATGAATCCGTAACTTTTGACCTTATTCTTAGTCTTACCCGACCGAGTAGGGGTATTTACTCCATCGAGTAGACCTTATTCGATCTAGTTCGGAAGCTATGACGTCGGAAAAGTTGGATCTGCCATCAAAAACTCGGCCGAGTAGCTCCAACTTGATCGAGTAGAGGCCACTCGATCGAGTAACCTACTTACTCGATCGAGTAAGTGAATAGTACCCGAGTGGATTACGGGATTCTTATACCCTTTTTCGATCTTCTTTCTTTCTTATTCTTCATTCATCAAAAACCCTAAATCCCTATATCTCTCAAGTTGCTCTCAACCTTGTGATCTTGTGCTTGAATCTTGTGTTTTCCCTTGCTTAATTCGTTCTTTTGTTTGCCAATCAATCTAGGTATGAATGTTTATCCTATTTTTTTTGTGTTTTTGACTAATTAGAAGCATGTAGGATGTGGGTATTTGCTGAAAAATCGATTTATATGTGCCAAATCTTGCTTGTAATTGTTTTAATATAATCTATTTGCTTCAATTTGTTGATTATTGATGTTAGTTATGCAAAAATCGAATAAAAAAGGGGGATTATATGACTCAAAATTCCTAGGGTTTGAGATTTTAAATTGGATTTTGGTTGTCTTTTGTGTATAAAAGGGGAAAAATTAGGTAATGTATGTTGTATACATCATGTTTAGAGTTGATTTTGATGAATTTTACTAAAAAAGTTTGTCTTAAAACTCCGTCTTAAAAGTACCCCAAACTGAAATTCGTCTTACACTTTTGTGAAACTTGTCTAATTGTGAAGCTATTTTGAAGGTTTACTTTTCAAAATTAGTAGCTGTGTTGGTAATTGCTGCTATACTTGTCAGAATTTTTACAGCTGTGAGATCGTCTGATGATAAATTTGAGAGTTATAATTATAATTTCGGGATTGTTTGGTGAAAGTGTGTACGTAGTAACTCTTTTCCATGATCATACATGAACGTTTTACATGTTTTCAAGTATATATGATATGTGAATCTAAGATCGTGTTACAAAACAGATGCCGAGACCGACTGTGGGAACCCGACAGAGCAAGAGGGGGAGGGCTTCTGAGCCCGAGGTAGGGCAGGGGAGTTGGGGACCTACGGTCCCAGCAGTACCCGAATACCCGTCTGTTGTCTTTATGGACTTTACACAAAGGGATAATTTTGTTGCCTTACAAAGACGAAAGATGAGACCCACCCGTTGTATCGACACAACTCTCTTGACTAACTTGGGGATTGAGACCGATGTTAGGCATATCTTCGAGACTTTGGGGATGGCGGGGTTGTACCGTCTCTGGAAACATTCTTATGCTTTTCTGACCCTTGAGTTTATGAGTTCCTTTAAGTACGATGCGGTGGAGCAGACCGTTGAGTTCCGCCTTATGAACACCAGTTTCCTTCTCACCATGGACATGTTCGCCACCCACCTTGGCCTTGCTAAACCCGCCAAGGGAGCTCTCAGGAACATCCCGTCTGAGTGTGAGGTTAGTAGCCTTATGCCTTGCTTTACCGACAAACCCGCTCCCACTTCGAGTAACATGTTGATTAACGATGTCCAACATGTCACCTGAAGATCTTCCTCCGTGCCTTGACCTGTTTGCTTTATGAGAGGAAGGATGTGAGTAAGCTCAACTCACACGAGTTGATGTTGCTGGTGGCGTACCTTAACCCCACCCGATCCCAGAGAGTCACCTTTAGTGCCCCTAACATAGTGTGTGCCAGTTAAGCCTAGATGGCCTCGTCTGACACCCGTTTTCTGAGTTGCGGGGCCATTGCCACTCGGTTGGCAGAGAGGCTGACTACCTTTGAGGCCTCCTCGGCCTATACCCCGTTGACCCCAATGGTGCCTACCTTGGACCGAGAGTACTTCCTCGATCAGAAATGGTTGAGAACATTGGAGGGTGGTGGGTTGGCATGGAGAGTGTGGGGTATGAGTTGGATGCGTATACCTGCTCCTGAGCATCTTCCAGCGACTGAGCCTTTACCGGCGGCAGTGGTAGCTGCCGATTCTGACAAGGAGGAGGAGGAGGTTCCTGAGAGGCAAGTGTACCTCATTGACCCAGATATCCTAGAGGTGATGCCCGAGCCGAGGAAGGGGGACAAGGTGAGACCTGAGGATGCCCAGCCTAGAGTAGGGAGGGTATCACGGCAAGTGAGGGAGAGGGCGGCTGAGACTCAGCCAGAGCAGCCTGTACCGCCACAGTACCAGTTTCTCGGTTACCCTTCCTACCTTAGCCTTGAGATGAGAGTGAGAGACCTCACGGAGAGGGTGTCAGCAACCTTGACACTCTGGAACCTCCATAAGATGGCGTATATGCAGGGCATCGGGACCGAGGCAGCGCAGCCCGTATGGTGGAGGGGCGTTGGAGACGACATTGGAGTTTTTCACTCTTTTGACGTGGAGAGGTCTACTTGGGGAGAGCCCCAGTCATATCTTTACGGTTGCTTGGCCCCTTGGCGTATGGGCGCAAATGCTGGTGTTGGTGGAGTGGCAGGTCATGATGCAGCTGGAGCGGGCACATCAGGCGGTGCTGGTGGTGATGGATAATCAGGATGCGGAGTGATGACACTCCTTTTCTTTCTTTTATATATCGTATCATGGATTTGTAGTGGATAATATTTGTTTTGTTGGTAGTACTTTATCAGACTTTGGTATGTATGGTTGGCCATAAGGCCGTATTTTGAGTGCTTTAGACAGTATATGCAGGATATTGGAGTCGGGAAGGCGTTCCAACTCGTGTTTATATAGTTGTTTGGTTTTAGCATGGTTTTTGGAGGCTTTTCGACCTGTGGCTACTCGATTTTAGTGCCCCTTACTCGATCGAGTAACTGCAAGTGTGACACTTGAGAGGCGTTCTGATCTCAGCCTACTCGATCGAGTAGCTGATGAGCTCGATCGAGTAAGCCAACTCGATCGAGTAGCACTGTTACAGCTTATTTCCATTTTAAAAATTTGACTGAAGCTGGTCGGTCCGCTTTGAGCTTAGATTTCGGTTACTTGTCATTAGGAGCACCTGGACCAAAACAATATTTATAACTTCATAAACAACTCTACTACTAGTAAAGAGGCAAGTAAAGGTCGGATCCCAAGGGACGAGTATTGATGTAGGATTTTCGATTGCAAGTAGTGGTGTCTAGGGGTGTCACAATTTGGGTTGAGATAAGAAGATCACTAAACTAAATAACAATAAAAGTAAACAAGCAAGATGACTAAAATGAGATGTAAACAATTTATTAAAAGCACTAGGGTGTCATGGGTTCATAGGGGAGTCATGGGAATTGATCATACAAACATATTCTCAAATTATAAGCAAGCAATTATTGTTGTGATAGGATAGAGTTGGTTTATATCTTACAATCTTAGGAAGCTTTGGGTCCCGGAGCCGAATCGATTAGATTGTACAACACCTACAAGTCGACTTAATCCTCCCTACTCAACTATATGCATGGTCTAATGAGGCTCGAGTTGGTTTATGTCTTACAAGTCTCATTGAAAAGGTAAGTGATGGGTAAAAAAAAAATGCAAGGATTCATAGGCTCGCATTTCATCAAACATAACATGTGCATAAGTTGAGATCACAACAAGCAAGCAAATAAATTATGTGAACATATTAGATTAAGCGTGAATCATCCCCATGTTGGGTTCCCCTAATTCCCCATTAACCCTAGTTAAGGAAACTACTCATTCATTATCAAGTTTAACATGTTAACAAGGTTGTCAATCATATTAACAAAGCAAAACATGATGAATAAATGAAGATGATTAACAATAATTAAAAATGGATTAAGAGAATTATACCTAATGATGATTCCAAAATAATAATGCAAAGAATAATATAAGTACTTGATGATTGATGGAAGGTTGTCAATCTCCCAATAAACCCAAATAATCTTCAATTACCCAAAATAAAAGATGAACAATAGAGAAATTAAGGAAATGAAATTTGTATTAATACTTGATTAGAAGTTGATTACAAGATTAAAGAGAGATTAGAATAATATAAACTACACTAAATATTGATAAGAAGAACATGATAATCTAATTAGACTAATGGGGTATTTATAATGGGGATTAGGTGCACAAATTAGGGTTACTAAGGGCTTAAATGACGATTAAGTCCTTGAGGAATCGCTCCTCTCAAGAAAAGATGCGGGTCTCCTTTTAGCTAGTCTTTCAAAAATATGCGCATCTCGAATGGAGAATGAAGAGGACATGTTGCACTGGAGGACAATCCGAGCGTCCAAAAGGTCGGGAAGAGCGGATTGTATAGCTTCTGGACGAGCGGCCTGGCAGCTTGGACGAGCGGCCTGTGGAGCTTCTGGACGGGCGTCCCGATAGGTGAGACGCTCGGATCTTTGCCATTTCTTATTTTCTTCTTTTCTTCTTCAAACAATCCTCCGGGATTTTATCGGGGATGCAAGGATCTTCTTCATCATTGCCCATCTACTACATTATGTACAAAGGCCTTCTAGTCTTGTCTTCTCTTTGATGCTTGGTCATTAGATTTGATCAATTTAGCTCTATTTTGCCATGAAAATGCAAGGTTTGCACTCCTCTCCTCCCAAGGAAACAAAACCTCAAAGAATATGCAAAACAAAGGACTAAAGATAGTAAATGACCCAAATATGCACTAAAAAGCATAGGAACGAGGCTAATTCGGGGACTAAATATGCTCAAATATTGATCACATGAAATATCCCCAAACCGAACCTTTGCTCGTCCCGAGTAAAGACGTTACAAAACTAGGACCCTTATTTAAACTAACCTACTAATATAGCCGATATGAGACAATTAGCGGGTCTCACTCCGCCCCTTCAACTCACAACAAGACAACCATGAGGTAGGATGCCTTCTTGCAAGGCAAGGCGGGTCTTGCCAAAATGGCGACACATCCAATCATTAAAATCAAGTAATGGATGCATCTACAAAAAGAATAGCCACTTTCCTCATCTAAGTGGCGGAAATTATCTAAAAGGGAAGCAATTCAAGGGTACACATTCCTTCATAGATATGGTTTCTTCAAACTACTAAGCCTAGAAGGATACCAATAAATCACCTCCAAGTTGTGTCAAGCTAGGGTACCTTTGTCCTCAATCGTTAAATGCTTTTGTCAAGAATAGACTCCCTATGGTGTTAGAAACACTGGAGGATCGCGGAATTTCCCTTCTTGCCTAGACAAGAAGAAGGGTCGTCCCCTCTCTACCATGCACAAAAATGAATACGATGGATAAAGGGATCAATAGTAATTGAGTTTCATTTGGGAGTTTGCTTTTGTTGTTGTTTTTCCCCCCAATTTCTTGTGGCATTTGACATTTGAGAACACTTTCTTTTTGCCATTTTTTTTATTTTTGGCATTTCAATACTTGACAACTTTCAACTTTTGCATTTTCTTTTGAACATTTTCAAAGTCACCCCAATTAGTAACGAGGGTGCCTTATATTTGAAGCATAGGAGTCTATTTTTGCTCCTCTTTTCTTTTGATGCAATTTGCAAACTTTTTGACATTACATTTCATTTCTTGAACTCAAATTTGAATAATTTTTGTGCCCATTCCCTTTGATGACAAAATGTATGGTAGAGCATGGATGAATGATGGTTGCATGGTTTCAAGGGTCACCTTGGAATAAACGGTAGCCAAGGAGATATCACATCACAAGGTACTCTTGACTAGGCCTTAATCCATGGGTCAAAGGATACTAGCATGACACATCCTAGGGTGTTTTACAAGTATTCTAACAAGCAAAGTATTAGAAAGAAAAAGCATCTACTAGGGCCTATATACACTTGTCAAGCTTCCCAAATAGATGGTTTCGCAAAATTTTTCCTAAATGCAACTATATGCCATGATGCAACTAACATATATACATCCTAATGCATATGCTTGTTCGGTCCGTTTCGTGTTCACAAATAGAAAGATGTGGTCGTTGGGTCACGTCCGAATCAAAACACAATTTATAGCTTCACAAACAACTCTACAATTAGTAAGAGGCAAGTAAAGGTCGGATCCCACGGGACGGGTATTGAAATGAGATTTCAATTGAAACTAGTGGTGTCTTAGGGGTGTCATAATTTGGGTTGATGTAGAAGGTCACTAACTAAAATAGCAATGAAAATAAACAAGCAAGATGAATTAAAAAGGGGGTGTAAACAATTGATTAAAAGCACTAGGGTGTCATGGGATCATAGGGGAATCATGGGAATTGATCATACAAACATGTTCTCAAATTATAAGCAAGAAATTATTGTTGTGATGGATTGAGTTGGGTTATATCTTACAATCCTAGGAAAGTTTGGGTCCCGGAGCCGAATCGATTAGATTGTACAACACCTACAAGTCGACTTAATCTTCCCTACTCAACAACATGCATGGTCTAATGAGACTCGAGTTGGGTTATGTCTTACAAGTCTCATTGAAAAGATAGGTGATGGTAGTAAATGCAAGGATTCATAGGCTTAGCATTTCATCAAACATAACATGTGCATGAGTTGAGATCAAAACAAGCAAGCAAATAAAACATGAAAGCATATTAATTTAAGCATGAATCATTCCCCATGTTGGTTTCCCCTAATCACCCATTAACCCTAGCTAAGAGACTACTCACTCATTATCATGTTGATCATGCTAGCAAGGTTGTCAATCATACCAACAAAATGAAACATGATGAATAAATGAAAGTAATTAACAATAATTAAAAAGGGATTAAGAGAATTATACCTACTAATGATTCCAATAATAAAGCAAAGATAAAAGAAGTACTTGATGCTTGATTGAGAGGTTGTCAATCTCCCAATAATAACCCAAATAATCTTCAATTACCCAAAATAAAGGATGAACAAAAGAGAGATTAAGGAAATAAAACTTGTATTAGAACTTGATTAATTGTTGATTACAAAACTAAAGAGAGATTTGATTGATATTAACTACTCTAATTGTTGATAAGAAGAACATGCTCTTCTAATTAGACTAATAGGGTATTTATAGTGGAAATTAGGGGGATGCATTAGGGTTAACTAAGGGCTAAACTAGTAATTACACTTTTTAGATTGAGCAGGGAGGAGCCGGTATTTTCCGAAGGAAGGGCTTCTTTCTTTGTAGCTTGGAGAAGACGAAAATGCGCTGTAGAGGAATCCGAGCGGATCAGGGTCGGGACGGGCGGATTCTGGCGAAGCAACCCGAGCGGATTCGAGAGAATCCGGGCGGATTGTGGTGATGGAATCCAAGCGTCTTGGTGGAAAACCGCACGGATTGTGCAGGTGGAGGACGGTCGGATTGTAGACAATCCGCACGGATTGTGCCTCAGCAAGACTTCTTCTTCTTTTCTTCCCTTTTCTTCATAAATTCCCTGGGGATTTCCTTGGGGACTCAAGGATCCTTTCTCAACATTGCTCATCTACTATCATATGTACAAAGGCCTTCTAATCTTGTCTCTCCTTGATGCTTGGTCATTGGATTCGATCAATTTAGTCTCGTTTTGCCATGAAAATGCAAGATTCTTACTCCTTTCCTACCAAGGGATCAAAATCTCAAAGAATATGCAAAACAAAGAACTAAAGATAGTAAATGACCCAAATATGCACTAAAAAAGCATGGGAACAAGGCTAATTCGGGGGCTAAATATGCGCTAATTATGGTCACATCAAATATCCCCAAACCGAACCTTTGCTCGTCCCGAGTAAAGAGGTGACAAAGACTAGGACCATTATTTAAACTAACCTAATAACATAGCCGATATGAGACAATTAGCGGGTCTCACTCCGCCCCTTCAACTCACAACAAGACAACCATGAGGTAGGATGCCTTCTTGCAAGGCAAGGTGGGTCTTGCCAAAATGGCGACACATCCAAACATTAAGCACACAAAATCACATAATGGATGCATCTACAAAAGAATAGCCACTTCCTCATCAAGTGGCGGAGGCACTAAAGAGGAACAAATTTAAGAGCATGTAATCCTTCACAAATACTAGTTCAACAAATTATTAAGGCTAAGAGGATGGCACTAAATCACCTCCAAATGGTGTTAAACTAGACTACTTTCGTCCTCAATTTCCAAATGCTTTCGTCAAGAGCGATCGGATGGTGGTGGAATGATGATCCCTATGATGCTAGTAGCATATGACATGACAAGTCTCGAATTATCTACAAAAGTAAAGGTCATGGATCGTCCCAAGCTCGACAAAGTGGCTTGACAAAAAGGCTTTTTGGGAATGAAATGCTCAAATCTTTATACACAGCGGGTGGATATGACTAGTATTCAAAATTGTCCTCATTTCAACTTTTACATTTCAAAAATTTTAGATGGGGTTTGTCCCTTCCGGGCTAGTGTCCTTTGCTTTCGCCAATCACTTATTAGGCAACCGGTTAACCTCTAGACAATAGCTTTTCGGGGTGATAGTCACTCTGTCTCTGGGCGGCCGAATTCACAACCGTGTGGGGGCCCAATTCAATGGATCCCGCACCAAAGCACATCGAAGTGGTACGCCTCCATCAAAACAACTTAAATTTCTTAACATTCAACAATTCATAACATTTGAGGTTTTCTTGGCATTAAATTACTTCCACATGACAAAACTTTCGAAATGAGCACTTCAAACTTATTGAAAGAAAATATTTTTGGGTTGCCTTACCACAAGGTCAATCAAGGTCACCTAGACAAGTTAACCAAGTCCACATCGCATCACGGGGTTGGATAGGTGACTCACATGCAAACCCTTGACTAGGCTTTGGGTCATGGGTCAAAAGACACTAGTATGACACTATCTAGGGTGTTTTACAACCATTATAGTAGGCAAAGTCTTAAGTTGAACAAGTATTTGTAATGGCTTAGTTGCTCTTGTCAAAGTTCCTAGTTAGGCATTTTTCAAAACATTTCTAAATGCAACTACATGCTATGATGCAACTAATATAAACATCCTAATGCAAATGATTCTACCAACTAATATGACATGTAAACTAAATGCAAGTCCTAAGTTCACATTGTTATACCGCATCAATCAAAATAAAGCCACATAGTCATTAACATAAAGAGGAAAAATGAGATTGGAAATATCATACCATGCGGTCTTCAATATCCTCATGTCTCGGATGTGGCGTAGTTGATCAATGTGAACAAGGATAGAACAAACACAATATATACAAGACAATTTATACCTAAGGAAATAAACATGTTTTTGGGTTTTCAATTTTTCAAATTTTTATGATTTTCGAAATTTTTCAATTTTTTTGGAGACACTATTGCTAATGTCCAAGGATGGGTATAGTTCATGCACACACTATGCAATGCATAAAACTAATTTGTCATTTTGGATTTTGAAAATGGGAACAATAAAATGAGAACACCTCAATGGTACCGAGGTGTGAGTCCTCTATGATGCTAGGACTACTCCATCAATGATCAAGATTAATAAAAATACAAGGTAACAAGACACAAACATCTTTTCATGAAATTTTGAAAAATAAAGAGGAGAGATGAGAAAACTTCACTTAAACTTAGGTGGGTGCCTCTCGCCCGCTCCACCTAGTGATGAAGTAGTCTTCTAGACATCGGCATCATCTCCCTCTATATCACTATCCCAAATCTCCTTTGAAGCATCACTCAAACTTGGGTCCATGAATTCGTCTTCCTCACTCTCAAGCTCCACCGTGTCACCTCCACAAGAATTGCCACTCCCCTCCTCTTGTCTACCGTTCGCCCCTTCATTAGCTCTCTCCGAGTTGGGGAAGAGCAAATCCATTTGAGCCCATGAGGGGAAAGATCCTTCCTCACTAACCCGTCCTTTTCGAACCATCTCGTGATATTGAGGATAGAGTGCATAGTAAGTGTCCACGGAGGTCTCGTATTGACGGTAGTGTAGATCTTGTAAGATTCCCGTGACAAAGTCGTCACAGGGGAGGATGAAGGGGTTTGGATGGTTATACGGTTGGTAGGGGAAAGGGTAGGGAGGCACTTTTATCTTCTCATTTTGAGTTTGTTGCTCTTGTTGTTGTGGTGGTGGATTTGGAGGTGGTGGTGCTTGCCTTGTTTGACTTGGGATGAGGTAAGATGGCATTGGAGACAAGTTTCCTCTTCTTGGGGAGATACGTGGTAGATCGGCCATTGGAAGATAAATCGGATCGCTTCCTTTTGGTAACCACTTTATCCGCTTATCGACCCCCTCAAGGGTTATCCAATGGTGGTGGACAAGAAGAAGATCTTCGTTAATCCTAGTGCTTCCCAAGAGAGGAGTATACTCATTGTTCTCGTTAAATCTCGGGTTGAAGTGCTTTGCAAGCCTAGTGATGAGTCCTCCATTTACTATGTGTTTCATTCCATCTTCATTCCCATTTCTAAACCTTGCCCATTTTTTCTAGCAATACTAGAGGTGCATTGAAGTGGTACACATTTCTCCCTTGAATGTTGAGGTAGGATTCCATAAACACAAGGTCCAATTGATTCACGATGGCCGGATCTCGGCGGGCAAGTAGAGTGCCCGAAAGAAATCGATATGTAAACCTCAAGATCGGGTTTTGGATATGAAAAGCAAGACATTCCTTGGTATGGATAAAATCCCGGCCCGTCATGGCCCTCCACAAAGGTTCAACACTATACTTCTTGGGTTTCGATGTTCGGGTAGGCGAAACATCGAGTCCAAACACATTCGCGAATTCTACAAGGGTCATCATCCTAGAAACATTCTCCAACCTAAACTCTATGCATATCACTTTGTTCAAGGTCATAATCTTCAAAAAGCTCAAAAATTCAAGCACAAGAGACCGATAGGTTGGTTCATACATGCGAAAAAGGGTTGAAAGACCAAAAACCTCAAAGAGAGCTTCCACTTGGTGATAAATCCCAAGTTTCCTCAAGGTAGCATGACATAAAAACTTAGTGGGAAGAATATTCTTACTTAGAAGCCGGTGGAAGACTAATCTTTGCACATCATTGACAAATTCCACATTTGAGAAGTCATCAAGCCTTGTGAGATCTACAATCTCCTCATGCTCCCTTCTTAATGTGTTTACATGGGAGGTAGAAGAACTTCCCATCATCCTTGGTCTTCTTGCATTCCTAAAAGAGGATCTTCTTGGTGCCATTCTTGATTCTTTTGTTGGGTTCTTTTGATTTGTGAAAGGGTAAGGATGCTCCTTGTTGATTGAGGGTTGCCTTTGGAAACCCTAGAAAATTGGGGCTTTTTGATTTTGTGGGTTAAGAGAGTGATTTGGATATGTATGGGAGTCATAAGGAGGTGGGTTTTATAGTGCAAGTGGAAGGAGTAGTGATGTGTCACTATATGTGTGGTGGGGTGTAATTTAATTAGGGAAAAGTCGGGTCAAAACACCGTGGGAGGACGAGCGGATTCGAGCTGAAGACGCTCGGATTGGTGTTCCTCGGGACGGGCGGATTCTGGGCAATATGCCCGGATTCTGTCACAGCGAAAATTTCCAGAATTTGACGCTTCAAAGACGGGCGTCTCGAGCATGAGACGCTCGGATTCTTTTATGATGGGACGGGCGTCTTTTTCTAAAGACGGACGGATTCCTTTACAGAAATTTTTCCTTGAAATGCACAGGTAGGAAGACGGGCGTCTTCCTTCAAATCCGACCGGATTCTTCAAGACAGGCGTTTTTCCCTCTGGGACGCTCGGATTCGACCTCAGTCCAAAAATCTTCAAATCCTCAGCGTGGCTGGACGGACGGATTCTCTACATAACGCTCGGATTCCAGCAAAACGGCCGGATTCCAGGGGATACGCACGTGTTCAGCTGCGAGTTTATCCTTTGACTTTCTCTCCTCTCTTAGATGCGTCCCCACACTCGAGAATTTGTTCCTTCCTTCATTCAAAATTCATTAGTAACCCTCCCTCACTTACGCTCATGAAAAGAGTTCACGCTTTTTATTAAAACAAATGCAATAAAATAATAAATACAAGTTAGAGGGTTAGTGTATTTACAAGTGGTGGTTTAGGGAGGACTCCACCAAACTCTCCCTTAGATAGTCCTTTTAAGGGTGAGGGGGCCCGAGGTAGGTGACCTCGACCTCTCCAACAAACGCTCCCTCATAGTATGGCTTCAACCTTTGACCATTTACCTTGAACTTGCTTCCATCTTCCGCCTTGAGTTCGAAATCTCCATATTTCCCAACTTCGGTTATCACATAGGGACCCATCCATCTAGAGTTCAATTTTCCCGGAAAAAGTCGGTAGCGGGAATTGAATAGAAGGACTTTGTCTCCCTTGTGCAAGGCCTTTTGTCTAATTCTCTTATCATGAAGCAATTTCGTTCTTTCTTTGTAAATCTTTGCATTCTCATAGGATTGTAGTCAGAACTCCTCCAACTCTTGGATTTGAATCATCCTCCTTTGACCGCTCAATTTGAGATCAAGATTAAGTGCTCGGATTGCCCAATAAGCTTTGTACTCCAATTCAATTGGCAAATGACATGCTTTTCCATAGACAAGCTTGTAAGGGGAGGCTCCTATGGGAGTCTTATAGGCCGTCCTATAAGCCCAAAGAGCATCATCAAGCTTTGTGCTCCAATCTTTCCGAGTCTTGTTCACAACTTTTTCAAGGATTTGCTTGATCTCTCTATTTGAAATCTCAACTTGACCGCTTGTTTGAGGATGATATCCCAAGCCGGTTCTATGTTGGACACCATATTTGGTCAAAAGGGATGCAAGCTTCTTCTCATGGAAATGCGTTCCTCCATCACTAATGATCGCTCTAGGAACTCCAAATCTTGGGAAAATTATCTTCTTGAAAAGCTTGGTGACCATTTTTGCATCATCATTTGGGGTGGCAATTGCCTCCACCCACTTTGAGACATAATCTACGGCCACAAGGATGTACTTATTCCCATTGGATGTCACAAAGGGCCCTTGGTAGTCGATTCCCCAAACATCGAAGATCTCCACCTCTAGAATGCCCCTTTGTGGCATTTCGTTCCTCCACGAGATATTTCCCGTTCTTTGACAAACATCGCAATGAATGATGAATTCTCTTGTATCTTGAAACATTGTAGGCCAATAGAAGCCCGATTGGAGAATCTTTGCAACGGTTCTCCTTGCTCCATGGTGCCCACCGTAGGGTGATGAATGACATCCTTCCAAGATTCCTTGGATTTCCCATTGAGGGATGCATCTCCGGTAGAGCCCATCACTACACTCCTTGTAGAGGTTTGGGTCATCCCAAAAGTACCTCTTCACTTCGAATAGGAATCTCTTCCTTTGGTTGTGGTTCAAATTTGGAGGGAGTACCTTTCCAACAATATAATTGGCATAATCGGCAAACCATGGGGTGATGTGCCTTTCAAGTTGTGTTTGAATGGCCATCAAAATATCATCGGGAAATGAATCATTGATCGGGGTTTCTACATTTTCATCATGAAACCGGATCCTTGACAAGTGATCCGCCACCACATTCTCGGCTTTTTTCTTGTCTCTTATTTCCAAGCCAAATTCTTGAAGAAGCAAAATCCATCTCAACAATCTTGGTTTTGCCTCCTTCTTTATCAAGAGATGTCGGAGAGCACGATGATCCGAAAATACAATCACCTTGGATCCAAGCAAGTAGGAACGGAATTTATCCAAAGCATAAACAATGGCAAGAAGCTCCTTCTCGGTTGTGTCATAATTCACTTGGGAGGGGTCGAGGGTTTTGCTTATGTAATAGATGGCGTGAAGAGCTCTCCCTACCCATTGGCCAAGAACCGCTCCAACGGCGTAGTTTCTAGCGTCACACATAATCTCGAAGGGTAACTCCCAATTCGGGGGTTGGATGATTGGTGCCGAGATTAGTGCTTCCTTGATTCTATTAAAAGCTTCAACACACTCATCAGTGAAGAGGAATTAGGCATCTTTAAGCAAAAGTTGAGTGTGCGGTTTCGCTATTTTTGAAAAATCCTTTATGAAACGACGATAAAAACCCGCGTGACCGAGAAAACTTCTCACCCCTCTAACATTCACGGGAGGTGGGAGTTTCTCTATCACCTCAACTTTAGCTTTATCGACTTCGATGCCCTTTTCCGAAATCAAATGACCCAAAACAATTCCTTCATTGACCATGAAGTGACACTTTTCCCAATTTAAAACAAGACTAACATCTTCACACTTTTGCAACACAAGAGAAAGATTATGCAAACATGAGTCAAAGTCCTTTCCATAAACACTAAAATCATCCATAAAAACTTCCATTATGGTCTCTAAGTAATCGAAGAAGACACTCATCATGCATCTTTGGAAAGTGGCGGGGGCATTACATAAACCAAAAGGCATCCTCCTATATGCAAAAGTGCCATAAGGGCATGTGAAGGTGGTCTTATGTTGGTCATCCGGGTGTATAGGGATTTGGAAGAATCCCGAATACCCGTCAAGGTAACAAAAGAATTTGTTGGAGGCTAAACTCTCAAGCATTTGGTCAATGAATGGTAAGGGGAAGTGATCCTTTCTTGTTGCGGAGTTTAATTTTCGATAGTCAATGCACATACGCCAACCGGTGATCATTCTTGTGGGTATTAGTTCATTCTTTTCATTGGTCACTACCGTGGTACCTCCTTTCTTGGGTACCACTTGGACGGGGCTAACCCACAAAGAATCCGATATGGGATATATGATTCCCGCATCAAGTAATTTCATGACTTCTCCTTTGACAACTTCTTGCATGTGGGGGTTCAATCTTCTTTGGGGTTGAATGGTAGGTCTATGGTCTTCCTCTAGATGAATTCTATGCATGCAAAAGTTGGGACTTATCCCCTTAAGGTCATCTAGACTATAACCTATAGCCTTCTCGTGTTGTTTCGACACATTAAGCAATTTTCCCAATTGGTCATCATCAAGTCTATCATTAACAATCACGGGTTTGGTCTTTGATTCATCAAGGTAAGCATATTTCAAATTTGGGGGAAGGGGTTTCAAAGTAGGAGTTTGTACCTCACTTTCCTCCTTTGGAGTTTCATTGAGAATTTGCTCCATCTCCATTAGACATTCCATTCTCATAGCATATTCGACTTGTTCTTCATTCTCATCAACCTCATCATATTCAAATTCCATGATGGGTTCCTCTTGTTCTTGAGCTTGTAAAATATCTTCTAGGATGGATTGCTCATCCTCTATGGGTTGACATGCTTCCACTAGAATGTTATGCACTAATTCGGATTGTGCACGAGTAAGTTCTTTGTTAGCTAGAGCGGCCTCAAAAAGATCCACCTCCAATTCCCAATACATATTTTTAGCCTCACTTGCTTCCAAGGCTTCCAATGCTTGCATGGGATCTTTGAAGAAAGGTATACTTAAGTGGTCCTCTACAAAACAATCTATAAGATCCATCTCGCAAAATATCGAACAACTTGAAAATGATTAGAACAAACCTTGAGGAGTTTTACTTCCCCAAGGCAAAGAAAAGACACAACTAATAACAATGTAAAGAAATCTAAATCAAGCAAACACCGTCCCCGGCAACGGCGCCATTTTTGATCGGTCCGTTTCGTGTTCACAAATAGAAAGATGTGGTCGTTGGGTCACGTCCGAATCAAAACACAATTTATAGCTTCACAAACAACTCTACAATTAGTAAAGAGGCAAGTAAAGGTCGGATCCCAAGGGACGGGTATTGAAATGAGATTTCAATTGAAACTAGTGGTGTCTTAGGGGTGTCACAATTTGGGTTGATGTAGAAGGTCACTAACTAAAATAGCAATGAAAATAAACAAGCAAGATGAATTAAAAAGGGGGTGTAAACAATTGATTAAAAGCACTAGGGTGTCATGGGATCATAGGGGAATCATGGGAATTGATCATACAAACATGTTCTCAAATTATAAGCAAGCAATTATTGTTGTGATGGATTGAGTTGGGTTATATCTTACAATCCTAGGAAAGTTTGGGTCCCAGAGCCGAATCGATTAGATTGTACAACACCTACAAGTCGACTTAATCTTCCCTACTCAACAACATGCATGGTCTAATGAGACTCGAGTTGGGTTATGTCTTACAAGTCTCATTGAAAAGATAGGTGATGGTAGTAAATGCAAGGATTCATAGACTTAGCATTTCATCAAACATAACATGTGCATGAGTTGAGATCAAAACAAGCAAGCAAATAAAACATGAAAGCATATTAATTTAAGCATGAATCATTCCCCATGTTGGTTTCCCCTAATCACCCATTAACCCTAGCTAAGAGACTACTTACTCATTATCATGTTGATCATGCTACCAAGGTTGTCAATCATACCAACAAAATGAAAGATGATGAATAAATGAAAGTAATTAACAATAATTAAAAAGGGATTAAGAGAATTATACCTACTAATGATTCCAATAATAAAGCAAAGATAAAAGAAGTACTTGATGCTTGATTGAGAGGTTGTCAATCTCCCAATAATAACCCAAATAATCTTCAATTACCCAAAATAAAGGATGAACAAAAGAGAGATTAAGGAAATACAACTTGTATTAGAACTTGATTAATTGTTGATTACAAAACTAAAGAGAGATTTGATTGATATTAACTACTCTAATTGTTGATAAGAAGAACATGCTCTTCTAATTAGACTAATGGGGTATTTATAGTGGAAATTAGGGGGTTGCATTAGGGTTAACTAAGGGCTAAACTAGTAATTACACTTTTTAGATTGAGCAGGGAGGAGCCGGTATTTTCCGAAGGAAGGGCTTCTTTATTTGTAGCTTGGAGAAGACGAAAATGCGCTGTAGAGGAATCCGAGCGGATCAGGGTCGGGACGGGCGGATTCTGGCGAAGGAACCCGAGCGGATTCGAGAGAATCCGGGCGGATTGTGGTGATGGAATTCGAGCGTCTTGGTGGAAAACCGCACGGATTGTGCAGGTGGAGGACGGCCGGATTGTAGACAATCCGCACGGATTGTAGACAATCCGCACTGATTGTGCCTCAGCAAGACTTCTTCTTCTTTTCTTCCCTTTTCTTCATAAATTCCTTGGGGATTTCCTTGGGGACTCAAGGATCCTTTCTCAACATTGCTCATCTACTAACATATGTACAAAGGCCTTCTAATCTTGTCGCTCCTTGATGCTTTGTCATTGGATTCGATCAATTTAGTCTCGTTTTGCCATGAAAATGCAAGATTCTAACTCCTTTCCTACCAAGGGATCAAAATCTCAAAGAATATGCAAAACAAAAAACTAAAGATAGTAAATGACCCAAATATGCACTAAAAAGCATGGGAACAAGGCTAATTCGGGGGCTAAATATGCGCTAATTATGGTCACATCAATGCTTCTACCAACTAGTATGCCAAATAATCTAAATGCAAGTCCTAAATTCACATTGTTTATACCGCATCGATCAAAATAAAGCCACATAGTCATTAACATAAAGAGGAAAAAGGAGATTGGAAAGATCATACCATGCGGTCTTCAATATCCTCATGTCTCGGATGTGGCGTAGTCAATCAATGTGAACAAGGATGGACAAACACAATATATACAAAATAATATATACAAGACTATACTACAAAGGAAATGAACTTGTTTTTGAATTTTGAATTTTTCAATTTCTTTTTGGATTTTTCGAAATTTTTGATTTTTTTTGGATTTTGTATAAAAGTCAAGTTAGAATTTCCCATCCCCACACTAGTATGGGCATTGTCCTCAATGGCCAATACGATAGGAAATTAAGCAATGAATATGCATGATTTCTAAGCTAAATGCAAACTATACTAAACTACACTACATGATGCATGTGTTTTGTTATGGCGGAGAGCATAATTTAAATTAGCTCCCAATGCATATGCATGGACTTACCCAAACCAAAATAGACATTATTCCTAATGTCATGAATTTCGGGGGAGTTCATGCACATGGGATGCAATGCATGAAACTAAAGATTGTCATTTTGGATTTTACAAGTCGGGAACAATAATAATGAACACCTTAATGAAGCCAAGGTGTTAGTCCTCCAATGTTGCTAGGACTACAATAAAATGATCAAGATAAAACAAAAAAACAAGAGAAGTAGACAAACCATAAGGGAGGTGTAAGAATGTAGGAGCCTCTAAAGTTTGCTAATCCTCACCCATCGTATCATCATCATCATCATCATATTCCTCTCTTGAGGCATCATCAATCTCCATAGATGTGGAATCATGTCCACTCTCACTCTCACTTGCTTGTTCTTCCTCACTTTCCTCTTCCTCTTCTTGGACTTCTTCTTTTTGAACCTCTTCTTCTTCTCCTCCTTCTTGGTCACCACCCTCTTCAACAACCATCTCCTCTCCACCCGGTCTACCACCACTAGGAATGCTAGAA
Organism: Silene latifolia; assembly: GCF_048544455.1. Classification (NCBI taxonomy): domain Eukaryota; kingdom Viridiplantae; phylum Streptophyta; class Magnoliopsida; order Caryophyllales; family Caryophyllaceae; genus Silene; species Silene latifolia. The sequence goes on along the minus strand of NC_133532.1, from coordinate 90,083,067 downwards.
AAGAATACTTCCCTATCCGCCCAACTAGGCAAAGGACAAGACGGATCAAGAAGTCCTTGCCTAGCTAGATATAGGAGGGGCGGATATTGGGCCTTGTAAGCATCCACTCTATTATTGTAAGCTTTCTTATGCATTTCCCTCATGAGTAGAGTCAAGTAATCATTTCCCACTTTGACATCTTTGGGTGTGAACTCGTGGTATTCAAATGGGTAAGGTGGGGTGAAAATGGAGGAGGAGGGCTCGGCAATTTCGCCCCTTTGTTGTTGAATAATATACTCGGTCTCTTCGGAGAGTGGGAGGAGGTAGTTCGGTCGGTGAACATTCTATCGGCAAATTTTGGAAGGCAAGGTGAAAGATCTAGCTTCATTTGTTAACCACCCATATTTGTTGTCAAGAGTGTTGTGCTTGACCCACTTAAACTTGTGAATCATGGTGTCCATATCAATAAGATGGCCTCCTTTAACCGGCACATAAGTGTTGTTGTTTTTGAAATTCCGGTTGAAATGCTTAGCTAAATGGGTAACTAGTCCTCCATTGACAATAAAGGCGGTGCCTTCTTTGCCACAATCGACAGTAAGCCATCGTTCAACCAAAAGTCTTAGAGCATTGTATGGCTTGGTAAATTCCCTCCCAATGTTCAAGGCCGACTCAAGAAGAATACAATCGAGATTGGTAAGATGATTTGTGCCATTTCTAGTTATCAAAGTATTCCCAATGACCTTATGCCACACTCTAATGCCCGGATGGTGGACTAAGAGAGCACGACAATCATGAAAGCGTATGAATTTCTTTCCGGAAATTGCCATCCAAAGAGGAGCGGGGTCATACTTGATAGGAGTCTTTGTATATTTCGGGTTATCACTAAGGCCTAATATCTTACCCAATTCGCCATAAGTTATGCGTCTATCAACATTTTCAAGGCGAAACTCGATGTTGGTTCGAGTCTCCACCCTTGTGACTTTCAAAGAACTTAAAAATTCCAAGGTGAGGGAGGGGTATGTCAATTCTTTCATTGTAAACAATTTACCCATTCCCATAGACTCAAAGAAGGTTTTGGTTTGTTCAAGGACACCCAACCTTGACAATTCATCTTCACAAATAAACTTAGTAGGCATAATGGTTTTCTTAGCAAAGAGAACGAATTTCTCCCTATTAGAGTCGGAAGTGAAAATTACCTCCGGATAATTGGATAATTGTTCAATGACCGGAGTTGTTGATGTTGTAGCTTCCATAGGGGGATCTTGTTGTTGAACCTCCAACCTTGCCTCATGGACTACCAATGCCTTTGACAATTATTTTGCTTGAAGAGCTAGTTGCCTTTTGGAAAGTGTCTTCTTTTGGGGTGCCTTGTTGCCTCCTTTAGTTCTTGCCATTCTCCTTTGCTTCATTACACCAATGAAAGATTGAAATCTTCAATTTTTAGTAATGCCCAAATCGATTTAGGATGAATGAATGTTGCTTTGTATCCTAAAAATTGACTCAAAACTTGAAGATTTTGGTGTTTGAATCACTTGTTGTTGCAAAAGGAGTGATTGATTTTTGTTGTGAGGAAGTTTGGATTTGATTTGGTTGAGTTTGGATTTGAGTTTAGTTGATTTTGTTGATAGAGAGGATGAGGGTTTTGGGATTTTTGGGTTTTTGGGTAGTGTTTGTATGTTGAAGAAATGAGAATAAATGAGAGAAGAGGGCTTTAAAAGACCCGTTATATTTGAAAATGCAGTGGAAGACGAGCGGACCAGGTGTCGGGACGCTTGGATTCTTCAAAATTTGGCTCAGGAAAAGACGCCACAGGACGAGCGTCTTTCTGGAGAGACGAGCGGATTCTTTGTGGTGGGACAAGCGTCTTTCTGGGTGGACGCTCGGATTCCTTTACAGAGAAAATCCTAGAATTTTTGCAGAAAAAAGACGAGCGTCTTTCGTGAAGGACGACCGTCCATAATGAGACGAGCGGATTCTCAGCTGAGACGCTCGGATTCATTGTTAGACCAGATTTTTTGATTTCTGTAGCTCTACCAGACGTGCGTCTGGTGACTTGGACGCTCGGGTTTCTTCAGGACGAGCGGATTGTCCTTTTGGCCGCTCGGATTCTTCCTTGACCACACGGATTCAGGTCCATCCGTGGGTACTTCGTAACCCGTGTCATTTTCATTCTTCAATTCTCGTGTTCTTCATTGTAGGGGAACTACAAAGGCATGAATAGCCTAGGCAATTGCTATCCCCACACTAAGGTAAAGCACTACACATTAATAAAATCATAAGTCCCTCCCTCACTTCTCTCAAAATGATGAATATCTTGATCAAGGCACAAAAATATAAATCCAAGAATGACAAAAATGCAATGTAATAATTGAAATGCAAGTTAGGGGGTTAGAATATTTACAAATGGTGGTTTAGGGAGGACTCCACCAAACTCTCATCCAATGTGAGATGTCAAGGGGGCATGTTCAAGGTGTTGTTGATGTTACTCAACACCTTGAAAAGTAGTCGAAAGCTTGCTCATTATCATGATAAAGGTCCTCAATAGATTTTTGCACTTGTTGTTCTCCATGATGGTCTTGGTTCATAGCATTACCAATATTGGGATTGAATATCCCTTCAAACTCATCATCCCAAAGACCGCAAACTTCGTCTACTTGATCATTAAAAATTTCTTGAGTTGATAAAGACAACTCTCCTTCTTTCTTGTCTTGGCCAATGAGGCCATCTTCTTCACTTGTCATGGGTGAACTTTTCAAGCTCTCATTGTTGCAATTTCCTTGTTCTTTTGCTGGAGCATCATCCACTTTCTTTTTCCATTGAAATTCCAACTTCTTCCTATCATCCTTCCGGCTATAGTGATCAACCATAAAACATGGCTCATGCAATCGGGTGGCTCTCATGGTCTTGTCAAGATTGAAAGTGATGGTTTCATCTCCTACTTCAAGGGTGAGCTCTCCATGCTTCACGTCGATCACCGCTCCCGCGGTGTGCAAGAAAGGTCTTCCTAAGATAATAGGAATGTTGGAGTCTTCTTCCATGTCAACAATAACGAAATCCACCGGGATGAAGAATTTTCCAATTCTCACGGGAACATCTTCCCATACCCCTAAAGGTGTCTTTGTCGATCTATCCGCCATTTGTAGCGTGATGTTGGTACATTTGAGTTCTACCATTCCTAGCCTCTTGATGCGTGTATTTTATATAAGGTTTTTACCTCATTTTTACACGCATTTCTGTACTTTTTATGTAGCATCTAGCTACAAATACCCCCCGAATATTCTACTTTGGTTCGTTTTATGTAATTTTCAGGAATTAACCAAAGAGGAGCTAAATCGAGCCTTAGTTCGTCCCATTTGCATGCATTTATGGAGAACGAGGAGCCGGAGCTTGGAAATCTAACATTTGGAAGACGCGTGAGCTGAATTCGGGAAGTATTTCAAGGTTTAACGTGCTTAAACAGCTCGATCGAGTGATTTATTACTCGATCGAATGCTTTATATGCTCCAAGTTGCTTGATCGAGCAGTCCAAGTTTATACAAGATAAGACATTGCGAGAAGTACTCGATCGAGTGGTTTAATTCCGCTCGATCGAGAGGTTTTGTGCTCAGTTGCTCGATCGAGTGGTTTAATTCCACTCGATCGAGTGGATTGTCCTGCTATTGTTTATTTTCCGCCTAATTTCGTATGGGCTTTTGTAATTAGTCCATAGATTAGGTTTAGATGGATATTTTTCGTATAAGACTAGAGGAGTGAACAACGTAACTCCTCCTTCCCCCTTCTCTCCTGTTCTCATACATACATTTTTACTCTATACTTTGCTACTCGGAATTGGATTACGATTGGTATTATCATTCTTCTTTAATCTTTTAATTATAATTATTATTGTTATTGTGTTGTTGTTCTTCCCTATTATTTCATCTCTACCTTATTCGATTTTTATTAGTTTGCTATAATGTTTAGTGTTAATCATTTACATGTTGTTATTGTTAATTCGATGATGAGGCGTAGCTAATTTCTTTAATATGTTAGGATTAGGGAAACCGTGGTAGAAACATGTTAGGATCGACATGATTAGATTAGCTTTGCGACAAGAATTGTATTAAGCAATATAATTGTGTTTAGGTTGAATGAATGCATGCAGGAGACCGATTAATTAGTTACCCCCGACCTGGATCGAAATATTGGAAGGGAAGGCTTGCTTAATTACAATAGGTGACACCTAATTAGGGCGAAAGCTAAGTTAGGAAGACCCTAGGGCGATTAGAGACCGAAAGGGTATAATCGTAGGTTTAAGGACCGAAAGGTGACGACCTCTCTCTTCTTATCAATAATTTAATCGACTCAGTTGATCCGATAGTGTAACTGCCACGGTAGACCGATTCCTAGCATATTTCTCTCTTTTATCTGATTTACCCCTGTTTTTCTTCCTTATTTTCTCTGCTTTACGACTGACCTGTCAAATTTTGGCGCCGTTGCCGGGGAGGTGGCGCAATTTTGTGGTTTATTTAAGTTTGTCTCTCGTCTCAAGGAATTTATTCCTTAAGGCTGATCTCATTTCTGCAAAGTTTTGATTAGTTTTGCAGGTAATTCGTTGCTTTATAAGTCTATTTGCCAAAATGCCTAATTCACAGGTTTGATCGATTACTGAGCATATAGAGCCATGTGGTAGATGTGGCACGGAAGGGCATGACCCTATTGGGTGCATGGAAAGTGTAGAGCGCGTCCTTGCTTATCAGAAATACAAGCAAGGAGTTCCTTTTTCTCAGCTGTATGAAGAAATAAGGAATGTCTCTACTCTTTCTACGCCAGTGCCGCAACCGGTTTCTCCGTCTGCAAATGAAGAAATTGCTGAATTGAAATCTTTTGTGATGAGCATATCGCAACAATTTGATGAGAAGTGCAATAGGAAAGAAACTGTCATAGCACAATTGAGGGAACAAGTCGCGCAGTTAACACTCGCGAGTGACCAAGCCAAGCTCCAACCGACATGCAATCCAGTTAGAGTGATAAATCTCCAAGTTGGCCTTACTCAAGAGGGGCTAAAAGAACCGGAAGACGGCGTTTTGATAGCTGACGATGCCCCGGAGGATGATATAGATGAGTTTTTAGAAGAACTACTAGCTGCGTGCAATGCAGACACTCGATCGAGTGAAAAATCAACTCGATCGAGTGAATTAATTCATCCCATCACTCGATCGAGTGATACTTATGGTCGATCGAGCAGTGCAGAAATTGAAGATGGTCGATCGAGTGATATTCTTACTCGATCGACTAAATTTGTTGAAGAACTCACTCGATCGAGTGATAAAAACGCTCGATCGAGTAAATCAGAAAAGGACATCACTCGATCGAGTAAGGAAAATGGTCGATCGAGTATATTGCAATGTGAAACCACTCGATCGAGTGGTAATTGTGCTCGATCGAGTACCAGAAGTGGCGGAGATCCTATTTTACTATCTAATTCCGCTACCGTGTCATCTTCCCCTGCTGCGGAGATCACGCATTGATAAAGGTAAAGAGAAAGTTGCGGGTCCACTCATTGCTACCAGAGTGCCCTTCCTAGGTCGTCTGAAGGACGCAAAGATCGAGCGACAGTACGGTAAGTTTGTGGACGTTGTGAAGAACCTCCAGGTAACTGTCCCTTTTTCCAAACTTGTTACTCAGGTACCTACTTACGCTAAGTTTATGAAAGATATTGTGACGCGTAAGAGAAATTTAAGTGAATTTGAGACGATTTCATTTATGGAAGAGTCTAGTAATTTGCTTTTAAATAAGGGTCCACCTAAAATGAAAGACCCGGGCAGCTTTTCTATTACCTGTATTATAGGCAACGTGGTCATTGATCAGGCTCTTTGTGATTTAGGAGCCAGTGTTAGCGTCATGCCCCTTCCTGTCTGCAAGAAACTGAACATGAGTCATTTTAAAGTGACTAACATTACCCTACAGATGGTGATAGATCTGTTAGGAAGCCCTTAGGTGTCTTAGAGGACGTGCTTGTGAAAATAGGCAAGCTCTTTATCCCAAGAGATTTCATTGTTTTAGATATAGGCCGAGGACACCGGACCTCAATTATCTTAGGAAGACCTTTCCTTTGTACAAATTTTGGGGCTGTTATTGATGTCAGACAAGGGCGTTTGACTCTTGCAGTAGGGGATGACGCGATCACTTTCAGTCTGCCTAGTACTTTGGCTCGACCAATGATAGAGGATACTTGCTATTCAGTTGATATTATTGACGAGTCTATTTATGACTTCTGTTCGGGTTCTTTTATGAAGGACCCACTAGAAGCTCTTATGCTTTTTGATGAGTGTGCAGATAGCCCAGACGACGATGACGCTGTGTTGGATTTGCTTGTTGATGATTTAGATGAGCGCGAGGGAGAGCAAGTGGAACAGATGATTAGCACTCTTTGCTCCATTGAGGTAAAGGTACCGGAACGTAAGCCTCTTCCTTCTCATCTAAAATATATTTTCTTAGACGATACTGAGCAATATCCGGTCATTGTTAGTGCTAAGCTTGATGATGATCAGCTGACTTCTTTGTTAGCCGTACTTAAGAAAAACAGGAAAGCAATGGGTTATTCACTGGATGATATCAAGGGGATTAGTCCCGTTATCTGTATGCACAGGATAGAGCTGGAAGAAGATCACAAACCTTGCAGACAGGGTCAGCGCCGGCTGAACCAGAAGATGCAGGATGTAGTGATGGCTGAGGTAATGAAGCTGCTAGACGCAGGTATTATCTATTCTGTTGGTAATTCTAGATGGGTGAGTCCAGTACAGGTGGTCCCGAAGAAAGGAGGGACAACTGTAGTTAAGAATGATAAGGATGAATTAATACCTACTCGAGTAGTGACTGGTTGGCGGATGTGTATAGATTACTGCATGCCTTAATGCCGCCACCAAGAAAGACCACTTTCCCCTTCCTTTTATTGATCAAATGGTAGAAAGGTTAGCTTCTCATAAATTTTTCTGCTATTTAGACGGGTATTCAGGGTTCTTTCAGATCCCCATTCACCCAGACGATCAAGCTAAGACTACATTTACTTGTCCTCAGGGCGTGTTTGCTTATCGCAGGATGCCTTTTGGTTTATGTAATGCCCCTGCCACCTTTCAAAGGTGTATGATGGGGATATTTTCAGAGTATATTGAGTCTATTATGGAAGTTTTCATGGACGATTTCAGTGTTTATGGAAGTGATTTTTCTAACTGTCTGTCTAACCTTGATAAAGTGTTGCAGTCATTTGCATTAAGGTTAATCTTGTGCTTAACTGGGAGAAGTGCCACTTCATGGTCAACGAGGGAGTTGTCTTAGGGCACTTAGTTTCTGATAGGGGAATAGAAGTTGACAAGGCAAAGGTGGAAGTGATTAAGCAATTACCACCTCCTGTTAATGTTAAAGGGGGTGAGGAGTTTCCTTGGTCACACCGGCTTTTATCGCCGGTTTATCAAGGACTTCTCAAAAATTGCTAAACCACTTACACAGCTGCTACTTAAGGATGCCCCTTTTGTGTTTACTGATGAGTGTCTTTCTGCTTTTCACAGGTTAAAGCAGGCTTTAGTCTCTGCGCCGATCATACAACCTCCCGACTGGGACTTGCCGTTTGAGATAATGTGTGATGCCAGTGACTATGCACTAGGAGCGGTGCTGGGCCAAAGAAAAGACAAAGCTTTGAACGTGATTTACTATGCGAGCCGAACTCTTGATGAGGCTCAAGTGAAGTACACTACCACTGAAAAAGAGCTGCTAGCTGTAGTTTATGCCTTAGAGAAGTTTCGTTCTTATTTAGTTGGGTCAGAAGTTACTGTTTTTACTGACCATGCAACTTTGAAACATCTTCTTGCTAAGAAGGAGGCTAAACCATGGCTATTGAGATGGATACTCCTTCTTCAGGAGTTTAATTTGCAGATCAAGGATAAGAAAGGAGCTGAGAACGTTGTAGCTGATCACTTGTCGCGACTGATGCGACAAGAAGGGGAAGATTCTTTACCTATTGATGACTCTTTCCCTGATGATACTTTAATTGCTCTTATATCGTCTATTGTTAACCAAGAACCTTGGTATGCAGATATAGCTAACTTCGTTGTCGTGGCAAGTCACGCCCTGACCTTTCTCATCACAGAGGAAGCGTTTCGTATAACGCTAAGCGATATTTCGGGATGATCCTTATTTGTTTAAGGAATGTGCAGACGGTCTCTACAGACGGTGTATTCCGCAGTGGGAGGCCAAAGTAGTCCTAGAAGGCTGTCACTCCTCTTCCTATGGTGGTCACCACGGTCCATCGCGCACCGTGGCTAAGGTACTTCAGTCTGGTTTTTTCTGGCCTTCTTTGTTTGCTGATGCTAAGTCTTTTGTTTCAGCTTGTGATGCTTGCCAACGATCGGGGAACATTTCAAAGAGACATGAGATGCCACAAAACGGCATCTTAGAGGTTGAGGTTTTCGATGTCCGGGGCATTGATTTCCAAGGACCGTTCCTGTCTAGTAAAGGTAACGGTACATCTTAGTGGTCAGAGATTACGTGTCCAAATGGGTTGAGGCAATTGCTTCACCCCATTGTGATGCCAAGACCGTGATAAAAATGTTCAAAAAGGTCATATTTCCCCGATTTGGTGTCCCTAGGGTCGTCATTAGTGATGGGGGAATGCACTTTAAGGAAAAGAAACTAACTTCTATTCTGTCTAAAGTTGGTGTCCAACACCGGCGTGGTTTGGGGTATCATCCCCAAACTAGTGGTCAGGTTGAGGTCTCTAACCGCGAGTTGAAAGAGATCTTGTCTAAGGTAGTTTCTAAATCACGGAAGGATTGGAGTCTTAAGTTAGAGGACACATTATGGGCCTATAGAACTGCCTTTAAGACACCAATTGGTGCATCACCTTATAGGTTAGTTTATGGGAAATCATGTCACTTACCTGTTGAATTGGAATGTAAGGCTTGGTGGGCAATACGTGAGCTTAAGTTTGATTCTAAGTTGTGTGGTCAGAATCGTCTTTTGTAGCTAGATGAGTTGGAAGAATTTAGGCTTAATGCCTATGATAGCTCGCGCATTTACAAAGAAAAGACGAAGAGATGGCATGACAAGAGAGTTCTACCTCGGGAGTTCCACGTTGGGCAAAGGGTGCTGCTGTTTAATGCCCGATTGAGATTGTTTCCTGGCAAGCTGAAGTCCAGGTGGAGTGGTCCTTATACGGTGACAGCTGTTATCAAATTTGGATCCGTGGAGCTCGAAGATTCCGAAGGTCATAGGTTCAAGGTGAATGGCCAATATGTGAAGCATTACCACGAGGCGAATGAAGCAGACAATCGTGTTGAAGTCTTGTACTTTGACGAGCTAGACGCGCCAGTTAATTGATGCCAGAAAGGTCGTGCGGGACCTCATAAACCAGCGCTCTCCGAGAGGCAGCCCGGACTGTTTTATTGTACTTTTGTTGAACTTTTTATTTTTCTTTAGCTTTTTGTTGAACTTTAGACGCTGTTTTACGAACTTTTTATGCTTTTCTTGCTTTGAAATGCGTATTTTCCAGGTTGCTTCACTCGATCGAGTAGTTTTCTACTCGATCGAGCGCTTTTTGGGGTAATTTTCACTCGATCGAGTGATATTCTTACTCGATCGACCAAAGCAGAAATCACGTTTACTCGATCGAGTAGTTTTCTACTCGATCGAGGACTTCCATCCACCAGTTTACTCGATCGATCTGTTCCAAGTTGCTCGATCGAGCAGTTTCGTCTTCCAGCGGCTGTTTTACGTCTATTGAGCTACTGCTTGACTTTCTTTGACCTCCCATGTTCATGGTCGGTTTGGGGAGGTCCCTCTTTATGACGTTTTATAAGTTTTCCGACTCCACTTCTCCTTTTCTTTTCAGTTTGCATTTCTTTCCCTATTTTTGATACAATGAGGGCATTGTACGGTTTGGTTTGGGGAGGTATGCATCCATATCTGTGTCTGCATGTTCTTCTTGCATTTTCGTTTGCACGTTTATTTATTTTCGCATGCATTGTTGTTTCAATTAAATCAAAAAAAAAAAATCTCATAAAATTCAAAAAATTTCATAAATTTTCATGTTTAATTTGAGTCAGAACGTTTGAACTTTGACGCTACATTGAATCCTTACTTGAGCCTTGCATATTCTTGACATTTAGTTGGCGTGATTATGTGCATGATCTATGAGTTTTTGTTTCCCTCTTATCTGAACGAATAGACTTGATTCTTATATATCGGCAAGCTACATTACATTCTGGGTTAGAGCTTTATAAACCGGTGACATTCATGACCGGTTTCATTTAGGATGTGAGTAGTACTCTCTTTAAGGCATGTAACATTAATTTGCATAAGCATGAGTCTAGTCTTCTTAATACCTGTATGCATTCGGTTTGTGGATGGTGACACATGTTAGGAGAGGCAGTTCCCTTCTATTTCATTCTACCAATGAGCCTCACATAGCCAAATTGCCTTTTTGTCCTATTAGCTACTGTCTATAATACTTCCTACCCTAGCCGAGCTAGTGACGAATAGTTGTTGGAATGTTTTATTGCAATATGGTTATTTTATCTGATTTCAGAAGATGGTGGAAGAATTGAAGGGAATGAAAGAAAAAAAAAAAGAATTGTTGGATGAAAAAAAAAAAGAAAGAAAAAAGAAAGAAAAAAAATTAGTCATGTGAAAAAGAAAAAAAGAAATTGTATAATGATTTTCACTCCCATGTTCTATCTATACTTTATGGGGAGTTGACAAGTATTGGTGTTTAGTGAGATTAGTGCACGGAATTTGCACTGTTTTATTTTGTTATATTGAGTATGAAGATGGGATGCAGTTATATTTGGATTCGTTGTTGCTAGCCTGGCTATTAACCCCACATATCCAAATTCATTTTAGCCCCTTCTTACCCATTACCTCATTTACCCAAATGTAAGTCCTCGACATGTGTCTTGGTCACTAGTATGGTTGGAATGCATATGTATGGTTGTAGAGACTTTATTCATGTTAACTGCATGCATGTTCTTATAGGTCGAGTTAGGTGAGTGTCTTTACTTCTGTCTATCTTTCACATATATACTCACCTTTTGCCTAATTTTGAGTGACGAGCGACCCGTGAGAGTCCGATATCTTTTGAATCTTGCAAGGTCGACGGTTCAGTAAGTTTGGAACATTCGTTTAACTCGTTTGCATTTCTCATTTGCCACTTTGTCATTTTGTTGCATTAAATTGGTTTTGGTGGGTGATTTGTAGCTGATACGTTGGTCCCGTTCCACTATTCTTTCTTAGTTGCATTCATATTTGCTTGGGGACAAGCAAAGGTTTGGTTTGGGGAGATTTGATGCGTGTATTTTATATAAGGTTTTTACCTCATTTTTACACGCATTTCTGTACTTTTTATGTAGCATCTAGCTACAAATACCCCCGAATATTCTACTTTGGTTCGTTTTATGTAATTTTCAGGAATTAACCAAAGAGGAGCTAAATCGAGCCTTAGTTCGTCCCATTTGCATGCATTTATGGAGAACGAGGAGCCGGAGCTTGGAAATCTAACATTGGGAAGACGCGTGAGCTGGATTCGGGAAGTATTTCAAGGTTTAACGTGCTTAAACAGCTCGATCGAGTGATTTATTACTCGATCGAATGCTTTATATGCTCCAAGTTGCTCGATCGAGTAGTCCAAGTTTATACAAGATAAGACATTGCGAGAAGTACTAGATCGAGTGGTTTAATTCCGCTCGATCGAGAGGTTTTGTGCTCAGTTGCTCGATCGAGTGGTTTAATTCCACTCGATCGAGTGGATTGTCCTGCTATTGTTTATTTTCTGCCTAATTTCGTATGGATTTTTGTAATTAGTCCATAGATTAGGTTTAGATGGATATTTTTCGTATAAGACTAGAGGAGTGAACAACGTAACTCCTCCTTCCCCCTTCTCTCCTGTTCTCATACATACATTTTTACTCTATACTTTGCTACTCGGAATTGGATTACGATTGGTATTATCATTCTTCTTTAATCTTTTAATTATAATTATTATTGTTATTGTGTTGTTGTTCTTCCCTATTATTTCATCTCTACCTTATTCGATTTTTATTAGTTTACTATAATGTTTAGTGTTAATCATTTACATGTTGTTATTGTTAATTCGATGATGAGGCGTAGCTAATTTCTTTAATATGTTAGGATTAGGGAAACCGTGGTAGAAACATGTTAGGATCGACATGATTAGATTAGCTTTGCGACAAGAATTGTATTAAGCAATATAATTGTGTTTAGGTTGAATGAATGCATGCAGGAGACCGATTAATTAGTTACCCCAGGCACCGGATCGAAAGATTGGAAGGGAAGGCTTGCTTAATTACAATAGGTGACACCTAATTAGGGCGAAAGCTAAGTTAGGAAGACCCTAGGGCAATTAGAGACCGAAAGGGTATAATCGTAGGTTTAAGGACCGAAAGGTGACGACCTCGCTCTTCTTATCAATAATTTAATCGACTCAGTTGATCTGATAGTGTAACTGCCACGGTAGACCGATTCCTAGCATATTTCTCTCTTTTATCTGATTTACCCCTGTTTTTCTTCCTTATTTTCTCTGTTTTACTCTTTTCCTTATTTTCATTAGTTTAGAATCAATCATTTAAAACCCCCCATTTTCGTTACCGAGACGAACTTAGACAAAGCTGACATCTTCCCATCTCCCTGTGGAGATCGACCTGACTTCCCTAGCTCTATTAGTTAGAGCCAGTTGGTATTTTTTGACAGGTATACGACTGACCTGTCACCTCTTGCTAACCGAATATGGCATGACACTAACACTTGCCCCAAGGTCACATAAAGCTTTGTTGATTGTAGTGTCACCAATAGTGCATGGAATGGAGAAACTTCCCGGATCCTTGAGTTTTGGAGGTGAACTCCCTTGTGTGGACAGCGGGCCGCCCACGGGGGCGCTTGGTGAGAAACGAGACAAGCGTTTGTATTTTGTATGGAGTCGCCACCAATTTTTATGGGAAATTGGAACCGTTCGAATACCTCGTGTCATGTCAAGACACAAAGTAGTGACATGAACACTAAGCAATCGTTACCCTTAGCATTCTATGTCTAGAATGACTCTCGTGGATGCCAATGAACACGGGTGCTCACGGAGATCTGGAGTAAGGGGTGAGGGTACGTATTAGGAAGCTCTTTTGATCGAACACCTAATCCCGCCCGCCTCGATAGCGGCCTCTACTAATGATTAGGGAAGTTGTCTATACTCGATATATAGTCGGCTATATGCATGCAATGCAACATCCAAGTTTTAATCCTAACATGTGAAGAATTAGGCTAAGTCGGTTGACAATTAGTTTAACATACAATTGGGTCGAAGTAGGATTTAATGCTCATTTACATGTGAAAACATACAAGCAATAAAAGAAATATAATGATTATGAATTACAATAATGAAAATTACATTAATTACATTGGATAGGCGATTTATGTCGAAAATACCTTCAAAACGGATAATTTGAGAAAAAGAATAAAAGAATAAAATTACGAACAGGAATTAGCGTGATATTACGGATAATAGTTGGTTAATACGTAAACTAATTAAACTAGGTCAAGGCAGGAACAGAGTTCAGGGACAGAGCTCAGCCAGGAACAGGCGCAGCAGAGCTGCGTCCTTTGGAATAGGCGCAGCAGACGCTGCGTCTGTTCCTTGGCTCAGTTCTGGCTGTGAAGCCGTAATTGCAAGCCGTTAATGTCGATTAGTGATTTTAATGGTTAATTAAATTACTTACTCGGATGAAAGTGATTAATAGGTTATTTAACACATGAATATGTCATAAAAACAGCAAAACATGAATGAGATGGATGCAAACAGATTAATTACATGATGAAATAATGATAGAAGTGATAAATATTAATGAGTCCTCTATTGAAATCAATTAACTAACATTAGATGCAATGGATTAATGACGAATATGCGATGAACACGACAAAAGACGGATTAATCTATATCAAGGACGAATTCTAGAAACCCAATATGAACAAATTGAATCTCTACAATCCAGAATTGAATTCAATGACGAAAACCCGCAAATATGGATTATAAGGGATTTAAGTCGAATTTATGACAATTAAAACATGTTAATGATGAATAATGATACATGTGAATTATTATGACATTAAGACAAAGAATCGACAGACGAACAAGCAAAAGAAAGATTTTGAGTACGAATTACGAGAGGACAACGAAGAACAAAGGAAGCGAGAATCGCGGCGGCCTCACGAAGAGGCGCGGCAGAGGCGCGCTCCTTCAAGAGGCGCAGCGATTCTTTGCGTCCTTTCTCGACGGTTATTTACTGGAAATCCACAAAAACAGGTTTTAACAAAGGGTTTTAGAAATCGGTTTTAATGATATTTTCGACATAAACCTTACAATTGATGATACGAAAAGTAAAATACAATAAATAAAAGAGGAATTGACACCCTCAGACTTACATGTTGACGAAACGAGAAGAACTAAGATATCGATTAGTGAATGCTCGACGCGAATGCAAAGAGAGTGCCCTCGTAAGAGGAAAACGATTGATTAATTAAGTTGATTGAGTGTAGTTGGTCAAATTGGTCGGTCATGCAACGGAGAGGCTGGTACCCGGAAAGATCCGAGCTTACGTGGTCGAAAAGTCAAGCACGTAGGCGCCAATAAGTAAGAACAAAGTCTAGAATGCAAAGGGAGAAGAGAAGGGCGGACACTCGCGTGAGAAATATGAGGAGCGAAGGCTCCTATTTATACTAATCACGTGAAGGAATTAGGGTTTCGGAGACTCTTTGGAAGTGAATCTCGGAAAGATATGAAAAAGATACGTGAAACATGCAGAAAAGGGCCTGGGAAGAGGCGCAGCAGCCACTGCGTCTCTTGGAAGAGGCGCGCGTGCTCGCTCTTGCGTCTATTCCCGGAGGTTTCCTCTCTTTGAAGAAAGATTTCCGCGTTTGAGTTATGGTAGGACGGAAATAATTCGACTTCCTTAATATCTTATACGAATATTACGGGATATTATTTGCCAAAAGATAAAATTTATGAGATATGGAATAGAAATATCCGGAACATTCCAGAACATTCTGACTCGGGATTTAACAGTTATCAGGAAATGGAACGGTTTTTGACCCGGACTCCGAATGTACTCTAATTACTGCCAAAACGACCGTATCGGTACGTAGATGACAACTAAGAGGTAGACATTTAATATTTGAGCAATCACTTGACGATAATCTTACGAACTGTCACAAATCGTTCCGCGCACCAAACATGCGGTCCAATCATCACCGGGTGGTTTGCGAGAGGTGCAGAAATGAGGTATCTACAGAGCCCCCACTTTGACTGAGGCTTGGACAAGGCGAAAGTCAAAGTATAGCCATCAGGTCAATCGAAGATTACAACCTGACGACTATGGCGACGCAAGGCGGCTCAAGGGGTCTGAGCCAAGGACCTGTCGTCGAGAACATTTTAGAGTCTGTCGACTATCGGGGAGGGTCGTTTAAAGTCCATTAGACTACGTAAGGGGGCTTGCCAGCCATAAGAAGAGACCATACCTGAGACTTCTTTCTCGAGATGCTTCCGGAGGTGCGTAGGAGCTAAAGTTTAAGCATGGGAGCTAAGGGTAAGACCTAAAGGATATATAAGGATTGTGCTAGGGTATGGGGACCCTAAAGGAAAGCATTGACGGGAAGGAGGCCTAACAATAAGGTCAACTTAAGGATAGCTAAGGTTTGGGTATAGGAACTTCTGGAGAACGACACCCTGTCGAACTCCGCGGGGAAACACAAAATATAGTGAGGGTAGCAGGACGTCGGTAGAAACTGCTGGGGCATCTGCTTGCGTCGGTCTCAAGCGAACTCTGGCAAAAAAACTTGAGGTTGAATCTGCTTGCGTCGTTCTCAAGCGAACTCTTGTTGGGGAATATATTGACGATTAGGAACATCTTGATCGCCATGGAAGAAATCTTGAGTGAGCAATCTCGCAAAATATCACTTTTGGGACAAATATTTTGACGACTAGGAACATCTTGATCGTCATGGAAGAAATCTTGAGTGAGCAATACTGCAAAATACTGCTGCGCTGGGGACAAATGCGAGCCGAAACGAAAGAAAATCGCCGAAAGGGCCAAGAGATTAAAATAGCATTGTGGAAGAGGCGCACCAAAGATGGGCCCACAAATAACGAACTTATAACGAATTTTTGAAAATCCGTATGGAGAGAACAAAAGGAAGGGGCGCAGCAAGAGCTACGTCTCTTGGAAGAGGCGCAGCGCCTGCTGCGTCTTTTCCCCAATTTGGCTTTTTCGCGTAAAAACGCGAAAATCGAGGGATTGTTTCATTGGCATTCGAAACACAAATAACTCGTTTCTCTCTCAAATCTTCACCATTTCCGCCAAGGTTTGATTCAAAAGCTTGCTTTAAACATGACTAATCGAGGTATGTGTCTTAATCTTGCATTAATCTTCTGCATTTGTTGAATTTTGAGCCGCGAACTCTAGGGTTTTCGACCCTTTTGATCGAAAATTTGGGGCTTTTCCCCCAAATGGATTTGCCTTGCCAAATTGATGTTAGAAATGGATAGTAGGTGATGTTAGGAACATAACCATGTATTTGTTTCGAATTTTCATCGAGTGTTGAGCCTTTGAGTGAAAGTTTGAGACGGTTTTCTGACTAAACCAGTAAATTGCTTCGAAAATAGCCTTAGGGTTGCCCATTTGCGATGAAATTTGATATTTGGGATCCTTGAATGATGGGTAAACTTCCTACCATCTCGGAATTTTGGTTGGTGACAACTTTTTCAGGACACTTTTTCTAGGGCATAATCGTCGTTATAGCGAAATGCTGCCGAATTTTCGACTCGAACCTGGAACTAGGCTTCGAACTGGACTTGACTTGATCCAATTTATCACATGAGTGATCGGGTTGATGGGAACGTGGCCAAAGATAGCAAGGAAAGAGCGATTTTAGGGCCTTGAAGGCTCGAAAACTCTTTAACGAAGGCTTGTCGTCGTGTGACGCGGCCTGAATTTGCTTTAACGTTGCAGGTGATGAGGCTTCTACTTCTGGGAGAGCTCCCATAGAGATAGACGCCGCTGCTGTTGAGGAGGCTTTAGAGCAGGCCCTCACCGCTGCGGTGATGGCTGCTGAGTTTCACGAGGAGGAGGCCGTCGAGGAGGAGGAGATTCCGAGACGAGCCAACGTCGGGCGAGGAGGTCGTCAGCTGAGGGGAGCTCCTGCGTGGGGTGAGACCTGGGAAAGTAGGCACCTCGTGTGGGCTGCAGAGGGTCACCTGTCCTACAGGACAGTGAAGAGCTTGGTAAATAGGAATTCACTTACTCAATACCCATCCTCTTTCATTCTTTGTCCAAATTTTCTTTCAAATTTCATTCAAAAACTAAAGATAGCTTTTGTTTCAAATCATAATAGGAGGCCGGGAACATCAGGTCGTTCTCGGGTTACACGACGGCGATGGAGCACTACGAGCGGCTGTCGGCAGAGGAGAGGGCCATGATCGAGCGTGGAGCATTCGGTCCTCTGGTTCAGGTCTGGAGGGATATTGTGAAGAGGAAGTTGCGGGCTAACCTTAGCCTGGTCCGCGCTTTCTTGGATCGATTCTGGGATACGACTTCCACGTTTCACATGCCTTTTGGTGAGGTGGGAATCACTTTGGAGGATTACGGCATAATTTCTGGTCTGCCGTGTGGGACCGAGGAGATGGTGTGGCCGGAGACTGCCATGAGGGCGGACTCGGCCGAGGCGAGGAGGTTGATCGGCTGGAACTTGTCGCCGAAGGCTGTTCTGATGCGGGTTTGGTACCCGTTCTTACGTTCGAGACTACTTTGCGGGGGAAGACCCGTACCGGTGACGATTGATGGGAGGGAGACAGCTCCTCCTCCTGTCTGGTGCAGGGCTCGTCGTGGCTTTGGTGGTTCTGTCTTCGATTTACCTCGGAGACAAGGGCGAGAGGCGGTCGACGAAGCTTCTTCCTTTTCTTTTCGACTGAGTTCCCTAGGGCGCGGGGACCGGGTCACCTGCTGGTTTTGCGGTCCTTATCGCTTCATGAGGGCCATGGTTCGTCGGAGTTGATGGAGAAGGGGACTTCTCCGGTGTTTGTCGGACTGGACTCTTTGTTGGAGGTATGAACCTTTAGACCAAAGTAAATTTCTTTCTTTATCCAATCACGAAAGATCGTCATTGATTATCCTGTTTTACAGGCGTGGGTGTGCTCTTACTTCCCGAGTCTCGCGCCCAAGAGGACGGAGCCGCTGGAGAGGGCCTATCCCGTGGTGAGGGATTGGGTGATGTGCCGGACGAAGAGCAAGCGTTCTTCTCACAATGTCTACCGGCGGGACGTGAACGCCCTTCAGCTGAGCAGCGTGAGTATCCTGTTTGTATTCACTTATACTTCTTATGCTTTGCCTTTACTTGATCATAGGAATGATCGTTGTATTATCTTGTCGCAGTGGGTGCCCAGACCTTGGGCGAAGTACGCTGGAGCGCCTCCTTTTGTTGCTGAGGTCCTTCGACCTAGGAGCCCGAGCCGGCTGCTGTTGAGGACGTCGATGGGTCCTGTGTGGTACTTGGGCGAGTGGTTGGCTCGTCAGTGCTCTCGGGACGCGTTGACGGTTCCCGTTGATCCTCCCAGGACGATGTTTAGGGAGCCTTCTGAGGCTGAGAGGGAGGCGGACCTGGCTGGTGCTAGTGACGACCTTCTTCTCCCTAGCGAGGACTACTCGGCGTTCCTTTACGGGAGGTTGGCGTACTGGCCAGTAGTGGTGAGCATCTTTTACTCTTTCCCTGATTTGATTTTGAGAATTGCGACGAAAGATCATCGGTTAATGAGAGCTATTTGTCCTTGTAGGAGGTCGAGGCGGCGGGCATCGAGCCCCCAGAGTACCCCGAGACCCTTGAGTACACTGACGCGACCGGGAGGACGACGATCTCCGAGCTGCGTGACTTTGACGTAGCTGTGATGGATGCTGGCCTAGGCGACTGGAAGCATCTGATTCGGAGGGTGAGCCTCTAACTTGTATAACTTTCGTGTAGGAACACATTTGATTGAATCTGTTCAATTTGTTGAGAATTTCTTTTGATAATGCAGGTCGCGCCGTCCCGATTCGTGGCACTATGGAGGGGTGGCCAACCAACGCGAGCCACGCCATTGAGGCACTCGTCGGTGGTCGAGGTCGCCAGGTATGAACCTTACGCCTATTTTTCTTTTTTTTTTGATGATTTTTATTTTGCTTGAGTCGCTTGACATGAGCCAATTTGTTGCTGTTTACAGGGTGAACGCGAGCTGGAGCGAGAGTTGACCCAGTCTCGGGAGGAGACCGCTCGCGTGTTGAGGGAGCTCGAGGTTCGGGATGCCGAGATCGCTGCTCTTGTGGCGAGAGTTGCCGAGTTGGAGGGCGCCAGCCCCAGTAGTCTTGTGTAGTTTTGTAGACTTGTACATTTGGACATCTGATTTTGAACATTTTTGGACTTTGTTTGGGCGTAAGCCCCGATTGCTTGGACATTTGGACTTTGTTTGGCGCAAGCCCCGATTGCTTGTACATTTGCTCTGTTTGGTGTATATACGACGGCCTGAGTGCCTTTGGGGGGTTGTGTTGCTCGTATCTGCAGTTAGTTCTTGAACAGGTTTGGTAGACAACGGTTTACGCCGTCATGCTGCCGAAATTTACATAGAAATCACGCAAAACATACATTTTATATACATATGGCCTTAATTAGCGCAAAATGAGACTCAAAATAAAAGCACAAAAGTGCAAAAAATTTGCCGGAAATGACCGGACGGTAGGGAGGGTTTCCCCCTCAAAAAAGAAAAAAGAGAAATCCATAAGTTTAGAAAATAGAAATAAAAGAAATCAATATACATAAGCTAAAATTAAAGTGAAAATTATGTTTAAAATGAAATATGCGAGTGTGATATAATGGCAGAAATGTCGATGTCGCCTTGAAATGCGTGCCCGCGAATCTAGGAAGCCTGAGACATGGTAAACTTCTCGTATTTACCAAAATAAAACCCCGCAGGAATAGGAAATCATGCGTTATAGAATTAGGAAAGATCCAACGCGGAAATCATAGAGGTGAGACTGGGGAAGAGGCGCAGCATGAGCTGCGTCCCTTTGAAAAGGCGCGGCAGTGCTGCCTTTGTTCCAAGCCGTCCGTTCTGGCGGATTTTTGGAAACAACAATTAGTATAAATAGAAGCGTCGACGGAGCTTTAATTCACATAAATCTTTCGTCTCTTCTTCGTCTATTCACATAAAACTCTCAAAATAAATCTTCAAAAAGAAAATTGTCATCATGAATACTTTGGAGATCCGTTTGAAGGAATGGACAAATGAATTTTCAAATATGGAGAAGCATGACATGGGTGCTTATAACCTTGGGTCTTTATTGAGTTTGAAACTCATTAAGGTTGTAAAACCGTTCCTGGATGCTTGCCTTGACTATTGGGACCCGAATTATCATGTTTTCGCGTTCCCAGGAGGTGATATTTGCCCGTTTCCTGAAGAGATTGCTGCTATTGGTGGGTGGGACCCCGAACATTTACCTGCCATCCCTTCTACTTCACAAGGGTATAAGAGCAAATTCAGAGACTTGCTTGGACTGACTAGACTTGAGGTGGACCGTCTAGTTACCCCGAAAGGCGTGAGAATGTTGGACTTTGTAGACCGATTCATCAACAGGGCCGACCCTACTGTTTCTCATGTTGCCAGGAGGAGGGCATTTGGCTTTTGTTTGTTGCACGTGTATGTCTTCCAAGGACACGTCGATGAAGACTTGAGGGGTGATCCCCGTCTTTTGGGCCTTATTGAGCAAATGGAGCTGCGCAGGAGCCCAGCTTGCTTATGCTTAGGAGAGATTATTTTGGGTTTGGATAATAGGAAATCCAACCGCGATTTGCCGTTCTTGGGTAGTCCCGTCATTTTGCAGGTAAAAGACATCTTTTTTTTTTTTTTTTTTTTTTTTTTTTTTTCGTTTTTTTTTTTTTGATGTCTAATGCCTGCTCTTGGTAGGTTTGGCTTATGGAACGGCTCCGATTGATCGAGCCCCCAGTCCATGCACTTTCCTATCATGCTCGTTCGATTGCGATGAGGACGCGGTTGTACATGGTGGACTTTACCCGGGTCTGTGACTATTGGAAGAACAAGCTGAAGAATGATGATGGTCCGTTGATTAGGAGGGTTGTACCGTGGTGGCACCTCAAGTCTGTCACTGGAGTATCTTCTTTGGATCCCACTAGGTCCGTGCGCATTCCGGGATTGGAGTTTATGGTATGCATCTTTCCGGAAAGACTGATGAGGCAAGTTGGGTGAAGGACGATCCCTAGGCTTGATATCGTCCCGCAGACTGCTATGGCACTTACTACAGAAAGCCGAAGAGAGTGGGCTATTAAATGGGCCCAAAGAAACATGTGGTTCTTGAGCTTCTCCACCAATGCTTTGTGGGTGTCGGATTCTTATCTGAGGTGGAGAAAGGCTGCAACTCCGGAAGAGCGAGAGAGGCGAGGAAACGCGAGCCTGTTGACTACAAGGTGCGAGGGAGAGAAAGAGAAGGAGAAGCATCCGACAGAGGGAGAAGAAGAAGTCTGGGTTTCAGGTCATTCATCCTTGAAGAAATCAAAGACTACTCCTGTCGCGGAAATGGTGGTTGGCAAGAATGGCAGGGTTAGGCCTCGAGAAAGACCGTTGGTGATTAGGTCTGAAGTGGTGCAAGAGCGCCCGGCTCGAGGTCGTGACAAGAAATATGACAAGAATGACAAGGGCAAGGGGAAGATGGAGGAATAGCCCGAGTCTTTATTTATTATATGATTATTATTGTTGTGAATAAAAAGGAGGGATTTTTAGAATCCTAGCCTATTCTATTTTTATTATGTAACGTACTACTATTATTTAGGAAATGAATGAAATAAAAGGTTGAATGGTTATGAAACCGTTAAGATTTCCTACTTTATTATTCTTGTCGAATTTCAAATGCAATGCAAATGTCCTTCTATTTACATTTTAGATATAATGGGTTGAATCCCGTGAAGGATTGCCTACGTATTCACTTAAAAAGCGAAATCAAACCCTTGTGCGTAGTTCGAGTAAATGTAAAAGAATAATTGTTCGAAGCAAGAGCTTGTAATGAACATAGAAAATAAGCATGAGCTTTTGCTTACTCTGGAGGTGCGAATTTAGTTTATTTGATGATATGAGGATGACAAACTTGTCAAAATGCAAGAGCACAGTGACATTTAGCTTATTTCAGCTTGGCCAGGGGCCGTTTATTTAGTGCCACAAGAGCGACACATGGGTTTACGCGAGGCGCGTGTTTGGTCCTATTCTAGGCATAGTACCGTTTCAGTTGGTCAAGGTTTGTGGGATTTGAAAACTCATTCCCATCTAAGTCTGTAATTCTAACCGCACCCCCTGGGAGTATGGATTTGACTAGAAATGGTCCGGCCCAATTAGGTTTGAATTTTCCCCGTGGGTCGACAGGTAAAAGAGCTCTAACCGATTTGAGTACTAGGTCTCCTTCTTTGATGTTTCTTGGCCTAACTCTTTTGTTGAAAGCTCGTTTGATACGTGCTTGATATGTTTGGACATTATGTAAGGCGCGTAGCCTACGTTCATCCAGGAGGATGAGTTCTTCATATCTGTCCCTCTTCCAATCGGCCTCCGGGATTTGACTTTCTAGTAGAATACGCAGGGATGGTATTTCTAGCTCGACTGGTTGTATGGCTTCCATGCCGTAGGTCAAATAGAAAGGAGTAGCCCCAGTGGGCGTCCTGACAGATGTACGATACCCCCATAAGGCAAAGGGTATTTTGCTTGGCCAATCTCGTAGTTGTCGATCATTTTCTTGAGAATCGTGACAACATTCTTGTTTGCCGCCTCTACCGCGCCGTTAGTCTGTGGTCTATAGGGCGAAGAGTGGTGATGCTTAATCTTGTATTTGGCTAGCAATTGCTCGGTTTCAGCTTGGAAGTGTGACCCATTATCGCTAATGATCTCATGTGGGCAACCATATCGACAGATGATGTTGTTTTGTATGAACTTTGCCACGTTTTTGGTTTGTAAGACCGAGTGTAGGAAGCCGCTTCTACCCATTTGGTAAAATAGTCAATTGCTACTAGAATGAAACGGTGACCTCTGTTCTACTGGGGTTATCTTCCGATTATGTCAATTCCCCATGCAGAAAATGGCCAAGGAGATGTCATCGTGTAGAGCAATGAAGGAGGGACATGTTGTACATTCTCGAAGATTTGACAATTGTGGCAATGTCTCACGTATTTGATGCAATCGGATTCCATTGTGGTCCAATAATATCCCAAACGTGTGATTTTCTTTGCCATCATAGGCCCACTCATGTGAGGACCGCATTCTCCGTCGTGGACTTCTTCCATCACCTTTCGTGCCTGTGAATGATCAAGGCAACGCAGCACTACACCAAGAGGTGTTCTTTTGTATAATTCTCCTTGCATCAGGATGTATTGGGAAGCTAGTAGGCGTATAGCACGTTGTCCCCTCTTGTCCATATCCGGTGGATATGTACCGTTAAGCTTAAAATTCAGGATTGCTTGGAACCAGGGTTCCTGCGCGATTTCCTCTTCATCGGTGATTTGGTGGACATAAGCGGCTCGACGGCCGTCGTTCGATGCACAAAGGCATTTCTACCATGTGATCTGGCATGTTTATCAAAGATGCAAGTTTCGCAAGAGCGTCCGCAAATTGATTTTTCTCCCGAGGTAGGTGTAGATATGTTACGTGATCAAAGAATTGAGCGACTTGGTCTATCCTAGCCTGATAGGGTGCGAGGCTTTCACTTCGGATTTTCCAAGATCCTGTAACTTGGTTGATGATCAGTGATGAATCCCCGTGTACCCGGAGGTTTTTAATGCCTAAGCTTACTGCCGCTTGTAGTCCAATGAGACAAGCAGATCTAAAGATTGTTTGTCACCTCGAAGTCGAGTTTGACAGCAATCGGTGTATGCTCACCTTCAGGAGAAATGAGCAACACTCCTATTCCGAATCCTCTTAAGTTGGATGCTCCGTCAAAGTATAGGTCCCAGGAGTCTACATCTGTTTGAAGTATATCCTCGTCGGGAAATGACCAAGTATCTATGGTTTGCGCGTCGTTGATAGGATTTTCTGCGAAGAATTCGGCGACGGCGCGACCTTTTATAACTTTCAGTGGCACATATTTAAGGTCGAACTCGAGAGCATCGAGTCCATCTTGCGCAGACGTCCGTTGAGGACGGGTTTCTTGAAGAGGTACTTGACTGGATCCATTTTGGAGTATATCTTGACGGAGTAGCTAAGCATGTAGTGACGTAGCTTCTTCGTTGCCCACACAAGAGCGAGGCATGTCTTTTCGAGTTGTGAGTATTTGCACTCATATTCCAAGAACTTCTTACTTAGATAGTAAATAGCTCTTTCTTCACTTCCTACGGTTTAAGCCAGCATGGCACCCATGGCGGTTTCAGTTACTGTGAGATATAAACCAAGAGGTTGATCTCGCTGTGGCGGCATGAGCACTGGTGGTTTGGCCAATATCTCTTTGATTCGGTCAAACGCCTTTTGACAATCATCATCCCACATGGTGTGGTCTGTTCTCTTGAGTTTCTTGAAGATAGGCTCACAAATCATCGTAAGTTTTGATATGAATCGACTTATGTACTGTTCTTTTCCCAGGAATCCTCTGACTTCTTTTTCTGTTTGAGGTTGTGGCATTTCGATCAGAGCTTTGATTTTTTGAAGGATCTATTTCTATACCGCGTTGGCTAACGACGTATCCTCGGAGTTTACCAGATGTTACCCCAAATGTGCATTTCTGGGGGTTGAGTCTCATATTGTACTTTCGTAGCCTTGCGAAGAACTTGCGAAGGTTCGCAATATGTCCTTCTCTTTCCTTGGATTTAACGATCATGTCATCTACGTATACCTCAACTTCTTTGTGCATCATGTCGTGTAGGAGTGTAGTTGCGGTGCGTTGGTATGTAGCTCCGGCGTTGATCAATCCGAACGGCATTACCGTATAGCAATAGGTTCCCCATTGGGTGACGAATGCGGTCTTGTGCATATCTTCCATGGCCATCTTGATTTGGTTATAACCCGCATATCCATCCATGAAGGATAGTAACGCGTGGTCTGCAGTATTGTCCACCAATATGTCAATGTGAGGTAGAGGAAAGTCATCTTTTGGACTCGCTTTGTTCAAGTCCCTAAAGTCAACACAAACACGGATTCTCCCATCCTTTTTGGGTACGGGCACTATGTTAGCTACCCAGTCAGAATACTCGAAAACTTTGATGAACCCGGCTTTGAATTGCTTGTCGACTTCTTCCTTAATCTTTAGAGCCCATTCTGTTCTCATTCGTCGAAGCTTCTGTTTTACGGGTTTGAAACCTGGCTTAATCGGAATCCTATGTTCGGCGATATCCCTGTCGATCCCTGGCATGTCTTTGTAGGACCAAGCTTAAAACGTCTTTGAATTCATTTAGGAGGTTTATGAAATCGGCCCTTTCGGTTGAGCTCAAGGTAGTCCCTATCCTAAGTTCTTTGGGTTCTAGTTCGGTTCCTACATTGATGGGTTCGGTGTCCTCTATTACAGGTCCTCCTTCCCCTTCCTGTAGTATTTCTTTGGCTACGTAGGGAGGTATTTCGATTGAGTCTGGGTCTTGGTCATCCTCAGTATCATCGTAAACAGAATTGCACTCAAGATAACGCAAAGAGTAAGCAGAACCTGATTTATTCATATTAAGATTTGAGTAAATTTGAAACAAAGAAGCCAACTGATCCATGGTCAGTGGCGGCAGAGGGACAGTAATTGGGGCATTTCCCGAACTACTGTGACTACTCGAGGCTAAGCTAGGAGAAACGAAGGGAGTGGGGATGACGACAAGAATAGACTCTCTAATTACTTCTCTAGACTTCGACTCTGACTCCGACTCCGACTCAAACTCGTCGTCTTCTGGTTCTCCTTTGAACATCTCTCCTTCTCCAGTGGTGAGCTTGAAGAGTCTTCCTTGGTTGTTGGTCCATTTGATAGATTTTCTCCACCCTTTCTGCTGCTTTGTGTCGGTTTCTGTGATCAACGCGGTGGGGTTGAAGCGATTGTCCTGAAGTATCATAGTAATGATCTCATCCTGCGCGGCCCTAACGAATCGATCTTCTCCAAACAATAGGCTAACAGCTTGTTCGTCTAAGCAAGGTGCTTGACGGGTTTTGACGGTAGGAACCGTTTCTGGAGGAATGAAGTAGTAATCGTGAAAGATCTCGATTCCGGCTAACTTCCTCTCAAAGTAATGCCAAGGTTCGGGAAATCCATGAAAGAGTTCTGAACTTCCTTCTTGAACAAAGTACCCATTTAAAGTGGGGAGATATGGCCTCATTTGGACTCCCACGTGCTTGCGATTTTGGACTTGGGCTAGCATTTCGAGAACTTCTTCTTTTGTGGGTTTGTACCCCAGTCCAAGTGGTATTCTTGTTGAGTTGCCTTCCTTGTATGGTGCGAAGGTATTCTTCCGAATTGGGTTCAAAGGCATTCCAGGGAAGTATCCCTGGGATTTGACTATGTGGTTGACCACCAAGTTGGAGTAGGGATTATAGTATAAGGGTGCCAATTCGCTTTCTATGACACTTACACTTTGGAAACCCCAAGTTCGTATACGGGATCCGCAAGGACTTGATTGTTTGATTGCTTCTCGATTATTGCCTTGATGGGTGACGAAGTGATCGTCACTACTTTGCCATTTAGTGGGATCTTGATCTTTTGATGAAGGGTGGATGTTACCGCTTTGGAAGCATGAATCCAAGGCCTTCCCAGAAGTATGTTGAATGAAGCTTCGATGTCCACTATTTGGAAGTTAACCTTTCGTTCGATTGGTCCCGTGGCTATGGTTAGGTTAGCAAGTCCTACCACTTTTCGTCGTGTACCATCATATGCACGCACACCTTGATTGGTAGGGGTCCAATCCGACTCTTTCATACCTAGCTTGTATGCCGTTTTGAGGGTATGACGTTGACCGCGGAGCCATCATCTACCAAGGTCATTGGCACATACTTCTTTAGGCAAATGACAGTGATGTATAGAGCGAGGTTGTGACTAGCGCCAAAAGGTGGCAAGTCTTCGTCCGAGAAAGTAATAGGATTACTTAGCTTAGGTGATTCTTGAAAGACCAAGTTAACTACATCTTCAGGAGTAGAGTTATGTGCTACATTTAGCTTGGCTAAAGCTTGCAGTAAAGCTTGGCGATGTGGGAATGAGCTTGCTACTAGTTGCCAGACTGAAAGATCAGCCTTTGTTTTCTAAAATTGCTTGAGCAAATGATCAGTGGGGTCATCTTCGTTGTCATTTGGTGTGATGACGTTGGTTGGACCGTTTTGAATAGTGTTTTGATATGGGCGACCCGAACGAGTTAGGTGATCCACATCTTGGTCTTCACCATTTTGGACTATTTCTTTGACTAGGGAGTTTTCAATGAGATATTCGTCCTCATCATCATCGGCCAAACCCCATTAACTGCAGCTAGTTCCCTCATTCGTATGATTTGATCGACCAGTTTATCAACCACGGTGACTACTTCTTGCATAGTGGCATTTTGAGAGAAGATCAATGGTACACGTTCTTTAGGTGTTGTGTTGGGATTGCGTAAGGTTGTTACCATGCTTTCTAGTTCCCACACTTGTCTATCTACACTCCTTGCCCATGTGATGAAGTCGGAAATGGTAGGGGAGATACTAGAATAGAGCCTTTCTTTCTCAATTGCATGAATTTCATTTTCGGTGGGAGAAATGAGGTATGAGCAATCTAAGGTAGATTCATCACTTGTAATCACTAGAACTCCAAGAGGATTCTGAGTGTTGTTAGGTTTACCTCCTGGTGGTATTGGGAGTCGACCATCTTCAATCATATCTTGAAGCACGTGCTTCAACTTGAAGCATTTTTCTGTGTCGTGCCCTTTGCCCCTATGGTATTCACAGTATGAATTTTCATCCCAAAACTTGGACTTCCTTTCGGGTTCGGGAGTTGGTCCAATGGGTTGGAGTTTACCTTGCTTCATTAACCTTTTTAGAGCATTGGAGTAAGTATCCCCAAGGTTTGTGAATTTTCTTGGTGGGGTAGTTTTCTTAGATGGCTCGAGAAGGTTAACTTCGTCGGTCTTGCTAGTAGAGCCGTATGAACGACTTGTGGACCCTTGATATCCTCGGCCTACCGTTTTGGACAAGAGTCCTTTACGGATGTCATCTTCAATCCTTGTTCCTAACACGGTCAAGTCCTTGAAAGTCTTGATGTTTTGATATCTCAAATGATTGGCATAGATGGGTTTGAGATTATCCACAAACTTTTCCACAAGAGTAGCCTCATCCGGGCGTTCAACTAGTTGAGTGCTAGTCTTCCTCCACCTACTTAGGAAGTCGGTGAATCCTTCTTTGTCATTTTGGGTAAGAACCTCTAGAGTGCGCATGTTGACTTGGATCTCGGCATTATCCGCGTATTGCTTAGAGAACTCGATTGCGGCGTCTTCCCAAGTAGCGACTTTCTTGTGATCTAAAGTGTAGAACCATTGCTTCGGGATGGTGTCAAGAGATGAAGGAAAGATCCTTAAGAACATCTCGGGTTTGATGCCTTTGATAGACATGTAATCCTTGAAGGCACGGATGTGGTTCAAAGGGTTCTCATGTCCTTTGAACTTAGGGATATCCGTCATGTTAAAGTTAGTTGGCAATTTGGAATTGACGGCTTCATACTTGCGGTTGTTTTCCCTATAAATGTCATCACCCTTAAGGTACATCAATTGTTCCTCTAGGTATTGGAGTCTTTTCTCAGCTGCAGTCATTCCCACAAAAGGATTTTCGTCTCTAGATTCATCATCGGAGTTACGTAGTACTTCACTTTCATGAGAAGGCAATCTTCCCTCAACGGAGAAGATACGGCCTTCGATAAGCTCAAGGCAGTCGTATGTTTGTTCTTGGGTAATTTGCATTTGGGCTAGCGCGGCGAGGATTCGATCATTACCGTCTTGAAGGTGGTGGAGATTCGTTTCATCACTTGATCCGGGCATCTTGGAAACTGGATAAGAGATCGGCGACGAATCAAAACACGATCGACCGTTCTATCACACTTGCTAAAAGAGGAAAAGTTTTGACTCGTAAAGTGGGTGTGTGCCACTTGTGTTGAGTGAGTTTTGAAGAAAGACAAGGTCTTTGAAAATGTGTGTCCTAGTCAACTGTAGTGTAGTTGTAGGAGTGGACTCGAAGTGAGGTTTTGAAATGGGCTTGTGGCCCGAATTTTGACTCGACAAACGGACAGAGTTTTGACCGGATTTTGCGCTAATTGGAAGCCCTATTTCGAAATTCTTGTTTGAAAGAGGGTTTTGATTTTTTTTGAAAATTCGTCATGGTTTTGTTTATAAATGGTGATCACATAAGGTTTACATATTTATACAAGCATTATAACGGGATGCTGAGTGCATTTAAAAGGGTTTTGGTTTAAAGGGTGGGTTGCCATACCGAACCATCAAACCCGAAGTCTGTGGAGAGGCTCGTGCCAAACAGGAGTAAGGCCGATTCCTAGTCCATTTCCTCAAGTAGTGAAGGCCCTTGATACAAACAAGAGTAAGCATCATGGTATGGATGACGTCAATCGCTATCCATCCTTAGGCCCAAATAAGAATTAGGACCGTTTAGACGGGACGATTGGTCGAATGAGTTGGGTTGGGCCTAGGAAGGCCGAATTAAACGGTCTAGGAAGACCGAGTTATGAAAACCGACAATTGTCTTGTACAAACTATTCCCTAACCTTGTTCAAGTTTCACCCTTGCTACACGTAAGTGTATGCTCCCAATGAGTCGCTAAACGTGGGAGCGGGCCGCCACGGGGCGCTTTTTGCCGAGAAACGAGACAAGCGTTTGCATTTTGTATGGAGTCGCCACCAATTTTTATGGGAAATTGGAACCGTTCGAATACCTCGTGTCATGTCAAGATACAAAGTAGTGACATGAACACTAAGCAATCGTTACCCTTAGCATTCTATGTCTAGAATGACTCTCGTGGATGCCAATGAACACGGGTGCTCACGGAGATCTGGAGTAAGGGGTGAGGGTACGTATTAGGAAGCTCTTTTGATCGAACACCTAATCCCGCCCGCCTCGATAGCGGCCTCTACTAATGATTAGGGAAGTTGTCTATACTCGATATATAGTCGGCTATATGCATGCAATGCAACATCCAAGTTTTAATCCTAACATGTGAAGAATTAGGCTAAGTCGGTTGACAATTAGTTTAACATACAATTGGGTCGAAGTAGGATTTAATGCTCATTTACATGTGAAAACATACAAGCAATAAAAGAAATATAATGATTATGAATTACAATAATGAAAATTACATTAATTACATTGGATAGGCGATTTATGTCGAAAATACCTTCAAAACGGATAATTTGAGAAAAAGAATAAAAGAATAAAATTACGAACAGGAATTAGCGTGATATTACGGATAATAGTTGGTTAATACGTAAACTAATTAAACTAGGTCAAGGCAGAACGAGTTCGTGAGGGATGAGCTCGGCCAGAACAGCGCAGTAGAGCCTGCGTCCTTTGGAATAAGCGCAGCAGACGCCTGCGTCATTCCTTGGCTCGATTCTGGGCCGTGAAGCCGTAATTGCAAGCCGTTAATGTCGATTAGTGATTTTAATGGTTAATTAAATTACTTACTCGGATGAAAGTGATTAATAGGTTATTTAACACATGAATATGTCATAAAAACAGCAAAACATGAATGAGATGGATGCAAACGGATTAATTACATGATGAAATAATGATAGAAGTGATAAATATTAATGAGTCCTCTATTGAAATCAATTAACTAACATTAGATGCAACGGATTAATGACGAATATGCGATGAACACGACAAAAGACGGATTAATCTATATCAAGGACGAATTCCAGAAACCCAATATGAACAAATTGAATCTCTACAATCCAGAATTGAATTCAATGACGAAAACCCGCAAATATGGATTATAAGGGATTTAAGTCGGATTTATGACAATTAAAACATGTTAATGATGAATAATGATACATGTGAATTATTATGACATTAAGACAAAGAATCGACAGACGAACAAGCAAAAGAAAGATTTTGAGTACGAATTACAGAGGACAAACGAAGAAGAAAGGAAGCAGGAACTGCGGCAGCCTCACGAAGAGGCGCAGCAGGAACTGCGCTCCTTCGAAGAGGCGCAGCAGTTACTGCGTCCTTTCTCGACGGTTATTTACTGGAAATCCACAAAAACAGGTTTTAACAAAGGGTTTTAGAAATCGGTTTTAATGATATTTTCGACATAAACCTTACAATTGATGATACGAAAAGTAAAATACAATAAATAAAAGAGGAATTGACACCCTCAGACTTATATGTTGACGAAACGAGAAGAACTAAGATATCGATTAGTGAATGCTCGACGCGAATGCAAAGAGAGTGCCCTCGTAAGAGGAAAACGATTGATTAATTAAGTTGATTGAGTGTAGTTGGTCAAATTGGTCGGTCATGCAACGGAGAGGCTGGTACCCGGAAAGATCCGAGCTTACGTGGTCGAAAGGTCAAGCACGTAGGCGCCAATAAGTAAGAACAAAGTCTAGAATGCAAAGGGAGAAGAGAAGGGCGGACACTCGCGTGAGAAATATGAGGAGCGAAGGCTCCTATTTATACTAATCACGTGAAGGAATTAGGGTTTCGGAGACTCTTTGGAAGTGAATCTCGAAAAGATATGAAAAAGATACGTGAAACATGCAGAAAAGGGCCTGGGAAGAGGCGCAGCAGCCACTGCGTCTCTTGGAAGAGGCGCAGTGCCTGCTGCGTCTATTCCCAGGAGGTTTCCTCCTGCTGAAGAAAGATTTCCGCGTTTGAGTTATGGTAGGACGGAAATAATTCGACTTCCTTAATATCTTATACGAATATTACGGGATATTATTTGCCAAAAGATAAAATTTATGAGATATGGAATAGAAATATCCGGAACATTCCAGAACATTCTGACTCGGGATTTAACAGTTATCAGGAAATGGAACGGTTTTTGACCCGGACTCCGAATGTACTCTAATTACTGCCAAAACGACCGTATCGGTACGTAGATGACAACTAAGAGGTAGATATTTAATATTTGAGCAATCACTTGACGATAATCTTACGAACTGTCACAAATCGTTCCGCGCACCAAACATGCGGCCCAATCATCACCGGGTGGTTTGCGAGAGGTGCAGAAATGAGGTATCTACACCTTGAAGGATGGCACTATTCACCTTAGTGAAGGCAATAGTCTCAAGCTTCCGGATTGATTTCTTCTTCATAAGGATGTCCTTCATGTACTTTGCATAGGCCGGAACGTGATTGATCAATTCCGTGAAAGGAATCGAGACTTCTAAATTCTTCACAATTTCCATGAATTTTCCAAGTTGGTCATCAAACTTAGGCTTAGCTTGACGACTCGGGAATAGAAGTCTAATCACAATGGGCTCCTTCTCTTTGACCTTTTCTTCACTTTTCTTTGAAACTTCTTGATTGGTGGGTTCTTCTTCCCTAGAGTTTTGCACAACTCTTTCCTTGTCACTAGCTTCCACAACTTCATCCTCAACTTGCTTCTTTGGCCCTTCATATCTCGTACCACTCCTCAAGTGAATGGCACTAACCGTTTCATGTCTTGGAGGATTAATTTGAGGTGGTAATTGCCCCTTTTGTCTTTGAGAGCTTGAAGATGCTAGTTGGGTCATTTGAGTTTCCAACATTTTTGTGTGGGCTAGGATGTTGTTGATGGTGATGTCTTTTGCTTGGCTATCTTTTTGCATTTGAATGAAAAATTCTTGTTGATTCTTTTGCATTTAATTTGGAGGACCGCTTTTTGAACATCAAAACCTTGGTCATTTTGTTGATTGAATGGAGTTTGATTTTGATAATCTTGGTTTTGGTTGTGGAAGGGTCTTTGATTTTGGTTTCTCATGGGAGGTGGGGTGTATGTTGGTTGAGGGTTTTGAACATTTTGGCTTTTGTATGAGAGATTTGGGTGGAATTTGGTGTTTTCATTGTAATAGTTGGAATAAGGGGTACCACTTTTGTATGCTTGAAAAGCATTCACTTGCTCATTTGTTCCCCTACATTCACTTTGGTCATGTCCCAAAGTTCCACAATTCTCACATATCCCACTTGGGATTGATGAAGATGCCACCATGGCCTTAACATGATGCTTTGGTGATTTTGAGGCTTCTTCAAGCTTAGCCATAGCCTTCTCAAACTTCAAGTTGATGGTATCAATATGAGCACTAAGTTGAGCACCCAATTGAGTAATAGAGTCCACTTCATGCTTTCCTCCTCTAGTAGCCTTGCGAGGCCTACTATATTGTGAATTATGGACCGCCATTTCCTCAATCTTATTCCAAGTTTGATTATCGTCAACTTCGGTGAACATACCATTTGATCCCATGTTGAGAATGTTTCTTGAGTCTTCATAAAGACCATTCCAAAATGGTTGTACCAAGAATCAGTCGCTAAGTCCATGATGAGGACATGAGCGACAAGTTTCTTTGAATCGCTCCCAAGCTTCATACAAAGATTCTTCGTCCCTTTGCTTAAAACCCGTGATTTGAGCTCTTAGCATGTTAGTCTTTTCCGGAGGGTAGAATTTTTTGTAGAAAGCTAGAGCCAACTTCTTCCAAGAGTCAATTCCAAGAGCTGCCTTATCAAGGCTCTTCAACCATTGTTTCGCGGTACCAATTAGAGAAAAAGGAAATAAGACCCATCGAATTTGGTCTTGAGTCACTCCGGTTTGTGAAATCGCATCACAATAGTCACAAAAAGTCTCCATGTGGGAATGAGGGTCTTCACTAGGCATCCCCCCAAATTGGCTTCTTTCGACTAATTGGATAAATGCGGATTTTGCAATAAAATTTCCGGTTAAGTGTTGTGGTGTGGGAGTACCATTGGGTAGGTTCTCCTCGGTTGGTACGGAATGTGATGAAAACTTAGGCATTGTGGGGTGATTGTGTGGTTGATTTTGTATTGGGTTCTCCTCACCTTCTCTTGCAAAAGGGTTGATGAACTAAATAGTATTTGGTTGAATATCTACAACCTCACCAATACCTCTCAAAGTATTTATATCAAGTCTTCTATTGGTTTTCAAAGTCCTTTCAATTTCGTGATCAATGGGTAACAAGTTACCTTGTGATCTTCTAGACATGCAAAATATCAAACAACTCGAAAACAATTAGAACAAACCTTGAGGAGTTTTACTTCCCCAAGGCAAACAAAGACACAACTAATAACAATCAAAGAAAATTAAATCAAATTAACACCGTCCCCGGCAACGGCGCCATTTTTGGTCGGTCCGCTTTGAGCTTAGATTTCGGTTACTTGTCGTTAGGAGCACCTAGACCAAAACAATATTTATAACTTCACAAGCAACTCTACTACTAGTAAAGAGGCAAGTAGAGGTCGGATCCAAAGGGACGGGTATTGATGTAGGATTTTCGATTGCAAGTAGTGGTGTCTAGGGGTGTCACAATTTGGGTTGAGATAAGAAGATCACTAAACTAAATAACAATAAAAGTAAACAAGCAAGATGACTAAAATGAGATGTAAACAATTTATTAAAAGCACTAGGGTGTCATGGGTTCATAGGGGATTCATGGAAATTGATCATACAAATATATTCTCAAATTATAAGCAAGCAATTATTGTTGGGATAGGATCGAGTTGGTTTATATCTTACAATCCTAGGAAGGTTTGGGTCCCGGAGCCGAATCGATTAGATTGTACAACACCTACAAGTCGACTTAATCCTCCCTACTCAAATATATGCATGGTCTAATGAGACTCGAGTTGGTTTATGTCTTACAAGTCTCATTGAAAAGGTAAGTGATGGGTAAAAAAAATGCAAGGATTCATAGGCTCGCATTTCATCAAACATAACATGTGCATAAGTTGAGATCATAACAAGCAAGCAAATAAATTATGTGAACATATTAGATTAAGCATTAATCATCCCCATGTTGGTTTCCCCTAATTCCCCATTAACCCTAGTTAAGGAAACTACTCACTCATTATCAAGTTTAACATGTTAACAAGGTTGTCAATCATATTAACAAAGCAAAACATGATGAATAAATGAAGATGATTAACAATAATTAAAAAGGGATTAAGAGAATTATACCTAATGATGATTCCAAAATAATAATGCAAAGAATAATAGAAGTACTTGATGATTGATGGAAGGTTGTCAATCTCCCAATAAACCCAAATAATCTTCAATTACCCAA
Organism: Silene latifolia; assembly: GCF_048544455.1. Lineage (NCBI taxonomy): Eukaryota > Viridiplantae > Streptophyta > Magnoliopsida > Caryophyllales > Caryophyllaceae > Silene > Silene latifolia. The sequence continues at coordinate 90,047,794 of NC_133532.1, read as the reverse complement.
AATAAAAGATGAACAATAGAGAAATTAAGGAAATGAGATTTGTATTAATACTTGATTAGAAGTTGATTACAAGATTAAAGAGAGATTAGAATAATATAAACTACACTAAAGATTGATAAGAAGAACATGATAATCTAATTAGACTAATGGGGTATTTATAGTGGGGATTAGGTGCACAAATTAGGGTTACTAAGGACTTAAATGACGATTAAGTCCTTGAGGAATCGCTCCTCTCAAGAAAAGATGCAGGTCTCCTTTTAGCTAGTCTTTCAAAAATATGCGCATCTCGAATGGAGAAGGAAGAGGACGTGTTGCACTGGAGGACAATACGAGCATCCAAAAGGTTGGGACGAGCGGATTGTATAGCTTCTGGACAAGCGGCCTGACAGCTTGGACGAGCGGCCTGTGGAGCTTCTGGACGAGCGTCCCGATAGGTGAGACGCTCGGATCTTTGCCATTTCTTCTTTTCTTCTTCCAACAATCCTCCTGGATTTTGTCGGGGATGCAAGGATCTTCTTCATCATTGCCCATCTACTACATTATGTACAAAGGCCTTCTAGTCTTGTCTTCTCTTTGATGCTTGGTCATTAGATTTGATCAATTTAGCTCTATTTTGCCATGAAAATGAAAGGTTTGCACTCCTCTCCTACCAAGGAAACAAAACCTCAAAGAATATGCAAAACAAAGGACTAAAGATAGTAAATGACCCAAATATGCACTAAAAAGCATAGGAACGAGGCTAATTCGGGGACTAAATATGCTCAAATATTGATCACATCAGAAGCAACATGTTAGTGGCTATTGTTTTGTTATTTCTTGTTGCGGGTATCTTATGTCATTGTTTAGTTCACCGGTGGTTGTAATTAATGCATGGGGTGGTACGATTTATACAAGTCTTGATGTTATGTCCATAAATTAAAAATCCTAAATCAAATAGTTTCAGCTAACGTAATGTTTGACGGTTGTAACTCTTGTTGCATGCTGGTATGGTTATACATACATACATACATACATACATATATATATATATATATATATATATATATATATATATATATATATATATATATATATATCATGTGAATAATTCTTGCCATGTTTGATAGTCGGTGAGAAATGCTCGGTGATGTTGTTCAAGTTGGTAATGGTTACATGTCTATCTACCATGTGAGTCATGTTTACGTAATGTCAAGAAAGTGTCGTGGCTGTCATGAGTCGAATGTGTATATTGGTTAATTTGTACAATTTTCGGTGATATTTATATAATTTTGTATACTATATCAAACCGCCTTAGATGTGTGAGGTACAATGGTTATAAATTTGTTGCATAATTTCTATGATCGTATGATAAATTAATAGATGACTTGTGTGTTAGCTGATAATGGTATATCTTGTGGTGTGAGACACGATTTCAGTGATTTTAAATTTAATCAAGTTAGTGTGTGTAATGTCAAAAGTATGAGTCAAGGTTGCCTTGTGGTTATGAGTAATGTTAGTATGGTATAATATGTATCGGTTTGAGGGACGGGGAAGTTGTTGGATGGTGAACTTCGGGGACGAAGTTCCTTTTAAGAGGGGAAGAGTAATATCGCAAAGGAAAATGACGTAATTATAACAATTTTACAGTATTTTTGGTGGTATTTTAAAGTATGTGGGTGTTTGTTTGAATAGTTTATAGTGGTTATTGTGTAATTGAGTAAGAGTTTATAATTGTTGAATGAAATAGCATGTTGTATACTTTATGTTCGGCAATTATTCGTTATGTTGGCTTGAGAATTAGATGTTGTTAGTAATAGTGGAGTTGTCTTTAGCAGAACTGTGTTGTGTGGTTAAAGTAATATAGTGGAATGAAATATGTGTAGTATGAATCAGTAGCATGTGTTGTTGTGAATCCATGGTAGGACCGTTGTTTTGTATGTTTGTAATTGGTAATTGCTGACTGGTGATGAATGAAAGTATAGTTTGATGTTTGTATTGGTGTACGTTTGAATAATAGTATGTAGAGAGTGCAGGTGATAGTTGAGTTAGTCGTTCGTGTGATTGGTATGTGTTCAGTAATTCAAAAGGAAGTTGGTGATTAGCTGAGAGCCGTGTGGTGTATTGTGTGCTAAGGTGGACGATGATGATGTCTGATGAACATACATAGTAGGGTGGTATTTCTTAAACGATAATGTTGACCTGTGTCGGGTAAACGGTGGTGTTTATCTTGGTTCCTTTATCATGTGTTGCGGGAGAGGATGAGTCGAACTTCGGGGACGAAGTTTTTTTTAAGGGGGGGATACTGTAATACCTGTCCTTTTAGGGACCCGTTGACCGACCTTAGACACCGATCTTGACCTTGGGGAAACCCCAAGAGGGATGGCTTGTGTCGTGATAAGCTTTGAGTGTGTGGTAATCGATCTAGTCGAGGCTACTCAATCGAGTAGCTCGGGAGCTCTGATACGTGCATTTTATATAGTCTTTTTGGCCTATTTATGCACGTATTTCTATGCTATTATCGTAGTTATATGCTACGAAATGCCCCGAATATGCTACTTTGGGTTATTTTGTCTTATTTGCAGGAATGAACCAGAAAGTAGTGAAATCGAGCCATTTATCGTCCGTTTTGCATGCATTTGGAGGAAGAATGAATTTGGAGCGGAATTAAAGCTGTCTTGGGATGCGTGAAGTTGTTTCGGGAGCTAAAAGGACAAGTCAAAGTCAAACTAACGAGATTTTGTAGCTGCTGAAGTCAAGATTCACTCGATCGAGTATTTTACTAGTCGATCGAGTGATTTTAGGTCAATTAATAAGTCGATCGAGTAGATTTTCTGGTCGATCGACCAGTTGCTTATTAGTGTTTACTCGATCGAGTAAGACTTTTAGTCGATCGAGTAGTTTGAGCCAGGATTTGCTCGATCGAGTAGTTTAAAACCACTCGATCGAGTGGATTCACTATCGGGCTTGGGCTTTTTAGTTTATTTCCGTCAATTAGGTTAAATAATTCCTATTTTCTTATAAATAGGAAGGTAGGATGTCATCTGTAACTCTCTCAGACACCACACACGTTACTTTTACTGTTATGGTTACTTTGTTCCTCCTTAATTCCGGATTTATCTCTGTAATTCATTCTTTCCCTTACTCTTATTTTAATGCTTACTTCTTCTTTATTTCTTGTTCTTGCTTATTTAATTATGTCTAGCTAATTCCCTTAATATGTTAGGACTAGGGAAACCGTGGTAGTAATACGTTAGGATCGACATGATTAGATTAGTTTTGCGACAAGAATTGTATTAAGCAATATAACTGTGGTTAGGTTGAATGAATGCATGCAGGAGACCGATTTATTTAGTTACCCCCGACCTGGATCGAAAGATTGGAAGGGAAGGCTTGCTTAATTACAATAGGTGATACCTAATTTGGGCGAAAGCTAAGTTAGGGAGACCCTAGGGCGATTAGAGACCGAAAGGGTATAATCGTAGGTTTAAGGACCGAAAGGTGATGACCTCGCTCTTCTTATCAATAATATAATCGACTCAGTTGACCCGATAGTGTAGCTGCCACGGTAGACCGATTCCTAGCATATTTCTCTCTTTTATCTGATTTACCCTTGTACTTCTTCATTATTTTCTCTTATTCAATTCCCTCTTGCTTAAATCCCTTAGTCTAGTCAAAACATTTCAAACCCCCAATTGTGACATTAGACAGACAGAATAGACAAGTGAATAGTGACCGCCTCCCTGTGGAGATCGACCCTACTTATCGCTAGCTTCTGTTAGTTATATTTAGGTATTTATTTTTGGTACATAACGACCGTATCAAATTTTGGCGCCGTTGCCGGGGAGGCAACTATTTATTTATTTGTTTAATTCTGTCTATTTTTAGCCTCAAGGGATTTTTCCCTTGAGGCCGTTATAATCTTTTCTTTAGTGCTGTTTTGATAGGCGTTACAGGTTCTACCTAGACAGTTCTAGGTGAAAGATTGTCAAAGGGAAGGTTTGAGTACCTTTGACCCATCACCTATGTCCCATTATATGGCACAACAGGTGATTTACTGCGGGAGATGTTGTTGTGCTGAGCACAATGCAGCCCTTTGCATGGCAGAAACTGACGAGGTCCTCGAGTTCAGGCTTTGGGGACGAGCTAGCCATGCCTCTATAGTTGTGCCGCCACATCCACTCTATCAATGGCCACCGCAACAAGACCCTCCTGATATACAGAAAGAAGAGATTGCGGAGCTGAAGTCTTTATTGGAGACACTTGCATTCCAAGTGCAAGAAGATGATAGACGCACTTGTGCGCGATTTGATAAGCTCGAGTCTGAAATTGCTCAGTTAGCAGCTGAGTCGGATAGTTGGCAACCAGAAGAGGTGTACTGTACCGAGAGCGGTTTTTCCCATGAAGAAACTGTGTTGCCCAATGCTGAGGATGATTTTTATGACTCGGACGACGAATTTCTATCATATTTTAATAGTTTACGCGATGATTTCAGCACTGTACAGGAAGAATCACTCGAGCGAGTGACTTATAATAGTCGATCGAGTGAATTTCCAGAAAAACCGTTCGATCGAGTAGTTTAAACAACTCGATCGAGTGAAAATCAGGAAGGAAGTGGTCGATCGAGTAACAATTCTACTCGATCGACTGAATTGGCCAGCGAGAGCATTGATTCGTCATGTGGGTTCGTTTTAGACGACGATTTTGATGATGATAATGGTTACGGTGAGTCTCCCCTTTTCAAAGCCGAGTTGGATGCACTTGAGGCTGAGATTTACGGGATGAAATCCACTGAGGAGGTTGACGAAGAAGCAGCTGAGTCGGTAATTGCTCCTAGCACGGAAGAGGTAATAAATTCTTTTATCTATGATTCCATCGTTGAGAGCAACCAACCGGAGGTAGTTAACGATAATTCCATTATTGTTTGTTTGAATAATATAATGCCTCATACTACTCATGCTTCGTATTTCAATAATATACCCTCTCCCAGTTGGTTAATTAATTTAACTGTCTTTCACCGTACTTGTCATGTCAAAATTGCTAATCTGAATCGGGACCTTAATTTATTGTCTATTGCTCCCGCGCTCCTCTATTTTGTGGATAAATTTAGGAGCTCTCATAGGAAATTTGTTAGGCTTAAATGTTTACATACTTTTATTTCCTATGCTTGTATTCCACTTTGGTGCTACTTATGCTTTTGTGTAGCACATGCGCAGATGTATGATCTCATGCTGCGCGCTTTGAGCTGTTTTGATTATGACTAATTAGAGAGGCTCGAAGAAAAGAAGGTCGAGCTGGGACCTGACTAAAGCTAGCGCTACCCGGAAGGCAATCCGGAGATCTATTTTTATTGTTTTGCAATTTATTTCAGTTTTTAGTTGTAATAAATGGTCTTCGTACCATAAACTTTTTCAGTGGAGCTTGTTTTTGTTAGTTTGCGGGCTGTTTTCATTACGTTTTGCAGGAACACACTGAGGATCACTAGATCGAGTACTTTTTGTACTCGATCGAGCACTTTTGCTGCTAAATCCTCTCGATCGAGCATTTCTTTTACTCGATCGAGCACCTGCAAAGAGAGAACTACTCGATCGACCTAATTTCCTTTCGATCGAGCAGTTTTAGATGCCCAGTTCACTCGATCGACCACTGTTCGACTGCCATCGAGTGTTATTGACTTGGATTAGCTTCTTGTGACGATGTTTCGGAGCTATTAGTGACCTCCCACGTTGCTAGCTGGTTTGGGGAGGTCCCTTATTCGCGTATTCTTGTGAGCTTTCCGTATTTACTCTCTTTCTCTTTCAGCTTTCATTTCCTTTCCATGTTTTGGTACAATGGGGGCATTGTACGGTTTGGTTTGGGGAGGTTATGCATCCATATCTGTGGCTGCATCTTATTTTTATTGCATTTCTGTTATCACGTTTAATTTCAGTATGCATTGTTGTTTATTTCAAAAATTAAAAATCTCATAAAAATTCAAAAATTTCAAAAATTCAAAAAAAAAATTTCATGTTTATTTTTGCATATAGGTTGAGTCGGAACGGTTGATTTCAATGATGATATTGCACTACTTTTGTCTTTTTGCTTAAGCCTTGCATTGAACTATTCTCTTTTAGCATTGTCGTATTGCATATCTACGAGTTAATGTTAAAATTTAGCTGAACAAATAGACTTGACCTGAAATTTTGACAACCTACTTATAATTTCTAAGGAATTAGAGCCGTATAAACTGGTGTCATTTATGACCAGTTTCATGTAGGATTGTGAGTAGTTACTCCTTGCATAACATGTATCATCGATTTGCACAAATATGAAATTCAATTGCTTTTTGCTTGCATACATTCGGATTAGTGGTTGGTGTCACATGCAGGGAGGTGCTTACAATTTCCCCTTTCTTTCATTTTTACCCATTTAACTCCACATTAGCCAAATTTGCCTGTTGACCCTTAGCTACATTCCAAATTTAGCCTGCCTTGTCAAGGTAGTTTAGTGTATGTTTTGCGGTATATATTTCATTGTGCCAAGTTTGGTTCGTATTCTGTTGATTCGGAGTTGGTAATCTAAGAAGAAAGGGAGGATGACGGAAAAAAGACGTGAAAAGAAAAAAAGGAATGAAAAATGAAAAAAAAAACAGAAAAAACGTGAAGAAAAGAAAAGAAGAAACCGAGAAAATAGAAAGAAAAATCAAAAGAAAAAAAAATGTTGTTTGATGAGACGGTTTCTGCTCCTATGTTTTATCTATATCATTTGAGGAGTAAGTTCAGTTCGGTTTGGTGAGTTTTGTGCCAAATGAAGGGCATATGCGCTTAATTCATAATTGAGTTGGAAATGGATGTTGTTATATGGTTCTGTTTAGGTACTAGCTTGATCACCTATACCTCCACATTCCCATAAATGTTTTGCCTTTTCTTACCCATTGCCTCACTTTACCATATTTTTGTAAGCCCTCGGCTGTGATAGGACCTTGTTTGGTTGGAATGTGTGTACGGTAGCTAGAATTGTCTATCATATTAGTTGCATGCATGTCTATGTGGGTCGTGGTTTAGGTGAGCGACTATTTTTCTTTCTTTCTTACATATATATGTTCACCCTTTGCTTCATGAGAGAAGAGTGACCCGTGAGAGTCCATTATTAAAGGTCTTGCAAGGTCGACGGTTCAGCTATTTTATAAACATCTTACAACTCGTTTGCATTTGACTGTTTGCTATAAGTGTTAGTTGCTTGCATTAAATTGGTTTGAGTGGGCATTTGTAGCTAGCTCTGAGTTATCTTTTCCGTTCCATTAGTTTGCATTTAGTTTACTCGAGGACGAGTAAAGGTTTGGTTTGGGGAGATTTGATACGTGCATTTTATATAGTCTTTTTGGCCTATTTATGCACGTATTTCTATGCTATTATCGTAGTTATATGCTACGAAATGCCCCGAATATGCTACTTTGGGTTATTTTGTCTTATTTGCAGGAATGAACCAGAAAGTAGTGAAATGGAGCCATTTATCGTCCGTTTTGCATGCATTTGGAGGAAGAGTGAATTTGGAGCAGAATTAAAGTTGTCTTGGGATGCGTGAAGCTGTTTTGGGAGCTAAAAGGACAAGTCAAAGTCAAACTAACGAGATTTTGTAGCTGCTGAAGTCAAGATTCACTCGATCGAGTACTTTACTAGTCGATCGAGTGATTTTAGGTCAATTAATAAGTCGATCGAGTAGATTTTCTGGTCGATCGACCAGTTGCTTATTAGTGTTTACTCGATCGAGTAAGACTTTTAGTCGATCGAGTAGTTTGAGCCAGGATTTGCTCGATCGAGTAGTTTAAAACCACTCGATCGAGTGGATTCACTATCGGGCTTGGGCTTTTTAGTTTATTTCCGTCATTTAGGTTAAATAATTCCTATTTTCTTATAAATAGGAAGGTAGGATGTCATCTGTAACTCTCTCAGACACCACACACGTTACTTTTACTGTTATGGTTACTTTGTTCCTCCTTAATTCCGGATTTATCTCTGTAATTCATTCTTTCCCTTACTCTTATTTTAATGCTTACTTCTTCTTTATTTCTTGTTCTTGCTTATTTAATTATGTCTAGCTAATTCCCTTAATATGTTAGGACTAGGAAAACCGTGGTAGTAATACGTTAGGATCGACATGATTAGATTAGTTTTGCGACAAGAATTGTATTAAGCAATATAACTGTGGTTAGGTTGAATGAATGCATGCAGGAGACCGATTTATTTAGTTACCCCCGACCTGGATCGAAAGATTGGAAGGGAAGGCTTGCTTAATTACAATAGATGATACCTAATTAGGGCGAAAGTTAAGTTAGGGAGACCCTAGGGCGATTAGAGACCGAAAGGGTATAATCGTAGGTTTAAGGACCGAAAGGTGATGACCTCGCTCTTCTTATCAATAATATAATCGACTCAGTTGACCCGATAGTGTAGCTGCCCCGGTAGACCGATTCCTAGTATATTTCTCTCTTTTATCTGATTTACCCTTGTACTTCTTCATTATTTTCTCTTATTCAATTCCCTCTTGCTTAAATCCCTTAGTCTAGTCAAAACATTTCAAACCCCCAATTGTGACATTAGACAGACAGAATAGACAAGTGAATAGTGACCGCCTCCCTATGGAGATCGACCCTACTCATCGCTAGCTTCTATTAGTTATATTTAGGTATTTATTTTTGGTACATAACGACCGTATCAAGCTCGATCGAGTAGGGGTCACTCGATCGAGTAAGTTAGTTACTCGATCGAGTAACAGGTTTGCAGCGGGGAATTATAAATCGTGATTCGTGAAACCTCCAATCATTTCCGCACCTCATTTTCTAAACCTAGATGTCGTCACTCTTCCTTCTCCTTCACCATAGTCCTTGCCTTGAGGTCCTTGAGGATGCCTACACCATGGGATGAGATGCTTGAGTCGGGTAGCGGTCTTGATGACGGTTTGCTATGCGTAGGTATGTCATCGTCATCATCATTGTCATTGTTGTTTATAGTTAGGTTTGCAGTGGTAGTGATAGATGTTTGTACTGTTTGTATAGGTGTGTTGCGTGGTTGATTGATATCTTTTGGTCGGACGTGGAATCGCAGCGGTTGGCTAAAGGTAGGTTCACCTACTCAGTACTGTTGGTCGTCTAGAGTGCCTTTTGATGTGGTTTGGTTGTTTTAGTGTCTGTGTGGTTGATCGATTGTGATAACTGGTTGTTGTTGCGTTGTTTCATTTATCGTTGTTGTGGTGCAGCTGATTGTGATTGTTTGTCTATGGTTCTCGAGGTGCGTCCTCGTCTGAGTGAAGTCACTTGCGGGAGTGGCTTCACGCCCGTTGTTCGCCCTCCGTGGAACCCGCCACGGGAGGGGATGTGCACATTAATGGACATGGGTTTATCGCTCGGTATGATGAGCGGGGATTTAGTGGGTACGGTTGCGGTCCTCCACTGGCAGGGCTGGTCCAGGCGAGAATCGGTGTTGGCCTGGCGACTTTGAAGTAAAATGTGATAGAGTTGATGGAATGATGTTGCGTTGTGATTTAGAATATACCTTTATTTTTTATTTTATTTAAGAAATATGATAGAGTAGTTATTAGGATGGGAGTTAGGCATTAAAAAATTAATGCAGCGCCAAAAATTTATACTTTTGCGCCTAATTAATTTCGATAAAGGGCTACGGTCGATAAATAACCGTTGCCTTATGTGACACCCTCATATACTCAGGAGCCTTAACAAGACCTTCCATAGCATATAAGGGCGTCACCATCTCGGTTGCCCGAGGACAGTAATAATCAAGTGTCGATAAAAGAACAATTAAGTTACATTATAGTGATTAACAAAACTAAAAGTACATGTATATAAAGGTACAACTCAAACTACTGTCAACTATGTGGACTACTTCTGTCGTAACTCATGAAAAACTCATCCCGCCAAGCACCCAGCTAACATCCAGATCACAACCTGTTAAGACTGACTGCTCACCATAAGGGATCACGGTAGACACAACAGAAACAAACAACAAGACAAAACCACATAAAGTCAGTAACTGAAGAAACACACCAACAACCACAGACACAACAGAACATACACACATCACCTCCAACCAATCACCGTCACTGATTATTGCCAACTGATTGTCGCCAACACCAGCCTCCTTACGCTCACGCTGCAGCCAACACCACCGACATACTCAAAAATCCGGGTAATCAATTCTGATATTTTTTTCTGAACAAATCAATGTTTTAGGGTTATGATTATATATTCTTTTCCTGAACAAATCAATATATTTATTTAATTTTTAATTAATTTGATTTAGGGTCAGTATTATACCAAATTTAGGATTTTTCTTTTGGATTTAGGGTTATGATTATATGAAATCAATTTGTATTGTTTTTCTTTTGGATTTAGGGCAAGCTTATTTTGGTCTATTGTGAGTATATTCTGGTCCATTGATATACGAAATTCAGTTTTTTTAATCATTATAAAGCATAGGAATAATTGTTTTTTAAATCATCTTAATCACCTTTGGTTCTAGTGCTGGAATTTGGGGATTCTAGTACAATAGGTTAGGGTTGGGATTTTTTAATATCGTAATCGAATATTTTAGTTTAGGATTAGAAGTATACGAGTAGGTACAAATGAATATCGTGTTGTTGACTAACTAACAAACAGAGTATAAAAGTGTTTAGTTTAGGATTAGAAGTATACGAGTCCTGTCAAATGAATATCGTCCAATAGGTTAGACTTTTTTGCCGAGTTAGTGGTTGGTGAAAATGGCATTGGTGACGATGTGTCTGGTTCCGGTGCCAATGCAGGCGGTAATGCTTGTAAAGCAGGTATGGAAAGTAATCTTGCAGAATAAATGTGCACAAACACAGATTACTTTCGCTTTATAGATTACTTTCCACAAAAATCCTAGGTAGACTGAGATGAAAAGAGTGCAAATTTTATTCGATAACATACCCATTTGCTTCTTAACACCTTCGAGTACTTTAATCGCATCACCATTTTCTCCTCTTCAAACAACCCTCATATTTTCACCCTTTATATTAATTTAATTGGAAATTAATAAAGAAACAATTTTTTTTTAACATTTCTTTCAATTTAATTTCTGGATTTCTGGGTTTTTTTCCTGTAAATTGGGTAGTCCTTAGTTTTGTGTTCAAGAGATGTGTTTACTAACATCATCAGGAACAAAAACAACACGGTCATACCGTCGATGTAGTCTTTAATTGTCATTGTTGTAGTCTTTGATTGTTTTGGTGATGCGAGTCTTCTTGACGGGCCAAAACTTCATCAGAAAGGTTATAGAAAAATATTCAAAACAACACGGTCATGCGTCACGAACACACGGATTTCTGGTTTTTTTTCATGTAAATTGGGTAGTCTTTAATTTTAATCGTCATTGTTGTTGCTTCTAGCTTGAGTTTCGATGACCATCATCGTCGATGAATATGGATTATCTTAAGTTAAATTAAAGTTTGGATTATTACGAGAATATGACTATTAGTTTGCATTATTCCCATAAAATAATCCTTACTTAAATGACTTACTTTGAATTATGGGGTTTGATTGCAGTTATATCAAATCAAATCCCCTCTCTGCCTCTCTTCACTTTTTATTTTTCACACATATCTCTACTAAATAGGTATATTAAATGCAATTGATGTTTCATTCAACGAAACATATGCCTCTCTTCAAATTAAGGACATGGGAAAATATGTACTGTAGATATATTAAGGACATGGCAAAATAAGCACTATACTAACTCTTATTTACAACATTGATGTACGATTGATATTGAATGCATGAACCTTTCACTGAAAAGGAAAAAATCAAGATATGGAAGTCATACAAAATATTAGCAATAATAGCTCTTCCATTTATAAACTACTGACCTTAATGGGTTTTATAATTTATAGTTTACTAAACACATCAATGTTGGGACAAGTTTGGTAACGAGGGTCGCTTTTTCTTAGCTCCTTTGTGTTAGTCATTTAGACCATGTTAATACTCATCTTATGATATTAAAATTACAAATTAATTTAATATGGTCTAAATCTACATGCATGCAAATAAAAATATAAAAAAAATGGTATAAAACCATCTTAAGACAAAAATCCTTACAATAGTTTAAGGCAAGTAAGGGCACTACAAAGGTCTCCTACCTTTGTAGTTCTTGAGCTATAGGAATATGGATGATCCTCCAAATACACCACAATTACCAAAATAGGTAATCTCCTTTGGATGCACCCAAGATTAAACCCAAAAATCCTAATAATTACTAACTAGATAATTAGTAGGATAACCTTGTATACTATGTAATATTATTACACTAATAATATTAGTTTATGTATATTATAGTTTTGTGAATCATTTTTTATGATGATCAACAATTTGATCAAGTTTTTGATGAGAAAATATGAAGAAAATAAGTTTTTTTTTTCTTTCTCTTTTTCTGTTCAATATGGCACGACCAATGGTCTATTTTGAGGTTTTTTTGGTCTCCAAAATCATCATCTAATGAGTGTAAATAGTGGGGTATTTATAGAGAACAAAATGTAAAGAAATGAGTTAAACATTTCTTAGTGGGTTATGCCACAAGTAATAACACTTATCTTATATAAGTGTCAACCCACATGTAATATTTTGGTCCATTTCGATTTCCAACATTTGTCCCACAAATGCTTATAAGTCTTATATTTAATTATCTTACAAAATTAAATATTAATTTAATTATTTAACAGTTAAATAATACAAATTAACCACTAATGATTACTTAACTATTAAGTAATCATGAGACCATTTTATCAACATATATTGTGTCAATACTACCCCATTTAGCTAATTTTACAACCTCTTGTAAATTAAAATAGCTAATTATCTTTACCTCAAAACTTATACATATATCGTATAAATTTAATTAATTAACAATTAATTAATAAATTCTAATTTAAATTTATTAATTAATTATCACATAATTAAATAATAAATCCTCTTGGCCCGAGTTCGTAACCCGTCATCAAATAATACATTCACACGACTTATTAAAAGTCAATTAATACAAGGAATTAATTATATCGTATCTCATACAAATAATTAATTTATCCAATTCGGGCATCATCCTATAGGTGTGACCTAAAGGGATCAGCTGATCACCGCCGTCACACGACAGTAATGTCAAACTCTAGTCAGCCAATCATTACCGATTAACGATGACCAGCTGACAAATAAATAAATAAATCCCTGATATTCCTTTTACGAGATTTATTATGTAAACGCACTTATTGTGGAGGACACTACTCCAACAATCTCCCACTTGTCCAACACAAGTGTGCGTTACCAATTCTCTTGTCCAATAATATCTCCCACTCAATGCAAGATGTCTTTCAGGTCGTTCTTGCACGTGATCATATCATAAAGTGGTTTCCTCGATCAGGAGAATGACTGTTTGACCAGATAATCTACTATAGATCGCATCCGAGCATGGCCACGCATTCACAGTCATCTCTCCTCGAGTGACCTTGAGATAAAATATGACTTAAAAGAACAATAATGTTGACCTATTTTCTTCATTCGATACAGATCACAATGACCTAGTAAATGCTCATCGGCCTCCTTTTACGGTGGGACCTAGAACAAAAACCAAAGCCACCGGAAAACCGTACCAACTCCGACAAATAGTCACCAGTCTAAAGAATTGACTCGAAGGAATAAATAGAAATCCTCGCCACGACCTAGCAACAAAAGGACTCTACAAACGGTCACTGTCCGACAAATTGTCTCACAATCTGCCTATGTAATCGACCAGCCATCACTATGACCATATGACAGTCGAACCTGTCATCCATCGCCTTACAATCTAGTCACTCCGAGACGTCACCTCATTAAGTAACTAGGGACAAAATACAATGTCAATCCAGTTCACTTTAATAGAGTTCGACATTGTCACTACAATCTATTTGGATAAAACAAAGTATATAAAATTCAGACATAAAACTGAATATGACTATAAATGCAACTTATCATATATGAAATAATAAATACAATATTTTGATTATTACATATCATATAATTTACAACAGTTCTGGCATTCGTCTCAACCCCATCGAAACTACATGACTATCATGTTTAGCTTGAGACAAAGGTTTGGTTAAAGGATCAGCGATGTTGTCAGCTGTCCCAACCTTACAAACTGTAATTTCTTTCCTTTCGATTAAATCTCTAATTACATGAAATTTCCTAAGTACATGTCTAGATTTGTTGCTAGACTTGGGCTCTTTTGCTTGAAAAATTGCCCCACTGTTATCACAATACAAAGTGATAGGATCCTCGGCGGTCGGAACTACTTTCAATCCCTCTAAATATTGCATAATCCAAACAGCTTCCTTTGCAGCTTCGGAGGCTGCAATGTACTCAGCTTCCGTTGTAGAATCAGCAGTCACAGACTCTTTGAAACTTCTCCAGCAAACCGCCCCTCCGTTCAACAAAAAGACAAAACCAGCCTGGGATTTCAAATCATCCCTATCGGTTTGAAGCGGCATCCGTATAACCTCTTATACGTAATTCAGATTCTCCTACAAACACTAAGAATGAATCTTTAGTCCTTCTCAAGTACTTTAGAATATTCTTGACGGCTATCCAGTGACTCTCACCTGGAGTTTTCTGAAAAGGACTCGTCATACTCAAAGCATACGAGACGTTAGGACGAGAACACATCATAGCATACATGATCGATCTAACAGCGGAAGCATAGGGAATCGATTTCATGCGTTCAATATCCTTAGGCTCAGTAGGACACTGTGACTTACTCAAAGTGATCCCACTGCCCATAGGTAGAAAACCTCTCTTGGAGTTTTTATTATTGAATCGGTCAAGAATCTTATCGATATAGGCTTCTTGACTCAATGCTAATATCCTTTTGGATCTATTCCTATAGATCCGGATACCCAAGATGCGCCGAGCTTCTCCCAAATCTTTCATTTGGAAGTGATTTCCCAACCACTTCTTAACAGAAGCAAGCATATCAACATCATTCCCAATGAGTAATATGTCGTCCACATAAAGAAGTAAGAAAACAACTTTACTCCCACTAAACTTCATGTATAAACATGGTTCCTCAACACTTCGAGAAAAACCATTCTGTTTAATAACATGATCAAAACGATGATTCCAACTCCTTGACGCTTGCTTAAGACCATAAATGGATCTCTTAAATTTGCATACTTTGTTAGGATTTTTAGGATCCACAAAACCCTCAGGTTGTGTCATGAACACTTCCTCTTCCAGAAACCCGTTCAGGAAAGCGGTTTTGACATCCATTTGCCATATCTCAAAATCATGAAATGCAGCAATCGCTAACATTATCCGAACAGATCTAAGCATAGCAACTGGTGCAAAAGTTTCATCATAGTGTAAACCATGAACCTGAGTGAAACCTTTTGCAACCAATCTAGCTTTGTAGACATCTTTATGTCCATCCATACCGATTTTAATCTTGAATATCCACTTACACTGAAGAGGTCGAACATCTTTAGGTAAGTCAACCAGTCCCATACCTGATTATCGTACATGGAATCCATTTCGGATTGCATGGCCTCGAGCCATAGCTTAGAGTCAGAACTCATAATAGCTGCTTTATAGGTCTTCGGTTCATCACTTTCTAAAAGTAAAACCTCATGGTCACCATCTTCCTCGATAATACCAAGGTATCTATCAGGCTGGCGACTAACCCTTTCTGACCTCCTAGGTTCGGAGGGAACAATAAGCGATTCGGACGTAGAAGGAACATCTTCCTGTATTGTCAAATCAGTTTGTGACTCTTGACCTTCGTCAAGTTCAAATTTTCTCCCACTCTGTCTTCTAGAAATAAACTCTTTTTCTAGAAAGACAGTTTCACGAGCCACAAACACTTTGTTCTCGTTACTATTGTAGAAGTAATATCCACAAGTTTCCTTAGGGTAGCCTACAAAAATACACTTTTCAGAAAGAGGTGCAAGCTTATCGTCAGACTTGCTCTTGACATAAGCATCACAACCCCATACTTTCATGTATCGCAGATTCGGGACTTTCCCTTTCCATATCTCATATGGAGTTTTGTCAGTTGCTTTAGTGGGACTTTTATTAAGTGATTGTATAGCAGATAAAATGGCAAAACCCCATAATGACTTAGGTAACTCTGTTTGACTCATCATCGATCGAACCATATCTAATAAAGTTCGATTCCTCCTTTCAGCCACACCATTTAATTGTGGTGTGCCAGGAGGAGTTAAGCGAGATACAATACCGCGAGTTTTTTAAGGTGATCTTTAAAGTCATTGCTTAAATATTCCCCACCACGATCTGATCGTAATGATTTAATCTTCTTATTTAATTGGTTTTCTACTTCATTCTGAAACTCTTTGAACTTATCAAAAGCTTCACTTTTATACCTCATTAAGTAGATATACCCATATCTACTCATGTCATCGGTAAAAGTAATGAAATAGTCACAATTACCTCTAGCAGTGACTGTCATTGGGCCACATACATCGGTATGTATTAAACCCAATAACTCACTAGCTCGAGATCCTTTTCCTAGAAAAGGTGAACGAGTCATCTTGCCAAGAAGACAAGATTCGCATGTACCAAATGATTCGAAATCAAAAGGTTTAATTACACCAGTCGACACTAGTCTTTTAATGCGCTTCTCGTTGATGTGTCCTAATCGACAATGCCATAAATAAGATTGATCAGGATCACCTGTTTTGAGTCTTTTATTATCTAAATGATAAACATCGTTGCAAGTATGTAGAATATAAATACCATTGATTGAAATAGCTTGACTATATACAATCCCATTAAGGGAAAAAGTACAACACTTGTCTTTAATTACAAAGGAAAACCCTTCTTTGTCTAACACAAATACGGATATTATATTTCTAGATAGCGTTGGTACAAAATAACAATTATTAAGATGTAACTCCAACCCCGAAGTTAAACTAAGTACATAAGTTCCTCTTTTGAGACGGCAAACTACTTTAGACCCGTTTCCCATTCGGAGATCGACATCACCCTTGTTTAGCTTTCTTATGCTTTTTAGGCCCTGCAAATGATTACACAAGTGAGAACCACAACCAGTATCTAATACCCAAGTTGTATTTGAAGCATAATTTATGTCTATCATAAAAGATTCAGTTGAGAAATTACATGTCGGCTTCACACTGCCAGCTTTTATGTCATCCAGGTACTTTGTACAATTACGTCTCCAATGTCCCTTGTTATTACAATAATTACAAGTATATTTAAGAGGATTGCCCTTTATAGGTTTTGGCTTGGTAGAGCAATTCGCAATTGCTTTACCTTTGCCCTCCACCTGAAAAGGCTTCTTACTTGCGTTCCTCTTAAACTGCTTCTTCCCCTTCACGTTAATCGCAGGCACATCTTTCCTTGTACTCCTACTCAATCCCATGTCCTTCTTTGCTTGTACAAGCAGAGAATGGAGCTCATGTAAACTCTTTCTCATGTTTGTCATATTATAATTTACCCTAAATTGGGTAAATCCTTTGACGTGAGAGAGAGAGAGTGGAGCACTGGGTCCACCACTAGTTCGTCGGGGATTTTACATCCCAACTCCTCTAAAGTTTCCACGTACTCAATCATTTTAAGTACGTGTGAACTTACAGGTTGACCATCTTTGAGGTTAGCCTCAAAGAAACGAATAGCGGTGTCATACTGAATTATTCTCGGGGCTTGAAAAAACATAGTAGAAAGCCTCGAGAATACTTCATGTGCATCGCGAAATTTGACACATTGCCTTTGTAAAGCAGGATCCATTGAAAAAATCAAAACATTTTTTATTGCAGCGGATTCCTTTTGATAATTTGAAAAAGCCTCCCTTACATCGGCAGTGGCCCTAGTACTAGGCGAAGGGGGAGAGGGATCGACAAGGTAGCGTAATTTGCCATCACCTGCGGCAGCTAATCGAAGTTGTTCCTCCCAATCTTTAAAATTACTACCGTCAGCTTTTAAAACATATTTGTCCATAAAAGAACGTAGCCATGAATCTCTAGTTATGGTGATGGTTTCACTAGTATAAGTCATCGTGATTACTATAAAGGAAATAAAGGAAAGATTAACATTTATCGTCTAGAAATATTTAACTTATGAATCTATTTAACAAGTTCCCATTTATATAATGATCTCCCACTGAATTATATAAATGAATCCAAGATCCAATTTTATATAAACACGGGCACAGTGGACCGATTCAACCAACATTTATATAAATTTGGTGAGTCAACAACTTTGACTGATTCTACTACTAGAACTATTGGTTGACGGATTTTCTTAAAATCTATCTTTTAGCCCCAGAATAAATATGGGCACGGTGGACCGATTCAACCCATATTTATCCCGTTGAGTCCAACCAATTTTCACGCGTAATAACTTTTATTACCCTACTTACCCAACGTAAAAAGAGTGTATCTCGGTGATCCGGACCTACCTCTAATGAAGAAGGGATTCATAGGTGCTATTATTTGGTAAGGCTTAATCTCAATTTTAAACAAATGTGAGAGATCTTATCAAATTAATTGTCTATCACTTTTAAGTGAACTAAATTGGTGAATGCTAGACAATTAAATCGATAACAACAAAAATAAAACATGTAGTGACGATTTGGCATGAATGCATAAAAGAATTAAAACAAACAAGTCCTAATATGGCCACCTAGTTAATCTAATTAACTAAAATTATTACACTTCGGAAACCAACTCCTTGGTCCCTTGAGTCTTCATAAATTGGCCTCCTTCTTTAGGATTTTGAACGCCTTTCCAAAAACACCGTCTTCATGAAAACTCCGTCTTTAGATGCTTCATCTAATTACTAATAATTAAATTACATAACAATACCCTATTATACAATTTGTAATAAAATTAAAATAAAACTATTAATTAATTACAAATTAGGCGATACGAAATCGCAATTAATTACAAAACAAGTCGATATTCCCTTACATTACGGGAAATACCAACTTCTACCTATGGCCATATTAGGAAAAATTACATTATTATAATGCAAAAAAAAAACATTCATCCAAATGAATAATAAAATGCATTATGGAAAATGACATGCCAAATCGTCTGACTTACCAACAACGATCATTTGAGCTTGCTTTGACGGAATTTTTACCAATAAAAATTCATAATCAATTCTTAAAACAATTTTAAGACATACTCATCATACTAATCTGGTCATATATCAAAATAATTATTCTCAACAATTATCTTGAATTTATATGGGAATTAAAACACAATTATGACAAAAATGATATAATAATTCACAATTATCATACAAAAATTCCATTTAATTTAAAAATTTATGGAAAAATAAATTTCAAATCCATGAACATTCTGGTCTTACACCAAAAATGCCATGCAAGTGAAAATTTTTTTGTTTTTAAAATTTATTTAAAACGATTTCACAATTTAATCGGTAAAGCGACAATTTTTACGATTTAATTCTAAATCAAACCATAAAAATTGAAATGACATAAAATAAAATTTTGTACATTTTGGAACAATTTCCAGGAGCTAAAAATTCAGAAATTTTGAGCCCTAAAATTAAATCAATATTTATTTACAAAATAACCATTATTTACCAATTTTTATCAAATAAAAATCAATAAACTATCTAAATTAATCACATTAATCAAAAGTATCTACTTATATCATAAATAGAATATGCATGTGGTTATTTCTAAATAAATATGCATAAAATTAACATGCAATCAATTTTAATTAACTCTTAATTAATTTTAATGCATTTTTACTCAATTTTATGCCATTTTAAGTTATAAAAAGTGGAAAAATTAAACAAAAATTAAATTTTCATCCCATATCTTCCTAAGACCATATTATTTACATGCAAGACCATATTATGTGATAAAACTAATTTTAGTAACATAATATCAATTTTATTAATTTATCTCATAAATTACTAAAATCGTCTTAAGACAACATGCATGTATTTAACAATGCTCTGATACCACTTGTTACTCATTTAGACCATGTTAATACTCATCTTATGATATTAAAATTACAAATTAATTTAATATGGTCTAAATCTACATGCATGCAAATAAAAATATAAAAAAATGGTATAAAACCATCTTAAGACAAAAATCCTTACAATGGTTTAAGGCAAGTAAGGGCACTACAAAGGTCTCCTACCTTTGTAGTTCTTGAGCTATAGGAATATGGATGATCCTCCAAATACACCACAATTACCAAAATAGGTAATCTCCTTTGGATGCACCCAAGATTAAACCCAAAAATCCTAATAATTACTAACTAGATAATTAGTAGGATAACTTTGTATACTATGTAATATTATTACACTAATAATATTAGTTTATGTATATTATAGTTTTGTGAATTAGTTTTGAGGATGATCAACAATTTGATCAAGTTTTTGATGAGAAAATATGAAGAAAATAAGGTTTTTTTCTTTTCTTTTTCATTCAATATGGCACGACCAAGGGTCTATTTTGAGGTTTTTTTGGTCTCCAAAATCATCATCTAATGAGTGTAAATAGTGGGGTATTTATAGAGAACAAATGTAAAGAAATGAGTTAAACATTTCTTAGTGGGTTATGCCACATGTAATAACACTTATCTTATACAAGTGTCAACCCACATGTAATATTTTGGTCCATTTCGATTTCTGACATTTGTTCCACAAATGCTTATAAGTCTTATATTTAATTATCTTACATAATTAAATATTAATTTAATTATTTAACAGTTAAATAATACAAATTAACCACTAATGATTACTTAACTATTAAGTAATCACGAGACCATTTTATCAACATATATTGTGTCAATACTACCCCATTTAGCTAATTTTACAACCTCTTGTAAATTAAAATAGCTAATTATCTTTACCTCAAAATTTATACATATATCGTATAAATTTAATTAATTAACAATTAATTAATAAATTCTAATTTATATTTATTAATTAATTATCACATAATTAAATAATAAATCCTCTTGGCCCGAGTTCGTAACCCGTCATCAAATAATACATTCACACGACTTATTAAAAGTCAATTAATACAAGGAATTAATTATATCGTATCTCATACAAATAATTAATTTATCCAATTTGGGCATCATCCTATAGGTGTGACCTAAAGGGATTAGCCGATCCGCCGTCACACGACAAAGTAATGTCAAACTCTAGTCGCCCAATCATTACCGATTAACGATGACCAGCTGACAAATAAATAAATAAATCCCTGATATTCCTTTTACGAGATTTATTATGTAAACGCACTTATTGTGGACGACACTACTCCAACACTTTGTTCCTCTTATTTCTCTCTGAAAAACTAGTTTCTGTTTTGTGGTTGCATGTTTTGTTTTTTTTGAGTTGACTCATCAACCTCATTATATAAATTTTGTCTTTGCGATCGTCGACGTTGTTTGATATATGTTGTAGAGTTTTCTTTGCTTATTTTTAATTACTGTACTTGGTAAGAATCCCTTGTGTTTTTTCAAGTGTGTTTTCTGATCATCTTATTATCTGATTGTCTTTTTACTTTTCTTAGTTTTTTTTTAACTTCACAACTTGTATTTACATGAAATTCTATGAGGAAGGGGCAATCAAGTTTCACAGTTTTCTCAATTAACCAGTTCTTGTGAAAAGATGGATCAAATTAACAATTAACAGTGAAAATTAGCTTTATGTGCTCAAATTAATCTTTTAGTGCCGCAGTTAATAAACCTGGTTGTCTCTACGTTATTAGTTGATTAAATATTTTTTTCCTTGTTGTTTTTAGAGATGGACCGAAGTTAGATGTATAATATGAAACGCTCTACTCCCGAATTTAGGATTTTAGTGAAGGAGATATTTGTAAAATGTGCCGCTGAGAATGCAATTAAAAAAAGAGAGACACACATATTATGCCCTTGTAGTGACTGTGAAAATTTAAAGAAAGTTTTAACTCCTAATATATGTGATGAGCACTTAGTTTTACGTGGGTTTATGAGAGACTACACACGTTGGATATTTCATGGAGAGTCAATTGTTTCCACTCAAACTGAAGTGGGTGGAGAAAAGACAGTAGCATATGTTATTGATGATGAAGATATTCAAAGGGATCGGATAGATGACTTGATTGAGGATGTGCAAGTTAATTTTGAGGATGACCAAAAAGTATTAGAGAGTTTGCTTAGTGATGCGGAGAAACCTTTGTATCCTAACTGCAACAAATTTATTCGATTGTCTGCAGTTATGAATTTAATGTCTTTAAAAGTGGAAAATAGGTGGAGTGATAAGAGTTTTACATCATTATTAGAACTCTTAAATGACATACTTCCGGAAGATCACGTTCTTCCGAGATCGACTTATGAGGCTAAGAAAATCATGTGTCCTATAGGTTGTGACTATGAAAAAATTCATGCATGTCCAAAAGACTGCATTTTGTACCGCAAAGAATATAAGAATTTGCACGAGTGTCCAAAATGCGGTACATCGGGATATCGATTAAAGGATAAGGATGTTGATTGTGCACAAAAGAAAGGCTCTCCTGCAAAAGTGGTTTGGTATTTACCCATAATACCAAGATTTAAACGATTATTTGCCAATCTAATTGAGGCGAGGAACTTATGGTGGCATGCGGACATGAGAAAAAAGGATAGTAAACTTAGACATCCAGCAGATGCGCCTCAGTGGAGAACTATTGATAGAATGTTTCCAGAATTTGGTGATGAAGCTAAAAATTTACGACTTGGCCTTTGTACCGATGGGATGAACTCGTTCTCTTCTTTGAGTAGTGAACATAACACGTGGCCTATCCTTCTTTGTGTTTATAACTTGCCCCCTTACTTCTGTATGAAGTGCAAATACTTGATGTTGTCATTTCTTATCCAAGGACCAAAGCAAAAGGGCAATGATATAGATGTATATCTAGAACCCCTCATTGATGATTTGAAATTATTGTGGAATGAAGGAGTAAAGGTGTATGATGCAGTTGCCAAACAAGATTTTACCTTGCGTGCTATGTTATTAGGTACCATAAATGATTTTCCTGCATATGGCAATTTGTCTGGCTATTCAGTGAAAGGGAAAAAGGCATGTCCAATATGTGATGAAGGTACCGTAGCTCCTCAGCTCACTTATAGTTGCAAGAATGTTTATACTGGTCATCGAAGATTTTTGTCTCGATATCACCCTTATCGTAGGATGAAGAAGGCATTCAATGTAGAGAAAGAGAGTAGAATGGCACCTATTCCACTAGAGGGAGATGAAGTATATGAACAAGTCAAAGATATTAATGTTGTTTTTGGAAAGCCCAACAAATTTGAAAAGAATGCTAAATATAAGAAGAAGTCTATAATGTGGAATCTTCCATATTGGCAATACATATCAGTGAGACATTGTATAGACATCATGCATGTAGAAAAGAATGTCACCGAAAGTCTTATCGGGATTCTGCTCAACATTCCCGGAAAGACTAAAGATGGTTACAAGGCGAGGAAGGACATTGAAGAAATGGGAACAAGGAATGAGCTAGCACCGCAAGAGAAAGGGAAACGTGTATATCTTCCTCCCGCTTGCTATACATTATCTAAGAATGAGAAATCGATTGTAGTGAGTGTCTTTGTGGCATTAAGGTACCACATGGATATTGTTCAAATATGAAAAATCTTGTTTCCATGAAATATTTGCGGTTGATTGGATTAAAGTCTCATGATAATCATGTGCTAATGCAACAATTTTTACCTGTGGCGATTCGATCTGTTTTACCAAAGCATGTGAGATTAGTTATTACCAGGTTGTGATTTTTCTTTAATGCAATGTATAGCAAGGTGATTGATCCTGACAGACTAGACAATAAGCTGCAAGCTGATATTGTTGAAACCTTGTGTCAATTGGAGATGTATTTCCCCCCTTCTTTCTTTGATATTTCGGTGCATTTGGTTGTTCATTTGGTTAGAGAGGCTAAACTTTTGGGTCCTGTACAATTAAGAGATATGTATGCCTTTGAGCGATACATGGGAGTTTTGAAAGGGTACACTACCAATAGATAAAGGCCTGATGCTAGTATTGTCGAAGGATATATAGCGGCATAGGTTATAAGATTTTGCATCGACTATCTTGTTGGTGTGCAATCGTTTGGGCTACCGAAGTCTCGACATTAAGGGAGGCTTGATGGTAAAGGTACTATCGGAGCAAAATGGGTATCACTTAATTCCAAAGAGCTTAATGATGCTCACTTTCTTGTCTTACAACATCTTACAGAAGCTAATCCTTACATAGAGGAGCACATGAGAATATTGAAGTCAAAATACCCTCTAAAAAAATGACAAGTGGTTGGTTGAAGAGCACAACAGGTCTTTTGTGAAATGGTTTAGGGTTAAAGTACTTGGTGAGTTATCGTGTACACCCAATGCTGATGTTTGTGACACTGTTAAATGGTTAGCTTATGGGCCCAATAACGAAGTAAAATCATATGAAGGCTATGATATTAATTAATGGGTATTGTTTTTATACCGAACGTCAAGATAACAAGAGTACAATGCGGAATAGTGGAGTTACTTTAGTAGCTTCTTCTACTGAATTTAGCAGTGGTACACCTACTTGTAATCAAATGTCATATTATGGGATCATTGAGGACATATGGGAACTTCAGTATACAACATTCACGATTCCATTATTTAAATGCAAATGGGCAGAAAATAAGAAAGGTGTTCGTGTAGACGAGTATGGCTTCACACTGGTTGATTTTAGTAGGCGAGGTTACAAGAATGAGCCTCTTATAATGGCTTCGCAGGCAAAACAAGTGTTCTATATTTCGGATCCATCAAACGATAAATGATGTGTTTTCCTTCAAGGCAAGAGACGTATTCTGGGAGTGGATGATGTAGTGGACGAGGAAAAATATGACGAATTTGATGGTATTCCTCCATTTTCGGAAGGTCTGCCTTCAATGCCCATTGAAGATAACTTGGAAACTAATTATGTACGGGTTGATCACAATGAGGGCACTTGGGAAGATAGATATCAAACAAGACATTAATATTATGGTTATTAAAGATAAAATGATTGATAGTGATATGGTTTTTAAAACTATAATGTGTTTAACTATAATATGTTCAGGTTTTATTACTTTATATTGTTTATTTATTTTTTTATTCGCTTAATTCTTAATTCTTTGCACAACCAGGTCAGGTCAGGTTGTCACTCAGGTTTTCACTGTGTCAATCCAAAACCGTGTTCCTTATACTCCAAAACATTGACTATATTTTACTTTATAGGTTTTGTACGATGGAGGATCATGATGGTTCAAGTGGAGATAAGAGAAATGATAATGTAGGTGGAGATAAGACAAAGAAGCGAACTCGAGGACCACTAATTTAAAGGATGAGGAGGATAAAGGTCCATTTCTTCTACAGTGGGATAAAGCTGGTTTTTCAACGGGGCAATACGCTTCTAAATTTGCAAGCTATTGTGGTAAGAAGGTTCGATGTCAAGTGAACATCAACTTGGACGACTGGGATAAAGATGTAGAAGTTGGTACTAAAGATTTGATATAGAAAGATATTTCGGTACGAATTATGTTCATGTCTTTTATTAGCTATTATTTTTGTTGTAATGGTGTCAGTACCATAGTATCAGATTACTGAAAATGAGCATATCACTGCCACTTGAATTCCTTGCAAGTAGTCTCTTGAATAATATTTTATTAAGTCTTGAATCATTTATGAAGCAACTCTCTCTATTACACATTTTTTAGTCTGAATCTGAATCACTTCATGCTTAGTTGAACAGGTCATCCTAGATTTACCAATACAAGAATCTGAATGTGCATTGGTTGGGAAGTACTGAATGGATATGTGACGTGTCCAATAGACTTTTCTGAAATGACCTCATTGACCCTACGCATATTTGGACACACGATATTGGTGAGACTGACTCAATATGTTTTAATGACTTAATTGAAGTACATCGAAATGATGTGTCCTGTTCTAGATGCAAACGAACTTAGAAAGTTAAAATAACTTGACCTTAACTGACCTTAATGCGAATTCTCTGTCCAAATGCGGGTTACAAGTAATGTATTGTTGAGTTTGCCATGTACTGTTGGCAAAATATACTTCTTCCGGTAAACTGATTGTTATAGTGTGAGTCTAAAAGGGCAGCTGTGTTTAAATTCTGAAGCAAGTAATGGTTTGGTCACAACTTATGAGGTCATCTTACAATTTCTTTATCGCAGGCAAAATATTTAGTCAATGAGGCACACAAGAAGGACGTACTAATCTCTTGTGGAGAAAAGTGGAGAGATTTCAAGGGTGAGTTGTCTAAGAAGTACATTCGAAATAAACATCCAAAATATGACTCCCCGGCTGATTGTTATAGTTTCATTGAGCCTGCTGATTGGGAGAAATTTAAAGCTTACCGAGAATCAGATGAATTTAAGGTGATAATTGCATACTTATTTTTCTTTTTCAGGTAATTATCATCTGAAATAGTTCCGTTATTCTTATTTTAAATTTGTTTCTACTTTATTTTCTTTCAATGCAGGAGAAGAGTAAAAAAGCCGTCGAAAGTGTAAAGCATAATGAGCATCCTCATGTAATGGGTAGACGGGGATACAATCAAAAGATTCCTGAGTGGATAGGTTCATCTTCAAATTCTGATGAAGTTACTGATCATAGTTGGTATTGGATAAAGGGAAGGACTAAGTCATCAGATGGGGAAATTCCAAATGAGAAGATTAAAAAAGTTCAAGAAGAAATGATACATACTTGATACTTAACTGTGTTGAAATGACCTTTTTTAATCAGTTTATGATGAGCACATTCTTGTAGTCACAAATGATTCAACCTTCACTAACAACTTCTTCCATTGACTTGATTTGTTAATTACAATCCTTCATGTTATTTTTTTTAATAATCATTTAGGTTGAATGGCGAAAAAGGTAAAGTCGGTAGAATTTCTTCCTCATAGGTATGATGATGTCTTGTCATGTAGCCTAAAAAAGAAGGAACATTCTGGCCGAGTGAGAGGTTTCCCTGACGAAGTTACTATCAAGGATGTGTTTGGTACATCACATCGAACTTCTCATAAAGATGTGGGGATTTCTAATCAACAAGTAGCCGAAATAACTGAAAGAGTACTGGATGATACTATAAAGTCTTTAAGCTCTCTAATTCGACAGGAGGCTCGACAAGAGGCTATGGTTATGTTGAAGCTAATGGGCTTAAAAGTACCAGAAGATATGGATGAACTCCAAGGTATTTGTCATTCGGCGAACCCGGAGAAAAGCATAGGGATGAGCAAAGAAACACAACTAAACCCAAATCCTACTGAAATTAAGGTTTGTAAGTGTAGTTGTTTCTCAAAGATTGTATTGATTATTGATTATTGATTATAGCACCCCATCAGCTTGCTGTAATAGTAATGGTCATAGTTATGGTAAGATTTTTTTTATGTTGCTGCAATTTGCCTTTGTGGCAGTGAGAATGAGCAATATTATCAATTAAGACATGTAGACATGTCACTGATGCGACCGGTCGATCGTCCTAGCTTCCACTCATTTGATTGTTGTATGCTAGGGGTTCAAATGGAAACTAAATATGGGTAAATTTATGGAAGTGTAGAGCGTTTGACAATAGTGAATTTGTGGGATTTCTGTTGCTTAAGGTGGGTGGTGTTCGTATCATGTAAAAGGTGACGGTAATCAAACGACCCTACTGAAGTAGCCTGACAAAGTTATCATATTTCTATTTTTTTACCTTTATTGGACAGAGATCACTGGTTTCTAGCAATTATTTGTCCGTTGATTCATGAGCCTTATTTATGTGATCCAAAGGCAACGTCAAAGCGAGATGTCTCTTTTAAGCACTTGATACAGATGTAAGTATTTGCATATTATCTTTTTTTTTTGCTAAGATGTGTCATTGTTCAGTGATGAACGGTTCTAGTTTGATGAAGAATTTTGCATGTACTGGTAGGTAGTATGCATAATTATGGTGTTAGAAAAGAGCGATACTCGTGAGTAGAAAAGATAATGGTTGGTGTCTTTGCGAGAGGTGGAATCATTTCATCGGAAATTAAAACTTAGGGTGCGTGGGGTTTGCTTAGGAGTATATTTCATCAAACTCTAAGAACGTAAAAGATTCAAAATACTTGGTCAGTTTTTTTTTTTATTTTAGGTTGATGATTGAAAAAAAGAATGAGATGAACGGGTGATAATGACTAATGACTAACAATTACTTCAATATCATTTTTCAGGTGCATTAAAAAATATTATTTGGGTAACATTTGAGTTAAATGTAATAAACCTAGATATTGGTATATAACGAAACTGGACATAACCAATTAAGCGTAAGAATAACAACTCAAATAGTATAACTGAGTGCGATGTTGTAGTATACTTCGTAAATCATTGTCATTTGAATCATCTTTTACAAGATTAACATCCAACTCTGCGAATGCTTTTGAGTTTCATTTTTTTACGTAGTGCTGAATGGTAGGCTAGCCAAATGATATTTGCATATTATCTTAAGTGAAAAAAATTTGCACTAACATTAATTTTAAGCGATACTAATACTTTTTTTTTTATATTTTTTTCTTTCAAAGCGCAGTGCATTTCGATCTTTTAGGGCGCAGGCAGGTTCCACATTGAAATCAGGCTTATCAATGAAATGGAGTAACATTGTTGTAAGTCCATATCAATTTATAAATCATTCGTCTTGGCCCTGATTCTAGTTAAATACGTTCTTGTTGTTGGTAGTTTGTTTGCTTATGTTGATTTTGGTTATGTTTAATTTTTTTTAAATGCATGGTTTCGGTACAGTGTCATCAACAAAATGGAAACACTGAGTCTGGCTACTATGTGATGCGGTACATGTTAGATATAGTGAGACGTTACCAGTACATTAAAGATCATAAGAATTTATTTTTCATTCTATCTAGCTACTAGTCAAAATGTAGGATTAAAATGTTGAACTTTTGTTTTTTGGGTTCTAATAAGTACTTTGATTTTCTGGTAGTGGTTTGGATCAAAAGCTTCCTATACAATTGAAGAGATCAACGAGGTTCGAGACTTATGGGCTACTTATTTTATGGACAAAAATCATTATTGGTTGTTTTGAAGTTGTACCGGATAATGGCACAAGAATTACTCTTGTACGGTTATTTTTTTGGAATTGTAGCGGATGATGGCACAAGAATTACTCTTGTACGGTTATTTTTTTTTTGGAATTGTAACGGATAATGTATGCATCATGCATTATGAATATTGTCTAGGCTATTGGATTGATTTTAAGTTGCATGAAGATTAGCATATTGCAATATGACCATCTATAATTTATAAAATGCTACAAACGGCCAGCATTTTTTTTTTTAAAAAAAATATGATTTACGGCCGCGGTTAACAGATATAAACGTTGCTTTATATCACCATATGGCTACGGCTATAAGGAAATGACCGTAGCTTTTAATCCACATATAGCTACGGTTTACATTAGTAACCGTAGCCAAAACCTTCATATAGCTACGGTTTATAATCAGTAACCGTAGCCAAAACCAACATTTGGCTACGGCTAATGACCGTAGCCGTTGGTGCTTGATCTAAAGCAACGCCCTGATTTACTACGGTTGTGGAGCTGTAGCCAAAAGTGCTTTTTAACCGTAGCCAGAAGCAATTTCTGTACTAGTGGTGTTTTCTTATCTTAATTATGCAGTGAACTGATCCCGTTTATGTTATACAAAACTGTGGTGATCCATTCGGTGATGGTGAGCTGTTGATTGACATGTGATGATTTATGATAGCTGCGGGCTCGAGGAAGGGAGTGTCATCACCTAAAGTCTTAGCTTCCGCTGTTATGAGTCTTTTGATACTTTTTCAGCTGTAGTTGGTTTACATTTCTTTATACTTTGGTTTTGGATTTTTGAGACATGTAATAAGTTAAATTTATACTTTAATAATTGTTCTTTGATGGTTTCTGTGATATACTGCCTCGGGTAACCGAGATGGTAGCACCATTATATGCTAGGCTGATCCTTTGTAAGGCACCTTGGTATATAGGGGTGTTACAAAGTGGTATCAGAGCGACGATTTTGGAACCTAAAACCAATTAACCAAATGAACATAGGGAGTCTAATTAAAATGGACTCGGGTAGGAGTTGTTTGGAGCTACCGCAAAGGCTTGGGAGACGTTCTAAAGTCGTATTTTGGCCCTTACAACTTTGAGCCGGTCACTATGGGAGTCTTTGGGGAATCGTTACATGCGTTATATATATGTTTCTTGTGAGATTGTTAGATGGATTGAAAGCCTATGATTTTATGAATAGAGATTATTGTGGATGATATGAAGCATGTTGAATGTTATTACTTGCCTTTTGGTTGATATAACATGTTTAAGAGTAATATATGTACGAATACTTGCGTTTTAAGTTGAAGGGTAGATCATTTGGCATGATTCGGCCGAGCAGGGTGGGTGCTCGACCGAGTAGGGGATACTCGGCCGACTAACAAGGAACTCGACCGAGTGTGGGTACATGGGTTTTGAACAGTATCTACTGGTTGTGACTCGGCCGAGTAAGAGGGGTACTCGACAGAGTGGGACGTACTTGACCGAGTATCTTGTGTACTCGACCGAGTATGCTTTATGTGTTTTGGAGTTCACCTACTGGAGTAGGATACTCGGCCGAGTAGTCTCATTACTCGACCGAGTAGTCCTTACTCGACTTCCAGGTACTCGGTCGAGTTCTTCTTTGGCGGATGTTTTGTTTATTTTGAGCCGTAGGCTATGTGCTTACGCTTATCTTGGTCATATCAGCTCAAAATGCCGCCAAAGAGATCAGCCGCGTACATTCAGGCATCAGACATGACTCTAGATGAGGTTGCCATAATGATTGAGCAGCAAGACACGCTCATGGAGGCACTCAAGAACGTAGGGAAAGGGGAAGAGAAACTAGTGGATGCATCCCGGTTGAGCACCACTATTTCTCGCTTCAATCCCACTACTTATAAAGGCACTGGTGAGCCAAAGCTGCTTGATAATTGGGATCGAGAGTTGGAGAGTGTGTTAGAGGTAGTTAAGTGCCCGGAAGAGATGATGGTAGAGCGGGCTGCGTTCTACCTAAGGGGTAAGGCCGGGGTTTGGTGGCAGGATAAGAGGGAAAAGGCTCGTGCTTACTACAGGAATTTGGGTCAAACTGTTATTCCATGGGATAGATTCAAGAGTGCTATGAGAGATCAATTTGTGTCGGAGCTCATTCGCCATATGTTGAGAGCCGAGTTTGATTCCTTTTCCATGGCTGATAGTATGACTGTCACCGAGTACTATCACCGGTTTATCGAGCTGCCGCGGTACACGGAGGATATGCAACTGAGTCAACGGAGCTTGGCTCTTCGTTTTGAGAAGAGGTTAACACCGAGGATCACGGATAGGCTACCAGCTGGGGTACTCACGAATGTGAAAGAGGTCTATGCAAGGGCGGGGCACGCTGAGAGACTAGTGGACTTGGCCAAGGAGGCTAAGGAAAAGGGTGCTGAAAAGAGGAAGGCTGAAAGTGAGGGTGACAGTTAGTCGGGCCACAAGAGGAGCAACTATAATCAAGCTAGGACCTTTTTTGGAAGCTCTAACTATGGAGGGGGATCTCGAACCTGAGGAAGAGGAGGCGGTCGGAGTACTAGTGGTAACGCTAACCTTACGTGCTTTAACTGTGGTGGTACGGGTCACAAGAGGTATGAGTGTACAAGCGCTGCAAGAGGAGGAGGAGGTTTTTCGAGGTCATACCAAGGGAACTTTTCGCATGCTCCAAGTCAGAGGTTGGTTAGTAATAGGCCAGCTGGGTCGTGGAGCAACCATGGAGGCCAGAACAACAACAATTGCGGCTACAACCGCAATAATGGAGGCTCCTACCAGCGTCCAAACAATACTGTGATGTAGAACTTGGCTGCCAAACCTACCACTTCAGCAACTACGGTCCAGGATGGAGGCCAGAAGAATAGCGGGAAGCTTTTTATGATGGGCAAGCAGGAAGTTGAGGATGATCCTCATGTTGTTACTGGTACTTTCCTTATTCATAACACGCCGTCTTTCATTCTGTTTGATTCAGGGGTAACCCACTCTTTTGTGTCTAGGAGTCATGCCTTAGCTATGGGTTTGGGAGAGTATGAGTTGGTAAAAGATAACGTGTTTATACCTTCGGGAGTGTTAGAGTCATGTTCTAAGTTATATAAAGGGGTGTCCATGGACACCCCTTTATATAACTTAGAACATGAGTGTTTTCTAAGATCAGCTGAGTGGCGCAGGAGTGTTTTCTAAGATTGATTTGAGGTTGGGTTATCACTAGTTGAGGATAGCAGATGAGGATATTCCAAAGACAGCTTTTCGGTCGCGGTATGGTCACTATGAGTATGTGGTGATGCCTTTTGGGTTGACTAATGCACCAGCGGTATTCATGTATCTTATGAACCGAATCTTCAGCCCGTTCTTGGATAGGTTTGTGGTCATCTTTATTGATGACATCTTGGTCTACTCTAAGACTAAGGAGGAGCACGAGGAGCACCTAATTTTAGTACTGTAGACCCTGCGAGATAATCAGTTGTATGCCAAGCTATCTAAGTGCGAGTTATGGTTAGAGAAAGTGGCTTTTCTGGGCAGGTGATCTCGAGAGATGGAGTAGTTGTGGATTCTAGTAAGATTGAGGCAGTGTCAAACTGGGATGCACCGAAGAATGTTGCTGAGATCTGGAGTTTCTTGGGTTTAGCTGGCTACTATATGAGGTTTGTGAAAGATTTCTCTAAGATCGCCAGGCCTATGACAGCTTTGATGAGGAAAGAGACCAGATTTCGTTAGGATGAGAGTTGTGAAACGGCGTTCCAAACCTTGAAAGAGCATTTGACCACAGCTCCCATCCTATCTCTACCTGAGGGAAATGAGAACTTTGAGGTATATATCGATGCTTCAAAAAATGGGTAAGGTTGTATCTTGATGCAGAATGAGAAAGTTATCGCTTATGCTTCGAGGCAGCTGAAGCCGTACGAGGAGAACTATCCTACTTATGATTTGGAACTGGGTGCAGTGGATTTTGCTCTAAAGATTTGGCGACACTCTCTCTATGGGGCGACCTTGAAGGTGTTTTCGGATCATAAGAGCCTGAGGTACATCTACACACGGAAAGAGTTGAACATGTGTCAGAGGCGATGGATGGAGTTGATTGGAGACTATGATATGGAGATCATCTATCATGGGGGGAAGGCTAATGTGGTGGCAGATGCTTTGAGTAGAAAGAGTGTGCATTTGTTATGCACGGCCATGTCTTTGATGAAGCTGAGGGATGAGATGACTAAGATGGGAGTCTATATGATTCGAAAGGGTGATGCCATCAGTGACTTGACTATCGAGCCTGATTTATATGATGACATAAAGAGGAAACAGGAACTTGATCCCAAGATTCAAGAGTGAAAGTCAAGGGTTGAGAGTGGCACAGTTTCGAGGTTTTCTATCCACACATATGGGAGTGTTCGTTTTGATGGGAGATGGTGTGTACCTAGTGACATTGACTTGAAGAAGTTGATCATGACAGAGGCTTATTACACTCCTTCTTCCGTACATCCGGGTGGTGATAAGCTTTATAAGGATTTAAAAAAGACGTTTTGATGGCCTAATATGAAGAAAGATGTTGCTAAGTTCGTGGCTAGGTGTTTAACTTGTCAAAGGATAAATGGAGAACAACGAAGACCACAACGTAAGATTCAGTCACTTGAGGTGCCGAAACGGAAATGGGAGTCGATCTCTATGGACTTCATCATGGGGTTACCAAGGACTCAGCAACGTAACAATATGATTTGGGTGATCGTCGACCATTTAACAAAGTCAGCTCACTTTATTCCAATGAAAGACACTTGGACTAAGATTCAGCTAGCTTTGGGGTACAGGAATCATGTGGTTCGCTTACATGGGATACCAAAGGATATAGTGTCGGATCGGGATGCGAGGTTCATATCACGGTTTTGGCAAGAGTTGCAGGAGTTAATGGGAACTACCTTAAAGATGAGTACAACATTTCATCCTGCGACAGATGGTTAGACTGAAAGGACTATCAAAACCTTAGAGGACATGTTACGAGCTTGTGCTATGGAATTTGGTGGAAGTTGGGAGGATAGGCTGGACTTGATCGAGTTTTCATACAACAACAACTATCACTCTAGCACTAGGATGACACCTTTTAAGGCTTTGTATGGCAAGAAGTGCGGGAGTCCGGTGTGTTGGGATGATAGTGCTGAGGTTGTGGTTTTTGGGCCACAGATGGTACAGGACATGATTGAGCAGGTACACTTGATTCACCAAAAGATTAAAGCAGCTCAAGATAGGCAAAAGAGTTACGCGGATTTGCATCGCAGGGACATTGAATTTGCGGTAGGTGATAAGGTTCTCTTAAAAGTGTCACCTATGCGAGAAGTGATGAGGTTTGGCAAGCGAGGGAAGTTGAGTCAGAAGTTCATCGGTCCTTATGATATTTTAGACCGGATAGGTGAAGTAGCTTATCGGCTAGCTTTACCACCATTATGACACCCCCATATACCGAGGAGCCTTAACTAGACCTTCCTTAGCATATAAGGGCATCACCATCTCGGTTGCCCGAGGTAACTAATCATCAAAAGTCGATAAAAGAACAATTACAGTTATATTATAAGTGTTACATCTAAACTATTAAATGAAAGATACAACTCGTCAACTATATACTACTTTCGTCATTACTCTTGAGGACTCATCCCAACCAGGACTCCAGCTAGCATCTAAGACAGCACCTGCTAAGACGGACTGCTCACCATAAGGGATCACGGCAGACACAACAAAACAAACAAGACAGCCACACAAGGTCAGTAACTGAGGTAAGACACAACACACAGTACCAACATATTACAAACACAACCAAACACACACACACAGTCACAACCACTCCAACCAATCACCGTCACCGACTGTCCAATGGACCAGCCCTGCCAATGGGGGACCGCAGCCGTTCCCACCTAAGCCCCGCTCATCATACCGAGCGATAACCTTGTCCCATTGATGTGCACATCCCCTCCCGTGGCGGGTTCCGTGAAGGGCGAAACTAGGGCGTGAAGCCACTCCCATAAATGACTCCACTCAGCCGAGGACGCACCTCGAGAACCACAGACAATCAGTCACAAACAGCTGTATCACAACAACAACAGCGACAACAACAACAACCACAATAACGACAACAACAACAACCAACAACAGTAACCGACACTCTAACAACCAACAGAGACTGAGTAGGCGAACCTACCTTTAACCAAAAGCAGCGATTCCTCGATCAACCATACGACATCAATCAAGCAAGCAATCCCTATACAAACAACATACAAGCCTATTACTACCAGAACAACCATACAAGGGACAACATAGACAAAGATGATGACGATGACATACCTACGCATCTCACAACGGCGTTAAGACCGCTACCCGACTCAAGCAATCCACTCCTATGGCACAAATGCCCTCAAAGGCTCCCATGGGATGTTCTATGGTGAAGAGAAGAGGAAGAGACGACATCTAAGTTTTGGGAAAGAGGCGGAAATGATTTGCGGTTTTAACAAAACACGATTATAAACCCCCGCTGAAAAGACGCTACTTGAGCGAGTAACCCACTTACTCGATTGAGTGGCCCCTACTCGACCGAGTACCCAAGCTACTCGATCGAGTAGCCTCTACTCTATCGAGTACCACTCACTTCTAAAGGCAATCAAGGCACAAGGTAACTCCGTCACGCATCACTAAGGACTATTGCCTGCCCTCAAAGGTCGGTCAACGCTGGTCAACGGGTCCCTAAAAGGGCGGGTATTACAGTCTTCCCCCCTTAAAAAGAACTTCGTCCCCGAAGTTCAACTCACCCTTCCCCAGAGCACAAGACACGGAAACAAGGTCGACACCACCGTTCTTCCGCCATAGGTCACTACTCTCTAGAAGTACTATCCCACCATGTCATCATCATCGACTGTCTAATACCATATACATAAATTTCTACGAATCACAACGTTAACTACCAATTTCACCATATGTACTAACACAACTAACGACCACACTACTACTCCGAACTTTTAGCCACGCAGCCAAGGGACTATACTCCCACTAATCCATGATTACCAACACAAAACATGTCGCATAACACAAACATGTTACCCAACGATCCTATTACAATGCATGACTCAAAGCTGTACTACAACGTTACCGTTCCTGACATACTTATCTCTCTATGACCGTCTTTTCATAGCAAATTACTCAACTTTACTTAATCATACAAATTACTCATCAAACAATGAAAACAACTATAACTTCATGCTAGAATTATAACAGAGATAATAGCGAGCATTATAAACAAACAACCAAATTAGTATAGTATACAATAAAATTATTATAATATTGGCCTTTTTATTTCGCGACATTACTCTTCCCCCCTAACAGGAACTTCGTCCTCGAAGTTCACCATCAAATAAATCTTCTAACACAAATTGCACCTTGTCGGCATTACTCATTGATCACGACTAACATAGCCTTATATATACATATATCTATACTACCTTACGAGGATAATTGCTAAGAACCATAAAACATGCACATATCAATTGTATCTAATTTAGTTATGGAAATTTTGCGAAATAATTAACAAGTCTTTTCGATAATAAATAAGTTAGACTTGCTTGTGAAAGCAATAAAAGAAACCTTTGTGTCACATCTAACCCCACAAAATATCATTTATAAGCCAAGCATGGACCCAAGCATAATTAATAAGTCGACTCAACCATGACACTAACCTTCAATAACCATTATAAGTATCAAAATATGCAAAAAGAAACATTCAAACAATTTGATATTCGAAAATTTCCTGTAACAGTGCCACTCGATCGAGTGGGTTAGGCACTCGGTCGAGCTGGCCCTACTCGATCGAGTATCCTAGCTACTCGATCGAGTAGCCCGAAATCAGATTACTCTTTTAGCTGCCATACCTGCAGCTACTCGATCGAGTGAGGGGCACTCGGTCGAGTGGCCACAGGTCAAAATGCCTCGAAAACACCCTTAACACTACACAAACTACATAAATATACGATCGCATAACTGCGGGTCGGATGGTAATCCGACCATAAATCCTGCAACAAATCTAGGAAAACAAATACGGCCTTATGGCCACCAATACAAACCGAACATAAAAAGAAAAGGTACGAAATGGAACAACTAATATCCAACCTAACCAACATCCATAATCAAGAGAAGGAAAGAAAGGAGTATCACTCCTGCTGCTGCTCATCCATGACATAATCCTCATCTCCACCACCCCCTGAGGTGCCAGCTCTTAAAGTCCCAAGTCTCGCATCATCCCCTGCTCCAACCTCTGGACTCACGTACGATGGGGTCAAACCGCCGTAAGGGTAAGACAGAGGTGCTCTCCAAGTGGACGCATCCACCCCGTAAGAGTGGAAAACCCCGCTGTAGTCCCCAACTGCCCTCCACCAAACTGGATGCGGTCCCGAGGTCCCAATACCCTGAGCATATGCCATCTCGTGCATGTTCTGGAGCGTCAAGGTAGAGGACACTCTCTCTGCCAGGTAGCTGTCACGCGTCGCCGGGGTATCAAGGTAAGGGTAACAAGGAAAGAGGTGCTGTGGTGGTGCTGCCGGCTGTGGCTGGGTCTCAGCCATCCTCTCTCTCACGCGGCGTGGTCCCCTCCCTATCCTGGGTCTGTCCTCCGCAGCTCTCACATTCTCTCCCTTCCTCGGCTCGGGCATGACCTGAAGGATCGTCTGGTCAATTAAATACGTCTGTCTCGCCGGAGGTGCATCCTCATCCTCCTCCTCATCAGAGTCGGAAGCTACCACAGTCGCAGCTAGAGGCTCAGTCGGTGGGAGGTGCTCAGGAGCCGGTACCCTCATCCAGCTCATGCCCCACACCCTCCATGCTAGGCTACCATCCACCATGATTCTCAACCATTTCAGGTCAAGAAAATAATCTCTATCCATGGTAGGCACCGGGGTGGCCAAGGGAACGTACTCGGAGGAAGCCTCAAAAGAAGTTAGCTTTTTAGCTAGTCGGGTAGCAATAGCACCACAACTCAAGATCCTAGTACTAGAGGAGGCCATCAAAGCAAGACTGGCATAAACCATAGCGGGAGCATTAAAGACCACTCTCTCCGTCCGCTCAGGGTTAAGATAAGCCATCAGAAGCAACAACTCGTGGGAGTTTAACTTACTCATATCAGACCTCTCGTAAAGGAGACACGACACAGCACGAAGAAAGATCCTTAAGGTAACATGTTGTACATCGTTGATCAACATGTTACTAGCGGTGGGAGCAGATTTCCCGGTAATGCAGGGCATAAGGCGGCAAACCCCGTACTCAGACGGTATGTCATGGAGGGCATCCTTGGGAGGCTTAGCCAAACCAAGGTGGGAAGCAAACAGGTCCATGGTTATCATAAAAATGGTGTTCATAAGACGGAACTGCACAGTCTGCTCAACCGGCTGGTATTTAAACGAGCTCATGAACTCAAGAGTCACAAAAGCATAGGAATGTTTCCGTAAACGGTATAACCCTGTGAACCCCAAAGTCTCAAATATGTGACGGACATCTGTCTCAATACCCAGGTTGATGTGACCATTATTTGAGCATATTTAGTCCCCGAATTAGCCTCGTTCCTATGCTTTTTAGTGCATATTTGGGTGATTTACTATCTTTAGTCCTTTGTTTTACATATTCTTTGAGGTTTTGTTTCCTTGGTAGGAGAGGAGTGCAAACCTTGCATTTTCATGGCAAAATAGAGCTAAATTGATCGAATCTAATGACCAAGCATCAAAGAGAAGACAAGACTAGAAGGCCTTTGTATATATTATAGTAGATGGGCAATGATGAAGAAATCCTTACATCCCCGACTAAATCTCGGAGGATTATTGGAAGAAGAGAGGAAGAAAAGAAGAAGAGGAACGCTGTGACGAAAGACGCTCGTCTAACCATGAAGACGCCCGTCCAAAACTGCAAAGATCCGAGCGTGTTTGCCATAGGGACGCCCGTCCAACCACGCCCCAATCCGCTCGTCCAAGCATTCAATCCGCCCGTCCAGCCATCCCAGAATCCGCTCGTCCCGACCCCTTGGACGCCCGGATTGTCTTACAGGCCCATACGTCCTCTTCTCCCCTCCATTAAAGATGCGCATATTTTCGGAAGACCGGCAAAAAGGAGACTCGCATCTTTTCTGAGAGGAGCGATTCCTCGAGGACTTAATCGTCATTTAAGCCCTTAGTAAACCCTAATTTGTGTACCTAATCCCCACTATAAATACCCCATTAGTCTAATTAGATTAATCATGTTCTTCTTATCAATCTTTAGTGTAGTTTATATCATTCTAATCTCTTCTTAATCTTGTAATCAACTTCTAATCAAATATTAATACAAATCTCATTTCCTTAATTTCTCTTTTGTTCATCTTTTATTTTGGGTAATTGAAGATTATTTGGGTTATTATTGGGAGATTGACAACCTTCCAATCATTCATCAAGTACTTCTATTATTCTTTGCTTTATTTTGGAATCATTAGTAGGTATAATTATCTTAATCCCTTTTTAATTATTGTTAATCATCTTCATTTATTCATCATGTTTTGCTTTGTTAATATGATTGACAACCTTGTTAACATGTTAAACTTGATAATGAGTGAGTAGTTTCCTTAACTAGGGTTAATGGGTAATTAGGGTAAACCAATATGGGGATGATTCATGCTTAATTTAATATGTTTTCATAATTTATTTGCTTGCTTGTTGTGATCTCAACTTATGCACATGTTATGTTTGATGAAATGCGAGCCTATGAATCCTTGCATTTTTTACCCATCACTTACCTTTTCAATGAGACTTGTAAGACATAAACCAACTCGAGTCTCATTAGACCATGCATATAGTTGAGTAGGGAGGATTAAGTCAACTTGTAGGTGTTGTACAATCTAATCGATTCGGCTCCGGGACCCAAACCTTCCTAGGATTGTAAGATATAAACCAACTCGATCCATCACAACAATAATTGCTTGCTTATAATTTGAGAATATGTTTGTATGATCAATTCCCATGAATCCCCTATGACCCCATGACACCCTAGTGCTTTTAATCAATTGTTTACATCTCATTTTAATCATCTTGCTTGTTTACTTTTATTGCTATTTAGTTTAGTGATCTTCTTATCTCAACCCAAATCGTGACACCCCTAGACACCGCTACTTGCAATCGAAAATCCTACATCAATACCCGTCCCTTGGGATCCGATCTTTACTTGCCTCTTTACTAATAGTAGAGTTGTTTGTGAAGTTATAAATATTGTTTTGGTCTAGGTGCTCCTAACGACAAGTAACCGAAAATTAAGCTCCAAGTGAGTCCGACCACAGGTCCTCTAAGATAGTCGTGTCAACACAATGGGTCGGCCTCATCTTGCGAGACTGTAAAGCTACAAACCTCTCTCGTTGGTTAAAGTCTATGAACACCACTGATGGGTACTGTGTACATACTGGAACTACTGGTACACTACCCTCCCCAACTTCGGGCTGAGAAGCCCTACCCCTCTTGCTTTGCCTGGTCCCTAAGTTTAGTCTTGGCATCTGTTTCAACATACCACGTAAATATACCAACACATATTCACCAAAACATGCAAAGTACACATATTAAATCATGAAAGATTCATCTAAGTACACACTATCACCAACAATTTCCAATTGACAGGTAAAAACTCAAATTTTCAAAGTTCAAACGGTCTTTACAGCTGCGAAAATTTGGCATGATTAACATAAATTAACTCAACTATTGCTACTTTTAGGACTCAAATCTTCAAATTACATTCATGTACTACTCAAATTCCCAATTATATGAGACGAATTTTAGTTTAAGGCACTTTTAAGATGGAGTTTTAAGACAACTTTTGAGGTGAAAATCACAAAATCAACTTTCCACGTGACATATACAACATACGTTACTCAAATTTCATCCTTCAACATGTAAAAGACAACCAAAAATCAATTTAATTTCTCAAACCCTAGCAAATTCGGCCCCAAATATATGCATTTTCTACTCGATTTTAGCATTATAAACAACAATAATCATAAAAGGGAAGCTTTTATTTCAGATTTTCTATCATTCTAATTGTTCCTAATTAATGGAAAACATTAATATATAAAAGAAATTCATACCTTGAGCAATTAGGAAGTGAAAGAACAAATAAAAGAAATGAAAATCACCCAAATAGATCACCACAAACACAGGAATTGAAGAGCTCAAGAGAGATTTAGGGGTTAGGGTTTGCGATATGTAAGGAAGAAATAAGAAGAATGAGGAAGAAAAGGGGTTTATGAACCCACGAGTTTTCATGGTACTGTAGCTTACTCGATCGAGTATCTCGGGTACTCGATCGAGTGCCCTCTACTAGATCGAGTAGGCATTATTTGATCGAGTGTTCGTAGGAAATTCCTACATTCTCGACGTTATAGGTCCCTAACTAGATCGAGTGAGGTCTACTCGGTCTAGTAGGCACTCACACTCGGTCAAGTAAGGTTGGGTACACGGTCAGGATTTCGAGATCAACTGAAGGTTCCTGCAAAACAATATCACGTGTCGATTCCCAAACTAAGTTGGAAGTCGTCACTGGTTATCATACTCATTCACATTATTCTATTACTACTTAAATATTATCGTGCGGTTTCATCAACTAAGATTCATATCACCTTATGCTATAACGAACTTCACAGAACATGGTTTACCTACTACTGAGTCATTCATGTATGCAATTAATTCATTATATCGTGTCTAAACTTGTTTTACCACATCGCTAACAAACTTATATTCACATTACTCGAAACACATATCTAACGATAAATTTCCATGTGTCATCCAAGTGCATTAGCAACATATTCATGCTTCAACATAAACGAATTAATCTACCCAAATAAATCACGTCACATGCAGAAACTTTCAACCGTTCATACATTACATGTCCCATTACTATTTTGATAATTCTCATAATAATTCGACAATTCTTTGACTATCATTATTATCACTACTGTAAGACTTATAAACCCGTATAGAACTATCACTACTAACAACCCGAAACAAACTCAGACATTACCACATTCCATATCAAAGCACACATTCCTACTCTTTTCACATACTTCTATCGTATAAAACCTTTCACGTTCCTCATTATCATCACATACACACACTAACTCTATCAAAGCTTCACCATAAACGATTCTAATACAACTATTGTGCTTAAGTTAACTTCAACAGAGACTCAACCGCAATCACTACTAGCATAACCACCCTACTCATTGAACACATATTTGCCGACTCCACATTCCCATACCCAGTGACTGGCTTAAGCACAGTGGGGCAAGGATTTTGAAATGAGGGCGCCTACTCACCCAAAATATAGCATCAGCTGGGGCTCCCATTGTACATACACCAGGTTCATTTTATTAAACTCACTACGTTCATTAGATTCATTTGTTACAGGTTCCAAAATCGTCGCTCTGATACCACTTTGTGACACCCCCATATACCGAGGAGACTTAACTAGACCTTCCTTTTCATATAAGGGCATCACCATCTCGGTTACACGAGGTAACTAATCATCAAAAGTCGATAAAAGAACAATTACAGTTATATTACAAGTGTTACATCTAAACTCTTAAATGAAAGATACAACTCGTCAACTATATACTACTTTCGTCATTACTCGTGAGGACTCATCTCAACCAGGACTCAAGCTACAATCCAAGACAGCACCTGCTAAGGACGGACTGCTCACCATAAGGGATCACGGCAGACACAACAAAACAAACAAGACAGCCACACAAGGTCAGTAACTGAGGTAAGACACAACAAATAGTACCAATATATTACAAACACAACCAAACACACACACACATTCACAACCACTCCAACCAATCTCCGTCACCGACTGTCCACTGGACCAGCCCTGCCAGTGGGGGACCGCAGCCGTTCCCACCTAAGCCCCGCTCATCATACCGAGCGATACCCCTGTCCCATTAATGTGCATATCCCCTCCCGTTGCGGGTTCCACGGAGGGCGAAACTAGGGCGTGAAGCCACTTCCGCAAGTGACTACACTCAGCCGAGGACACACCTCGAGAACCACAGACAATCAGTCACAAACAGCTGTATCACAACAACAACAACCACAACAACGACAACAACAACAACCACAGCAACGACAACAACAACCAACAACAGTAACCGACACTCTAACAACCAACTGAGACTGAGTAGGCGAACCTACCTTTAACCAAAAGCAGCGATTCCTCGATCAACCATACGACATCAATCAAGCAAGCAATCCCTATACAAACAACATACAAGCCTATTACTACCAGAACAACCTTACAAGGGACAACATAGACAAAGATGATGACGATGACATACCTACGCATTTCACAACGGCGTTAAGACCGCTACCCGACTCAAGCAATCCACTCCTATGGCACAAATGCCCTCAAAGGCTCCCATGGGATGTTCTATGGTGAAGAGAAGAGGAAGAGACGACATCTAGGTTTTGGGAAAGAGGCGGAAATGATTTGCGGTTTTAACAAAACACGATT
This sequence comes from Silene latifolia, assembly GCF_048544455.1. Lineage (NCBI taxonomy): Eukaryota > Viridiplantae > Streptophyta > Magnoliopsida > Caryophyllales > Caryophyllaceae > Silene > Silene latifolia. The sequence continues at coordinate 90,004,159 of NC_133532.1, read as the reverse complement.
ATAAACCCCCGCTGAAAAGACGCTACTCGATCGAGTAACCCACTTACTCGATCGAGTGGCCCCTACTCGGCCGAGTACCCAAGCTACTCGATCGAGTAGCCTCTACTCTATCGAGTACCACTCACTTCTAAAGGAAATCAAGGCACAAGGTAACTCCGGCACGCATCAGTAAGGACTATTGCCTGCCCCCAAAGGTCGGTCAACGCTGGTCAACGGGTCCCTAAAAGGGCGGGTATTACAACCATCGCTTGATCGGGTTCATAATGTTTTTCATGTATCAGAACTCCGGAAGTATGTGAGTGATCCGTCACATGTACTTGAGGTTGAGAATATCGAGTTAGATGAGTTTCTAACTTATGCAGGGTTTCCTAAGGAGATCTTAGATCGTAAAGAATGCAAGATAAGCAATGACGAGACAGTCTTACTTAAGGTGCTATGGTCTAATCACAATGTGGAAGAAGCCACTTGGGAACCGGAGGAGTCTATGAGAGAGCGCTTTCCACACCTTTTTTATCAGGTATGTGTGGATACGGGGACGTAACCGTTGTCTTTTAAGGGGGGTAGGAGATGGTCGCATGTTTGTTTTCGGTTAGTTTAAGGTCGAGATGGTTTTGTTGTTTATATCTTTGAGCTATAGTTTGGTTTTTTTGTTGGCCATAGTTGGTGTTGTTGGTACTTTGAGTATTTGTTGTTACCTTCAAGTCGTTGGTGTTGCTCTTGGTTTTGGGTATAGTATGAACTTCGGGGACGAAGTTCGTTTTAAAGGGGGAACACTGTAATACCACGATTTTCGGAATCTAGTCTACTCGACCGAATAGGGGGAACTCGGTCGAGTAGATTGTCGTGTGACTTCTCTTCAGGCTACTGCCAAGGAACACTCAGCCGAGTAGTGAGATACTCGGCCGAGTAGGTCGTACTTGGCCAAGTACCCCAGGTACTCGACCGAGTACCCGGTCTGACGGGATTAATTTCCGCGGTTTTGATTAATGTGATTAGAGATTATAAATTCCGTTTTAACAGTTTTCAAATCACTTTTACAAAACCTAACGACGTTCATCATCTCTCTAATCACCCTAATAACTCTCAAGGCTAATTGATCGATCGTGAGTCTATACTTCTGTCTTTTATCCCGATTTCGTTAGTAAGTCTCTAGTGCTTTGTAATCAGTGGGTATGTTGTCTTTTAGGGTTTGCCCTAATTGTTAATTTGGGGGAAAATGGGGTTATTTGGTATGTTTGTGACATAGGATATGGTTGTGATTATTGCTAGATGAAGGATTCGTAGAAGAACAGTTCTAGCTTCCGCTGATTGCTTGTGATTTCGGATTCGTAATAAGGTGGGTTTTCCCTACTCAGTTGACTGTGTAATTAGGTGTAAGATGGTGATTGTTTTACTGGCATGAAAACATTTATTGTTGAGATTGTTACCTTGGATTTGGCATGTCTATATTGGTATTGTGAGCTTGGTTGTTTGTTTGTCTGTGGTTCGCGAGGTGCGCTCTCGGCTGAGTGGAGTCATCATCTGGAATGGCTTCAATCCCTTGATTCTCCCCTTGTGGTTCCTGTCACAAGGGGGATGTATGTGCACATTAATGGACATGGGTTATTCGATCGTTGCGATGAGCGGGGCTTAGGTGGGCAAGACTGCGGTCCCCCCATTGGCGGTGAGGGTTACCTGTTGGGATGGGTAACCTGACAGGGCTATACACTTAAGTTTATAGTCGATTACTGGTTACGAATGGCGTTTGGAGTATGGTACTACAATTGGATTGGATTGTCTTGGTTGTATTTGTGTTTTCTTATCTTAATTATGCAGTGAACTGACCCCGTTTATGTTTTACAAAACTGTGGTGATCCATTCGGGGATGGTGAGGAGTTGATTCACAGGTGATGATTTATGATAGCTGCGGGATCGAGGAAGGGAGTGTCATCACCTAGAGTCTTAGCTTCCGCGGTTATGAGTCTTTTGATACTTTTTTACCTGTAGTTGCTTTACATTTTTTATACTTTGGTTTTGGATTTTTGAGACATGTAATAAGTTAACTTTATACTTTAATAATTGTTCTTTGATGGTCTCTGTGATATACTGCCTCGGGTAACCGAGATGGTAGCACCATTATATGCTAGGGTGGTCCTTGGTAAGGCACCTTGCTATATGGAGTTGTTACAAAGAGTGTTGTTCAATTAGTGTAACATCCCCTTCTTGTCCGGCCAAGACAATGGGAGGATGTTACCCTCTCGGTCTCTCGAGGCGGTGAAATCGGAGTTGCAATTAAGAAACAATTTAAATAAATAAAACATTTAGCGAATTACATAACCACGAATGAATAAATAAAAGAATACAACTCATGACCAATATACTATCCTAGCCAACTATGCTCGACTCAGATGTCATCAAGGCTCGTCCTGTCTCCTACGTGTTACGAAAGCTAACCTGTACTTAACCTGCTCCCTATATGATCGGAAATATCATATGGATCGACACAAGCCAACCCGAAAATAGGTGACAATTACACAGACACAAACGTCAGTTTCAATACTTTAATATAAAATATAACTTAGTAAATTAACATGCCACAATGCTAGAATGTAAAGGAAATACAAATACCATGCTTGTACCGGGACACGCCCAGACATACCCATATCTATCGGTGTCAGGGACTTGCCCACGACACCACACCACACCATAAGGTATCGGGATACACCCAGACGTACCGGGTCCGGAAGCTAACCGGATCCCCTGCCAGACGTCGTGTCTCACCACACGAGTCCCTCATAACTCAAGCCATTAATGTGCACATTCCCTTTGAAGTGAGAAGCTCCAAGGGGCGACCCGAGCGTAAGACAGTTTCCTAACCGTCTCACGTGTCCTCAACAACCAAGTACCACCATCAAAGACCTTCAACACAATGCAACCATGACCACATGTGAGTAATGAAGAACAACACAAGCATATGACTAATTTATGAAGTTAATCCCAACATGTTATGAATAACCATCCCTCAAATACCAACATGATACACCAACTGACTCACAAATGCAATAGTAAGGAAAGACAACCAAATATGCATACAAAATATTGAAACCGAGTAGAATAACCTATCTTTTCGCATTCTTCACAAGCTGCTTGGTTCCGACTCGATTCCGTCTCATAAGACCGTCTCATCCTAAACAATTATACAACACTATCACAAAGCATTCTATACTACCATAATATGATACCCTTTATTATTAGTCCCTAATAACCCATATTACGTAAGTAAATACTAATTAATCTCCCTTAGTAAATCCCTAAAACCGAGATTAACATAAGACAAAGGAAGAAGGTGAGATTTCGACTTACAAAGGTAGATAGGGAAAAGGGAGGGATGTTCCATTATCAATTTAAGCTTGAAAGCCATGGGGGGGGGGGGGGGGGTTTGGGAGTATTTAAAGAGAGGGGAGAGTGTTTCAGAGTAAGAAGGAAGGAGAAGAAAAATGAAGAGGGTAAGGGGTTTGGATAAGATGAAATCCCGAAATATCATTTCTCGGGTACTACACAGTGTCACTCGACCGAGTGCCACTCACTCGGTCGAGTATACTCCTTACTTGACCGAGTGCCAGCCACTTGATCCGCTAGAAGTTCTACTCGATCCACTAGAACTATACTAGGTCTAGTTAAGGTCTTACTTGGTCTAGTGGAAAGGTAATCCTTTACTTCCAAGTACATGTGGGTCACCTCACGTGTCCCTAGGTCCTTTGTGGGCCCCAAATTATCCGGGTATTACAATCTTCCCTTCTTAAAATGAACTTCGCCCCCGAAGTTCGCCACACACTCTTTTCGCAATCATTCCCCACTCTTCTCTCAAGTCTCATTACCGGTTCTCATGTACTCTCTCCCCATTTTACTTTATCATAAAGTCCGTCGACATTCTTATTGTCATTATCACTCTTATTAACCACACATGTTTATTGTACTTATCCCAAGGTTCTTTGCTCAATTCCCATTACTTCCTCACGTGTCGTACTCTTTCTTTCCTTAATTTCCGAATTATTACAGTTAGGGTTCGCAATACGCAAGCAAAGATCACACCATTCACATCGTAAGTCGTTTATTCATTGTTTTAATTAGCGTTTAATATGTTAGGCTCGTGAATTAGCTGCCTAGCCTCGTGTAGACCGAACCATAACTCGGGATAGGTGGATTTAGATCGTAATTATTGAATTGTGTAGATTAGTTAGTAATTACATGTTATTGTATGATCAATATAGGCAATGGATTTGTTGAGGAACGGTTCTAATACTAAGTTCTAGGCTTGTCTCATGCTTACAGAGTTTTCCGAAAATGTAGGGATTACCTACTCAATTTGTATATTGTTTATTATGTGATTGTTGTATTGTGTTGCAACAGTTTGACAAGTTTATAATATGTCAATATTCCTGCTGTTATCCTTCTGAAATTATATTTATGTTCTCTCCTTAATTGTAGCACTTAGCTATGGTAACAACTAGTCTCTTGAATGTTGTATCCCACTGTATAAATGTATGCCTTGTCTAATGAATATACTCAAGCATTCAATCTCTTATATGATATCGGCCAAATAAGATCCTTCTTCTCTTATTTTCTTCTCCCTTATTCTCCTTCTTCTTATCCTAAACCGAGCCCTCCATTCCTTCCCTTCCAATGCCAGGCGACGACACATCCAAATCCACTCCCTTTCACCCCCACTTTTTCCGGCTCGAACATCAAAAACCACGTCCAAATTACCCTTGAAATGGAAAATGTGCATTATGCATCGTGGACTGAACTCTTTCTCAACGCTGCTCAAGCTTTCGATATGGCTGATCACAGCGTCCCCCCTAAAAACGCTACCATAGCCAAAGACGCGCAATGGACCCGTCTTGATGCAATCATGAAAAAAATTGATTTATAGCACTATTTCTGTCGATCTACTTCATACGATTCTCAAGACCGGGCCACCGCTCAAGAGGCATGGGGCCATCTCAAGGACATTTTTAATGACAACAAAAATTCTAGAGCAGCTTATATCGAGCAACAATTCTCGCAAATCCACACGGACAATTATCCAAATGCGTCGTCTTATTTTCAAACATTGAAGATGTTGACGGATGAACTCGCCAATGCCGGGGATCCTGACTTTAAGGAACACCTTATCCTCCGCCTTGTCACGAGTCTCTCCAATGATTATGATAGTGTCGCCACCTTTATTCAGCAACAAGATCTGCTGCCACTATTCTATATAACGCGCTATATGCTAACCCTCAAAGAAACCCGTCGCAACAAGGCCACTGCCATCGACTCTGCCTTCCTCACCACTCACCATGACGACCACAATGATCAACCGCAACAACAATTAGAAGAATAACAATCGTTACAAAGGGGGACGTGAGAAGCATTATCAAGGTAAGAATAATGACGGTGGAGGCTCGTCATCCAATCGATCTTCTGATAACTCGGAGAAAAACTCCGGCCAGCAGCAAACACAAGGCAATCGACCCACATCTTGGACTTGGGTCCCTTAGACGCTCATAACATTGCAGCAGCAACAGGCGTGGGCTCCTCCTCCATTCATATACTCCACCACGAGCTGAGCCCTCTTGCCTCGCCTCGAGTCGCGGTATCCTCGGTCCTCGACCCCATGCTTTTCTCGCTCAATCCCCAATGGTTAAGGCCCTCAATGTGCGTTGGTACCTACTGATCTCGCAGCTTCTATGCAAAAAATGACGCCGCAACAGCCAGACGAAAATTGGTATATGGATATGGGCGCATCCTCCCATATAACGTCGAACGAAGGTACCTTCTCTTATTATTTTAATTTGAGCGGTGATTGTAAAATAATAGTCGGTAATGGTACTGAAATTCCGATTCTTAGTTGTGGTGCTAAACACGTATCATCTCCCCTTCTCCCACTCTTGTTAAAAATGTCCTTCATGCTCGTAAGTCCTAATATCATTAAAAACCTTGTCTCTATTCGGAAACTACTACCGATAATAATGTTTTCCGTTGAGTTTGATCGTTTTGGTTTTACTGTGAAGGACCTGCAGACGTAGAAGCCAATTAGGAGACGTAGTATTACGGATGACCTTTGCCCTTTACTCAATCGCCTTCTACAAACTCTTCATCACCACAAGATCTCACTGCCATTTCCACTTCCACATGGCATGATCGTTTAGGACATCCTGGACCGGCTATTTTTCGTATTCTTCGCAATAATAAATTTATTTCGTGTACTCCATCTTAAACGTATTAAATTGCCATTTTGTTTGTCTAAAGAGCATACCATTTTTACGTTTGATATTGTGCACAATGACTTGTGGACCTCTCCGGTCGTCAGTTCTATGGGTCATCGCTTTTACATTTTATTTCTTGATGATTTTACTAATATCATATGGACGTTTCCTATTAAATATAAATCTGAGGTGTTTAGTATTTTGATGCGGCTTTTGTTGCCTAAGCCTATCAAGCAAATTAACCGTACAACCAAACTATATAGTAGGGGAGTAGGGTGTCGAATCCACAAGGATGGTGTGTTAGAAATAGTTTATAAGTCTTGGTTTTCGTTTTAGTCTAGTCGGTCAATAGGATTGAAGTGATTTTTATGCTAAAAGTCTAAGCTAAGAACATGAAATGAATCAACAAGCATGTAGACAAGCATGGTAAGAAAAATGAGAAGAGAGACTAGGGTGTCGGGGTCACCCAAGTAGTAGGGGTCTAGTCTAAGTCGATATAAAAGATAGAACGGAGAATGAAGTCTAGGTGTGTCTCTATCTCTCGATATGAGACGGTCCTTGGGTCAAGTCTAGTTGAACTATCATCGTAACTAGTCCTAACCCACCTATCTAGTGCGGTCTAACTAGTCTCGATTCTCACTTTAGGCGAGTCAAACCAAATAGGGAAGGCCAAAATCTTGTTCAAGCAATCCCACAAACATGCACAATGCACAAGACAAGAGGCAAACATCCAATGATAAACACTATCAAAAGAGGCTAAGAACATGGGTAGTTGTTTAGGGAGAGTCTTGACCTCTCGGTCTAAGAGATACCTTAGGTCGGATCTAGCGAGCTCTCGCACTTTGTTAGATCGGTTCTAATAAAAACAAGTAATCCATTAGCTAATCTCAAGCTCCCGCTTCAAAGGATAGCCAATGAGGAGAGTAGAAGACTCAAATTCTTATTTAAGCATTTCTACAAACACTTTGTGTGTAGAATTTAAAGACAAATTATCCACAATAATTAGCATTCAAACACAACTCAAATCTAACCCATTAATCCCACAAGAGCCTCCCCTTAACCCTAGTTTTAATCTACTCTAACATGGTTAAAAACACACTAATTCAAACTAAACAACAACAATAACATGAAAATAAACATGACTAAATTAACAAATATTAAAACTTTAATTAAATTGAACTTTAAATCTACAAAATTAAGAACTTAAAACTACATAACTTAAATAAAGATGAGAAAAAGGGAAATTCATACCAAAATGAAGACAAGATTAAGTTGATGAATAAAGGAAGATGTTTGATTAAATAAAGTCAGAATTTTGAATACAAATTAACATAACTAAATTAATGTGATAGAGTAAAGTTCTTGAAAAAGTACAATCCTAATTTAAAGGAAAGAAAAATGGGTTTCTATCTAGGAGTACTCTATGCCACTGCTCTCCAACTAATGCTTGCGTCTAATCCCAAAGAATTGAGAGGCTCATTTATTTACATTCTACACTAGAGATAAAAGGACATGTCTCCGTGCTCAAAACACATGACATACAAACAGAAGTGCAACCTCATTAAATGAGGGGCAAAACCGTCAAATTCTTCTTGTTTCTTAGCCAAGTAACCAGGTTCTTTGATTGCAAACCTCAATTACATACACAGCATGAATCACAAGTATCACCAAGACGAAGTGGGTTGCTTGATTCGACCTGAAGTCGTGACTGGTTTGCTGCTGGTCGATTGAATGCAGGACATAGATGGGTTTTGAGCCACGCTGAGGTGAATGGTGGCTGCTGATGGTTGCGGGTTCGCTGCAGGGTTGGCTCAGTGGTTGACGAATGATGCGAATTGATGAAGATAGAGGCGGCTGGTCTGGTGGCAGCAATGGAGCCCGTCGGATTGATTGATGATGACCAAGTCGGTTCAGCATCGTGGTTGTTGCTGATTCGGGAATGGAGACGATATGAAATGGTGATGGCGGATGACGAAATAAAGGTGGGTGATGGACAAGTAGTACGGTGATGATGGGCGGCTGAGAAAGGCCCAGATCATGGCATAATTGAGGTGCGTCGGAGGTAGTGGCTGCTGAATTTGGTTCGAATGGTGGTGGTTCAGTGGGGATGTTGTGGTCAATTGGTAATAATGGGCTCGGTTGTGGAGTGAGCTGATGGTGGTTGTTCTGGACAGTGCTCGGGTCTCCAAGTTAATTGCGAGTCGATGACGGCTTGAATACAGGCCTCGTTTATTGGTGCTGCAGCGGTTCAGGAATCGGAATTCAGTTCCTAGATTGGCTCGGGTTCACTACAAATGGTGGTTTGTTGTAGCGGTTTTGGGCTTGTTGGGTATCAATGGTGCTCAGGTATGAACCATAGTGAAGACAAATAGAAACAAGTGGCGGTCGATTGATGTTGCAGCTGTTGTTCTTGCTTGTATGGTGAAGGTGATGAAAGGTTGATGATGGACAGAATAAGGAGCAGTGTTACAACAGTGAACTAGAATTTGTGTATACCATTTTTCTAAAATTATTCCCTTTTAAAAACTTTTTAAAATGTTCTCAAGTGAAAAATTGCACTCATTTCTACTTTCAATGAAAAGTCTTTTAATATGATAAAATTGACCCTGGGTCAATATTTAGACATCTCTCATTTCACTTTTAGTTCTACTAGTTGTTGTATCGCGCGCGTACCCCACGATAGCATTACTTGCGAGTTGTTTGTTGCCTAGCGGTTTTTTTTAGCTTGTTCAAATTTAGTAATGTAGAAAAGGGTTGAATTTTAAGATACATGTCAAATCTCAACATACTTGTTAACGGCCCGATAATAGTCCTAACAAGCTTTGCATATATATATAAGTGGAATAAACTATATTCTTAAGGTTTTCAAGCAGATGAGAAGATACATGGTATCTTCCAATCATATTCACACAATAATCTAAAGTTTGTCAACCATATATTATGGGTTTGAATGTTGCTTTTGTATTCACTATAGTTTAATCTAATAAAGTATTAGAGAGGCTGCCCACTTCCCATTCATTCACATTATTTTTTCCAAAACCAAATACCATGCGTCATTTTCGTGTACACATAATCACTAATTCAAGTATCAGTAATCAGTTCTGGTGGAGTTCTGATTCCACCAGAACACTAAAATAGAAGTTCTGTATACTTTTAAAGCGAGTCTTTGACGACCCGATTTAAGTTGCATGATAAACATCACCTTAGTGCTTCAATGGCTCCTTGCCTATGGCACGGGGTGAGATGTATGAACCCTACCCCTTCATCTTTGCAAAACAGAGTCTGAAATTTGTGTGGAGAATTACATAAACTAACCATACTTCAGAGTAGGTTGAGTTTAGCACAGATTCATGAATTACATAAACTAACCATACTTTAGAGTAGGTTGAGTTCAGTCCGGATTCATGAATGGATTACCCAAATTCATTTTTTATATGTTTAAATGAATATAGCTTAAGCTAAACCAATACAACAACAATAGACAATTTATCAAATATGTTGCCCGTTACAAAGTAAAGGACTGTAAGAGGTATGGATTCTTACCCGAGTGTTGAGAACGCATCCGTATATGTTATATTGTTATGTCAGATGACACATCATAATATGATGCCCAACATTACATAACTAATTGTCCCTTTAAAACATAGTCATAGTCTAACCTAAAAATAAAAATGAACGTAATGCTAGAATAAATGAGAAGGTAATGGACTTATATTGATGCTATAAGCTACTTCTCCTTGTTCACCCTTACAATCAGGCATTTTCACTACCACATAAAAAAAAAAAAAAAAAAAAAAAAAAAAACGATGCATTATGTTTGACAATAACAATGTGATAAGGGGTAACATTTTGAACCAATGTAACACTATAATTACAAAAGGATGAATAAAAGTAGGAAATAACTACTTTGAATTGATAGCCTTGGAAGGTCTTTGTGGTTTGCTGTGTTACAAACTTACAATCTCTTAGAAGGCGAGTCATATTGGGCGATACTCCCCAAACAAAAATTGCTCTGACATCTCAATGCGAGCATTTGCCCCTCTCCAGAACCTTGAAATGCCTCCCTGTATAGATACCAAAATTTCTCAAGTTAAAAATTAACACTGAAAATTAATGAAAAATTAACAGCCGAAACTTGAAAGCTTAATGAAAAGTAAAATAGCGAAAATTAGAATGGCTAACTATGTTTCAAATAAGGAGGGAAGTTCATATAGTCCCTCGGTTCCCTTGTATTCACTATATTTTCTTCTTAGAGATTCTGAAATTAGAATGACATAAAAAAGCGATGGACTCAAAGCTTATCTATGCATCTTGAAAAAAAAAGTGACAAAAAGACATCCTAAATATTGATATCCTAAACTGCTAATAAACTGGTATCAAAATCTAGTAACGTCACTATCGCGTAATCACGGTATCCAAATTTCTTATTAAGAGCACCACAACCAAAGTTTTGGTTCCCAAAGGCTAACATGAACCATCATTTTAATAAGTTAGAATAGTCTACAGAAAAAATAAATAAAAATCTCGTTTAGTGAAAAAATATTCTGAAAACTTTTATTAGACTTTTCCCAAACAAATGTAAATGGAATGTGCCGTACGCCTCTTTCCCAACAAACACACCGACAACAGGTTGTTGAGAACTTGTACTCTCATATACTACAACAACAAAATTACCACAACAGCAAAAAAGGAGCAATAATATTATGGAATATCTAGCGAACAAGTCAAATATAATAGAGGTGATTTCAAGCAAGTACTATACAATCATGTTTGACCCTTTAGACATTACAGCCTTTGCTAAATTTTGATGAGTGCTTGATAATGTACACTTTCATCAGATTCTTGTTTCAATGAATTAGGAATCAGGATATTAAATATGAAGCTACATTACCACTGCACATTTTTGAAAATGATAATACACAAGAACAACTTACCTTCCAAAAAATACCTCAAAATGACAAACGTAATTTGAACAATTTGAAAGAAGAAAGGTACTTCATTGTGGCAGCCAGGCACTCTATATAATGGACTGACGCATAACTCGAAGAAGACGGATTGACTGCTCAAGACAAAACTTACAACTTACGTCGAATCAAGTTATTCTCCACGAAATTTAGGGCAGCATTTGATTGTTGGAAAATATAGTAGGAACAACTAAATTAAAACATAAAAGAATAGCCAAAAAAAGGATTTTGATTTGTCTTAGAGGGAGAACAATCGATCCCTCCATTTCCCTCCCCTCTATGGCTCTGTTTCACTCCAACTCAACTTGCCAAACAAAACATAGACTAATTTTATTTTGGATTTGTATACCCAAAGGCTACCGCGATAATTCATTCAGCCTACAACATTAGGAAACGATGAATAATCTCTCAAATAGAGGAAAATAACACCATCAAATTTGTTGATCCTATCATTATCTCAAACCAAATTTAACAAATCGCCAGATTAACAAACAACATAGCCCACGATTTCTAAGAGCACTCGCCATCTTAAAAATGCTCCCTACCAGATGCATCGGCCTTCAAGAAATATAAAACATTTCTTGTAAGTATGACGATATTAACACGTGTAGCACAAACACAAACACCACATATAATAACAAAGCACTATTACTAAAATGATTCAAGCTGAACAAACAAAACCTTAATAGTAAACCAGTGCAATAATTCATGCGAGTGCGATCGTACCAACTCCTTACCACTAACTCATTTTCCTACCCTTTTATGGAGTATTATTCCAAAAAGGATATGAGGTAGACTAACATAAACTTTTACTTGACTACAGGCGAGAGTTTTAGCAAGATGAGCAATTTTCAAAGTCGTAAACGACTCATAGGATGATAGACTCATCTTTTATCTGAAAGTAACATTAAAGAGTCTTCTATATTATTTCAATACATGATTTGACAATAATTACATGTTATACACCCAAAAACTCCTCCACCCAATCTACTCACTAGAGAGTATAAATTAAACAATCAAGGCAAGTCACTGTTCCTAATGAACAGTACTTGTTTCTCCATCAAAACGCACAATTTTGAGCTCTAATAAGCAAGCCTCATGTCATTCTGCTTTCCCACTCCCTGCCTCTTACTCACCTCAATCATCCCCTCGACTTCTCCAACTCTCTCAATTATATTCTCTAAAAAAATCACTCACTCTACCTACAATCTCAAATAATTTCAATGAATCCCCCCTTACCTTCATCACCAAACTGTAATTTTAACCCCAACAAACACTCAAACCCAACTCGCTCAAGCCTTATCCATCAATGATAAAGTGAACTCCAATTCAAACATCTCCTCACAAATCAAACCATAACAAGCACGCATGACAAAATTTATACAACAGTCCCACCGTATCAATCATTTGTTTTCCTTTTTTATTTGGGGGTATTTTAATCAAAGATTTAAAGGTAAACAAATGGCTGAGATGAAAGGAAAACAAAAAAAGCGTAAAGCTTTACAAACTTAACTCCAATTTGCTCACCAAACCACAACAAGAAGAACACAAAGAACAACAATTAAGAAATAGACGATCGAAAAAAAAAACTAAAACTAATTACGGAAAAGCATAGTCATGACATTGCAAAGCACATAATCATTTGCATACTCGACCCAACCTACAAAACGTATCACCCGAAAAACGACGATCCGGTAAGACATAATCCAAAGCATGCAAACTCAAAACAGCTCGAATGCAAATTAGGGCTTGGCAAAGTGTACATCATAATGTAAATGATGAGGAAGTGAATGGAAATGGCAGTTTCTTTTTTTAGGCGTCAATGTCAAACATCATCATACTCACTTCAACAAAACAGTAGCAAGCAATCAATCGTATGCTATATACTGTTGATAAAGAATGAGATAACAATTCATTCTCACTATGGTCTTAACTCTTAAATAACAGTCACTACGCCTGAACACCATCTTTCTGCAAGGTTTGAAGTCGCCTGACCGTAATTTGACCTATATTTTGGCGACATTAGCCGCATTTCGCGCCAGCCAGTACAAGGACCTAAGTGACAATTTAAAATAATGAATTCCACAACCAATTTAGTACATTATATATTCTTTATAAACCAATATGCAAAATAGCTCTTTGACGTGATTTAAATAGACTACAATAAGCTTTAATACCTCGATTGAGGAAACAAACTCTCCTATTTCCATTCTTTTAAGCACCGCTACTCCTAAAATAGCTCTATTCATTTGCGAGAGACAATGGTGTGAGTTCAAGAATCGCACTAATAAAATGCTTCTTAAAACAGAAGATTATCATCACATACAACCAACTATAATGCCTCATTTCGAAAAACTACTCCTTTGTCCTTCTCACTAAATCTGATTAGTATACTTCTAGTATGCTAAAATAGTACATCATCAAATACAATCAATTCAAATGCATCTTTTCGAAAAACTTTCTTCTTCCCTAATAATTGGCTCAGTACGCTTCTAATAGACTAAATAGTCAATTACCATCAAATATTACCAATACTAATGCCTCATTTAGGAAAATCTACTCCTTCCCACTCAATCCTATCAGTTAACGACTAACTAACTCTGCAATGGTACATATTCGAATGTGAAAAGCCATAATGCAAATGATCTAAATTACATAACACCATAAAAGCTATAAGAAGATCTTAGTAAGGAAATGAACAGCTTATACAGAAGTTCTCCATTTTAATTAATGAGAACCCCATCAGGCAATCCAAGACACTTGCCAGAATCTAATCCCGCTTTGAACACCTAATACAAATGATGACCAGTAATAAACATGGTAATCACGGATATTTATGTCTACAAAATAATTTGATTTCAATGTCAATACTAAGGCAAGTACCTACCTTACCGCCATAAAAAGAGTATATACCTGGAGATTGTGGAGCTTGATCTTTGAGTATCACACCCACACCGACACCGGCATCGGGTTTAATATCCCCTGCAGTGGGTTCAGCGGAATTTTAACGATGTTGTTGGCAGTTTCCGCATTTTCCCAGACCTCGACGTGGTGGTGTTGTTGACGCAATTAGCTTGGTACCTGAAATATAAATGATAAAAGGTGTAAGACGCACTAAAAAGGTAAATTTAAGACAAAACACTGATCAAAGAAAGTTACAAACAATGATCAATGGAGTCCTAAAATGCATATAATCCCACAAAGTTGTAGAAACGAAGTTGGAGACTCTCTTATGATCTTAATAAACCTTGGCTCATGAGTTTTGATCTCCATAAACATAGTTTCAATAATATAATATAGCTCAACAATGACCCAATACCCTAATAAAATCATTCATTTGATCACATACCCTAATAAAACTGCATTTGTAGCCCCATCCGAACTTAAAATTATGAATTAAACCTAATAATTACCAGGAGAGATAGGGGGAAGCAAAGTTCCGATTGGTGATAACCCCGCAAATCGCCATAGATTAAAATCGTCAAAATCTGCAATTCAATTTAAATAAATTCGACAATAATACCAATTTTTTGAGGGTAAGTGACGATCAACAACTAAAACACAAAACAAGATCATTATTCTATCAAATTAAAACACCCAAAGTTGTGCTTTGGGAGAACTGAGAGAAGCAAAGATGAAAGGATGAATTGATGTGAGAAGCTTTGGAGTTAGAGAAGCAAAGGTGAGATCCAGAGGCTTTGGGATCCCCAAATAATTGATGTGAGAGGAAAGAAAAATAAATGAGGGATTGAGAAATGGGAAAAACGGTGCAGTGTGATGTAAGGAGACAAAAAAGTAGAGGTTTAGTATTGGAATCAAAACGCAACGTATATGTCAAGCAAAACCCAAAACGCAACTCATAGATACTGTTCATTTTGAACAGTAGCTAGGCCTACTCATATTTTAGTAAGGGGGATAGATTTCTATTCTACCAATTACAACTTTTAACCCCAAAAATTTTCCCCAAATTTACTTCTATTGAATCAACTTGCTTGAAGAATAATTTCTGGGATTTAAACCCCAATTTTTCTGGATAGTGCTAAATCTAAAATGTTGAGGACTTCGTGGTAATACTATCGCTCGTTCGCTACATATCTTTTCTTTCGTTCGCTCCTTACTGAGACAAGAAGACAGGAATGCAGCTCTTCCTTTTGAAATGAAAACACAATCCGTCTTTGGGCAAAAAGTATTCGGCTATGCTATTTTATGCCTTAATAATGTCCCCTTTTGACATTTTATGCCCCAAAATACCGGGTTTAGTGAAATTGTTCCAATTTCTTTTGGAAATCACTAGTAAAATCCTCGAATGACGAAAAATCACAGGGTTGATTAAAAAAGAACATTTCAAAATTGGATTTATTAGTGAAAAAGGCATTCATACCCAACTTCGCTCCACTACTTTTGTTATACTGACCCCACCGCCGCTACCGCAACTCTGGCTTTCAAAGGACTGAAGAAGAAGGTGTTGACGTTGTTATCGAAGACGACGACGCTGAACACCAAGCCGTAAATATCTTGGACGATTTCGCCATTTGTTTGTCTGATTATGATCATTTGGTGTCATATTGGTGGATATGTATGCCAAGGGGAAGGCGTGCACGATCTTTGTCGGAGAAATGGTGTCGGCGACGAGTGGTTGTCGCTAGAGTCTGGTGTTGCGGGTGGTGGTAGATGGGATGAGTCCAAAGAGTAAGGCGGTGAGGGTCGGTCGGTGTCGGAAACCCAAGGAGGCAGGAGAATAATGGGGTGAGTATTAGTTTATGGGTTGAAAGAGGGAGATGTATAATGGAGATTGAATTGGATTGAAGGAGGGAGGGTATTTTCGTCATAAAATTAGACTTATGAACTGAAAATCTGAATTTTGACGGAAATTGTAGCCTGAAAGGTGCAAATGGGTGCAATTTTTGACCGAGAATATTTTATGGGAGTAAATTATTAAAAAGTTTTTAAAAGGGATTAGTAATTCACTAATGGAAAAAACCCCTATTCGTCAGTTATGAAGGGCCTTTTGCGTCGGTTTTTGACTGATGTATATCGAGGGGCGTATTTGATATGCGTTAGTTGTGGAACTGACACAAAAAGTTCAACATTTGCGTCAGTTGTGTATTAAAAACCGACGCAAAAAAACACCATTTGCGCCAGTTCTAAGATTTAGAACTAACGCAATAAATATGTACAACCGACGCAAATAGTTATTATTTGCATCAGTTCTTTTATAACCGATGCATTTTCTTTGTTTTTTTTGCGTCATTTGTTATAAGAACTGATGCATTTGATATTTTGTTTTATCGCAAATTCGTTTCCCTCATTTGCTTCATTTCATTCAAGAACCGACGCAATTTATTAATGTATTTTTTTATATTATAAATTTGCTACCGAAATTTCGGCACCACCTCCCTAAAAAACAATAATCCGAATACCAAAACATAAAAATGTGAAACACAAAATCCAACCAACCACTAATACATCACATGTAAAACAACATTACATTTAATTCAACCAAACAATGTTCCGAATACCAGTGTATAAATAATCTACAAACATTTTAGTTACTAAGCTAATCTATACTAAATGTTCTCTAAACATCTAGTAAACTTACACAAAACTATATATCAATCCAAACTCGATGCCGCAAAATAGATAGACATAATTATATCTTTATAGTACCACAATTACAGATTAAGGTTTACCCAAGAAACACCTATGCAATTAGCTCCAACTGAAGCAACCAGATACAATGCTTTACTCTTCTATTGGCGTATCTTCACATCCTCGGGTCTGAGCGTAATCTGCAATGAGAAGGGAAATAGCACCTATATTTATATATAGAAAGGCTAGCTAGCAACATAAGTTTGCAATTAAGAAAGTAGTATTTCTATAGCATTCAGCGTACCAACAATATTTACATATAGAAAGGCAGACAAAACTTGGGATAGATGTGTTAGAGCACCATCTTTAAGTAGCAGAAGGCCTGAGCACATGGTCACGAGATGTGTCTAAAATCGAAGGTGGTAAATAATACAACATAGGATACATACCATAACTCAGGTATAGTCCTATCTTGTTTGCCCCTCCATGGTCACGAGATGTGTCTCAAATCAAAGGTGGTAAATAAAAACTTTAATGAACAGGAGCTGAAAAATGAGATTACTAATCAACTAACCCAAACAATGTCAATTAGCAAGCACGCAAAATGGCTTCAACAATTAAGTGTCTCTATCTTGACATGTACTCATGTCTGATAAGAAGTAAAGTACAGAAGTTGTGAACATGTATAGTATATGATTCTATAATTATGTTACCAAGGTCGCCACACTAACGAAAGATATACAAGCTCATAAGAGTACTGATGAGAGTATATGGAGTACCACTAGAATTGAATGCAAGAGGTGTGAAAGAATGAGACAAGTAATTGGGACGGGACGGAGGGAGTATTAGGCAGTATAAACTATCTTGGTATATCCAGATAATAGTTTGTCTTTTTTAATCTTTGTGATAGTTATTTTAATCAGAGGAAAACAAGTAATTGGGACAGGACGAAGGGAGTATTAGGCAGTATAAAACCATCGTATTAAAGTTTTTCACTAACAAGCTTTTAGAGGAATTTATTGACAAATCAGGATAAAAAGCAAAACCCATTTGTAATACTATACAACATGAAACAGATGCATGGACCATGTATTAGACATGAAACACATTTGTTGCAGCGACCATGTATTAGATATGGACTAGCAGAAACAGATGCAGGATTGAAGGAAGTGTACTTAGACCTGAAATGTTGTGTACCTGTGTGCAAGGGCAGATTAGAGGAAGGTTAAAAGGACTTAAGATTAAAAGAAATAGGATATGAATCAGGGAATGGGTAGAAGGATATAATTGCCTTTTATTTGTTTCTTGTCTTTTGATTGAAGTAAGTTGTAATAGCTTGTTTTTCTAATGAAAGCGTACCTTTTCCCCAAAAAAAAATACTATACGACATTCAAAGCAAGCCACGATTCTCTAGTAACACATTATTAGAAAGGGGGTAAAACCGTGAAGCATTAAAATACAAGTACCTCATTATCGGCATTATCAGAATCTTCAGCAAAGCTACCTTCATGGGAACTATAATCGCTAGAGTCAAGATCACTTGATTTTATGTAATCTGAAGCTTAAAGTGTTGACAAAAATGTAGAGAATCCAGTTTCATTTTTCGTAGCAATATTTCTATGCTACACCTGAGAATGCAAATATAGAAAATCCAGCTATTAGCTCCACGCTATAATAAATTAACTGATAAACCTGAGAATGAAAATGATCATGTCAACAATGGCGAGAGAAATTCAAATGCTGACGAGTCTTGCGACGTGCTGATGTCAAGTAATGTTAACTGCGGTCAGAAGGAGGTAAACCATGGTTTAGAGGTAAGGCAACAACTCAGTATATTTACCTTGGATCCGTTGCCAACCACCTGAAGTACAAGAAGGGATCAACATGGAATTGAGTGGAGAATACTAATAGGGACAACTGTAATTCTTATCCTTAATCAAGAGCTTGATTTCCAAGTATTATGACTATATAAGCCTCATTAGAGCCTAATAATTTCCTTACGAATTAAATCATCAGTTTCCCTCCTTTTAATCTTTCCTCTGTAATATCTGGTAATAAAACCAAGTAGCCTTCTTAATTTGCTACTGCATTTCATTGCTATTTTGAGTTTATCATTATTTACATAGTGAACAACTCACTTTATCTGTTTGTACTGCAATTTATCAGACTAAAGCTTATTTCTTTTTCATCTATTTGGCATTACTTGCTATATTACTCATTTTTTTTCTAATTTCATTGTTATAGAAATCCAAGGTGTAACATTATCATTGAGATAGGCGAGTGCAGAAGCAAGTTTGCGCCGTACCAGGAAACCGAGCATAAGACATTGAGCCAATCCATTCTTTAAAGACTTGGGACCATCGAGATCAAGAGGAGTGGTCATGCAAAATTTGGCATCTAATACTTTCTCAAGGCTTTCATCCTCATTGGAACAAACACACCCCATATTGCAGACATGACTTTATGCTTAAAATATTTCTTTGCAAAATCTCTTTTATCTTTAGATTTGAACTAATTCTACTTGGGGCAATCATTGATAAGATGACCTTTCTTACCACATTTGAAACAAGCCACCGTGGAATAAGATCGTTTCTTTTGAAAATGTTTTTTTGCTAGAATTGTTGAACTGCTTAGGATTGTGACTATTGATCATATCCGCCATATTACGAGAGTACATGGCTTGTTCGTCATCTCCATCACCTTCCTCATCATGTGAGGTTGATTTGAGTGCGAAACCACTAGCTTTAGAGCATTCACCCGAGCGCTTTATGAGAGTTAACTCGTGTGCCATGAGTGGGTCAATTAATTCATTGAGGGAAAATTTGGATAGATCTTTAGCCTCCTCAATAGCCGTCACCTTCGGTTGCCATTAATCACTTAGGCTACGAAGGATCTTTCAGACTATATCCTTGGATTCAAACTCTCTACCTAGACTCTTGAGTTCATTGACAATACTAGAAAAGCGAGAAGAAAGACCATTTATTGACTCGTCTTTCATCATATTACACATCTAATATTCTTGCATGAGAAGGTCAATACGATGCTTCTTGACTTGAGACGTTCCCTCATAAGTAAGGCTTCGGGTTTCCCAAATCTCTTTGGCCAAGGTACATCTGGAGATCCGATTAATTTCTAATTCACTGATGTGATATTGAAGAATGGACATGGCTTTAGCATTTTTATAACACCCCCTCATACCAAGGTACCTTACCAAGGACTACCCTAGCATGAGAAACTATTACCATCTCGGTTGCCCGAGGTTAGTATATCAAAGTTACCAATCCAAAACACAATTTAAAGTATAACTTATTAATGTTTACATGTTCCAAAAATCCAAAACCAAAATAAAGGTTACTAATGTTCAACAACTAAAAACTGAATGATAAATCTCATGACAGCGGAAGCTAGACTCGAGTGATGACTCCCCGTCTTGTCCCCATAGCTAATGCTCATCATCACCTGTCACAATCTGCTCACCATCCCCGAATGGATCACCACAGATTTTACAAAACAACAACGGGGTCAGTTACTGAATAATCAAAGCAAGACAATTACGAAAGATAATCACTGATCATCAGTCAACTCCAACTCCTAATCACACGCCGGTGGGGGACCGCAGCCACACCCACCAAGGTCCCGCTCATCAACGAGCAATAACTCCAACTCCCAATCACAAGCCGGTGGGGGACCGCAGCCACACCCACCAAGGTCCCGCTCATCAACGAGCAATAACCCTGTCCCTTAATGTGCACATCCCTCCCGTGACGGGTTACACAAAGGGCGAACTAGGGTGTGAAGCCACTCCCGCAAGTGACTCCACCACAATCATCACAATACCAAAACCAACATCATACCATCACCAACACAAACACCAATACCAACACCAACACCAACACCAAACCACAGATGATCACAATATCAATCGTACAACAATTACCACATAAATTTCAATTCAATTAAACAGTAAAACTGAGTAAGGAAACCCTACCTTTTCGCAATCCAAGCACACACAAGCAATCAATTATGATCCTTCACATATCCATCACCTACATAACATAATTATGTATAATTACCACCTACTCAATCAATTAATCATGCACATAACCTAGACTCATCATAACTTCATAGGAATATCAACATAAAGAACAAACACGACTTTTCCTGATTTTCCAGCACATGACAGACTCGGTATAAAATACATAACTAATTCCAGAAAAATCAAATCGATGCAAAGCCAATTGGATTGGAACTCCATGAGTCTTAGCTACAAATATTGTCTAACGTATTTTTCTCAAATTCCAAACTTATCAAGGGTTTTCAGACTGATTTCCTAAAGCTGACAGAATCCGTCACATAAAAAGTATTGACTCATAAAACGCGTTTAAACCGTCATTTTTTGGTAATTCCAAATCCTATTGTCATCTAGACTCTACAAAGATGATGTATGAAAAAGCCCCATAACTGAATCGACATGTAAATTAGGGTTTCAAATCATTTTCCACAACCAAATCAGATTCACGGACTTTTCAGCGACATGTTCATAAATAAATCACCTAGGACAAACCATAAAGAATATGACTATGAAATTTGATATGCATAAACTAGACTTCAAATAAATAGGACTCTCTTTTCAAACTTTTCGAAGGCGAAGACTTAAAACAGTATAAACAATTGAATGAAATCGACTTACAAACAGGGAAATCGAATTAGGTTGAAAAAGGTGAGAAATCTCTAATCCAATGGAAGGCTCGTCCATCTCTTCTTTCTCTCCCTCTCTCTATGTTGAAATGAGTTTTAGAAAAGCTAAAATAAAACTAGAAAAGACTTAACTGTTATAAACAAAAACCCTTGGCCAAAATAGAAAATAAACCGTCTAACTCGTTGAACCGGTTTACTCGGTCAAGTGCACTCGGCCGAGTAACACACACTCGATCGAGTACCAACCAAGTACTCGACCGAGTACTCCAAATAAAATACGGATTATTACAGTCTTCCCTCCTTAAAAAGAACTTCGTCCTCGAAGTTCGCACCAACTACAACCAACAACACCTAACATCACATATAATTAGCACAATATAAACCATAGTATAACTCATATGCATAACTAGTAAAATCTATGCTAACTCATATATACTTGAATAAACTCGGGTTGTCACATTATATCCCCCTTAAAAGAAGGTTACGTCCCCGTAACCTAACTCATATAAAATCACATAAGCCACGCGATATCACGGTCCTTCCTCACAAATACAATTAATAATAAAACATATAAACAACATATGCAACTATACAATTCTAAATAAAACATATAAACAACATATGTAACTATAGGTTGACCACACACGGAAGTTATCATTCAATATACTAAACATGTTTGAAGTAGTAATTACTAATAGAAATCCAAATAACCACATAGAAAAACATAGTATCACATTACATCTCCCTAAAAACAAACTTTGTCCCGAAGTTTCTTATTCATCTCATATACCTACAGACCCCAGCATTTCGTGATGCACCACCAACATCTTTTACGATATAACAAATCACAATCCACCACATAAGGTCAATATTTATGCTCATCTGTCATATTTAACTCCTTCCTAGGAGATTGTAAATCATCAAATCATGTCACATTTCAGTAACAACTCGTAAAGCCCTAGTACAGAACAAAGCTCACTTAGCCCGCTAATACCAAAAGGACGAGACCAAACACCATAAACAACTTTCACTCATAACTGGATACTAGACAACCATGTATGAGTGCTATATATATACTAACAACTTACTAAGTATGTTATCGACAATATAAAATAAAATCACTGTTTATGCACATATACTCGAACAGTAAACATATGCAATAACACAACCTTTAATTACATATCAATGTTATTACTAGTTCAATTTACCGAACATGCTTCACTTATTATGTTACTAATCATGCTTCTCGACAGAGTTGCCAATTTCATCGCAATTATCAAAAACGCACAAGGGGTGTAAACAACAAAATCCATTTTATCGTTACTCATGCTCATTACACTTATTAAGCTGTACATACATAGTATAAGTTGATAATTCTCGCTATTACACACAAATTTGTATCCACATTAGTACTACTTGGCAAATAAATTAAAATATGCACATGAATCAATTATACATGTATAACCCGTAATTCCACATCATGTTCAAACTCGGTACCCACACATGTTCGAATCATTACTACGCACTTGTTTACAAGCACAGTACATACTAGGACAATCATCATTTACATCGTGATTAATAACATGTTCCATGTCAACTCATGTAGATCATAAAAATTTAAAAAAAAAATGTGCACACTACAACACCAATATATTACCATCAATTAACTATCATTCAGCTGCTTACGTCATCACACAAGCCATCTATTTGCACCGTCAACCATATATTGTCATATCACTAGACATGCTAGACTAATTTCTTGCAAATAAATCACTCAATACTTCCGTTTTAACATATTAGCTTTTTATTTGTATATCTACCCCAGTTTACATGATAATTACTAACACCATTAACTCATCGTACATTATTCATGGACTATTATACGAATTACCTCATTCTACAACGATTCATTCAACACCTATTATGTTTTATCCCATATTCATGCCGATAATATAATAATCAACCATGTAACATATTTGACTCAACCAGACTCGTTAGCTTAGGTAACCACAATTTACTTGCACGTAATCACACTTGTTACTATTTATAATATGTGCAACAATCAATCAACTTAATCAACCTAGCTATCATTCATGTTCATGCTATTTGCAGATATCGTCATGTAATAAGTGGCATATAAGACATGACACCCACAATCTTTCAATGTCATCACTTATTCCCCATAGGCTTATAGGTCAAGCTACTTCTCATGTCACCTAAACATGTTGCCAAACCATAGAAACTAAGACTTCGAAATTCATAGGGTAACCTTTATTAGAAATTTGTCATCAAACACACATTCACAGGCACTATAAAGTATGCTATAACTTCCAGAATCACCAATAAATAACAACTTAACGAATACATGAATTTTTATACTTTTTAGAAAATACAGAGAGTCACGGGATGGGAAGAGTTGGAATCACTCAAAAATCATGTAAATATATCAAATGGTAAATTTTCCAAATTGGCTGGTCGAAATTAGCACCGTGCAGTAAAATTCTGACCACTGCTCACTAAATTATTTATTTCTCTTAATCCGTAACTCGTATAGGCATGAGACTAACGGCAAATGAAAGCTAACACATGAGACTAACACATATAAAAATTTAGTTAACATATCTTAAACACGTATAAAATAGCAACCAAAACAATTAAGAGGCAGTATCTGAGAAATAAATCATCTTTCAGTCTTTATTCTTTGCAATCCTTTATACTAATGTACTTGTCTTCCCCAGGTACTTAACCAAGCATTTATCGAACACAAAGTAACAAACTTAACATCACGTATTACAATTGGTCATAAGATTCCGTCACATAAAACAAACTCGGTCGAGTACATGACGTACTCTACCGAGTACAGGACACTCGGTCGAGTAATAAGACTACTCGGCCGAGTTCACGACTCCAGAAGCTAAACAAGATTATCATAGAAAGATTTCTCGGCCGAATATGGGTTACTCGGTCGAGTATGAAAGATACTCGGCCGAGTATCGACACAGTTCTCGGCAACGTCCAGTTTTCGTAAAATAGTCATATCTCACTCTTTACTTGGTCATTTTGGGCGTGTGACCTATCGTTAGAATCGTAAGAGGACAGGCTATCACCTCCAATTAGAATTACAGCAATATCATTTCTTCAACTCGACATATGACAGTTTTAAGATAGCCCTTCCATAATTGGTGTTCATGCAAATCAATTTTTCTTAACAAAACAACTTGAACATGAATAAGGCAAACAATAACAACTCAATAATTCTAAAAGCCAGTACATAGGTGAACCTTTATCATACCCATATATAAATTAAATATAACATTCATATATATAGACGCATGATACGGTCGTTATGTACCAAAAATAAATACCTAGATTACTACTAACAGAAGTTAGCGGTAAGTAGGGTCGATCTCCACAGGGAGGCGGTTTACTATCTACCTGTCTATTCTATCTGTCAATTGTCACTATTGGGGGTTTGAAATTTTTTGACTAGACTAAGAGATTAAAGCAAGAGGTAAAGGAAAGAGAGAAATTAACAGATAAGGGAGAGGAATATGCTAGGAGTCGGTCTACCGTGGCAGCTACACTATCGGGTCAACTGAGTCGATTAAACTATTGACAAGAAGAGCGAGGTCATCACCTTTCGGTCCTTAAACCTACGATTATACCCTTTCGGTCTCAAATCGCCCTAGGGTCTTCTAACTTAGCTTTCGCCCTAATTAGGTATCACCTATTGTAATTAAGCAAGCCTTCCCTTCCAATCTTTCGATCCAGGTCGGGGGTAACTAAATAAATGGTCTCCTGCATGCATACATTCAACCTAATAACAATTATATTGCCTAAAACAATTCTTATCGCAAGACTAATCTAATCATGTCAATCCTACATATTGCTACCACGGCTTCCCTAATCCTAACATATTAAGGGGAATTAGCTAGTGATGTGAACATTATTTGCGCACATTTAGTCCCCTAATTGAGCCTATTTTGCATACTATTATAACATTCTATGGCCATTTTATCCGTCAAAACCTTCCTATTTGCTCTTCTATCGCATTCCATATGTTTTGTAGAAAAGGAGATAATAAGGCGGAAATTCCCGTCTTTCGTGCATACTTGGAGGCTTATTGACGATATTTGATGGACTAGTATGAGGAGGAAGCAAGAATTAAAGACCAAGAATAACATGGAGGTAGAGGAAAGGGAAGAATGGAGGAGAGAACGAAAACTGCAGACCAACCCGTGCGGATTCTCTGGAATCCGGCCGTCCACAATGCACGGAACCCGTGCGTCTTCACCCCAATCCTCCCGTCTTCCTCTTCACCAATCCGCCCGTCTTCACATCAATCCGCTCGGATTCCAGCCCAGCACATTTTCGTCTTCTTCAAGCTTCAAAGAAAGAAGCCCTTCCTTCATGAAATACCGGCTCCTCCCTGCTCTATCTAAAAAAGTGTAATTACTAGTTTAGCCCTTAGTTAACCCTAATGCATCCACCTAATTTCCACTATAAATACCCCATTTTGTAATAATAAAAAAAAAAGTTTGGAGAGTAAAAGAAATCCCTCTTAGGTTAGGAGTAGATTAGAATAGATTACTCTTTAATCTTTCCACAAATTACACATTAATCTCTCCTTAATTATTGTTCAAAGTTTATTATTCAAGTTTATTATTGGGTAATTAGGAGATTATTGGGTTATTATTGGGAGATTGACAACCTTCCATCAATCAATCAAGTTTCTTGTATTATTCTTTGCGTTATCATTTGGATCATCTCAAGTTTGGTATAATTCCTTTACTCTTTAATCTTTATTGTTCATTTCTTCATTCTATTATCATGTTTATACTTGTTGTGATGATTGACACCATTAATGACATGTTTCCCATGATGATGAGTGAGTAGTTTCTTTAGCTAGGATTAATGGGTAATTAGGGGAAACCAACATGGGATTGATTCATGCTTAATCTAATATGTTTTCATAATCAAATTGCTTGCTTGTTATGATGTCAACTTTATGCACATGTTATGTTTGATGAAATGCCAAGCCTATGAATCCTTGCATTTACAACCATCTCTTATCTACTCAACTTGACTTGTAAGATATAAACCAACTCGAGTCTTGTTAGACCATGCATAGAAGTTGAATAGGAGGAAAGTAAGTCGACTTGTAGGTGTCGTACAATCTAATCGATTCGGCTCCGGGACCCAACCCTTCCTATGAACCGTAAGACATAAACCAACTCGGTTCCTCCACAACACTAATTGCTTGCATATAATTGTAAACATGTTTTTATGATCAACACCATGAATCCCCTATGACCCCATGATATCCTAGCACTTTTAATCATTTGTTTACATCTTTCCATTTATTGCTTGTTTTACCTTATTGTTTGCATTAGTCTAGACACAACTACAAACCCAAACAAATCGTGACACTAGCATAAATTGAGATAGATAGACTTAGAACCCAAAGCACACCGTCCCATGGATCGACCTCGACTTACCGCTAACTAGTTGTATGTTGAGTATTATAAATGTGTTTGATTGGATGAGTGACGACCTTGTCCTTATCAAAATGGCGCCGTTGCCGGGGACGGTGCTATGTGATTAAGTTCTTACTTGTTTGTCTATTTTGATTTTGCTTTCACCTCGAGGAACTTGTTCCTCAAGGATTGTTCTTACCGTTTTTGTGTAGTTTCCATGCTTGTAGTTGTTTACTTGTCTTAGCTATGATGGCCCAAGACTTGGTACATGGAGTATGTGGTGGATCTTTTGAGTATGACTATAGGTATGGGGAGTTTGAGGAGCAAGTTAACACAAACCTACCTTACACCTCATACAATGAAAATCCTAACTATTACCCCAAATTTTCCCACCAAAATCACCACATCCAATATCCACAACAACCACCCACCCAATACCCACTTCATAATGAGCTTCAATCGCCACAATACAACCACTTTCACACTTACCCACAACAAGATGATGAACCCATTGAAAATATGATTCTCCAAATGATATGAGATCAACAAAACTTCTTCAAACAAATGCAAGAAGAGAGCCAAAGAAGGGATAATATCCTTCAAGGCATTGTTGCCCAAAGAGAGGAATTGGAAATTCAAATTGCCCAATTAAAAGAATCCCAAGCAATCACTCCCCACCGTTCTTTGGACATTGAGCATGAATGCGAATTTGAAGTAGTAACTTTTGATATGGAAAATGAGAAATGGGAAGAGCCAATCTCCTTGAGCTCTTGTGACTATGAAAGTGTTGTGTTCGATGAGGAAGACATGAGGTTGAGTAAGCCAAATACTCTTAACCTTTGTGAGTATGAGGGTGTGTCCTTTGAAGTGAATATTGGGTTGTTGGAGAAAGAGTTACATGAAGCCCCCATCTATGATTCATATGAAGATAGCAACAATGATGATGAACCTAACGGATGGACTCATAATATCACCTTGCTTGAGGAGCCTATCCTTGAGACATTCGAGATACCCTATCATGAAGAAGAACGTCCTTCCTTTATTCCTCATGAAGACCACTTGACACCTATCATGGAGCCAATGATCATTGAAGAGGATATGATAGACCTTCTTCAAAAGGCCAAAGTTTCATACAAGAGCTACTTGGTGAAAAAGCTCAAAGAGAAAATTGCTCGTGAGGCTACTTGTGAAGATTTGGCATCTACAATCTCAACTCCTAAGGTAACCGATCATCAATACCATGAAAGTTCTCCTTCTACCTTGGAAGGATTGAAAAATCAAAATGCTATCATCATCACCAAAATTGAAGAAGAAGTTGGTAAGTGGAAAAGTCTACGGATGAAAATGAACCACACTTCATGCCTAGTGTTGACAAGAATAATGGGCTTGTTTATTTGAAGCATCGGGAAAGCTCTAATGCTAAGGACAAAGCGAGAAAAAGAACATTTTGCAAGCTTCCTTGGCCAAATTTCATGTTCAAATTGAGCAACCCATACTTATGCTTATTTGGAGCTTGTTCACAAGCTTTTGATCTTTTATTAAGAGCCTTGAGCTCTATGGATAAGAATTTCTACAATTTGAATTAGTTTGGTGGAGTCCTATCTCAAACCACCATTTGTAAGATATTTCTTGACCCTTTACTTTGTATAATATTGTACAATATTGCATTTGCATTTAATTTCTTGCATGAGAGAGGAGAGAGAGAGAGAGTCATCTTACATGTTTAATAAGCAAATTTCAGAAAAAGATGAGGAAAAAGAGAAAATCGGTGAAAGGGTATGTTATTGCACGAAAAAGAAGGAAAAAAAGAAGGAAGGAGGAAGACGCCGGATTTAGAGGAAGACGCCCGTTCAGGGCCCACGTCAGAAAAATGATTAACGCTGTAGAGGAAGACGTGCGGATTTGAGCAAAACCGCCCGTCCTGGACAATACGTCTGTTTTCTTCACGGGACGCCCGTCCCGTATGTCACCCAGAAACAAGATTTTGTGCTACGCCAGAATACGGGCGGATTTAGCGCAAGACGCCCGTCCCGACCAAGCCGCACGTCCCAGCCCCAAGACGCCCGTCTTTTCCCACCTCTCAGCCAAGAAAAATTGCTGTGTTAGAATCCGCCCGGATTCAAGCAAAGACGCCCGTCTTCTTTTCTCACAATCCGCCCGTCCCGATGGGAATCCGCTCGGATTGCCCTGTTCTTTCGGATAAACCAAATGTGCCCCACCCTTATCCGTTCGGATTCCCTCTTTCTTCTATATAATCACCCCCTTTCTCCCTCATTTCCTCACCTTATCAAACCCTAAAACACTCATCTCCATCCTCAAACTCACACCCCTTCTCAAAAACACTCCCATCACCCACATCAAAATGGCACCATTGATGAACACCAAGGGAAAGGCCAAGAAATTGGTTGAATCCATCGGAAGGAAGCGCAAGGGATCAACCTCTTCAATGCCACGGGAGATAGTGCTACCAAGGAGCTCCCAACCCTTAATGAGGGGAGGAATTGAACAACTCGACCACTTCCAAGAGGTACTCTTTGAATCCGATGACCACCGCACGAACTTTGTCAAATTACTAGGTTAGAACTACGAACCCACTCAATTCGTAGATACTAGGGTGTTGGAAATCCTTAAGATAAGGTACCCTACCGAGATGTTCTTTAATGGCCTTGGCATTGGGAAACTTTTCCATGCCCATGAGGAGACGTACCTTAGTCTCACACTTGAATTCTTGAGTAGCCTTCGCATTATGACGAATACCCACACCGATGTGGGCATGGAGTTTAGGTTGTGCAACCTAGACCATCATCTTTCACTTGAGGAATTTGCCTATGTTTTCGGTCTTGTAGAGCCCACCAACTATACCGAAAAACCCGATAATTTTGGTGTGGACCTTCTTTGGAAGGCTATCTCCGGGAGGAATTTTATCCACCCAAAGCATTGCCACACCTTCGCCATCCAACATCCGGTGATTCGATTCACCAAGCGCTTTGTGGCCGGTACCATCAATGGGAGGTACGAACAAGATAGGTGTACTCTCATCGACTTAACTTTTCTTGAGTCCTATTTGAATGTTCGAGCGGTGAGGCGTTATAACTTCAACACGCCACTTGAGATACTTACTAGGTTCAATGATTTTGGTCAAGAAACCACCCAACTCAAGACCTTCGTGATGGGAGGTCTAATTACTATTTTGGCCCACCACCTTTGTCCCGGGTTCAATGCCCGAGGAACCTATATTCCTCTTGAGGGGAGGACTTTGATTGATGAGCACACCATCTTTCACAGTCACCGATGGTGTAACTACACTCGGGAAGGGAGTGTAGAGTGGCACACCAAGGGATGCACTTCAATGATCCTTGAAGGGTGGAAGATACCGGGCATTGACCCAAGATTGAGCCCATACTCGCCTCCACCAAGCTACCTCCTTGATATCCAAATTCTTGACAATCCCCCTCCAAGGGAAGAGCCGCACCGCCAAATACCTCGTGGAACACCGGGAAGGCCTATTCGCCCACCCTCCTACGTGCCTATCCCATCATACCCTACTCCCTATACCCAATTTGAACCGGAAATCCCAAATACCCCGGATATTAATGACTTGATGGCACTCATGAATAGAGTGGACCTCGGGGTACATGAAGGGAGGGTCGACAACTACTTGGCCCTTTATCCCCAATACTATAACATGGCTCAACAAGGGTATGTTGACCCTAATGGCCCTTTGCCCACTTGGGCACAACCGGAACTCTTGTTCCCCAATCAAGGGAACCAAGCTTGGGGTCGCGGCGACGGAGGGCATTCTAGCCAAGGTGGAGGGTACTCGGGTCAAGGAGGAGAATTTGACCAAGGAGGGTATTGGGGTCAAGCAAGCGGGTGTGATCAAGCCGGGAGCTCTCATCATTATGGCTATGATCAAGATGAAGATGACGAGTGAAAGAGGCCTACCTCACCACCACCATTTGTAAGATACCCTTTTCTTTAACTTAGCATTACATTTACACTTGCATTTAGTTATATACATATACATTTAGCTTGCATTTGTATTATATTCCATTTTGCATTTGCATTAGTTAGTTCATATAGTATAGTTGCATTGTAATATATCTCACATGATTCATATAGTTAGTTGCATATAGATTAGAATTCATGCATAGTCACTAATGGCCAAACCTATTCTTTTCTACACTAGAAATAGTGTTTAAATCGGTTTGGGGAGGTTTGATCATAAGCGACCATAGTTTACTAGAAATCATGCATCATATAGTATAGTTTAGATTGCATTCATTTGTTATATATGTCATATAGAATTACATTTAGTTAGAGCATGCATTCATTCATATCATATCATTGCATTATTACTTCAATTTCCATAAAATCAAAAATCCAAAAACATGTATTTCTCTTTTATTCCTACTCCTACATGTACATTGAGGACAATGTCCAAAATAAAGTGGGGGATGAGAATTTATATTCCAAAAATGCATAAAAATTGAAAAATTTCGAAAAATCTCAAAAATATGTCTTTTAATTTCATAAAAACAAAACCCATAAAAATTTGAAAATTTCAAAAATCCAAAAACATGTTCATTTCCTTTGTAGTGTAGTCTTGTATATATTGTCTTGTATATATTGTGTTTGTTCATCCTTGTTCACATTGATTGACTACGCCACATCCGAGACATGAGGATATTGAAGACCGCATGGTATGATCTTTCCAATCTTTTTTTTTATGTTAATGGCTATGTGGTTTTATTTTGATTGATGTGGTATAACAATGTGAACTTAGGACTTGCATTTAGTTTATATGTCATATTAGTTAGTAGAATCACTTGCATTAGGATGTTTATATTAGTTGCATCATAGCATGTAATTGCATGTTAGAAAAGTTTTGAAAAGTGCCTAATTAGGAACTTTGACAAGAGCAACTAAGCCATTACAAATACTTCTTCAACTTAAGACTTTGCCTACTAGAATGGTTGTAAAACACCCTAGATAGTGTCATACTAGTGTCTCCATGACCCAAAGCCTAGTCAAGGGATTGCATGTGAGTCACCTATCCAACCCCATGATGCGATGTGGACTTGGTTAACTTGTCTAGGTGACCTTGATTGACCTTGTGGTAAGGCAACCCAAAAATATTTTCTATCAATAAGCTTGAAGTGCTCATTTCTAAAATTTTGTCATGTGGAAGTAATTTAATGCCAAGGAAACCTCAAGTGTTATGAATTGTTGAATGTTAAGAAATTTAGTTGTTTTGATGAAGGCGTACCACTTCGATGTGCTTTGGAGAGGGATCCATTGAATTGGGCCCCCACACGGTTGTGAATTCGGCCGCCCAGAGACAGAGTGACTATCACCCCGAAAAGCTATTGTCTAGAGGTTAACCGGTTGCCTAATAAGCGATTGGCGAAAGCAAAGGACACTAGCCCAGAAGGGACAAACCCCATCTTAAATTTTTTGAAATGTGAAAGTCAAATGAGGTCAATTTTTGAATACTAGTCATATCCACCCGTTGTGTATAAAGATTTGAGCATTTCATTCCCAAAAAGCCTTTTTGTCAAGCCACTTTGTCGAGCTTGGGACGATCCATGACCTTTACTTTTGTAGAGAATTCGAGACTTGTCATGTCATATGCTACTAGCATCATGGGGATCATCATTCCACCACCATCCGATCGCCCTTGACGAAAGCATTTGGAAATTGAGGATGAAAGTAGTCTAGTTTAACACCATTTGGAGGTGATTTAGTGCCATCCTCTTAGCCTTAGTAATTTGTTGAACTAGTATTTGTGAGGGATTACATGCTCTTAAATTTGCTCCTCTTTAGTGCCTCCGCCACTTGATGAGGAAGTGGCTATTCCTTTTGTAGATGCATCCATTATTTGATTTTGTGTGCTTAATGTTTGGATGTGTCGCCATTTTGGCAAGCCCCACCTTGCCTTGCAAGAAGGCATCCTACCTCATGGTTGTCTTGTTGTGAGTTGAAGGGGCGGAGTGAGACCCGCTAATTGTCTCATATCGGTTACATTAGTAGGTTAGTTTAAATAAAGGTCTAGTTTTTGTCACCTCTTTACTCGGGACGAGTAAAGGTTCGGTTTGGGGATATTTGATGTGAACATTATTTGCGCACATTTAGTCCCCTAATTGAGCCTATTTTGCATACTATTATAACATTCTATGGCCATTTTATCCGTCAAAACCTTCTTATTTGCTCTTCTATCGCATTCCATATGTTTTGTAGAAAAGGAAATAATAAGGCGGAAATTCCCGTCTTTCGTGCATACTTGGAGGCTTATTGACGATATTTGATGGACTAGTATGAGGAGGAAGCAAGAACTAAAGACCAAGAATAACATGGAGGTAGAGGAAAGGGAAGAATGGAGGAGAGAACGAAAACTGCAGACCAACCCGTGCGGATTCTCTGGAATCCGGCCGTCCACAATGCACGGAACCCGTGCGTCTTCACCCCAATCCGCCCGTTTTCCTCTTCACCAATCCGCCCGTCTTCACATCAATCCGCTCGGATTCCAGCCCAGCACATTTTCGTCTTCTTCAAGCTTCAAAGAAAGAAGCCCTTCCTTCATGAAATACCGGCTCCTCCCTGCTCTATCTAAAAAAGTGTAATTACTAGTTTAGCCCTTAGTTAACCCTAATGCATCCACCTAATTTCCACTATAAATACCCCATTTTGTAATAATCAAAAAAAAGTTTGGAGAGTAAAAGAAATCCCTCTTAGGTTAGGAGTAGATTAGAATAGATTACTCTTTAATCTTTCCACAAATTACACATTAATCTCTCCTTAATTATTGTTCAAAGTTTATTATTCAAGTTTATTATTGGGTAATTAGGAGATTATTGGGTTATTATTGGGAGATTGACAACCTTCCATCAATCAATCAAGTTTCTTCTATTATTCTTTGCTTTATCATTTGGATCATCTCAAGTTTGGTATAATTCCTTTACTCTTTAATCTTTATTGTTCATTTCTTCATTCTATTATCATGTTTATACTTGTTGTGATGATTGACACCATTAATGACATGTTTCCCCTGATGATGAGTGAGTAGTTTCTTTAGCTAGGATTAATGGGTAATTAGGGGAAACCAACATGGGATTGATTCATGCTTAATCTAATATGTTTTCATAATCAAATTGCTTGCTTGTTATGATGTCAACTTTATGCACATGTTATGTTTGATGAAATGCCAAGCCTATGAATCCTTGCATTTACAACCATCTCTTATCTACTCAACTTGACTTGTAAGATATAAACCAACTCGAGTCTTGTTAGACCATGCATAGAAGTTGAATAGGAGGAAAGTAAGTCGACTTGTAGGTGTCGTACAATCTAATCGATTCGGCTCCGGGACCCAACCCTTCCTATGAACCGTAAGACATAAACCAACTCGGTTCCTCCACAACACTAATTGCTTGCATATAATTGTAAACATGTTTGTATGATCAACACCATGAATCCCCTATGACCCCATGATATCCTAGCACTTTTAATCATTTGTTTACATCTTTCCATTTATTGCTTGTTTTACCTTATTGTTTGCATTAGTCTAGACACAACTACAAACCCAAACAAATCGTGACACTAGCATAAATTGAGATAGATAGACTTAGAACCCAAAGCACACCGTCCCATGGATCGACCTCGACTTACCGCTAACTAGT
Source organism: Silene latifolia (assembly GCF_048544455.1). Taxonomy (NCBI): domain Eukaryota; kingdom Viridiplantae; phylum Streptophyta; class Magnoliopsida; order Caryophyllales; family Caryophyllaceae; genus Silene; species Silene latifolia. The sequence goes on along the minus strand of NC_133532.1, from coordinate 89,969,522 downwards.
TGTATGTTGAGTATTATAAATGTGTTTGATTGGATGAGTGACGATCTTGTCCTTATCAGCTAGACATGGAATAAGTAAGAACAAGAAATAAAGAAGAAGAAGGAACAATAAACATTAAATTAAAGAGAGAAAAGGGAAGAAAGAATTACTGAAATTAATCCGGAAATTAAGAACAAAGTAACAGTAACAATGGTAGAGTAGAGTAACGTCTGACAGTGTCAGATGAAAAGTAGAGAGTTTTCAATAGACGTCCTACCTTCCTATTTATAAGAAAATAGGATTTATTAAACCTAATTGACGGAAATAAGCTAAAAAGCCCAACCCGTAAGAGAATCCACTCGATCGAGTGATTTAAAACCACTCGATCGAGTAAACTAAAGCTTAAACCACTCGATCGAGTAGAAAAAGGACTCGATCGAGTAAATCAATAAATGCAACTACTCGATCGAGTAGAAAAAGGACTCGATCGAACAAAATTCTACTCGATCGAGTACTTTCCAGCAACAGTTTCCTGCTTTGCGCACTGAATTTCAAACGGCTGCCATTTCTTCGTTACTTGGGCAAACATGGTGTGTAATACCCGGTATTTTAATATGATATTATATTAGGCCGAGTTACCAGCTGGGTCGTGTAGTGTATTTGTGACTCGGGTAATTATGTGACTCGGGTTTTAATTAATCTAACTAGGCTAGGCCCATATCGTCTTAATAGCACCTATCCTATATGTATAACTCATCTAACCAAACCCTAATCTCCCTATCACCATATTCACTTTAACCATGAGAAAAGAGAGAAAAGAGAGAAGAGGGAGCCGTGTGTGAAGGGAGCCGCGTGAGGCATTGCGAGGCGATTTCTCAGCCTATTCTCATCCTATTTCGTAAGTAGACTATCATATTACCTCTTTATTCAATTATTAGCATAATTATAGTAGTAGTGGAATAATTTTTGTAACCCTAGAAATTGGTTTGGGGGTTTTGATTATAAATTGTATGAGATAAATGAATAGAACAGTTACAGCAATTTACAGATTCGTTGGTTTGTGTTGTTTGAGTGTTTTACCTGTCTTAAAGTCGTGGGATGCAAAAAGTTAAAGAATAGACTCATGTTTATTCCAAGCCTAGTTTATGCCTGTGAAAATTGGTAGCATTTCACCGTGTAGTTTTTCCTGAAGAAATTATTTGTGAACGTCTATCTAAAAAGTCCGCGAATCAGTAGAGGCTGAAAGATTACTTCTAAAACATAATTTCGATATTGAATTGGTACTGAGTCTTTTTCATATGTTTAATTTAAAGAGTTTAGATGAGTTAGGCATTGGTTTTACTTAAAAAGCATTTGTCAAACTCGTTTTATGAATCAATACTTTTTATGCGACGGTTTCTGTCAGTTTTTGGAAATCAGTCTGAAAACCCTTGATAAATTTGGAATTTGAGAAAAACACGTTAGATATAATTTGTAGATAAGACGCATGGGGTTCCAATTCAATTGGCCTTGCATCAATTCGAATTTTCTGGAATTAGTTATTCATTTTATACCGAGTCTGCCATGTGCAGGAAAATCAGGGAAAGTCGTGTTTGTTCCTTAAGTTGATATTCCTACTAAATTACAATGAGTCTAGGTTATTTGAATGATTAATTGACTGAGTAGGTGGTAATTATACATAATTATGTTATGTAGGTGATGGATATGTGAAGGATCATAATTGATTGCTTGTGCGTGCTTGGATTGCGAAAAGGTAGGGAAATACACTTGACTTATTATCGCGTTGTTGAATTGTGTTGACTTGTTTGTATTTCTTATGACCAAACTGTGAACGTGACTTGATTCGTGGTTGTCAATTTACGTTATGATTCATATACTGGAATGTGCTTGACTGAATTGATCGTATTGAGTATATTATCACAACATTCGGTAACCGACATGATTCTATGATTTACCAGTTCAATGATATACATATTGTGTTGCATTAATTTCTTGAGCATTCATATGCATTGGAGATGGAGGATGTTGTGGTGACGTGGTGTGGTGATGATGATGTTGTGATAAGGCCGGGGCGGGTTTCGGCAGACTTGCCCTGGTGTCCTCACTTGAGTGGCGAGATCGGCTACGGTCGATATATAGTCTAAGGGGATCGGTATGGCTGGGTTGTACGGGTTATGAGATATGAGTTGAGATGGAAATGGAGGTGACGGAGGAGCATGCATATCATATTTTGTTGTTTCATTGTATTCCCTACTCAACCTCGTGGTTGACCCTGTGTATTCGTGAACACCTGTGACGATCCAAATATTGGGGAGCAGACTTGACAGGTTTATGAGATAGGATGGGAGCTTGATGGGCGTGAGACACTGGATCAGAAGACTTAGTAGCTAGATCATCATTTAGAAGACTTTTACTTTTATTTATGTTAGTTCTTTGTAATTTGATGTAAATGAGGTTTTGTAAAAAGTTAAGTTAAAGAAATTATGTAATTTGCCTTGGAGTTTAATTTGTTATTCACTACCTCGGGAAACCGAGATGGTAACAGTCCGGTTTATTAGGGAATGTCTTGCTAGAGGCTCCTTTATAAATCGGGGTGTTACAAAGTGGTATCAAAGCGAACGATCCTCAGGCCTAAACCAATGAACCCAATGAACATAGGATGTGTCTAAATAAAATGAACCCCGGTGTAGGAACTGTTAGGAGCTCACAGTGCGTTTAAGAAGGCGCCCTTAATACGTGCTCTTTTGCCCTCTCAGTTTTGAACCAGGTAACCCGAGAGAAATCGAGTGAATGAGGTAGTTAGAAGGAAAACCTTGGATATAATTGAGTGGGTGTACACCTTAAGACCTATATATTCTAACCACTCTGCAGGACAACGTTACGGTAAGTATTTTGTATGAATGATGACGTGATCATATGATGTTGTGGAGATGAGAAATAAATTTTCGTGTTCAGGTTGATAATCAATGAAGTGTTGGATTGTGGTAATCGTGAGCGTAGAAATAATTGCGAATTGATGATATTTATCTGGATGGATGTTGAATGATGTGTCGATAGTACTATTATGTCTAATGATATGCGGTTATGTGATCCTGAAGCCATGCTAGTATAGTATTGTGATAGTAATCAGAAACACTATTGAATTGCATGTTTCTAGTCATAGCAATCGTGATTTAGATGTAAGGAGTAAATCGAGATGCGAAGGGATTCTATGGGATAGATGTTTATGTAAGTACAAAGTGTGAGATTTAAGTTGGGATGGGTTAGTATACATAGTATGTTCGTAAGAGCTTGTAACATAGTAAAGAATGACCTAGTGCTGAAACTTGTTTTGTTTGATTTTACTCTTTAATTGACCTTACTGCCATTTCTTTTCTGTTTATTGCCTATGGATGGAAATTTTATGGGAGATAGCCTCGGGAGTTAGTGTTCATTTGGCGTTGGTTTCATGCTTATAGGATATACGGATTAGGAGTAATAAATGTTTTAGTGGGCTGTGGTCACGAAGTTCATGTGCAGTGATGTTTTGACCAACGATTTTGTAAAAATCCTCATTTAAATTTTATTAATAATTTTTGCATAATTCCAACTCCATCGATCAGAAGATTCGTATATGTTTTCAAATTGATAAGCCACGAAAATTCTTGATGTCTCTATATTAAATGGTAAGTTTTGCAAACTGACCCAAGTTTCGGACCAATTGCTGTCACATACTTGTTTGGACCAACTGAGTTGCAAAATCCTTTAAAAATTGAATTCTTGAGCTTTGGACCTCATTCTTTTTCTCACGAATTATTAACTCTCTGTATGTTATAAAAAGTAATATAACTCAAGTTTTCGTTGAACGGTTATTTATTCGTGATTTTTGGAAGTTACAACGTGAATCATAACTTTTAAAATGTGAATTCTATGTTGAGTTTTCATACAGTTGTTCGATTATTTCATGAGCCTTATTAATGTGAAATTATAGTGTCCTTATATGATGATAGTAGCACACATATTTATTGGTTATGTATCTTAACAAGTGATAGAAAAAAAAAAATAAAGTTTAGTTTATAACATTGTTGGCATGATAGTATGTGTGAAATTGAATAGCTTAATCTGATCCTTAATCGAGGGTGAAATATTTTATACGAGTCCAGTTGTTGCATATTTTATATATGTTTGGTATGTTGTAATATCTCTGGTGTGTTCATCATATTTGTATAGTGGTCGGATATATATAAATATAAAACTATATTGTCATATCTTGGTAAAGTTGGTGGCGTTAAATGTTAACTTGATTGTTCTAATATACTCGCGTGAATATTTATAATAATTATGTTTAAATGTTTACACATGGATGGTAGTAATGAGTATGTCTAAATGTTCACACATGTAGGATGTCATCTGAGTTCTCATGTCTTTCATGTGAGTCTGTGTGCCTATAGTTATACTTATTACTTTCATTGCATTAATTTATTTCAGTTGAACCTAAACTTATGATATAATAATAAAATAGTGTTGTTGTACCTTATTGGATATGTTCATAGTTGTATTGTCATGAAATGCTAAGGTGATTGTTGCAATTGTCACGATATTTGAAATATATTCTCGAACCGTCAAATTATAATGAGATAACCCTTTGATAATTCACATGTCATGCGTATGTTTAAATGATAGTCGTTATAGTTACGTTTAATTGAGCCGCGAGTTGCCTATTTGTTCAAACCATGCAAACCAGAGAACTTGTTCACCTTACTAATCTTTTGTCATAGATAATGTTTACAAGTTATATGATGGTATATGTACATGTTTAAGTTGTTTATGCGATATCTTTTATTTTTGCTGAAAATGAATTATACTGAATTGACGGATACAATTGAATGGTATGGTTGCTAAAATGTTAAACATATGTGTGATATGGAAGTAATTTTGTTGTTATTGTGAATCATATAACTATTAATACTCAATTGTAATTTCAATTGTTTGACTTCTATATTATTAAGTTAATTACTCATGACGCACAGTCGATGGTTCCGTAAGGAGTTTAACTGGGAATTTTATAGTGTGCCTCCGATCTAAACTAATAATCTTCTTATATTGACTATATGGTTAGACTCTTGTCTAGTTCTTATGACGTGATAAAACGTTTTAAAATTTAACATGTAATTGAGTTGGTACTTATACTTTTGTGTGACCATGCAACCTGTGATAAATAGATCTGTAATAAAGAGGTAAAATTTTGATTGAACACAGTTAATTTGTAGTTACTTGCTTTACATTATGGTACGAATCGTATGCTTTGATGAGACGTCACCAGGGAATGTGTACTATCTAAAAGGTCTCCGATTAAATGCTGTAGTCGTGTTAGCCGTGAATATAACTGAGTAAAGAAGTGCAACTAAAATCCTGATGTTGAGGTAATAGTCGTTCATTAGTAAAGATAGGACTGAAATGAATAAGATGAACCTGTAAATTACGATATATGAGTCGACACCTAAGCTTGTATTGTTTGAAGGAATTGAGTTAAGGTTATCTGATATTGAGTTAAATGGATTCTATGGACGGCTCTGTTATAAGATTTATGTTAAGAAAGTTATTCACCGTCCAGTATAAAAGTAAAAGTTTTGAAAATGAAGTTCAATTTTGTCGTGTGAATATAAATTCGTAATGAGATTTCCTGCCAGTGTCTGGTTGTATGGTTTCATGATATTTGCTAGTCTGAAGGAATGAAGCTAGAACGGAGTCACAAATAGTGGATTAATTTAGTCATGTTGTTCGTTCATGTAGTGAATTGGTGGGTTGTGGTTAGTTACGAATGTCAAAACGGGAAATGTAATGTGGTGATTTAAGTGAGTTGTGTGTTAACATGGTATGTTGATATTAGCATGATATGTAATGAATATTTGTAAAATTGGTGTAGTTAAATACATTTAATCTTTTATGTCATTGTGTTGGGTGCAGTTTAAATATATTTAACACCAAGAACAAAATTTTATGTATGATAGTCTTGTATGTTAACTTTCCAATATTGCTGTTTACTCGCTTGACTGACTCGACCAATAAGCTTGTAAAATTTGCCAATCAATGTGCATTCGTCATTCGTGAATAAATCCCAACCCTTTGTTATGAGGATTAAAGATATTTCTAGGACGATAAGTGCTGCGAAACTGGTTGTCTTCATTTTATGGGTGATTCTGTGTCTTGACCTAAATCGGTACAGTTGTGTAAAGGAAAGTCAGACTGGACCTATTAGGTTACAAATTTTCATAAATCGATTTATTAAGTTTGGACCCTAATTCCTTTCTTATGTCGATTGATTCCCTATGTTTCTAAGGTATGGGATTACAATGATTAGTGAAATGAATAATTACTAATGATTTTTACTAGTAACCTTGTAAAGCATTGTTCCATTCATAATTTGATTATTCACATGAATAAATGTTACCAATATCTCTTGGAAAATATGCTATTTGACATGAACCATATATGAGCACCTAAGCATCTTCATCTTTGTAACCTGAGTAGTAATGTATAAATTAGATTGACAAGCAGATACTGTGAATGTTATTGCATGTATTGATTGATATGAAGAGTGTTTAGATTAATACTGAAATGTCTTAAGTTATTCAACGTGGCTTTTGCTCCGATCCGTGGCGATGTCTTTGCAGCGTGAGAATCGTAGCTTCCTTGAGAGAGCTTGTATATTGATTGTCTTTAGTAGGGATTAGTTAACTTGAGCGTGAGTTGTGAATCTTTTATCCTCTTTCAGTTGTTAGCAGTAGTTTGAGAACTTTTGTTATAATAATGAAGGTTACGGGGACGTAACCATGTTTAAGGAGGGTAGGATTGTAAAATCTTTATACTTTCATGTGTGATTTCTCAGTTTGGCTATATTGGTTATGCGTTGTGTGGGTTATGTTGGAGTGTTACATAATGTGTTTCTGTTATTGTTAAGCTTCGGGGACGAAGTTTATTTTAAGGAGGGTGGAATGTAATACTGCGTTTAATATTCAATTTGGTGGGTGCCTTACATACTTTTGTATATGCGTTTCATAATTCGTTTGCGTTGGTTGGTAGAGAGGGTAAACTTTGGGACGAAGTTTCTTTTAAGGAGGGTAGACTGTAATACCCGGTATTTTAATATGATATTATATTAGGCCGAGTTACCAGCTGGGTCGTGTAGTGTATTTGTGACTCGGGTAATTATGTGACTCGGGTTTTAATTAATCTAACTAGGCTAGGCCCATATCGTCTTAATAGCACCTATCCTATATGTATAACTCATCTAACCAAACCCTAATCTCCCTATCACCATATTCACTTTAACCATGAGAAAAGAGAGAAAAGAGAGAAGAGGGAGCCGTGTGTGAAGGGAGCCGCGTGAGGCATTGCGAGGCGATTTCTCAGCCTATTCTCATCCTATTTCGTAAGTAGACTATCATATTACCTCTTTATTCAATTATTAGCATAATTATAGTAGTAGTGGAATAATTTTTGTAACCCTAGAAATTGGTTTGGGGGTTTTGATTATAAATTGTATGAGATAAATGAATAGAATAGTTACAGCAATTTACAGATTCGTTGGTTTGTGTTGTTTGAGTGTTTTACCTGTCTTAAATTCGTGGGATGCAAAACGTTAAAGAAGAGACTCATGTTTATTCCAAGCCTAGTTTATGCCTGTAAAAATTGGTAGCATTTCACCTTGTAGTTTTTCCTGAAGAAATTATTTGTGAACGTCTATCTAAAAAGTCCGCGAATCAGTAGAGGCTGAAAGATTACTTCTAAAACATAATTTCGATATTGAATTGGTGCTGGGTCTTTTTCATATGTTTAATTTAAAGAGTTTAGATGAGTTAGGCATTCGTTTTACTTAAAAAGTATTTGTCAAACTCGTTTTATGAATCAATACTTTTTATGAGACGGTTTCTGTCAGTTTTAGGAAATCAGTCTGAAAACCCTTGATAAGTATGGAATTTGAGAAAAACACGTTAGATATAATTTGTAGATAAGACTCATGGGGTTCCAACTCAATTGGCCTTGCATCAATTCGAATTTTCGGGAATTAGTTATTCATTTTATACCGAGTCTGCCATGTGCAGGAAAATCAGGGAAAGTCGTGTTTGTTCCTTAAGTTGATATTCCTATTAAATTACGATGAGTCTAGGTTATGTGAATGATTAATTGACTGAGTAGGTGGTAATTATACATAATTATGTTATGTAGGTGATGAATATGTGAAGGATCATAATTGATTGCTTGTGCGTGCTTGGATTGCGAAAAGGTAGGGAAATACACTTGACTTATTATCGCGTTGTTGAATTGTGTTGACTTGTTTGTATTTCTTATGACCAAACTGTGAACGTGACTTGATTCGTGGTTGTCAATTTACGTTATGATTCATATACTGGAATGTGCTTGACTGAATTGATCGTATTGAGTATATTATCACAACATTCGGTAACCGACATGATTCTATGATTTACCAGTTCAATGATATACATATTGTGTTGCATTAATTTCTTGAGCATTCATATGCATTGGATATGGAGGATGTTGTGGTGACGTGGTGTGGTGATGATGATGTTGTGATAAGGCCCAGGCGGGTTCTGCAGGACTTGCCCTGGTGTCCTCAGCTGCGAGCTGGCAGATCGGCTACGGTCGATATATAGTCTACCGGGGATCGGTATGGCTGGGTTGTATGGGTTATGAGATATGAGTTGAGATGGAAATGGAGGTGACGGAGGAGCATGCATATCATATTTTGTTGTTTCATTGTATTCCCTACTCAACCTCGTGGTTGACCCTGTGTATTCGTGAACACCTGTGACGATCCAAATATTGGGAGCGGACTTTGACAGTTTATGAGATAGGATGGGAGCTTGATGGGCGTGAGACACTGGATCAGAAGACTTAGTAGCTAGATCATCATTTAGAAGACTTTCACTTTTATTTATGTTAGTTCTTTGTAATTTGATGTAAATGAGGTTTTGTAAAAAGTTAAGTTAAAGAAATTATGTAATTTGCCTTGGAGTTTAATTTGTTATTCACTACCTCGGGAAACCGAGATGGTAACAGTCCGGTTTATTAGGGAATGTCTCGCTAGAGGCTCCTTTATGAATCAGGGTGTTATATGGTGATTCCGGTGGCGTTGGAAAGCTAAGAGGACAAGCTTTCATCTCCAATTGGAATCACCTGAATATCAGTTGTAGAACTCGAGATATGACTCTCCAAAGTAGGCACTAGCAATTTGAAGTTCTTCCTTTGCTCGCCTAGCTATCTTTCTTCTTTGCACATCTAAAAATAGCTACATTCCCGCTCCAAATTCACTCTTCCTCCTAATGCATGCTAAACGGACGGTAAAAGGCTTGATTTCACTACTTTCTGGTTCATTCCTGCAAATAAGACAAAACAAACCAAAGTAGCATATTCGGGGCATTTCGTAGCATAAACTACGATAAAAGCGTAGAAATACGTGCATAAATAGGCTAAAAAGACTATATAAAATGCACGTATCAAATCTCCCCAAACCAAACCTTTACTCGTCCTCGAGTAAACTAAATGCAACTAATGGAACGGAAAAGATAACTCAGAGCTAGCTACAAATGCCCACTTAAGCCAATTTAATGCAAGAAAACTAACACTTATAGCTAAACAGCCAAATGTAAACGAGTTATAAGATGTTTATAAAAGTAGCTGAACCGTCGACCTTGCAAGACCTTTAATAATGGACTCTCACGGGTCACTCTTCTCTCATGAAGCAAAGGGTGAACATATATATGTAAGAGAGAAAGAAAAATAGTCGCTCACCTAAACTACGACCCACATAAACATGCATGCAACTAATATGATAGACAATTCTAGCTACCGTACATACATTCCAACCAAACAAGGTCCTGTCACAGCCGAGGGCTTACAAAAATATGGTAAAGTGAGGCAATGGGTAAGAAAAGGCAAAACATTTATGGGAATGTGGAGGTATAGGCGGCCAAGCTAGTACCTAAACAAAATTATATGGAAAAATATCCACTCTTACTCAATTATGAATTAGGCACATGCCCTTCATTTGGCATAAAATCTCACCAAACCGAACTAGAAACACTCTTCAAATGATATAAGATAGAACAGAGGAACAAAAACCGTCTCATAATCAAACATTTTTTTCGAAATCTTTTTTTTTTTCATTCTCTTTTTTCGGTTTCCTTCTTTTTTTTTCTTTTGATTTTTTTTCGATTTTCTCTTTTTCATTTTTTTCTTTTCTTTTTCTTTCAATTCATCCTCCTTCTTCTCTATAAATCACCAACTCCAAATCGATATGATATGAACCAAATTTGGCACAATGAAATATATACCGCAAAAACAATCTAAACTAGCTTGACAAGGCAGACTAAATTTGGAATGTAGCTAAAGGGTCAACAGGCAAATTTGGCTAATGTGGAGTTAAATGGGTAAAAATGAAAGAAAAGGAATTTGTAAGCACCTCCCTGCATGTGACACCAACCACTAAGCCGAATGTATGACAGCAAAAAACAATTGAATTTCATATTTGTGCAAATTAATGAACATGCTACGCAAGGAGTATACTACTCACAATCCTACATGAAACTGGTCATAAATGTCACCATTTTATAAGGCTCTAATCCTTAGAAATTATAAGTAGGTTGCCAAAATTTCAAGTCAAGTCTATTCGTTCAGCTGAATTTTAACATTAACTCGTAGATTATGCAATAAGACAAAGCTAAAAGATAATCAATTTATTGCAAGGCTTAAGCAAAAGGACAAATATAGTGCAATTTCATCATGGAAATCTACCGTTCCGACTCAACCTATATGCAAAAATAAACATGAAATTTTTTGATTTTATTTTATCAATTTTTTTTGATTTTTTTGATTTTTTTTTTTTTTTGAGATTTTATGAATTCAATAAGAATAAACAACAATGCAAACATAAATTAAACATGATAACAGAAATGCAATAAAAACAATATGCAGACACAGATATGGATGCATAACCTCCCCAAACCAAACCGTACAATGCCCCCATTGTACCAAAACATGGAAAGGAAATGCAAACTAAAGGAAAAAGAGAGTAAATGCGGAAAAACTCACAAGATAGCGCGACTAAAGGGACCTCCCCAAACCGACCATGAACATGGGAGGTTGCTAAAGGCCCGGGAACCGTCTCAGGAAGCTAATCCAAGTCAATGGCACTCGATCAAGAAGAAAAGTAGCTGATCGAGTAGAATGGGCATCCAAAACTGCTCGATCGAAAGGAATTTAGGTTGATCGAGTGGTTTTCTTTTTTTGCAGGTGGTCGATCGAGTAAAACTTTCACTCGATCGAGTGGATTCATCAGCAAAAGTGCTCGATCGAGTAGGAAAACTACTCGATCGAGTGATCCTCAATGTAATTCCTGCAAAACGCAATTAAAACAGCCCGCAAACTAACTAAACAAGCATACTGAGATAGTCTATGGTATAAAAACCATTTATTACAACTGAAATTAAATAAAATGCAAAATAAAATTCTCCGGGTTGCCTCCCGGGTAGCGCTAGCTTCAGTCAGGTCCCAGCTCGACCTTCTTTTCTTCGAGACTCTCTAATTAATCACAATCAAAACAGCTCAAAGCGCGCAGCATGAGATCATACATCTGCGCATGTGCTACACAGAAGCATAAGTAGCACCATAGTGGATTAAAGAAATAGGAAATAAAAATATGTAAACATTTAAGTCTGACAAATTTCCTATGTGAGCTCCTAAATTTGTCCACAAAATATAGGAGCGCGGGAGCAATTAATGATAATCTAGGGCTCCATTTCAGATTAACAATTTTGAAATGATAAGGACGGTGAAAAATCGTTAATTTACGCGTCCACATATGAGGAGGTATAGATTTAAAAGAAGAAGCACGAATCAAATGAGGTAGCTTACTTTGAATATTAACAATAATAAAATTATCGTTTACTACCTCAGAATGGTTGCTCTCAACGACGGAATCATAGATAAAAGAATTTATTACCTCTTCCGCGCTAGGAGTAATTACCGACTCGGCTGTCCTTTCATCGCCCTCAGTGGAATTCGTCCCGTAAATCTCAGCCTCAAGTGCATCCAACTCGGCTTTGAATAGGGGTGATTCACCGTATCCATTATTATCGTCAAAATTGTCGTCTAAAACGACCCCAAGTAACGCATCAATGCTCCCAATGGCCAGACTACTCGATCGAGTAGAATTAATACTCGATCGACCACTTTCCTCCTGCGTTTCACTCGATCGAGTAGAAAATTCACTCGATCGAGCACTTTCTTCTGGGAATCCACTCGATCGACTAATATTAGTCACTCGATCGAGTGATTCCTCCTGTACAGGGCTGGAATCCTCGTGTAAGGCAGTGAAATGTGATAGAAACTCGTCGTCCGAGTCATAAAAGTCATCCTCAGCATTGGGCAACACGGTTTCCTCAGGGGAAAAACCGCTCTCAGCAAGGTATACCTCTTCTGGTTGCCAATTATTCGACTCAGCTGCTAACTGAGCAATTTCAGACTCCAGCTCGATGATTTGAGCATCCATGCGTCTATCATAATCTTGCCTCACTCGATCATAATCTTGCATTTTAGATGCAAGTGTCTCCAATAAAGATTTCAGCTCCGCAATTTCTTCTTCCTGTATATCAGGGGGATCTTGTTGCGGCGGCCATTGATAGGGTGGATGTGGCGGCGCAATTACAGCTGCATTGTGCTCAGCAGAATCACATCTCCCGCAGCAAATCACCGGCTGTTCCATATAATAGGACATTGGTGATGGGTCAAAGGTACTCAAGCCTTCCCTTTGACAATCTTTCACCTAGAACTGTCTAGGTAGAACCTGTAAGGCCTATCAAAACAGCACTCAAGGGAAAAGATTAGAACGACCTCAAGAGAAAAATCCCCTGAGGCTAATAAACAGACAAAAATTAAACAAGTAAATAATTATTTGCCTCCCCGGCAACGGCGCCAAAATTTGATACGGTCGTTATGTACCAAAAATAAATACCTAGATTACTACTAACAGAAGTTAGCGGTAAGTAGGGTCGATCTCCACAGGGAGGCGGTTTACTATCTACCTGTCTATTCTATCTGTCAATTGTCACTATTGGGGGTTTGAAATGTTTTGACTAGACTAAGAGATTAAAGCAAGAGGTAAAGGAAAGAGAGAAATTAACAGATAAGGGAGAGGAATATGCTAGGAGTCGGTCTACCATGGCAGCTACACTATCGGGTCAACTGAGTCGATTAAACTATTGACAAGAAGAGCGAGGTCGTCACCTTTCGGTCCTTAAACCTACGATTATACCCTTTCGGTCTCTAATCGCCCTAGGGTCTCCTAACTTAGCTTTCGCCCTAATTAGGTATCACCTATTGTAATTAAGCAAGCCTTCCCTTCCAATCTTTCGATCCAGGTCGGGGGTAACTAAATAAATGGTCTCCTGCATGCATACATTCAACCTAATAACAATTATATTGCCTAAAACAATTCTTATCGCAAGACTAATCTAATCATGTCAATCCTACATATTACTACCACGGCTTCCCTAATCCTAACATATTAAGGGGAATTAGCTAGACATGGAATAAGTAAGAACAAGAAATAAAGAAGAAGAAGGAACAATAAACATTAAATTAAAGAGAGAAAAGGGAAGAAAGAATTACTGAAATTAATCCGGAAATTAAGAACAAAGTAACAGTAACAATGGTAGAGTAGAGTAACGTCTGACAGTGTCAGATGAAAAGGAGAGAGTTTTCAATAGACGTCCTACCTTCCTATTTATAAGAAAATAGGATTTATTAAACCTAATTGACGGAAATAAGCTAAAAAGCCCAACCCGTAAGAGAACCCACTCGATCGAGTGATTTAAAACCACTCGATCGAGTGGTTTAAAACCACTCGATCGAGTAAACTAAAGCTTAAACCACTCGATCGAGTAGAAAAAGGACTCGATTGAGTAAATCAATAAATGCAACCACTCGATCGAGTAGAAAAAGGACTCGATCGAACAAAATTCTACTCGATCGAGTACTTTCCAGCAACAGTTTCCTGCTTTGCGCACTGAATTTCAAACGGCTGCCATTTCTTCGTTGCTTGGGCAAACAGGGTGATTCCGGTGGCGTTGGAAAGCTAAGAGGACATGCTTTCATCTCCAATTGGAATCACCTAAATATCAGTTGTAGAACTCGAGCTATGGCTCTCCAAAGTAGGCACTAGCAATTTGAAGTTCTTCCTTTGCTCGCCTAGCTATCTTTCTTCTTTGCGCATCTAAAAATAGCTACATTCCCGCTCCAAATTCACTCTTCCTCCAAATGAATGCTAAACGGACGGTAAAAGGCTTGATTTCACTACTTTCTGGTTCATTCCTAGAAATAAGACAAAACAAACCAAAGTAGCATATTCGGGGCATTTCGTAGCATAAACTACGATAAAAGCGTAGAAATACGTGCATAAATAGGCTAAAAAGACTATATAAAATGCACGTATCAACGCACGACCTTAATCACATGCTACTACCAACAAACAAGCAAACATTAACATCATCATGATCATATAGACGTACCCCATATCACATTGCATATACTCCAATCACTTCCATTCAACCCAAAAATATACTTCATCCAACATATACTTAAAGGTACATGTACAACACAAATTACTTTCTTACTTCATCCAACAACTTCACAAAAGTCACAGCTACAATTACAACATACATGACTATAAACACACAACGGTTCCCAAGACTCCCCCATGTGACCGGCTCGAGATCGTAAGGGCCTCAATGCGACTTCGGGACGTCTCCCAAGTCTTTGCGGTAGCTCCAAACAACTCTCCCCAGGTTCATTTTATTTTGACTCCATATGTTCATTAGGTTCATTGGTTTTAGGTTCCAGAATCGTCGCTCTGATACCACTTTGTAACACCCCCTCATACCAAGGTACCTTACCAAGGACTACCCTAGCATGAGAGACCGTTACCATCTCGGTTGCCCGAGGTTAGTATATCAATGTTACCAATCCAAAATACAATTTAAAGTATAACTGATTAATGTTTACATGTTCCAAAAATCCAAAACCAAAATAAAGGTTACTAATGTTCAACAACTAAAAACTGAATGATAAATCTCATGACAACGGAAGCTAGACTCGAGTGATGACTCCCCGTCTTGTCCCCATAGCTAATACTCATCATCACCTGTCACAATCTGCTCACCATCTCCGAATGGATCACCACAGATTTTAGAAAACAACAACGGGGTCAGTTACTGAATAATCAAAGCAAGACAAGTACGAAAGATCATCACTGATCATCAGTCAACTGCAACTCTCAATCACACGCCGGTGGGGGACCGCAACCACACCCACCAAGGTCCCGCTCATCAACGAGCAATAACTCCAACTCATATACATCACCTATATAACATAATTATGTATAATTACCACCTACTCAATCAATTAATCATGCACATAACCTAGACTCATCATAACTTAATAGGAATATCAACTTAAAGAACAAACACGACTTTTCCTGATTTTCAAGCACATGACAGACTCGGTATAAAATACATAACTAATTCCAGAAAAATCAAATCGATGTAAGGCCAATTGGATTGGAACCCCAGGAGTCTTAGCTACAAATATTGTCGTATTGTTCTCAAATTCCAAACTTATCAAGGGTTTTCAGACTGATTTCCAAAAGCTGACATAATCCGTCGCATAAAAAGTATTGACTCATAAAACTAGTTTAAAACATCATTTTTCGGTAATTCCAAATCCTATTGTCATCTAGACTCTACAAAGATGATGTATGAAAAATCTCCAAAACTGAATCGACATATAAATTAGGGTTTCAAATCATTTTCCACAACCAAATCAGATTCGCGGACTTTTCAGCGACATGTTCATAAATAAATCACCTAAGACAAACCATAAGGAATCTGACTACGAAATTTGATATGCATAAACTAGACTTCAAATAAACAGGAATCGTTTTTCAAACTTTTCGAAGACGAAGATTAAAATAGTATAAACATTTGAATGAAATCGACTTACAAACAGGGAAATCGAATTAGGTTGAAAAAGGTGAGAAATCTCCAATCCAATGGAAGGCTCGTCCATCTCTTCTTTCTCTCCCTCTCTCTATGTTGAAATGAGTTTTAGAAAAGCTAAAATGAAACTAGAAAAGACTTAACTATTATAAACAAAAACCCTTGGCCAAAATAGAAAATAAACTGTCTAACTCGCTAAACCGGTTTACTCGGTCTAGTGCACGCAGCCGAGTAACACACACTCGATCGCGTACCAACCAAGTACTCGACCAAGTACTCCAACTAAAATACGGAGTATTACAATTTTTCTCAACTTTGCGATAATCGGCCTCGACATAATTATCCTCACTTTTTACGGCACTAGTCCTATCAGAGTTAGTAACCGTTATAACAAGGGTATCCTTTTGAATTATGAACCAACACTCGTAATCTGTGCTTTTGATATAGTATTACATAAGGTGTTTTCACTAAGGATAGTTATCCCCTTTGAAGATAGGGTAATTAGTATATTTCCCGTCCATGACTATAAGATCAATTCTCTGGTAATTAACCAGTATCAAGAGCACAAGGCTTTGATACCAATTGAAAAGTCAAGCACGGGAGCACCTAAGAGGGGGAGGGGGTGAATTAGCTTCTTTTAAAACTCTTAAACACTTTAGACTACACTTAGATGAAAGGAGAGGTTGATACTTAGAACTATAGAGTTAGAAGTATGCAATGACAATTCAGCAAGTAGAACTCACAGTGTAATCCACATTGGATTCTGAAATGATACCGAGAGTTAAAGTGCAGCAGAATCAAAACGTAAATGGACAAAACAAATGATGTTTTAAAAAATGGTTCGGTCACTACTCCGCGACCTACGTCTATCACTATTTTATTAAACGTCCTAGAAGTAAAATCATACATACTAAGACCACTCCGAATAATAAAATAACTCCCCACCCCACTCTGGTTGCTATTTGCATAAAAGCTACTCCGTTTCAAAGACTCTTGCTCAAAGCTACTCTGCAATAAGACTTTTGGTTTGGGCTACTCCGCCTAAAGACTTCATGCTCAAAAGCTACTCCACTTCAAAGTCTTCGTGCTTAAAGCTACTCCGCAATAAGACTTTCATGCTTAAGATAAATCTATCCCAAGGCTTTGGTTTGGTTCTACTCGGTTGTTACAAGACACACGAATCTCAATGTTGTTCACAATATGAACGTGAAGATAACGTTTAAGTTCTTAACATGAGATCATCGAACAAGATTTGAATGACTAAGTGCAACACAACGTACTCGTTAAAAAGTGATGTGACTCATATTTACGCACATTTTGTCCGTTAACTTGCCTCATACCTATGCTTTCTAGCATGCATTAGGGTCGTTTCTTATCCTTTTTTTTTTTGCTAAAATGTAAGCTTCTCATTGAAAGATCGCAAATTATAAAGTTTTTATGAACCATACATCATTTGTGCAAATATCAACTTAGATGCACCTTACTTAACCATAGCCTATCCTTAGAACTAAGGATTCTAGTATACATTCATGAAATCTACTAGTAAGCATACTTCTAATCATATGTGCTACCAGTTCAGGCCTAGTCACACTTCCATGAATACGAGCTCCGTTTCTTTGCTTCCAAACCATATACCAACATGCCAAGATATCAGCAGTACGCCAGTACATAGCTTCTTGCGAACTGCAATCTATCTCTTCTAGGCAATGCTAAGTAGGACATTGCTTTGATCAATATCAGACTCAAACCAGAGGCCAATAATTTGCAGAAGCCTCTTACTAAACTGACACTCCTCAAAGAAGTGCTGATGCGTTTCAGTAGTTAACTGGCACAGACAACACAAGTCATCCAGAGCAATCTGCAGATGAGCTAGCTTATCCTTTAGTAAAAGAGCATTATTTGAGATTAACCATGCAATTACAAAGTGTTTAGGTTGAGCCATAGGATACCAGACAGCTCTATGCCAAGTTACTTGACCTCTTTTCTCTCTGAGCCATTCATATCTGTAATACCCCGTATTTTAGACGGTAGAATTATATTAAAATGTGTTTTATATGATATTTAATAATTTAATTAATTGAATAATTAAGTTGTAAGACGGAAATAAAATAATTAAATAATACTTGAGACGGAAATAATGTTGGCCGTGTGACACGTGTAGGACGTGTATACTGAGCATATAGTCGGAATTGTAATTGTATGTTACTACTAATCCTAATATGGAGTAGTTAAAAGAAAAGGAAAAATAAAAGAGAATTGTTTTAAGGAAACTTCCTCTCTCTTTCCTTCATACACTTATATAAATAGTCTATTCTACCTACCCATAAACATACACAACATAAAAACACAAATAATTGATCAAAGGCAAGGGAGAGAAAGATCAAAGGGAGACAAGGGAGAAAAATAAGAGAATTCATCCAATTATTATCGTCTCAAGGTAAGACCGTCTTAATTTATACTTATATCATCGTATTCAATTAAATTATTGTTTAAAGACTGCATGAACCACCGTGGACAGTGCCGTTACCCTCAATAGTTGCCTTTGACCGTGGGGATGCTAGTAGGACCAGTCGTGGCCTTTGTCGACCACCGTGGGTGGTGGATTTGTTGTCTAAAGAGGTGGCTGTCGCGGATTTAAGACGGGAATTGTAACTTATATGTTTGTCGCATAAACATGGGACCTGGGTAGTTGGCTAAGTCAGCTAAGGGCGGTCCTAATGGTGACATCGGGGTGGCTGCAGGTGGTGGTTGGTACGGTGAGGTGTCGGGTTGTGGTGTTTGTATACGGGTTGTGGGTTATGTGTCGTTTCTTGTTGGCATGGGTTATCGCGTGAGGCCGTGGCAGGTGGTGGGACCACCATGGGTCAAGGGAGACCACGGTGGTGGTCACGGTGGTGATAGGGTGGTGAGTGTTTGAGCTATGTTGTTTTGTGTCGGGTTTTCGAGGGCTGTCTAGGGCGTGTAAATTGGGGGTTGCAGGGGGGTGTTTTAGCAGGAGTTAGGTGGTTGTCGGGATTGGCCGTGGTGCAGGCTAGGGTGTGGCAGGTTTGGTGGTGCTGACGGTGGATAAGGATATCGGGATAGGTGTATTTTGGTGAAGGGATTGAACACGGTTTTAAACCGTAATTATGGGAGTGTCCTGGGTTGTGTCACGAGGGGTTAATGGGTTGGCTGTTTAGTTTTATTTAATTATTAAATCGGGTTTACGTAATCATTTACACGGGAAATAATTATTTAAATTAAATTGTAATTAATTAAATTAATATAGTAAATTGAATATTTAATAATTAAATTATAATATTTCGTTTAGGTGACGGTTTTGAAGTTGAGTATTTCTGATTATTTTATTGGACTGCTTTATTGGATTTGCCGCTGAGGTAGGTTATCTACTAAACTCAAATATGTATTGGTGTAATTTATTTGGTGAACGTTAATTGGAATTGGATGCTGTTTGTTGGTTGAATATTGTGTTTGTTGATTTATCATTATCCATATTTTATATTGTATTGTTGTATTGAAGGCCTTGTCCAAGGGTGGCGGTTAAAATTGAAGAACCGATCCACGGGTGGCGGTATATAAAAGGGTGTCTCTGGATTGATATTATTTTTTTTAAGGGTGTCTCGGGTTGTTGATAAAGGGTGTCTCGGGTTATTGATATGGGTGTCTCGGGTTATATATGTTGATGGAGGATGTGTGGATGTTGGAGTTGTGATCGGGATTGATCATTTGCATATTTATTCTACATTATTGTTGTATTGTTCTTGTTGTTTAGATATTCCTACTCAACCGTTGGGTTGATCGTGTATTCGTTAAACACCTGTGATGAACCAATAATTGGGGAGCAGATTGATTTCAGGTATTTGAGCTGGCTTAGGAGGGAAGCTGAAGGGTGAGAGGATATGGCATTTACTTAGCTGCCTAGATCACCTTAGAAGAACAAACAATATTTATTATTCGTATTATTTAGTTTCCGTTGCAGTTGTATTTACTAATTTAGTTATTTATTTTGGATTATGTAATAAGGACATTTAAACGCTATATTTTTTTAAAGTACTATGGTTTCGTTTACCTTTGTATTCACTACCTCAGGAGACTGAGATGGTAACACTTTCATTTAGCTAGGAATGCCTAGTAAAGGCTCTTAAATAAATGAGGGTGTTACAAAGCGGTATCAAAGTCGACGTTCCTTAGGCCTAAAACAAATGAACCCAATGAATCTAGGATGAGTCTAATAAAATGAACCCAGGTAGAAACTGTTAGGAGCCCCCATAAGGCTTGGGATGAGAAATAGGGCCCCCTCACACCAAACTTCTAGCTCTTTCAGTTTTGAACCGGTCACCTTTGAGAAAATTGAACGAGTGGGGTAATTAGAAAGTGTGTTATGTCTTAAAGATCAATTGTTTGTCTTAAAGATAGAAATTTCTAACCATATTGCAGGATGCGGATTGAGGTAAGTAATATGTGATGGTATTATTTTGGCCTAGGGCCGTGTGAATTGGAGTAGTTGTTGGAAGTTAGTTTGTGAAATTGTATGATAATATGCATCAAATTGTGAATTGAATTATTTGGTTGAAATTATATAAATTGGGTTGAATTAATTTATAGCATAAATTATTAATTTACATGAATGGATGTTATGTGAATTAGAAATATTATGTCTAGTGATATGCGGTTATGTGATCCCGGAGCCATGATTAGTGTAGTAATTTGACGATAAAAGCAATAAAAGTTTTTTTATGGGTGATGGTTATTAGGACGGCTGACAGCCATGGGGTGTGACGGTTTTTAGGAGGCCGTGGGTCACGTGGTTGGCTGGTTTTAGGCCAGTCCAGTCAACCACATGTTGTTTTGTTTGCAGGTTTATTATTTAAAAACCTTATGCCTAAATCCCTGAGCAAAAGCTTAGGTGTGCATTTTTCTTTAATATCAGAACCATGCCTCCAAAGAAAGCTACATCTACACCTACACCCACTTCTATGTCTCAAGAAGAGCTTGATCGACTGATTTCTATGAATGAGGCCTTGACAGCTACGTTGAAAGCCAATGGGTCAGTGCAAGATTTAGCTAAAGTGAGTGCTTCTATTGCAAGGCACAATCCGACAAAGTATGATGGTTTGGGAGCACCTTCTTTATTGGGGGATTGGCACAGAGAATTTGATAATCCATTTGACCTATTGAAGTGTCTTGCGGAAATGCAAGTGGATCAGGCTGCTTATTATCTAAGAGGGAAACCTGGTATGTGGTGGACTAGAAGCAAAGAGGCTGTGCGAGAAGCTGCTGCAAATAATGGAAGTGAATATGTGAAATGGTCTGCATTCAAGAAGGTTATGAATGCTGTATTCGTTCGAGAGCACGTTAGAAGCAGAATTTAGAGCAGAATTTGATTCTTTCAAGATGACAAATGAGATGACAGTGGATACTATAATAGGTTTATGGAGCTATCTGAGTATGTGGCAGACTTAAACTTCAGTGATGAAATGTTGGCACTTAGATTCGAGATGAGGTTAACCACAAATATCAAGAAGAGGCTAGCAGCTGGGCAGCCAAGTAACATAGATGATGTGTATCAAAGAGTTGGACATGCTGAGAGAATTGCAGATATGCTCAAGGAAGAAAAGAAAGAAAAGGGTGAGAAGAGAATGACTGAGGCTGCAAGTGAGAGTGCTGGGAATAAGAACCAAAATGTGAATCCATACCGATCTTTTTTCTCCAACAATAGGTAGAATGGGAGTGGAAACCGTGGGGGTTTCGGTCGAGGTGGAGCTTCGGGAGGTGGAGTGGTCACTTGTTTTAGATGTGGGAAAGTGGGTCATAAGATTGCAGATTGCAGAGTTCATGTGGGAGGTCAAGGCAGGGGATTTGTTAATGTGAACCAGAGTGGAGGCTATCGTACTCCTGTGGAGAGCTATGGAAATTATAATCAGAGATCTGGAGGTGGCAATTATCAGAGGAGCAACAACAACAATTATTCTAATCAAAATCGCTTCAAGAACAATCAAAGCAATAATTTTCGGAAAATAATGAACAGTGGAAATCAGCAGAATGAGTTAGCATCAGCTGGCCAGAGTGGAGCTAAGAGTAGTGGGAAATTATTTATGATGGGAAAGGAAGCTGCTGAGGAGGATGCTCATGTTGTCACGGGTACATTTCTTGTTAATTCCGAGCCTACCTTTGTTTTATTTGATTCGGGATCTACCCACTCTTTTATTTCAAGTGAGCATGCTAGGACTTTAAATTTGAAAGAATATGATGAGATAAAAGACCTAGTTGATATACCTTCGGGGGATTCCATACCTTGTAGCCGTGTGTATAGAGATGTGTCGGTTAAAATTGGGGAAGCTATCTTTTTGACCAATTTAATTGAATTTACTTTGGGTGGTTTTGAGGTAATTTTAAGGATGGATTGGTTGGGAAAATATAAAGCCTTTATAGATTGTCATCAAAAGAAAGTAACTTTGAGTGGACCTGAGGGAATAAAAGTGTCTTACAAGGGATTTGTAGTTAAACCAAAAATAAAACTTATCTCAACAGTCACCTTAAAAACTTGTTTGAGGAAGGGAGGTGAGTTGATCTTGTGTCACGTGAGAGACACGCGGGAAGAGGTGCCGGGGCGGCATCTATACCTATTGTGCAAGACTTTCATGATGTGTTTCCCGATGAGATTCTAGGGTTACCACCTCAGGGGGATATTGGTTTTGGTATTGACTTAAAACCTGGGACGGGACCAATTTCTAAAGCACCTTATAGTATGGGACCTAAGGAGTTGGAGGGACTTAAGAAGCAGTTAGAGGAATTATTAGAGAAGGGCTATGTGAGACTGAGTGTGTCACCTTGGGGAGCACCTGTGTTATTTTTAAAGAACAAAGATGGAAGCATGAGGTTGTGTATTGACTATAGAGAGCTGAATAATATGACTATCAATAATCGTTACCCTTTGCCGCGGATTGATGATTTATTTGACCAGTTGAGTGGGGCTGGGATATTTTCTAAGATTTATTTGAGGTCGGGCTACCATCAGTTGAGAATTAAGGATGAAGATATTCTAAAGACTGCATTCAGGACAAGGTACATACACTACGAATTTGTTGTTATGCCATTTGGATTAACTAATGCACCGACAGTCTTCATGGACTTGATGAACCGTGTGTTTAGTCCCTATTTGGATCAGTTTATGGTTGTCTTTATCGATGATATCCTGGTTTATTCTAAGAATAAAGAAGAGCATGAGAAGCATTTGAGGATTGTGTTGCAGACCTTGAGGGAAAATAATCTTTATGCTAAGTTGAGCAAGTGTGAATTTTGGTTAGAGAAAGTTGCCTTTCTGGGGCATGTGATGTCTAAGGAGGGAGTGTCAGTGGATCCAAGCAAGATTGAGGTAGTGTCCAAGTGGGAAAGACTAAAGAATGTGGGTGATATTAGAAGTTTTCTGGGGTTGGCTTGCTATTATAGGACGTTTGTAAAAGACTTCTCAAAAATAGCTAAGCCTTTGACTACTTTGATGAGGAAGGAGAATAAGTTCCAGTGGGATGAGAGTTGTGAGACGGCATTCCTAACCTTGAAGAAGCGCCTGACTACAGCTCCTATTTTAGCCTTACCTGAAGGGAGTGAGAATTTTGAAGTTTATACAGATGCTTCGAAGAATGGTTTTGGATGTGTGCTTATGCAGAATGGGAAAGTAATAGCTTATGGCTCGAGATAGCTGAAGCAGTATAAAGCAAATTATCCAACTCATGATTTGGAATTGGGTGCGGTGGTTTTTGCCTTGAAATTATGGCGTCATTATCTTTATGGAGCTACTTTTAAGGTATTTTCTGATCACAATAGCTTAAAGTACATTTATACTCAAAATGAGCTAAATATGAGACAAAGGAGGTGGATAGAGTTAATTGGGGATTATGATATGGAGATAATTTATAATGAGGGGAAGGCTAATGTGGTGGCAGATGCACTTAGTAGAAAATCTGTCCATGCTTTGTGTAGTGCTATGTCTAGGGTGAGGTTGCATGAAGAGGTGGAGAAGATGGGCATCTCTATGATTAAAAAGGGAGATACAATTGGAGATTTGACCATTGAGTCAGAGTTATATGCTAAGATCAGAGAGAAGCAAGTAGGAG
The DNA here is from genome assembly GCF_048544455.1 of Silene latifolia. Lineage (NCBI taxonomy): Eukaryota > Viridiplantae > Streptophyta > Magnoliopsida > Caryophyllales > Caryophyllaceae > Silene > Silene latifolia. The sequence continues at coordinate 89,945,377 of NC_133532.1, read as the reverse complement.
ATGCTCGTGTGGCACGGTGGTGGGGCACAGTGAGTGACGCCGTGGTGGAGGGCATGAAGAAACGGTTCCATATAGACGGTGATGGTAGTTTGAGGTTTGATGGGAGATGGTGAAAGGATTCAAAAACCCTCTAATTAAACTCTTTAATTAAATATCCAAATTAATCATTAAATAGATGTTGATCTTATGCATGCATAACATGTTAGAAATTTATATCTCTATACTAACATATTCATATATGTTATTGTTAATTTAGTCATAAAATTAAATGGTGATCTTATGCATGCAAACAATAAAATAGTTAAGGAAGAAATCTCTATCTTACATTGGTATTTCGGTTTATTTGGGCACAAGAGAGATCTCCTTCTCTCTTGTTCTTGTGCTCTCCTTAATGGATGAACTAGGATCCAAGTGTAGAATCCCTCCCAAAGTAAAATACCCAAGGCAAACTTTTAATTAAATTAATATTATGAATACTAGAACAATATTAATTTAGCATAAAAATTGACCCAAAAATTATTTAATTTGGTCTCTTAAAACCGGTTAAGAGAAGGAGAAGAAGGAAGAAAATATTTTATCTCTCTAAAATATTTTGTGATGGATGATGAATGAATTAATACACTACAATGTTATCAAGTGTATATCTTAAATTATAAGGCAAAACCCTTGGTTTTGCTCTTATGAAAAACCGGGTAAGGGGAAGAGGAGGGACCAATGCATGCACTACTTTGTCTTCACAATGACAACTAGGTATTGCATGGCTAGTATTGTAGGAAATGATTATGTTTTCCACTAATATAATCAACATAATATTTGCCTAATCCTCCTCTTTAATTTCGGCACACACATATAAAATGGAATCCATTTTATTTTTGTCAATTTGTCAATTTGTCACATGTCACATGTCACATGTCACATAAAATTGTCATGTATTTTTAACATATTAGAAATCAACGTATTAATAAAAATACGTCATATACAAAAATCGACTTAGTAATTCGCAATTACTTGTACCAAAATATTTTACCAATTATAAATCACAATAATTTGTATTTATAATAATTCATTCAATTTCAATTGTTTCCTTAAACAATAATTTCATCTGAGTAATAAAACAATTCGATTACTTAGACCGTATCTCATTTAATCAAATTTCAATGAGATACCTAAATATTACTTCCAAAATCGTCCGTCAATTTTAAATATTTTAATTGACCCGTATCGTCATACGATCAATTAAATGATCAATTAAGAGTGTTACCCTTTTGGTATGACCTAAGGGGATCAACTGGTCACCACCGTCTCACGACAGTAATGTCAAACTCTAGTCAGCCAATCTGATGCGTGTCATTTATATGATGTTTTACATCTCTTTTTACACGCATTTCAGAGCTCATTTGTTTAGTTTATGCTACATTTCTCCCTATTTCCGTCTACTCCCGTATTTTGTACTTTATTGCAGAAATGTGAAGGATTCAGCGGGAAATCAAGCCAAATCCGCCCCCGAGTAATCTGCATTGCAAATGACGTAAAGGAACTGCTTAAGGAACGAGCTTGGTGCGCAATCCAAGGCCCAAAGGACGAGTCCACGAGTTTAAAGAAGTCAATTAGCAGCTCAAGCAGTCGATCGACTAGTCCCATCAGTCGATCGACCAACTATCGGGATCCGAAGCTACATTGTTGTCGAGATCCGTCGATCGACCTCCCGCTTAGTCGATCGACCACATCATCGTTTGAGACGAGAATTGAAAGATTGAGAAACTTGAAGCCCGTGAAGTTTAGGTTTAGGAAATAATTGTTACGATAGTTTGCTATATAACGTAACCTAGAAACATCAGAAGAGGCATCTAGCTTTTATCGAATTACATATCAAGTTTTACATTAAGTTTTCATTCAAGTTCTTTAACGAATAGTTAGGGTTTGGGATTATTGTGAGCATCGGAATTTCGGTTCTTAATAATCAATCTTTCCCCTGCAATTCGGTATTTCTCCTGTTTACTTTCGGTTTATTTATTTTGCTAATAGATTAGAATTGCTAGTAGATTCCCGAAACCGTCTTGATTATTGCATGTTAATTGTTTCCTTTCCTGTTTTGAGCATGAATTCAGTAGCTAGTTTTATCGTTCATGTTGTTATTTCTGCCCTTAGCATGAGTAGCTAAATCTATAGTGCTAGGATGTAGGCGATTTATGGCATAGGCGGCACTAGATTGAACACGGACTGAACCCGCGTGTCAGTCGATCGACTGACATTGTTGGTCGATCGACTGACCTTGTAAGGTTATCCTTCGTTTTAATTGGTTTTAACTTGTATTTAACAAATCGAATGCATGCGACCAGTTAGGTACCTATTTTTGTGACCAACCCATTAGATCGAAAGATAGGGAAGGTTATTTGACCATCAATTAAATCGACTAAACTGTGCTAAGATCGAAAGATAGGTATAGTTTAGACCATTAGTCACTTTTCAGGACGAAAGTTAGTATTAGTGACATTAGGGACCTATAGCGAGATCGAGAGATGCTATTTGTTAGGAGTGGACCGAGAGGACCTCTTATCTCCCGCCTTACCGTGTTTGATTGACCGACTTAGTTTGTCGCCACCGAAGCTATAATGAACCGACCATCCTAGTACCCTTCTTTTATCTGTTTAAATCGTATTTTTAGTTTATTTTCTTTTTATTGTTATTAGCTATAGACCAATTCAAATCAACCCCCATAATAGTTACCTCAGACTGAACATAAATCAACTAAAGTTTACAAGCTGCCTCATGCGGATCGACCCTGTTACCACTAGCCTAGGTTAGTCTTAATAGGAGATTATAAATTTTATCTTTGGTACTCACAACGACGGGTATCAAATTTTGGCGCCGTTGCCGGGGAGGCAATAGTCCTAATTTTAGTTGTTTTAATTTTTAGTCTTTCTTAGTTTAAGGAACATCCGTTCCTTAAACTGTTCTTATATTTTGTTGTAGTTTCCTCTTATGCGCAGTCACGGGGTGGTCCATTACGCCATTTGATCCAGAGATTGAAAGATCTTTGCACGTTAAGAGGAGATTATTTCAAGAACAACAGCTGGAAGAGCCTAGTTCTCATTCTAGCTTTTACGAGAACGAGCTGTTCGAGGAGAATCCACCATCTTCACCCGTTTCTACATCTTCAGCCGAGACAGTTACTTCTCCAGAAACTTTTGTCATGGCCGAGGAAGCAAGTATAGCTAGTTTTTCTGAGCCGACAGCCGACAATTTATACAAGGGGTTCGAGTTACCGGGAGATGCCAGGAAATTCGAACCAAAGCCTGCTTACATTACTATGGTCGAGAGAAATCAGTTTGGGGGAGCTGCAAATGAAGATGCAGCAAGGCATATGGAGACCTTTATTGACTCGCTTGCTCCATTCCCCCACCAGCTGGCGTGACCCAGGATCAAATCAAAGAGACCATGTTCATCTTCTCCCTTCGTGATGCTGCAAGGGAGTGGTATAGAGATTTGGACCGGACCGCTCAGGAGATCACTGATTGGAATACATTGGCATTGGCGTTCTACAAGAAGTACTTTTCTGCTTCGAGGACGATCGCTATTAGAGCTCAAATCACGGGCTTTAAACAAGGGCCAGATGAGAATTTCCACGAGGCATGGGTCCGATTCAAGAAGTTGGTGCGAACCATACCGCACCATGGGTTCGAAAAGTGGAGTTTGTGCAATCATTTCTACAATGGGTTGTACGACGATCAGAGGGCCATTTTGGATGCTGCAGCCAATGGAAGATTCGCTGAAAATTTGGGAGCAACCAAGGGGTGGAAGATCATTGATGATCTAGCTACCCACAAGGCCGAGTATGGGAATTCGAGAGGGAACCAGAGGAGAGCTGCTGAATCTTCCTCTGTTGCTGCACTTGAGGCTCTCACCGCGAGATTTGACAAGTATGAGCTAGGAGGAGCCTCTAAGGGTGGGATATACCAAGTCAATCTTTGTGTCGACGGTCCCTTCCTTTGTGAAAGGTGTGGAGTTGAGGGCCATGTCTCGAAGAACTGCCCTAGTCCCTTTGAATCTTGTCGCCTTTCAACACTATAGGCAGAACAACACCTACTACGAGCCACAGCATCCAAACTTGAGTTGGAGAAGCCAGAATGTTTTGAATCCAACTCAACCTCCGCCACAGCAGCAGCCATATGTGCCTCCGCATCAAAAGCAACAGCAATATCAAAAGCCTCCTTATGTGCCGCAGCAGCAACAAACACAAAATTCTGAATTTTCCGAGCTGAAGAATCTGTTGCTGAAGGAGTCCCAAGCAAGAGAGGCCGGGATGAAGTTACTAGAGAGCCAAATAGCTCAGTTGGCTAGCAAAAGTAACACTCGAGCTCCCGGACACTTACCCACTCAACCCGAACAAAAGGAGACCCTACATGCCATCACCTTGAGGAGCGGGTCCACACTTGAGGGTCCTGCCATGGTCGAGAAAGCTGTTGAAAAGAATGAGGCAGATCCGAGTCCAAACAAAGTCAGAATTTAATAAATCAAAAAATGTACTGTCGCTGTATTTTGGTCGATCGATCGAAGTACCTAGTCGATCGATCAATTGCGGGTTACTGGAGCTTCGAATCAGTGCAACCCGCCGATCGATCGAGGAGGGTGGTCGATCGACCAATATCTGCCGATGTTGAAGAATTTCGTCCTTTAATGCCAAATAATCTACGAGACCACTTGTTTCGGGGAACCACGGTCCCGAAAATTTTGAAAGGGACCAGTCTTGATGGGTCATCCGGCTCAAGTTCGATCCAATGACGGTTAATGGGTCTCATTTGAGACGGTCTGAGGAGGGGTCTAGCTTCAACAAAGAAAAGGTGACGGACTTCCAGCCAAAGTCCAAGGACGCCGGCGCGCGCGAATTAGAGGAGAGGGCGAAGGTGCTCCTTACAGCCCCATATCCGGAGAGACTCGTACCAACCAAGGAACAGGTATCTTTCAGTAAGTTTGAGAAAGTTATCCGTAGTCTAAATGTTCAAGTCCCCTTCCTTGAGTTAGTTAACCAAGTGCCAGCATACACTAAGTTTATGAAACAGTTATTGTCAAAGAAAAAATCGCTTGAACATGTTCATACTGTTGCGTTAACTAAAGAGTCTTGCTCCTACTTGTCTCACACTGCGCCCCATAAGTTAGAAGACCGGGCGCTTTTTCGTTCCTTGCATAAAGATAGGTACCTTTTCCATCGAAAAGGCTTTATGTGATTTAGGAGCTAGCATAAGCGTCATGACTTTGAGTCTAGCTAGGAGGCTTAAGTTGACCAGGTTTGCAATAACTGAGATGACAGTCCAGATGGTCGACCGTCTGGTCGAGCCCATAGGAGTCCTAGAGAACATACCCGTCCCGATAGGGAAGTTTTTTTCTTCCTGTTGACTTTGTTGTCCTCGACATGCCTGAGGATGACCATATACCGATCATCTTAGGTAGGCCGTTTCTGCACACTGCTGGTGCAGTTATTGACGTCGGTTTAGGAACCTTGACCTTCAAAGTTGGAAAGCACTCTATTGTTTTTGCCCAGCCGGCTAAGAAAAAGGATCCCATGTGGCCTGTCACTTGTAACACGGTTTCTGAAAAGAAATCGTACTTTGTGCTCCCTGAATTACCTGTCCCTATTACTACTCTTTGTGTTAACCCCTCCGCCCGGATTGGGAGCAAGAAGGAGGAAGAATTTGTTGTTTTAGATAATGCAGGAGCTGGTTTGGGGAAGGAAGAGTCGTTGGATGCTCCAGCTGCGACAAAGCCTATCATTCAAAGAGGAGGTCTTGGATGCCTGAGCTATGGGACCGATGAGGAAGTGGAAGATGAGCCGGTCAAGGTGAGATGGGCTGATTTGGATTCTGACGATTCCGAGGAAATCCTTGATTGGGGAGATGACGAAGCTGATCAGCTGAGTTCTCCGACTGTCGAAGTTAAGAAGGGTGCAACTGACAACATGAGCACCTATGAGGCTACCTCTAGTAGCCAGAAGCCGACGAAGTGGGCCATACCGTGGTCCTTCTTGATCAACTATTAGTTGATCAAGCTCGTTGCGAACTTCTCTTTATTTGTTTTGTTCAGACATTTTTTTTATTGCTTTTGTGTGCGCGAAAACTTCGCTTTTATTCTTTTTGCTTAGGATTTTTATGCACTTTCGACATTCTTCTGGGTTTTGCGCAATTTTGGGCGCGTATTATTGTGCTTTTGCAGGTATTTAGAGCTTCTTTGCTCAAATTATTGAGCAATTACGAAGAAATAAGACACAGCAGCAGTGTTTTCAGTCGATCGACTGGTACCATTGGTCGATCGACTGAATTGCAGGTTTACAGGAGCTACTGTTCACGTCCACTTGGTCGATCGACTGCCTTAGTGGTCGATCGACCACTGCTGCTGCTATATTCGTTTACGACCTCTCCCCTGCTGTGTTTGGTCGATATGCGGACCTAAGGGAGTCTTCTACTCCACTCTATTTTCCGTCGAATTATCTATTTCTTCTATTGTCTCATTTATGCACAATTTTTACGTTTCAAAATTGCTTTCTTCGGTCTTATGCGTGGTACTTTCTGTCTTTCAGGCACTCTTATTGGTAGCAGATCTGCTGCTCATGAAACCTCCTAGCTCACGCCTGGTTTGGGAGGTTCCTTTCGCGCTTAAAGTCTTGTGAGTTCCCAAGTCTTTACTTTATGTCATTATGTTTTATTTTATATTCTCGCAAATTCCCGTTTTCCATTTTTCTTCATTACATGATTTTGCACAATGGGGACATTGTGCGATTTGGTTTGGGGAAGGGTTTTGCGTCGCATTTCATTTGCTTGCATTCACGTTTACATTTCAGTTTTGCATTGCTCGTTTATTTCCTATATATACAGAAAAATTAAAAAAAAAATTTCAAAAATTTCAAAAATTTCAAAAAACGCACGTTTATTTTAGCATATAGGTTGAGTCGGAACGGTAGTATTTCCATGATGATATTGCATTTTGCACCTGTTTTGCCTAAGCCTTGCTTGATTAACATGTTATTAGTAGAATCGTATATGCATATCTACGAGTTTTTGTTAATTATTTGCTGGACTTGAGACTTGACTTAGAATTTTGGCAACCTACATCATATTTCTGAGATTTAGAGCCTATAACTGGTGACATTCATGACCAGTTCATCTAGGAATGTGAGTAGTACTCCTTATGAGACATGTTTCCTTAATTTGCATAATTATGAATTTGATCTACTTAATACCTGTATGCATTCGGTTTGTGGTTAGTTGACACATGTGGTAGAGGTTTCCTTTTTCTCATTTTACCCATAAGCTTCACACTGCCAAAAATATCCTTTTTGTCCCAATTACTACATCCTATATTTAGCCTGTCCTTTGTCAAGCTAGTAGTCTGCGTTCTTGGGGTTGTTACTCATTTTTGGTGGTATTTGCTCTTTTGAGATGAAGTTGGGAAAATAAAATGAAATGAAATGGAAAGAAAGAAAGAAAAAAAAGGGAATAGAAAAAAATTGAAATAAAAAAAAAGAAAAAGAAGAAAAGAAAAGTTTCTGTACTGTTCAGAGCAGTCGATCGACTGCTACTTTAGGTCGATCGACTAAAGTTCGTGCAAGAAGAGAAAATCAATTCGCATACCTTATACCTTATCTTTTGGCGATTTTTGCTCCCATATTTCATTTATATCTTATGGGGAGTTAGTTGATTACTTCTATTTTGGAGCTTGTGAGATTTGTGCTTGCTATAGCACCATTTTATTTGTTTATGGGAAGGAAGTTGGATGTTGTCCTTTGGTTCTGTTTTGGTACTAGCTTGATCACCTGTACCTCCACTTCACCATAAAATGTTTTGCCTCTTCTTACCCATACCTCACATTTCCATAATTATACCTCGGCATGTGTCAATGGTCATCTGTTTGGTTGGAATGCATATGTACGGTCGTAGAGGTCATCTTCATAATTTATTCTTTGGCATGTTTTCAGGTAGGTCGCAGATTAGGTGAGAGTCTGTACAAAATTTACTTCTTTCTATCTTACATTAATATCACCTGCGCTTATTGAGTGATTTGAGTGACCCGTGAGAGTCCGATTTGATAAGTCTTTACGATCAACTGTTCAAAGCAGATTTTCGACGACTTTATAATTCGTTTGCATGATTCACATTACTAATTGATTGTTGGTTGTGCATTAAATTGGTTTAGGCCCTACAGTTTGCATTTCGCTCTGAGATTGAACTCGTTCCATTAGGTCATTAGATCGAGTCTAGTTCTTGCTTGGGGACAAGCAAGGTTTGGTTTGGGGAGATTTGATGCGTGTCATTTATATGATGTTTTACATCTCTTTTTACACGCATTTCAGAGCTCATTTGTTTAGTTTATGCTACATTTCTCCCTATTTCCGTCTACTCCCGTATTTTGTACTTTATTGCAGAAATGTGAAGGATTCAGCGGGAAATCAAGCCAAATCCGCCCCCGAGTAATCTGCATTGCAAATGACGTAAAGGAACTGCTTAAGGAACGAGCTTGGTGCGCAATCCAAGGCCCAAAGGACGAGTCCACGAGTTTAAAGAAGTTAATTAGCAGCTCAAGCAGTCGATCGACTAGTCCCATCAGTCGATCGACCAACTATCGGGATCCGAAGCTCTATTCGTTGTGAGATCCATCGATCGACCTCCCGCTTAGTCGATCGACCACATCGTCGTTTCTTGACGAGAATTGAAAGATTGAGAAACTTGAAGCCCGTTAAGTTTAGGTTTAGGAAATAATTGTTACGATAGTTTGCTATATAACGTAACCTAGAAACATCAGAAGAGGCATCTAGCTTTTATCGAATTACATATCAAGTTTTACATTAAGTTTTCATTCAAGTTCTTTAACGAATAGTTAGGGTTTGGGATTATTTTGAGCATCGGAATTTCGGTTCTTAATAATCAATCTTTCCCCTGCAATTCGGTATTTCTCCTGTTTACTTTCGGTTTATTTATTTTGCTAATAGATTAGAATTGCTAGTAGATTCCCGAAACCGTCTTGATTATTGCATGTTAATTGTTTCCTTTCCTGTTTTGAGCATGAATTCAGTAGCTAGTTTTATCGTTTATGTTGTTGTTTCTGCCCTTAGCATGAGTAGCTAAATCTATAGTGCTAGGATGTAGGCGATTTATGGCATAGGCGGCACTAGATTGAACACGGACTGAACCCGCGTGTCAGTCGATCGACTGACATTGTTGGTCGATCGACTGACCTTATAAGGTTATCCTTCGTTTTAATTGGTTTTAACTTGTATTTAACAAATCGAATGCATGCGACCAGTTAGGTACCTATTTTTGTGACCAACCCATTAGATCGAAAGATAGGGAAGGTTATTTGACCATCAATTAAATCCACTAAACTGTGCTAAGATCGAAAGATAGGTATAGTTTAGACCATTAGTCACTTTTCAGGACGAAAGTTAGTATTAGTGACATTAGGGACCTATAGCGAGATCGAGAGATGCTATTTGTTAGGAGTGGACCGAGAGGACCTCTTATCTCCCGCCTTACCTGTGTTTGATTCAGACCGACTTAGTTTGCTGCCGCCGAAGCTATAATGAACCGACCATCCTAGTACCCTTCTTTTATCTGTTTAAATCGTATTTTTAGTTTATTTTCTTTTTATTGTTATTAGCTATAGACCAATTCAAATCAACCCCCATAATAGTTACCTCAGACTGAACATAAATCAACTAAAGTTTACAACTGCCTCCTTGCGGATCGACCCTGTTACCACTAGCCTAGGTTAGTCTTAATAGGAGATTATAAATTTTATCTTTGGTACTCACAACGACGGGTATCAAATCATTACCGATATGTGTGGACCAGTTGACAGTAAAATATTACTTCCCAATTGTATTCTTTATAATGAGACTTAAACATGTGATCATCATGATCAACAGTTGTGATCGCATTATTGTCGGAGGACACAAATTCCAACAATCTCCCACTTGTCCTCGACAAGTGTGCGTCACCAATTCTCTTGTCCTATTACTATCTCCCACTCAATGCAAGGTGTCTTTCAGGTCGTACTTGCAAGTGATCATATCGAGAGTGGTTTCCTCGATCTGGAGAATAACTGATTGACCGGATTTATCCACCATGGATCCATTCCGAGCGTGGCCACGCATTTCCAGTTCATTACTCCTCGAGTGGCCCTGAGATATTTTTATAACCCTGACTAGGGGTGGACAATTCCTCTCGCACTCATTCCCTTCGACTAGCCACAACCATCATAACCCAAAATATGCCCATTTGACCCCATTTACGAAGGTCGTAGTAACACAAATCAAAGTTAATCTGAAACTGTGCCATCTTAGGTGAATAGTCTTTAGTTAAAACAATCGACTCATTTGAATACTATAGTAGCTCTCGCCACGACCAGGCTATATAAATTTGCCAGAACTCTATAAGCGGTAATTAGGCCCGACAAAATGTTCCTAACAGTCTGTCTATGTGATCGATTAGTCATCTCACATGACTCTATGGCACTTGAACTTGCCATCAATCGCATCACACTCTAGTCACTTCGAGACGTCACCTCATACAAGTGACTATGGGCAAATACAATGATAATCCGTGTTCACTTAAACGGGGTTCAATTGTCTCTACAACCCGTTGGATGTAACAAAGTATAAGGTGAGTTAATAATAACTCAAACGACAAATGTCGACATCACACTCGGGTAGTCAATACCATATTACAACCTTGTGATGCATATCGTAAGTGTGTAAACACTTGTTAATTGTAATAGAGGTTTAACATGTCAAGTGTCCATGTGTTCAAACTTCTTTTTATCGCATTTTCCTTTACGTTCATGTTATCTATTATAGCATGAACCTTACCAAGTACAAATCTAGGTTCACATCCTCGGTTTCGGCTCTTTTTCTTGAAAGAACTTCTTTGTCGATTATCACATAACAAACGAATTTGTGGTGAATGATATAACTTGCACTGATCAAGTACTCCACCCACACACAATGCACTAGGTATATGCTTTGTAGAGTCTTGCAACAATTTGTCAAGATAATTAGCCTAGCACTTCTCACAAGTCCTAGCATATTAGGAAAGATTAGTTTTGAGTAACTTCTTATTCAACTAAGTATCTTTCCAAACTTCTTATTTCTCCTTTTAGCTTGAAAAGTTTAGGATTTTCATAAATCCTTACGCGTGTTTGGATTCCTTTAATATGTGCAATCTCTTGACACATAACAGAGTCTTTCGTCCAACACAAAAACGCTCATCGGATTCTCCTCGAGAATTCATGACGTTTCTTCTATGGCTTACCAATGAATCATCATGCTCTTATGCATATGATTCATAATTGGACATGTGCATGATTATTCTAATGGCGGAAACATTAGTAACTTTTAATCATGTCATCAACTATATTTAGGTTCAAGGAACGACCATGACTGCTAATGGCAATTCCATTTCATTTAGATGAATAACCTATGTTTCTCGTTGATTCGATGTGTATCTCTCAATACCTATCCAACATCTCATGATGTAGTTGGATTCATCATGGTCCATTTTCATCCAGAATTGAAAACTCAAATCTTCCTTTGTGAAGGAAGGTATTAGCTCGTCATTCTACAATGAGTGATGAGTTATTAACTTTTACAAGATGATTGCTCCCACTAAATTCCATGTCTTCACATGATAACTTCCAACTCCCACTTAATTCCACATGATCCGCAATTGACTACTCAATTGAGATATTTCAAGAATTGAAATTTATTGCTTTGCTAAGTTATTGAGATAAAACCATATATGTTCCCATCATATCCTTTCAAAATACCTATTTTGAAGTGGTCTCATCTTAACCTTATGGAAAGAGATTTTAATCTCTAACTCACACATATCATAATGATGTGTAGCAATGTCATTATTCAAATATAAATAATATCTAGAACACGTCCTTCGAAATACCCTTTTCGGAAGGAGGTTTAACCATTTCATTTTCATAATGAGGTTAAGTAATGACATTTGCGTGGTTAATACCTAACTTAGCTATTGAGGATATCGGTATATCAATCATTGCAACTTCTAGTCATAAATCTCGTTTATATCCTAGGATGTAACTTTGATTCATTTAGGCTCTTACGTAAATATCAAGGTTGAAACTATTGGTCAAAATTTTTCATAAACTAGTCAAAACTCTTGTTAAGACTTTACATTAGTCATTTTTCTTCCAAAACTTTCTTTTGGTCTCCTCGTGTAGTTATCTTGAGAAAATATTCCTTTGATTACTTCACTTGGTCTCTTTTGTCATGTAGCTTTAGTTGAGACCATAGATCTCATCTATTGGGTATACTATATAAATAGATATACCTTTATTCAAATCATTTATCCATGCGTAGATCTCGTATACACAAGTACACAAATTTATCTTGGTGTTGTGTCCTCATTTTCTCCCACTCTATCTTTAGAATAATTACACTAGAGATTTAAAGATAGCTTATGGGACACAAATAATGATTTGAAGTATAAGGAGGACTATCTCATAGGTTTGACTAATAGTTTTAGATTTTGTAAGTGTACTTGGTTGATTGACATTCCTTTAAGAGAGTTCATAAACTCAATGACACTTTGTAAATGATCATACACAAGCCTTAAGCATGTGGACATATAATGAATCCCATCATTATAATTGTCTATTAGATCACTTTAAGTGAATAATCATATGTTTCTATGAGCAAGCATGTAAAGACGAATTTTAGAACAGGGATAAAACGATAAAACGGGTGACTTGGGTTGCAAACCAAGCCACCATTATCCAAAATACAACCAATTATCCAAAATACATTTCCATGTCGAACACGGAAACTTAAAAGGTTCTAAAATCCGAAACATAATTAAAATAAGACAATAAAAAGCGAAGCTTCATGAAAGCTATTCCTAGCTTCTCGATGGTTTCTCAAGCTTGCTTTTCTTTTCCTTTGTCCTTGCTTGGTGGAGGCCCTATTTACAATAAAAGGGAGATACATTATCACAACTTTGTATCACAATACCATAGTTGAATTAGAAACATAAAAGAAAGGATAGTCATTTATCTACTGGAGTGATCTTTCCAGCCTTAATATCACCAAGTTATTTGGAACAATTTCTTTTCCAATGTCCAACACCATTACAATAATGGCATTTATCAAGAGGACCCTTCTTGATTTTTGAAGTGCTAGCTTCATAAGTCTTAGCTTTGGTGAAAGTGGGAGCTTGTTTCTTACCCTTCCTCCCATTCTTCTTGAACTTCCCCTTGCTTTTGGTGCTAATGTAAAGCACATCCTTGGGTGGGTTCACATTTAACCCCATGTCCCTTTCGGCTTGCACAAGTAACTTGTGCAATTCTTCAAGAGACACATCCTTGTATTGCATGTTAAAATTCACCCGGAATTGAACATACGCCTTGACTTTGGATAAGGAGTGTAGAATCCTATCTACAATGAGTTCTTTGGGGATTTCAACCTTTTGAATCTTCAAGGTCTCGACAAGCTCCATTAATTTGAGCACATGAGGGCTAACCTTTTGGCCCTCTTTGAAGTCGAGATCAAAGAATGCCGCGGCCGCCTCATATTGGACGATCCGCGGAGTTTGTGAAAACATTGTCACAAGCTTGGAGTAGATTTCATTAGCGGTGCCCATTTTAAAGGCTCTCCTTTGGAGATCCGCCTCCATCGCAAAAATCAACACATTTTTCATTGCGACGGACTCCTTATGGTAAGCCTCATATGCTTCCCTTGTGGCGGCGGTCGACCTAGTATTAGGTTCGGGTGGAGAGGCCTCGGTAAGGTAACGAAGCTTGTCGTCACCTTGGGCGGCTAGTTTGAGTTGGGCATCCCAATCGGAGAAATTTGACCCATTCTTTTCAAGTTTACATCGATCCATGAAGGATCGGAGCCATGAAGTATTAGTGAGAGGCGTGGCGTTGGTGTTTGGATTTGCCATTTGTTATGAGAAATAAGAGCGGTCTACAAAACAAAAATATATAGAAGGAATAAAACATATGTCGTTTTAATAATAATAATACTCGTAAAAATAAGTTTAAACAAGTTTTATTGCATTTATCTAGTGACCTCTACCCAACTTAGATAAATGATTTCAAGACCCAAATTCATATTAACTTAGGGCACGGTATGCCGAAATACCCTTTGTTAACATAACTCGGTGGATTAACCTTTTAATCGATTCTACTTTTAGAACTCTTGGTCGATAAAATTTACATTAATATTTATCTCTAGCCCGAAACACATCCGGAAATCGTCGTGAATACTTTCGTTGAGTACAACCCAAATTTCGAATAAATGTGTCCATAATCCAAACCCATATCAACTTAGGGCACGGTGTGCCAAAATACCCCTTATTAATATAAATTCGGTGGATAGACATTTATCACCCACTTCCTCTATGTAACAAGGTTTGTACCCCGGTAGGGCCGAGTGCACTCCCTCGCGAAATAGGTTTTCATGGTTTCTACTATTTGGTAAGGCTATGTCTCAATTGATTGTTTTAGCGAGAGGTCATGTCAATTTATTATCTATCACGTTTTAAGTGAACTAAAGCGGTGAACTACGATAATTCTAATTGACACGGTCGATATACTCGATTAAATGATAATGCATGTTTTAGTTATGGCGATTTAGCGATGCATGCAACATATAAATAAAATGGAAAGCATAAAATAAATCCTAGTATGGCCTTCCTAAAATAGAAAATCTAATTAACTATTACATACTCGGAAACCAACTCCATTGGTCCCTTGAACTTCGGTTGTGGCACGCATCTTGAGGTAACACCGTCTTTATGTATCGCCATCTTTTGTGACACCGTCTTCAAGGAACTCCGGAATAAATAAATTACATAACAAATTACATAATTTCCTATTATACATTTGTAATTAAAATAAAATAAATCTATTAAATTACAAAACGGTGATACGAGATCACAATAAATTACAACCGAATCGATATTCCCATACATTTCGGGTAATATCAATTAAAAACTAAATAAAATAAAATTATGACAATCATAAATAAAATGCAGCATTATAATATGTATGAACATGCCCAATTTTATGCTAAATCGCCTTTAAGGAGCCAATATCGTATATTATACGGTTTTTACGGATTTGCGTGATTCAACATTTTTATAATCACAAAAATTACATAAATTCATATTTATGCACAAGTTAATTACCCTAACCTCTTAGGACTCAAAATTAGTCTTCACTAATTACTTGACCATAATTAACTCATATTTCTAAAATTGTTCATTAATGGAATTAAAATTATAATAAAATGCTATAAACTTCAAATAAATCACAAAAATTCCAAATAAATTCAAAATTCAAAATTTAAACTTATGAACATTCTGGAAAAATACCATGACACTCATAATGTTCAAAAAACTTAGGTTAAAATTTCGTAAAATTATCGGAAAAAACTATGTTGCGGTTTATCAGATTTATCAATAAAAATCATAAAAACATGAGAAAAATTATATTCATCAACTTTTCAATTTTAGATCGGAAAAAGATAATAAAATACAACATGTGACGTTTTTCCTTAGTCATGGAGTATGTTTTAGCAATTATTTACTAATTAAGTCACTATTTATGCTATTTTTCATCAAAAAATCCATAAATCATGCATAAAGACTTCAATATAGCCCATTATTTTACACACATCTTGTAAAATTGCATGTGACAACATACTAAATTTCTATGACCAGATTCGAAATTTATCTTATAATAACCTATTTTTCATCTAAATCCGATTTTAAACATGAAAAATCCATTTTTCGAGCATAAGAACTCCAAAAATTATGAAAATTTACAGGTCATCTCAAAACAATACATGTGATAACATATCCAAAAATCATTTGCAAATTCGAAGTTTAGCTAATTTTAGTCCGAAAATGACGTTTTAATCATAAAATCACATTTTTAATGCCATTAAATTATAAGATGAACAATAAAAACCCATAAAATAACCAAAATATCCTAAAACATTTTAGGACCAGAAACTTAACATGCATAAATTTATTTCGTGATATTTCATAATAACACAAATTTACAAGTTTTATATGTTAATCGTATAACTCGGAAAAACTATAACCGATTTGCATGCAAACAACCAAGGCTCATGATACCGCTTGTTAGAAATTTATATCTCTATACTAACATATTCATATATGTTATTGTTAATTTAGTCATAAAATTAAATGGTGATCTTATGCATGCAAACAATAAAATAGTTAAGGAAGAAATTTCTATCTTACATTGGTATTTCGGTTTATTTGGGCACAAGAGAGATCTCCTTCTCTCTTGTTCTTGTGCTCTCCTTAATGGATGAACTAGGATCCAAGTGTAGAATCCCTCCCGAAGTAAAATACCCAAGGCAAACTCTTAATTAAATTAATATTATGAATACTAGAACAATACTAATTTAGCATAAAAATTGACCCAAAAATTATTTAATTTGGTCTCTTAAAACCGGTTAAGAGAAGGAGAAGAAGGAAGAAAATATTTTATCTCTCTAAATTATTTTGTGATGGATGATGAATGAATTAATACACTACAATGTTATCAAGTGTATATCTTAAATTATAAGGCAAAACCCTTGGTTTTGCTCTTATGAAAAACCGGGTAAGGGGAAGAGGAGGGACCAATGCATGCACTACTTTGTCTTCACAATGACAACTAGGTATTGCATGGCTAGTATTGTAGGAAATGATTATGTTTTCCACTAATATAATCAACACAATATTTGCCTAATCCTCCTCTTTAATTTCGGCACACACATATAAAATGGAATCCATTTTATTTTTGTCAATTTGTCAATTTGTCACATGTCACATGTCACATAAAATTGTCATGTATTTTTAACATATTAGAAATCAACGTATTAATAAAAATACGTCATATACAAAAATCGACTTAGTAATTCGCAATTACTTGTACCAAAATATTTTACCAATTATAAATCACAATAATTTGTATTTATAATAATTCATTCAATTTCAATTGTTTCCTTAAACAATAATTTCATCTGAGTAATAAAACAATTCGATTACTTAGACCGTATCTCATTTAATCAAATTTCAATGAGATACGTAAATATTACTTCCAAAATCGTCCGTCAATTTTAAATATTTTAATTGACCCGTATCGTCATACGATCAATTAAATGATCAATTAAGAGTGTTACCCTTTAGGTATGACCTAAGGGGATCAACTGGTCACCACCGTCTCACGACAGTAATGTCAAACTCTAGTCAGCCAATCATTACCGATATGTGTGGACCAGTTGACAGTAAAATATTACTTCCCAATTGTATTCTTTATAATGAGACTTAAACATGTGATCATCATGATCAACAGTTGTGATCGCATTATTGCCGGAGGACACAAATTCCAACATAACATAATATAAATAGAAAAGTAAGAACAAAGTTCCATACATTGATGAAATCGGTTTATAGGGCACAAGTAAGAACACCTTTCTATACTTGTTCTTGAGCTCAAAGTAAATGGATGATCCCATTAGTCTCAATATTGTGAGAACCTCCTTTCAATTGCACCAAGACAAACCCTTAATTCTAATTAATATATTTACTAGATATATAATTAGAGACCTTAAAATATAATCTAATAATATTTCTTATTACTACTTTTAGTAATCTAAATAGTGTTAGATTTTTGAACAATATTTTTCTAAAACTTATTTTAGAGAGATAAAGAGAGAAGTGAGTAGTGAATTATCTAAGAAATGAATATCATGGAGAATAAGAACAATTCTTATCAAATAAAGAGGGGGGAAAACCGGTGGGTAGGGGATGGTCTAAGGACCCAATGCATGCCCTTCAACTTTTAGAATTGTTCTTATAAAAAGAACTAGGGTGTAGATTAGGTTAAGAAGTTAATCATTGTGTTTTCCACAATATAAAATAAATAACCATCTCCCCCCATTTACCTTCTCAAAACCGGCTCCTTTATGTAATATGGAGTCCATTTTATTTTTGTCAATTGTGAATTTGTCATATAATATGTGACATGTAACTTGTAACATGTTGTTAATAATATTAATGCATATTTAACAATTAAATATCATTACATATATTAATTCAATTATATATAACAATTGACTAGTAATTCACAATGACAAGTATTTAAAATGGATCATGTTAATATAATCTACAACACATTATAATTATAATTAACTAATCATTCTTAATTTAATTGTTTCATAAACAAAATTTTAGTAATATAACATTTTAATCACTAAAACGAATCTTATTTAATCGAATTACGATAAGATTCATATTCTCACTCACATATGTAAATTGTTCAATTATAAGGAATTAATTAATCCGTATCAGTATACAATTAATTAATTTATCTATTAAGGGAATTGTCCTTTAGGTGTGAGCTTAAGGGATCAACTGATCACCACTGTCAAACGACAGTAATATCAAACTCTAGTCAGCCAATCATTACCGATTAATGTTGATCAGTTGATGTATAAAAATGAATCATCCCTTTATGTATTCTTATTATGAGTTTTAATAATGTGATCGCACTATTGTTGAGGCCACATACTCCAACAATCTCCCACTTGTCCGAGATAAGTGTGCGTCACCAAATCTCTTGTCCTATTACAATCTCCCACTCAATGCAAGGTGTCTTGCAGGTCGTTCTTGCAAGTGATCATATCAAGAGTGGTTTCCCCGATCTGGAGAGTAACTGTCTGACCGGAATTATCTGCCGTAGATACCTTCCGAGCGTGGCCACGCATTTTCAGTTCAATACTCCTCGAGTGGCCCTGAGATTTTTAAACAACCCTAATAAGGGGTTGGACAATTCCTATCGCACTATTCCCTTTGTCTAGCCATAGCTCATCATGACCCAAAACATGCCTATTTGACCTCATTTACGAGAGTCGTAGAGCATAATTTAAAGTCACTCAGAAATTGTGCCAACTTGGGCGAACAGTCTCTAGTCAAAGAATTGACTCAAAAGAATACTATAGTAGCTCTCGCCACGACCAGGCTATGAGAATTACCAGAACTCTATAAGCGGTCACTGCCCGACAGAGTGTCTCTTACAGTCTGCCTATGTGATCGATTGGTTATCTCCTATGACCTTATGGCACTTGAACTTGCCATCAGTCGACTCACACTCTAGTTACTTAGAGACATCACCTCATATGAGTGACCAGGGGCGATTACTATGTTAATACATTTCACTTTAATAGGGTTCAATGTTGTCTCAACAACCTATTTGGATATAAAAAAGTAATAGATGAGTTTAAGAAACTCAAACGATAAATGCGATTATCACATATGAATAGTCAATACCATATTACTATTTCATATCCTATAATCTAAAGCTTATATTTTACACTTATCAAGGTGCAATAAAAGCTTGGTTAGTGGATATACCATGTATCCATTTAGTCCAACTTTATGAATTGCTATTTCCTTCTATTCAATGTCATTTCTAATGTCATGAACTTTTCTAAGTACATGTCTAGACTTCTTCTTAGACCTGGGCTCTTTAACTTGAAAGATGCTCCCACTGTCATCATATAACTTGTGATAAAATACTTGATGGAAGGGTCTACCTATAGTCTCTTTATGAACCACCTTATCACAATGTAGTCAGACTCCATTCGTAAAATTTGCAATGGTTGATTCTAAAACATTTTTCTAGTCACTTACTCCTGAGTCAATAAAATTAGCCTAGGATTTCGATAAATCCTTATAGGTTTGGAAACTAGTGTCTGTGTAACCCTTCAACACATAACTTAGTATGTTATCTAAACACAAGAACGGATCCTCAGTCTTTCTTAGGAATCATGTCGGATGTTCTTAAAGGCTTTCAAATGACTTTTATTTGAAATAACTTGTCATTGACTCATTATGCTCCAAGCATATGATTCATCATAGCATATGCATATATTGGCATACATGATCGTTCTAATGGCGGAAACATTAGCAATTGATTTCATGTGATCAACAACTCATGGGGTTCAGTGAATGACTATGACTCTCTCATAGTAATTCCACTTTCATCAAAATGAATAACCTCCTCAACCTATGTTGATATTTAACAGATAAAGAATCTTATCAATCATAAGATACTTATCTAAGTGCCAATCTAAATTTCCCTATATTATGATAGATTTGGAATTTTAGAATGCATCATGTCTTCTTTCATCGAGAATTGAAAACAAAAAAAAACATTCCTTCATCGATGGTAGTGTTAGCATGTCATCCTTAATGACATTAACACGAAAGACAATTTCTCCCACTGATCTTCATGTCTTAACATGACAATATCGACTCCCACTTAAATCCATGTATACTTATGGCCTCTCGAAAACTCGAGTGAAACCATTTTCTCATCACATAATTGCAATGATCATTGCAATTTTTAAGTGTTAATTAAAACCCCGTGCTTATGTCACACATACACTCTTTTCTAAATACCTATTTAGAAATTGGTCTTAACTTGCTTATTCACACTATGAGGTGTAGCAATAATGATATGGATCTTAGCATAGTTACCTTTAACTTAGCTTTGTAGACAATTTAATGTTTATTTATGCAACTCTTATGCACAGATTTCACTTGGCTTCATTAGGCTCTTATGTAAAATTGAATTGACATTATTTGATACAACCACTTCATAATCTTTATTCAAGATCACTTTCTTTTGGTCTCTCACTAGTCTTGAGTTTGACCTAACAAGCTTTCTTTTGGTCTCCTCACTAGTCTCGAGTTTGACCTAATAAGCTTTCTTTTGGTCTCCTCACTAGTCTCGAGTTTGACCTAATAAGCTTTCTTTTGGTCTTCTGACTAGTCTCGAGTTTGACCTAATAAGCCTTCTTTTGGTCTCCTCACTAGTCTCGAGTTTGTTGCTAATTTTCTCCCACTCTATCTCTTTGAAAAATACACCTATTTTTCTTGAAAGATAGCTATATAAGCAACAAACAATTTGATACTTACCCTTGTGAATGAAGAAAATATCGCACATTATGACCTTAAAAGATGACCCTCTTGTAATGACATTGTAATCTACTAGTAAGATAAACTAGCCTTTATAAGATAAAGGATTGGATTCATATCCATGTCTTATACAATTTTAGGGTCTTAAGCCCTCCCATAGCTCGTATGGAGTCTTATAAGTGGTTACAAGTCTTAACTATAAGTGGTGTTTTCAATTGGTTTATTAAATTCCTTACCTTGAGTTCAAATAACTCCATTTGACTTTACAATCGTTCTTACTTAACTCAAATAAGATGTGATATTTAGTCATAAAAGCATAAGAGGAATCAAATTCGTGGCTTATGAACTCATTACAATGATCAAATCGTTGTAATTCTTTTATGATCAATTTAAGTCAAATCAATTTATGTTGTTGATGTAAAAGGTGTGTAATGACAAGTTTTTAGAAGAAAAAAAATTCCATAAACAGAATGACTTGGGTTGAAAGCCAAGTCATTAAAATTCATACAACCATTGTTTGAAAAATGGAAATAAAACAAATTTCCATGTCCAACACGGAAATCAAAACGAGTTCTAAAACAACAAGTCAAAATACAATAATACTAAGAAGACAATACAAAATAAAAGCCAAACTTCCATAGGTCTTCTACCATGGGCGGCTACCCTAGCATCCCTTTGTTGAAGATCTTCCTCAAGCTTGCTTGTCCTTGCCTTTGTCTTTACTCACATGCCCTATAATACATTAAAGGGGGTGAGAATCACAACTTGTATCTTAATACCAAAGTTGAGATTTATATCAATAACACAATAGATTAGAGAATTTATTACCTACTGGAGTCACACGTCCAGCTTTGACATCTCCTAGATATTTTGGACAATTACGTTTCCAATGGCCCGTACCACAACAATTATGGCACTTATCCTCGGAAGAAGCACCCTTTTTGGGCTTGGGAGAGCTATTCCCATAGCTTTCCCTTTACCCTTGTTGGCAGTGGGTTTCTTACCCTTTCTAGCGCTTTTCTTCAATTTCCCTTTGCTCTTATTATTAATATTGAGCACATCCTTGGTCGTACTCATATTGAGACCCATGTCTCTCTCGGCTTGTACAAGCAATTTGTGCAATTCATGGAGAGAGGTTTTCATGTTTTGCATATTGTAGTTTACCCTAAACTGTACATATGCTTTGATGCGATTCAAGGAATGGAGAACTCGGTCAATAACGAGTTGTTCGGGAATTTTAACCCCTTGCAAATTGAGCGTCTCAACATGATCAATCAATTTGAGCACATGTGGGCTAACCTTTTGACCCTCTTTGATGTTGAGCTCGGAGGCCGCGTCATATTGGATTATCCTAGGAGTTTGTGAAAACATGGTCACAAGTTTGGTGTAGATCTCATAGGCGGTGCCTATCTTAATAGCACTCCTTTGGAGATCGGCTTCCATAGAGAAGATCAAGACATTCTTGATCGCGGCCGATTCTTTTAGGTAAGCCTCATAGGCCTCCCTAACCGCGGTGGTGGACCTAGTGGTAGGTATAGCGGGAGCGGCTTCGGTAAGGTAACGAAGCTTGTCGTCATCTTCCTCGGCCAAGCGGAGTTGCACATCCCAATCGGCAAAGTTAGTCCCATTCTTTTAAAATTTACATCGATCCATAAAGGATCGGAGCCAAGAAGCATTAGTTAGTGGTGGAGCGGTTCCACTTGTGGAAGCGGATGAAATCGGAGTTGCCATTGCAAATTAATCAAATTGACTACAAAAAGGAATTGAAGGAAACAATTAACATTTATCATTTTACTTGTAAACATATTTAACAAGGTTTTAAAATTATGCATTTATATAATGACCTCGCACCTAAATTATATAAATGATTCCGAGATCCATCTTTACACAAACATGGGCACGGGAAACCGATACAACCCATACTTGCATAAATTTGGTGAATTAACTCTTTAATTGATTCTACTATAGAACTCTCGGTCGATGTATTTCATAAATTCCATCTCTAGCCCCCGGAACATAAGACTAGTCTTTATATCCCGTTGAGTCCAACCAAATTTCGCGTGTAATAACATTTTATTACCCCACTTACCCAATGATAAATGAAAGTACCCCGGGGAACCGAATCTACCCCAAATGTCAAAGGGACTCATGAGTCCTACTATTTGGTAAGGCTAATCTCAATTTTAAATATGTGTGTGGTTTTGTCGATTTATTATCTATCATCTTTAAGTGAACTAAGTCAATGAATACTCGATAATTATAATTGACAATAGTCGATAAGACGATAAAATATGCATGTGAAGTTATGGCGATTTGGCAATGCATGCAAACATATAAAGCAAGCAAATAAAGAAAATGAATGTCCTAGTATGGCCTTTCCTAAAATAGAAAATCTTATATTCTATTACAAATTCGGAAACCAACTCCTTTGGTCCCTTGAATCTTCACATGACACGCCTCCCAAGGATAGACACCGTCTCGATCGGAACTCCTTTCCGAATGGCACCGTCTTTAGGGGAACTCCGAAATTACAAATAATTAAATAATAAAAATGTACATTGTACTTCCTATTATAGATTTGTAAAATAAAATCTAATAAAATAAAATAAAAGTGATACGAGATCACATTAAATTACAACCGAATCAATATTCCCTTACATTACGGGTAATATCGATTAAAACTAAGGCCATACTAAGATATAATTACATAATTCAAAATTATATAAAAGAAATATGACATTCATCAATAAAATATGAAGCATTATAATATGTAATTAGCATGCCAAATTATGTGCCAAATCGCCCTATTTAAACTTATATCGTAAATATAAACCGGTTTTATGGTTATTCGCGATTTTTAACTTATTAAAATAATACTAAAATCAAATTTTAGTCCAAGTTAATTATCCTAACCATTTAGGACTCAAAAATTAGTCATTACTCAATTTTTGACAATAATTCAACTTGATTTATCATTTATGCTCATTTTTGACCTTAACATTCATAACCTTTTATGAAATAAATCCAAATTTAATTACAATAATTTCAAATTTTGAATTTTAAATTTTTGAACATTCTGAAATAATTCCATGACACTCATAATGTCAAAATCAAGGTTAAAATTTTCGAATTTATTTCGAGAAAAATATAGTTGCAATTTATCGGTTTTATCTAATAAAATATCTAAAGCATATGAAGATTAATATAATCAATGTTCCAACTTTAGATATGATATGTAGGATAAAAATGCAACCTAAAATAATTTTGTCATGCCATTTAATTTGTTTTAGCTATTTATGCTAAAATAGTCACAATTTATGTCATTTTTGCACTAAAAATTCATAAATCTTGAAAAATGAATCAAGTTCATCTAAAATTTTACAACCAGTGAGTAAAATGTGCATGTGACAACATATTAAAATTTTATGGCATGTTTCGAAGTTTAACTAATTTTAACCATTTTACCTCCATTTATGTCATTTTTATCTCATAAACATTATAAATCATGCAAAATAAATCAAATTTATACAAAATTTTACATACAATAAGTAAAATATGCATGTGAGGTCATATAAAATTTCAAGGTCAAATTTATACAAAATTACCATTTTATACATTAAAAGGTAATAAAATTACTAAAGATCATTAAAATGAGCCAAAAATTACCATAAATCATCAAAATGACCTAAATACATTTGAGGACCAGAATACATAACATACAAAATAATTTCGTGGCTTAATCATATAAATCACAAATTTCTAGTTTTAATTTAGTCGGAAAAACTAAGCCGATTATGCATGCAACAACCTGAGCTCTGATACCACTTGAAAGGAATCAAAAACACTCTCATTAAACTCTTTAATTATATATCTAAATTACTCATTAAATAGATGTTGATCTTATGCATGCATAACATAATATAAATAGAAAAGTAAGAACAAAGTTCCTTACATTGATGAAATCGGTTTATAGGGCACAAGTAAGAACACCTTTCTATACTTGTTCTTGAGCTCAAAGTAAATGGATGATCCCATTAGTCTCAATATTGTGAGAACCTCCTTTCAATTGCACCAAGACAAACCCTTAATTCTAATTAATATATTAACTAGATATATAATTAGAGACCTTAAAATATAATCTAATAATATTCTTTATTACTACTTTTAGTAATCTAAATAGTATTAGATTTTTGAACAATATTTTTCTAAAATTTATTTTAGAGAGATAAAGAGAGAAGTGAGTAGTGAATTATCTAAGAAATGAATATCATGGAGAATAAGAACAATTCTTATCAAATAAAGAGGGGGGAAAACCGGTGGGTAGGGGGTGGTCTAAGGACCCAATGCATGCCCTTCAACTTTTAGAATTGTTCTTATCAAAAGAACTAGGTTGTAGATTAGGTTAAGAAGTTAATAATTGTGTTTTCCACAATATAAAATAATTAACCATCTCACCCCATATACCTTCTAAAAACCGGCTCCTTTATGTAATATGGAGTCCATTTTATTTTTGTCAATTGTCAATTTTTCATGTAATGTGTGACATGTAACATGTAACATGTTGTTAATAATATTAATGCATATTTAACAATTAAATATCATTACATATCTTAATTCAATTATATATAATAATTGACTAGTAATTCACAATCACAAGTATTTAAAATGGATCATGTTAATATAATGTACAACACATTGTAATTATAATTAACTAATCATTCTTAGTTTAATTGTTTCATAAACAAAATTTTAGTAATATAACTTTTTAATCACTAAAACGAATCTTATTTATTCGAATTACGATAAGATTCATATTCCCACTTACATATGTAAATTGTTCAATTTTAAGGAATTAATTAATCCGTATTAGTATACAATTAATTAATTTATCTATTAAGGGAATTGTCCTTTAAGTGTGACCTTAAGGGATCAACTGATCACCACCGTCAAACGACAGTAATGTCAAACTCTAGTCAGCCAATCATTACCGATTAATGTTGATCAGTTGACGTATAAAAATGAATCATCCCTTTATGTATTCTTATTATGAGTTTTAATAATGTGATTTCACTATTGTTGAGGACACATACTCCAACAGATGGTGTGTACCTGATGATCAAGAATTAAAAAGAAAGATTTTAACTGAAGCTCATTCTAATCCATATTCTGTTCATCCTGGAGGAGATAAGCTATATAAAGATTTGAAGAAGACTTTTTGGTGGGCTAACATGAAGAAAGAGGTTGCTGAGTTCGTTGCTAGATGTTTGGTTTGTCAAAGTGTAAAGGGAGAATACAAGAGACCACAAGATAAAGTTCAATCCTTGGATGTGCCTGAGTGGAAGCGGGAAAGCATTTCTATGGATTTCATTGTGGGGTTGCCTAAGACTCAGAGAGGGAATAATATGATATGGGTGATTGTGGATCGATTGACTAAGTCAGCTCACTTCATTCCTATGAAAGATACTTGGAGTAAAGCTGAGTTGGCTAAAGCTTATGTCAAGAATGTGGTGAAGCTTCATGGTGTGCCAAAGGATATTTTTTCTGATCGTGATTCAAGGTTTATATCTAAGTTCTGGCAAGAATTGCAATCTTTGATGGGGACTGAGTTGAAGATGAGTACAACATTTCATCCAACTACAGATGGTCAGACTGAGAGGACTATTCAGACTTTGGAAGATATGCTGAGAGCTTGTGTAATGGAGTTTGGTGGATCATGGGAAGAGAGGTTGGATTTGATTGAGTTTTCATATAATAACAACTACCACGCTAGTATTGGCATGACACCTTTTGAGGCATTGTATGGAAGGAAGTGCAGGAGTCCAGTGTGTTGGGATGACAGGGTAGATGCAGTTGTGTTAGGACCTGAGATGATACAGGAAATGGTGGAGCAAGCTCACATTATTCGTCAGAAGATGTGTGCAGCGCATGATAGGCAGAAAAGCTATACAGATTTGAAAAGGAGTGATATAGAATTTGCTGTAGGAGATAAAGTGTTGCTTAAAGTGTCTCCTATGAGAGGTGTGATGAGGTTTGGGAAGAAAGGGAAGCTGAGACAGAAGTATATTGGGCCATATGAGATCTTAGACAGAGTTGCAGAGGTAGCTTACCGTTTAGCATTACCTCCAGCTTTGGATAGAGTGCATAATGTTTTTCATGTTTCACAATTGAGGAAGTATGTGACTGATCCTACTCATGTGCTAGAGCCTGAGCATATTGAGATTGATGAGCAGTTGTCTTATGTTGAGGAGCCTAAGGAAATTTTGGATAGAAAAGTGAGGAAGACTCGTAATGGTGAGACAGCTTTAGTGAAGGTTTTATGGTCTAATCATAAAGTGGAAGAAGCTACATGGGAAGCTGAAGCTGTTATGCGAGAAAAGTATCCTAGTCTTTTTGTTTGAGTTAGTTGGTTACGGGGACGTAACCCTTTTTTTTAGAGGGATAGAATGTAGCATCTCGTCTTTTACAACATTTTTATGATAATTTAATAATGAAAGTATCTTGTGAGGAATTTAATAAGAAATTTAGTTGGAATTAATTTGAGATATTATTTCTGTTGTTTGGATATTTTGGTGAACTTCGGGGACGAAATTCTTTTTAAGGAGGGAAGACTGTAATACCTCGTATTTTAGACGGTAGAATTATATTAAAATGTGTTTTAGATGATATTTAATAATTTAATTAATTGAATAATTAAGTTGTAAGACAGAAATAAAATAATTAAATAATACTTGAGACGGAAATAATGTTGGGCCGTGTGACACGTGTAGGACGTGAATATTGAGCATATAGTCGGAATTATAATTGTATGTTACTACTAATGCTAATATAGAGTAATTAAAAGAAAAGGAAAAATAAAAGAGAATTATTTTATGGAAACTTCATCCTTCTTTCCTTCATACATTTATATAAATAGTCTATTCTACCTACCCATAAACATATACAACATAAATAAAACAAATAATTGATCTAAGGCAAGGGAAAGAAAGATCAAAGGGAGACAAGGGAGAAAAATAAGAGAATTCATCCAATTATTATCGTCTCGAGGTAAGACCGTCTTAATTTATACTTATATCGTCGTATTCAATTAAATTATTGTTTAAACGCCTATGAACCACCGTCGACAGTGTCGTTACCCTCAATAGTTGCCTTTGACCGTAGGGATGCTAGTGGGACCAGTCGTGGCCTTTGTCGACCACCGTGGGTGGCATATTTGTTGTCTAAAGGGGTGGCTGTCGCGGATTTAAGACGGGAATTGTTACTTGTATGTTTGTCGCATAAATGTGGGACCTGGGTAGTTGGCTAAGTCGGCTAAGGGTAGTGCTAATGGTGGCATCGGGGTGGCTGCAGGTGGTGATTGGTACGGTGAGGTGTCGAGTTGTGGTGTTTGTATACGGGTTGTGGGTTGTGTGTCATTTCTTGTTGCCGTGGGTTGTCGCGTGAGGCCGTGGCAGGTGGTGGGACCACCGTGGGTCTAGGGAGACCACGGTGGTGGTAGGGTGGTGAGTGTTTGAGCTATGTTATTTTGTGTCGTGTTTTCGGCGGCTGTCTAGGGCGTGTAAATTGGGAGTTGCACAGGGTGTTTTAGCAGGAGTTAGGTGGTTGTTGGGATTGGCCGTGGTGCAGGCTAGGGTGTGGCAGGTTTTGGTGGTGCAGACGGTGGCTAAGGGTTTCGTCATAGGTAGTGGGTTTTGGTGAAGGGATTGAACACGGTTTTAAACCATGATTATTGGAGTGTCGTGGGTTGTGTCACGAGGGGTTAATGGGTTGGCTGTTTAGTTTTATTTAATTATTAAATCTTGTTTACGTTATCATTTACACGGGAAATAATTAATTAAATTAAATTGTTATTAATTAAAGTAATATAGTAAATTGAATATTTAATAATTAAATTATAATATTTCGTTTAGGTGACGATTTTGAAGTTGAGTATTTCTGATTATTTTATTGGACTGCTTTATTGGATTTGCCGCTGAGGTAGGTTATCTACTCAACTCGAATATGTATTGGTGTAATTTATTTGGTGAACGTTAATTGGAATTGGATGCTGTTTGTTGGTTGAATATTGTGTTTGTTGATTTATCATTATCCATATTGTATATTATATTGTTGTATTGACGCCCGGTCCAAGGGTGGCGGGTAAATTGAAAAACCGGTCCACGGGTGGCGGTATATAAAAGGGTGTCTCGGGATTGATATTGTTTTTTAAGGGTGTCTCGTGGTATTGATAAAGGGTGTCTCGGGTTATTGATATGGGTGTCTCAGGTTATACATGTTTATGGAGGATGTGTGGATGTTGGAGTTGTGATCGGGATTGATCATTTGCATATTTATTCTGCATTATTGTTGTATTGTTCTTGTTGTTTAGATATTCCTACTCAACCGTTGGGTTGACCGTGTATTCGTTAAACACCTGTGATGAACCAATAATTGGAGAGCAGATTGATTTCAGGTATTTGAGCTGGCTTAGAAGGGGAGCTAAAGGGCGAGAGGATATGGCATTTACTTAGCTGTCTAGATCACCTTAGAAGAACAAACAATTTATTATTCGTATTATTTAGTTTCCGCTGCAGTTGTATTTATTAATTTAGTTATTTATTTTGGATTATGTAATAAGGCCATTTAAACGCTATATTTATTTAAAGTATTGTGGTTTCGTTTACCTTTGTATTCACTACCTCATGAGACTGAGATGGTAACACTTTCATTTATCTAGGAATGCCTAGTAAAGGCTCTTAAATAAATAGGGGTGTTACAATATCAGCTTTTAGCTGTATATTCCCCTGATCCAATACTCCACTGTCCATCCAAAAAACCCTCCTTAATCAGATCTTTGACATTGCACACTTTCCTCCAATGCCAACTAGATTCTATAGAAGGATTATACTCCAATAAGGGAGTACCATTTAAATACACATGATGAACCCATTGCACCCATAACTTGTCTGGTTTTGGTGCTATCCACCATGGTAACTGTTGAAAAATGTGTCCTCAACAATAGTACGATCACATGATTTAATATCATAATTAAATCTCATATAAAAAATACGTAAGGGATGATTCATTTATTTAGTCAACTGATCAACATTAATCGGTAACGATTGGCTTGCTAGAGTTTGACGTTACTATCGTAGGACGGTGGTGGTCAGTTGATCCCTTAAGGTCACACCTAAAGGATGATGCGCTTATCTGTAAAGTTGATTAATTGTATGACGATGCAAGTTAATCAATTCCTTAAAATTGAACAATTCATTTGTGAGAGAGAATATATTTATCTTATTGTACTGGGATTAAATAAGATTTATTTTAGTAATAAAAATTCTTTATTACTAAAATTGTTTATTGTTTGAGAAACAATAGAGATAAGAATGAATGGTTGATTATAATTACAAGATGTTGTGAATTATAATTAAATGACCCATTTTATTTATGTGATCAAGTATCACTAGTCAATTTGTTGAATGTAATTTAATTAATTTATAAAATGATATTTATGTGATAAATATGCATTAAATTAATTAATAACATGTAAAATACTACATGTGACATATTGTGTGACAAATGACAAATTGACAAAATAAAATGGTAGTCCATTTTATGATAAATGGACCGAAATATTAGATAGTGTAGGTTGTTAGGATGATGTTATTTTATTAGTATAATTATACATCATGATGGCTAGCAAAGACTAGCTTACACACCTATTGTGTTGTGAAGAGAAAAAGTGAAAAGCAAGATGCCAATTTTTGGCTCTTTTCCCTTGCCTCAACCGGTTTCGCTACTCTTTCTTTAAGGGAGTTTTGTTCTCTTATTATAAACACTACACTACCATCATTCATACTTGTATGCAAACTCTCTACTACTCTCACAACTCTCTAAAATATTTTAGAATCTTCATAAATTGTTCATTTTAGATTACTAATATTATTAGTGTAATATATGAGTATTAGTAATCAATTTTAAGGTATACTACTAAACAAATATCTAGCAAATATTATTTAGTAGAGATAAGGGATAATCTTTGGTGCAATCAAGAGGAGTGGCTTATATACTTGGAGTCTTTGGAGGATCATCCTAATACTCATCATAGCTCAAGAACAAGTGAAAGTAGGAGACCTTACTTGTGCCCACAAAACCGAAATTAACAATGTAAGGGACATTGTTTTCTTATAAATCTCTTATTTTGTTATGCATGCACTAGATCTAAAGAACAAATAATTAAGGAGTTCATTAGTTCATTATTAGAGATTATTAGAGGAGTTTAGTAATAGGTAAACAATCCTAACAAGTGGTATCAGAGCATAGGATGTTGCATGCAAATCGTTTATTGTTTTTACGATGTTATAAGATGACTAAAATAAAAACGAAAATTTGAGTTTTATGAAGATAAAGCCACGAAAATTTTTGCATGTTATATATTCTTGTCCTAAAATGTTTTTAGGTCAATTTTATGATTTATGGTAATTTATTGCTCATTTTTATGATTTTTAGTGAAATAATTACATTTTTATGAGTAAAATGAACTTTTATTCACTAAAATAAGTTAACCTTTACTAATGGCCGTGGTATTTTAGTATGACCTCACATGAATATGTTATGTATTGCATGTAAAATATAATATTAATATGATTAATATTTCATGATTTATGAATTTTTAGTGTAAAACTGGCATAAATGGAGGTTAAATGACTAAAAATGGTTAAACTTACTCTCTGACCTTAAAAATTTTATATGACCTCACATGCATATTTTACAAGTTATGTGTAAAATCTCGTATTAATTTGATTAATATTGCATGTTTTATGATTTTTATGAGATAAAAATAGATTAAAAGAGGTGAAATGGTTAAAAATAGTTAAACTTCGAACCAGGCCATGAAACTTTAATATGTTGTCACATGCATGATTTAAACAGTGTATGTAAATTTTGAGATGATATGATTTCATTTTGCATGATTTATGAATTTTTAGAGTAAAAATGGCATAAATAGTGACTATTTTAGCATAAATAGCTAAAACGAATTACATGGCATGAGAAAATTATTTTAGGTTGCATAAATATTTAACTTATCATATCTAAAGTTGTAAATTTGATTGGATTAATTTTGGATACTTTAGATGTTTTATGAGATAAAACCGATAAAATGCAACTATATTTTCTCAAACTTAATTCGAAAATTTTAACCATGATTTTTGACATTATGAGTGTAATGGAATTATTCCAGAATGTTTAAAAATTTAAAATTCAAATTTTGAAATTATTGTAATTTAATTTGGATTTATTTCATACAAATGTTGATTTTAAGGTCAAATATGAGCATAAAAATTAAATCAAGTTGAATTATTGTCAAAAATTGAGTGATGACTAATTTTTGAGTCCGAAGAGTGTTAGGATAATTAACTTGAGCTTAGATGTGATTTAAGTATTAATTTATGATGTTAAGAAGTTATTATCACGCATTTCCATAAAACCGGATTATATAAACGATACAAGTTAAATAGGGCGATTTGGCACATAATTTGGCATGATAGATACATATTATAATGCTGCATATTTCAATTGTTTAATGTATTTTATTTATATAATTCTGAATTATGTAATTTTATCTTAGTATGCCCTTGGTTTTAATCGATATTACCCGTAATGAAAGGGAATATTGATTCGGTTGTAATTTAATGTGATCTCGTATCACTTTTATTTTTACTAGTTTTTCCATTTTACAAATGTACAATAGGAATAGCTTTGTATTATTATTATTATTATTATTATTATTATTATTATTATTATTATTATTATTATTATTATTATTATTATTATTATTATTATTATTATTATTATTATTATTATTATTATTATTATTATTATTATTATTATTATTATTATTATTATTATTATTATTATTATTATTATTATTATTATTATTATTATTATTATTATTATTATTTGTAATTATGGAGTATCTTCAAAGACGGTGCCATTCGGAAAGGTGATCCGACGAAGACGGTGTTCTTGGGAGGCGTGCCACTTGAAGATTCAAGGGACCAAAGGAGTTGGTTTCCGAATATGTAATAGATTATTTGATTTTCTATTTTAGGAAGGCCATACTAGGAATTTTATTATTGCTTTGCATTTCTTTTAATATGTTACATGCATTGCCAAATCGCCATAACAACACATGCATACCATATCGAGTCATCGACCGTGTCAATTACAATTATCGTAGTTCACCGCTTTAGTTCACTTAAAACGTGATAGATAATAAATTGACAAGACCTCTCACTTTTAATAATTGAGAATTAGCCTTACCAAATAGTAGAAACCATGAATCCTAATTTCATAAGGAAGTAGATTCGGCTCACCGGGGCACTAAACTTGTTACGTTGGGTAAGTGGGTAATAAAATGTTATTACATCGAAATTTGGATTGAGCTCAACGGAAGTATTCGTGACCGTAGTCGCATGTGTTCCGGGCTAAAGATGAAAATTAGAGTAATTTTTATCGACCGAGAGTTCTGAAAGTAGAATCGATTAAGAGGTTAATCCACCGCGTTATATTAATAAGGGATGACTCGGCTCACCGTACCCGTATTAATATGAATTTGAATCTCGGAATCATTTATAATAGTTGGGTAGAGGTCACTTTATAAATGCAATACTTGTATTGAAATTTACGAGTATTATTAAAACGATAGATGTTAATTATTTCCTTCATTTCCGTTTTTGTAGTTAATTATACGCAATGAATTCATCTAACACGCCTACACCAATCACTATTGATTCATGGCTCCAATCATTCAATGAAAAATGCTCCGAGTATGACAATGATACGATTATAGAATTACGCGTTGGCATTGGTCAGGATGGAAATCTTTGCTTCTTTACAACCTCCTCACCACCCACTCCAATTTAAATGCCCACCACCTTGGTAAGAAAATATTGTGAAGAAAATCTCGCTAAACCCAAGGCATCCTCGTTTGAAGAAACAAGGAGAAATATTAAATTCAGTGGAAGTTCTAGCAAGAGTGTCCTTGCAAATGAAAGGAGTATTGGTATTATTAAAGAGAAGGCAAAGATGGGTGAGAAACCCAAACCTGATAATGAATTGGAAATGAATAGTGAGACTACCACAACCAAGACCAAGAATGGTGCCCAATCTTATGAAGAATGTCATTATTGTAATGTCATGGGCCATTGGAAACGAAATTGCCCCAAGTATTTGGGAGATATCAAAGTTGGACTTATTACTCCAAGTGGGACTTGCAAATGTGGAAAAGCTAAACAAGAATGATATGAATCTCCGACAAGGAAATGGAGCTACGGTAGCCGCCACTTCAAGAGAGACTTATGTACTTGTTTTAGATAATAGCTTTGAGTTATAATTTACATAATTGTTATTATGTACCCACTTTGTCTAAAACATTATTTCCATTTCTATGTGAGACATGAAAGGATTTATATTTTGCCATCTTTTTTTTTTTTTTTTTGTGACAGCTGTAAATAAAGATTTCACAGTTTCATGGCTTGCTTAGCTAAGCTATGCGCAAAGCCATTTAGGTGCCTCAGAATAAAGTTAAAACATAAACAATGAAAGAAGCTAAAAGAACCCCGAATGTCCTCCAATAAGCCCGCAATCCTGTGGTTATCCTTGTCAATCCCCGCTATTTGATTGATAAGTTGCAAACAATCCAATGAAATGTCCAAATGAAGGATCCGCCACTCTTGTGCCCACTCCACAATATCACGAACTCCCAAAGCTTCAGCCTGCAAAGGCGATTCAGCTCTGGTGCGCACCTGTCTTCGACCCAGCTCTTGCCCCGTACCATCATAACCAATCCACCCGAAGGCCGCCTCAAGATTCCGGTTCCAGCTAGCATCCACTTTCACACGTATCACAGTACACCCGATCGGCTTACCTAAAATACATATAGGATGACCATTGCGAATAGCCATAAGCTCCTTTTGGGACGACCCCTCCTCCTCAATTCGCATGTCAACCCGAGCCTGTCTCGAAGCAAGTGACTTACACAAGATTCGCACTCTCTCCCAGACATCATTATAGAACATATTCGTGATCACTTGCGAGTTAATAACCTGATCCTGGAATTTGGTTTTGTTTCTCAGGGTCCATAGACACCACAAGATGGCCACAAAATGGATCACCTGGCACGTCCCCTCCTCTCTTTTGCTCAAATAGCGAATCCAGTCACATATCCAATCAGAAATAGGAATTCCCCCTGCACCCTCAACCCGAATGCCTAAGACCGAGCCTGCCCAGATTCTACTTGAAAAACCATAGTCCCTAAAAAGGTGTTCAGGAGTTTCCATGCTTCTTTGATCCCCTTTACACATACCACAGAAAAAATCCACTTCGATATTCCGCTTAGAAAACTCGTGCCCGGTCGGTAAAACGTTGGTATAATCCTCCAGATAAGAATTTTCCACATCTACGGAGCTGGTAATTTTCAAAGCACTTTCCGACAGAAAAGCCGACCTCGATCATTAAGTCTGCTATTGTCCTTTACAGTTCCTGCTTTGACCATGTACTCTTCAAAAATTAGGCCATATCCACTCTTCACCGTATAAGTGCCCGACGTCGTGCGTGGCCAATAGACCTGATCACCCATTCTTACTTCACATCGCGGTATAGCAAGAATCCGTGCTGCCCACTCATCCGTGAACAAACCTTTTATGAAGACTTCATTCCAGCTACCATCAGAATGGAAGAGGTTCCTTACCTGTAAATTAGCCAGATGACCATTACTTTGATTCAGCCATTCATTCCTAGGCTCCGGCCGCTCTCCCCCCACCCATCTTGCCGTCCAGACATTTATCCTTGAATCAATACCAGGCTTCCAGCCAATATTCTCCATAACTATAGTTAGCCCATGCAGAATGCTACGTATGCCCCACGAACACCCGGAACCCCTGATAGGAGTCATACCATGTTGGAACACTTGTGTGCCAAAAAGCTTTTGTCTGAAAATCCTGCAAAAAAGATATGACTCTCCAGAAACGATTGTCCACCCATGTTTAGCCAACAATGCTTGATTAAGGCATTTCACATTACGAATGCCTAGCGCACCCGCACTCTTCGGCAAACTCAGGAAATTTTTGCTACACCAGTGGATATTATTTCCCATCTTACATCCCGCCCACCAAAATTGTGCCAAAATAGAATTAATCTTTTTTTGCCACACTTACCGGAACTTTGAAAACCGATAGAAAGTAATTTGAGAGATTGGATAGAACCGATGAAATCAGAGTAAATCGTCCTACTGGTGATAGAAAAATCCTATTCCACGAAGAAATACGTCTGGTGACGTGATCAATAAGGGCATTAAAAATACCTTGTTTTGATTCTTTAAATTCCGCCGGGATCCCAAGATATTTCCCAATACCATTGTTCTTCTTGATATTAAAAGCTTTCATAATCCTCTGTGCTTTAATTAGAGTAGTATTCGGGCTAAAAAGAATCCCTGATTTATCCACATTTAACCTTTGGCCCGAAGCTTCGCAATAATCCTTGATAATTTGCACCAAATGGGTCACAGTATTCACTTTATCCTTGAAAAAAAAGACCGAATTGTCCGCAAAAAATAGGTGTGTAATTGGCCGAACCTCCCTAACTAGTTGAATTCCATGAATCAACTGTAGCTCATGAGCGTGCTCAATATTTCGGGAAATTACTTCCATACACAGAATAAAAAGATAAGGGGATAGTGGATCACCTTGTCGTAATCCACATCTAGGTTTGAATTGCGGTAGAGGTACGCCATTCACCAGAATTTCATAACTCACCTACGTAACACAGCTCATCATAAGCGTTATCAAATGTTGAGGAAAGCCATACCTTACCAAAACCGCTTCCAAGAAATCCCATCTGACTCTGTCATACGCCTTACTCATATCCGCCTTGAAAGCACCCAATGCTTGTCTCCCATGCCCATGCATCGAAATTTTATTAATGGCCTCATGAGCCACCAGAATATTGTCGCTAATGCTCCTCCCCGGGAGAAAAGCATTCTGTGTTTCACTTACTAGCGAACTCATCACCTTTACCAAGCGATTTGCTATACACTTTGTCACAATCCTCATCATCACGTTACAAAGGCTAATAGGACGGTAGTCCGAAACTCCTTCCGGACTTTCTTTCTTTGGGATAAGCGCAATAAAAGTTCTATTAAGCTCTCGCAGCACCCTGCCGGAATTAAGAATAGATAAAATAGCCTTTGTAAAGTCACCTTTGACCATAGACCAACAACTTTGATAGAAGATTGTGGGAATACCATCAGGTCCCGGGGCTTTGAGGGCTCCCATTTGGAATACCGCCGTGCGGACCTCCTTAGCTAAGAAGGGCCTATTTAGACGGTCCACCTCATCCTGTGAGAAAGAGTGATCAAGATTCTTGAGCATATTCTCAAAAACGGAACGTTCTCTCCACTCCACACTATCGTTCGAAGATAAATAAAGATCCATAAAAGTTTTCTGAAATTCTCCTCGAACATGGCCCTCATCATAATGCCAATTTCCATCCGAGCCTTTAATCCCGTGAATATGATTTCTCCCCGCCCGACCTTTAACCCAATTAAAGAAATATTTCGTGCAAGTATCCCCATCTACCATCCACTTAATCTTTGCTCTCTGCTTCCAGAACGCCGCCGCCGCCCTTGAAAACTTTGTTACTTCCTCATTTACTTTTGTGTACTCCTCATCTCCACTTCCCGTGATGGCCATCGTCATGCCATATTCCAATCTTTGATCAAATTCCTCCCATTTCATTCTCCATTCAGCTCGTTTATCTAAAGTCCATCGCTTAACACTCGTCCGGATTCTAGATAATTTCCTATTTACTTGATACGCTGGGGAGCCATTGTCAACCCTTTTCCAATCAACCCGAATTCTTTCCACACACTCCTCATGATCCAGTACCTAAGCATCAAGCTTGTACGGTCTATTTCTAGCTATGGCTACAAGATTCAAATCAACTTCAATGGGTGCGTGGTCCGAAATTTGGATAGGGTAATGTTTGATTCCAGTATTTGGGAAAACAGTGAACCAATCCTTCGATCCAATGCTTTATCAATTCGTTCATAAACCCGCTTCTCCCCCTTGCGATTATTACACCACGTAAAACGTGGTCCCTCAAACGGAATGTCCAAGAGTTCATTACGGATTTTCCATAAACTAAACTCATCCGCTCCCCCTATAGGCCTTTGGCTCAAGTTAGTTTGTCACATCGATACTCAACCTGGTTAAAATCCCCCACCATAAGAAACGGAGACTTGCAAGACCCAATCCATTCCTCAACCTCTTCTAACACGGATGCACGCAAGCTTACACTCGGCGCGCCATAAAAAAGCACAAGATACCATACTAATCCATTATATTTTTTGACCAAAAGGATGATAAAATGATTACATGCCTTAACCAAATACATACGAGACTCCTTCCGCCATCCCACCCAAAGTCCACCCGATGCCCCCACGGCATCAACCCCAAAACACTTGTCAAAACCTAACGTCCCAAACATAGGGAAAATCCGACTAGCATTACATTTAGTCTCCATTAAAAAACAGAAAATCGTAAAAATTACTACCTACCAACGCTCTTATTTTGGGAATTATAGGGGCGAACGTTTTATTGAGACCCCTACAATTCCAAACTAGACCCATCATGGTGAAAGAGGAGGTTGTGAAGGCCCAACCTCCGCAAAGCCATCTAGATCAGTATCAACACCCCCCATTCACAGACGGAAAAGACGAATCACTTGACTCCACCATCACCACGTCCTCCACATGTACTCTAAAACCCCAAGTGGGTTTCTGCCCATCCTGCTTTCCCTTCTCACTCTCTGGTACCCAGCATCTTCTTTTCGTCATTTTACGTAGATATTCCTTAGCCTCCTCCACAGACTGTTTAGCAAAGTCAGGAACAATATAGTCTCTAGCATCAGTGCAGTATCTACGTTTCCTTGCCCCTCTGATCTCCTCTTTGTAGTCCTCCCTCAAATCAGAAGCATGGTAAACATCAATTAGTCCCAAGCAGCCATCAGAGGAGTTGCCAACAGGCAATGCCGCAAACAACTTTGATTTGGCCCCCACCTCAGGTACATCAAACAAATTCACCCCAGAATCTCTTTCTGGTTTCTTTCCCTTATCCCTGTTTCCAGCTCTACTAGCCTCAGCTTGCATTAACTTCTCCCATGGAACCAGGTTAGATGACCCTTCATCCAATTCCTTCCCCTTTTTTACAATAGCAGTGGAAAAGAATGAAGGTGGTGCCTGATTATTCTGCATATCATCCCCAGTTGCCTCATGAGAGGTGGTATTAAGGAGTCCCACCTCAGAAATATTACCCAAAGCTAGCTGCAACTCCGTGTTAACCTCTGTAGTTTCATCAGAGGAGATAACAATGACCTCCTCCCCTTCCCTGTCATCAGAGAAAAATTCTGATGCAATAGATTCTAATGCAAGAACTTCTCCAGACATTGATGGATCAACAATGGGGAAGTCCTCAGGCTCATTGTTGATTTCAGTATCCTCATTGTTGCCATTTCCCAAGCCATTGGACCCAGTATTTCCTTCATCCATTAGAACCATCATAATACCATCATTCTCTTCCCCATTTCCAGCTACTTGCCTTGACCCCTGACCCACCTGTCTGGTAGTACCATCAGCGTAGTGATACACAGTAGGCCATCCCTCCACAGGTGGGTCAAAATTTTGATTGTACTCCCTGTGTTCATCCTCCATATGTGCCCAGCCCAGGTCATCTTCAATTCTGTTCAGAATGGCCGCTTGATTTCTCTGATCACGGTCCAAAGCACCAATAAGACTGTTCTGATTTGTATACAGAACATATGGGTCCTCAGCTTGGACCTGATCAAACACACCTTGCTGCAAAATATTCAATTCTCCCTGGACCTCCAACTCTTCCCCTCCACTATGATAAACTTCATTATTGGCATCTCCCTCCTCTAACCAACCTCCTGCCCCAGGTGGTAAGTGATTATCAGTACCCATCACAACATCCTGAATCTGGTTAGACTCTTGTCCCTGGATTCCCTCCCCCTCCACATCCTGTGCCTCAGCCATAGCCACATCACCCTGCACTCTGACCCCATTTACCTCACCTGACACGTGATTGTCATGGACATTGTTTAGAGGATTAATAGATACCTCCCCAACCCCATTACCAGCATGTACCATACCCGTGCCATGATCACCCACCTCATTACCAACATGAAACACAACTGGTCCTGCAAAAAGTTGAGCTGTGACTGCAAAAGCCATCCCCGGTAATAAGTCCACTGCCCTCTCAGGGGATTCCCACCTCCTTCTTCTCCTATTAGGGCCCCTAGCATTCCCCAACCTAAATCTGGAAGACAAATACTTAGTAGTGGATGGGGTAGCACGTAAGTCTAGATTGAACATTGTATGAGTACTATTAGTTTGAAAAACAGGAAAGCCATTTTCCATAGACCTATCAAGCATACCATTTATCCCAGACACCACAGTCATAATAGTCTCCCTACACTGAGCCCCTTTGTGACCAATTTTGCCACACTTAATACAGTATTTGAAAACTTCCTCATAGCGAAACTGAATCCATTAAAGATACCCCCTCCATGGCCAAGAAAAAGCCGGGCATTAAAGGTTCATTTAATTGAATGTGTACCTTCAACCTTAAGTAGTCATTGTCAGGGACGAAATAAAATGGTTCCACTTGGTAGTTATGACTCAGTAACTTACCAGCAATATGGGCTACTTGCATATTCAAGTATTCAAAAGGGAGCCCACAAACTCTTACCCAGACCTCCGCATATGGGAATCTGACTATACGCGGCACGGTGTTAGGAAACCATTTCGAAAAAACCATAACAGCACCATCAATGGTTGCTGTTGTCCTCTGTAACAATCCCTCCATGTCCACTATTTCAGTACTGTGAAACACATAGACCTCACCCATTGGAAAAGCGGTGACAGCCCCTTTAGTGGTCCACTTCTTCCTGATCACATCATTTATCAACTCCGCCTCAAATAACCGATAGTCAACCAAGAAACCTAATACACAACAGCTCCAGAAGTCTCTAGACTGTCCTAGTTCAGTAGGGTCAACATTAATGACCCCACCAGACCTAGAATATCTCCAAATATTTGCTTGTAAAGGATTCATTGGGTTGAACTCAGCTGATACATTAGCCTGGTGATAGCCCTGATGATCATACATATTGTGATGCATATCATACCCAGGCTCATTGTTCCCATGACCATTACCCCCAAATTGATTCTCAGCCTCCATCCTCTTATGAAGAGATTTGTTTGA
This sequence comes from Silene latifolia, assembly GCF_048544455.1. Classification (NCBI taxonomy): domain Eukaryota; kingdom Viridiplantae; phylum Streptophyta; class Magnoliopsida; order Caryophyllales; family Caryophyllaceae; genus Silene; species Silene latifolia. The sequence goes on along the minus strand of NC_133532.1, from coordinate 89,904,039 downwards.
GTAAGAGAACTTAGACGTATTACTGGTAAAAAAGTCTTGATTCTGAAATTTGTGGCGAGTTTTCTTTTTTTGATTAATAAGGTTGATAAAATTTGAAGATGAGTATGAAACTCCAACAGCCATACTCGTGGTTTAAATAGTGCAATGAAGCATTCTGAAAAGACGCAAAAGCTCTGGAATCCTCACCGTCGTTTCAATCAGCAGCTCACGAATCGCCAATCAACGAGAGAATAAAACCACGAGCTGTCCAAATTTACGAGGCTACTAATTAAGACAAGCTCAAATTAATGATGGAATGGAATATGGAAGGATTTGGGGATAAAAACAGCTGAGTTAAAATTCTGACACGAAATTAGGGTTACGAGCCCCAATTAATGCCCCAAGTTCTAAATGATTACTATCTTTAATAGGGTAGCTGAGAGAAAAGGAAAGCAAAAGGAATATTAGGGGTTATATTACACCCAATTAGCAGCAGATGCAATTTGGGGGAAAGAAAAAGGGGGATTTTAGACGAGAAAGGAGATGATGATAGCTATACTAGGTGTACTTGAAAGCTCTCCAGGGAGAGTTACAGTGTAATACTACGGATTTATGAGTCTCTGGGTACTCTATCGAGTAGGCCTTACTCTGTCGAGTAAGGGTGAGTTGCAGTTTAAAATAGTTTCTGACCTGTTGGGTACTCGATCGAGTAACGTAGATACTCAATCGAGTACCTTAGCTACTCGATCGAGTAGCCGGTTTACGGGGGTTGATTTGTCGGGTTTTGTTAATAATGTGATTAAGTATATAATAACTTCCGTCATTGTTCTTTAAACACTTTTAAAACCTAATCACTTTCAGAAAGAGAAAACAAAGTACGTTCTTCGCATCAATCGCATTGTTGGCAAATCCCGGAGCTTGGAAGGTCGGATTTTACCTTTCTTTATACCGTTGTGATCCTTGCATCGAGGGTAAGACCTATATACCGTTTTTATAGTATTTCATCAAAGTTGGTTAAACCCTAATATTGGGATTTAAGGGTGTTGTTGTATGTTGTGATTAGTAGTAATTATATGTTTGTATGTTAGGAGGTGGATTCGTAGAGGAAGCGTTTTGATATCAGCTGTGAGATCGTCTGATTGTGTTGTGCTTTCCAGGTAGAGTTTCCCTACTCAGTATTAGTCCCATAATGTGTTGTGGTGTTTTGTGGTTGTTGAATATTATCATACTCGTATTGTGACGATTCTTTGCCGGAATTGGTTCCGATAGCCGTGATTGATTGTATCTGTCTGTGTTCTTCGGGGTGCGTCCCTGGCTGAGTGGAGTCACTTGCGGGAGTGACTTCACGCCCATGATTCGCCTTATGTGGAACCCGCCACAGAAGGGATGTGTACATTAATGGATTTGGGTTTATCGCTCGATGGAGATGAGCGGGGCTTAGGTGGGAACGGCTGCGGTCCCCCACCGGCGCGAGAAGTGACTGTTGCGATGGGCACTCTGGCGGGGCTACACACTTTAGTGTGTAGTCAGGATTGTGGAGTTGGGTTTGGAGTTCGGAGGATATCCGTGATGATTGAGTTTGTTTGTTTTTTGTATTGTTGGTTTATATAAATTGTGTGATTAGTATCTTGACCCGTTTAATGTTTTAAAAATCGTGGTGATCCATTCGGGGATGGTGAGCGATTATTGAGCGAGTATGAGTCGAGTTCTTTGGGATAGTGGGATGTGCCACCGTCGATGATGAGAAGTCTTCCATTTGTAGCTTAGTAGTTTAATAGACATTTCAGTTAGCTCAGTAGACAGTTGGTTTGAGAACATGTATTCGTATTTTGGTTTTGGTTTTGGATTGTAACCTTTCGCTAAAGTATTTCTATTTAAATGTTGTTTCGTTATTGTCTATTTGACTATCATTGCCTCGGGTAACCGAGATGGTAGCATCCTTATACCTGAGTGGTCCTGGTAAGGCACTTGGAGTATGGGGGTGTTACAAAATGGTATCAGAGCGACGATCCTGAAACCTGTAACCAATGAATCCAATGAACATAGGGAGTCAATTAAAATAAACCCGGGGTAAAGGTTGTAGGAGCTAATGCAAAGGCTTGGGAGACGTCCTAAAGTCGCGAACTCGCCCTACAATTTTGAACCGGTCAATGGGGGGTATATGTCAAGGTCGTATGTGATGTTTGTTAGTTTGCATGTGAATGTGGTGATATACGCTGTAATTGTTGGATGTTTGGAGTAGAAGGTTGAGTTTGTGCATGAAAGGTTGGTGAAGTATATAGAACAGTTGTTTGAACAAGAAGCATGTTGGATATTTACTATGTGGCGGTTGATAACATGATATAATTGTTTTGTTGGTCATATGAAAAGCTTGGTAGAATCGCATGCTTAACTATAGTATAATGTTGAGTTTATAAAGTTGTGTAATATGTTGGGATATGATATAGCATGCGGGTAGCATTTTCGAGTTAGCATGACTCGATCAAGTGGGTCTTTGACGATTTTGTAACCAGAATCGTGTTTTTGGGCACTCGATCGAGTACCTCGGGCACTCGATCGAGTAGGGGTCACTCGATCGAGTAGCCTGGCTACTCGGTCGAGTATGTTAGAGATCAGAAGGTCTGTTTGGGCTCTGATGTCGAGGCACTCGATCGAGTATGGTGGGCACTCGATCGAGTAGCCTCTTACTCGATCGAGTAGGTTTAGGCACTCGATCGAGTGTGTTCTGGGCAGTCCGCTTTCGTGTTTTGAGGTTTTATTGCGTATGTTTATGTCTACCCTTTCTTATATAGTTTCAAGATGCCGCCCAAGAGAAACGCTTTTTATGCGAGAGCTGAGACCATGAACATAGATGATATCGTTAAGATGTTGGGGCATCAGGATGCTCTTACGGAGGCCTTAAAGAAAGTGGGAAAAGATAAGGATAAGGAGGTTGATCACTCTAAGATCAGCCTTTATATAGCGAGGTTTAACCCAAAAGAGTACAAGGGGACCGGGGAACCAAACCTTCTTGACCACTGGCATCGTGAGATGAAGAACATACTAGACCTGGTTCACTGTCCTGATGAGATGAGAGTAGAACAATCTGCGTTCTACCTGAGGGAAGCAGCTGGCGAGTGGTGGGATAAGGTGAAGATGAGTGCTAGGGAGATGTATGCGAACCAGGGCTTACCTGCTATACCTTGGGAAAAGTTTCGGAGGGCTATGAGGAAAGAGTTTGTACCGGAACATGTGAGGAGTAAGCTGAGAGAGGAGTTCGATGGGTTTAAGATGACATCTGATATGTCAGTTGCTGAGTACTACAAGCAGTTTAATGAGAAGTCTAGGTATGCTGAGGATATGGGTTTGAGTGAGGAGAACCTGGCGCTGAGGTTTGAGAGGGGATTGACCCCTAAGATCATGGATAAGCTACCTGTAGAAGTCCTTACTGATGTTAAGGAAGCTTATGAGAGGGCTGGGAGAGCTGAGAGGTTGGTGGAGATGGCTCAGGAGAGAGTGGGGGTTGAGAAAAGAAAGGCTGAGAGTGAGGGTGGTGGCCAATCTAGTCACAAGAAAGGCAACCACAATCAAGCTAGAGGGTTTTCTTTGGGTCGGGTTGATCTTTGGGGCTTCCTTTGGGCGTGGCCGTGTGAGTAGTAGTGGTAGTTGGGGGATGACTTTCTTTGGCTGTGGCGGTGTAGGCCACAAGAGACATGAGTGTACGAGTGCACCGGGAGCTTTTCAGGGATCGGCTCGGGGGAGCTATTCTCAGAGACCTGCACAGAGTTATGCGAGCAATAAACCGTCTGGGTCATGGTCTAACCGGGGAAGTCAGAGCTATCAGGGTGGAGGTAACCGCAATGACGGTAATTCTTATCAGAAACCAGCTACGAACAACAACAACAATCAGGGGTCGGGTGCTAAGCGAACCACATCAGCCAGTACTGTCCAGGGAGGTGGATGTCCAGGGAGGTGGACAGAAGACCAGTGGAAAGCTGTTCATGATGGACAAGAAAGCAGCTGAGGATGATGCACATGTTATAACTGGTACTTTTCTTGTTAACGGTATTCATACCTTTGTTTTGTTTGATTCGGGGGCGTCTCAGTCGTTTGTATCTTCGAGTCATGTTAAACGGTTGGGTTTGAGGGTATATGAGTCTGTAAGTGAGAAAGTTTTTATACCTTCGGGTGAGTCTGTATCATGTGGTAGGTTGTATAGAGATGTACCTATGATAGTTGGGCAAGTTGATCTACCTGTAGACTTGCTAGAGTTTCCTTTTGACGGTTTTGAGATGATAGTCGGGATGGATTGGTTGGGAAAGTATAAAGCTAAGATAGACTGTCATCAAAAGAAAGTGTCTTTGAGAGGGCCTAAGGGTGTTAGTGTGTCTTATCGTGGGTTTCTAGTCAAACCCAAAGTTAAGTTGATTGCAGCTGTCACCTTGAAGTCCTATCTGAGGAAGGGATGCCCTTTGATCTTGTGCCATGTGAGAGATGACCGGATAGAGAGTCCTACAGTTGATCATATACCAGTGGTGGGAGAGTTTGCAGATGTTTTTCCAAAGGAGATTCCGGGGTTGCCACCGAAGAGGGAAATAGATTTCACGGTTGAGTTGAAACCGGTGACGGGACCAATCTCTAAGGCACCGTACCGGATGGGTCCTGAAGTGAAACCTTCAAGGCTCGGGTTTTGATTAAAAAGGACTCAATTTGAACGGTGTTTTGGACTGTTTAATTGTGATAAAAACGACTAAAAACTCAACAGGAACTCTGAAAAGTGCAATCGAACAGTCGACAGAACTGTTTAAACCACGGTTCCAGAACTCTACAATCGAATAGAGTAAAGGACGTGATTGGGATATGAATTAACCTAAGCACAAAGCCACTAGGTTAAGACTAAAGGATAATTTTCAAGCACACAGCAAAGAAAAATACCCGACTCTAAGCACTAAGCAAAAGAGGATTTCCCAGCACTAAGCAAAGGGGATTAGTAGAAATCAAGGTTTCTAACTTGTGTTTGTTCATTCATCAAATCTGATTTTTACACTAAGGAATGCCTTGCTTTTATAGGCTAAGCAAAACAATCCTACCCATCCATCTAACCTAGCAATCTAACGGTCCAAAAGACCCTAGAAAACCGGTTTCAAAAGGTGGCCCTAAGCCTTACACAATTTCTTACACAAGTTGAAAATCTTAAAGGAAAAACAAGATAAGTAAACTAATGAGGACAATGATAATTAGGACTCCTTGGAAGCTTCAAAAGGTCCGGCCATTTAAGGATACAAGGGCTAGAGCATGTAAGAGAGGCTTAAGAGGTTGTCTTGGATGAAAAGGGAAACTTGAAAGCGACCCTTGTCCTTTGGTGTTGCAAACCGTGTAAAAGGGACCACTCGGATTGTTCCTTAGCTTTGTTTTATGACAACCACCTTCCCAAGACACCAACCCTTAGACAAAAATGCTCTTGACTCTTCATAGGTGACTTCTAGGCCGAAAAAGCTCCTTATTTCTTAGATGGATCGTTAATTGGACCCTATTTCGGTCAAGGGACCAAAACCGGGTACAAACATGCCTAAGGTGATTTGTTTTACTTCAAACTCCTTCTCTTGAAAGGGATTTGTCCTCAAATCCTCGGCATTGTCATCACTAGGCTCCTCTTCACAAAGACTTAATTCACTAGCATGGAATGTGGCATGGGTTCCCAACAAATCGACCTTATACTTATCACACCCATCTTGACTAGCGACCTTGAACGGACCTCCTTCTCTTGGCATGAGCTTATCCCCTTTTATAGGGATTCCTATCTTGCAAAAACGGACCTAAACTTGATCCCCAATTCTGAATTTCGTCCCTTGCTTGGAGTCCTTGGACCTTTCCTTGTTGGCCATGAATTGATCATGACGAATCAGTCCTTGTTCGACCCGTTTTTTGACACCATTCCTTTGCTTACTTGAGTGAACACTCTTCTTGACTGTCTGGATCCTATCGCCCATGTCATTGGCCTTGTGCTCATCTTCAATTAAACTTGGAATAGGGTGTATGGAGTAGTCACAATACACACCATCTTGGACACTGTTAAGGATCCCCTCTTGAACCCGTTTCTTGACCCTATTTCCTTGATCGTTCAAGTAGGCACTTGACTTGTCCTTGCTTTCATTCCCAATTGGTTTAGGGGTGGGAGAGACGGGATGATGAATTTGCATCCCACCAATGGTACTCTCGGTTCCAATCTTGACAAAGAGCTCATCTTGGACTTGATCATTGGCATTACTCCACTTGGATTCTTTTTTTACCCTTGAACACTCCCCTAGTTTGTCTTTCAACTTATGGACACCATAGTTGAACCAAGGATTTTTAGGGACCTCGGCCTTCATTCTTGGATTAGCAATTGGAGGAACATTTTTATGGACCTCGACTCTTGTTCGAACCGTATTAGTGAACGGCTCACCTAGTTCCTTGGACACATACTTGGCATTAGGTGGATCATCTTGAAAGAACTTGTTCGAATTTTGAACCATGCTAGGGACTGTTTCGTCTTGTTCCTTGGATACACCCTCGGCAAAGTGAACATGAACACCTTTCTCATTACTCCTTTCGGGGACCATTTCGGCCTCCTTGATTAGCATCACTTCTTTGTGAGGTTCAAGCATGGAGGATGGTGGAAGAGGTGCTAGAGTGATCTTCTTTTTGTCAAACTCAAAGGAATAAGTGTTATCCTTTCCATGATGCACCGCACTCTTATCAAACTCCCAAGGTCTACCAAGTAGGAGATGGCAAGCATCCATAGGTAGAACATCACAAAGAACCTTATCAACATAATTCTTGCCAATGGAGAAGGATACTAGGCATTGTTTGTCAACCTTCAATTCGGCTCCCTTGTCAAGCCACCTCAATTTGTAAGGACACGGATGATTTTGGGTGGTTAAGGAAAGCTTCTCAACAAGGACACTAGAGGCCACATTAGTAAAACTACCTCCATCAATGATTAGGTTGCAAACTTTCCCTCCAATGGTACACCTAGACCTAAAAAGTTGTTGTCTTTGATCCATTTCCAATGGTTGAGCACTCAACACTCTCCAAGTGACTAGACTCATCCCGGAATCCGGCAACACTACCTCCTCATCCTTAGTTTCCTCGGTTTCCTCATCCTCATCACACACAAGAATCTCATCCTCTCCCCAATGAACCACTTCAAAGCTACTAAGGGCTCTTTGAGTTGGACATTCTTTGGCAAAATGACCATAGCCTTGACATTTGAAACATTTTTTGAGGGGTAAGGTCTTTCTTTGTGAGGATTCAATGCCTTTTCCTTTGTCAAGTGTGGGGGTCACGGTTGGGGTGTGGATTTCCTTGGGTTTGGTCTCGGCATAGGTAGTCTTGGTGGTTGTTTTGGTCGGCAATTTTGAGTTGGAGGATTTTCCCTTGCCCAATTTTTCCACCCTTAAAGCCAAGTTCACGGCTTCATTGAAAGACCACAATGGTTGCATTCGGACTCTATTAGCAATTTTATCATCCAACCCTTCGACAAATCTAGCAATTTTTTGTTCCGGTTTCTCATTCATTTCACATTGCAAAGTGAGTTGTTCGAAATCCCTAATGTAAGACTCAAGTGGTTGTTGATCTTGTTTTAGTTGAGTAAGTTTAATGAACATGTCTTGAGTATACTCTTTGGGAATAAACTTGTCACTAAGCTTTTTTTTCAATTTTGACCAAGATTTTATGGGTTCTTTACCGTCCCTCTTCCTTTGGTTTTGATATCAAAGACATGCATAACCTTTGAACTTTAAAATAGCAACCTTGAAAGACTTAGCATCCGAGTATGATTTAAATTCAAAGACTCTTTCAATTGACCTAAACCAATCTAGTAAGTCATCGGGATTTAAACTACCATGGAAGTCCGGAATTTCTACCTTTAGGTCTTTAGGATGCTCTTCATGCTCGGTCTCCATAAAAGAAACCTCTTCATCCGAGTGCAAGTCCTCCTCTTCATGGTTGGCTTCGTGGTCTCTTGCTCCAAACCCTCGGCCACGTCCTCTACCACGGTGAGGTGGATGTCTTCCTCGGTCTCTTGGTGGTGTTGGAATGTTAGCCATGATAGCATTGAAGAAGTCTATCATTAGGTCGCATTTCTCGGAGAGTTGTGTTACTTGAGTCTCAATTCCAAGTAGCCTTTCTTCACTCATGGTTGTTTTTGTGTTTTTGAAAGTAGTTGAGGTTTTGTGGACTCACAATAAGGATTACCAACCCAAGACTAACACAACAATGGAATTTTGTTAACCTAAAGCTCTGATAACCAATTTGAAGTGAAACCTTCAAGGCTCGGGTTTTGATTAAAAAGGACTCAATTTGAACGGTGTTTTGGACTGTTTAATCGTGATAAAAACGACTAAAAACTCAACAGGAACTCTAAAAACTGCAATCGAACAGTTGACAGAACTATTTAAACCACGGTTCCAGAACTCTACAATCGAATAGAGTAAAGGACGTGATTGGGATATGAATTAACCCAAGCACAAAGCCACTAGGTTAAGACTAAAGGATAATTTTGAAGCACACAGCAAAGAAAAATACCCGACTCTAAGCACTAAGCAAAAGAGGATTTCCCAGCACTAAGCAAAGGGGATTAGTAGAAATCAAGGTTTCTAACTTGTGTTTGTTCATTCATCAAATCTGATTTTTACACTAAGGAATGCCTTGCTTTTATAGGCTAAGCAAAACAATCCTACCCATCCATCTAACCTAGCAATCTAACGGTCCAAAAGACCCTAGAAAACCGGTTTCAAAAGGTGGCCCTAAGCCTTACACAATTTCTTACACAAGTTGAAAATCTTAAAGGAAAAACAAGATAAGTAAACTAATGAGGACAATGATAATTAGGACTCCTTGGAAGCTTCAAAAGGTCCGGCCATTTAAGGATACAAGGGCTAGAGCATGTAAGAGAGGCTTAAGAGGCTGTCTTGGATGAAAAGGGAAACTTGAAAGCGACCCTTGTCCTTTGGTGTTGCAAACCGTGTAAAAGGGACCACTCGGTTTGTTCCTTAGCTTTGCTCTATGACAACCACCTTCCCAAGACACCAACCCTTAGACAAAAATGCTCTTGACTCTTCATAGGTGACTTCTAGGCCGAAAAAGCTCCTTATTTCTTAGATGGATCGTTAATTGGACCCTATTTCGGTCAAGGGACCAAAACCGGGTACAAACATGCCTAAGGTGATTTGTTTTGCTTCAGGTCCTAAAGAGATGGAGGAGCTCAGGAAGCAGTTAGATGATCTGATAGAGAAGGGATACATTAGACCTAGTGTATCGCCGTGGGGAGCACTAGTTCTTTTCGTGAAGAAGAAAGATGGGAGTTTGAGGTTATGCATAGACTACAGGGAGCTGAACCGAGTGACGGTGAAGAACAAGTATCCTTTGCCAAGGATAGATGACCTGTTTGATCAGTTGAGTGGTGCAGCAGTCTTTTCTAAGATTGATTTGAGGTCGGGGTACCATCAGGTGAAGATTAGAGAGATGGACATACCAAAGACAACTTTCACGTCGAGGTGTGGCTATTATGAGTATGTGGTGATGCCGTTTGGGTTATCTAATCCACCAGCCGTGTTTATGGATTTGATGAACAGAATCTTCAGACAGTTTTTGGATAAGTTTGTGGTGGTGTTTATCGATGAAATCTTAGTCTACTCTAAGACTAAGGAGGAGCATGAGGAGCATCTGAGGATTGTGTTGCAGACTTTGAGGGAGCATGAGTTATATGCTAAGTTGTCCAAGTGTGAGTTCTGGTTAGAGAAAGTTGCTTTTCTGGGGCATGTAATCTCTAAGGAGGGAGTAGCTGTGGATCCGGCAAAGATTGAGGTAGTGACAAAGTGGGAAGCACCAAAGATTGTTGCTGAGATCAGGATTTTCTTGGGTTTAGCTGGATACTACAGACGGTTCGTGAAAGATTTCTCCAAGATAGCGAGACCCATGACAGCTTTGATGAGGAAAGAGAACAGGTTTCGTTGGGATGAGGGTTGTGAGAAAGCGTTCCAAACATTAAAGGAGCGTTTGACCACAGCTCCTATCTTAGCATTGCCTGAAGGGATCGAGAACTTTGAGGTTTATACAGAAGCCTCAAAGAATGGGTTGGGATGTGTGTTGATGCAGAACGGTAAGGTCATTGTCTATGCTTCTAGGCAATTGAAGCCGTATGAGGAGAACTACCCTACTCATGATCTAGAGTTGGGTGCAGTAGTGTTTACTCTCAAGATTTGGAGACATTACCTTTATGGGGCGACCTTTAAGGTATTTTCGGATCACAAGAGTCTCAAGTACATCTTCACTCAAAAGGAGTTGAACATGAGACAGAGGAGGTGGATGGAGCTGATTGGCGATTATGACATGGATATTATCTACCATGAAGGGAAAGCCAATGTTGTTGCAGATGCTTTGAGTAGGAAGAGTGTACACTCCCTGTGTACAACTCTATCTTTGATGAGGTTGAGAGATGAGGTGGGGAAGTTTGGGATACATATGATGCAGAGAGGGGATGTGGGAGATTTTGACAAAGACACTGATCTTTATGATGATATTCGAGGTAAACAGGCTTTAGATCCTAAGATGGTTGAGTGGAGAGCTGGAGTAGAGAAAGGGACAATGTCTAGATTCTCTATTCATACAGATGGTAGTTTGAGGTTCGATGGTAGGTGGTGTGTCCCTAATGATGAGGAGCTGAAAAAGACTATCATGACAGAGGCACATTGTACACCATATTCAGTACATCCAGGTGGTGACAAACTGTACAAGGACTTGAAGAAAACGTTTTGGTGGCCTGGGATGAAGAAATAAACAGCTGAGTTTGTGGCCCGTTGTTTGACATGCCAGAGAGTTAAAGGGGAACAGCGACGACCACAAGGTAAGATTCAGTCTTTAGAGGTACCTGAGTGGAAGTGGGAATCCATTTCTATGGATTTTATCGTGGGTTTGCCAAAGAGTCAACAGGGTAACAACATGATATGGGTAATAGTGGATCGACTGACCAAGTCAGCTCACTTTGTGCCAATGAATGATACATGGACTAAAGCACAATTAGCTATGGCTTATCGGATGAATGTGCTAAAGTTACATGGAGTCCCTAAGGACATAGTGTCTGACAGAGATGCGAGATTTATCTCAAGGTTTTGGAAAGAGTTGCAGGAATCTTTGGGAACAACTTTGAAGATGAGTACAGCTTTTCATCCTGCGACAGACGGTCAGACTGAGAGAACAATCAAAACTCTTGAGGATATGTTACGAGCTTGTGTGATGGACTTTGGTGGTAGCTGGGAACAGAGGTTGGATTTGATAGAGTTTTCTTACAGCAACAGCTATCACACTAGTATTGGCATGGCACCGTTTGAGGTTTTATATGGGAGGAGATGCATGAGTCCGATTTGTTGGGATGACAGTGTTGAGGCAGTGGTTCTAGGACCAGAGATGGTACATGAGATGGTTGAACAGATTAAGATGATCAGGGAACGGATGAGAGCAGCTCAGGATAGGCAAAAGAGTTATGCAGATCTACATCGCCGGGATATAGAGTTTCAGGTTGGGGATAAGGTTCTTTTGAAAGTGTCTCCTATGCGTGGGGTTATGAGATTTGGGAAGAAAGGCAAGCTGAGTCAGAAGTTCATCGGGCCTTATGAGATCTTAGAGCGAGTTGGGGAGGTTGCATATCGTCTGGCTTTACCAGCTGCGTTAGAGAGAGTGCATAATGTGTTTCATGTGTCGTAGCTGCGGAAGTATGTGAGTGACCCATCACATGTGTTAGAGGCAGAGAGCTTAGAGCTAGATGAGTCCTTATCATATCTTGAGGTACCTAAGCAGATTCTTGACCGGAAGGTTAGGAAGACTAGGAGTGGTGAGACAGTTTTGCTTAAGATCCTTTGGTCTAACCACGAGACTGAGGAAGCTACATGGGAGGCAGAGGAGGCCATGAGAGAGCGTTACCCTTTCCTTTTTTATCAGGTATGTATGGTTACGGGGACGTAACCTTGTTTCTTTTAGGGGGGTAGGAGATGATCGCAAAGAGTTTTAAGAGTTTTTATACCCTTTTAATGTTGTGTCGGTATGGTTGTTGTTGTTGAGTCGGGTTGAGTTTGAGTTAGTAACATGTTTTATGTTGAGTTTGTTTTGGTTGTTGAGCCGGGAGTGTTGTAGTGTGAGTCTTTGTTTTGTTGTGGTTTGAACTTCGGGGACGAAGTTCTTTTTAAGGAGGAAAGACTGTAATACTACGGATTTATGAGTCTCTGGGTACTCTATCGAGTAGGCCTTACTCTATCGAGTAAGGGTGAGTTGCAGTTTAAAATAGTTTCTGACCTGTTGGGTACTCGATCGAGTAACGTAGATACTCGATCGAGTAAGGGGGCACTCGATCGAGTACCTTAGCTACTCGATCGAGTAGCCGATTTACGGGGGTTGATTTGTCGGGTTTTGTTAATAATGCGATTAAGTATATAATAACTTCCGTCATTGTTCTTTAAACACTTTAAAAATCTAATCACTTTCAAAAAGAGAAATCAAAGTACGTTCTTCGCATCAATCGCATTGCTGGCAAATCCCGGAGCTTGGAAGGTCGAATTTTACCTTTCTTTATACCGTTGCGATCCTTGCGTCGAGGGTGATACCGTCGTTTCGTACCAAAAATAAAATACCTAAGTACTACTAACAGAAGTCAGCGGTAAGTAGGGTCGATCTCCACAGGGAGGCGGTGTACTATCTATCTGTCTATTCTATCCGTCTAAATGTCACAATGCTGGGGTTGATTGATTTAACTAAGCTAGAAATTAAGGCAAGGGAAAAGAATTAACAGTAAGAGAAAGGAGTATGCTAAGAGTCGGTCCACCGTGGCAGCTGTCAGATCTATTATATCAGGAATATTAAGGCGATTAGACTATTGATAAGAAGAGCTATGGTCGTCACCTTTCGGTCCTTAAACCGCCCTAGAGCGTAAACAGCTTAACTTTCGCCCTCACTGCAATACCCTATTGTAATTAAGCAAGCCTTCCCTTCCAATCTTTCGATCTAGGTCGGGGTTAACTAAATTTATGGTCTCCTGCATGCATTCATTCGACCGGATAACAGTTAAATTGCCTAATACAATTCCTACCGCAAGGCTAATCTATTTAATACAGTTAAAGCATCGCTACCACGGCTTCCCTAATCCTAACATACTAGGGGATTTAGCTATGCATGATAAAATAAACAAGAACAATAATAAAAGAAGAAATAAACATTAAAAAGTGAATAAGGGGAGAAGAATTACTGAAATTAAGCGATCCGGAAATAAGAGAACAAAGTAACAGTGTATAGAGAAAAGGGAGAAAAGCAACGTGATCCCCGGATTATTGGATGATTACAAATGACATCCCTAACTCCTATTTATAAGAAATTAGGAGTAGGATTAAACCTAATTAACGAATTAAAGCTTAAAAAGCCCAGCCCGCAGCATAATCCACTCGATCGAGTAGAGAAATCACTCGATCGAGCAAACTCAGCCAGAAAACAGCTCGATCGACCATGTATAGTGCTCGATCGACTGATTACACATAAGGGACTGGTCGATCGACTAAGGAAGCAACTCGATCGACTATTTATTGCACCTAAAACCACTCGATCGAGTAATAAATCACTCGATCAGGTGGGTCTTGACTTCAGCAGCTACAATTCTCGTTATTTTGACTTTGACTTGTCCTTTTAGCTCCCGAAACACCTTCACGCATCCCAAGACAGCAATATTTCCCGCTCCAAACTATCTCCTCCTCCAAATGCATGCAAAACGGACGGTAAATGACTTGATTCCACTACTTTATGGTCTATACCTGCAAATAAGACATAATAACCCAAAGTAGCATATTCGGGGCATTTCGTAGCATAAAACCACGATGAAAGCATAGAAATACGTGCATAAAATAGGCTAAAAAGACTATATAAAATGCACGTATCAAATCTCCCCAAACCAAACCTTTACTCGTCCCCGAGTAAACTAAAATGCAACTAATGGAACGGAAAAAAGATAACTCAGAGCTAGCTACAAATGCCCACTTAAGCCAATTTAATGCAAGCAAACCAACACTTATAGCAGACAGTCAAATGCAAACGAGTTGTAAGATGTTTATAAATAAAGCTGAACCGTCGACCTTGCAAGACCTTTAATAATGGACTCTCGCGGGTCACTCTTCTCTCATGAAGCAAAGGGTAAGCATATGAATGTAAGAGAGAAGAAGAAAAATAGTCGCTCACCTAGACTACGACCCACATAAACATGCATGCAGCTAATATGATAGACAATTCTAGCTACCGTACATACATTCCAACCAAACAAGGTCCGTCACAGCCGAGGGCTTACAAAGATATGGTAAAGTGAGGCAATGGGTAAGAAAAGGCAAAACATTTATGGGAATGTGGAGGTATAGGTGATCAAGCTAGTACCTAAACAGAACCATATGAAACATATCCATTTCCAACTCAATTATGAATCTAAGCACATGCCCTTCAATTGGCACAAGATCTCACCAAACCAAACTGAACATACTCCTCAAATGATATAAGATAGAACATAGGAGCAGAAACCGTCTCAAACAACATCTTTTTTTTTCCTTTCGATTTTTTTTCTATTTTCTATTTCTTCGGTTTCTTTTTCTTTCGAATTTTTCATTTTTCATTTTTTTTTTTTTTTTTTTTTTTTTTTTTTTACTAAATTTCTTTTTCACGTCTTTTTTCCTCATCCTCCCTTTCTTCATAGATACCAACTCCGAATCAACAGAATATGCGCCAACATTTGATGCAATGAAATATATACCGCAAAACAACAATCTAAACTAGCTTGACAAGGCAGGCTAAATTTGGATGTAGCTAAGGGTCAACTGGCAAATTTGGCTAATGTGGAGTTAAATGGGTAAAAATGAAAGAAAGGGAATTTGTAAGCACCTCCCTGCGTGTGACACCAACCACTAACCCGAATGTATGACGGCAAAAAGCAATTGAATTTCATATATGCGCAAATTGAGGATACATGTTATGCAAGGAGTATACTACTCACAATCCTACATGAAACCGGTCACAAATGACACCAGTTTATACGGCTCTAAATCCTTAGAAATTATAAGTAGGTTGCCAAAATCTCAGGTCAAGTCTATATGTTCAGCTAAATTAAACATTAACTCGTAGATTATGCAATAAGACAATGCTAAAAGATAACAGTTTAATGCAAGGCTTAAGCAAAAGGACAGATATAGTGCAATTTCATCATGGAAATCTACCGTTCCGACTCAACCTATATGCTAAATTAAACGTGAAATTTTTGAATTTTTAACAATTTTCTGATTTTTATTGAATTTTTGAATTTTTATGAAAATAAACAACAATGCAAGCATAAAATTAAACGTGATTACAGAAATGCAATAAAAACAAAATGCAGACACAGATATGGATGCATAACCTCCCCAAACCAAACCGTACAATGCCCCCATTGTACCAAAACATGGAAAGGAAATGCAAACTAAAGAGAAAAGAGAGTAAAAGCGGAAAAACTCACAAAATAGCGCGAAATAAGGGGACCTCCCCAAACCGACCATGAAATGGGAGGTTGCTAAGGGCCCGGAAAATCGTCTCAGGAAGCTAATCCAAGTCAATAACACTCGATGTCTGTCCAACAATGGTCGATCGAGTAACATGGCCATCTAACTGCTCGATCGACTGGAGTCTGGGTCGATCGAGTGGTTACTCATTCTGCAGGTGGTCGATCGAGTACATCTTCACTCGATCGAGTGGATTCATCAGCAAAGGTGCTCGATCGAGTAGAAAAACTACTCGATCGAGGGATTCTCAATGTATTTCCTGCAGAACGCAATGTAAACAGCCCGCAAACTAACAAGACAAGCATACTGAGGAAGTCTATGGTGTAGAAACCATTTATTACAACTGAAATAAAATAAAGAATGCAAAATAAAGACGCCGGGTTGCCTCCCGGTTAGCGCTAGCTTCAGTCAGGTCCCAGCTCGACCTTCTTTTTCTTCGAGCCACTAATCAAATACAATCAAAACAGCTCAAAGCGCGCAGCAGCCTGTCAAATAGCTGCGCATGTGTTACACAAAAGCATAAGTAGCACAAAAGTGGAATAGCAAGGTAGGAAATAAAGATATGTAGACATTTAAGTCTAACAAATTTCCTATGGGCGCTCCTAAATTTATCCACCAAATAAAGGAGCGCGGGAGCAATTGTCAATAATTTAGGGCTCCAAATTAGATTAACAATTTTAAAATGACAAGGATGGTGAGAAATTGCTAATTTATGCGTCCACATATGAGGGGGTATAGCTTTGAAAAAGGAAGCATGAATAAGACGAGGCAATTTACAAATAATAATAAAATTACCGTTTCCTACCTCAGGTGGATCACTCTTAATGACGGAATCATAGATAAAAGAATTCATTACCTCTTCCGTGCTAGGAGTAATTACCGACTTAGCTGTCCTTTCGTCGCCCTCAGTGGAATCCGTCCCGTAAATCTCAGCCTCAAGCGCATCCAGCTCGGCTTTGAATAAGGGAGACTCACCATAACCGTTGTCATCATCAAAGTCGTCATCTAAATCAAGCCCAAATGACGAATTACAGCTCCCAATGACCAAATCAGTCGATCGATCAGAATTACTACTCGATCGACCAATCTCTTCCCAATTCACTCGATCGAGTGGCGAATCACTCGATCGAGAACTATCCTCCTGCATGCCACTCGATCGGCGGTGATATCACTCGATCGAGCAAGTTCTTCGGAAAATCACTCGATCGACCAATGATTGTCACTCGATCGAGTGATTTCCTCTATCTGGCGCTGAAATCTTCGCGTGGGGTAGTGAAATATGATAGGAACTCGTCGTCCGAGTCATAGAAGTCATCCTCATCATTGGGCAACACGGTTTCCTTACGAGAAAAACCGCTCTCAAAGAAGATAAACCTCTTCTTCTTGCATCTCATCTGCTAACTGAGCTATTTGTGACTCCAGTTCAGGGATTCGAGCATCCATATATCTATCACTCTCTTGCACTTGTGATACAAGCATTCTCATCAAATATGTCAACTCCGCGATCTCTTCTCTCTCCATCTCATTTGCTAATTGAGCAAGCTGAGACTCGAGCTCATCAAATCGCGAGACATATTCTTGCACTTGGAATGCAAGTTCCTCCATCAAGAATTTCAGCTCCGCAAGGTCTTCTTCTTGTATATCAGGGGAATCTTGTTGCGGTGGCCATTGATAGGGCGGATGTGGCGGCACAACTACGGTGCATTGTGCTCGGCAGAACCACATCTCCCGCGGTAAATCACCGTCTGTTCCATAAAATGGGACATCGGTGGTGGGTCAAAGGTACTCAAGCCTTCCCTTTGACTATCTTTCACCTAGAACTGTCTAGGTAGTACCTGTAAGGCCTATCAAAACAGCACTAAACAAAAGATTAAAACGGCCTCAAGGGAAAAATCCCTTGAGGCTAAAGACAGATAAAATTAAACAAATAAATAAATAGATTGCCTCCCCGGCAACGGCGCCAAAATTTGATACCGTCGTTTCGTACCAAAAATAAAATACCTAAGTACTACTAACAGAAGTCAGCGGTAAGTAGGGTCGATCTCCACAGGGAGGCGGTGTACTATCTATCTGTCTATTCTATCCGTCTAAATGTCACAATGCTGGGGTTGATTGATTTAACTAAGCTAGAAATTAAGGCAAGGGAAAAGAATTAACAGTAAGAGAAAGGAGTATGCTAAGAGTCGGTCCACCGTGGCAGCTGTCAGATCTATTATATCAGGAATATTAAGGCGATTAGACTATTGATAAGAAGAGCTATGGTCGTCACCTTTCGGTCCTTAAACCGCCCTAGAGCGTAAACAGCTTAACTTTCGCCCTCACTGCAATACCCTATTGTAATTAAGCAAGCCTTCCCTTCCAATCTTTCGATCTAGGTCGGGGTTAACTAAATTTATGGTCTCCTGCATGCATTCATTCGACCGGATAACAGTTAAATTGCCTAATACAATTCCTACCGCAAGGCTAATCTATTTAATACAGTTAAAGCATCGCTACCACGGCTTCCCTAATCCTAACATACTAGGGGATTTAGCTATGCATGATAAAATAAACAAGAACAATAATAAAAGAAGAAATAAACATTAAAAAGTGAATAAGGGGAGAAGAATTACTGAAATTAAGCGATCCGGAAATAAGAGAACAAAGTAACAGTGTATAGAGAAAAGGGAGAAAAGCAACGTGATCCCCGGATTATTGGATGATTACAAATGACATCCCTAACTCCTATTTATAAGAAATTAGGAGTAGGATTAAACCTAATTAACGAATTAAAGCTTAAAAAGCCCAAGCCGCGCAAAGATAATCCACTCGATCGAGTAGAGAAATCACTCGATCGAGCAAACTCAACTTGAGAAAACAGCTCGATCGACCATGTATAGTGCTCGATCGACTGATTGCACATAAGGGACTGGTCGATCGACTAAGGAAGCAACTCGATCGACTATTTATTGCACCTAAAACCACTCGATCGAGTAATAAATCACTCGATCAGGTGGGTCTTGACTTCAGCAGCTACAATTCTCGTTATTTTGACTTTGACTTGTCCTTTTAGCTCCCGAAACACCTTCACGCATCCCAAGACAGCAATATTTCCCGCTCCAAACTATCTCCTCCTCCAAATGCATGCAAAACGGACGGTAAATGACTTGATTCCACTACTTTATGGTCTATACCTGCAAATAAGACATAATAACCCAAAGTAGCATATTCGGGGCATTTCGTAGCATAAAACCACGATGAAAGCATAGAAATACGTGCATAAAATAGGCTAAAAAGACTATATAAAATGCACGTATCAGAGGGTAAGACCTATATACCGTTTTTATAGTATTTTATCAAAGTTGGTTAAACCCTAATATTGGGATTTGGGGGTTTTGTTGTATGTTGTGATTAGTAGTAATTATATGTTTGTATGTTAGGAGGAGGATTCGTAGAGGAAGCGTTTTGATATCAGCTGTGAGATCGTCTGATTGTGTTGTGCTTTCCAGGTAGGGTTTCCCTACTCAGTATTAGTCCCATAATGTGTTGTGGTGTTTTGTGGTTGTTGAATATTATCATACTCGTATTGTGACGATTGCTGGAATTGGTTTTTGATAGTAGCTGTGATTGATTGTATCTGTCTGTGTTCTTCGGGGTGCGTCCCTCGCTGAGTGGAGTCACTTGCGGGAGTGACTTCACGCCCATGATTCGCCTTCTGTGGAACCCACCACAGAAGGGATGTGCACATTAATGGATTTGGGTTTATCGCTCGATGGAGATGAGCGGGGCTTAGGTGGGAACGGCTGCGGTCCCCCACTGGCGGCGAGGAGTGACCTGTTGCGATGGGCACTCTGGCAGGGCTACACACTTTAGTGTGTAGTCAGGATTGTGGAGTTGGGTTTGGAGTTCGGAGAATATCTGTGATGATTGAGAAATTTGTTTGTTGTTTTGTATTGTTGGTTTATATAAATTGTGTGATTAGTACTGACCCCGTTTAATGTTTTAAAAACTGTGGTGATCCATTCGGGGATGGTGAGCCGTTATTGAGCAGGTATGAGTCGAGTTACTGGGATAGCTGGGATGTGCCACCGTCTGATGATAGAAGTCTTCCGCTGTAGCTTAGTAGTTTAATTAACATTTCAGTTAGCTCAGTAGACAGTTGGTTTGAGAACATGTATTCGTATTTTGGTTTTGGTTTTGGATTGTAACCTTTCGCTAAAGTATTTCTATTTAAATGTTGTTTCGTTATTGTCTATTTGACTATCATTGCCTCGGGTAACCGAGATGGTAGCATCCTTATACCTGAGTGGTCCTGGTAAGGCACTTGGAGTATGGGGGTGTTACATACAGCTCTCTAGAATTTTTAGAGAGAGAATTTAGCGGGAGATATCTGTTTAACTTGATGATGAAATGATATTTTGCCATCAAAGATGTATTTTGTTGTAAATAGACATTGCTGTGAGCCATGTCACTTATCTTTATGATATACAAGTTTTAGACACTTCCAACTCAAGCAAAGATATCTTCATAAATACAATCCAAAAGACTCATAACTATTAAACCAAATGAATTATACATTCGGCTTTTTCGATTACGACATAAATGAGAAACGAATTAAAGGCTAGTGTCGACTAGATTTAATGAACCATTTGATTTTCAATCATATGGAATATGCGAATCTTATCTCCTTTGCAAAACGATTTGTACTCTTGATGCGTGCCTTTTATATGATGTTTTACATCCCATTTTACACGCATTTCAGAGCTCATTCATGTAGTTTATGCTACATTTCTCCCTATTTCCGTCTACTTCCGTATTTTTGTACATTATTGCAGAAATATGAAGAATACAACGGAAATCAAGCTAAATCCGTCCCCGAGTATCCTGCATTGCATTTGACGTGAAGTATTTGCTTAAGGAACGAGCTTGGTGCGCATTCCAAGGCCCAAAAGACAAATCCACGAGTTTATAAGAGTCAAGTAGCAGCTCAAGCGGTCGATCGACCACCCCCTTCAGTCGATCGACCAATCCTCGGGTTACAGAAGCTACTGTTCATTGCTATCCCGGTCGATCGACCGCCACGCCTAGTCGATCGACCACACTGCTATTCCAGACGAGAATTAAAAGACCGAGGAACTTGAAGCCCATTAAGTTTAGGTTTTGGAATAATTGTTACGTAAACTTTCTATATAACGTAACCTATAGACATTCAGTTTTAATCAAGTTTTATTATCAGAAATTTACATTGAGTTTTTAGAATATTATAGTTAGGGTTTGGATTATTGTTGAGCATTGGATTTTCGGTTCTTAATAACTAATCTTTCCTCTGCAAATTCGGTATTCATCTGCCCTAATTTCAGTTCTTCTTTATTTCGTCATTAGTATAAAATTGCTAGTTAATTCCCGCAACCAATTTCTTGTTTATGTTTATCATTTTCTTTATCGTTTCAAGCATGAATTCAATAGCTAATTTCATCGTTAATATTATTGTTTTCACCCTTAGCATGAGTAGCTAAATAGTTTGTGCTAGGATGTAGGCGAATTTTAGCGTAGGCGGCAAAGTATTGAACACGGACTGAATTCGCGTGTCAGTCGATCGACTGACATTCTCGGTCGATCGACTGACCTCGTGAGGTTACCCTTCGTTTTAATTGATTTTAATGTTGTATTTAACGAATCGAATGCATGCGACCAGTTAGATACTTAATTTATGACAAACCCATTAGATCGAAAGATAGGGTATGTTATTTGACCACCAATTAAAATGACTAAACTGTGCTGAGGTCGAAAGATAGGTATAGTTTAGACCGTTAGTCACTTTTCAGGACGAGAGTCAGTATTTGTGATATTAGGGACCTATAGCGAGATCGAAAGATGCTATTTGTTAAGAGTGGACCGAGAGGACCTCTTGTTTCCCGCCTTACTTGTGTTCGATTTAGACCTGTTTTGTATGCTGCCGCCGAAGCTTTAATGAACCGATCATCCTAGTACCCCTTCTTTATCTGTTTAATCCGTCTTTTTAGTTTACTGTTTTTACTCTTAGCTTTAGACCAAATCAACTCAACCCCCATACTTGTTACCTTAGACTGAATTTAGACAACTAGAATTTACATCTGCCTCTCTGTGGTTCGACCCGACTGCCACTAGCTATAGTTGTAGTTGGAAATTATAAATCTTATTTTTGACACCTCACGACGGGTATCAAATTTTGGCGCCGTTGCCGGGGAGGCAATAGTTCTAATTTTATTTGTTTTATTTTTAGTCTTTCTTAGTTTAAGGAACATCCGTTCCTTAAACTTTTCTTACATTCTGTTTGTAGTTTCTTCTTATGCGCAGGTCGCAGGGTGGTCCACTACTACCATTCGATCCTGAGATTGAAATATCCTTGCACGTAAAGAGGAGATTATTTCAAGACCAACAGTTAGAGGAAGAGCCTAGTTCTCGTTCTAGTTTTTACGAGAACGAGCTGTTCGAGGAAAATCCACCGTCTTCTCCCGTTTCCACTTCTTCAGCCGAGACAGTCACATCTCCAGAAATCCCAGTCATGGCCGTGGAAGCAAGTATAGCTAGTCATTCTGAGCCGACGGCTGAAAATTTATATAAGGGGTTCGAATTACCAGGAGATGCCCGAACCAAAGCCTTCATACATTAGCATGGTTGAGAAGAACCAGTTCGGGGGAGCTGCGAATGAAGATGCAGCTAAGCATATGGAGACCTTTATTGACAACTGCTGTTCCATACCCCCACCAGCTGGCGTGACCCAAGACCAGATCAATGAGACCATGTTCATCTTCTCCCTTCGTGATGCTGCAAGGGAGTGGTATAGAGATTTGGACCGAACCGTTCATGGGATCACCGACTGGAATTCCTTGGCATTGGCATTCTACAAGAAGTACTTTTCTGCTTCAAGTACGATTGCTATTAGAGCTCAAATCACGGGCTTTAAACAAGGGCCGGATGAGAACTTCCACGAGGCATGAGTCCGATTTAAGAAGCTGGTGCGAACCATACCGCACCATGGGTTCGAAAAATGGAGTTTGTGCAATCACTTCTACAATGGGCTGTACGACGATCAGAGGGCTATTTTGGATGCTACAGCCAATGGCCGATTTGCTGAGAACTTGGGAGCAACCAAGGGGTGGAAGATCATTGACGATCTAGCCACCCACAAGGTTGAGTATGGAAATTCCAGAGGGAACCAGAGGAGAGCTGCTGAATCTTCCTCTGTTGCTGCGCTTGAAGCTCTTACTGCAAGATTTGACAAGTATGAACTAGGAGGAGCTTCAAAAGGAGGGATGTACCATGTCAATGCTGTGTCAGACGGTCCTTTCGTCTGCGAAAGGTGTGGAGCTGAGGGACACGTTTCGAAGAACTACCCTAGTCCTTTTGAGTCTTGTGCTGCCTTTCAACACTATAGGCAGACAAACACCTACTATGAGCCTAATGTTCATCCCAACTTGAGTTGGAGGAGCCAAAATGTCCTGAATCCAACTGAACCTCCGCCGCAGCAGCAACCTTATGTGCCCCCTCATCAAAAGCAACAACAATATCAGAAACCTCCCTATGTGCCGCAACAATCGCAGAATTCTGAATTTTCCGAGCTTAAGAACTTGTTGCTGAAGGAGTCCCAAGCTAGAGAGGCCGGGATGAAGTTACTAGAGAGCCAAATTGCTCAATTGGCTAGCAAAAGTAACACTCGAGCTCCCGGACACTTGCCGACCCAAACTGACCAAAAGGAGACCTTAAATGCCATCACTTTGAGGAGTGGGTCCACCCTTGAGGGTCCTGCCATGGTCGAGGACGCCGTTGAAAAAGATGAGCCGGAAACAAGTCAAAAGAAAGCTTCAACGAATAAATCAAAGAAACAGGCGTCTACCAGGTATATCAGTCGATCGACTGATACACCCGGTCGATCGACTGTCATGCGGGTTACAGCAGCTTCTGGAACTGTGCATCTTGGTCGATCGACTGAGGATAGTGGTCGATCGACCAAGATTACTGCTGATAGCGAGGAATTTCGTCCTTCAATGCCCGACAATTTGAGAGACCATTTGTTCCGGGGTTCGACAGTCCCGAAGACATTAGGACAAGACCCGAGTGCTGATGGGTCAGTCCCGGCCCGAAGTTCGATCCGATGACGGTTAATGGTTCTCATTTGAGACGGTCTGAGGAAGGGTCAAGCTTTAACAAGGAGAAGGTGATGGACTTTCAACCTAAGTCCACGGATACCGGCACGCGCGATTTAGAAGAGAGGGCTAAGGTACTTCTTACAGCCCCATATCCTGAGAGACTCGTGCCGACGAAGGAACAGGTATCTTTCAGTAAATTTGAAAAAGTTATTCGTAGTCTGAATGTACAAGTTCCTTTTCTCGTGTTGGTCAATCAAGTGCCTGCATACACTAAATTCATGAAACAATTATTGTCAAAGAAAAAGTCACTTGAACATGTGCACACTGTAGCACTCACTGAGGAGTCATGCTCCTATTTATCTCACACTACACCCCCTAAGCTAGAAGACCCGGGTAGCTTTTCTGTTCCTTGCAATATAGATACCTTCTCTATTGAGAAGGCATTATGTGACCTAGGAGCTAGTATAAGTGTCATGCCCTTGAGTCTAGCTAGGAAGCTTAAGTTGACCAGGTTTGCTATTACCGATATGACAGTACAGATGGCTGACCGATCTGCGGTCCAGCCAATAGGGGTCTTAGAGGACATTCCAGTCCAAATAGGGAAGTTTTTCTTCCCCATTGACTTCGTTGTACTTGACATGCATGAGGATGCTCATATACCCATTATTTTGGGTAGGCCATTTCTGCACACTGCTGGTGCAGTCATAGATGTCAGTCTAGGAACCTTGACTTTCAAAGTGGGAAAGCACTCCATTGTTTTTGCCCAGCCGGCTAAGAAAAAGGACCCCATGTGGCCTGTTACTTGTAATACGGTTTCTGAAAAGAAATCGTACTTTGTGCTTCCTGAATTGCCTGTCTCTATTACTACTTCTGTGTTAACCCCTCCGCCCCCAACTGGGAGCAAAAAGGAGGAAGAATCTGTTGTTTTAGATGTCGCAGGGGCTGGTTTGGGGAAGGAAGTGCTGCAAGTTGCTCCAGCTGTGAAGAGGCCGATCATTCAAAGAGGAGGTCTTGGTTGCCTGAGCTATGGAATTGATGAGGTAGTTGATGACGAGCCAGTCAAAGCCAGAGAGTCTGATTTGGATTCTGACAAGCCCGAAGAGATTATTGATTGGGGAGATGATGAGAGTGTTGATCCGTTAAGCCATACGGACATGGAAGCTAAGAAGGGTGCAGCTGATAAGATAAGCACCGTTGAGGCTACCTCTAGTAGCCAGAAACCGACGAAGTGGGCCATACCGTGGCCATTTTTGATCAACTACTAGTTGGTCACATGTTTTCCGAACATTTTATTGCTCTTAGACAAATTTTATTGCTTTTGTGTGCGCGAAAACTTCGCATTTTATTTTGTTTGTTTAGGATATTTAAGTATTTTAGACTTTATTTTGGGTTTTGCGCAATTTTGGGCGCGTATTACTGTGCATTTGCAGGTTTTTAGAGCTCATTAGCTAAAATTATTGAGCAAATACGAAGAAATAAGGAGTACAGCAGTAATTTCAGTCGATCGACTGGCTTCATAGGTCGATCGACTGAGTTGCACTTTCCAGGAGCTACTGTTCCTGACACATTGGTCGATCGACTGCCCTTCCTGGTCGATCGACCAAGGACGCTGCTGTACCTGTTCACGACCTCTCCCCTGCTGTGTTTGGTCGATTTGCGGACTTAAGGGAGTTTTCTACTCCACTTTACTTTCCGTCTAATTATTTATTTCTTCTGATTTTCTCATTTGTGCACAATTTTACCGCTTCAAAATTGTTTTCTCGGTTTTATGCGTGGTTTTGGTTTGTCTTTTCAGGTATCTATGGTAGCACTGCTGGCTACTGAAACCTCCTAGCTCACTTTGGTTTGGGGAGGTTTCCTTTTGCTGCGCTTAAAGTCTTGTGAGTTTCCGAATTCTTTACTTCATGACTTATTTAGTTAATTTATCGCAAAATTCCCATTTCCCTTTTATTTCATTACATAATTTTGCACAATGGGGACATTGTGTGATTTGGTTTGGGGAAGGGTTTTGCATTGCATTCACATGTTTTATTGCATTTCTGTTTCACGTTTAATTATTCTGTTTGCATTGTTTTTTTATTTCTCCATATATGTTTTTTTATTTCTCCATATATACAAAATACCAAAAAAAATTTCAAAATTTCAAAATTTAAAAATTATCACGTTTATTTCAGCATATAGGTTGAGTCGGAACGGTAGTATTTTAATGATGACATTGTATTTTCAGCTGTTTTATGCCTAAGCCGTGCTTAATTAACATGTTATTAGTAGAATCAAATATGCATAGTCTACGAGTTTTCGTTAAATATCTTGCTGAACTTTAAACTTGACTTAGATTTATGGCAAACTACATCATTTTCTGAGATTTAGAGCCTATAACTGGTGACAGTCATGACCGGTTTATTTAGGAATGTGAGTAGTACTCCTTATGAGACATGTTTCCTTAATTTGCATAATTATGAACTTAATCTGCTTAATACCTGTATGCATTCGGTTTGCGGTTTGTTGACACATGTGGTAGAGGTTTCCCTTTTTCGTTTTGCCCATAAGCTCCACACTGCCAAAAATATCCTTTTTGTCCTATTTACTACATCCTACATTTAGCCTGTCCTTTGTCAAGCTAGTAGTCTGTGTTTTTGGGGTTGTTACCCATTTTTGGTGGCATATGCTCTTTTGAGATGTTGTTGGGAAATGAAAAGAAGGAAAGAAAGAAAGAAATAGAATAGAAAAAAAAAAGAGATGAAAAAAAATAATTCGAAAAAGAAAAGAAAAAAGAGTTCTGTACTGTTTCAGCAGTCGATCGACTGCCCCTATAGGTCGATCGACTGAAGGTCCGTAAAGAAAAAGAAATCAATTGGCATATTTCAATCCTTTTCTTTTGGCGATTTTTGCTCCCATGTTTCATTTATATCCTATGGGGAGTTTATTGATTTATTAGTTTGGAGATTTGTGAGTTTTGTGCTTGGTATAGCACCGTTTCTGGTGATTATGAGCAAGAAGTTGGATGCTGCCATATGGTTCCGTTTTGGTACTAGCTTGATCACCTGTACCTCCACTTTTCCATAATTATCTTTGCCTCTTCTCACCCATACCTCACATATCCCATATATACCTCGGCATGTGTCATGGTCATCTGTTTGGTTGGAATGCATATGTACGGTCATAGAGATCATTTTCATATTTTATTGCTGGCATGTCTTCATAGGTCGCAGTTAGGTGAGTGTCACTACAAAATTAATTCTTTCTATCTTACATATATTCACCTGTGCTTATGAGTGATATGAGCGACCCGTGAGAGTCCGATTTGATAAGCCTCTACAGTTGACGGTTCAACAGTTTTTAATGACTCCATAACTCGTTTGCATGATTCACATTACTAATTGATTGTTGGTTGTGCATTAAATTGGTTTAGGTTTTACATGTTGCATTTCGCTCTGAGATTGAACTCGTTCCATTAGGTAATTAGATCGAGTCTAGTTCTTGCTTGGGGGCAAGCAAGGGTTTGGTTTGGGGAAGTTTGATGCGTGCCTTTTATATGATGTTTTACATCCCATTTTACACGCATTTCAGAGCTCATTCATGTAGTTTATGCTACATTTCTCCCTATTTCCGTCTCCTTCCGTATTTTTGTACATTATTGCAGAAATATGAAGAATCCAGCGGAAATCAAGCTAAATCCGTCCCCGAGTATCCTGCATTGCATTTGACGTGAAGTATTTGCTTAAGGAACGAGCTTGGTGCGCATTCCAAGGCCCAAAAGACAAATCCACGAGTTTATAAGAGTCAAGTAGCAGCTCAAGCGGTCGATCGACCACCCCCTTCAGTCGATCGACCAATCCTCGGGTTACAGAAGCTACTGTTCATTGCTATCCCGGTCGATCGACCGCCACGCCTAGTCGATCGACCACACTGCTATTCCAGACGAGAATTAAAAGACCGAGGAACTTGAAGCCCATTAAGTTTAGGTTTTGGAATAATTGTTACGTAAACTTTCTATATAACGTAACCTATAGACATTCAGTTTTAATCAAGTTTTATTATCAGAAATTTACATTGAGTTTTTAGAATATTATAGTTAGGGTTTGGATTATTGTTGAGCATTGGATTTTCGGTTCTTAATAACTAATCTTTCCTCTGCAAATTCGGTATTCATCTGCCCTAATTTCAGTTCTTCTTTATTTCGTCATTAGTATAGAATTGCTAGTTAATTCCCGCAACCAATCTCTTGTTTATGTTTATCGTTTTCTTTATCGTTTCAAGCATGAATTCAATAGCTAATTTCATCGTTAATATTATTGTTTTCACCCTTAGCATGAGTAGCTAAATAGTTTGTGCTAGGATGTAGGCGAATTTTAGCGTAGGCGGCAAAGTATTGAACACGGACTGAATTCGCGTGTCAGTCGATCGACTGACATTCTCGGTCGATCGACTGACCTTGTGAGGTTACCCTTCGTTTTAATTGATTTTAATGTTGTATTTAACGAATCGAATGCATGCGACCAGTTAGATACTTAATTTATGACAAACCCATTAGATCGAAAGATAGGGTATGTTATTTGACCACCAATTAAAATGACTAAACTGTGCTGAGGTCGAAAGATAGGTATAGTTTAGACCGTTAGTCACTTTTCAGGACGAGAGTCAGTATTAGTGATATTAGGGACCTATAGCGAGATCGAAAGATGCTATTTGTTAAGAGTGGACCGAGAGGACCTCTTGTTTCCCGCCTCACTTGTGTTCGATTTAGACCTGTTTAGTATGCTGTCGCCGAAGCTTTAATGAACCGATCATCCTAGTACCCCTTCTTTATCTGTTTAATCCGTCTTTTTAGTTTACTGTTTTTACTCTTAGCTTTAGACCAAATCAACTCAACCCCCATACTTGTTACCTTAGACTGAATTTAGACATCTAGAATTTACATCTGCCTCTCTGTGGTTCGACCCGACTGCCACTAGCTATAGTTGTAGTTGGAAATTATAAATCTTATTTTTGACACCTCACGACGGGTATCAACTCTCTTTAGTGGTAAAGAGACATGAGCAAGTGATTTGTTGGGACTAATACATGCCGATGTATGTGTTCTAATAAGCATCACCGCAAAGGGAAATTATGACTACTTCGTCACTTTTAACGATGATTTAAGTAGATATGGGTATATTTACTTAATCAAATATAAAGTGAAGCATTTGAGAAACTTGAGAAATTTTTAATTGACGTAGAGAACCAATTGAACAAAGAACTAAAGCATTACGATTCGATCGTAGTGGCAAAGATCTAAGTAATGAATTTGATTTATTAAATATGGATTATGACCTAGTGTCAATACCCATAAGATCAAACTAATATGAGTCGGTTTGAGTTATTGAACTCGACTTTGGGAATTTGCAATCCAAGATGGACAAGTAATTCTAAACGGATGGTCAACCATGAGATACCTGAAATAGAGAGTCTATTTAACAAATCACATGGATCAGACACGCATATGACATGAATCAAACTGCCATGATAGAGATGGTATTTTTATGTGCTAACATGTCAATTTAGATAAACTTCCTAATACTCCACCGTATATATGTTTGTAACTCACAAAGCTATCTCTCAATAAAATAGATGTATTTCTGAGAGATAGAGTGGGAGTAGATTGGATCGTTACAAACATGTCTTATAGTTGAAGTGTTACTTTGTGAAAGTAATAGAACTATAATCTATAAAGATAGAATGGCAGTATAGTTCAGTGGGAGTTTAGCACATATGTCTTGTTGTTAAAATTTTGCTTTGTGAGAGTAATGGTATTATGACCTTATTCCAAATCGACCTTGTTACATACGAGCCATAGCATTACAATCCAAAGATTGTTACTCAAAGAGTAGATTTACTTAAAGGCGAGGGTCTCCTTAAAGTTAATAGAGCTTTAGAGTAAATAAGAGCATAGATCGACATGAAGATGTTGATAAAAATAAATTATGTTAGGAATCGTCACATTTCATTTTGATGAAGGATGGCAAATGATATTAAAAATACGCTTTTCTAAAATGGGAATTTAGAGAAGGATGTGTTTGGAACACAAAACCTTAGATAAAGATCTAAGAATCCTAACATATTATGCGTAGCTTTCTTAAGTGATCCTAGAGTGGTCTTAAGCAAGCATTAAAGGATTATACTTTTCGTTAATATGATAATAGTGAATGGTTTCATTCACATGATTGAAGAATCATGATTACACATGAAGTTAAGTGGGAGCCAGAATCATTTTTCCATGTCTTATATGTTGATAACATATTACTTATTGAGAATAATGTACCAATGCTCTCTTCTGTGAAAGAGTGATTCGAGACTTGGAATGGGATGCAAAGTATTCTAGATTTTTGAATCTATGTGAGAGAATATTGGCATAGAGTTGAGAGTCTTATGAGGATAATATCTTTCGTATCTGTTGTACATCAACAAGGTTGAATAGGCTATTCATGTTGATAGAAGTAGAATTACTATAATTGAGTCATAGTCATTCACTGAACCTATTAAGTTGTTGATCACATGAAATCGATTGCTAATGTTTTCGCCATTAGAACGATCATGTATGCCAACAGACGCACGTGCTGTGATGAACCATATGCTAGGAGCATAATGAGTCAATAACAAGTTAATTCATATGATGGTCTTGTGGAAGCCTTAAAGAACAATTGAATTCTTGTTCACATGTTTGGATGATAAACTAAGTTAGGTGTTGAAGGGTTGCACAAAATTTAGTTTCCAAACTTAAAAGGATTTGTTGAAATCCTAGGATGTCTTATTGACTAAGGAGTAAGAGACTAGAAAAGTGTTTTAGTTTCGTGCATTGCAAATTCTATAAAAGGAATCTAAGTAAATTGTGATAAAATGGTCAATGAAGGGATTAAGGGTGAATCCCTCCACAAATGACTTTATCACAAGTTATGTGATAACAGTGGGAGCATCTTTCAAGTTAAAGAGCCCAAGTCTAGTAAGAAGACTAGACAAATACTTAGAAATAAATTCAAGTTATTCGAGATAACATTGAATAGAAGGAAATAGCAATTGACAAAGTTGGAATATATGGATATAGGGTATATCCACTTGCCAAGCTTTTATTGCATTTTGACTAAGTGTAAGAGGTACACTAAAGATTATAAGATATGAAGTAGTAATAGTGTATTGACTATTCATATGTGATAATCGCATTTATCGTTTGAGTTTTATTAAACTCACCCATTACTTTGTTATATCCAAGTGGGTTGTGGAGACAAATTGAACCACATTAAAGTGAACTGGATTGACATGGTATTCGCCCCTAGTTACTTATATGAGGTGACGTCTCAAAGTGACTAGAGTGTGATGTGATTGATGGCAAGTTCAAGTGCCATAGAGTCATATGGGATGATTAGTCGATCACATAGGCTGACTGTATGGGACACTCTGTCGGGCAGTGACCGCTTATAGAGTTCTGGTAATTCATAAAGCCTGGTCGTGGTAAGAGCTACTATAGTATTCTTGTGAGTCAATTCTTTTGACTATAGACTATTTGCCCAAGTTGGCACAAATTTCTGATTAGCTTTGATTTATAATCTACGGTTGTCGTAAATGAAGTCAAACTGGGTATATTTTGGGTTATGATGAACTGTGGCTAGACGAAGGGAATAGTGCGATAGGAAATGTCCACCCCCTTGTCAGGGTTGTTTTAAATCTCAAGGCCACTCGAAGAGTAGTGAACTTGAAATGCGTGGCCACGCTCGGAAGGTATCTATGGTAGATAATTCCGGCAGACAGTTACTCTCCAGATCGAGAAAACCACTCAAGATATGATCAAGTGCAAGTACGACCTGCAAGACACCTTGCATTGAGTGGGAGATTGTAATAGGACAAGAGAATTGGTGATGCACACTTGTCCCTGACAAGTGAGAGATTGTTGGAAAATGTGTCCTCAACAATAGTGCAATCACATGATTTAATATCATAATTAAATCTCATATAAAGAATACGTAAGGGATGATTCATTTATATAGTCAACTGATCAACATTAATCGGTAACGATTGGCTTGCTAGAGTTTGACGTTACTGTCGTAGGACGGTGGTGGTCAGTTGATCCCTTAAGGTCACACCTAAAGGATGATGCCCTTATCTCTAAAGTTGATTAATTGTATGACGATACAAGTTAATCAACTCCTTAAAATTGAACAATTCATTTGTGAGAGAGAATATATTTATCTTATTGTAATGGGATTAAATAAGATTTATTTTAGTAATAAAAATGCTTTTTTACGAAAATTGTTTATTGTTTGAGAAACAATAGAGATAAAAATGAATGGTTAATTATAATTACAAGATGTTGTGAATTATAATTAAATGACCCATTTTATTTATGTGATCAAGTATCACTAGTCAATTTGTTGTATGTAATTTAATTAATTTATAAAATGATATTTATGTGATAAATATGCATTCAATTAATTAATAACATGTAAAATACTACATGTGACATATTGTGTGACAAATGACAAATTGACAAAATAAAATGGTAGTCCATTTTATGATAAATGGACCGAAATATTGTGTAGTGTAGGGTGTTAGGATGATGTTATTTTATTAGTAGAATTATACATCATGATGGCTAGCAAAGACTAGCTTACACACCTATTGTGTTGTGAAGAGAAAAAGTGAAAAGCAAGATGCCAACTTTTGGCTCTTTTCCCTTGCCTCAACCGGTTTCTCTACTCTTTCTTTAAGGGAGTTTTGTTCTCTTATTATAAACACTACACTACTGATACCGTCGTAGGGTACCAAAGATAAATTTATAATTCCAAACTACTACTATAGCTAGTGGCAGTCAGGGTCGAACCACAGAGAGGCGATGCAATTAATAGTTGTCTGATTTTAGTCTAATTAACGAATGTATATGGAGGGGGGGGGGGGGTTGTTTGTATTGTTCTATGACTAAAGGCAATGAAATTAAAAGTAAACTAAGAAAATAAATGAGCAAAAATGAAAATGTAAGAGATCAAATATT
The DNA here is from genome assembly GCF_048544455.1 of Silene latifolia. Lineage (NCBI taxonomy): Eukaryota > Viridiplantae > Streptophyta > Magnoliopsida > Caryophyllales > Caryophyllaceae > Silene > Silene latifolia. The sequence goes on along the minus strand of NC_133532.1, from coordinate 89,871,364 downwards.
AAAAGGATGCTAGGATGGTCGGTTCACTGTAGTTTCGGTGGCAGTGTCCTAGGTAAGTCTGAGATAAACACGTGAGGCGGGAAAATAAGAAGTCCTCTCAGTCCATTCTTAACAGGTAACACCTTTCGATCTAGCTACGGGTCCCTAATATCACTAATACTAACTCTCGTCCCGAAAAATGATTTAAAAGTCTAAATTAACTTATCTTTCGATCAAATTAATTTAGTCGTCTTAATTAAGTAGTCTATCTCCCTCCCCTATCTTTCGATCTTATCGGGTCGGTCAATTCCTAAGCATTCAACTGGTCGCGTGCACTCGATTCGTCAAATATAGCAATTAAATTAATTAAAACGAAGTAAATCTCATGGAGCCGGTTGATCGACCAGGTATGCCAGTCGGTCGACCATGGCGCGACTCAGGTCATACGCAAATTACGCCGCCTACACTACAGATTCCCTACATCCTAGCACGAATGATTTAGCTACTCATGATTATGATAGAAACAACAGTAAGATTAACAAACAAAGCTACTGAATGCATAATTGAATTAGCTAAATAAATAACTAACATAAAACGATAACTCGGTTTTGGGAATTCTAAACTAGCAATTCTAACTATGAACAAATTAAAGCAGCGAAACTAAACAAAAGAACAGAAGAATACCGTAAAGAATTGAAGATGAAAGATCAAAACCAGATGCGGAAATAAACTTTATTAACGGAAGAATAATCTAAGCTAATGAATTAATTAAAATTCAACTTTTGTGATGAACCCTAATAAACTCAATGATAAAGACTTGATTTCTTATTCTGAAAAACCAGGTTACGTTATATAGGAATGTTACGTAACTCTTATTTCTAAACCTAATTACAATGGGCTTTCCAACTCTCGTTCTTAATTTATGTCAGATCAACGGTTTGGTCGATCGACCAAGGTGACCGGTCGATCGACTGAAATGCTCTGAACAGTAGCTTCTGACTTGTTTCAGGAATCGCGCGCTGGTCGATCGACCAGGGGCACCGGTCTATCGACCACTTCAACAGGCACTTGGCTCCAAAAGCTTCGTGAATTCGTCTTTCGGGCCTCGATACGCGCACCAAGTTCATTTTCGAGTAAATACTTCATGTCAAATGCAATGTTAGGTACTCGGGGACGGATTCGGCTCGATATCTACTTATTTCCGCAGTAATCTGCAATATTACATGAAAATACGAAAGTAGACGGAAATAGGGAAAATGGTAGTTTAAACTACACAAATGAGCTCTGAAATGCGTGTAAAATAGGGTGTAAAACATCATATAAATGACACGCATCAAACTTCCCCAAACCAAACCCTTGCTTGTCCCTAAGCAAGAACTAGACTCGATTCTAGGACCTAATGGAACGAGTTCAATCTCAGAGCGAAATGCAACTATAAAGCCTAAACCAGTTTAATGCTAAAAATCAACAATCAATTAGCAATATGAATCATGCAAACGAGTTATGTAGTCGTTAAAAATTGCTAAACTTTAGACTATAGAGACTTATCATATCGGACTCTCACGGGTCGCTCATATCACACATAAGCACAGGTGAATATATGTAAAAGATAGAAAGAAGTAATTTTGTGATGACTCTCACCTAACTACGACCTATAAGAACATGCATGCAATCTAATATGAAAATAATCTCTACAACCATACATATGCATTCCAACCAAACAAATTACCATGACACATGCCGAGGTAAATATGGATATGTGAGGCTATGGGTAGGAAGGGGCTAAGATAAATTTGGATAAAACAGAGTTAAAAGCCAAGCTAGTAACTAAGGGAACCAAATTAATAAGCCATTCCAACTTCTTGCTCAAGATTAAATGATAGAACGGTGCTAATAGTAAGCACGAATCTCACATTCCAACAACATTGTCAACTCCCCATATGATATAAATACAACATGGGAGCAAAAATCGCCATTTAATAAAGACTTTGAATTATGCGATTTTGATTCTTTTCTTTTCTCGGGCTTCAGTCGATCGACCAATGAGTCCAGTCGACCGACCATAGATCGAACTTGTTTTTCTTTTTTTTCCTTCTTTTTTTCAATTCTATTTTTTTTCTTTCTTTCCTTCCTTTTTCATCTTTCCAACATCATCTCAAAATGAGCATTAGCTACCAAAAACAAAGTAACAATCCCAAGAACATAAACTACTAGCTTGACAAGGGCAGGCTAAGTGTAGGATGTAGTTAACGGGACAAAAAGGCTATTTCTGGCAGTGTGAAGCTTATGGGAGAAATGAATAAAGGGGTGACCTCTTCCACATATGTCAACTAACCACGAACCCGAATGCATACATGTATTAAGCAGATTAAGTTCATATTTATGCATATTGATGTAACATGTCTCACAAGGAGTAATTACTCACAATCCTAGATAAACCGGTCATGAATGACATCAGTTTTAAGCTCTAAACCTCAGAATATATAAGTAGTTTGCCAGAATTTAAGTCAATTCTCAAGTCCAGCAAGTAAATTAACGAAAAACTCGTAGACTATGCATATGTGATTTTACTAATAACATGTTAATTAAGCACGGCTTAGACATAAACAGATGCAAATGTAGTGTCATCATTGAAATACTACCGTTCCGACTCAACCTATATGCTAAAATAAACGTGAAAATTTTTGAATTTTTGAAATTTTTTAATTTTTTTTTTTAATTTTTGTATATATAGGAAATAAAATAAACAATGCAAACTGAAATGCAATAAACGTGAAACAGAAATGAAATGAAACATGAGAATGCAACGCAAAACCCTTCCCCAAACCAAATCACACAATGTCCCCATTGTGCAAAATCATATAATGAAATAGAAGGGAAACGGGAATTTGCGATAAATTAACTAAATAAGACATGAAATAAGGTCTCGGAAACTCACAAGACTTTAAGCGCAGCAAAAGGAAACCTCCCCAAACCAGCGTAAGCTAGGAGGTTTCAGTAGCCAGCAGTGCTACCATAGGTACCTGAAAAGAAACAAAAACCCCGCGCGTAATTCCGAGAAAGCAATTTACGAAATGCAAAATTATGTGCAAAATAAGACAAACAGAAGAAAACAGAAATGAATTGGGGAATAAAGTGGGAAAAGACTCCCTCAACTTCCGCAAATCGACCAAACACAGCAGGGGAATTGTCGTGAATAGGTACAGCAGCGGCAGTGGTCGATCGACCATAGCAGGCAGTCGATCGACCAGAGTGAACAGGAACAGAAGCTCCTGGTGTCGCGGCTCAGTCGATCGACCATAGGAGGCAGTCGATCGACTGAAAAACCTGCTGTAAGTTCTGATTTCTTCGAATTAGCTCAATAGATTGAGCTAAGAAGGTCTATAAACCTGCAAATACACATAACAACGCACCCAAAATTGCGCAAAAACCCAAAGTAACAGTCTAAAGGTCTTTAAATCCTAAGCAAACTTATTAATGCGAAGTCTCGCGCAAACCAAAACAATAAAAAGAGTCTAACAAAAGCAATAAAATGTCTTTTTAGAAAAGTCTTAATCAACTAGTAGTTGATCAAGAATGGCCACGGAATGGCCCACTTGCTCGGCTTCTGGCTACAAGAAGTAGCCTCTACAGTGCTCATCTTCTCAGCGGGGCTCCTAACCACTCCAATATCCGCAGAACTCAACGGATCATCGGCTCCAACATTTTCCCAATCAATGACCTCGTCTGGCTCGTCAAAATCCAAATCGGACACCGTCACTTTGACTGGCTCCTCATCAGGCTCCTCATCTGTGCCATAGCTAAGACATCCTAGGCCGCCTCTTTGAACGATTGGCTCCTTCACAGCTGGAGCAACATGCGGCTCTTCCTTCCCCAAACCATTTCCTGCAATATCTAAAACAGAAGAATCTTCCTCCATTTTCCTCCCAATCTGGGGCGGAGGTGTTACAACAGGAATAGGCATATGAGCAGGCACATCAGAAAGCACAAAATAAGATTTTTTTTCAGAAATCACATTACAAGTAACTGGGTACATGGCATCCTTCTTCTTATAGGTCTGGGCAAAACTAATGGACTGTTTCCCTACCTTGAAAGTCAATGTCCTTGAGCCAACATTTATAACTGCACCAGAAGTGTGCAGAAATGGTCTACCCAAAATTATAGGAATGTGAGCATCCTCGGGTATATCTAGTACAACGAAGTCAACTGGGAAAAAGAACTTTCCTATTTGCACAGGAATGTTCTCTAAGACTCCTATAGGCTGGACCGCAGAACGATCAGCCATCTGTACCGTCATGCTAGTAACTGCAAACCTAGTCAATTTCAATTTCTTAGCAAGACTCAAAGGCATAACGCTAATACTGGCTCCTAGATCACATAATGCCTTCTCGATTGAGAAGGTACCAATATTACATGGGACTGAAAAGCTACCTGGGTCTTCTAGCTTATGAGGTGCAGTATGAGTTAAATAAGAACATGACTCCTCAGTTAGTGCGACAGATTGCACAGTATCAAGTGGCTTCTTTTTAGACAAAAGTTGCTTCATAAATTTCATGTAAGCAGGCACTTGATTAACCAATTCAAGGAAAGGAACTTGCACATTTAAACTACGAATAACATTTTCGAATTTGTTAAACGATACCTGTTCCTTTGTCGGCACCAATCTCTCTGGGTAAGGGGTTGTAAGAAGCAACTTAGCCCTCTCCTCTAGATCTCTCATACCGGCATCAGTGGATTTAGGCTGAAAATCCACTACCTTCTCCTTGTTGAAGCTCGAACCTTCTTCAGACCGTCTCAAGAAGGAGCCATTAATCGTCATTGGGTCATACTTTGGAACCGGAACAGACCCATCAGCATTTGGGTCTTGCCTCAATAACTTCGGAGTCGTCGTACCCCGAAACAAGTGGTCCCTCAAGTTATCTGGCATTGGAGGGCGAAAAGGTTCAATATCAGCAGCGTTTTCAGTCGATCGACCGTGTAGGTCAGTCGATCGACTGACTTCCTCAGAACCAGAAGCTGTGCTATTTCGCGGACTGGTCGATCGACCGGGTATGTCAGTCGATCGACTGATATACCTGCTAATCGTCTTTTTCTTGATGCTGTTCGCTCCGCCTTTTTTCTTGCTTGGTTCCGCCTCATTTTTTTCAGTGACATCTTTGACCATAGCGGGCCCATCAAGGGTAGACCCACTTCTCAAAGTGATAGCATTTAGGGTCTCTTTTTGATCCGGCTGCGACGGTAATTGCCCCGGAGCTCGAGTTGCACTTTTGCTTGCCAGTTGAGCAATTTGACTCTCCAACATTTTTGTAGAAGTCTCTCTAGCTTGAGACTCCTTTTGCAGCAAGCCCGACAGATTTTGAACCATGTTTTTCAACTCAGAAATGTCAGAACTTTGAAATTGCTGCTGCTGAGGCACATAGGGTGGCTTTTGAAACTGCTGTTGCTTATGAGGAGGCACATAACTGACACGTCTGTCGTGTACCTGTCAAAAATAAACTAACTAAACTAACTATATAGCTAGGGAAGTCAGGTCGATCTCCACAGGGAGGCAAGATATTTGTAGAAGTCCGTCTATTTGGTCACAAATGGGGGGGGGGGGGGGGTTGTTTGAATTGTTTACTAAACTACGAAGTTTAAGGGAAAGAGAAATAAAAGGAGAGAGCAGTAAAGGCAAGGAATGAGTTTAAACTATCAGATAAAGAGGGACATGTCAGGATTTCGATTCACTACGGTAGTCCAGTGACTCAGCTGTAAATGACTCAGACGAATTAATGTAAGACGGATATTGAAAGATCCTTTCGGTCCACTTTCTATCCTAAAATACCACTAACTTAATTTTCATTCTCGTCAGGGTAGTCTACTGTTCATAGCAGGCCTATTTAGTCCAATCTTTCGATCTAGGATTAATTTTAGCCAGATTAAAGGTTAACTCAGAAGCGTGCACTCAACTAAGTCGATAAATACAATTAAATTGCTATGGTGACAGAGTCTCGTAATCAATTCATCTGTTTCATTTACTACATCGTCACTTTCCTACCGCAGATCCCTTAATCCCGATATGAAAGGGGTTTAGCTACTCATGTCGCTAATTAAACTAACAGCATATAAAATTCCAGCAGTAAACATTATGAAATAACAAATAAAATGCATAAAAGAGAAATTAGGGCAAAGGAATAAATGTAACGAAACGAAGAATTAAAGCAAACAAGAGATTAATTATTAATAAGAGAAGAGAAAGGAATTACAGTCAAGAGAATCCGGCGTAAAGAACACAAAATCCGAGTGAAATAAATCCGAAGAGCAAAGTTACAGTGAAAGGGAAAAGCAACGTAATAAAGTTTGATAGTAGGAAACTTAGATAATGAAAAGATAGCTCCGCATGACCTAGTAAAGCGTGCTTAAATAGCAAAGTAATTAAGTTTTGCAAAATAAACACTCACACGGGCTGTTTTAAAGCCCATAATAGGGAAACCACTCGATCAAGTGGATTAAAACCACTCGATCGAGCAAACCTTCAGCATAATCTACTCGATCGAGTAGAAAGTTACTCGATCGAGTAACTCGACTTTCTGCAACTTAAGGATCGAGTAGATTTCTACTCGATCGACCAACCACGGACGTAAAAACCACTCGATCGAGTGGTAAAACTGCTCGATCGAGTACTTCGTCTTCAAATCAGCTCAAGTCCGTCACCGACTGCCTCGTAATCCATGCCATGACGCTTCCAAACGCAGTATCTCACTCTGGAAAATCCCGTCTCCTCTAAATGCATGCAAAAAGGACGAAAAAGAGTACGATTCCACTACTTTTGCATTCATTTTTACAAAATGGACAAAACGAACCAAAGTAGCCAATTCGGGGCAAAATACCATAAAAACAGTATAAAAATGCATAGAAATACGTGCTGAAATAGGCTAAAAAGACTATATATTATGCACGTATCAAATCTCCCCAAACCGAACCTTTACTCGTCCTCGAGTAAACTAAAATGCAACTAATGGAACGGAAATGATAACTCAGAGCTAGCTTAACTTGTCTACTTGAACCAATTTAATGCAACAAAAACTAACAGTTAAAGCTAAGCAGTCAATACGCAAACGAATTATAAGCTGTTCAGAAATATAGCCAACCTATCGACCTTGCAAGACCAACAAAATCGGACTCTCTCGTGGTCACTCTTCTCTCATGAAGCAAAGGGTGAAAGTTATATGTAAAAGAGAGAAGAAAAGACAGTCACTCACCTAACTGCGACCTACATATCATGCATGCAACAAAAATGAAAGACAATTCAAGTACTAATGCACACACTCCACCCAATAATGTCCGTCACAGCCGAGGGCTTACAAATAATTTGGGAATAGTGAGGTTCAGGTGAGACAGGCAAAACATGTTATGGAAATGTGGAGGTAAAAGCGTCAAGCTAGTTCCTAACAGGACCATAATGAAACCATCCGAATCTCAACTGACTGAAAAACTAAGTACAAGTGCCCTTCATTTGGCACAAAGCTCACTAAACTCAGACACAATCTCCTCAAAAATATAGAATAAGAATGGAGGAGTCAGACGGTCACAAACTTCCCTTTTTTAATACCGTCTGAATGAACTAACTGAAACAAACAACTTCTTTTTTTTAACTTCATTTTTTCTTCTTCTTTTCTCACATTCCAGCCTCTTTCTTTTTTCATTTTTCATTTTTTTTTTCTTTTTCTTTCTTTCACTTTCACGTTTTCTCTTTTTTTTTTTTCTTTTTTTTTTGTTCAATTCTTTTTTCTCATTTCCTCCTTCCGTAATACTTACACCAACTCCAAAACAAGAAATACGGGCCAAACTGCAACGGAAAAAAAAACATACCACAAAAGAACATGCTAACTAGCTTGACTAGGCAGGCTTAGTTTGGGATGTAGCTAATGGGTCAAAAAGGCAAGTTTTGGCTTATGTGGAGCTAAATGGGTGAAAAATATAAAGAAAGGGAAATTTGCAAGCACCTCCCTGCATGTGACACCAACCACAAACCCGAATATGTGCATTCGACGAGAAATTGAATGTCATAAAAGTGCAAAAATGATGAACATGCTATGCAAGGAGTACTACTCTCAATTCCTATGTAAACCGGTCATGAATGTCACCAGTTATGGGCTCTAAAACTCAGAATTTATCAAGTAGTTTGCCAATTTATCAGATCAAGTCTAAACAGTCAGCTATATTTAAACAAAACCTCGTAGATTATGCGTATGACAAAGCTAAATACTATCAACAAAAGTGCAAGGCTCAAGTAAAATGATAAGTTATAGTGCATTGTCATCATGGAAATCTACCGTTCCGACTCAATCTATATGCAAAAATAAACGTGAATATTTTTTGAATTTTTGAAATTTTTTAATTTTTTTGGATTTTTAATTTTTATAATGAAAATAAACAACAATGCAAGCTGAAAAATAAACGTGAATGCAAAAACAAATGCAAATGCAGACTCAAAAGGATGCAATACCCCCCCCCCCCCTCCCAAACCAAAACGGACAACGCCCTCGTTGTCCTCCAGCATAGACCAGCAGATATATACAAGGGAACAGGAATATACAACCAATAAATAAATAAAAACAATAAATAAATAGGAGATAAAATAAAAGAGTAAGAGATACATACAAAATACGAACTTCCCCTAACCAGCCAGAAAACTGGGGAAGTGAGTAGACCAGTAGCTACTCGTCGTCGTCGCTGTCACGGATGTCCTCCACCCTGAACTCCGGATCTCTCTCCTCCTCTGCTCCTCAGCGCGAGCTCTCTCCACTGCCACCTCTGGGTCCTTGTCCTCCTCCTCGTCAGCAGACTACGGGTACCCCTCAGGTGGGTACCTGTAGAAGGAAGGGTGTGGCCAACCCTCTGGAATCGGACGATGTCGCCGCAAGTGGTACTCGTACAAAGGGTGTAAAGCAAGAGCCATGTCCCTCTCCATACGAGCCGGACGCTCTGCAACCTCAAGCAACAAACCGTAAACGGCGCCCCCTTGGTCCGGGACCGCGGGCGCCACAAAGGGAGGAGGTGGTACGAAAGTAGCCGGTAGGACCGGCTGAGCCTGTGTCTGGTCAGTGGCAGTGGGAGTAGGAGTGGTAGTAGTAGTGGGAGTAGGGGTCGGTATGGGAGTAGTCGTGGAAGGCTGGGTACTCCCTGAAGGTGTAGACCCCTCTCCAGTCTCAAGGCGCCGCTTCTTGGCGGCGGGTGCAGCAGGAGTAGGTCGGAGTGGAAGGAGAAGGTGAGGAAGCGGTGGCAGACGGGCGCCCCTAGCAACAGTAGGAAGGGGCTCTAGACGGGGGAGAGTGTCACAAGGTAAGTCAACAGACAAGGAGCCGTCAATCTTCCATGTCTGGTAGTCTGGGGTCAGCCAATGCTGAGCAAGCATGGCATCCAGACTCAGTAGCCTCTCTCCCGCGAGGCACTGCAAGTCACGAGGCCAAACGGGGAAAAGGCGACGGGCAAGAATGGTGGCTATGCCACCGCAAGCAATATTTCCCGTCTCCTTCAACCCCTGGCTCTGAAGGTACTGGGCGGTTAAGTAAGCTACATTGAGGGTAAAAGGACCCTCACAGTCAACGTTCAGGTAACCGCCCAGGATGGAGAGCTCGGTGTTTGTCATGTTGTTTGGCTCCTTTCGGCCGAAAATAGTGATCCCCATCAATCTAAGGGAACAACGGACAAGGGAAAGGTGGACCTGATGGAGCTTTCGCTCCGCGTAAGTGGTCTGAGCTAAGGTCCGCCACAGCTGGCGATGGACCTTCCTAGGGGCAGCAGTCGAGCCCGTAGAGGTAAGGCCAAGTAACCTACCAAACTCCTCTAAGGTCATCGGAAAAGTCCGGTTAAACAACCGGAAGGACACTGAAGAAACAGTGGGGTCAGCATCGTGTGCCCCTGAGGAGAAGGTAAAGGAGCTGAGAAACTCGAGGCTCAGCTCCAGAAAAGTACGGCCGCTCATAGTGATGAGTCCGACCATCCCCGTGCCCCGTAGTAAGTCACAAACCGTCTCGTAAATGCCGAGTCTCTCAAGTGCCGATTTCTCTAGAAATAGGGAGGGTACGTGCACACAGCCTAGCAGGTGATAAAACTTATTGCGATGTAAAGCGTTAACAAAATGTACCTGCGGATAATCTGGGTGAGAGTCGAGGGAAGTGTCCCCTCGGACTGTGACCGTGCCAGAAGTAGAAGCAGCAGCTGAAGTAGAAGCAACTGAAGTAGAGGTGGCTGGGGCTGGCGTAGAACGAGACTGTCTACGACCCCGGCCTCTGGAACTCAAAGCAGAAGCTCGTGAAGCGACGGTGTGATGGACCAGGGCTGCTCTGAAAGCAGCTGCGGCTGCTGGCGAGTCCACCACAGGAGTAAAAGAAGTGGCTGGTGTAGGAGTAGTGGCTGCTATGGCCACCACTGAAGAGATACTAGCAGCAGTGCTAGCAGTGGTGGTAACCGTAGAGGAAGTGGCAGCCTGAACTGAGCTAGCAGCTGAGCTAGCAGGAGTGAAAACTGTACCTGCAGCTGAAACTAGGAACACTGGGGCTGCGGTAGTCACTAAAGTGGAGACAGTGGCAACAGTAGGGCCACTGTCTCAGACAGAGACGGACTAGAGGTGGAGCTGGTAGAAGGCAAAGAGCTAGACTCCATCCTGTAAACATAGGGCAGGGGGTATGATAAGAAAAATAGTGGCTAAACAGAGGCTAAAACAGCATTAAATCAGCATGTTAAACTTGAAAAATTCCCCTACCAGTCGAAAATTTCGACCTACAACACATAATTCCCAACAATTCCTCAAAAATTTTCGAATTACAGCATACAACGACGATAGGGGCGGGATAGCAGTTAACAATAGCAGCAATTAAGCAACAATGAAGTTAACTAGAAATTTGACAGCAACAAAGACCGACTGTCAGTCGAAATTTTCGACAGTAAGAGCCCTAATCGCGAAAATCGGGTAGAATTTGAAATAAACATGCAACATTCAGCGAGGAAAGGGGATAGATCATTAACCAAGACAAGTAAGGGTCAATAAAGACAAGTAAAGTCGAAAAATTCGACCAACAATGGATATTCAAACCCTAATTCCAATTTTTCCTCATAAAATTCAAAATAATCGAAATTAAAATGCATAGAGGATGAAGGAATAACTTACTTGATGATAGAAATCCTACAAAAGCAATTAATCTTCAAAGAACAAGCACGAAAAGGCGATTTTTCGATCGAAAAACCGCAAACCCTAGACCCTTTTTAAAACCGTGAAAATGAGCACAAATTAAGGGGAAAAGATGGGGCTTTGAAAGATTAATTAGCAAGCAATAGATTGTAGGAGGCGGATTTGGTGATTAGGCAAGAAAAATTGGGGATTTGGGGATGAGTTTGATCGCAATAGGGAAGGTGTTAGACGAAAATTAGGGGAAAAAATGAATTAGAAACAAAGAATAAAGAGTTTAAAGTAAAACTCCCTGCGTCCTGTGCATTTTCACTCGATCGAGTGGTTTTAAACTACTCGATCGAGGACTTTTATGATCCAGCTGCTCGATCGAGTAGAATTCTACTCGATCGAGAAATCCCCTTTTATGCTTTACTCGATCGACTGGAAGAAGTGCTCGATCGACCATTTTTTCACTCGATCGAGTACAAAAAGTACTCGATCGAGCTCTTTTCTCGCGTAAGCTCTTGAATTTCGTCTTTTCTTCCTTGGAATGCGTAAAAACTTCCCCAAACCTTCATAAAAACACGTGCAAAAATATCCCAAAATACCAAATACGCATAAGAACAGTCTATAGTCTTAAGTCTACGTTAAAAGCTGTTTAAAAGCTAATTGTCCTAATTAAAAGCATTAAAACAAATTCAACGGAAAAATTCAAAAAAAAATTATTTATTACAAGGTGTTACACGGGGCATTTCCCCGCTCAATTTCCAGAGCAATTCAGTAGCCCCTTGGTGGGCTCCTGACTGGAGGACGTCACCTCAGCAATATTGACTGTCCTTTTCAACTTCCACGGGCTTGAGTTTGAATCATTTAATTCTCTAGGAGGGGAATAGTTCACATCCACGTAAGCTCGAACTTTCCGCATCCTTGCTCCACTATCACCGTCTTTGGCATCATTATTCCCAACTTGATTGACAGTAATTGCACCATGTCCCTTGACAACTTTTTCATTGCTTTCATCTGTACCTGCAGCAAGGAGAACATACGAACTTTCCTCCTTTTTGCTCTCAATCTGAGGCGGAGGGTTAACAATAGCAGCACAAAACTCCAAATTTTCATCTGGAGTGTCAATAATAGGGTCAATAGAAGAGAGGGCATTGCAAGGCTGAGCTTGCATGGGAGCCCTCCGGAACTTAGAATGATGAAAAATCAGCTCCTCGTCCCCTACCTGAAAGGTCAAAGTCTTCCCCCCGACGTCTATTACTGCACGGGCAGTAGACAAAAATGGTCTCCCTAAAATAATAGGGGTGTGTGCATCTTCGGGGATATCTAAAACAACGAAATCAACGGGAATGAAGAATCTCCCGATCTGAACAGGTATGTCTTCTACTATACCTAGTGGCCGTGATACACTACGGTCGGCCATCTGGACTGTCATGTTGGTGCAACTCAGCTTTGTCAAACCAAGTCTCTTAGCCAGAGACAACGGTAAGACACTCACGCTAGCGCCTAAATCTCATAGCGCGTTATCAATCAAATGGGTACCGATATGACACAGAATTGAAAAACTACCCGGGTCCGACTGCTTAGGAGGTAACTTATTTTGTAATAGGACTGACCCCACCTCAGTTAGAGCTACGGTCTCACTATCACTAATATTCCTCTTACGCGATAAAATTTCTTTCATAAACTTAAGGTAAGAGGGTACCTTTGTCAGAAACTCAGTGAATGGCACAGTGACTTCCAAGCTTTTCAGAAGTTCGACAAATTTGCCGAATTGTTGATTGGCTTTAGTATTCTGCAGCCTCCTTGGGAAGGGAACCGTGATGGGTATCTCGAGTCCCTTGTTTCTCTCCTCCAATGTGTCTTCCGGAGCAGGTTCCGTATCCTTTGGACGCTTCTTACCTCTCGAACGAGGTCTTTCCGGTGATTTATCGCTTAATCGAGCACTAGCAGGCTCTCGAATAAGCTTCCCGTCATCAAAAATACTCGATCGACCAAATTGCCCATTCGATCGAGCCAGTTTCTTCCTCAATATCAGTCGATCGAGTGAAATTTTCACTCGATCGAGCAACTCCATTTTGCTCTTCACTCGATCGAGTAGAAAAACTACTCGATCGACCAGTCTGCTTTTCCTGTTCACTCGATCGAGTGGAATTTTCACTCGATCGACCACTTTCTTCACCAAATCTGCTCGATCGACCACCAGAAACCAGTCGATCGAGCGCTTTCTTTGCCGTGAGCTCATTTTCTTCGCCAGAACACTGTTCACCATCAGTTTTACTCTTCCTTGGGTCTGATTTTTGCATTTCCGGTCCCTCATATGAACGACCGCTTCTCAGATTGATGAAATTTACCGTCTCATGTGGATTTTTCTCATTTTGAGTCGGTAATTGACCCTGCTTTGTTGAAGATTGGTTCATGGCTAGTTGGGAAACTTGAGTTTCAAGTGCCTTAATGGACGCATCTTTCTGTTGATCACTCAGCTGAAACTGCTTTGTAAAGGCTTGCAACATGGATTTCAGCTCACCAATTTCACTCACCCCACCAGAAGATGATGCACCATGGTTAGGAGGAGTAAAGGAAGGAGGCTTTTGAAAGCCTTGTTGATTCTTATATGGAGGAACATAAGGCTGCTGCTGGTGCGGAGGAGGTGTAGGATTGAGCACATTTTAGCTAGTCCACCTCAGATTGGGATGGACTGCCCCCTGATTGTTGTAATAGGAACCCCCTCCTTGCCTATATTGCTGAAAGGCAAGGACTTGTTCCTTCTCCACAAGACAGCCAACAGCAGTGTGACCATCATTACTCCCACATCTCTCACATGTAACGGTCTCTCCTCTAGTAAGAACATGGACCGTCTGAGGCTCCCCTGACTTGTAACTCCAACTTGTCAAATCTAGCATTCATGGTCTCCAGCTGAGCCAAAACCTGCTTATCAACTGCATGAACTGTTTTAATCCCATCCCTCGGGTTTCCATACTCAGCACTGTGATTCGCCATCTCTTCAATAAGGGACCATCCCTTATCATCATCGGTGTTTTCCTGGAATCTTCCACTAGATGCCGCATCAAGTATGGCTCTTTGGTCGTCATACAGCCCATTGTAGAACTGATTAGCTAGAAACCATGGGTCAAAACCATGGTGAGGAATAGACCTCACCAACTTCTTGAATCGCGACCACGCCTCATCGAAACTTTCATCGGGAGCCTATCTGAAACTGGTAATCTTGGCCCTCAGCAGATTGGTGCGTTGTGGAGGGAAATATCTCTTGTAAAAGGCAAGAGCAAGAGACTCCCAATCTGTAACCCCAACAGTTGTGCGGTCCAAGTCAGTCAGCCACTCTCTGGCTGAATCGGCTAAAGAGAAAGGAAATAAAACCTCCTTAATCTTATCTTGAGTTACCCCCTTAGTGGCGGGGATAGTAGAACAGTAATCTGTAAAGACCTCCATGTGCTTCCTCGGGTCTTCACCAGCCACACCTCTATAGATATTCCTCTCCACCAGATTGATATAAGAAGGACGGATATCGAATGTATTACCATCCTCAGTCTGGAGATTGAAACCCTTTGGAATAGAGGAGGCTTTAGGCACTGAATGACTAGAAAGTTTAGGCATCTTTACTGTAGAAATCGGACTGTCTTCGAAAAGAGAGTGATGTAGCTCTGGCTCGAAAGTACTCAAGTCTTCCTTTCGTGATTTTCTCTGCAGACGGAGTCTATGCCTGAATAATCTCTCTGGCTCTGAATCAGCTGAAACTAATTCAAACTTGTCTGGCCTGGGCATAAACAACATTGAAAGAAAATGAATAAGAACTGCCTCAAGGAATAAAAATTCCCTGAGACGGTTAAATAAATGGAACGAAAACAAATAGGGCAATTGCCTCTCCGGCAACGGCGCCAAAATTTGACACGTCTGTCGTGTACCTGTCAAAAATAAACTAACTAAACTAACTATATAGCTAGGGAAGTCAGGTCGATCTCCACAGGGAGGCAAGATATTTGTAGAAGTCCGTCTATTTGGTCACAAATGGGGGGGGTGGTTTGAATTGTTTACTAAACTACGAAGTTTAAGGGAAAGAGAAATAAAAGGAGAGAGTAGTAAAGGCAAGGAATGGGTTTAAACTATCAGATAAAGAGGGACATGTCAGGATTTCGGTTCACTACGGTAGTCCAGTGACTCAGCTGTAAATGACTCAGACGAATTAATGTAAGACGGATATTGAAAGATCCTTTCGGTCCACTTTCTATCCTAAAATACCACTAACTTAATTTTCATTCTCGTCAGGGTAGTCTACTGTTCATAGCAGGCCTATTTAGTCCAATCTTTCGATATAAGATTAATTTTAGCCAGATTAAAGGTTAACTCAGAAGCGTGCACTCAACTAAGTCGATAAATACAATTAAATTGCTATGGTGACAGAGTCTCGTAATCAATTCATCTGTTTCATTTACTACATCATCACTTTTCTACCGCAGATCCCCTAATCCCAACATGAAAGGGGTTTAGCTACTCATGTCGCTATTTAAACTAACAGCAGATAAAATTCCAGCAGTAAACATTATGAAATAACAAATAAAATGCATAAAAGAGAAATTAGGGCAAAGGAATAAATGTAACGAAACGAAGAATTAAAGCAAACAAGAGATTAATTATTAATAAGAGAAGAGAAAGAAATTACAATCAAGCGAATCCTGCGTAAAGAACACAAAATCCGAGTGAAATAAATCCGAAGAGCAACGTTACAGTGAAAGGGAAAAGCAACGTAATAAAGTTTGATAGTAGGAAACTTAGATAATGAAAAGATAGCTCCTCATTACCAAGTAAAGCGTGCTTAAATAGCAAAGTAATTAAGTTTTGCGAAATAAACACTCACACTGGCTGTTTTAAAGCCCATAATAGCGAAACCACTCGATCGAGTGGATTAAAACCACTCGATCGAGCAAACCTTCAGCATAATCTACTCGATCGAGTAGAAAGTTACTCGATCGAGTAACTCGACTTTCTGCAACTTAAGGATCGAGTAGATTTCTACTCGATCGACCAACCACGGACGTAAAAACCACTCGATCGAGTGGTAAAACTGCTCGATCGAGTACTTCGTCTTCAAATCAGCTCAAGTCCATCACCGACTGCCTCGTAATCCGTGCCATGACGCTTCCAAACGCATTATCTCACTCTGGAAAATCCCGTCTCCTCTAAATGCATGCAAAAAGGACGAAAAAGAGTACGATTCCACTACTTTCGCGTTCATTTCTACAAAATGGACAAAACGAAGCAAAGTAGCCAATTCGGGGCAAAATACCATAAAAACAGTATAAAAATGCATAGAAATACGTGCTGAAATAGGCTAAAAAGACTATATATTATGCACGTATCAATAACTTTGCTGCTGCTGCTGCTGTGGACCCGGATTAAGGACATTCTGGTTAGTCCACCTCAAATTGGGGTGGATATTAGAGGAATCAGGATATGTACCAGTCTGTCTATAATGTTGAAAGGCAGCACATACTTCATTCGAACTAGGACAAAATGTAATACTCCGTATTTATAAGTCTTGGGGTACTCTATCGAGTAGCCCTTACTCTGTCGAGTAAGGGTAAGTTGCGAAATAAAATAGTTTCTGACCTGTTGGGTACTCGATCGAGTAGCTGGGGTACTCGATCGAGTAAGGGGGTACTCGATCGAGTACCTTGGGTACTCGATCGAGTGTCCGGTTTTACGGGGAGTTTTCTCGGGTTTTGTTAATTATGCGATTAAGGTATTTAAACATAGTCGTCATTGTTTTAAATCACTTTTGCAAAACCTAAAACCCTGTTTAAGAGAGAAAGCAACCAGTTCATCTTCCTAATCGCATTCTTAGCAATTCCCGGAGTTCAGACGGTCGGTTCTTGTCGTTATTCGTATCGTTGAGTTCCTTGCGTCGAGGGTAAGCTTTTAATATAATTTTTATAATGTTTTGTTAAGTTTGGTTAAACCCTAATTTAGAGATTGGGGGTTTTGTGTGTAGTATGTGATGTGTAGCCTCTATGTGTTATATGATAGGAGGAGGGTTCGTAGAAGAGGCTTTTTGACTCAGCTGTTGATACCGTCTGACTGTTGTGCTTTCCAGGTAGGATTTCCTACTCAGTATTAGTCCCATAATGGGATATTGGTGATGTGTTGTATTTGGTTGTTTGATATAATGATTGTACTGTGTTTGTGGTTGTGATTGTTGTTGATGGTTCTCGAGATGCGTTCTCGGCTGAGTGGGGTCACTTGCGGGAGTGGCCTCACGCCCTAGTTTCGCCCTTCGTGGAACCCGCCACGGAAGGGGATGTGCACATTAATGGACAGGGTTATCGCTCGGTATGATGAGCGGGGCTTAGGTGGGAACGGCTGCGGTCCCCCATGGCAAGGCTGGTCCCGTGGACCATCCAGTATTGAGATGATGGGAATTGGTTGGTAGTGTGTGTGTGTGTGTGTGTTCATTGTCTGTTTATCTTATTATTGTTATCTATATTGATTGTGTGATTTAATCGACCCGGTGTTGTTTTGTAAACTGCGGTGATCCATTCGGGGATGGTGAGCAGATATTGAGCAGGTATTGAGATGAGTATCTTGGGATATTTGGGATGCCACGACATGATGATAGGAGTCTTCCGCTGTAGCCTTAGTTTATTTACATTTCAGTTAGAACAGTCATTTGAGAACAATGTATCGCACTTTTGGTTTGGTTTTGAGGATTGTATTTATTCACTAAACTATTTATATTAAGCATTATTTATTTATTGTTGTTTGATTATCATTGCCTCGGGTAACCGAGATGGTAATGTCTTCATACCTGAGTGGTCCTGGTAAGGCACTTGGAGTATGGGGGTGTTACAAATGTTATCAGAGCGACGATCCTGAAACCTGTAACCAATGAACTTAATGAACATAGGGAGTCAATTAAAATGAACCCGGGGTAAAAGTTGTAGGAGCTAGTGCAAAGGCTTGGGAGACGTCCTAAAGTCGCAGGGGTCGCCCTACAACTTTGAACCGGTCACATGGGGGAAGTGTTTGTCGAGTCGTATGTGTGTTTGGTTCACTTGTTTACGAATGTGATGGAATGTGTTGGTTGTTGGATGTTGAAGTAGAAAGTTGAGCATGTGAAAGAAAATGGTGATATGAGGAAATTTGTTGATGAAATGATAACATGTTGGATGATTTACAACGTGGCAATTAATAGCATGATGAAATGATCTCGTAGATATAGAAAAGATGTGTAGCATGATTGTTATGATATAATATGTGATTTATAAAGTTTAACATGTTAGCATATGACGTAACATGCGGGTAGCTCTTACGAATTAGTGTTACTCGATCGAGTGGGGACCGACTCGATCGGGTGGGTTTTGGCGATTTTGAGTCGAATCGAGTTTTGGGGCACTCGATCGAGTAACTAGGGGTACTCGATCGAGTAGGGGTCACTCGATCGAGTAGCCTAGATACTCGATCGAGTAGGTAAGAGATCGGAAGGTCTGTTTGGGTCGAAGTTTGGGTTCTCGATCGAGTACGTGGGGCACTCGATCGAGTAGCCTAGATACTCGATCGAGTAGGTTTGGGAACTCGATCGAGTAGGTTCTGGGGGTCGCGTCTTCGTGTTTTGAAGTTTAGTACGTATGTTCATATCTACCCCTTTTCTTATATATGTATAGTTTCAAGATGCCGCCCAAGAGAAACGCTTTGTATGCGAGAGCCGAGCTTATGACCGTGGATGACATCGTTATGATGTTAGAGCACCAGGATGCTCTTACTGAGACCCTAAAGAAAGTGAATGAGGACAAGAATAAGGATAAGGAGAAGGAGGTTGATCATTCAAAAATCAGCCTTTACATTGCGAGGTTTAACCCGAAGGAATACAAGGGGGTTGGGGAACCTAATCTTCTTGATAGTTGGCTGAGAGAGATGGAGAACATCTTAGACTTGGTCCATTGTCATGATGAGATGAGAGTGGAACAGGCCGCGTTCTATCTGAGGGAGGCAGCAGGCAAGTGGTGGGATTCAGTGAAAGTGAGTGCTAGGGAGATATATGGAAGCCAAGGCTTACCTTCTATACCTTGGGAGGAGTTTCGTAAGGCTGTGAGGAAGGAGTTTGTACGGAGCATGTGAGGAGTAAGATGAGAGAGGAGTTTGATGGTTTTAAGATGACTTCTTTGAGATGTCCGTGGAGTACTACAGTCGTTCAACGAGAAGTCTAGGTATCCGAGGACATGGGTTTGAGTGAGGAGAATTTGGCATTGAGGTTCGAGAGGGGGTTGACCACCAAGATTATGGATAAGTTATCCTCGTGGGGATCCTTGCGATGTTAAGGAAGCTTATGAGAGGGCCGGGAGAGCGGAGAGGTTGGTGGAGATGGCTCGGGAGAGGTCAGGTGGTGAGAAGAGGAAGTCCGAGAGCGAGGGTGGTGGCCAATCGAATCACAAGAAAGGCAACCACAATCAGTCTAAAGGATTTTCTTCGGGTCCGGGTTTAGTCTTTGGGACTTCCTTTGGGCGTGGCCGTGGAAGTGTGAGTAATAGTTGGGGAGTGACTGCTTTGGTTGTGGTGGCGTAGGCCACAAGAGACATGAGTGCACGAGTGCACGGGATCTTTCGAGACACCGCACAGAGCTTCGCGAGCAATGACCGGGTGGATCATGGCCAAACCGGGAAGTCGAGTTACAGAGTGGAGGCAACCGCAACGGAGGTAATTCTTATCAGAAAACACCGACGAACAACAACAACAATCAAGGGTCGGGTGCTAAGCCGACCGCATCGGCCAAGATCTTGTCGGGAGGTGGATGAAGACCGATGGCAAGTTATTCATGATGGAGAAGAAGGCGGTGAGGAAGATGCGCACGTTATCACCGGTACATTCCTTGTTAATGGTATTCCTACCTTTGTTTTGTTTGATTCGGGGGCTTCTCAGTCGTTTGTGTCTTCGAGTCATGTAAAACAGTTGGGTTTGAGAGTATATGAGTCTGTTAGTGAGCAAGTTTTCATACCTTCGGGTGAGTCTGTATCGTGTGGGAGGTTGTTTAGAGATGTATCTTTGATAGTTGGGCAAGTTGATTTCCCTGTAGACTTGCTAGAGTTTCCTTTTAACGGTTTTGAGATGATAGTTGGGATGGATTGGTTAGGAAAGTATAAAGCTAAGATAGATTGTCATCAAAAGAAAGTGTCCTTAAGAGGTCCAAAGGGTGTTAGTGTGTCTTATCGTGGGTTTCTCGTCAAACCCAAAGTTAAGTTGATTTGCATTGTTACCTTGAAGTCTTATCGAGGAAGGGATGTCCCTCGATCTTGTGCCATGTGAGAGATGACCGGATAGAGAGCCCGACGGTTGATGAGATACCGGTGGTGGGAGAGTTTGCAGATGTTTTTCCAGAGGAGATTCCGGGGTTGCCACCGAAGAGGGAGATAGATTTCACCGTAGAGTTGAAGCCAGGGACGGGGCCAATCTCTAAGGCACCGTACCGTATGGGTCCTAAGGAGATGGAGGAACTTAGGAAGCAGTTGGATGATTTGATAGAGAAGGGATACATTAGACCAAGTGTATCGCCTTGGGGAGCACCAGTTCTTTTCGTGAAGAAGAAAGATGGGAGCTTGAGGCTGTGCATAGATTACAGGGAGCTGAACCGTGTGACGATAAAGAACAAGTATCCTTTGCCAAGGATAGATGACCTGTTTGATCAGTTGAGCGGTGCAACAGTCTTTTCTAAGATTGATTTGAGGTCGGGGTACCATCAGGTGAAGATTAGAGAGGAGGACATACCAAAGACAGCTTTCACGTCAAGGTATGGCCATTATGAGTACGTGGTGATGCCGTTTGGGTTATCTAATGCGCCGGCAGTGTTTATGGATTTGATGAATAGAATCTTCAGACAGTTCTTGGACCAGTTTGTAGTGGTGTTTATCGATGATATCTTAGTCTACTCTAAGACTAAGGAGGAGCATGAGGAGCATCTGAGGATCGTGTTGCAGACTTTGAGGGATCATGAGTTGTATGCTAAGCTGTCCAAGTGTGATTTCTGGTTAGAGAAAGTTGCTTTTCTGGGGCATGTAATCTCTAAAGATGGGGTAGCTGTGGATCCGGCGAAGATTGAAGCAGTGACAAAGTGGGAAGCACCAAAGAATGTTGCTGAGGTTAGAAGTTTCTTGGGTTTAGCTGGATACTACAGACGGTTCGTGAAAGATTTCTCCAAGATAGCTAGACCGATGACAGCGTTGATGAGGAAAGAGAACAGGTTTCGTTGGGATGAGAGTTGTGAGACGGCGTTCCAAACATTAAAGGAGCGTTTGACCACAGCTCCTGTCTTAGCATTGCCTGAAGGGAGCGAGAATTTTGAGGTTTATACTGATGCCTCGAAGAATGGGCTGGGATGTGTGTTAATGCAGAATGGCAAGGTGATTGCCTATGCTTCTAGGCAGTTGAAGCCTTATGAGGAGAATTACCCTACACATGATCTGGAGTTGGGTGCAGTGGTGTTTGCTCTCAAGATTTGGAGACATTACCTTTATGGAGCAATCTTTAAGGTATTTTCTGATCACAAGAGTCTCAAGTACATCTTCACGCAGAAGGAGTTGAACATGAGACAGAGGAGGTGGATGGAGCTGATTGGTGATTATGACATGGAAATCATCTACCATGAAGGGAAGGCCAATGTTGTAGCTGATGCTTTGAGTAGGAAGAGTGTACATTCCTTGTGTACAACTCTATCCCTGATGAGGCTGAGGGATGAGGTAGCGAGTTTTGGGATTTATATGATGCAGAAAGGAGATGCCATGGGTGATATGACAGTACATCTTGAGTTTTATGATGATATTCGGGGTAAGCAGGCTTTGGATCCTAAGATAGTGGAGTGGAGAGCTGGAGTAGAGAAAGGGACAGTGTCCCGGTTTTCTATTCATACAGATGGTAGTTTGAGGTTTGATGGTAGGTGGTGTGTTCCTAATGATGAGGAATTGAAAAAGAGGATCATGACAGAAGCGCATTGCACACCATATTCAGTTCATCCAGGTGGAGACAAGCTATACAAGGATTTGAAGAAAACATTTTGGTGGCCTGGGATGAAGAAAGAGACAGCTGAGTTTGTGTCCCATTGTTTGACATGCCAGAGAGTTAAAGGGGAACAGAGAAGACCACAAGGTAAGGTTCAGTCTTTAGAGGTGCCTGAGTGGAAGTGGGAATCCATTTCCATGGATTTCATTGTGGGTTTGCCTAAGAGTCAACAAGGTAACAACATGATTTGGGTGATAGTGGATCGTCTGACCAAGTCAGCTCACTTTGTTCCAATGAAAGATACATGGACTAAGGCACAATTGGCTATGGCCTATCGAAAGAACGTGCTTAAGTTACATGGAGTCCCTAAGGACATAGTGTCTGACAGAGATGCGAGGTTTATATCAAGGTTTTGGAAGGAGTTGCAGGAATCGTTGGGAACAACTTTGAAGATGAGTACAGCATTTCATCCTGCGACAGACGGGCCGACTGAGAGAACAATCAAGACTCTTGAGGATATGTTGCGAGCTTGTGTGATGGATTTTGGTGGTAGCTGGGAGCAGAGGTTGGACTTAATATAGTTTTCTTACAACAACAGCTATCACACCAGTATTGGTATGGCACCGTTTGAGGCTTTGTATGGGAGGAGATGTAGGAGTCCAATCTGTTGGGACGACAGTGCTGAGGCAGTGGTTTTAGGACCAGAGATGGTGCATGAGATGGTGGAACAGATTAAGATGATCAGGGAACGGATGAGAGCAGCCCAGGATCGACAAAAGAGTTATGCAGACCTACATCGTCGGGACATAGAGTTTCAAGTTGGGGACAAGGTTCTTCTGAAAGTGTCTCCGATGCGTGGAGTTATGAGATTTGGGAAGAAAGGCAAGCTAAGTCAGAAGTTTATAGGGCCTTATGAGATCTTAGAGCGAGTTGGGGAAGTTGCTTATCGTCTGGCTTTACCAGCTGCGTTAGAGAGAGTGCATAATGTGTTTCATGTATCGCAGCTGCGGAAGTATGTGAGTGACCCGTCACATGTGTTAGAGGCAGAGAGCTTAGAGCTAGATGAGTCCTTATCATATCTTGAGGTGCCTAAGCAGATTCTAGACCGAAAGGTTAGAAAGACTAGGAGTGGTGAGACAGTTTAGCTTAAGATCCTTTGGTCTAACCACGAGACCGAGGAAGCTACATGGGAGCCAGAGGAAGCTATGAAAGAGCGTTACCCTTTCCCTTTTGATCAGGTATGTATGGTTACGGGGACGTAACCTTGTTTCTTTTAGGGGGGTAGGAGATGATCGCGAGCAATTTTTAAGAGTTTTATACCCCTTTTATATGTTGTGTCGGGATGTTTGTCGGGATAAGTTGGGTTAGTATCATGTTTTATGTGGAACTTTGTTTCGGTTGCTGAGTCGGGAATGTTAGGGGAGTACCTTTGTTTAGTAGTGGTTTGAACTTCGGGGACGAAGTTCCTTTTAAGGAGGGAAGACTGTAATACTCCGTATTTATAAGTCTTGGGGTACTCTATCGAGTAGCCCTTACTCTGTCGAGTAAGGGTAAGTTGCGAAATAAAATAGTTTCTGACCTGTTGGGTACTCGATCGAGTAGCTGGGGTACTCGATCGAGTAAGGTGGTACTCGATCGAGTACCTTGGGTACTCGATCGAGTGTCCGGTTTTACGGGGAGTTTTCTCGAGTTTTGTTAATTATGCGATTAAGGTATTTAAACATAGTCGTCATTGTTTTAAATCACTTTTGCAAAACCTAAAACCCTGTTTAAGAGAGAAAGCAACCAGTTCATCTTCCTAATCGCATTCTTAGTAATTCCCGGAGTTCAGACGGTCAGTTCTTGTCGTTATTCGTATCGTTGAGTTCCTTGCGTCGAGGGTAAGGTTTTTAATATAATTTTTATAATGTTTTGTTAAGTTTGGTTAAACCCTAATTTAGAGATTGGGGGTTTTGTGTGTAGTATGTGATGTGTAGCCTCTATGTGTTATATGATAGGAGGAGGGTTCGTAGAAGAGGCTTTTTGACTCAGCTGTTGATACCGTCTGACTGTTGTGCTTTCCAGGTAGGATTTCCTACTCAGTATTAGTCCCATAATGGGATATTGGTGATGTGTTGTATTTGGTTGTTTGATATAATGATTGTACTGTGTTTGTGGTTGTGATTGCTGTTGATGGTTCTCGAGATGCGTTCTCGGCTGAGTGGGGTCACTTGCGGGAGTGGCCTCACGCCCTAGTTTCGCCCTTCGTGGAACCCGCCACGGAAGGGGATGTGCACATTAATGGACAGGGTTATCGCTCGGTATGATGAGCGGGGCTTAGGTGGGAACGGCTGCGGTCCCCCACTGGCAGGGCTGGTCCAGTGGACAGTCAGTATTGAGATGATGGGAATTGGTTGGTAGTGTGTGTGTGTGTGTGACAGTTCAGCTGTCTGTTTATCTTATTATTGTTATCTATATTGATTGTGTGATTAATCGACCCGGTGTTGTTTTGTAAACCTGCGGTGATCCATTCGGGGATGGTGAGCAGATATTGAGCAGGTATTGAGATGAGTACTGGGATAGCTGGGATGCCACGACATGATGATAGGAGTCTTCCGCTGTAGCCTTAGTTTATTTACATTTCAGTTAGAACAGTCATTTGAGAACAATGTATCGCACTTTTGGTTTGGTTTTGAGGATTGTATTTATTCACTAAACTATTTATATTAAGCATTGTTTCTTTATTGTTGTTTGATTATCATTGCCTCGGGTAACCGAGATGGTAATGTCTTCATACTTGAGTGGTCCTGGTAAGGCACTTGGAGTATGGGGGTGTTACACAAAAATCCGAAACATGTCCCTCAGCTCCACATCTTTTGCATGTAAAGGGACCGTCTGAAACAACATTAACTTGGTAAATACCTCCCTTTTGAGATCCTCTTCCAAGCTCATACTTATCAAATCTCGCCGTAAGAGCCTCTAATGCAGCTACAGAAGGGGATTCAGCAGCTCTCCTTTGATTTCCCCTGGAATTTCCATGCTCAGCTTTATGGGTGGCCATATCATCAATGATTTTCCACCCCTTAGTTTCTCCAACATTCTCCCGGAATCTGCCATTAGCTGCAGCATCCAGGATAGCACTCTGATCGTCATAAAGCCCATTATAAAACTGATTGCATAGGCTCCATTGCTCGAATCCATGGTGCGGAATAGTTCGCACCAGCTTCTTGAAACGGACCCATGCCTCATGAAAATTCTCATAAGGACCCTGTTTAAAGCTCGTGATCTGAGCTCTAATGGCATTGGTCTTCGAGGCAGAGAAATATTTCTTGTAGAATGCTAGGGCCAGCGAATTCCAATCAGTGATCCCGTTAGCAGCTCGATCCAGATCTCGGTACCATTCCCTTGCGGCATCACGAAGTGAGAATATGAACATCGTCTCCTTCACCTGGTCCTGGGTCACACCTGCTGGTGAGGGTATGGAGCAGCAGTAGTCAATGAATGTCTCCATATGTTTAGCTGCATCTTCATTTGCAGCTCCCCCAAATTGGTTTCTCTCAACCAAGTTAATATAAGACGATTTCGGTTCGAATTTTCTGTCCGTCCCTGGTAATGCGAATCCCTTATAGAGTTCTCAGCTATTGGCTCAGAGTGACTGGCTATACTTGCTTCTTCAGCCATGTCTGGAGATGTGACGGTCTCAGCTGAGGAAGTAGAAAAAGGTGACGAAGGTGGATCCTCCTCAAACAGCTCGTTCTCGTAGTAACTAGACAGAGTACTCAGCTCTTCCTCTGTCGGCAATACTCTAGATGATCGTCTCAACTCGCGCAAAGTCCTTTCGATCTCAGGATCTAATGGTCGCAATTCACCACCCTGTGACCTGCGCATAAGAGGAAACTACAAGTAGAATATGAGAATAGTTTAAGGAACAAATGTCCCTTAAACTAAGAGAAACACTAAAAATAAAACAACTAAAAATTTTAAACAATTGCCTCCCCGGCAACGGCGCCAAAATTTGATACCGTCGTAGAGTACCAAAGATAAATTTATAATTCCAAACTACTACTATAGCTAGTGGCAGTCAGGGTCGAACCAGAGAGAGGCGATGCAATTAATAATTGTTTGATTTTAGTCTAAGTAACGAATGTGTGTGGGGGGGGGGGGGGGGGGTTGTTTGAATTGTTCTATGACTAAAGGCAATGAAATTAAAAGTAAACTAAGCAAATAAATGAGCAAAAATGAAAATGTAAGAGATCAAATATTAAAAGGATGCTAGGATGGTCGGTTCACTGTAGTTTCGGCGGCAGTGTCCTAGGTAAGTCTGAGATAATCACGTGAGGCGGGAAAATAAGAAGTCCTCTCGGTCCATTCTTAACAGGTAGCATCTTTCGATCTAGCTACGGGTCCCTAATATCACTAATACTAACTCTCGTCCTGAAAAGTGATTTAAAAGTCTAAATTAACTTATCTTTCGATCAAATTAATTTAGTCGTCTTAATTAAGTAGTCTATCTCCCTCCCCTATCTTTCGATCTTATCGGGTCGGTCAATTCCTAAGCATTCAACTGGTCGCGTGCACTCGATTCGTCAAATATAGCAATTAAATTAATTAAAACGAAGTAAATCTCACGCAGCCGGTCGATCGACCAGGTAAGCCAGTCGGTCGACCATGGCGCGACTCAGGTCATACGCAAATTACACCGCCTACACTACAGATTCCCTACATCCTAGCACGAATGATTTAGCTACTCATGATTATGATAGAAACAACAGTAAGATTAACAAACAAAGCTACTGAATGCATAATTGAATTAGCTAAATAAATAACTAACATAAAACGATAACTCAACTTTGGGAATTCTAAACTAGCAATTCTAACTATGAACGAATTAAAGCAGCTAAACTAAACAAAAGAACAGAAGAATACCGTAAAGAATTGAAGATGAAAGATCAAAACCAGATGCGGAAATAAACTTTATTAACGGAAGAATAATATAAGCTAATGAAATAATTAAAATTCAACTTTTGTGATGAACCCTAATAAACTCAATGATAAAGACTTGATTTCTTATTCTGAAAAACCAGGTTACGTTATATAGGAATGTTACGTAACTCTTTTTCCTAAACCTAATTACAATGGGCTTTCCAACTCTCGTTCTTAATTAGCGTCAGATCAACGGTTTGGTCGATCGACCAAGGTGACCGGTCGATCGACTGAAATGCTCTGAACAGTAGCTTCTGACTTGTTTCAGGAATCGCGCGCTGGTCGATCGACCAGGGGCACCGGTCTATCGACCACTTCAACAGGCACTTGGCTCCAAAAGCTTCGTGAATTCGTCTTTCGGGCCTCGATACGCGCACCAAGTTGATTTTCGAGTAAATACTTCATGTCAAATGCAATGTTAGGTACTCGGGGACGGATTCGGCTCGATATCTACTCATTTCCGCAGTAATCTGCAATATTACATGAAAATACGAAAGTAGACGGAATAGGGAAAATGGTAGCTTAAACTACACAAATGAGCTCTGAAATGCGTGTAAAATAGGGTGTAAAACATCATATAAATGACACGCAACAACTACCATCATTCATACTTTTATGCAAACTCTCTACTACTCTCTAAAATGTCTTAGAATCTTCATAAATTGTTCATTTTAGATTACTAATATTATTAGTGTAATATATGAGTATTAGCAATCAATTTTAAGGTATACTACTAAACAAATATCTAGCAAATATTATTTAGTAGAGATAAGGGATAATCTTGGGTGCAATCAAGAGGAGTGGCTTCTATACTTGGAGTCTTTGGAGGATCATCCTAATACTCATCATAACTCAAGAACAAGTGAAGGTAGGAGACCTTACTTGTGCCCACAAAACCGAAATTAACAATGTAAGGGACATTGTATTCTTATAAATCTCTTATTTTGTTATGCATGCACTAGATCTAAAGAACAAATAATTAAGAAGTTAATTAGTTCTTTATTAGCAAAGTCTAATAATAGGTAAACAATCCTAGCACTAACTTCCCAACTGAAGCCTTTTTCCAATTCTGACATTGCTTAATTCCAAGACCACCTTCTTTTTTGGGGACACACACTTTAGCCCAACCAAGCAGAGGGACTCTATTATATTTTGAGCTACCTTTCCATAAGAAAGATCTATAGATAACATCCACCCTAGTCATCACACCTTTAGGGAGAACAAACATGTTAGCCTAATAAGTATACATAGAAGATAGAACAGAATTAACCAGCACAAGCCTCCCAGTATATGACAGTCTTTGAGCTCCCAAACTTCTAATCCTCTCAACAATTTTATCTACTAACACAACGCAATCTTTTTTCTTTAATCTTCCTGCAGTAATTGGCACTTCAAGATATTTAAAAGGCAACGTGCCTTCTGTAAACCCTAAAACAGCCAATATGTCCTTTCTCAGGTTACTCTTGACTCTATTGAAATATGCACAAGACTTCTGTGCATTCATTTGCAGACCAGATGCAGCTGAAAAGGCAGAGTAGGCTCTCAACAGAACCATATTGATGGATTGTGGATCCCCTTTGCAGAATAACAAAAGATCATCAGCGAACATGAGATGAGTTAACTTCATTTGCTTGCGAAGTGGGTGGAAATGGAAAAACAATTTATCATTAGCACAAGCAAGAATCCTAGTCAAGTACTCCATACACAAGGTAAAAACCAGAGGAGAGACAGGATCCCCTTGTCTTAATCCCCTTTTACCAGGTAAAAAGCCAAATGTCTTACCATTAAGAGAAATGGAAAATGAAGCACTTGTGATGCATTCCATTAGAAGCTTGCTAAACGTTGGAGGAAAATTATAAGCATCTAGTAGCTCTTTAATAAAACTCCAACTTACAGAATCATACGCTTTCATGAGGTCCATCTTGAACATACACCTTGGAGAGCAAGACTGCCTATTATACAGTCTTACTAAGTCTTGACACACTATAATATTTTCAATAATACTTCTTCCTTTGATGAACCCTCCCTGATTTAAACTAATTAGATCTGGAAAAATCCTAGCCAATCTATTGCACATCAGTTTGGACACACATTTGTTTATCACATTGCAGAATGCAATTAGCCTGAATTGTGTAACATGGGTTGGCATCTTACATTTGGGGATTAATGTAAGAGTCGTTGCATTAATTTGCTTCAGAATTTTACTAGTTCTAAACACATCCATCACAACTGCACTTACTTCTTCTCCTATAATACTCCAAGAGTCCTTGTAAAATACACTCGAATACCCATCAGGACCAGGGCCTTTGTGCTCATGAATTGAAAAGATTGCTTCCTTAATTTCATCATGGGTCACTGGCTTGAGCAACATCTCCCAATTCCCTGAATCACATATAGTACCCTTCCTGACAATAAGAGCATACACAGGAGTTGTACTCTTGTGTGTACCAAGAAGATTCTTGTAATAATTTAAGAAAGCTTCTTAAATGCCATGTGGATCATCAAACTCTACTCCATTGACATCTTTAATCACCAGCACCTGATTCCTTATGAAATTTCTCTTTATCACTCCATGAA
Source organism: Silene latifolia (assembly GCF_048544455.1). Lineage (NCBI taxonomy): Eukaryota > Viridiplantae > Streptophyta > Magnoliopsida > Caryophyllales > Caryophyllaceae > Silene > Silene latifolia. The sequence goes on along the minus strand of NC_133532.1, from coordinate 89,841,693 downwards.
AATATTTTGTATTACAGTCACCATCTTTAATCCAAGCTGCCTTAGCCTTCTGCCTTAAAAATTGATTACAGGCAGTTTGTAACTCTTTGTACTCCTGCTGAGCTGATATCTCTTTAGTAATCCAAGCTACATCCCCAGGATTCTTAACAATTTGAGATTGAATGTATTCCAGATTTTTCAAGGCCATAGCTGAAGTGTTCTATATGTCACAGAAAAACTCTTTTTTGAAATTCCTGAGATGCATTTTAAAGAGTCTTAAGCTTCTTCACAAGAGAAAACATCTTAGTACCTTGGTGTTGCACATTCCACCATATATTCAAAGCATGGATATATTTAGAAGATTTCTCCCACATATTATATTACGTGAAAGGTTTATTATGAGAAGTCAGTTGACCCCTATATTTCAGAACACAAGGGGTGTGTTCAAAAGCTCCTTCTGGTAGGAAATGGGCATACATATCTGCCATTAGAGTACTCCACTCACCATTTATCAATACTCTATCTAATCTGCTGCATACTCTAGTAGCTGGTTCTTGCTTGTTGTTCCAGGTAAATAAAGATCCCATTGCTGGACTATCCACTAAACCACACCTAGTCAAGCATTATTGAAACTCATCAATTTCGGCATCACTACTACTTCCACCAAGTCTTTCAGTATGAGACAAAACACAATTAAAATCCCCACATACTATCCAGGGATCAGAACCAGTAGCCGTAAACTTTTCCAATTGCTCCCACAAGGCCTGTCTACCATTGATATCATTATAGGCATATACCATTGACAGTATGAAGGAATTACCTGTAGCTAATTCAGTAACTCTCATATTAATGCATTCTGCTGAGTAATCACAAAAGTCAACCTGAAAAATTGTAGGATCCCATAACACCCAAATCCTACCTCCTTTGTGTCATCTGTTGTTAGTTGACAAACTCCATCCATCCATGAGAATTCCTTTTATACTATTTAGAGACAAGACCTTAACCTTTGTCTCTAGGAGGCCAAATAATCCTACTTTGTTCATATACATAAACCATTTAACATGCCTTTTTTTTGCAGGATTATTAAGCCCCCTGACATTCCAGAACCCAAGGCTATACATCCCCCACCCCAGGGTGAGGAACACTACCACTTATCCCAATGCCTTCCTTGGGTGTAGCTGATGTATTCAGAGCTTCCAAAAAGGTGTGTTGGCCAAAGGTATGCATATTGTAATCCCCCTCTGTGGTTTCCTGCCTGCTCATCCTCATGATAGGTCTCATGGGAGTAGGACCCATGGTGTATTTCTTAGAGTTGAGCCACACCACAGGAGTTTTAAGTTGTATTTCAACTTGGTGCCCAGGCTGAGTAACCACAATAGGGGTCTGAATAGCCTTCTTACCCTTCTGTTGGATCACCCTACCTTGTGTCTGTGGTGGGTAAGCTTGCTTTACTTTAGGCCTCAAAACTTTAGTTTGAGTTTTCTTAGGTGCTACTGTGGTGACTGGTTTCTTTTTTGTCCTCCTGTAATCTGCTAAGTTATGACCAACCCCTTTACACACAGTGCACACTACTGGCTTCCACTCAAATTCAATTTCAATTTCAACTATTTCTCCATGTTCATCCAAAAATTTTACTTTTTCAGGAAATTCTTTCCCAAATACTACTTCAATCATGGCACGAGCATACCCAATTGTGGTTTTCTCCTCAGTAGCAGGGTCACCTTTAATAAATTCACCAAGAAGTGTAGATATGCGTGCTATCCCCTTCCCCCAAAATTTCAGTGGTAACCTATTAAATTTAACCCAAATGGGGACTGATTTTGCCTCATGTTTAACCAGTTCAATTTCAGAGCTCCAAGGTTTAACAATTAGGGGTTTGTTATCAAATAGAAATGACCCTGTTTTAGCACAACCTCATATGCTAACCTTGTCTTAAAACGAACTAGGAAAACACCATTAGGAAGGAAGAAGATTCTGTCTACCTGATAATTTTGCCATAAACGTCTGATCAATCCATCCATAATTTCCCAAGGAGGGTTAGCCCCTAAGATGAAACAATACACAGAGTTTCTCCAGTATTCGAGTTCTTTCTTAACCTCCTCCTCTGTGAACTGCAACATCCCAGCCGGATCCTCCTCAATAACCTCTAGAACAGAAGGAGTTGGTACACTAGTTACCTCCTCCTCCTCGTCCTCTTCGTCCTCCTCCTCCTCCCCCTCCTCCTCTGGAACATCTTCAACCAAAGGCTCCAGATCTAATGGTGGTATAGCAATTATCTCCCCCATACTCTTGTCTTTCTGAACATCCGTACTTGAAGGATCAACCATTCTTGACAAAACAGGGAACTCTTCTGCACTCGTAAATGATAAGATGTCAAATTTATTATTATTTTTAGTAGCTTTATTTGTTTGAGTTGGTGAAAACGATGAAGATCTGGCTTTAATGGCCGTCATTTTTGTCAGAAATAAGAATCCTAAATTTTTGTGATTTTTTCGCTCTTTTTTCTCTTTTATTTTATTTTATTTTATTTTTATTTTTCTCTCTCTATCTCTACATTTCACTTTTTCTGTTTCCACGCCGTGCCCTTGGTAGGGCAAGAGTGCTAGCGTATTTTGCATATTCTATGTCGTTTCTTATCTTTAGCTTCCTATTTTGCATATTCTATGAGGTTTTATGCCCTTGGTAGGGGAGGAGTGCTAGCCTTGATTAAATGGAGCAAAATGGAGCTAAATTGATCGCATCTAACGACCAAGCAGCAAAGAGGAGACCAATACTAAAGGCCTAAGTCAATAAAACAAGTAAATGGGCTATGATGAAGGACCCCCATGACCCCTTAAAGATCCCCACGAGTTAAGGGGCAGCGAAATGAAGAAGAAACAAAAACTGCCCTTCAGGACGGGCGTCCCAATGAGGAGGACGGTCGTCCCAATGCTCAGCACGAGCGTCCTCAAAGCAGGATGAGCGTCCATCAGTATAGGACGAGCGTCCATCAGAGGAAGGTCGTGCGTCCCATGCAAGGACTTCCAAGGCGTTGGACTTCATTTAAGGGGCTTAATCGTCGTTTAAGCCCTTATTTAACCTAATACTTGTACTTAGTATTAATACTCCCTTGTAATAGGAGATTAAAAAAAAGGTTAAATTAGAGTAGATTAGACATCAATTAGCTTAATTATACTTTAATCCTTTCTTAATTATTGTTCAAGAATCTTAGATCTAGTTGGGTAATTGAAGATTATTTTGGTTTATTGGAGAATTGACAACTCTTCATCATCAATTAAGTTTTCTTCTGTTATTCATTCCTTTTCATTTTGTTCATCATAAGTTCGGTACAATTTCTTTACTCCCTACTTAATTATTTTTTATTGTTTTACTCTTCAATCATATTTATGCTTGTTAAGATGATTGACACCATTGTTAACATGACTCCCATGATAATGAATGAGTAGTTCCCTAACAAAGGTTAATGGGGGATTAGGGGAGTTAATCATGAGGTGGATCTATACTTAATAAGTTCATATGAATGCTTGCTTGTTTTAATTTCAAGTTATGCACATGTTATGCTGATGAAATGCATGATTGACAACCTAGCATGATTCTCTTATCCATTCAACAAGACTTGTAAGACATAAACTAACGCAAGGCTTGTTAGACCCTGCATATAGTTGAATAGGGAGAATTAAGTCGTTGTAGGTGTTGTAAAGTTATGACCGACTCGGCTCTCAGACCTAAAACTCCCTATGAATTGTAAGATATAAACTAACTCGATTCCATTACAACAATAAATTGCTTGCATCTATGTAACTTATTTATGTGATCTCATCATGATTCCTCTATGAACCCATGACACCCTAGTGCCTTTAATCAATTATTTACATCCCCATTTACTTACCTTGATTTTCTTTCCATTTGTTTACACTTTGTTAAGTAGTTTAGATTGCAAATCTTAACCTCAACCCAAATTGTGAAACTAAGGCATAATTACTTGCATTTGATAGCTTAATTCAATACCAGTCGCCTGAGATCCGACCTTTACTTACCGCTCTACTAAGAGTAGTTTGTTGAGATTATAAATATTATTTGAGGGCATAGACGACAAGTCCCATCAAAATGGCGCCGTTGTCGGGGACGGTGTTCAATTGAATTGTCATCGATCATTGTTTTTAGTTGTGTCTTTCTTTGCCTTAGGAAAAAGGATTTCCTCAAGGTACTTCTCACCTTTTTCTCTTAGTTTACATTGGAAGATGGACCTTATAGATTATTGTGTAGAGGAGCATGTGGGTTCTGTTGGAGTGTGTGTCCTCAACAATAGTGAGATCACATTATTGAAACTCATGATAAGAATACGTAAAGGGATGATTCATTTATATACGTCAACTGATCAACATTAATCGATAATGATTGGCTGACTAGAGTTTGACATTACTGTCGTTTGTCAGTGGTGATCAGTTGATCCCTTAAGGTCACACCTAAAGGACGATTCCCTTAATAGATAAATTAATTAATCATATATTGATACAGATTAATTAATTCCTTAAAAATGAACAATTTATATATGTGAGTAAAAATATAAATCTTATTGTAATTCGATTAAATATGATTCATTTTAGTAATTAAAATGTTATATTACTAAAACTTTGTCTATGAAACAATTATATTAAGAATGATTAGTTAATTATAATTACAATATGTTGTAAATTATACTAACATGACCCATTTTATATACTTGTGATTATGAATTACTAGTCAATTGTTATATATAATTAAATTTATATATGTAATGATATTTAATGGTTAAATATGCATTAATATATTAATAACATGTTACATGTTACATGTTACACATTATATGACCAAATGACAATTGACAAAAATAAAATGGATTCCATTTTACAAAGGGGGCACCGGTTTTTAGAGGTAATTAGGGTGAAATGGTTATTTGTTTTTCAATTGTTGAAAACACAATGATTACCATTATAGACTAGACTACACCCTAGTTTTGTTTTGACAAGAACAATTACAAAAGTGAAAGGCATGTATTGGCTTCATGACCTAACCCCTCCCACCGGTTTTTACACCCCCATTATAAGAATAAAATTGTTCTTATTCTTATATTAATTCATTCTTACATTTTTTAATATTCACTTCTCTCACTTTCTCTCTAAAATTAGTTTTAGAATATACATTTGTTCAAAATAAAATATTCATTTAAGATTACTAAAGTAGTAATAAGAAATAATATTACATTAATTTTTAAGGTTTCTAATAAATATATCTAGTTAATATATTATTAGATTTAAGGGGTAGTCTTGGTGCAATCAAGAGGATAATCTCTACTTTGAGATTTTGAAAGATCATCCATAAACTAGTAGCTTAAGAACAAGTGTAGGAAGGAGTCCTCACTTGTGCCCTAAATCCGTTTTCTACAATATAAGGAACATTGTTCTTAATTTTCTCTTTATATTATGTTATGCATGCACTAGATCATTATCTAAATCATGAGTTATTTAGATCTATAATTATAATGAGTTTAATTAGAGGGCTAAGAATCCTTTCAAGTGGTATCATGAGCTTAGATTGTTGCATGCATAATCGGTTTATAGTTTTTCCGAGTTAAATGTAAAACATATAAAACTAGAGTGTCATGGAAATATTTCCCACATATCAGATCTAAAGTTGAAACATTGATTAGATTCATCTTCATATGCTTTAGATGTTTTATTTTATAAAACCGATAAATCGCAACTATATTTTTTTCGAAATAAGTTCGAAAATTTTAACCTTGATTTTTGACATTATGAGTGTCATGGAAATATTTCAGAATGTTCAAAAATTTAAAATTCAAATTTTGAAATTATTGTAATTTAATTTGGATTTATTTCTAAAAGTTATGATTTTAAGGTTAATTATGAGCATAAATGTTAAATCAAGTTGAATTAGTGTCAAAAATTGAGTGATAACTAATTTTTGAGTCCTAAAAGGTTAGGATAATTAACTTGGACTAATATTAGATTTTAGTATTATTTTGCGATTTTAATAAGTTAAAGATCACGAATATCTATAAAACCGGATTATATTTACGATATAAGTTTAAATAGGGCAATTTGGCACATAACTTAGCATGTTAGATATATATTATAATGCTGCATATTTCATTAATGAATGTCTTATTTTATTTATATAATTTTGAATTATGTAATTTTATCTTAGTATGACCTTAGTTTTAATCGATATTACCCGTAATGTAAGAGAATATCGGTTTGGTTGTAATTAATTGTGATCTCGCATCACCGTTTTGTAATTTAATCGATTTATTTATTTATTAAATATGTATAATAGGATTTGCTATGTATTTTATTATTTAAATATTTGTAATTCCGGCGGTTTCTAAAAGACGGTGTCATTCGGAAAGGAGTTCCGATCAAGACGGTGTTTATCCTTAGGAGACGTGTCACATGAAGATTCAAGGGACCAAAGGAGTTGGTTTCCGAATTTGTAATAGAATATAAGATTTTCTATTTTAGGAAAGGCCATACTAGGAAATTTACTCTTCTTTATTAGCTTGCTTTATATGTTAGCATGCATTGCCAAATCGCCATAACTTCACATGCATATTTTATCGTCTTATCGACTATTGTAAATTATAATTTTCAAGAATTCATCGACTTAGTTCACTTAAAGATGATAGATAATAAATCGACAAGACCTCTCACATATTTAAAATTGAGATTAGCCTTACCAAATAGTAGGACTCACGAATCCCTTTGACATTTGGGGTAGATTCGGTTTCCTGGGGTACATTCATTTTTTGTTGGGTAAGTGGGTTAATAAAACGTTATTACACGCGAAATTTGGTTGGACTCAATGGGATATAGAGACTAGTCTTATGTTCCGGGGCTAGAGATGAAATTTATGAAATTCATCGACCGAGAGTTCTATAGTAGAATCAATTAAAGAGTTAATTCACCAAATTTGCATAAGTATGGGATGTATCGGTTTCCCCAAGCCTATATTTGTGTAAAGATAGATCTAGAAATCATTTATATAATTTAGGTGTAAGGTCATTATATAAATGCATAATTTTTTAAACCTTGTTAAAAATGTTTACAAGTAAAATGATAAATGTTAATTATTTCTTTCATTTCCTTTTTGTAGTCAATTTGATTAATTAGCAATGACAACTACGATATAATCCGCTTCAACTAGTGCAACCGCTCCACCACTCACCAATGCTTCTTGGCTCCGATCCTTTATGGATCGATGTAAACTTGAAAAGAATGGGACTAACTTTGCCAATTGGGACGTGCAACTCCGCTTGGCCGCGGAATGTGACGACAAGCTTCGTTACCTTACGGAAGCCGCTCCCGCTACACCTACTACTAGGTCATCCGCCATGGTTAGGGAGGCCTATGAGGCTTACCTAAAAGAATCGGCCGCAATCAAGAACGTCTTGATTTTCTCAATGGAAGCCGATCTCCAAAGGGCAAAGGGAAAGCTATTGGGAATAGCTTATCCAAGCCCAAAAAGGGTGCTTCTTCCTAGGATAAGTGCCACTATTGTTGTGGTAAGGGTCATTGGAAGTGTAGTTGCCCGAAGTATCTAGGAGATGTCAAAGCTGGACATGTGACTCCAGTAGGTAATAAATTCTCAAATCTATTGTGTTATTGATATAAATCTCAGCTTTGGTATTTAGATACAAGTTGTGATTCTCGCCCCTTTTAATGTAATTTAGGGCATGTGAGCAAAGACAAAGGCAAGGACAAGCAAGCTTGAGGAAGATCTTCAACAAGGGATGCTAGAGTAGCCAACCATAGTAGAAGACCTATGGAAGCTTGGATTTTATTTTGTATTGTCTTCATAATATTATTGTATTTTGACTTGTTTTAGATTTCCTTTTGATTTCCGTGTTGGACATGGAAATTTGTTTTATTTCCATTTTGCAAACAATGGTTATATGGATTTTAATGACTTGGCTTTCAACCCAAGTCATTCGGTTTATGGAATTTATGTTTCTAAAACTTATCATTATACATTACTTTGTCAATAACGTAAAATAGATAGACTCTAATTGATCCTATAATGATATAATGACTGTATCATTATAAAGAATACATGGGTAATGAATTGATTCTCCCAAATGGTATTATGACTAAGGCCTCGTTTGGTTACACTCTCAATTCATGGGAATTCTAAACTCCCAGGAATTGAGTTTTTGATAACATGTTTGGTTACCCCCCATATTACAAAATGGGGGAGTTTATAATTCCAAGGGAGTTTTCAACTCCTACATGATGTAGGAGTTTGATTACCAACCCCTACCTAGGTAATTGGAAACTCCCCCATCCTATTTCCTTAAAATTACCCATTTGCCCATTTGTATAAATTAGTTGTCAGTGATATTATAAAGGGTGTTAGGCCCAATTTAGCCTGGTCTGACTCTAACCTGGCCCGACCTTACTGGGCTGATTAAGGCAACCAGGGACCGGACAAATCTAACTACTATTTGGGAGATGAAGAGTATTACAGGATAAGCAGGTTACTAAATCTTGGAAGAAGAGCCTGATAGTAAGTGCAGAATAGCCTGGCAGGGCATTCAAACAAACTGGATTAAGAAGATAAACAAGAAATGCAGTTGTATGGACTAATAATCACGTCCTATTCTCAAGGAAGACCAAGTCTAACTATAAGACTATATCATCCATGAATGTAGACGAGTAAAAGAAGAAAAGCTGAAGATTGGTTAAGAGTAGAATAAGTCAACCGGATTAATAGGGAGTGTGCCCTATTAATCTGGTAACAGCTCCGACAATGGGGAGGGACGTTGAGATCAATGCAACGTTAATATTTGTAGAACTATAAATAGCGTAATCTAGCATTTGTAAAGGGATTCATTATTCATTGATTATTATTTAGCTATTTCACAATTTACCTTTCATTATTTCCCGAATATTCAATTATATACACAAATTTGTATTCAGCTTATCCAAATAATACAAGTGATATTCTTTGTACTTAGTCTTTCCTTATTATTTACTCACAATCACTACTACAAATACAGGCAACCACAACGGCCCTTTAACAACGCTTATTCACGAAAATCATCAAAACACGTTGTAGAATTTATTCCGCGAATTTTACCAAACTTAATTACAACGGTTATGTGTTGTTAGCCGTTGTTATTTGTTTTAAAAACGGGTCATACTTAAACAACCGTTGTTAATGAAAAAACTAATAACAACGGTTAAATTTTAACCGTTGTTAATGGTTTGGCGCCAAATTAGTGAAAAGTAATCACAACGGTTATATTAGAACCCGTTTTTAATACTTTTTAACAACGGTTGTAGACTCAATAACCGTTGTTATTAATATTATGAAAATCTTAAGAACAACATATTGCTTTATTCTGCTATACGCTACAAACACAAACACAAGCTAATACTGCTACTATATCATCCTCCATTCCTCCCTGATCGTCTCTCTGTCTTCATCTCCGTCACTGTTGTCACGTCTTCTCTCCCTCATCGCGCGTGTTTTTCAATCAGGTATATATATGTTTCTTAGCAACGCTTATAACTAGATATAGGATTTTTGGGGTTATTTTCTAATTTGTTGATAATTTAGCTTAATTGCTTTCCTGAATTTCGTTTATTTGTTTGCCTATTATTGTATTTTATGAATTAGTTGCCTATTATTACGAATGTAGAATAATGACTCGAACTTGGATGATTGATGCAAATATGAGTGACCGCACCTACAAGGATGGTTTAGCTGAATTTTATGAATTCGTTTCGAACAATTTGAAAGGTTCTTCTAGTATTGCATGTCCTTGTGAAAGATGTGGTAATATTAGCTATATGGCTTTTCCGGACGTTAAAATACACCTAGAAAAGTGGAGATTTAGTCGATCCTATACACTTTGGATTTTTCATGGGGAATCATTAGAGGAAGAGAATAACTCTGAAGAAGATGATGTTGAGGTACACGAAAGGCTAAGCGATGATCCCGAGTTTGCCGAGTTTTTGAGTTGGAAGAGTTGGAAGTAGAGAAGTTGAATGTTGGGTCTATAGATAATGAAGAGAATGATGATGAGTCCATTGCTTTTGAAGATGTAGGTGATGACACTAGTAATTGGGATGACCTTAACAACATGTATGAGAAGTTGTGTGAGTCGAAGCACCTCGTATCCTGGTTGTAAGTTCACAAAAATGTAAATTACTGTGGTGAAGTTGTATAATATCAAGGGGGCAAATGGGGTGAGTGACACGTGTTTCACTAGTTTTTTAGCCTTGATAAAGGAGTTGCTTCCTGATGGTAATGTTCTACCTGTTAAGACATATGAGGCGAAAAAACTAATAAGAGGAGTGGGTATGAAATATGAGAAAATACATGCATGTCCAAATGATTGCATATTGTATCGGAAATTATATCAAAACTTAACCAATTGCCCTAAATGTTTGGAGTGGCGTTATAAGGATAAGGAAGGGATCCCGGCTAAGGTGTTGTGGTATTTTCCATTGATACCAAGAGTCATAAGGATTTATGCGAATCCCGATGATGCAAAAATGTTAACTTGGCATGAAACAGGAAGAATAAATGATGGAAAGCTAAGACACCCAGCAGATGGTATGCAATGGAAATCGTTCGACGCTAAGTATCCCGAGTTCGGCAATGAACCTAGAAACTTACGTCTAGCGCCGTCCACTGATGGAATGAACCCACACGGAAACATGAGTAGCCAACATAGTACTTGGCCAGTAGTGTTGGCTATTTATAACTTACCTCCATATGTGTGCATGAAAAGAAAGTATTTGATGTTGTCGTTGTTAATTTCCGGCCCTAAACAACCTGGAAATGATATAGATGTATATTTGGAACCTCTTCTAGATGATTTGCGATTGTTGTGGGATAGTGGGATAGAAGTATTTGATGCATATAAGAACGAAACTTTCAATTTGAGAGCGATGTTATTGTGTACAATAACCGACTATCCGGCTTATGGCGACCTTTCGGGCACACAGTTCATGGGAAAGAGGCTTGTCCATTGTGTGGGGAGGATATCGAGTCTGAATACTTGAAGTCTTCTCGTAAGTATGTGTATATGGGAAATAGGAGGTTCTTGTCTCATGACCATTGTTATCGCAAGATGCAGAAAGCATTCAATGGAAGACAAGAACTTCGTCAACCTCCTAGAATTTTGAGTGGGCATGAAGTTTATCAGAAAGTAAAGCATATTGAGATAGATTATGGGAAGAAGAGCGGCTCTAAATTGTCTACTCGTGGGTATAAGAAAAGATCCATATTTTTTGATAAACTTCCATATTGGCACGACTGGAGGTCGGCATTGCCTCGATTTCATGCACATTGAGAAAAATGTCTGTGATAATATTATGAATACCCTTCTGAATGTTCCTGGTAAAACAAAGGATAACGCCGCAGCTAGGGAAGATATGAAAATGATGGGTATTAGGCTAGAGTTGGCACCACAGAAGAGAGGTAATCGTACATTTTTACCGCTGCACTTTTACCCTTTCACGGAATGAGAGAAAAGAGTTATGTGCATGCTTGAATGGAATTAAAGTGCCACATGGTTATTCGTCGAACATCAAAAGCCTAGTGTCGATGCAAGACCTAAAACTCAGCGGGTTAAAGTCACATGATTGTCACACTTTGATGCAACAATTACTACACGTGGCTATTCGTTCCATTTTACCCGAAAAGGTAAGATATGCTATAACTAGATTCTGTCTCTTCTTCCAGTCCATATGCGAGAAAGTCATCGATCCCGATGACGCGGATTCATTGCAGGACCTCGTTGTAACCTCTCTTTGTCAGTTGGAAATGTATTTTCCACCCTCTTTCTTCACTATCATGATTCATCTGACCATTCACTTGGTTAGGGAGATTTTGTACCTTGGGCCCGTGTACTTGAGATACCAGTATCCTTTCGAAAGATTGATGAAAGTCTACAAGGACTATACATCTAATCGGTATCGTCAGGAAGGTTGTATTCTTTGAACGCGCTATTTTAGACGAAGCTCTTTCATATTGTTACACTCATCTCTCCCCTGAGGAGTTGATTGGCGTTCCTAAGAATCGTCATAGTGACTGGATGACCGGAAAAGGTATTAGGGGCCGGGTTGAAAAAATTGTGACACGTGAAATGTTGCATTTAGCACACATGTATGTGCTAAACAACGAAGATGAGGTGCAACCTTATATTCAACAACACAAAGATGAGCTCAAATACGATCACCAAAACAAGACCGAGAAGTGGATTGCGAACGAGCATACGAAGACGTTTCCAGTTTTACCATTAATGGATATACTTTTTACACCCGCGGGCAAGATGAGGTGAGCACAATGCAAAATAGTGGTGTGAGTTCTGAATTTGAGGCAATGCACTTTGCTACTTCAAAAGATAAAAAGCCTATTTGGGGAAAATGCCTTTATTATGGTGTTATTCAAGAAATATTGGTACTAGATTACATTGATTTCACAATGCCTTTGTTTCGATGTAACTGGGTTGATAACAACATCCATTGTGTCCGAAAGGATAAGATGGGATTTACGTTGGTCAATCTGGGTAAGGTTGGCAATAATAAGGATGATCCTTTCATAATGGCATCCCAAGCTAAACAAGTGTTCTATGTCACCGATCCTATGGATAAGAAGTGGTCTGTTGTACTGTCTATAAGGAAAAGAAGGAGTAGTCCATCCGATAATGGTGATGATGATCAGGATGTCGTTTTTGAGGGAATGGATCAGTCTACCACTGTATCTTATTTCGACGATGTTGACACTGATCATGAGGACACTGAAAGCATCTATATGCGTGATGACCATGGTGAAGGTATTTGGGTTAACGAAGAAACTATGACATCCAAGAAACGTCCCCGATCCTGAGAATAGTTCATCAGGACACAGTATGCATGCATGCTGGTGTTGTCTTATTTTCTTGATCTTATTATTAGATGTGGATGCTGGTGTTGAAATTGCTGAATAATGTTGCAGTATGTATTGTTACAGTTTGACCGTAATGGAATTACTGATAATTTTAAAAAAAAAAAGAGGTTCAACAATAACAACGGTTATATTGAAATTACCCGTTGTTAATACTTTCAACAACGGGTGTAGTACCTCTACCCGTTGTCAATTAGTTTTTTGACATATTTCATTTTGGCGCAAATTTGGTGAAAATATATTACAACGGGTATATTTTAACCGTTGTAATAAAGTTTTGACAACGGTTGACTTTTATTGACCCGTTTTTATTAACATATAACAACGGTTCTTCTTTGAGCACCCGTTGTCAATAGTTTGTCTTAATAAAAAACTAATATAGAAACCCATACAGCATGCCATACACAAACACACACAACATTATTATTAGTTCAACCGTTGGTATCCTGAGTTAATTCTTCTCTCTTCCTCGCTTTTTACATTCTCGTCGCCGGTCGTCGCCCAGTTTCCGAAGCCCAGATTCCGTTGCCTTCCCTTATCATCCTGCTCGTTCTCTTTGTCATCATCATCAACAGGTATGTTCACTTTAATTTTGTGTTTCGTCATTAGGGTTTTAGGACGATCATCTTGTTTCTTTTTCATGCATCTGTTTGTTTTTCGTCTTCTTTGTTATCTTTATCATCCCGCATCATCTACTTTACTCCTCTTATCAGGGTTTAGGAATTTAGAAGCTCAATCTGTTGTTTTAAATTTTCATTCCTATTAGGGTTTAGGGTTTTAGATAATACTCTGCATGTACGTTGTTAAGTTGTTCATTTCCAGCTATATCATTCATATTTGGGTTTTAGGATTATCATGGGTGAAAAACGTAAAAGAAGTCAAAAGAATAATGAGCCTGGTGATAATAAGCCTGGTGAGAGGGGTGCTACGAAGTGCAAGAAAGTCCTTGCGGACTATAGCCGCTAAACAGTACCGTTCGAAATAACATGGAGTGAGAAGGGTTTCCCTCTTTGGTCCAAATGCGGGTCTTTTTCCCGGTTGGATTGGTGCTTGCACAAGACAGTTTGTGCCTATCCATTTAGATGATGTTAGAACTTTGAATCCAAAATTGGCGGAGTTATACTTGGCTCGTATAAAGGAAGGCTTTATTATACCCGATATAAGCCATGATGAGTATTTAATGCATAAGGCAGCGGATGTCCACAGGCAGTGGAAGTGTGGCGTTGCTAGGGATTGGTTGTATGTGGACAAGGCAACGGGGGAGATGCGTAAGAGCCCACCGGAAAACAAGTGTCCCACCATCAAGCAGGAAGAATGGGATCTTTTCAAAAAGATGAGAACTACTGAGAAGTTTCAGGTTAAATATCCTCGCCTTTTAACGATTTACCTATCAAATTTTTAATTAATGAGTCCTTTATATAATCTTTTTATTATCTCATCTACTTGCGCTTTTATATAATTATTTGAAGGCCGTTAGCAAAAGAAATCGTGCTAACATTTCATGCAAGAAGGGGAAATTCTATGGTTCTCGAGGCGGTTACAGAAAGATAGAAGAGGACCTCGTAAGTAGCATGCATTATTGCCCTGTTAGACTTTATTTTTTTAATCACACTTGGACTTGCATTGATACACATTTACGTGTATAAATGTTACCATGTTAATGTGTAGGTGGCAAAGGGAGTGAAAGAGGTGGATCGGCATGTAACTTATAAACATGGGCACACGCCTAAAGGATCCCGGTCGTCGCATGACAAATATGATGAGGAAGTTTTGGCCAACATAGTAAGCATTATTTTATTAAGACGAGTTCATTACTAACTTTATTATTTTAGTCACAAATATAATTTGAAGTTTATTTAATATATTATAGGATAACGTATTGAAAGAGGTATTGAAAGAGGTAAATTTAAACATGTGTTTATTACTTTTTTTTAAATTAGAGCTAATGTTGTCTTGCTTGCTGCTATATATATATACCATGCAATGATGTCGCTAATGTTGTCTTGCTTGCTGCTATATATACCATAATGTCTTCTCTTTGTTTTTTCCGCAGTATGCAATCAACCCGTCACAACAGATTGAGCAGTACTCAAGTGTAGATATAGACGAGGTAAGAGACATGTGGGGCAACTACGTCTTAGAATATATTTAGAAATGCATGATACTCAGAGTTTAGATCAACTTATTAGTAAATTTTTTGTTGAAGTTAGGGAATGATTAGTTCATGTAAATTCAACTCCTTGTAAGTATATATATATGATGCAGCTGCTGTTGTGGTTGAATTGAATCTATTGAGTTCGATGAACCCATTTGTGATTTATCTTTGTCTTTGGTATATCTTTCTTGCTCTTTGACATATGCAGGTTTTTGAATGGCATGAAACAAATTTATTTTTTCAAAACATTAGGAGTATGTAATAATGACGGTTACTAAAAAAAAACCGTTGTGAATACCTTTCACAACGGTTAATAAAAATAACACCGTTGTGAATGACATTCACAAATACCCGCGCATAATATTCAACAACGGGTATTAAACATAAAACCGTTGTTAAAAGTCTTCACAATTTTGGAGGTAAAATTACAACAACGGGTATTAAACATAAAACCGTTGTTACTAAAAATTTCAGCAACGGGTATGTATCATAAACCCGTTGTCAAAAGACTTCACAATTTTGGAGGGAAAGTTACAACAACGGTTATACATACGACAACCGTTGTTATATTATTCCCTCCAAAATTTTGAAATACTTTCCACAACGGAGAACACCCAACAACAACGGCTTTTAACCGTGGTGAATACTTTAGACAACGGTTTCCATAAATAAGCAAACCGTTGTAAATACCTTCTACAACGGCCGCTTTAACAACGTCCGCTTTTTTATTTTACAACGGTTTTTACTCGTTGTTATAGGCTGTATCTGTAGTAGTGAATATTTTTCCAAACTTATAGAACTAGATACCCAAATTACTCTTTAATCAAGCCGGATCCATTCAGGGAAAATCCTGCTAAAACAATTGGCGCCCACCGTGGGGCATCTAGTTCTTTAATCAAAAAATTCCTTTTACCATTTTCCATTTAATATTCACATACAAAAATGGTGGAACTCACCTCAGAACAACAATTAGCGGCTGCCCTGGCCAAGATCAAAGAATTGGAGACAATTCAAGAGAAAGCGACCAGGAAGAAAGTTTGAAATAAGTAGGCTTAAGGAATCGAGTCTAACTGAAAAAGAAATTGGAAAATCGGGCTTCAGGCTCCAAGACCGATTCGAGCCAGAACCCCATTCTCATCCATTATCAAAAACATTGACTTTTCCAATTTTGGAACTCCGGAGAAGGATACATTATCCGGTACCCAAATCATTTCCAATGATGAAACAAACAAAAGCTCAAGCAAGAAATAATGATGGCTATGCTTCAGAAATCCAAAAACTCCACAACAAAATAAAAAATATACCGGAGTGCCGGACCCGTGGTGAAGTAGAAATTGATGACTTTTGCGATTCACCCTTTGCGAGATGAAATTGCAAAGATTGATCTCCCCAAGAAATTCACCGTTCCATCCATGAGAACTTATGATGGGACCTCTGATTCACAAAATCACGTTGCCATATTCAAACAAAAGATGTTAGCCGCCTCAATACCCAGTTAACTCAGGCAGGTCTGCATGTGTAAAGGCTTTGGTACAACCCCGACGGAGCAAACATTACGGTGGTTCATCAATCTCCCAAATCGAGGTATCAAGAATTTTGCAGAACCGATCAATGCCTTCAATCAACAATTCGCAAGCAGCAGAGACATGGCCAAGAGACCCAAAGAACTGTTCAGGGTAAAGCAACTCCTCGAAGAATCTCTCAAAGAATTCTGGCAAGATTTGTCAAAGAGAAGGTGGCCATTCCGTGTGTGACGAAGAAACAAAGAAGAGAAGCCTTCACGCAAGGAGTCCTGCTTGACAGTGACATCTATGCAGACTTAACCAAAAAAGCCTGCCCAACTTTTGCCACTATTCAATCCATCGCCTTAGAACATGTCAGATTGGAGGAAGATCTCAACTTCAGAACAAACTCGTCCGGAGGAAAGCAAGGCTATGGACACACTAACAGGAAAAGCTCCTACTAGAAAGGAAGCAACCCCAGATCAGCACCCTATTCCAGCCCGAACGATCCAAGTCAACATGGCACAAGAACACAAAGGTAACCTTTCTAGCCTACCAACTATTCCTGAATATAACTTCTATATAAATACTGCAGGATTAATTAAACGCCTGGAAAGCTTGGGAGATACGGTCAGATGGCCCAAAAATTCCGACAACCCAAGGAAAGATCCAACGAGATGGTGTGACTTTCATCAGGACATCGGGCACACCACAGAAGAATGCATCCAACTCAGGAAACAAGTGGCATACCTCCTAAAGAAAGGCTATCTGAAGGACTTAATCCAGCAGCCAAAGAACAAAGATGAGGGACAAAACAAGAGAGATTCAGGGAACGGCAGAGATCCTCCACCTCCTCCCCCCATCTATGAAGTCAAGTTCATAAATGGAGGATTAGAAATCTGTGGTCTGACCAGCTCGGCTGCCAAAAGAATATCCAGGGAGTCTAGACTTCAGCCCCCTCTTAGACCTAAGTCATTGCCTGCTATTACTTTTGATGACTCAGACTTGCAGGGAATATCAGATCTACACCATGACAGCATGGTAATTACCATGCAAATTGGCACAGCTAAGGTATCAAGAATCCTGATAGACGGAGGCAAGTTCAATCAATTTGGTGATGCTTGACGTCCTCAAAGCTATGAAGATAGATGAAGGAAAGATCATCAAGAAATCCAGCGTCCTGGTTGGGTTCAGCGGAGAAACAAAGAACACCCTGGGAGAAATTAGCCTGCCAACCTATGTGGAAGGCGTGGCTTCATATGAAAGATTCGGGGTAATGGATTGCCTATCCTCATATAATGTAATCCTGGGCAGACCATGGATCCACAACGTCAAAGCAATCCCATCAACATACCATCAATGTGTGAAAATACCAACCGAATGGGGGATAACCACCATCAGGGGAGAACAAAGGACGGCTCAGGAATGCTACACCCAGGCTTTGAAACCCTCAAAGTCAGGTAAGTCCCTTGCATAGCATTTAAAGTCACCTGTCAGGGAAGAATATATTGCACAATCATAGATGGAAACAGGAGAGGTCATTTTGGACCCAGAATTCCCTGACAGGAAGGTACTTGTAGGGTCAGATGCACCAGACTCGGTCAGACCTGATCTGGTCAGCTTTCTCAAAACTAAAATGTCCTGTTTTGCTTGGTCACATTTTGATATGACTGGTATAGATGCTAATATTAGAACCCATAAGTTAAATATTGACAAATCATTTAAGCCTTCTGACAAAGAAAAGAGAAGAAAATTTGCTGCAGAGAGGCATGAAATCATCAACCAAGAAGTTGACAAGCTATTGGACATGGGAATGATCAGGGAAGTAATGTACCATGACTGGCTTGCAAATGTAGTAGCCGTCCAAAAGAAAAACGGCAAATGGAGAGTCTGTGTAGACTACACCGACCTAAACAAGGCCTGCCCCAAAGATCCATTTCCCCTACCACACATAGATGCAATGGTGGATGCCACTGCAGGCCACGCGATCTTAACATTCATGGATGCCTCCAGTGGATTCAACCAAATAAAGATGCACCCTGCAGATCAGGAAAGTACTGACTTTCATCTTTGAAAGAGGAATATCTTGTTATTTGCTATGCCCTTTGGGTTAAAGAATGCAGCTGCAACCTATCAAAGGTTAGTCAACATGATGTTCAAAGACCAAATAGGAGATACCATGGAAGTCTACATAGATGACATGGTAGTCAAGTCAAAAAAGGTAGAAGACCACGTCAAAGACCTGGAAGTAGCCTTCCAAATACTGGAGAAATTCAATATGAAGCTCAATCCACAAAAATGCCATTTTGGAGTCTCAAAGAGCAAATTCTTGGGCTATATGGTGACAAAAAGAGGAATAGAAGCCAGCCCCGAACAGATCAAAGCTATCCTGGAACTAGAACCACCAAAGACGGTCAAAGACATACAAAAGCTGATTGGAAGAATAGCGGCCCCGAACAGTTCATTTCAAGATCGTCGAGAGAGGTGCAAATCATTCTATAACCGCTAAGGAAGAACAAAGACTTTCAATGGACCCCGATCATCATTTGCCTTTGAGGACCTGAAAACATATCTATCCTCTCTCCCCCTGCTGGCAAAACCAGTCAAACGAACCCCCGACAAAGATATACCATCGATCAAAGCTTCTTTGTCGGTGCGGTCTTGGTCAAAGAAGCAGACGGACAACAACACCCTGTCTATTACGTAAGTAAAAGTCTACTGGATGCAGAGATCAGGTATGGCTTGCTTGAAAAATATGTTTTATCTTTAATTATGAGTTGCACAAAATTAAGACCATACTTTGAAAGCCACCCTATAATAGTCAGAACCAATCTTCCTATCAAGTCTGTACTTAGGAAGCAAGAATTGTCCGGACGAATGTGCAAATGGTCAGTCCAGCTAAGCACATACAACATAACATTTGAACCAAGGACAACCCGACCTAATAAAAGAAGTAAATAAACTGACCAGCGACCAAACAGACCTAGAATGGACCCTATTTGTCGATGGTGCAGCCAACATGAGGGGCACAGGCCTGGTGGTAGTACTAAAATCGCCACAGGGGGATAAGATAGTACAAGCTATAAGCTGTGCATTTGAAGCTACCAACAATGAGGCAGAATATGAAGCCCTAATAGCTGGATTAAAGGTATGTATTGACCTTGGTGTGCAAAACTTAAAGGTACGTACTGATTCCCTTCTTATTTCAAACTAAGTAAATGGAATATATACTGCAAAAGACTCAAAAATGATGCTTTATTTAGAAGTCGTCCAGAATTTAAAATCAAAATTCCGCAATTTTAATATTGACCAAATTCCCAGGGACTTGAATACCCAAGCCGATGCCTTAGCCGGCCTAGGATCCAACTTCAGTCCCCTCGACTTTGACAAAATACCCATCGTACATTTATTAAAACCTGCAATAAATAATCAAGATGAAAGTTTCCCAATATATGTTGCCAATTCTTGGACAAAACCTTACTACGATTGTCTACAACAGGGAATCCTTCCCCTAAATAAGCAAGATGCCAGGGCACTAAAAATAAGAGCTGCTTCATATACTATTATTAACAACGTGCTTTTTAAGAAATCGCAGGCAGGGCCATACCTCAGATGCCAGGAACCACAAGAAGCTGAACAGATATTATCAGAAATACATGAAGGATACTGTGGAAATCATAAAGGCGGAAGGAGCCTGGCAAGCAAAGTACTCAGAACAGGTTATTATTGGCCCACCTTGAGGGCCGATTGCCTGGAATTCAACTCTAAATGCGAAGCTTGCCAGATTCATGGACCATATATCCATCAGCCATCTAAGGACCTACATTCCATATCCGCACCCTGGCCATTTATGAAGTGGGGCATGGATATAGTAGGGAAACAACCTCAAGCACCCGAACAAAAAGCTTTCATGCTAGCAATGACTGACTACTTCTCCAAGTGGATAGAAGCTGATTCATACAGGCAAGTCAAAGAAAAGGATGTCATAGCATTCATCAAACACAACATCATATGTAGATATGGCATCCCCTCTGAAATAGTATGCGACAATGGCACGCAATTCGTGGGAAAAAGAAACAGACCCTTACGTGCTCAATGGAACATCAACCTGGTAACCTCCATGCCAGGATATCCAAAAGCTAACGGCCGGCAGAATCCAAAGAACAAAGTAATAATCATTTGCATAAAGAAGAAGTAAGAAAGAAGGAAAGGTAGATGGGTGAAGAGCCCCCTTGGTCCTCCTCGGGGTGAACCACGCCTAAAACATCCACAGGCCAAACACCCTACTCCTTGGTCTATGGATGTGAAGTAGTAATCCCAGCTGAGGTCGACATTCCATCAGCCAGATGCAGCCTGAACACAATAACGAGCAATATACCTCTAATGAAAGACAACCTGGACTTAACGGAAGAGCTAAGAGATGCAACCAGCATTAGATTGGCAGCATATCAGCAAAGAGTTGCAAAAAGCTACAACAAGACCGTCAAAGCTAGAGTATTCAGGGTAGGAGACCTTGTCCTCAGGAAAGTCTTTCAAAACACAAAAGAGAAGAATGCTGGCAAATTGGCCCCAACCTGGGAAGGACCCTACCTGATTGACTCAATAGTCGGCCAGGGAGCTTATAGATTACAAACCCTGGACGGCGAAATGATCCCAAGAGCTTGGAATATTGCACACTTAAAACTATTTCACATATAAAATATATCTCCCGGTCCAGGTATAATTTTCATATTCACATTTCTTGCCTGACCTGATATGAAACTAAATGTATGATACTTGCCATTATATGAATAAATGCCTTATATAATTTCTTCCATTATATGCCCAAGTACTTGTCAGTATTTTCATGTTTCCTTTTATCGAGTAGAATCTTTAATATTCGTTTTACATATTGCACTTTACTTAAAACAAATCTTAAAGATTGGGGGCCACCCCACTAATATACAACTGATATCCAATTTAATATACAACTGATATCCAACTTAATATACAACTGATATCCAACTTTCAGTTGCAAAATCAGGCCTTAAAATATTGAGCTGAATTTAATATACAAGCCAGGAAAACCCTTTCCTAGCTTGCATAACATAAATGGGTCATAAGCCCTCCAGACAGGCAAGGGACATAAGCCCTCCAGATAGGCAATAACCCCACCCATGACATAAAGAGCTGGCCAGATCCAGTACAAAAGACTGGCCCGATCCAGTCGAATAACTGGCCAGATCCAGTACACATCCAACACTACAAATACACCTTATCAAAACACAAAAAGAAACAAAGACCAAATATTTATTCAAAACCGAAAGAAAATATCCATCCAAAAAAGCTAGCCTTACCACATACCTAATAAATATTCATTCAAGGGACATTCCCCCTGGATGGGCCAAAACAAAAAGGAAAAACAGAAATCTAAGCAGGCTTCGAGCCAGTAACCGACTCACAACCATCCACCATTTCCTGATCACCAGATTTCTCCTTGGAGGGAGGAGAATCCACTTCTTCTTCTTGACCCATATTGGCCAAATCAAGATACTGGGTGTCCAGAGCTGTCTCGTCTCGGTCCGGATCCCAATTAGCCCGGTCAGATTCCGGATCCCTCATGGCATCAACCCGGCCTTTCCCAAAGAAGTACTGAGCGGCATCAGCAAGCCGCGCCTCCACTAGTTCTTTTTCAGCACCAAGCTCTTCATTTTTTCTCGGTGATCTGCATTGCACGCTTCTCGTGCAGCCGACTCTTCCTTGTGATCCTCGTTCTTCCCTTACTGACCTCCAACTCTTGCTCGACAACCTTCTCAGCGTTTTTTGCAGCCACCTCACAAACTATAGCAGCCCTGGATGCCTCTCTAGCTGTCCCCAGCTGAGATTGAAGTACTACCTCATTACCCCTGGATGTGTGCAGCTCACGGTTAACTTTATCCACTTTCTCATCCAAGCTAGAAACCCTAGCCTGGGCATCCCTGAGCTGACAAGCAGTGGCCAACCCGGCATCCAATCCCTACAAGAAACAAAAGAAAGTCAATCAGTCAAATATAAAGCAACACAAAGAACACATAACGATAAAAAATAAAAATCCCTTTACAACCAACCTCCTTAGCTTGAGAAGCAAGTTAGGCAGCCTTTGTCACAAGAGAAGACAGGATAGAAACCACTTTAGTAGAAGACTCAAGGGTATTAGCAGATAAAAGCTGACCGCTCATACTAGCAAAAAATTCATTTATCCGTGCCCGGGCAGCATCCATATCGTCCATCCTAGCAGACACTTGCCTGATACTCCTGATTGGTTGAGCCTGAATAGGCTCTTTCTCTCCCCCTTCCTCTTCAGGAATAACATCTTCCCTTCTCCTTTTAGAAGCCTGAACGACCTCACGGTGATACTAGCTGGGCGGTTCTGGGGAGGCTGGACATCAGAAACCAAAATGTCAAGCGTCTTGTCACTCCCACTAGCCTCCTGGCTCTTGGACTGTTCAGCAATTCTAGCAACCCCAGCCTTTAAATATTTCGCAGTAAAACTGGTCAACCTAGTAGAAGACCTGAATACTGAACATATAGAGAATATACATAAATATCATAAGAGAAGCAATAAGAAGACAACAATTGACATAAAGACATATAGAAGGCATACAGGAAAGAGCAGTAGAGCCAGGCTTGCCTTTGGGTACTTTGACCATACTCAGCTTGGTCTTCATATACCGGGGCAATAAATCCCTGCCCAGACTAGCAGGCCAGACCCTCTCTTCCTCAGGAATAAAAAGGAAAGCCTCTATCCTGGAAATAGCATCCTTGTCAAGAGGATCAAAGTTCCAATCAGGAGCTGCAAAAATCACCAAAAATGTACAGGTGAAACTCAAAACATCCTAATTTCGTATAAAATATATTGCAAACTAAGAATACAGGAAACCTACCACTCTCCAAAGGAGGATATCTCAGATAATCAAAGCCTGATCCCAGACTCTCAGTCCGGATGAACAGGAAAGTCTTTGCCCAACTTTTATCATCTCTAGAGTCCAGGTTAGTAATTAATGGAGACATTTTCGACTTGATTCTCAAATTAAAACGACCAGTAGAAGGATTTTTCATATGATATATTGCCTTGATATCATTAATAGTAATTACAAGTTTATGCTTAGCACATAAATTTTCAATAGAATGGACAAGTTTCCAAACCATTGGCATAATTTGAAAAGGTGATACTTCTATAGCACGAATAGTATCAATCATTAAAGGAGTAAAAGGTAACTTACAACCCGCCTTAAACGCCCATTCATAAATACAGAACCAACCAGGAGACACCCAATTAGCTCTGACTGGACAAGACTCAGGAATCTATACCTCAGTCGAATCAGGAATTAATTTTTTCTCCCTTAAAATCCTATCATAGTTTGTTTTCAATAAGTTTTCTTCAAGGAAATAGGGATCCAGAGATTGAAGAGCAGAAAAAATATAATCTTGATATTTAAAAGCTATAGCACGAGCAGGAGGATCAACTTCAACCACCTTCTCCTCCTGGACGTCTTTGGGTTCAGGACGCCTTTTGGCTCCCATATCCTTTATTATTTAGTTTATTGTGATGAATTTTATTTAATGAAAAATTATAAGTTAGCAGAATGGAACTCCTGGGAAATAGGGGAGAATTTTAGAGAAAATTTAGCAAGGAAAGTGGAGGAAATTTGGTGAAAAACAAACTCATCGCAAATACCATATTTATAGAAGGGGAGTAACGGTGCAAAAACCCTAGAAAATGCAAAACTGTCAGCATGACATCATACAATTAGCCGTTGTAGTATTTAACGGTAACTAAGAGTCTAAGAGTCATTGAGCAAATATAATTCTTTTTATTGTTTAAGCTGGTAAAATTGACATCTCACCCCTGGCCTGATCCAGCACGGGTAAAATGTCAAGGGTCAATTGTTAGGCCCAATTTAGCCTGGTCTGACTCTAACCTGGCCTGACCTTACTGGCCTGATTAAGGCAACCAGGGACCGGACAAATCTAACTACTATTTGGCAGATGAAGAGTATTACAGGATAAGCAGGTTACTAAATCCTGGAAGAAGAGCCTGATAGTAAGTGCAGGATAGCCTGGCAGGGCATTCAAACAAACTGGATTAAGAAGATAAATAAGAAATGCAGTTGTATGGACTAATAATCACGTCCTATTCTCAAGGAAGACCAAGTCTAACTATAAGACTATATCATCCATGAATGTAGACGAGTAAAAGAAGAAAAGCTGAAGATTGGTTAAGAGTAGAATAAGTCAACCAGATTAATAGGGAGTGTGCCCTCTTAATCTGGTAACAGCTCCGACAATGGGGAGGGACGTTGAGATCAATGCAACGTTAATATTTGTAGAACTATAAATAGCGTAATCTAGCATTTGTAAAGGGATTCATTATTCATTGATTATTATTTAGCTATTTCACAATTTACCTTTCATTATTTCCCGAATATTCAATTATATACACAAATTTGTATTCAGCTTATCCAAATAATACAAGTGATATTCTTTGTACTTAATCTTTCCTTATTATTTACTCACAATATTTTTCCAAACTTATAGAGCTAGATACCCAAATTACTCTTTAATCAAGCCGGATCCATTCAGGGAAAATCCTGCTAAAAAAAAGGGGTATATTGGTAATTAGAAACTAAAATCATGTAAATTGACACATTTCAACCAAACATTGCATGGGAGTTTAATTCCTGGGAAAAACGAATTCCCGCATGGCAACCAAACATATTTTTATCATTTCATGGGAATTGGATGTAGGAGTTGGATTCCAGTGAATTTCAAACTACCACAGGAATTCTATTCCCGCATGAACCAGACGAGGCCTAAATGTTACAAATTATTTGATATAAGTTAGATCAATTATAAAGTCAAACCGAGTTTCCAAACTCAAATTGGGAATTTACGAAACCAATCGGTCCTACCACTTCATACTATGACTTGTGTAGCTTATATATATAGAATTAGTCTATCAAAAGCTAGATTACAAGGTCTTCAATAGATCAACATGTATGACACAATGCTCCCTTACCATCATAAGTACAATCTTGTTTGTGACTTATAGAGCTATCTTTCAAGAAAATAGATGTATTTTTCAAAAGATAGAGTGGGAGAAAATTAGTCACAAACATGAAACTAGTTAGGAACTAGTGAGAACTAGTGAGGTTCCTAATGAGCACTAGTGAGGAGACCAAAAGAAATTGATCTTAGGTTAAAACTTAAGACTAGTGAGGAGACCAAAATAAATTGTTCTTAAGTTAAATCTTAAAACTAGTGAGGAGACCAAAAGAAAGTGTTCTTGATATAATGAGATTATGATATATTGAGTGGTTGTACTTAGAAATTTCAATCTTATTGCATAAAAGCCTTACAACCCAATATGGAATCTGTGCAATTAAATATATTTATTTAGAGTTGTTTGGACCACTCTAAAGTAAATAGGACTTTATGGTAAAGAGTTGCATAGATTGACAAATGATGTCCACAAAGTTAAGTTAAAGTGTAACTATGCTAAGATCCAAATTATCATTAATACACTTCATTATGAGAATGGATAATTCAGATGTTAAAACCACTTTCTAAATGGGCATTTAGAAAAGGATGTGTATATGACATAAACCCAAGGTTTTGATCGACAGTTGAGGTTGTCATGTTTGGACATAAATCTTAGTGGGAGCAAATGCTTGGACATGAAGTTCAGTGGGAGCTAATTGCTTTCCACATATTGTATGTGGATGACACATTACACATACATTGAGAATGGTGTATGAATGAGTGTTTTGCAAATTCATTTCCAATTTAAAGAATTGGAGGAGGCATAATGCATAATAATATCCTAATCTATTGAAATAGATATGAGGGGATATTAGCGTAAGAATCTTACATTGATAAAGATTCTTCATTTGTTTAACATCAACAAAAGAAAGGTTATTCATATTGATGAAAGTGAAATCACTATGATTGAGTCATGGTCATTCACTGAACCTAAGAGTTGTTGATTGCATGAAATCGATTACTAATGTTTCCGCCATTAGACCGATCATGTATGCCATAATGTGCACGTGCCCGAATGAATCATATGCTTGGAGCATGATGATTCAATAATAAGCTAATCAAAATATATGTCATTGGAAAGCCTTCAAGAACGTCTATTAGATTCTCCAAGAGAACTAAAGATTTATTCTTGTGTTTGGATGTGATACTGAGTTATGTGTTAAAGGTTATACAAACCCGAGTTTCAAAACTTTTAAGGATTTATCGAAATCCTAGGCAGATTTTATTGACTTAGGAGCAAGTGACTAGAAAACATGTTTGAGGGTCAACCATTGCGAATTCTACAAATGGAGTCTGAGTACATTGTGATAAGGTGGTTTATAAAGGGACTATGGGTAGATCCTTCCGCCAAGTATTTTATCACAAGTTATATGATGACAGTGGGAACATCTTTCAAGTTAAAGAGCCCAAGTCTAAGAAGAAGTCTACACATGTACTTAGAGAAGTTCATGACATTAGAAATGACATTGAATAGAAGGAAAAAGCAATTCATAAAGTTGGACTGTATGGATACTTGGTATGTCCACTAATCAAGCTTTTATTGCACTTTGACAAGTGTAAAATGTGCACTTTAGATTATAAGATATGAAGTAGTAATATGGTTTGACTATTCATGTGTGATAATCGCACTTATCGTTTGAGTATCTTAAACTCATCCATTACTTTGTTATATCCAAATAGGTTGTTGAGAAGATATTGAACCCTATTAAAGTGAACTGGATTAACATAGTAATTGCCCCTAGTTACATATATGAGGTGACATCTCTAAGTGACTAGAGTGTGAGTCGATTGATGGCAAGTTCAAGTGCCATAAGGTCATAAGAGATGACTAGTCGATCACATAGGCAGACTGTTAGGGACACTGTCGGGCAGTGACCGCTTATCGAGTCCTGGTAATTCATATAGCCTGGTCGTGGCGAGAGCTACTATAGTATTCTCTTGAGTCAATTCTTTGACTAGAGACTGTTCGCCCAAGTCAGCACAGTTTCTGATTGGCCTTGATTTATGCTCTTCGACTGTCGTAAATGAAGTCAGATGGGTATCTTTTGGACCATGATTAACTGTGGCCGTACGAACGGAATAGTGCGATAAGAATTGTCCACTCCCTTGTCGGGGTTATTTAAAATCTCAGGGCCACTCGATGAGTAGTGAACTGAAAATGCGTGGCCACGCTCGGAAGGTATCTACGGTAGATAATTCCGGTCAGACAGTTACTCTCCAGATCGAGAAAACCACTCTTGATATGATCACATACAAGTACGACCTGCAAGACACCTTGCATTGAGTGGGAGATTGTAATAGGACAAGAGAATCGGTGACACACACTTGTCTCGGACAAGTGGGAGATTGTTGGAGTATGTGTCCTCAACAATAGTGTGATCACATTATTGAAACTCGTGATAAGAATATGTAAAGGGATCATTTATTTATATATGTTAACTGATCAACATTAATCGGTAATGATTGACTGACTAGAGTTTGACATTACTGTCGTTTGACGGTGGTGATCAGTTGATCCCTTAAGGTCACACCTAAAGGACGATTCCCTTAATAGATAAATTAATTAATTGTATATTGATACAGATTAATTAATTCCTTAAAATTGAACAATATACATATGTGAGTAAGAATATATATATCTTATTGTAATTCGATTAAATAAGATTCATTTTAGTAATTAAAATGTTATATAACTAAAACTTTGTCTATGAAACAATTAAATTAAGAATGATTGGTTAATTATAATTACATTATGTTGTAGATTTTATTAACCTGACCAATTTTATATACTTGTGATTATGAATTACTAGCCAATTGTTATATGTAATTAAATTAATATATATAATGATATTTAATTGTTAAATATGCATTAATATATTAATAACATGCTACATGTTACATGTTACACATTATATGACAAAATGACAATTGACAAAACTAAAATGGATTCCATATTACATTGGGGCACCGGTTTTATGGGTGTTTAGGGTTAAATGGTTAATTGTTTTTTAATTGTTAAGAAACACAATGATTACCATCTAAGCCTAGACCACACCCTAATTCATTTTGATAAGAACAATTGCAAAAGTAGAAGGGCATGCATTGGCTCCTTGGCCTACTCCCTCCCACCGGCTTTTCCACCCCCAAATAAGAATAAGAATTGTTATTATTCTTATAATTCGTTCTACCCTTTTGTTTTTGAAACATCTCTCTTACATGCTCTCTTCTCTCTAAAATTAGTTTTAGACCTACATTTGTTCAAAGATCTAGTATTTATTTAGATTACTAAAGTAGTAATAAGAAATAATATTAGATTAATTTTAAGGTTTCTAATAATCATATCTAGTCAATATATTATTAGATTTAAGGGATAATTTTGGTGCAATCGAGAGGAGAATCTCTACTTTGGGATTTTTGGAAGATCATCCATAAACTTGTAGCTCAAGAACAAGTGTAGGAAGGAGTCCTCACTTGTGCCCTAATTCCGATCTCTACAGTGTAAGGAACATTATTCTTGCTCTTATCTTTATTTTATGTTATGCATGCACTAGATCTTTATCTAAATCAATGAGTAATTTATATCTATAATTAAATGAGTTTAATTAGAGGATTAAGATTCCTTTTCACTTGGGGTGCGAGTCGGACGACGACCCAAGGGGCGTCTCCTGGTTGTTAAAAAGGTTGTTTAAAACCGTATTTGCGATTAAATGATTTGCATGACTCGGAATAATTACTATTATCTAAGTAATATTCGTTGTCGGATTTGCAAGTTTGAAAAGTATAGTTTACAAATAAAAATGTAAAATGATTGATATGAACTAACATGTTAAGGTCATTTCTTTGTAATTAGTCAAGTTTGTCATCGTACTCGGATTAAACCGACATGGTATAAGGAACCAAGGATGATTATGAAATATGACTACAATGTTTGCAAGTGTAAATAAATGAAAAAAATGGAAAATAAAAGAAAAGAGTGTTATAATACCCTTTAAAATATAATTAACCAAATAGTATCACCGAGTCACGGATAAAACCGTCATGGTATAAGGAACCAAGGGTGATTACGATTTATGGTTAAAATATTTGTCATAAAAATGAATTAAAACGGTAAAAGCCGTAAAAGAAAATAAGAGGAAAAATGTTGCGAAAAGATGAACACAAACACGGCTGGATTAAGGGCTGAGAGGGCATATAGGCGCGAGCTCCCCTGCTACGCAAGTAGCCCCTGTCTCAGGCCAAAATCCGATTTTGGCTCATTTCTCCTATTTTTGGATCGTCTTATGCATTGTTCAGGTTTATAAACTCATAAAAATAGCAAAGACATGAAATAAGTGAGTTGTTTACACCCTCAAACTTACGTGTATTGATGTTTGCGAGGTAGACGACTTTAGAAATGGTTTTCTCGTTGTGACTACTTGCGATCAAAGAAGTCTAAAAGAGTGCATTAAAAAAAGGATTTTGTTTTGAAAAGAAGTTGAAAACATGTGGTGAAAAACATGTTGATTAATGTTGAGTTGGTCGAATGGGTCAGTCGAATGCACGGCGACGGTAGCAAACAAAATGTGTAAGGCTTGTGTTTTCGATCGATAGGTCGAAAACACGTGTCGATTTTGTGACTTAGGAAGTCGAGTCTAGAAGTTTAAGGGAGATGTGAGGGGGCGGACGCTCGCGTAAGTATTATGGTGTGTGATGGTGGGTATTTATTGAGAAATGTGCGGTGGTAGGTCGGTTGAGTTTTCTTGGAGGCTAAGGAGGTAGCCCATTGAGGCGCGAGCCACCTAGTGATTCAAAGGAGTGTACTGTCCCTTTCAATTTCGACGTGGCCTTTGCTCCATCTATTATATGGTTGGTTTGATTTGTGGTAATTACATAAGATGTCGTGTAATAATATGGGCATCTAATAAGATGATTTTGGGTGTTACTTGAAGTAGGTATTTTGTCCTTGACTCGGGTTTGAGCCGTGTTGCGTCGGGATTTGAATTTGGAGTCAATTTTTGGCTCGGTGTCGGTTTTGACTCTAATTAGGGTCATTTTAATGCAACTGGCATGATAAAGACATTCATGGCATTATTTTCGACATTCGAGACTCGGGTTGACTCAGATTGACTCGAGTTGCGGGTTTCTGAGTTGGTTTTCGGTCCAAAGACGGTTTTAGCTCCAAATAGTGTTATTTTAATGCAAATGAAGTTAGAACCTTTTGAAATCATTTTTTATATCCGTTTAATGAATTAAATTGCTCATGTATAGCCAATCCACGCACGCATATCAAAAACACGATATAGTCCGATCATCATCGGGTGGTTTTTTGGAAGGTGCAGATACTGGGTATCTACAGAGCCCCCACTTTGAGTGAGGCTTTGACGGGGTGAAAATAAAAGTATAGCCTCCCGGTCAATCAAAGATTATAACCTGAAGACCATTGCGACGTCAAGGCCACTCAAAAGGGTTTGAGCCATGGACCTGCCATCGGGAAGGGTGACGTCGAGGCGACTCGGGGATTCGAGTTAAGGACCTGCCACCGAAAACATTTTAGAGTCTATCGACTTTCGATTTGGGTTGTTTAAAGTCCATTAGACTACGATAAAGGCTCGCCAACCATAAGAAGGAGTCATACCTGAGGCATCTTCGGGATATGTCCTTGAATTGTTTCTTGTTTGCGCGCAAAGGCTCGGCAGCTGTGTTGAAGGTGCATTTTGAGGCTCGCCAGCCATGTTGAAGGTAGGTTTTGAGGCTCGCCAACCATTATGACGGTGCATAGAGGCTCGCCAGCCATGTTGATTGTGCGTTTTGAGGCTCGCCAACCATCGATGGTCGAATGATCGACTGTGGGAAATAGCCTGAAACATCGGGCTTATTTAAGATATTGTCTGGTAATGACTTCCACCCAGGTTGACATCGATAGGTTCGAATAGAGAGCAACGAACTCCAACTTGCTGGAGGTCCTAAAAGAACTCATTGGGGATAAATAATCTAAGCAAGGCTCTCTGGAAAACCATTTAGGAAGAGCGCTGCGTCACAGGATCATGAATGATATTGCGATGATATTTGAAAAACCTGTGTGACTTTCATTTGAAAATCGGCACTCACTGGGGAGTTAGAAACTTCTCAGGACTCGCCGGGGATATGAGTTAATGCTCGTTGGGAGGTAGCATATGCCATGTATTCGATAGGGTTAAAGCCTATGGACTTGACGGGTCGACGTTTCTTGGAGAAGAACCCAGTACTTAGTCGGAGTGCATTTTTCTTCTCAAGATTATCTGCATGGTTAGTTACCACACAAATCCGCATGTGACACCCCGCGATAAAGCGGAAAATATAACTAATAAATTAAAGCGGAATTAGGGAATTTTTTTTTAAAACTTTTAAAATTTAAAACGCGGGTTCATTAAAATCCAAAACATAAATAAAGAATGCGGGAAGAAAGTTTAAATTATACAAACGTGATAGTCGAGGTGAGGGAAAATATATCCCTCGAATGACAATACAATAAAAGGTAGGTCCAAACAATCCTAATAAACCAACTACTAGGCCGAAGTGCTCGCTAGCTCACACATGTCTTCACCCCATGAATGCATCACTAATACCTGTCATTCATGTAAACATGAACGCACAAATCGGTGTGGGGAGTAACTCAAGGTTCTCCCGACCACAAAATGTCGAAACGAACATAACAAGGAACTAAAACAGGTAAGTCATATAAGATACATACAAAAGATAAGAATATCAAGTTTATATGTAAACATGGCAAATAATTGAGATGGAACAAGCTAGGCCAACATTAGCTTAATAAAGATTCAACTGATCATGTGAAACAATTAAATAATATGAAAGACAGGAATATGGTCATTTATACAAAAGCACGCATTTCAAGGAAATACAATATAGATATGAGATTAGAATTCGAATCATGTGAAGCAGTTAAGTAAGGATCAACCAATGCAAATTACAAGAATAGAAACTGTAGCCATTATTTGGAAAACGACTTAGCAAACATTGCACGGGACGTGGCTACTAATGTCACATTCATACTTATGGCTTGCATCTCACCATAAGAACGGATGGGAGCATCAATCCCGACGATCATATCGCAACTAGAGGGCTTATAGCTCACCCCTAGTATCCGATAGGACCAAGACAAAACAACACAAGGCATAACTCTTACCTTGAAAGACAAATACCAATATTTATAACCAAGCAAGACCTTTACTACTCATATATAAATATATAATTCCCCTGGTAGGACGACAATGGTACTCACAAGACTCAGTCCTAGTCTAAATCTGGCCAGACTCTCGGGACAGTACAGTTCCCGATTCGACATGCGGCAGAACGGTCCGCATCCAAGACTCGAAGACAGATCGGAAATCGAGAACCCACAATCGGCGGGGACGGTCCGAAAGAGGCGGAAGATATGAGCTAAACCCACAATCGGCGGAGACGGTCCGAAAGAGGCGTAAAGATAAGTCAAGCAATACGGTATAGCATAAAGGCATTATCATAAGAATACGACTCAACCAAGCGATACGAATCAACTTGGAAAAAGACTAATAATGTAATGAGCCGATGATAATCCGAGTAAGACATTTCATGCCAAAAATTTTATTCATGAATATGAATAAGTAACCCATTTCTTCAATATTTGTCACTTGAATAAAAATGTAAACAACGAAAGTGAACCATTTATAATAAGCAAAACAAGCATTCAATTATAAATGACTCAAATGTGAGATAAACCATTTACTACTAACATGGCATGAATAATTAATTTAGTCGCATATTAAAGCGAAAACACGTCATTTTATATATAATTGAGATAATTAAATAATGCATTCCACAATTATAAATCATGTGAGGAAAATATACAAATAAACAATATTTAACGAATTAAGTTATATAAAGCATGAGACGGGATTTAAATAATTCAAATAACTCAAACTTGGCGCCAAAAGCACCCATAACCCAATACCGAAAATGATTTTCATCTCAATTTCAATATCGATATTGTCAAAAAGTCCAATAATGAACCGTGCTCAACACTTAAAGTAGAACTCTAAACTACTCACCCACGAGTCAAGGGACAAAGGAACGACAATTAAAATGAAAAATCCAAAATCTCATGATAAAATAAAGGGATCTGCTCAAAGATAGAGTTCGAACTTCATATATTAGTGTACCACAAGGCGTAAACCCATCTCATACTCAGAGTGCATTATGCCATGAACTTAAACAAATCTTTTATTTCCCCAACCCATATTCCAATATACAATTAATGAAATCACATCAAGTTGTTCACTTTATAAATTCCTTGATTTCCAACCTTTGAACGCACCAAACTCACGGCTTTACCTGTAAATCAGAACTTAATTGGAAGCCACAAATCTATATGCTCATGTTAACCAAGACCAATAACTTGATAGAAAACCCCCAACTCACAAACAAAAAAAAAGCACATGGATTAAACCCGATCAACTCTACGATTCATCATTCTCTTATTTCGTATCTGCAACCAATCTCAAATCCATGAAAAATAAACTGAACCCATCTCACGGATGTACTTATTACACTAATATTATACCAATAAGGATTTATGAGCATACTTGAGACGGAAATGAAAGAGTAATCTACCCACAACCTCAACACTCGACATGAACCACAACCACCATTCACAACACCCTAAATTCCGTCACAAACCTTACAAAAGTCCTCTGCTTTCACGTCTAAAACAGCCCAGAAACGAATCGTTATAAGACGACTCTTAAGACATGGACAAGCTGAAATTTACACAACAAAATTTACGGTTTCATACGAAATTAATGCGGAAATTTCATAAAGAGTGAAGCTTTTCCGTAGCTGAACTACCAACACACGAAAATCAGCACACAAATCGACATATTAACAAGTAAATTCGACATTTGTCGAGTAACCTATCACCGTTACCTTTTTTTGCTCTCCTAAACGCCACAGGAACTGCCCAGGGATGACTCCGAACCCAAAATGGAATAAATCAACCCAAAATCCGCATCCTTCGAAAGACGGCCGAATGAAACAAGATGAAAGCTGGACTCTTTCTTACATACAAAGAAGGAGGACGAGGAGAGGAAGCCGTTGGTGTAAAATTTATCGAATTTGGTTAAGAATGGAGGCGGGATCTGAGGTTGGAAGTGACGGGTTTCAATGGAGTTAGAGTATTGGTGTAGCTGCTGTACTGTTTTCAAAAAAAGAAGAAGAAGAAGGGGAGTGGGGTACTGGGGTTTGTGCGTAGGACAACAACAATAACCACACACCCACACTTTATAATAATAATAATAATATCTAATGGTGAAAAAAATAATAGTAATATAAAGGTAAAAGGGGGTAGGTGAATGTGTTGTTGGTTTTTGGTTAGTCAGGACTAAAGTAGGTACAAATTGAAATGTGACGGTCTAAGGTTTAGACGGAAATTTAGACGGAGATTATTATTATTACTGTCACTACTATTACTGTCCGACCAAAAATACGTATTTTATACAAATTAAACTTTAAAATATTCTTTTCATTAAAATCTTGCTTAGAGTGAATTAATAAAATTAAATAATTTAAAAATATAAAATAAGGTAATTGAACGGTTAAATAAATTTTAAATGTCAAAAATTCGAAATTCGCGGGTGTTACAATCACCCCATCTTTTAAAAAGTTTCGTCCTCGAAACTTGAATGTAGAAAAGAAAGGTTATAAAAATAAAGCTGAACTTTTAAAATCGGTAACCAAAAACATTTAAAAGGTTACTTATCGTAAGATTTAAAATTCATTCAAAAGTTTCAAATAAAATTTTCCGACAGAACCAGATTCTCATCAAAGGAACGGAAGTGTTCTCGTTACATATTCAAGAACATCACATTCCAAATCAAAGATAAGGTAAAAAGGCAAATCATTCGTATAAATCGAAAATCAAAATGCTTTCAAAACATTTATGAAGAGTTTTCAAAAGTATAGGTCTCATTCATGGAACGAAATTGCTCTTGTTGTGCACACAAGAACGCTAACTTTCCAAGTCAAAGACAAATTTAAAACAAAAATCACTCGCCGACAAGCGTAAAACAAGTTATTAAACATCTCTAATAACGAGTCCTAACATCTGATCAACGTTCAAATCAAAAGAAAAGGTAATCCACTCAAATTTTCTTTTGCAAAAGACAAAATGGAAATAAAGGTTTCACTTTTAAACTCAAAAAGGAGTTAAATTCCTGAAAATATAATATTAAACCTTGACAAAGAAATCATAAATAGATCAAAGTTAACAGAAATTGGATAAATTTAAAGAAATCACAGGTTTAGCAATTAAAATCATGATAAATAAGTTTATATTCAAAGAACAAGTAGGGAACTAAATCAAATTTTCATTTTCAAAATTTTAAAATAGGTAAGGTTTTGCAAAAGTAACATAAACTTTTAACAACGAGTCCAAACTGGTAACTTGAAATGTTTAGAAATTGTACGAGATGAAAAGTGACTTAGACATCATAGATACAAGTATGCTAAGATGATTCAAACCTAACTAATCAAAAGAGCTATGATGAATCTCCTAGGGCAAGAATTGAAGTCCGGTCAATAAGAATGTCAATGATAGAGTTTTTATAGGTCACTAGCATCAAACTTAAGGGAGGAGCATGACAAAGCGAGGAAGAGAGGTATGAACGGTAATACTTATGGTCAAAGAGGGAGGGAAATTAGACAACAAGGAAACGCCAGATACTCAAACCTCCAATAACAACATCAACCTAAGCGGTTCCGAAAATTTCTTAACAACAAAGCTCATAACCACATCACTCCCAAGGATTTCCTCAAAACACTTACGTTGCTTCACTCTAAGCTATTCCATGAAACAAGGTGCTTCACTATAAGTGTTGTCTCATCACTCCAAATCCTCAAACATCTACAAACAACTTCCACAAGATCAAGGTCAAGGTTTCCATCAAAGCTATACTCATACCCAACCAGTGTCAACCATACCATTATCCTTTCTAGTTACTAAAACAAGTGCTAAGATTTCCCACAATGTAGGTTAGTCTTACTCTCCTACCATGCCTCAAGTAGTAATCAAGATCACTCACTTAGACCAACTAATAATCCCACAATTAGCATTTCTCATACTGTAACATATACATGGTCAAACTCTCATGTCCAAAGTAATTACGAAAACCAAGCGTAAATTCAACCTACTTACTCACTCAATCTTACATCCTTGATTCCACCTATTAAGTCAAGCACTAGGCACTAGTATCCAAAGACATGTCTCACTACACTTCCCAAGCCTTTCAAATCCCAAACGTAAACAACAAAGCCATGTTCTATAACCTTAGTAACAAATGCAACTCACACTTGACACACAGAGTCCACCAATCAAATATACTCACCTTATCAAGGATCTAGGTATAAGAACCATCAAGTATGTCTCAACACACTACCTAAGTCTTTCTAACATCACAACCTCTCAAAACCAGGGTTATAGGTTAACCACAAACAATCTCCTCAAAAGTCAAATTTTCCAATCAAGGTAACATTCCTCAAAAGAAGGAGTACTAGCAAAAGGCGTTAAGGGAGGATAAGCAGGGAATAAAGGACAAGTTGAGAAGGTACAAGAGTAACTTCCAAGGAAGAAGAAAAAGGAGTTTAGAAGAAGAATTAAGCATCAAGAAGTAAAGAATAAGGCAAGGTACACAAAGAGTGAGAAATATCTTCGAGGAAGTAGAAGCATTCTTCAAAAGGTTGAACAAATCTCCAGTTTTCGACACTAGGCACCAAGTCTTGATCGCAACACGGGAAAGCTCATGGTTTGTCGATCCAAAAGTGCAAGAATCAAAGATTGACAAATAACAAACATGTTAGAACCTAACAAAGAGCAAACGCTTAACAAAGAGCAAACACACTTCAGACTACCACCTTAGGTCCTTAATTCTACCCATCTCTCATTCATTATTCAAGGTCAAGTTCAAATTTAAATTTGGGGTACACGTGTGTGCGTCGGGAGCAACATAGGCTCTGATACCAACTGTGACACCCCGCGATAAAGCGGAAAATATAACTAATAAATTAAAGCGGAATTAGGGAATTTTTTTTTAAAACTTTTAAAATTTAAAACGCGGGTTCATTAAAATCCAAAACATAAATAAAGAATGCGGGAAGAAAGTTTAAATTATACAAACGTGATAGTCGAGGTGAGGAAAAATATATCCCTCGAATGACAATACAATAAAAGGTAGGTCCAAACAATCCTAATAAACCAACTACTAGGCCGAAGTGCTCGCTAGCTCACACATGTCTTCACCCCATGAATGCATCACTAATACCTGTCATTCATGTAAACATGAACGCCACAGTCAGTGGGGAGTAACTCAAGGTTCTCCCAGCCACAAAATGTCAAAACGAACATAACAAGGAACTAAAACAGGTAAGTCATATAAGATACATACAAAAGATAAGAATATCAAGTTTATATGTAAACATGGCAAATAATTGAGATGGAACAAGCTAGGCCAACATTAGCTTAATAAAGATTCAACTGATCATGTGAAACAATTAAATAATATGAAAGACAGGAATATGGTCATTTATACAAAAGCACGCATTTCAAGGAAATACAATATAGATATGAGATTAGAATTCGAATCATGTGAAGCAGTTAAGTAAGGATCAACCAATGCAAATTACAAGAATAGAAACTGTAGCCATTATTTGGAAAACGACTTAGCAAACATTGCACGGGACGTGGCTACTAATGTCACATTCATACTTATGGCTTGCATCTCACCATAAGAACGGATGGGAGCATCAATCCCGACGATCATATCGCAACTAGAGGGCTTATAGCTCACCCCTAGTATCCGATAGGACCAAGACAAAACAACACAAGGCATAACTCTTACCTTGAAAGACAAATACCAATATTTATAACCAAGCAAGACCTTTACTACTCATATATAAATATATAATTCCCCTGGTAGGATGACAATGGTACTCACAAGACTCAGTCCTAGTCTAAATCGGCGGACTCTCGGACAAGATACGGTTCCCGATTCGACATGCGGCAGAACGGTCCGCATCCAAGACTCGAAGACAGATCGGAAATCGAGAACCCACAATCGGCAGGACAGTCCGAAAGAGGCGGAAGATATGAGCTAAACCCACAATCGGCAGGACAGTCCGAAAGAGGCGTAAAGATAAGTCAAGCAATACGGTATAGCATAAAGGCATTATCATAAGAATACGACTCAACCAAGCGATACGAATCAACTTGGAAAAAGACTAATAATGTAATGAGCCGATGATAATCCGAGTAAGACATTTCATGCCAAAAATTTTATTCATGAATATGAATAAGTAACCCATTTCTTCAATATTTGTCACTTGAATAAAAATGTAAACAAACGAAAGTGAACCATTTATAATAAGCAAAACAAACATTCAATTATAAATGACTCAAATGTGAGATAAACCATTTACTACTAACATGGCATGAATAATTAATTTAGTCGCATATTAAA
This sequence comes from Silene latifolia, assembly GCF_048544455.1. Lineage (NCBI taxonomy): Eukaryota > Viridiplantae > Streptophyta > Magnoliopsida > Caryophyllales > Caryophyllaceae > Silene > Silene latifolia. The sequence goes on along the minus strand of NC_133532.1, from coordinate 89,802,520 downwards.
CTGAAAACACGTCATTTTATATATAATTGAGATAATTAAATAATGTATTCCACAATTATAAATCATGTGAGGAAAATATACAAATAAACAATATTTAACGAATTAAGTTATATAAAGCATGAGACGGGATTTAAATAATTCAAATAACTCAAACTTGGCGCCAAAAGCACCCATAACCCAATACCAGTAAACAGTTTTCATCTCAATTTCAATATCGATATTGTCAAAAAGTCCAATAATGAACCGTGCTCAACACTTAAAGTAGAACTCTAAACTACTCACCCACGAGTCAAGGGACAAAGGAACGACAATTAAAATGAAAAATCCAAAATCTCATGATAAAATAAAGGGATCTGCTCAAAGATAGAGTTCGAACTTCATATATTAGTGTACCACAAGGCGTAAACCCATCTCATACTCAGAGTGCATTATGCCATGAACTTAAACAAATCTTTTATTTCCCCAACCCATATTCCAATATACAATTAATGAAATCACATCAAGTTGTTCACTTTATAAATTCCTTGATTTCCAACCTTTGAACGCACCAAACTCACGGCTTTACCTGTAAATCAGAACTTAATTGCAAGCCACAAATCTATATGCTCATGTTAACCAAGACCAATAACTTGATAGAAAACCCCCAACTCACAAACAAAAAAAAGCACATGGATTAAACCCGATCAACTCTACGATTCATCATTCTCTTATTTCGTATCTGCAACCAATCTCAAATCCGCAAATAAACTGAACCCATCTCACAGATGTACTTATTACACTAATATTATACCAATAAGGATTTATGAGCATACTTGAGACGGAAATGAAAGAGTAATCTACCCACAACCTCAACACTCGACATGAACCACAACCACCATTCACAACACCCTAAATTCCGTCACAAACCTTACAAAAGTCCTCTGCTTTCACGTCTAAAACAGCCCAGAAACGAATCGTTATAAGACGACTCTTAAGACATGGACAAGCTGAAATTTACACAACAAAATTTACGGTTTCATACGAAATTAATGCGGAAATTTCATAAAGAGTGAAGCTTTTCCGTAGCTGAACTACCAACACACGAAAATCAGCACACAAATCGACATATTAACAAGTAAATTCGACATTTGTCGAGTAACCTATCACCGTTACCTTTTTTTGCTCTCCTAAACGCCACAGGAACTGCCCAGGGATGACTCCGAACCCAAAATGGAATAAATCAACCCAAAATCCGCATCCTTCGAAAGACGGCCGAATGAAACAAGATGAAAGCTGGACTCTTTCTTACATACAAAGAAGGAGGACGAGGAGAGGAAGCCGTTGGTGTAAAATTTATCGAATTTGGTTAAGAATGGAGGCGGGATCTGAGGTTGGAAGTGACGGGTTTCAATGGAGTTAGAGTATTGGTGTAGCTGCTGTACTGTTTTCAAAAAAAGAAGAAGAAGAAGGGGAGTGGGGTACTGGGGTTTGTGCGTAGGACAACAACAATAACCACAGACCCACACTTTATAATAATAATAATATCTAATGGTGAAAAAAATAATAGTAATATAAAGGTAAAAGGGGGTAGGTGAATGTGTTGTTGGTTTTTGGTTAGTCAGGACTAAAGTAGGTACAAATTGAAATGTGACGGTCTAAGGTTTAGACGGAAATTTAGACGGAGATTATTATTATTACTGTCACTACTATTACTGTCCGACCAAAAATACGTATTTTATACAAATTAAACTTTAAAATATTCTTTTCATTAAAATCTTGCTTAGAGTGAATTAATAAAATTAAATAATTTAAAAATATAAAATAAGGTAATTGAACGGTTAAATAAATTTTAAATGTCAAAAATGCGAAATTCGCGGGTGTTACACCGCAGATAGACAAGCACCTAGTACATAAGCATACAAGCATGTAAGCACGTAAACATGTGAGAAATTAGCATATAAGCAACTAGCATGTAATATCTCACGCGAGGGGAGATAGAAGTTTCGAAAATTATGAAGCTTAATATTGAGTCTTGTTGCTCATAAATCCGTGATTTGATAGATTGGAGACACGTGACGGTTGCAACATTAACTCACACGGACTCATACTGACAGACTGACAAATAGTCGATCGTGAACGCGATACAAAGTCAGTAGCGACACGATACATGAGTGACTTTGACAAAATTTGCCAATGTAAGTGCAACTCCTTAGCAAAGAAAAGGGTGACAACGCGCATCAGATCCTTGGAATAGAAGCTCTGCTGGGCTGGGTAACACTAATTGATTATCTTCTCCAGACATCTTTGCCTCCGTTCGCTTGTTGGAGATCCCTTTCTCGAGTTTTGATGATTCGGAGAGCGGAACCAAGACCTTGTTATCGTCCGAACCGAGCACTAGGCTATAGGCAGTTTTATTTTGGACCGTAGTTGAGACTCAAAAAATGTTCGAGGACAAAGGACGGGTGGCGTCTTGAAAGAGAAGCCCCCAGAGTGAGAAGGTGGGAATTTGACAAAACAAGGAATGGGCGACGTCTTACGGAAGAAGCCCCCAGTAAAGAGGTATAAGATTAATTTTTGCAGCTCGGTGGGTTGCTTTTGAGGATTGATGCTGATGGTTGGGATTGAAAGGGTTATGCGGTTGTGTCCTTGTTGAGGGACTGCCTATGTATTCGCGTGTTTGCGAAATCAAACCAAATCGTAGTTCTGCTGGGTGTGAAATGAGGTGAAAATTGAACACGTGAAAATTAAATGTGTGTGGGGGTATGGTTGTGTCCTCGTAATAGAATTGCCTACGTATTCGCGTGTTTGCGAAATCAAATGAGATTGTAGTTCTGAGTGTTTGTTGATAATTGATTTTAAGCTGTATAATTGCGTCCTTGAAGGAATGTCTACGTATTAACGTGAAGTGAAATCAAACCAGATCGTAGTTGAGGGTGTGTGTGCCTAAGCGAGTTGTTAGGACCTTAAAGTGTGAGGGTCACGACGGTAAATTCCGTTTGGTGACTCGAAAAATTGATTTGAGAGAATCCCTCCTTGATCATGAATCGAAGAGGTGTAATTTTTGAAAATGTTCCTTATCAATTGAGCACACTAAAAAGTGGACCCTAAGGGTAGATTGGGTATGTCCCGTTCTCAGTAGAAAAGCATTCGAGGACTCCGTATCTGGGTCAGGGTGAACATGGCTTCAACATTATGGAATGTGGAGCTTGGTAATGATAGGTTTGTTTAACAGATAAAAATCTGGAGCTTGTATTTTGTGGTGTTTAGGTCGATGGGTTACGGCTTGTAATGTGGTGCGAAATGGGGTCTCAAGCTAGATGTGGCCTGAGCACGAAATAGTTGGTAAATAATTTGGGATCAGAATCCAATGTCTGGACCTTAATGGTTAAGGTGTGATATTACGAGCTTGAGGGGAATCCTCAGAATCCTAGATAGGTCTCCATGTAGCAGTCTCTAGATGGACTTAGTGGTGAAGCAGTGTCGGTTATGATCTTGAGGGAAATACCTAGGATCCTATATAGGTTTTGGTGTTTGGCGTTTTGGACCTGTTGGTCCGGAATTTGGTGTGTTGGGCTCATTGGTCCTCGGCTTTGGACTTGTTGGTCCTGGACTTGGTGTATTGGACTTATTGGTTCTGGGCTTTGGACTTGTTGGTCCTGGACTTGGTTTTTTGGACTTATTAGTCCTGGGCTTTGGACTTGTTGGTTTTTTGGACTTATTAGTCCTGGGCTTTGGACTTGTTGGTCCTGGACTTGGTGTTTTGGACTCATTGGTCCGGGATTTTGTGTGTTGGACTCATTTGTCCGGGATTTTGTGTTTTGAAAAGTGACAATTTTTAATTCCGTCGTTTCAGTCTTTGTGAAGATAACGAATTTAAATTTCGCTATTTCATTTTCTTTGTTTGAAAAAAGACGGTTTTTAATTCCGTCGTTTGGAATTGTGAGAAAATAACGAATTTTGAATTCCGTTATATCATTTTCTTGAAAAGTGACGGTTTTTAATTCCATGATTTGAAATTGTGGGAAAATAACGAATTTGAATTTTGCTATTTCGTTTTGTGTTTGAAAAAGGACGGTCTTTAATTCCGTCGTTTGGAATTGTGAGAAAATAATGAATTTTGAATTCCGTTATGTCATTTTCTTTAAAAGTGATTTTAATTCCGTCATTTGAAATTGTGGGAAAATAACGAAATTGAATTTCGCTATTTCGTTTTGTGTTTGAAAAAGGACTGTTTTTAATTCCGTCGCTTGGAATTGTGAGAAAACAACGAATTTTGAACTACGTTATTTCGTTTTCTTGAAAAGTGACGGTTTTTAATTCCGTCGTTTGGAATTGTGGGAAAATAACGAATTTGAATTTCGCCATTTTATTTTTTTGTTTGAAAAAGGACGGTTTTTAATTCCGTCGTTTGGAATTGTGAGAAAATAACGAATTTTGAATTACGTTATTTCGTTTTCTTGAAAAGTGACGATTTTTAATTCCGTCATTTGAAATTGTGGGAAAATAACGAATTTGAGTTTCGCAATTTCGTTTTTTGTTTGGGTTAGACTAACATTTTTGTTAGACGTTTGTTTGTGTTTTTGGGGATTTCGGCCTCTCGAGAGGGGTTTCAATCTGGTTTTGTTTTGATTTTGGCTTGGGCCTTGGCTTCGGCCTTGGGTGAGTAGCTTTAATTTGGCTATGGGTTTTGCTTTTGTTTCGGCTGGATGGCCTTTGCATTGGCTGAATGACTTTTGGTCTTTGTTTTTTGTTTTGGCTTTAGCCTTGGATTTTGCTTTGGCTTTGGTTTTCGCTTTTGTTTTGGCTTGGATCTAGTGGTTCTTTGCTGTCCTTCGTTCGAGGAAGGTAAAGGTGTAGACGGGGATGTACCCGTTGGTGAGAGGTCGATTCTTTGTGATGGGATGTTTTTGTGGGGAATAAGCTTGCCTGTCGTCATTGATCGTGAACAAAGAGATGTTCTGGTTTGTTATCTGGGTTCGTCATAGAATCCCTTTGATAAAAGCTCGTTCTAGATTGGGCGCTAATGAAAGTTTTCTATTGCCAGACATGGAATAGGTAAAGAGAATGGACACGGAGTTTCGATTCCTCTGCTTACTCGGTACGGAACGTCACTCGAGTGTACTCACATTGAACTGGAACATGTTTTTTGTTTTAAATAAATTCTCAAATCAATTCTCGTTGTCAACGGGAAATGGTAAAGGGGAGAATATATGATAGTTTTAAATTGTGCTTTTATTTAGATAAATAAGATGTTAGCACAGACTCGATGAATATGTGTGACTCATGGGGACAGCTCCCAGGTTGTCAATTAGGAATAAAAGGACAGACACTAGGATAGATATGTGGAAGCCTAAGACTCGAACTCGAACTCAACCGTAGATACAGACTCCTAATCATCACTTTCCTCTTCGAAGGTCTCTTTCGCAACATCCAACGGCTTGAATGTTTGTTCTTGATCATTGAGCCACTTGAGCACTTCACTCTCGTCGTTTGGGACGATATGAGAACAATAGTCCATGAGGCTTTCATCTCCTTGCAGAATGAGATGTTCATTAGGGTTGTTTTCATCACTTGGTTGGCATAGGGATGAACTATCAGTTCATGGTTGTAACACCCCCATATACCAGGGAGCCTTAATAAGACCTTCCCTAGCATATAAAGGCATTACCATCTTGGTTGCCCGAGGAAAGCAATCATCAAAAGTCGATAAAAGAACATTTATAGTTTATTACAAGTGATTAAACCAAAACTACTGATACAAAGATACAACTTAACGTCCTTATGTGAACTATCCTTGACGTAACTCGTGAAAGACCCATCCCTGCAAACACTCTAGCTAACTCCCAATACATCACTTGTAAGACTGACTGCTCACCATAAAGGATCACGGTAGACACAACATAAACAAACAAGAAGACAACCACACAAGGTCAGTAACTGAAGAAAGACACAACAACAATAGCCAACACACTACAAACACAACCAAGCACACACACAAGCCACAACCACTCCAGCCAATCACCGTCACCGACTGTCCACTTGACCATCCCTGCCAGTGGGGGACCGCAGCCGTACCCACCAAATCCCCGCTCATCATACCGAGCGATAACCCTGCCTCATTAATGTACACATCCCCTCCCATGGCAGGTTCCATGGAGGGCGAAACTAGGGCGTGAAGCCACTCTCGCATGTGACTCCACTCAGCCAGGGACGCGCCCCGAATATCACAGACAGTTATACAACAACAATCAAAAATGTAAACCAACAACCGTCACAAACACCAGCAACCAATATCACAACCAATCCACTCATACCGACGCCAGAACAACATAACAAACGAGACACTAGACAACCGACAGAAACTGAGTAGGCGAACCTACCTTTAGCCAACTGCAGCGATTCCATGTTCAACCACATGACATCAACCAAGCAAGCAATACACCTATACAAACAGTACAATAATCCATTACCACTCCTACAACCCTAAATGATGATGACGATGACATACCTACGCATAATTATCCGGCGTCAAGACCGCGACCCGACTCAGGCAATCTACCCCCAAGGCATAAGCATCATCCAAAGCTCCAAAGGAAGGGATTATGGTGGAGGGAATGAGGAAAGGCGACATCTAGGTTTAGAGAAGAGAGGTGAAAATGATTTGCGATTCTATCAAAACACGATTATAAATCCCCGCTGTAAAGATTCCACTCGATCGAGTAACTAAATTACTCGATCGACTGACCCATACTCGATCAAGTACTCAAGCTACTCGATCGAGTAGCCTCGACTAGATCGAGTACCACTCAACCAAAGCTTAACATGACACAAGACATCTTCTGCACGATATCCCAAAGACTACAACAGGCCCCTAAGGTCGGTCAACGTTAGTCAACGGGTCCCTAAAAGGACGGGTATTACAGTCTTCCCCCCTTAAGAAGAACTTCATCCCCGAAGTTCGGCTCATCCTCTCCCGAACCACACAACAAAGAACTAAAGTCAACACCACCATTACTCGACCCAGGTCAACAAAACTGTTTAGAAATATTATCCTACTACGTATGTCTATCAAACATCATCATCATCAACCACTTAACACACGTCACACACTCAACCTCAACAACTACTAACTTCCTTTTTGAGCTACTGAACACATATCCTACACCAATACAATCAACTCGACTATCACTTATACTACTACATCGAATTACTCAGACATGTACCAACACGATTGCGAGACTGTACTTTCATTCATCACCGGTCAACAACTACCACTTACCAAAACACACAACCCGACTGATTTGTCACAAGTTCACCACGACACATGTGTCATTATACTCAATTACCCTGACCTTACAACACGATTCCGCTAAATCATTAAAGTTTCAAGTCATCACTTTTAAAATATCACCGAAACAAAGTATACAAACTGCTATACCATTCAACAATTGTTATAAATCCTTACTCAAATGTACTACAACCACTATGGAGCTACCAAAACATACATATGACACTATAAAACACACATATGAAACTATTGAAGCAATTATTCACATACTTAAAAATGTCACAAAATACCGCAAAATTGTTATAATTACATCATTTTTCTTTTGCGACATTACTCTTCCCCTCTAAAAAGGAACTTCGTTCCCGAAGTTCACCATCCAACAACTTCTCTATTCCTCACCCGATACAGACGACATTACTTTGACATTACTCATAAACCACCAAGCAACATTGATTCACGCTCATAAGACCTACTCCTTGACATTACTTACGTACAATTCATACAACATAAACCACGGATGTCACGTAACATAGCGCGGATACACGGGTACAATTAATAGTAAATTCAACAATTATTGTAAAACTACCTTTCTGAACAATTGACAATATCCTAATTATAGTATTTGATTAAACCACGACAGATGGTACCCACATGAAGGTTACAAGGTAATACAAATACTGTTAAAACAGCGTGCAATGATCAACATCGATACCCGACTCATGACAGAACAACACTCTATTGACATTACTTAACCATTACCCGCAAGTCATAGACATATAAATGCAAATATGAACTTAAACAACATCACTTGCATGCCAAGTCCCCGCAACAATATGTCTTATTGTCCCGACGCACCTACATCGCATAGAATCTTACTCATGCCCAACCACAAGTTAAAATAAGACGAACGGTGACGCCGACACATGCCACTAAGCACCAACAATCATGAATAATATAAAGACAATCAACAATAGAAGGATTCAAACAATTTAAACATCGAAATGTGCCTGTAACAGTGACACTCGATCGAGTTGGTCAGGCATTCGATCGAGATGGCCCTACTCGATCGAGTCTCTTAGCTACTCGATCGAGTAGCCCGAGATCAGAATACCACTCCAATTGCCACACTTGCAGCTACTCGATCGAGTGAGGGGCACTCGATCGAGTTGCCACAAGTCCCAAAATTCCCTAAGCTCCAAACATAAGATATATAATCACATAAATACGAGTCGGGATGCTAACCCGACCCACAAATCCTGTAAAACAAGTCCAGAAACACGCAAGTACGGCCTTATGGCCATCGATACAAACAAGTCCAAAAGTACCAACCGAAAACAACCTAATATCCATCATAAATTACGAACATAAAAGAAGGAAGTGGAGTATCGTCATTCCTGCTGCTGCTGCTCATCCATCTCCGCATCCTCATCACCACCACCACCCGAAGTGCCTGCTCCTGACGCACCAAGACCCGCATCACCACCGGCTCCAGCATCTAGTCTCACGTACCTAGGGGTAAAACCACCGTAGGGGTACGCCTGAGGCTCTCCCCAAGTAGACATGTCCACCTCATAAGAGTGGAAAACCCCGCTGCTGTCCCCGACTCCCCTCCACTAAACCGGATGAGGTCCCAATACCCTGAATATACGCCATCTCATGCAAGTTCCGGATTCTCAACGTAGAGGACACTCTCTCGGCCAAGTAGCTCTCAAGCATCTCTGGGTTGTAAAAAGGAAGGGTAACCAGGGAACTGATACTGTGGTGGCGCTGGCTGCTCTAGCTGAGTCTCAGCCACTCTCTCCCTCAGTCTTTGTGGTCCTCTTCCCAACCTAGGCTGGTCCTCCTCAGCTCTCTCGTTCTCCCCCTTCCTCGGCTCGGGCATAACCTGTAGGATGTCCGGGTCAATGAGGTACGTCTGCCTCACAGGACGCCCCTCCTCCTCCTCATCCTCATCAGAGTCGGCAGACACCACTGCCGCGGGTAAAGGTTCTGTCACTGGAAGATGCTCTGGGGCTGGTATCCGCATCCAACTCATACCCCACACCCTTCATGCTAAACTCCCATCTGGCAAAGTTCTCAACCATTTCTGGTCGAGAAAGTACTGACGATCTAAGGTAGGTACTGTGGTGGTCAAGGGAGTATAGGCCAAGGAAGCCACAAAGGATGTCAACCTCTCTGCTAAACGTGTTGCAATGGCACCACAACTCAGGAATCTAGTGTCAGACGAGGCCATCAAAGCTAAACTGGCACACACCATGGCAGGGGCACTAAAGGTCACTCTTTGAGACCGCTCGGGGTTAAGGTACGCCATCAACAACATCAACTAATGTGAGTTTGACTTACTCACATCCTTTCTCTCATAAATAAGACATGTCAAAGAACGAAGGAAAATCTTCAAAGTGACATGTTGAACATCATTAATCAACATGTTACTTGAAGTAGGAGCTGGTTTCCCAGTAAGACAACGCATAAGACTACTAACGCCACACTCCGATGGTATGTCCCGAAGAGCTCCCTTGGCGGGTTTAGCAAGGCCAAGGTGAGAAGCAAACAAGTCCATGGTCAAGACAAAGCTGGTGTTCATGAGGCGGAACTCCACAGTTTGTTCCACTGCCTCATATTTAAACGAGCTCATGAACTCAAGAGTAAAAAAGGCATAGGAGTGCTTACGGAGGTGATACAACCCAGTCATCCCCAAGGTCTCGAAAATATGCCTAACGTCGCTCTCAATCCCCAAGTCAGTCAGAAGGGTCGTTTCTATACACCGGGTGGGTCTCATTTTAAGGCCCTGCAAAGCCACAAATGTCTTCCTTTGTGCGAAATCCACAAAGACTACAGATGGGTATTCCGCCACGGCCGGGACTACAGGGCCACTTCCCTCTCCCACTTCGGGCTCAGAAGCCCTCCCTCTCTTGCTTTGTCTGGTTCCCACGGTTGGTCTCGGCATCTGTTTTCAACACATGGCTTAAATATACATCCACATATATACTTGAAAAACATGTAAAACATTCGTCTATGTTCATAGAAAAGGGCAACTAAGTATACACTATCACCATCAATCCAAAATTATAAGTAAAATTCTCAATTCTAGTCTTCAGACGGTCTCTACAGCTATAAAAATTTTGACATATTTAGCATGAATTAACATTACTACTACTACTTTTAGAACTTAAACTTTCAAAACATCTTCACATACAAACCAATTTCACAACAACATGAGACGAATTTCAATTTAGGGCACTTTTAAGATGGAGTTTTAAGGCAAATTGTTGAGTGAAAATCGCAAAAATCAACCCTAAACATGATATGTATGACATAGATTACTCAATTTCCCCCCTTTTACACCCAAAAGACAACCAAAAATCAATTTAGAATCTCAAACCCTAGAATTTTCGGTTCATATTAACATCTAATTTAATTCGATTTTTTTTTTGCATAGCCAACAATAATAATCATCAAAGGAAAGCATCTAGATCATATTGCAACAATTAGAGACAAGAATTAACACATATAAATCAATTTCTCCAACAATTTCCAACATCTTATATGTTTCTACTAATTAAAACATCAAAATAGAACAAGTATTCATACCTTGATCAATGGATAAGCAACAAGAGCGGATTAAGCAAATAAAATACCAAGGTTTAAGCACCACAATCAACAAGAATCAAAGGGTTTTGAGAGAGATTAAGAATTCTGCAAAACAGCAACGCGTGTCGATTCCAAAAATGAACTCGGTTATCGGCATTGGTTAACATATTCATTCATATCACATTACTACTACACAAATACAACGTATCGATCTAACAAATACATTACCTCATTCAACTCTTTATCTTCATACTATAAAAATTATTATGCAACCAATAGACTACCTTATAGCTTCAACACAAATACCTCTAACATGTTTTCTTTACCTCTAACCACACCATCGTGACATGCATTTGTAACTTTGATATTATAACTATTAATCACATCACTCTAGGCATTCACCTATCATTCAATTTTCATTTATCATCCAAGTTTACTATTGACTAACTTATCACAACAATTGACAAACAACTTTCTCAACCCAATTAAGCCATATTGCGGAAGCATTCAACCATTCATCTATCACATTTGCTCCACTACCATCTTAATGACCACTACACAAAATTTTACAACTTGCCAATCATCAACATTACTATCACATACAAGACTCACAAGCTTCTATATCAATTACTAATACCATCCACTTAGAACAAACACTGCTATCACCACATGCCACACACACTAGCGCATATTGCAAACGATTCATCATCTCTATTCAACCACAAGATTTGACAGTCCTCACCACACGGATGCTAGCATTAACATAACTTTATCACACACTTTTCTATCGTAACCATAGACTATATATGGCACATAATTCCCGACTCCCTACCCCCATATAACAGTGACTGGTTTAAGCATAATGGGGCCATGATTTTGAAATGAGGGCGCCTACTCACCCAAAATCTAGCATCAGCTGGGGCTCCCAATATACATACACCAGGTACATTTTATTAGACTCGCTACATTCATTAGGTTCATTTGTTACAGGTTCCAAAATCGTCGCTCTGATACCACTTTTTAACACCCCCATATACCAGGGAGCCTTAACAAGACCTTTTCTAGCATATAAAGGCGTTACCATCTCGGTTGCCCGAGGAAAGCAATCATCAAAAGTCGATAAAAGAACATTTATAGTTTATTACAAGTGATTAAACCAAAACTACTGATATAAAGATACAACTCAACGTCCTTATGTGAACTATCCTTGACGTAACTCGTGAAAGACCCATCCCTGCCAAGACTCTAGCTAACTTCCAAGACATCACTTGTAAGACCGACTGCTCACCATAGGGGATCACGACAGACACAACAGAAACAAACAAGAAGACAACCACACAAGGTCAGTAACTGAAGAAAGACACAACAACAATAGCCAACACACTACAAACACAACCAAGCACACACACAAGCCACAACCACTCCAGCCAATCACCGTCACCGACTGTCCACTGGACCAGCCATGCCAGTGGGGGACCGCAGCCGTACCCACCAAATCCCCGCTCATCATACCGAGCGATAACCCTGTCCCATTAATGTACACATCCCCTCCCATGGCAGGTTCCATGGAGGGCGAAACTAGGGCGTGAAGCCACTCTCGCATGTGACTCCACTCAGCCAGGGACGCGCCCCGAATATCACAGACAGTTATACAACAACAATCAAAAATGTAAACCAACAACCGTCACAAACACCAGCAACCAATATCACAACAATTCCAATCATACCGACGCCACAACAATACATCAAACGACACACTAGACAACCGACAGAAACTGAGTAGGCGAACCTACCTTTAGCCAACCGCAGCGATTCCATGTTCAACCACATGACATCAACCAAGCAAGTAATACACCTATACAAATAGTACAATAATCCATTATCACTCCTACAACCCTAACTGAAAACGACAACGACAATGATGATGACGATGACATACCTACGCATAGTTATCCGGCGTCAAGACCGCTACCCGACTCAAGCAATCTACCCCCAAGGCATAAGCATCATCCTAAGCTCCAAAGGAAGGGACTATGGTGGAGGGAATGAGGAAAGGCGACATCTAGGTTTAGAGAAGAGAGGCGGAAATGATTTGCGATTCTATCAAAACACGATTATAAATCCCCGCTGTAAAGACGCCACTCGATCGAGTAACTAACTTACTCAATTGAGTGACCCATACTCGATCGAGTACTCAAGCTACTCGATCGAGTAGCCTCGACTAGATCGAGTACCACTCAACTAAAGCTTAACATGACACAAGACATCTCCTGTACGATATCCCAAAGACTACAACAGGCCCCTAAGGTCGGTCAACGTCTGCCAATGGGTCCCTAAAAGGACGGGTATTACAATGGTTGTCGATCATATCTTGAATAGCATGTTTCAGTTTGAAGCATGTTTCAGTATCATGAACTTTTCCTTGATGATATTGACAATAGGCACTGCCGTCCCAAATTGATTGTAGCTTCCCTTCAGTTACAAGCTTTTGAAGAGCTGCGGCATAGGTTGTGTTGAGGTCGGTGAATGTCTCTTGAGAACGTTCAACCTTGCTGTTTGACTTAAGACATCCAGGAGCATTGTCTTGACTGAGAGGTGCGACAATGATTTTGCCAGCTTCAATCATATCTTGAATGACATGCTTAAGTTTGAAGCAGGCTTCGGTGTCATGGCCCTTGCCTTGATGGTATTGGCAATAGGCATTTTCGTTCCACAAACGGGTTCTTTTGTGTTCAGGTTTGTCCGGAGTCGGACCATTGGGTTGGCGCATTCCTTCCGAGGCAAGTATCCCCAGAGCAGTGCCATATGCTATTCCCAGATTTGTGAAAACCCTTTGATGTTTTCTCAAGTTTTCAACATTGATGTTTTATGGGATGTTTTTGTGAGTTTTATTTTTGTTTTTGTCAACCCTGAGTGGAAACAGGATTTGGTTGTTGTCAATGGGAAGTTTTTGAGATGTTGCTTGGTATTTTGAAGGGGATTTTGGTGAGGCAATTTCATGCTCTTTGTTAGTGGGTTCATGGGTGTGCGAACCATTAGATGACTCTTCATTTTCAATAACTATTGGTTGGTGAACCAAGGATTGGTTTTCTCCTTGATGGTCAGGTTCATTTTCGGTATTACCAAACCTTTTCTCCAAATTAGCTACCCGGGTATTCAAATCATCGATAGCCACTTCCAGCTTTGAGAATAAGTTGTTGATGGAGACGGAGAGCATCATTATAGTGCTTTGTAGGCCATCTTCGTCAATTTCATGAATTTTCTCATCGTCAGGAGAGATGAGGTGAGAGCAATCTAGGAAAGTTTCATGACTGTGTCCAGTAGAGTTTTCTAAAGGGTTGTTTTTGTTGTTTGTTGAGGGAGGTTGTGGTAATTCACCTTTTTCAATCATATCATGGATGGCGCCTTTTAGGGGGAGACACATTTCAGTGTCATGTCCGCGACCTTGGCGATATTGACAAAACATTTTTCCGTCCCATCTACGTCCTCACTTTTTTGGTAGAGGGTCTGGAGTTGGACCAATCGGTTTGAGCTTTTCTTTGGAGATTAGCCTTTCTAAAGTTGTGGCATATAAGGCATACCCAGATCAGGGAAGGACCTATGAGGTCGTCTGGTTTTGGTTGGTGGAGCACCTAAGGAATTGGCTTCAGTGGTTTTGGTAACCTTCCAACTAGGGTTGGTTTTTTCATTGGCAAGTAGTCGACTTTCAAGGAGCTTAACCCTTTGCTATATATCAGAAAAGGGAAAATTCCCGGTTGCCAGTTTGTCCTCAACTTGGGAGAGATGAGTGCTCAAGTTTTCCACGGTAGCTAGGAGTCGAAGGACCATGCTGATTTCGGCAGAAGTCATGGCGGATGCAGATTGATCGACTTCTGGAGTTTCTTGTTGACGATCGACGATACCCAAGGGATTCCTTTTTGACATAACGATAGGCGATATAACTTGTCTTGGCAAGGGATTGCACTAATAAAGGCAAGTACGACACATATGTACAAAAGGAAGTTTTGTCGTGGAGGTGCGACAGTGTGACTTGGTTAGGAGTTCATTAAGGATCATGAATGACCTTTTGTGTTTGAACTCTTGGTGCATGACTTTGAACTTAGACTCGAGTGTCAACTTTGGCATAGTGATGCCTAGACATACAACTTCTTACGGGATTTGGATGTGCGTAGATGGGGTGACGTCGTTGGACAAGACATGTACACAAGCTTGACCTTTGACCCGTAATGTAGGGGAAAGACGGGTTTAAAACCCGACAGGTTTTGACTCTGGTAATGCCATTGAAGATGTCTCGACAATTATGCGACACGACTTAGCTAGACCAGAAGGTAGGTACTAACTTCGGTTGGGACTCGACGTTATTGTTAGGCCTGGAAATCCGCAGACGTCCTTGATCAGTATCTCATCTTGACCTGACTATCAGGCTGTCAGGGTATCAGGACACATGAAGACAGGCGCCAGGCCATGGAGAGGATAACGGTCAAAATATCAGGACGATATCAGACCAGGAGCTCATATTCTAAACGGAATATATGCGCAGCATTGAATAAAAAGATCTCGCAGTAAATGCAGTAATTAAGGGAGAAATATTGACAATTATTATGGACAATTATGGAGAATAATCCGCATTAATTCTAGCATCAGGCAGCCGTTCAAGTGAAGCTTATATAAGGAATACTTTGAAGACATTTGAAACACATCGTCTACACAAGAAGAAGCATATATCCACATACACAATACTTAGAGAAATATAAACATTGTCGTTATCATATAATTATTCTCCCAATTACATAGTGAAATCCTCTCCTGGCTTGGTGCCCGTGGTTTTTTCCCATTTAAGAGTTTTCCACGTACAAAATTCCTTGTCTCATTATTGTTGTTGTTATTATACTTACAGCTTTATATTTTAACCCTGACGACCTGACCAACAGACCACTTAGAGCTAGTTAACCGCACACGACTCTATCCTGACCTGATTTTGCCTTGCACAAAATACCCCAAAACAATTGGCGCCCACCGTGGGGCATCTTGCTCTTTAAATCCTTTTTTCTTATCTTACAAAAATTCAAAAATCCTACAAAAATGGCCCAGCCCACCGTTGAAGAACAATTGAACACAACTCTCCAGCAAATCGCTGAGTAGGAAAGCTTGAAAGAAAAAGTAGCCCAAACTGAAGCAGAAATCCTGCAATTAAGAGAATCTGAGTCAGCCCTGAAACAAAAATTAGAAAAAACTCAAGGAGCAGGCTCTAGATTCCAACCAGGAACCCCATTTGCATCAATCATCAAAAATATAGATTTTTGCAGTTTTGGGAGCCCAAGTGGTTCTAAATCTATTGATGTTGATGGTGCTAGTGAACCAAAGAATGACAAGGAAAAACCCGATGAATCTGCAGCCGCCATCATGATGGCAGTGGTTCAGAAGATCAAGAAACTCAATGAAAAATTTGATAAGATACCTGGAGTACCTGCCAGCATGGAAGAAGCTGCCCCTGACAGCTATGCTGATTCGCCTTTCATAGACGAAATAACAAAAGTAGATCTACCAAAGAAGTTTGTAGTTTCATCCATGAGGGTCTATGATGGAACCATGGATCCACAAAATCACGTGGCTCTTTATAAACAAAAAATGTTGTCTGCATCTATCCCCAGCGAATTTAGACAAGTCTGCATGTGTAAGGGATTTGGAACGACCCTGACCGGCCCTTCTCTACAATGGTACATCAACTGGCCAACTGGGAGCATCCATTCTTTCGCCAACCTGATCAACAGTTTCAACCAGCAGTTTGCGAGTAGCAGGGAGTTGGAGAAACAATCCCGCGACCTTTACCAAGTTACACCTTTACCAAGTTACAGAGAAGCCTGATGAAACTCTCAGGACATTCCATGTAAGATTCAACAAGGAAAAAGTATTTATACCCAGGTGTGACGTTGGAACAGCAGTAGAGGCATTCAGGCAAGGGTTACTACCATATAGTGACTTGTACAACGAGCTCACTAAGTATCCCTACCACACCTTCGAGGACGTTCAGGCCAAGACTCTTGCCTTCATCAGGCTAGAGGAAGATAAAAGCTATAAACTTGGATCACCTAGTAGACCAAAGGATCATGAAAGGAGCAGTAGGAAGAGTAACAAAGGAAACAACTATAGGCCTACTCCATATTCCAGGCCAGATCAATCAGAAGTTAACCTGGCTCATGAGTATCAAGGTAAGGTTAAAATTTATCCACCTATTTCCGAACATAACTTCAGTGTTGATATTGCAGGATTAATCCAGAGACCTGACAACATGGGATCAGCTGTCAGATGGCCCAGGAAGTCAGAAAATCCCAACCCCAGAAGGGACTATTCTAAATGGTGCGAATTCCACATGGATATTGGTCACACCACAGATGATTGTTTCACCCTGAGGAAAGAAGTGGCTTACCTGCTGAAATCTGGATACTTGAAAGACTTGATCCAGACGAAAGGCAGGAACGCCAACCAGGATAAAGAGAATCAGGAGCATAAGCAGGATCGTAGTCTCCCTCCACCACCACCAATCTATGAAGTAAAATTCATATGTGGCGGATCAGAAATTTGCGGCCTGACAAGTTCAGCAGCAAAGAAGATAGCCAGGACGCCAAGGACCGTATCACCCTGCAAGCCGGATCATATCCCAACAATCACTTTCAATGATTGTGACTTGGTGGGCATCCCTGATGTTCATCATGATGGCCTGGTAATTTCTATGTAGATTGGAACCGCCACAGTAAGAAGGATCCTGGTAGACGGAGGCAGATCAGTGAACCTGATCATGCTTGACGTACTGAAACCCATGAAGATCAACGAGGACCAAATCACCAAAATTCCAGTGTCCTAGTAGGATTCAGTGGCGAAACCAGGAGCACCCTAGGAGAAATCCACCACTCAACCTACGTGGAAGGAGTCTCATCTTATGAGAAATTTGGGGTCCTTGATTGCCTGTCATCTTACAACGCGATCTTGGGTAGGCCCTGGATTCGTAATGTCAAGGCCGTACCATCAACCTATCACCAGTGTATCAAGATACCAACAGACTGGGACATAGCCACAATTAAAGAGGATCACAAGACAGCCCAGGAATGCTACACAACAGCCTTGAAGCCTTCCAAGGCAGGTAAGTCCCTTGCATAGCAATTACAGTACCCTATCAGGAGCACTTATGTAGCACCTCCCAGAATGGAAACAGATCAGGTAATCCTAGACCCTGAGTACCCTGATAGGTATGTTTTAGTAGGATCTGACGCCCCAGATAGCGTCAGGCCTGAATTGGTAAAGTTCCTTAAAAATAAATCATCTTGGTTTGCTTGGTCAAATTTTGATATGACTGGAATTAACACTAATATAATTACGCATAAACTCAATGTTGACCCATCTTTTAAGCATGTACAACAGAAAAGGCGGAAATTTGCAGCTGAAAGAATTACCATAATTAACGAGGAAGTAGAGAAACTCTTGGATATGGGAATGATCAGGGAAGTAATGTACCCTGAGTGGCTGGCTAACGTAGTTGTTGTGCAGAAAAAGAATGAAAAATGGAGAGTCTGTGTAGACTAGACTGAACTGAACAAAGCCTGTCCCAAAGATCCATTCCCCTTGCCACATATTGATGCCATGGTAGACGCAACAGCAGGCCATGAGATGCTGACATTCATGGATGCTTCCAGTGGATTCAATCAAATAAAGATGCACCTTGCTGACCAGGAGAGTACTGCATTCATTACAGACCGAGGCATATACTGTTACACTGCCATGCCTTTCGGCCTGAAGAATGCAGGGGCAATGTACCAGCGCCTGGTCAACATGATATTTAAAGACCAAATAGGTGACATCATGGAGGTATACATAGACGACATGGTGGTGAAATCCAAAAATGCAGAAGATCATGTAAAACATCTCGAAATAGCGTTCGAGATATTGGAAAAATACAATATGAAACTCAACCCCGCAAAATGCCACTTTGGAGTTTCTGCAGGCAAATTTCTTGGATATATGGTCACAAAGAGAGGCATAGAAGCCAGCCCTGAACCGTTTCATATCAAGATCCTCCGAGAGGTGCAAAACATTTTACAACCTCTTCAGAAAGAATAATCAGTTTCAGTGGACGGATGAACACGAGACAGCCTTTCAGGATCTAAAATCCTATTTATCATCTCCACCCTTACTGGCTAAGCCAGAGAAGGGAGAACCCATGTCAGTATACTTATCTGTCACTGACACAGCGATCAGTGCAGTCCTAGTGAAAGAACAGGATGGTCATCAACATCCAGTCTACTATGTAAGTAAAAGTCTGCTAGATCCTGAGTTTAGGTATGGATTGCTTGAAAAATATGTTTTAGCCTTGATTATGTCATGTAACACCCCCATTTATCCAAGAGCCTTAACTAGGCCTTCCTAGATAAATGAGAGCATTACCATCTCGGTTTCCCGAGGTAGTGAATAACAAAGTCCAACTCACCAAAGTACTTTATATAAAAACTTAATGATTTCATGTTTATTACAAATTAACCAACTAAAACTTAATTCAAAATATTTACAACTCGCAGCGGAAATAAATAAAGTGATATAATTGTTCTATGTGATCTAGACTTTAACTATGGTCCAAGTCGAGCTCTCATCCCAATGCTCCCAAGTCAGCTAATCTTTAGTACCTGTCAAATCTGCTACCCATAAAACGGTTCACCGCAGGTGTTCACGAATAGACAGTCAACCACGAGGTTGAGTAGGAATAACCAAAAACAAGTCAAAGTGAAATGATATGATATATAATGCAAACACAATTGTGCTCATCACTCGAAACATGCTCATCACCCGAAACACCCGTTCATCCCGCCAATCCCTGGCCCGGGGTATTCATCATTTCAACCGAAGTTGAAGTATTCACCATCCCAACCGAAGTTTAGGTATTCATCATTCCAACCGAAGTTGAGGTATTCACCATCCCAACCGAAGTTGAGGTATTCATTTATACATCATGCCAGTTATAAAAACCATCTCAGACACGAGCTGAGGTATCCAATGCAAACGAAATTCCAATATAAATAATCAATAATAAACAATCCAACGATATATAATCCACATCCATTAATCCATCCAATTTCACAATACTTTTATAAATTCCACAAACCAACAAAGACAAGACGAGTTGAGTAGTTATCCTACCTTTTCGCAAATCTTCGACTCACGCGAGTCACACAAGCAATCAAAATTGATTCTTTACCAATTCATAACCTACATAACATAATTACGTACAATTACTTTATAACCAATAATCAACCAACTAATCATGCACTTATCCTATGCCTATCACGTCCTAATCCTTTTGACAACTTCAAAGCTAAATCTCTAATTCTACCGTTTTACAGCACTGTTCAGTCTCGCTATAAAATTCATAATTAATTCATCAAAAATCAAAACGATGCAAGACCAGTGAGGTTGGAACCCTAAGACACATATCTACAATTCTTGTGAAATAGACTTTCTTCAAATTCCAGACTTATCAGGGTTTTCTTGAAGGAATCATAAATACTGACGAATTCCATCGCATAAAAAGTATTGACCTCTAAAATAAGTTTAACAAACCTTTTCAAGTGAAAGAAAAGCCTAACATCATCTAGACTATCCAATTTTAATGTTTGCAAAAGACCCAAATCAATTTCAATTTAAAAATTAGGTTTACAAAATAAACTTTAGACCACTAGTGCGTTCGCGGATTCTCAGTCGACATGTTCATAACAAATTTATTCTGGAAAATCTACACGTTCAATTGCTACAGAATTTTACAGGCATCAACAAGACTTGAAAATAACCTAAGTCTATTCTTTACGTTTTTAAAGACAACGACTTTAAGATAGTCTGGTAGTTCGTTTAAGACAACTTACAGATTTATTGAATTGCTGTAACTTTATTCTAAACATTGAAAGATTAAAGATGATGAACTTCTCTTCTTTTTTTTCCCTTTTAATTCCCTCTCTCTTTTATGTGATATTATGAGTTTTTATGTGGAATAAGGATTTATGGTTAGGTTGGCCTTGCTTATATACTAGTAAGGTAGTATTATTTTAGGAAAGTTTCTCTCTTTATTATTATTATACTAGTCTTACCATAAGTAGGATTACCATACATCTCTTTTACTAATTTAATTACTAAGATATTAATATAATTATTATTATTTTCCCATATTATTATTATTTCCATATTATTTATTATTAATTCCCGATACAAAAACCCGATCACACCCATACTATACTAATAAATTTCGGTCCATACAATAATGGCACACGGCCCAAAGCACAAATATTAGCTAAGCCCAATTGCCGACTTGGATGCTTAATTTATTATTTAATTAACGTCTTACTTATACTTATTATTAGAAATGTCTTTAATCAATCATTAATGTACATAAATTATTCACATAAATTATTATCAAAATACGGGGTATTACTGTCTTCCCCCCTTAAAATGTACTTCGTCCCGAAGTTCGCCCAAGAATACTATAAAATTTTCTATAAACAAATACCTATTCCAACTTATGACATTGCAGCATGATTAATCATTTATTATTATCAAGCTATATCAACTTATTAGAATGCATAACAAAATAAAGTTTTAACACGGAAATGTATCTCAAAATAAACTCAAAATATGAGGTGTCACATTCTACCGTCCTAAAAATAAACTTTGTCCCGAAATTTTGGAACTACTACTACCCTAGGAAAGATGGTCTAACATTTTAAACATTCTATACTTATAATCAAAACAAGGTGTAGTCAATTGTATCCTATCTTACCTCTCCTTTGGTTCCCTTATCGTCACTCCTACATCTCGACTATCATAGTTTAAGAATTGATAAAACATTTATATAAAACTTTTGGTAAAACTCGCGTTTTCAGAAATCAAAGTCAAGCTGTAATTTTCAAAAATCACCATTAAATAACCGTTATATTCACGTTGAGTTTTTATACTTTCTAGAAACTATAAGGAGTTTTCAAACCTTGAGAAAAAGAATCAAACTGAAATATCGTTCAACCATTTTATAAAAATTTTCACAATCCCGTTGGTCCAAACAAAAACCGATCAGCAATTTGTCCAAAACTAGAGTCAATTTTAAAAATCACTATTAATTGTCAAAAATTTACCTTGTAACGTGGCTTATCAATTTGAAAACATATTTGAATCATTTAAACAGTGGAGTTATAATTAAGCAAAAATATTAAGTACAAATTAAATGAGAAATTTTACAAAATCGTTTGTCGAAAATATAACTGTACAGGAACATTCTGACCACTGCCCACTAATATATTTATTTCTCCCAAACCGTATATTATTTGAACATGAGACCAGCGGCATATGAAAGTTAACTCACAAGGGTATCACACATAAAAATCTCGGACTAAAACTTTAAACAGACAGTAAATGGCAGCCAAAACAATCAAGGGTAAAAATCTTGTGAAATCAACCAAAATCACATTCTTCACAATTCCACACAACAATTAATACTTCACATGTTTAATCATATTAACTCCTCCCCACATACATGCCCACATACTTTTCCCATATCAACAATGCTAATAAAAATCATATCACACCCCTCGTCCGTAAAACAAGGTTACGCTCCCGTAACCGCAACCATTAATGACAACAATACGCAACCAAGACAACAAAATCCCTAAGAGAAATATACTATATTCATTTTAAATTACCCCACACTCTCAAGTATTCTCTCAAGGTTCCCGGTTCAAAACTGGAAGGGCCAAGGTACGAATTAGGCGCGCTTTCCTAACAGTACTAAGAGGGCTCCTAACAGTTTCTACCCGGGGTTCATTTTATTAGACACATCCTATATTCATTATTAGGTTCATTGGTTAGGCCTGAGGATCGTTTTGCTCTGATACCACTTTGTAACACCCCCATTTATCCAAGAGCCTTAACTAGGCCTTCTTAGATAAATGAGAGCATTACCATCTCGGTTTCCCGAGGTAGTGAATAACAAAGTCCAACTCAGCAAAGTACTTTATATAAAAACTTAATGATTTCATGTTTATTACAAATTAACCAACTAAAACTTAATTCAAAATATTTACAACTCGCAGCGGAAATAAATAAAGTGATATAATTGTTCTATGTGATCTAGACTTCAACTATGGTCCAAGTCGAGCTCTCATCCCAATGCTCCCAAGTCAGCTAATCTTTAGTACCTGTCAAATCTGCTCCCCATAAAACGGTTCACCGCAGGTGTTCACGAATACGCAGTCAACCACGAGGTTGAGTAGGAATAACCAACAACAAGCCAAAGTGAAATGATATGATATATAATGCAAACACAATTGTGCTCATCACTCGAAACACCCGTTCATCCCGCCAATCCCTGGCCCGGGATATTCATCATTCCAACCGAAATTGAAGTATTCACCATCCCAACCGAAGTTGAGGTATTCATCATCCCAACCGAAGTTGAGGTTTTCACCATCCCAACCGAAGTTGAGGCATTCATTTATACACCATGCCAGTTATAAAAACCATCTCAGACACGAGCTGAGGTATCCAATGCAAACGAAATTCCAATATAAATGATCAATAATAAACAATCCAACGATATATAATCCACATCCATTAATCCATCTAATTTCACAATACTTTTATAATTTCCACAAACCAACAAAGACAAGACGAGTTGAGTAGTTATCCTACCTTTTCGCAAATCTTCGAGTCACGCGAGTCACACAAGCACTCAAAATTGATTCTTTACTAAATTCATAACCTACATAACATAATTATGTACAATTACTTTATAACCAATAATCAACCATCTAATCATGCACTTATCCTATGCCCATCACGTCCTAATCCTTTTGACAACTTCAAAGCTAAATCTTTTATTCTACCGTTTTACAGCACTGTTCAGTCTCGCTATAAAATTCATAATTAATTCATCAAAAATCAAAACGATGCAAGACCAGTGAGGTTGGAACCCTAAGACACATATCTACAATTCTATTGAAATAGACTTTCTTCAAATTCCAGACTTATCAGGGTTTTCTTGAAGGAATCATAAATACTGACATATTCTGTCGCATAAAAAGTATTGACCTCTAAAATAAGTTTAACAAATCCTTTTCAAGTGAAAGAAAAGCCTAACATCATCTAGACTCTCCAATTTTAATGTTTGCAAAAGACCCAACTCAATTTCAATTTATAAATTAGGTTTACAAAATAAACTTTAGACCACTAGTGCATTCGCGGATTCTCAGTCGACATGTTCATAACGAATTTATTCTGGAAAATCTACACGTTTAATTGCTACGGAATTTTACAGGCATCAACAAGACTTGAAAAAAACCTAAGTCTATTCTTTACGTTTTTGAAGACAACGACTTTAAGATAGTCTGGTAGTTCGTTTAAGACAACTTACAGATTTATTGAATTGCTGTAACTTTATTCTAAACATTGAACGATTAAAGATGATGAACTTCTCTTCTTTTTTTTCCCTTTTAATTCTCTCTCTCTTTTATGTGATATTATGAGTTTTTATGTGGAATAAGGATTTATGGTTAGGTTAGCCTTGCTTATATACTAGTAAGGTAGTATTATTTTGGGAAAGTTTCTCTCTTTATTATTATTATACTAGTCTTACCATAAGTAGGATTACCATACATCTCTTTTACTAATTTAATTATTAAGATATTAATATAATTATTATTAATTTCCCATATTATTATTATTTCCATATTATTTATTATTAATTCCTGATACAAAAACCCGATCACAACCATACTATACTAATAAATTTTGGTCCATATAATAATGGCACACGGCCCAAAGCACAAATATTAGCTAAGCCCAATTCCCAACTTGGATGCTTAATTTATTATTTAATTAACGTCTTACTTATACTTATTATTAGAAATGTCTTTAATCAATTATTAATGTACATAAATTATTCTCATAAATTATTATCAAAATACGGGGTATTACAGTCTTCCCCCCTTAAAATGAACTTCGTCCCGAATTTCGCCCAGGAATACTATAAAATTTTCTATAAACAATTACCTATTCCAACTTATGACATTGCAGCATGATTAATCATTTATTATTATCAAGCTATATCAACTTATCAGAATGCATAACAAAATAAAGTTTTAACACGTAAATGTATCTCAAAATAAACTCAAAACATGAGGTGTCACATTCTACCCTCCTAAAAATAAACTTCGTCCCGAAGTTTTGGAACTACTACTACCCGAGGAAAGATGGTCTAACATTTTAAACATTCTATACTTATAATCAAAACAAGGTGTAGTCAATTGTATCCTATCTTACCTCTCTTTTGGTTCCCTTATCGTCACTCCTACATCTCGACTATCATAGTTTAAGAATTGATAAAACATTTATATAAAACTTTTGATAAAACTCGCGTTTTCAGAAATCAAATTGTAGCTGTAACTTTCAAAAATCACCATTAAATAACCGTTATATTCCACGTTGAGTTTTTATACTTTCTAGAAAATATAAGGAGTTTTCAAACCTTGAGAAAAAGAATCAAACTGAAATCTCGATCAACCATTTTATAAAAATTTTCACAATCCAGTTGGTCCAAACAAAAACCGATCAGCAATTTGTCCAAAACTAGAGTCAACTTGTAAAAATCACTATTAATTGTTGTTTTAGCAGGATTTTCCCTGAAAGGATCCGGCTTGATTAATAAGTAATATGGGTATCTAGTTCAATAAATTTAGAATAATAGTATGAGTATATAACAGGAAAGAATTAAGTATAAATAATATTGTTTGTATTTCTTTGATAAGCTGATCACAAACTCATGTATACAATTGAATATTCAAGAAAGAGTAAGAGATAAATTGTAAATAATTGATGAAGCAAAAATATATCTCCTTTACAATTGTTAGATTATGCTATATATAGTTTTTCAGATGCTCCCGTTGCATTCAACCCCAACGTTCCTTTTAACTGTTGGAGTTGTTGGCTGAAAAATAGGGCACATTCCTTATTAATCCGGTTGACTCGTTCTTCCTCAACTAACTTTGGCTTTTCTCCTTTTACACGTTTTGATTCATGGAAATAAGGTGCTCTTATAGTTGGACTTGGTCTTCCTTGAGAATAGGACGTGGGCATTTGCCTTTATATAACCGTTTTGCTGCTTGTCAACTTAATCCAGCCTGCTTAAGTGTCCTGCCAGGCTATTCTGCACTTACCATCAGGCTTTACTTCTAGGATTTAGTAGATTGCTTATCTTGTGGTACTCTTCATCTGCCAAATAATAATTAGGTTTGTCTGGTCCTTGGCTGCCCTAATCAGCCTAACAAGGTCAGGCTAAATTAAAGTCAGACCAGGCTAAATTGGGACTAACAATTGCCCCTTGACATTTTACCCGTGCTGGATCAGGCCAGGGGTAAGATGTCAATTTACCGGGTTAAACAATAAAAAGAATTATATTTACTCAATGACTCTTAGACTCCTAGTGACCGTTAATCACTGCAACGGCTAACTACATGATGTCATGCTGACAGTTTTGTATTTTCTAGGGTTTTTGCACCGTTACTCTTCTTCTATAATTACGGTAATTGTGATGAGTTCATTTTTCACCAAAGTTCTTCCACTTTCCTTGATAAATCTTCTCTAAAATTCTTCCCTATTTCCCAGAAATTCCATTTTGCTAACTGCAATTTTTCATTAAGTATCATTAATTTATCACGATAAATAAAACAATAAAGGATATGGGAGCCAAAAAGCGTCCTGCTTTCCAGAAAGCTGCGGCTGAACCTGAACCTACGGACGTCCATGACGAGGAGGTGGTTGAAATTGATCCTCCTGCTCGTGCTATAGCGTTTAAATATGGAGATTCTATTTTTTCTGCTCTTCAATCTCTGGACTCCTATTTCCCTGAAGAAAACCTATCGAAAACGAACTATGATAGGGTTTTAAGGGAGAAAAAATTAATTCCTGACTCGGCTGAGGTTTGATTCCTGAGTTTTGTCCAGTCAGAGCTAACTGGGTGTCACCTGGTTGGTTCTGTATTTATGAGTGGGCATTCAAAGCAGGTTGTAAGTTACCTTTTACTCCTGTAATGATTGATACTATTCGTGTCATGGAAGTATCACCTTTCCAAATCATGCCAATGGTTTGGAAACTTCTCCACTCTATTGAAAATTTATGTGCTAAACATAAACTTGTAATTACTATTAACGATATCAAGGCAGTATATCATCTGAAAAATCCTTCTACCGGTCATTTCAATTTGAGGATTAAGTCGAAAATGTCTCCATTAATTCCTGATTGGATCTTTGACCCTCTTGACGAGGAATCTATTTCAAGGATAGAGGCCTTTCTTTCTATTCCTGAGGAAGAGAGGACTTGGCCTGCTAGTCTGGGCAGGGATTTCTTGCCCTGGTATATGAAGACTAAGCTGAGTGTGGTTAAAGTACTCAAAGGCAAGCCTAGCTCCACTGCTCTTTCCTGTATGTCTTCTATATGTCTTTGTGTTGATTGTTGTCTTCTTGTCGCTTCTCTTCTGATATTTATATGTATTTTTTTTATACGTTCAGTGTACAGATCTTCTGCTAGGTTGGCCAGCTTTAGCGCGGCTGACTTGAAAGCTGGGGTTGCTAGAATTGCTGAACAGTCCAAGAGCCAAGAGGCTAGTGGGAGCGACAAGACACTTGACATTTTGGTTTGTGATGTCCAGCCTCCCCAAGAACCGCCCACGCTGGTATCCCTAGAGGTCGTTCAGGCTTCTAAAAGGAGGAGGGAGGCTGTCATTCCTGAAGAGGAAGGGAGAGAGAAAGAGCCTATTCAGGCTCAACCAATCAGGAGTGTCAGGGAAGTGTCTGCTCGGATGGACGATATGGATGCTGCCCGGGCACAGATAAATGATTTCTCTGCTAGTATGAGCGGCCAGCTTTTATCGGACAATACCCTTGAGTCTTCTACCAAAGTGGTGTCTATCTTGTCTTCTCTTGTGACAAAGGCTGCTGCTCTTGCTTCTGAAGCTAAGGAGGTTAGTTGCAAAGGGCCTTTAATTATTATGTGTTCTTTGTGTTGCTTTATGTTTGGCTGATTGATTTTCTTTCGTTTTTCTGTAGGGATTGGATACTGGGTTGGCTACTGCTTGTCAGCTCAGGGATGCCCAGACTAGGATTTCTGGCTTGGAAGAGAAATTAGATAAAGTTAACCGCGAGCTGCACATATCCAGGGGTAATGAGGTAATACTTCGGTCTCAGCTGGGGTCGGCTAGAGAGGCATCTAAGGCTGCTTTGGTTTGTGAGGTGGCTGCAAAAAACGCTGAGAAAGCAGTCAGGCAAGAGCTCGAGGCTGCAAGGGGAGAGCTGGAAGCCGTCAAGAAAGAGTTGGCTGCCGAGAAGCAGGCAATGCAGGATCAGCTGAGGAAGAATGAAGATCTTGGTGCTGAAAAGGAGCTGGTAGAAGCGCGGCTTCTTTGATCGCCAAGACTTCTTTGGGAAAGGCCGCGTTGATGCTATGAGGGATCCGGAATCTGATCGGGCTAAGTGGGATCCGGATCGGGATGAAGCAGCTCTAGACGCCCATGTAGATACCCGTATCCGTCGATATTGGAATTTATCGAGAACCCGACAAACACCCGATGATGATAGAACACATGTATTCTTTAGTTGTCATTGTCATTATTTGGGCTCGTTTTACGATGTAAAATGAGCGTTGTCGACGAAGTATTTTATTAATTTAAATGATATTTAAATTAAGTGTTTTTTTTAAAAGTAAATTCATTTTATTGTTTTAATTTGAATTTATTTTCTTATGTTTATTTTATTGAAAATAAAATATATTTTTGATTTGAAAAATCATTCTGAAGTTACTTGATTTGAAAAATCAATTTATATCGTTTATAAACCGTATTTGAAGAACTCGATTTTTTACGATGGTTTTATACGCGATTTTTGAGCTCGTTTTCTACTTGATTTGGGCTCGATTTTCGACGCACTTTCGGCCCAATCCCCTCTCCTCCAACCCGTGTTCAAATCCCAGCCAAAACCCACCACAAAACCCTGGCTTAGCCCTCCCAAATCACGTCCCAGACAGCCCAACACCACCTTCGCTGCTCTGTTTTGCAGCCCCAAATCCGACACCAAAACTGCCCCGTATTCGACTCCAATGCGACCCATATCTCACCTCACACCTAGCCCATATATCAAGCTATAATTCCAAGCCCTTTCCCATGCAACCCACGTCCAAACTCCTTCACAAACCTCACGCAACAAGCAGCCCCCCTGTTTTCGTTCTCCAAACCCGAGCCCAATCAAACACTTCCAAACCCGCTCCAAACGGCTACCAAACCCGTGCCAATGACCACCCATCCATACCTGGCTATCCTAAACATATTACCATGCCTTGCCCACCAAGAAAACACGCCCTAAACCCTTGAAATAGCTGCTGGACAGCAGCTATGCGAAACAGACCCAAGCTGTTGTTCACCCTTCGAAACCCTACTTTAACTCCCTATAAATACCTCCCCTATGCCATACATTCAATCCTCTAAGTTCTCCATACATACTACCGTCACTAACCAACACGAATCTCCACAAACAAACCCTAATTGCCTCTCAAAACCCTCGACAAAACCGAGACATCCAAACTGAAACAGTTTGTATCTCTCTCGAAATACCTTTCGTTCAACCATCAAATCTTGTTTTCGGATTTCTGTCGTGGTTTTTGGCCTTGATTCTCGTGCACAAATCCTATTAAAACTTCTGGTTTATTTCCATATTCACAAAATTCAGTCTTTCTAGTTTCCATAACATCTTTCGGATTGAAAAATAGTTGAGAAACGAAGTCGTGGTGAGTGATTGAAAATCGCTGCTCAAGTCTGCCTTTTGAACGTGTTGTTTCGTGATTTCAAAATTCAATTTCAATTGTCTTCGTCGACGACGGTCCCTCGAGATAAAATATACGATCGATTACGACCCAAGACGGTGTCAACGATACATGTAGGTTGAGGGTGCATCAAATCCTCCTTCTTTCCCTTTTTATTTCGTTATTTTTATTTGTTTTTCTATCGCTTATTTTATATATTATAAATCGGCTAACATCATTAATCAATCTAACTTAGTTTTAGCCTTTTTGTTTACATTTATTTTATTTGTTAAGTCATAATAGTTTAAGTTGTTTTTTGTTAGTTTGTATTGTAATTTTGTATCATGTATATAGGTTTTATTTTAATTGAGTCAAAATAATTTCGATAGTTGTTGTAATTAGATCGAGTTGTAATTTATTTCTCATTGTGTCGGCATGAAATGCCTGGGTTGTAATAGGATAGATCCCAATGGCTCCCCCATTCCCCTTAAGCCTTGTTTCCTTTGTTTTGTATGTTGTTAGATCAATCAACCCACATGCTAAATTACAACTTTGACAAACTTAGTATTCATGCATTAAACGACATAGAAATTATTGTCACATGTTAAGGTTTTAAAACGATGTTTGCATATCATATATCGTAGTAGCTACGACCTTGTTTGAAATCCGATACTTGATTTAGTAGAGGCCGTTATCGACGGGCGGGGTTAGGTGTCCTTACGTGCTTCCTAACACGTACCCTCACCCCTTACTGAAGATCTATGGTTTGTGGATCCGTCTAAATACCATTGGATTACGAGAGTCATTCAAATTGAGTGATATAGGGTACAAGTCTTTATCTTTAATCACTCGTAGTCGATTGGCTTTATGCTTTTCGACGAAAGGTTTAAAGTTGACTTGAACGGTTCCAAGTTCCCAAAAAAACTTGGTGGCGACTCTAATTTGTCTTAATTCGATTCGAAAGAACCTCGAGTCGATTATGCCTATTGTGGATCCCGCGGACGCAGTTCCCGCGGGCGTTGTCCTGATTTGGCGACTCATTTGGGAAAAGAGGACTAGTTACACTTTGTTTCTAGGGTCTTTTCCTCCGAGGTGAAACTTGAAAAGAAAGTATTGGAAAGTAAAACATTACTCGTAGTGCTACGATTCATGCATAAACCCTTAAGGACTTTCCCGGGCCGTCCCAGCGCTTCTTTGTGACGCGTGGGGGGCGACGTCCCACTATGCCAGGTGCTTGCACATTGCTTGCTTCCGCTCCGCCTCGTCGTGGTTCTTGATGGTGAGGATGCTCTTCTAGGTACTCTACCTAAAGGCCCTTGCTCTATTACACCTAAAAGGATGGAGGGCATAGACCTTCTTGTAGAAGACTTGCCGAGACTTAGAAATGTCTAGGAACATACATCCTTATAACATGAGAATGACAATGTGCAAGGTGAATTTCCCAAGTCTTTTCAAAATTTTCCATATCAATTTCAAAACCGAACTTTCGAACAACTTACTTTCAAAATAGCATGGTTTTAAAAACGCGGAATGCTGCCCAAGTAGGACTAGATTTTTCGGCCCAAAATGAGCTTTTATAGCCGGCATGCTGCCCATTTTAAATCTCATTTTCAAATCGATTTTTCGTTTTTTTCAAATTCAATCCAAAATGTTTCTCGAACCTTAACCAAGCATGAAATGCGTCGAGTCATGTCCGGGCCCTGGCCGTGTTTGGCTAGGCGTGTTTCGTCCTAAGTGTCTAGAACACGACCTTGTTGGGTCACCCAAGCTCACCTCTTGGGATTCGAGTCATGTGGGTCGACCAATTGGTCCAGGATAGTACACAAAAACGTCCAATCTAGGCCATTTTAGGGCGTTTCACTTAAACCTATGGGCTATGTTAGTCCAATCACAGGTTTAGTCACACCGAGTCCAGTTTAGAATCGAGCTATGATAGCTTGAGTCATGTCGTTTTGTCGAGTCTAAAATGAATCGAGGTCTAAATCCAACCGTGAGTCGAACCTTTTGGTTAGTCAGTCTTAAGTCGAGTCTTTGCTTGAGTGAAGTTAGTGTCGTGTCCTTAAGTGTGCAGGGGCTCTTACATTTGAATATTGACTCGGTTCGGGGTTTTCTTGTAGAAAGGCCGCCAAAAACCCGACTTCAAGCAATGGAAGATGCTGTTAACAAACTCACTGAGGCCGTGAACCTCATGATGACCAGAATGGATGCGATCGAATCCAAGCTGGGTGAAGATTCCTCTTCATCTACCCCACCTCGATCGATCCGGAGAAACGGTTCAAATTCATTGAAGACCGTCCGAAACTCTCCCGGGGAAGAACATCTACTACGAAAATGCTAGGGCCTATGCCCGATTCAGATAAGTTGCCCACAAACATGGTACTCTTTGATATCCCAAAGTTTAAGGGCACCAAGATCCAGTCCACCATGTTAAGGCCTATAAGGGGTACTTAGTAATCGAAGGGAGTACCGCCGACATGCTCTCGAAATTTTCGCCCAATCTCTGGATGAACACCCGAAGGCGTGGTTCTACAATCTGGACCTTAAGAACTTCCCCACTTTCGAAGATATTACGGTGGAGTTCTGCAAGCACTATGCTGATAATGTCGAGATTCAAACCAACATAAGAACATTGGAGGTGATGACACAGAAAGAAAAAGAAGGCATTACTGAATTCCTTGCAAGATGGCGCGCTGAAAGCGTGAAACTAGCCAAGAAGCCTGATGAAGTTGAAATGGTAGATAAGTTCGTGAAGAATCTACGACCTGTTTACCGTAATGCTCTGAAATACCAGAATTTCGACTCTTTCAAAGAATTGATAAGAATCGGGATAAAGGTAGAAGATGATGTCATAAGGGCAGAGGCTGAAAAGCCAAAAGGATACCAAGGGGCCTCGTCATCTAAAGCAAAAGCACCAACAACGTCCCACTTTGTTGAAACTGTTAATCTCTTAGATGGACAGTCAAAAAGGCCTCCGCGCCAAGCTCCGAGGGTATTCACCGATATCGGGTGCACTTACGCATATGCTCTCCAAAGGCTCATGGCCCAGGGAAAGCTGAAGCCCATCGGTCCAACTCCGGATCCACCTGCTGAACAACAAGGCAAATGGTACAAACCGAATGCCTACTGTGCCTTCCACCAAGGGAAGGGACACGATACTGAAAGGTGCTTTAGACTAAAGCACTAAATCCAAGACATGACTGAGAATGGAACACTCCCGATCCCCACTGTTAAACCCAATAACATCACCAATCCATTTGGCGATCACGCCAACTTTGTTTCTGTCGAAGACAATGTCGATTATTCCCATCTTATCCGCCCATGTCACTTGAAAGGGGTGTTTATCGGGAAAATATTTGTGGATTGCTTTGAATTCTTGCCAAACCCGAAGAATGAAATTCGAGTCAGGAGTCTTGCTCTAGAATGTACTCCTCTCATTAACGAAGTTAATAAAAGACAATTCGATTCACCAACCTTCATCACTGGCGTAGATCCTCAGAGGACTACCTCGGGATGGAGGCAGACCATCAAAGGGATCAAGGATCAGAGCCGAGCATCTAAGCTGACAGCTGAACAAGAGAAAGCTCAAGACCAGATTTGAAAATTATGAGTCGGGATCTGTTTTCTTATTTTAGTCGAGTCGAGTCTAGGACTTTCGTTTCCTGAATTTGAGTCATTTGTTCCGCGGTGACCTAGGATGTGTCCTAGGAATCGTTCCTTCGAGTCTGTTAAGCATTTGTCATTCCAATAAAGGTTGCAGTTTCGTTTCCCAATATGTCTTGTTTCCAATCCTCCATCATTTCGAAACATGATAAAATGCACAACACACTCAAAGGCATCCCTGGGGTAGAAATATGTCTCGTTTTAAAACGTAAGGTACAATAGGATTCCGTGTTTGATTCCTTTACCTATTCCATGTCTGGCGGTAGAAAACCTCCATCAGAACCAGTGCTTTTGACAAGCTTTTAGATGATTCTATGACAAACCCGGACTAGCTCCTTGTTTCCTCTATCGATGACGGAAGGCAAGCCTTTTTCCCACAAAATCATCCCCTCTCGAAGAGAGAAGATATCAACCCGTTCTAAGAAGGAATTGTTAATTCTAACCCAATTTAGTTGGCGAAGCCTAGGTTTTAAGGTGTATCCATTTGTGACTAAGGGAATGAATAGAAGACCATTTTCAAGAAGAGAAGAAAATAAATGAAAAAGAATGAAAAGATGAGAAAAAAAAAGGACGAAAAAAAAAAGCAAAAGAAAAAAATGAAAAATGAAAAAAGAGGAGAGATGAAAAAAAAGAAGAAAAAGGGAAACGAAAAAAAAGAAAAGAAAAAGAAAAGAAAAGAAAAAAGAAAAAGAAATGTCAAAATGTTGATCGAAGTTCAAAGGCGAAGCCAAAATGGTCAGGTAGTGCCATCAGCAGTCATCCATACCTCTAAGTCCTTCCCGAGGCATTTACAAGGGAATAGTTAGAGATTCTGAGAATCAGTCTGCTTGTGTTAGTACACCCACGCCTTTATGATCCAGACATGGAAATTTGAACCCACATCGATTCCCAACCCATTTGTACTCGGGACTCATCAAATTCGAGACACCATTTCCAACCACGTTATAAGCCATAGCCCTTGGCCTTAGCACCACAAAACAAACCTTCAGAATGATGGTTAACCATTCCAACTTGTTATTACCAAGCTCCACATCCCAAAAGATCCAAGCCTTTTACACCTAACCCCAAACACGGGATTTAACGGTACTTTACAGGCTAAAATGGGATATGACATGATACCTTAGGTGAAACCTTCGAGTGTGTACACACAATCAAAATGCCATGTTTATGCACCATGATCGAACTACGTCGGATTTGATTTCGCTCCACGCGAATACGTAGGCAGTCCTTCAGAATAAGGGATTCAATCCACTCATCACCCAAGTTGTCATCTTGTCGGTTTCTTACGGGTCTTAACCAAGTACAAATGAAGCCACCTTTGTTTGAGTTGGTCTTAGTACTCGATCTAAGCTAGGATAAGGATATAGGTTCAGATGAATAGTATCAAGTCTCAGAATGAGCTTTATCGAACGGTTTAGGCCAAGATGCCGAGTCATATAGATGTAGGTTTGTGTTGGGAACAGAAAATATGAAAAACCCGCTGAAAAGAAAGAAGGCGTGGAAGAAAAATAGTAAATGCCCGCTGAAAAGAAAGAAGACGGTGGCAAGAAATGATGAATACTCGCTGAAAAGAAAGGAGGCGAGGAGAAGAGTGATAGAATGTTCCCAACAAGAGTGATGTGTGATGTCTAAGTGTTCTCATAAAATCAGTCTGTGTTTAGTGTCTGGGCGAAGCCAACGTTGTTGCTCTGTGAGTTTAATCCACCTTGTCAATGCCAAGTGATCTTGATTCCCATGTGCCCTCGGGAGCACGCCCATGCCATACGATATCTCCGTCCCAAGTTCGACGACCTTGTGATTCCCATTTGCCATCTTTTGGCGCCGAAACGGCCAATTTACATTTCTACCCCCAACAAGTCAATAATTGAATTAAAACCCGTGCACACTTAAGGTTTTATTTTCCATTTTTGTTTTGCGGTAGCGGGCTACGCCCACGTTGTTTACAGGTCATACGGAGTGTCTGAGTCGTATTTCATGCTCACCCATCAAGGTTCGATTTCAAAAAATTTCAAAATTTCAAAATTCCAAAAACTCTTTGCGAATTATGGATAGATGATCCAAGTAGTGGAATCATTGTGGGTCGATGATCCAATCTTTCGAAATTCAAAATTTCAAAATTCAATTTTTAAAGGACCGATGGCCCAACATTCCAAGTGATGTCAATTTCAAACTTCGGGTCGATGGCCCAATTATTCAATATTTTCAAATTCAATTTTCGGGTCGATGACCCAATCTTTTAAATGATCCAATTTTAAGATCGATGATCCAAATGTGCTTATGTGATGATTATTGCTTGTACATTTTCTATGTTTCAAATATAGCAGGATATGCTTCAACTTGGGGCTTTAAAGTCTTCGACTTTAGCGCCATCACAAACTGGGGGCTCTGAAGCCGTTGGCTTCAGAGACCATTATCAAGATATAAAGGATGACATCCACCAAGAATTCAATTCAATTACAAGAGTAAGAAATGGAAGAATTCCATAGCTGAAAGCAAATGATGAAAGCGGCGGCAACCTCCTCGGAAAGTCCCGTCCCATTTGAGCACCTGCCAGAAGATGATAAGCTTTGGGCAAGTGTCAACAGATGATGAATTTTGGACAAATGCCAGCAGATGATAAACTTTGGGCATGTGTCAGCAGTTGCCGAACTACGACGCGGGTTTGATTCCGTCAGAAACGGATACGTAGGCGCCTAAGGATAAGGCTCAATCCACCATGTATACAGTCTTAGGGGTCGACGACCAACGATGACAATTCGACGCAACAGAAGCAAGAGTTAATCCCCGACGAAGTTTCAGGTATGATCTCTTCTTATGGCTGGCGAGCTTATATACGCAAGTCTAATGGACTATAAACGACCCGCAGAATCCTCAGGTCGAGAGGGACCTGGGGTATACTTTGACTTTCGCCTTGTCCAAGCCTTAGTCAAAGTGGGGGCTCTGTAGATACCCGTATCCGTCGATATTGGAATTTATAGAGAACCCGACAAACACCCGATGATGATAGGACACATGTATTCTTTAGTTGTCATTGTCATTATTTGCGCTCGTTTTACGATGTAGAATGAGCGTTGTCGACGAAGTATTTTATTAATTTAAATGATATTTAAATTAAGTGTTTTTTTTAGAAGTAAATTCATTTTATTGTTTTAATTTGAATTTATTTTCTTAAGTTTATTTTATTGAAAATAAAATATATTTTTGATTTGAAAAATCATTCTTAAGTTACTTGATTAGAAAAATCAATTTATATCGTTTAAAAACCGTATTTGAAGAACTCGATTTTTTACGATGGTTTTATACACGATTTTTGAGCTCGTTTTCTACTTGATTTGGGCTCGATTTTCAACGCACTTTCGGCCCAATCAAACCCTAATTGCCTCTCAAAACCCTCGACAAAACCGAGACATCCAAACTGAAACAGTTTGTATCTCTCTCGAAATACCTTTCGTTCAACCATCAAATCTTGTTTTCGGATTTCTGTCGTGGTCTTTGGCCTTGATTCTCGTGCACAAATCCTATTAAAACTTCTGTTTTATTTCCATATTCACAAAATTCAGTCTTTCTAGTGTCCAAAACATCTTTCGGATTGAAAAATAGTTTAGAAACGAAGTCGTGGTGAGTGATTGAAAATCGCTGCTCAAGTCTGCCTTTTGAACGTGTTGTTTCGTGATTTCAAAATTCAATTTCAATTGTCTTCGTCGACGACGGCCCCTCGAGATAAAATATACGATCGATTACGACCCAAGACGGTGTCAACGATACATGTAGGTTGAGGGTGCATCAAATCCTCCTTCTTTCCCTTTTTATTTTGTTATTTTTATTTGTTTTTCTATCGCTTATTTTATATATTCTAAATCGGCTAACATCATTAATCAATCTAACTTAGTTTTAGCCTTTTTGTTTACATTTATTTTATTTGTTAAGTCATAATAGTTTAAGTTGTTTTTTGTTAGTTTGTATTGTAATTTTGTATCATGTATATAGGTTTTATTTTAATTGAGTCAAAATAATTTCGATAGTTGTTGTAATTAGATCGAGTTGTAATTTATTTCTCGTTGTGTCGGCATGAAATTCCTGGGTTGTAATAGGATAGATCCCAATGGCTCCCCCATTCCCCTTAAGCCTTGTTTGCTTTGTTTTGTATGTTGTTAGATCAATCAACCCACATGCTAAATTACAACTTTGACAAAGTTAGTATTCATGCATTAAACGACGTAGAAATTATTGTCACATGTTAGGGTTTTAAAACGATGTTTGCATAACATATATCGTAGTAGCTACGACCTTGTTTGAAATCCGATACTTGACTTAGTAGAGGCCGTTATCGACGGGCGGGGTTAGGTGTCCTTACGGGCTTCCTAACACGTACCCTCACCCCTTACTCAAGATCTATGGTTTGTGGATCCGTCTAAATACCATTGGATTACGAGAGTCATTCAAATCGAGTGATATAGGGTACAAGTCTTTATCTTTAATCACTCGTAGTCGATTGGCTTTATGCTTTTCGACGAAAGGTGTAAAGTTGACTTGAACGGTTCCAAGTTCCCAAAAAACTTGGTGGCGACTCTAATTTGTCTTAATTCAATTCGAAAGAACCTCGAGTCGATTATGCCTAGTGTGGATCCCGCGGACGCAGTTCCCGCGGGCGTTATCCACAGCCCAGTATCCTGACTTGGCCAATATGGGGCATGAAGAAGAAGTGGATTCTCCTCCTTCCAAGGAGAAATCTGGTGATCAGGAAATGGTGGTTGGTTGTGAGTCGGTTACTGGTTCGAAGCCTGTTTAGATTTGTGTTTTTGCTTTTCGTTTTGGCCCATCCAGGGGGGATGTTCCTGGAATGAATGATTATTAGGTATGTGGTAGGGCTGGTTTTTTGAATGAATATTTTGTTTCGGTTTTTGAATAAATATTTGGTCTTTGTTGGATTCTTTTTGTGTTTTGATAAGGTTTATTTGTAACTTTGGATGTGTACTGGATCTGGCCAGTTATTCGACTGGATCGGGCCAGTTTTTTGTGCTGGATCTGGCCAGTTCTTTGTGTCATGGGTGGGGTTATTGCCATGTCCGGGAGGGCTTATGTCCCCGCACATGCGGGAGGGCTTATGACCCATCTATGTTATACGATCCAGGAAAAGGTTTTCCGGGTTTGTATATTAAATTGAGCTCAATATTTTAAGGCCTATTTTTGCAACTGAAAGTTGGATATTAGTGGGGTGGCCCCCAATCTTTAAAATTTGTTTTAAGTAAAGTACCGTATTTCAAACAAATATTGAAGATTCTACTCGTTAAAGGGAAATACGAGAATATTGATAAGTACTTGGGCACATAATGGAAGAAATCATATAAGGCATTTATTCATATAATAACAAATATCATACATTTAGTTTCATATCAGGTCAAGCAGAAAGTGGTAAGGTAAAGATTATACCTGGGTTGGGGGATATATTTATATGTGAAATAGTTTTAAGTGTGCAATATTCCAAGCTCTTGGGATCATTTCGCCGTCCAGGGTTTGTAGTCTATAAGCTCCTTGGCCTACTATTGAGTCAATCAGGTAGGGACCTTCCTGTTAGAAATCTATATCTCATTACTAGACATATTCATATACGTTTTAATTTTAATTTAGTCATAAAATTAAAAGATGATCTTATGCATGCAAACAATAAAAGAATAAGAAAGAAATCATCATCTTACATTGAAGATTTCGGATTATTTGGGCACAAGTGAGTTCTCCTACTCACTTGTTCTTGAGCTTCCACAAATGGATGAACAAGGATTCAAGTAGAGAATCCCTCCCAAGGAATAATACCCAAGGTAACAACTTAATAAAATTAATATTATTATTACTAGAACAATATTAATTTTGAATAAAATTGACCAAAATATTATTTTGTTCTCTCAATATTTCGGTTAAGATAAAAGGAGAAAGAGGAAGAATTTATCTCTCTAATGAATAATTCTTTTACATTTGATGTAATGTATAAGGTAAAAATTAGAGGAAAAACCCATGGTTTTCTTTCACCAAAACTGGGTAGGAGGGGGAGTATTGATGCCCAATGCATGAGCAAGGTGCTCTTCACAATAACCACTAGGTATGCATGGCTAGGTTTAGGAAGAAATGATTATGTTTACCACTTACATAATCAACATAATATTTTCCTAATACTCCCCATTATTTCGGTTATTATAGATAAAATGGACTCCATTTTATCTTTGTCAAATTGTCAATTTGTCACATGTCACATGTCATGTAAAATTGTTATGTATTTTTAACATATTAAAAATCAACGCATTAATAAAAATACGTCATATACAAAATCGACTTAGTAATTCATAATTACTTGTACCAAAATAATTTACCAATTATAAATAACAACATCTTGTATTTATAATAATCTATTCATTCAAATGTAATTGTTTCCTTAAACAATAATTTCATCTAAGCAATAAAACAATTCGATTGCTTAAACCGTATCTTATTTAATCAAATTATAATGAGATACGTAAATATTACTTCCAAAATCGTCCGTCAATTTTAAGTAATTTAATCAACCCATATCGTCATACGATCAATTAAATAATCAATTAAGAGTGTTACCCTTTAGGTATGACCTAAGGGGATCAACTGATCACCACCGTCGCACGACAGTAATGTCAAACTCTAGTCAGCCAATCATTACCGATATGTGTGGACCAGTTGACAGTAAAATATTACTTCCCAATTGTATTCTTTAAAATGAGACTTAAACATGTGATCATTATGATCGACAGTTGTGATCGCATTATTGTCGGAGGACACATATTCCAACAATCTCCCACTTGTCCTTGACAAGTGTGCGTCACCAATTCTCTTATCCTATTACTATCTCCCACTCAATGCAAGGTGTCTTTCAGGTCGTACTTGCAAGTGATCATATCGAGAGTGGTTTCCTCGATCTGGAGAATAACTGATTGACCGGATTTATCTACCATAGATATCTTCCGAGCGTGGCCATGCATTTACAGTTCATTACTCCTCGAGTGGCCCTGAGATATTGTTATAACCCTGACTAGGGGTGGACAATTCCTATCGCACTCATTCCCTTCGACTAGCCACATCCATCATAACCCAAAATATGCCCATTTGATCCCATTTACAAAGGTCGTAGTAACACAAATCAAAGTTAATCTGAAACTGTGCCATCTTAGGCGAATAGTCTTTAGTCAAAAGAATCGACTCATTAGAATACTATTGTAGCTCTCGCCACGACCAGGCTATATAAATTTGCCAGAACTCTATAAGCGGTCATAAGGCCCGACAAAGTGTTCCTAACAGTCTGCCTATGTGATCGACTAGTCATTCTCATATGACTCCATGGCACTTGAACTTGCGATCAATTGCATCACACTCTAGTCACTTCGAGACGTCACCTCATGTAAGTAACTATGGGCGAATACAATGCTAATCCGTGTTCACTTTAACGGGGTTCAATTGTCTTTACAACCCGTTTGGATGTAACAAAGTACAAGGTGAGTTAATAATAACTCAAACGACAAATGTCGACATCACATTCGGGTAGTCAATACGGTATTACAACCTTGTGATGCATATCGTAAGTGTATTAACACTAGTCGATTGCAATAGAAGTTTTAACATGCCATTTGTCCATGTGTTCAAACTTCTTTTATCGCATTTTCCTTTACATTCATGTTATCTCTCATAGCATGAACCTCACCAAGTACACATATAGGTTCCCAACCTCGGTTTGGGTTCTTTATCTTGAAAGAACTTCCCTGTAGATTATCACACAACCAATGAATTTGTGGTGAATGATATAACTTGCACTGATCAAGTACTCCACCCACTCACAATGCACTAGGTAAATGTTTTGTAGAGTCTTGCAATAATTGTCAAGATGATTAGCCTAGTACTTCTCACAAGTCCTAGCATATTAGAAAATATTAGTTTTGAGTAACTTCTTACTTCAACTAAGTATCTTTTCTAACTTCCTATTTCTCCCTTTAGTTTGAAAAGCTTAGGATTTTCATAAATCCTTACATGTGTTCGAACTTTAATATGTGCAACCTCTTGACACATAACAGAGTGTTTTGTTCAATCACTGAAATCATTCATCGGATTCTCCTCGAGAATTCATGACGATTCTTCTATGGCTTGCCAATGATTCATCATGCTCTTATGCATATGATTCATTAATGGACATGTGCATGATTATTCTAATGGCGGAAACATTAGTAACTAATAATCATGTGATCAACCATTCCTTGGTTCAATGAACGACCATGACTGCTAATGGCAATTCCATTTTCATTGACATGAATAACCTACGTTTCTCGTTGATTCGATGTGTATGTCTCAATGCCTATCCAACATCTCATGATGTGATTGGATTCATCATAGTCCATTTTCATCCAAAATTGAAAACTCAAATACTTCTTTGTGAAAGAAAGTATTAGCTCGTCATTCTCAATGAGTAATGAGTTATAAACTTTTACAAGATGATTGCTCCCACTAAATTACATGTCTTCACATGATAATTTGCAACTCCCACTTAATTCCACATGTTTCACAATTGACTACTCAATCGAAACATTTCAAGAATTGAAATATATATTGTTTTGCTAAGTTATTAAGATGAAACCATATATGTTCCCATCATATCCTTTCAAAATACCTATTTTGAAAAAGGTTTCAATCTTAACCTTCTGGAAAGAGATTTTAATCTCTAACTCATTCATTTTATAATGATGCGTAGAAATGTCATTAGATTAAATGTGAATTATATCTAATACACGTCCTTCTCAAAATACCCTTTTCGGAAGGAGGTTTAACCATTTCATTTTCATAATGAGGTTAAGTAATGACATTAGCGTGGTTAATACTTAACTTAGCTCTTGTGGATATCGGTATATCAATATTTGAAACTTTTTATATAGGCTCTTAAGTAAATATTAATATTGAAACTATTGGTCAAAATTTATCATAAACTTGTCAAAACTCTTGTTAAGACTTTACATTAGTCATTCTTATTCCAAAACTTTCTTTTGGTCTCCTCGTGTAGTTATTTTGAGAACATATTCTTTTGATTACTTCACTTGGTCTCTTTTGTCATGTAGATCTCATCTATTTGAGACCATAGATCTCATCTATTCGAATATACTATATAAATAGGTATACCTTTATTCAAATCATTCTCCCTTGCGTAGATCTCATTTACACAAGTACACAAATTTTTCTTGGTGTTCTTTGTGTCTTCATTTTTCTCCCACTCTATCTTTAGAATAAATACACTAGAGATTCAAAGATAGTTTATGAGACACAAATAATGATTTTTGAAGTATAAGGAGGACTATCTCATAGGTTGACTAATTATTTTGGATTTGATGAGTGTACTTGGTGATTGACATTCCTTTAAGAGAGTTCATCAACTCAATATCACTTTATAATTGATCATACACAAGCCTTAAGCTTGTGTACATATAATGAATCATCATCATTATAGTTGATTATTAGATGACTTTAAATGATCATATGTTTCTATGAGCAAGCGGATAAAGACGAATTTTTAGAACAAGGATAAAATACGATAAAACGGGTAACTTGGGTTGCAAACCAAGCCACCATTATCAAAAATAC
This sequence comes from Silene latifolia, assembly GCF_048544455.1. Lineage (NCBI taxonomy): Eukaryota > Viridiplantae > Streptophyta > Magnoliopsida > Caryophyllales > Caryophyllaceae > Silene > Silene latifolia. The sequence continues at coordinate 89,759,502 of NC_133532.1, read as the reverse complement.
ATTTCCATGTCGAACACGGAAATCAAAAGGTTCTAAAATCCGAAACATAAATTAAAATAAGACAATAAAAAGCCAAGCTTCATGGAAGCTACTCCTAGCTTCTTGATGGTTTCTCAAGCTTGCTTTTCTTTTCCCTTGTCCTTGCTTGGTGGAGGCCCTATTTACAATAAAAAGGGGATACATTATCACAACTTTGTATCACAATACCATAGTTGAATTAGAAACATAAAGAAAGGATAGTCATTTACCTACTGGAGTGATCTTTCCAGCTTTAATGTCACCAAAGCATTTAGAACAATTTCTTTTCCAATGTCCAACACCATTACAATAATGGCATTTATCAAGAGGACCCTTCTTGATTTTGGAAGTGCTAGCTTCATAAGTCTTAGCTTTGGTGAAAGTGGGAGCTTGCTTCTTACCCTTCTTCCTTTTCTTCTTGAACTTCCCCTTGCTTTTGGTGCTAATGTTAAGCACATCCTTAGGTGGGTTAACATTAAACCCCATGTCTCTTTCGGCTTGCACAAGTAACTTGTGCAACTCTTCAAGAGACACGTCCTTGTCTTGCATGTTAAAATTCACCCGGAATTGAACATACGCTTTGACTTTGGATAAGGAGTGTAGAATCCTATCTACAATGAGTTCTTTGGGGATTTCAACCTTTTAAATCTTCAAGGTCTCGACTAGCTCCATTAATTTGAGCACGTGAGGGCTAACCTTTTGGCCCTCTTTGAAGTCGAGATCAAAGAATGCCGCGGCCGCCTCATATTGGACGATCCGCGGAGTTTGTGAAAACATTGTCACAAGCTTGGAATAGATTTCATTAGCGGTGCCCATCTTAAAGGCTCTCCTTTGGAGATCCGCCTCCATCGCAAAGATCAACACATTTTTCATTGCGGCGGACTCCTTGTGGTAAGCCTCATATGCTTCCCTAGTTGCGGCACTCGACCTAGCATTAGGTTCGGGTGGAGAGGCCTCGGTGAGGTAACGAAGCTTGTCGTCACCTTGGGCGGCTAATTTGAGTTGGGCATCCCAATCGGAGAAATTTGACCCATTCTTTTCAAGTTTGCATCGATCCATAAAGGATCGGAGCCATGAAGTATTAGTGAGAGGTGTGGCGTTGGTGTTTGGAGTGGCCATTTGTTATGAGAAATAAAAGCGGTCTACAAAACAAAATATAGAAGGAATAAAACATATGTCGTTTTCAAAATAATAATAATACTCGTAAAAATTTAATTTAAACAAGTTTTATTGCATTTATCTAGTGACCTCTACCCAACTTGATAAATGATTCCAAGACCCAAATTCATATCAACTTAGGGCACGGTGTGCCGAAATACCCTTTATTAACATAACTTCGTGGATTAACCTTTTAATCGATTCTACTTTTAGAACTCTTGGTTGATAAAATTACATTAATATTTATCTCTAGCCAGAAACACATCCGGAAATCGTCGTGAATACTTTCGTTGAGTTCAACCCAAATTTCGAATAAATGTGTCCATGATCCAAACTCATATCAACTTAGGGCATGGTGTGCCGAAATACCCCTCATTAATATAAATTCGGTGGATAGACATTTATCACCCACTTCTCCTACGTAACAAGGTTTGTACCCTGGTGTGGCCGAGTGCACTCCCTCACGAAATAGGTTTTCATGGTTTCTACTTTTTGGTAAGGCTATGTCTCAATTGTTTATTTTAAGCGAGAGGTCATGTCAATTTATTATCTATCACGTTTTAAGTGAACTAAAGCGGTGAACTACGATAATTATAATTGACACGGTCGATAAACTCGATTAAAAGAATGATGCATGTTTTAGTTATGGCGATTTAGCGATGCATGCAACATATAAATAAAATGCAAAGCATAAAATAAATCCTAGTATGGCCTTCCTAAAATAGAAAATCTAATTAACAATTACATATTCGGAAACCAACTCCATTGGTCCCTTGAACTTCGGTTTTGGCACGCATCTCGAGGTAACACCGTCTTTATGTATCGCCTTCTTGAGTGACACCGTCTTCAAGGAACTCCGGAATAAATAAATTACATAACAAATTACATAATTTCCTATTATACATTTGTAATTAAAATAAAATAAATCTATTAAATTACAAAACGGTGATACGAGATCACAATAAATTACAACCGAATCGATATTCCCATACATTTCGGGTAATACCAGTTAAAAACTAAGGCCATACTAAGTAAAAATTACATAATTCAAAAATTACATAAAATAAAATTATGACAATCATAAATAAAATGCAGCATTATAATATGTATGAACATGCCCAATTTTATGCTAAATCGCCTTTAAGGAGCCAATATCGTATATTCAACGATTTTTACGGATTTGCGTGATTCAACCTTTTAAAATCACAATAAATTACATAAAATCATATTTATGCACAAGTTAATTACCCTAACCAACTTAGAACTCAAAATTAGTCTCCACTAACTATTTGACTATAATTAACTTATATTTCTTAAAATTGTTCATTAGTGGACTCAAAATTATAATAAAATGCTATAAACTTCAAATAAATCACATAAATTTCAAATAAATTCAAAATTTGAAATTTATACTCATGAACATTCTGGACAAATACCATGACACTCATAATGTTCAAAAAACTTAGGTTAAAATTTCGAAATTTATCGAGAAAAACTATGTTGCGGTTTATCGGATTTATCAAATATAATCATAAAAACATGAGAAAAATTATATTCATTAACTTTTCAATTTTAGATCTGAAAAAGATAATAAAATGCAACATGTGACGTTTTTCCTTAGTCATGAAGTATGTTTTAGCAATTATTCACTAATTAAGTCACTATTTATGCTATTTTTCATCAAAAATTCATAAATCATGCATAAAGACTTCAAAATAGCCTATTATTTTACACACATCTTGTAAAATTGCATCTGACAACATACTAAATTTTTATGACCAGATTCGAAATTTATCTCATATTAACCTATTTTTCATCTAAATCCGATTTTTATCATGAAAAAACCATATTTCGATTATAAAAACTCCAAAAATTCTGAAAAATTACAGGTCATCTAAAAATAAAATATGTGAAAACATATCCAAAAACCACTAAAAAATTCAAAGTTTAGCTAATTTTAGTCCGAAAATAACATTTTAATCATAAAATCACATTTTTAATGCCATTATTATATAAGATGAACAATAAAAATCCATAAATTAACCAAAATATCCTAAATACATTTTAGGACCAGAAACTTTAACATGCATAATTAATTTCGTGATATGTCATAATAACACAAATTTATAAGTTTTATATGTTAATCGTATAACTCGGAAAAACTATAACCGATTTGCATACAAACAACCAAGGCTCATGATACCGCTTGTTAGAAATCTATATCTCATTACTAGACATATTCATATATGTTTTAATTTTAATTTAGTCATAAAATTAAAAGATGATCTTATGCATGCAAACAATAAAAGAATAAGAAAGAAATCATCATCTTACATTGAAGATTTCGGATTATTTGGGCACAAGTGAGTTCTCCTACTCACTTGTTCTTGAGCTTCCTTAAATGGATGAACAAGGATTCAAGTAGAGAATCCCTCCCAAGGAATAATACCCAAGGTAACAACTTAATAAAATTAATATTATTATTACTAGAACAATATTAATTTTGAATAAAATTGACCAAAATATTATTTTGTTCTCTCAATATTTCGGTTAAGAGAAAAGGAGAAAGAGGAAGAATTTATCTCTCTAAAAACTCTTATTTTTTAGATGTTGAATGAATGAATGAATAATTCTTTTACATTTGATGTAATGTATAAGGTAAAAATTAGAGGAAAACCCCATGGTTTTCCTTCACCAAAACCGGGTAGGAGGGGGAGTATTGATGCCCAATGCATGAGCAAGGTGCTCTTCACAATAACCACTAGGTATGCATGGCTAGGTTTAGGAAGAAATGTTTATGTTTATCACTTACATAATCAACATAATATTTTCCTAATACTCCCCATTATTTCGGTTATTATAGATAAAATGGACTCCATTTTATCTTTGTCAATTTGTCAATTTGTCACATGTCACATGTCATGTAAAATTGTTATGTATTTTTAACATATTAAAAATCAACGCATTAATAAAAATACGTCATATACAAAATCGACTTAGTAATTCATAATTACTTGTACCAAAATAATTTACCAATTATAAATAATAACATCTTGTATTTATAATAATCTATTCATTCAAATGTAATTGTTTCCTTAAACAATAATTTCATCTAAGCAATAAAACAATTCGATTGCTTAGACCGTATCTTATTTAATCAAATTATAATGAGATACGTAAATACTACTTCCAAAATCGTCCGTCAATTTTAAGTAATTTAATCAACCCGTATCGTCATACGATCAATTAATTAATCAATTAAGAGTGTTACCCTTTAGGTATGACCTAAGGGGATCAAATGATCACCACCGTCGCACGACAGTAATGTCAAACTCTAGTCAGCCAATCATTACCGATATGTGTGGACCAGTTGACAGTAAAATATTACTTCTCAATTGTATTCTTTAAAATGAGACTTAAACATGTGTTCATTATGATCGACAGTATTGATCGCATTATTGTCGGAGGACACATATTCCAACACTTCCCAGGTTGGGGCCAATTTGCCAGCGTTCTTCTCTTTTGTGTTTTGAAAAACTTTTCTGAGAACAAGGTCTCCTACCCTGAATCACTACTACAGAATTCATCAAGGACATCAGTGGATGGACATCGGATTTTTGAAAAAACAGATGTAATAAGTTTGCACATCGGATTTTTATAAAAGTCTGATGTAATTATATTATATGGACATCGGTTGTTATTTTCAACCCATGTCCATTATAATGGACATCGGATTAAATTACAACCCATGTCCATATAATCCTCAATTTGGGCGCAAAATGAAAACAATTCCCCCGCCCCAAATTATTTTCACTAGCATACTGAGTCAGTCTATTATAATATCTCCAAAAACCCCTTTACATTATACTCCGTATTTGATGAAGTTCCTCCGTCTTCTTCTTCATTTCCAACCGACGAAACCTCACAATTCAAACGGCCAAAACCTCACAATCCGTCCGCCACCTTCGCCTCCTCCCTATCCTGTCACTCTTCCCGTCGTCCTTTCCTCCTCCTCCCTTTCTTATTTTTCTTTTCTATTCTTCCTTTGTGTCACTGCTGCCCACCGTAGTCTCCTGTCCCTTCGTCGACCCACTTGAAAGTCTTCTGGTGCTCCACCACTTTCATCGATCCACCTGCCACCCAAGTCGGTCGTCGACTACCAGTCAATGCCCTTGATTTCAAGGTTAGTATTCTTCTTTTTTAAAGCTAATTTTTGCTTTTAATTTGTGTTTTATATGTTGTTTAATGATAATTAGTATAGTTTAGGATGTGTTTTGTTGATTTATTATGTAGTTATTATTGTAAATATCAGATTCTAATTTTAATATAAATATGTTTTTTTGTGAATCAGGGTTAAGAAAATTAGGGATTTGTTATATTTCATTTCATTGTTGTTGAATTGTTGTAATTAAGTGATGTTAATCATGTTCATCTTGTTAACAGTAAAAACATTAGAATGTAAAATAAGAGGAAATGCTATTATGTGAATTGATTCGTCATAAGAGGAATGCAGTGCTCGAATCCTGATGTCGTAAGTTTCTGAAATGCTATCCTTTATAACAGCTCCTTTATACATTTGTGTGGGAACAAAGCGGCCGTCCTTTCTTCTTTCTTCTTCCTCACAGTCAGCTGCCGGTGCCCAACCTCACCTCCTCCGCCTCGCCGGTTGTTTTTCTCTTCTCCTTTTCTTCCTTCCCTTCTTCTTTCATTCGGTGCTTATGACATTTTTCGATCTGTTCCCATACCATAACAAAGTTTGACATTCTACAACCCAGTACTTAACCATATTGAGAAATGGTTTACTTGTTCAGTCTACAACCAGAAGCCTAAGCCGTCAAGTCTGTACAAGTATCTGGTACTGCGAATCAGATGGTCCCATGACTTCTAGTCTTCTATATAGTTATGAAACATAGTGGTTTGTTCATAGTGATTATTTTATATTACGTCTGTTCCCATACCATAACAAAGTTTGACATTCTAAATGCGGTCACTCAAACTCTTGCTCTGGTGACTGATGTATTTGACTTGGGTGAGCTGATTGCAGTGTTCAACTCTGAATAGATTTTTTTTGTTAGTTTAGCCTATAGTCATTGGCTGAGTGTGTAACCTTTGGTGGACATTTTGTGGCCAACTGAGCCTGTGGCAAATTTGTTATGCGTTATGTTCGACGTACGTAGAAGGAGAATCAGAGTAATAGAAGCTGGTTGCCAATATTTTTTTACATTCTTTAATTTCTAGTAGTATTATATTTGATATTTGTAGTGTCTAGTTTAGACCCTCTTTGCTATTTGTGAAATTGTGAGCCTTGTATATGGTTTCTAATCTAGCTGTCCCTGAAGGGAACTAGAGATGTCATTTTACCGAGCTGTGTTTCTCATTACTAATTCCATTGTACTACTACAATTTATGATTGACCCAGTGCTTGCAATAGTAATCATTGTGATTTCAGCTTAGTGCATGCACCTTTTTAACAGCAGCATCAAAGTCCGTAAGGAAAATAAGTAAATAACTTCATTGTCTTTTTTTTTTTGGAAATTTTCCAGGGGGATCATCATAATTATTCACGGGCTTAATGAGCATGGGTAAGTGTAACATAGCCTCCAAGACTCTCATGTATTTCGTTTTCATACATGTCACATGCTCTGAAGTCTGAACTTCTAAGACTGCTTACCATTTGTCTAAGTTTTGTTAAATATCATAACCTTGTCTTCATTGCTTTTCAGTGGTAGATATTCCCATTTTGCAAGACAGTTGACCTCTCGCAACGTCGGGGTGTATGCTATGGACTGGACAGGTACTGTAAGTTTAGTTAAACTTTCTCTCTTGTGATTTAGGTGTATGCATACATGTTCTGTATGTTACATTATAGAGTTGTCCAAAACTATCTGACACTAAGTTATCTCGTTGTCATTATCAGGCAGCTTTTTTAGAGAAAGTAAAACTTGATCATCCTGGGATACCATGCTTTCTTTTTGGCCACTCCACTGGTGGAGCCGTGGTTTTGAAGGTGAGCCATCTTTCTCTTGTTAATTTTCTTTAGAGTTCGCATTATGGAGCTACTGAGGTTGTTTATTGACTAATCACATCCCATGCAAATTCCATTATGTGCAGGCTGCTTCATATCCCCACATTGAACGAATTATTGAAGGAGTCATATTAACGTCACCAGCCTTGCGTGTTACACCAGCACATCCTGTAGTTGGGGTAAGTTAATCCTTTAATCATATGATGTCTTTAAATCATATAGGTCGTTTTCTTTGCAGCAAAACTCGGTATTTTTTCAAGTAATTATCCTACTTTGACCTGCTGCCTATACGCATTGTGGGCGAACCTGCTGCCAATTCAATGAGCTAGCTGCTGCACCCTCTTCCCTTAATTATTAGCTTATATGAAGCTGCCCTTGTGAGGCCATGTCTGACTGCCCCATTGTCATTAATATGCATTACAGGTTTTTCAAGACACCACGCCATATTCACAAGAAGAATTAGATGAGGTTCGGGACTTGTGGGCGAACTATTTTCTCAATATCTAGCCGTAGATAGCTATCTAGCGTAGTAATGTATTAGGTAGTTGCATTTTGAAAAATTGATTACATGATCTGCAAGACCATATGTTATGTTGGCTGGGATTTGTTATGCCCTTTGTTGTTGTTCGTTAGTTGAATTCGGATGACGGAGACGGTTGCGTTGTATGTTGATTGGGATCGGTTTTTATTAATTGAAATCGATCATTTTGGTTGAATGGCAGTTGGCATGTTTTGTATTAATGTTTTGGCATTCAAATTGGTGTAATGCAATATGAATTGGCCTGCTCTTTTCAAATTTTTTTTTTTAAAAAAAAACAATATAAAGGACAGCGGATTTATAAAAGTTCGATGTAATTCTAGCTTCAAAGGACATGGGCTTTCTATAAAAATCTGATGTACATTACACATATGGACATCGGATTAATGTTAAAATCTGATGTTCATTACTCATATGGACATCGGATATATTTAAAAATCCGATGTGCATATATTAATGGACATCGGTTTAAAGTCCCATGTCCATTACACCCCATATGGACGGGACTGAACTCTACATCGGCCTATAATCCGATGTCCATGTGTCTAGAAGTCCGATGTCCTTCATGATTTCTGTAGTAGTGAATACTCTAGCTTTGACAGTCTTGTTGTAGCTTTTTGCAACTCTTTGCTGATATGCAGCCATTCTAATGCTGGCTGCATCTCTTAGTTCTTCCGTCAAGTCCAGGTTATCCTCCATTATAGGTATATTGCTCGTTATTGTATTCGGGCTTCATCTGGCTGATGGAATGTCGACCTTTGCTGGGATTACTGGTTCACATCCATAGACCAAGGAGTAGGGGGTTTGGCCTGTGGATGTTTTAGGCGTGGTTCTGTCAGCCCAGAGGACCAAGGGGAGCTCTTCAGCCCATCTACCTTTCCTTCTTTCTAGCTTCTTCTTTATGCAACTGATTATTACTTTGTTACTAGATTCTGCCTGGCCGTTAGCTTTTGGATATTCTGGTGTGGAGGTTACCAGGTTGATGTTCCATTGAGCACAAAAAGCTGCTGTTCTTTTTCCCACGAATTGCGTGCCATTGTCGCATACTATTTCAGAAGGGATACCATATCTACATATGATGTTGCGTTTGATGAATGCTATGACATCCTTTTCTTTGACTTGCCTGTATGAATCAGCTTCTATCCACTTGGAGAAGTAGTCAGTCATTGCTAGCATAAAAACTTTTTGCCCGTGTGCTTGAGGTAGTTTTCCTACTATATCCATGCCCTACTTCATAAATGGCCAGAGGGCGGATATGGAATGTAGTTCCTCAGATGGCTGGTGGATATATGGTCCATGAATCTGGCAAGCTTCGCATTTAGAGCTGAATTCCAGGCAATCGACCCTCAGAGTGGGCCAATAATAACTGTCCCGAGTACCTTGCTTGCCAGGCTTCTTCCGCCTTTATGATTTCCACAAGTATCCTCCATGGATTTCGATAGTATCTGTTCGGCTTCTTGTGGTTCCAGGCATCTGAGGTATGGTCCTGCCTGCGATTTCTTAAAAAGCACGTTGTTAATAATAGTATATGAAGCAGCTTTGATTTTGAGTGCCGTAGCATCTTGCTTACTCAGGGGGAGGATTCCTTGTTGGAGCCAATCATAGTAAAGTTTTGTCAATGAATTGGCAATATATATTGGGAAACTTTGATCTTGTTTGTTTATTGCAGGTTCTAATAAATGTACGATGGGTATTTTATCAAAGTCATGGGGACTGAAGTTGGATCCTAGGCCGGCTAGGGCATCGGCCTGGGTATTCAAGTCCCTAGGAATTTGATCAATATTAAAATTACGAAATTTTGTTTTTAAATTTTAGACAACTTCTAAATAGAGTATCATTTTTGAGTCTTTTGCAGTGTATACTCCATTTACTTGGTTTGCAATAAGAAGGGAATCAGTACGTACCTTTAAGTTTTGTACACCAAGGTCAATACATACCTTTAATCCGGCTATTAGGGCTTCATATTCCGCCTCATTGTTGGTAGCTTCGAATGCACAGCTTATAGCTTGTACTATCTTATCCCCCTGTGGCGATTTTAGTACTACCCCTAGGCCGGTGCCCCTCATGTTGGCTGCACCATCGACGAATAGGGTCCATTCTAGGTCTGTTTGGTCATTGGTCAGTCTGTTTACTTCTTTTATTAGGTCGGGTTCTAGGGCTGGACTAAAATCAGCCACAAAGTCTGCTAGTGCTTGTGACTTAATTGCTGTCCTTGGTTCAAATGTTATGTTGTATGTGCTTAGCTGGACTGACCATTTGCACATTCGTCCGGATAATTCTGGCTTTCTAAGTACAGATTTTATAGGAAGATTTGTTCTGACTATTATAGGGTGACTTTCAAAATATGGTCTTAACTTGGTGCAACACATAATTAAAGCTAAAACGTATTTTTCAAGTAGGCCATACCTGATCTCTGCGTCTAGTAGACTCTTACTTACGTAATAGACAGGGTGTTGTTGTCCGTCTGCTTCTTTGACAGAAGCTATGTTGACAAAGAATTTCCGTGGATCGACAATTATCTTTGTCGGGGGTTCGTCTTTGACTGGTTTCGCCAACAAGGGTGGAGAGGATAGGTATCTTTTCAGATCTTCAAAGGCATCTTGATGATCAGGGGTCCATTGAAAGTCTTTGTTTTTCCTTAGCAGGTTATAAAATGATTTGCATCTCTCTGATGACCTTGAAATGAATCTGTTCAGGGCTGCTATTCTTCCTGTCAGCTTTTGTATGTCTTTGACTGTCTTTGGTGGTTCTAGCTCCAGGATGGCTTTGATTTGTTCAGGTCTGGCTTCTATTCCTCTTTTTGTCACCATATAGCCCAGGAATTTGCCTGCTGAGACTCCAAAATGGCATTTCTGTGGGTTGAGCTTCATGTTGAATTTCTCCAGTATTTGGAAGGCTACTTCCAGGTCTTTGATGTGGTCTTCTGCCTTTTTTTACTTGACTACCATATCGTCAATGTAGACTTCCATGGTATCTCCTATTTGATCTTTGAACACCATGTTGACTAATCTTTGATAGGTTGCACCTGCATTTTTTAATCCAAAGGGCATAGCAAAGATAACAAGATATTCCTCTTTCGGTGATGAAGGTTGACTTTCCTTATCTCGGGGGTGCATCTTTATTTGGTTGAATCCACTGGAGGCATCCATGAATGTTAACATCTCTTGGCCTGCAGTGGCATCCACCATTGCATCGATATGTGGCAGGGGAAATGGATCTTTGGGGCAGGCCTTGTTTAGGTCGGTGTAGTCTACACAGACTCTCCATTTGCCGTTTTTTCTTTGGGACGACTACTACATTTGCAAGCCAGTCGGGGTACATTACTTCCCCGATCATTCCCATGTCCAATAGCTTGTCAACTTCTTGGTTGATGATTTCATGCCTCTCTGCAGCAAATTTTCTCCTTTTTGTTTGTACGGGCTTAAAGGATTTGTCAATATTTAACTTATGAGTTATAATATCAAGCATCTATACAGTCATATCAAAATGTGACCAAGCAAAACAAGACATTTTAGTTTTGAGAAAGTGACCAGATTAGGTCTGATCGAGTCAGTGCATCGACCCTACAAGTACCTTCCTGTTAGGGAATTAGGGTCCGAATGACCTCTCCTGTTTCCATTTGTGACTGCGCAATATATTCTTTCCTGACAGGTGACTTTAATTGTTATGCGAGGGACTTACCTGACTTTGAAGGTTTCAAAGCCTGGGTGTAGCATTCCTGAGTTGTCCTTTGTTCTCCCCTGATGGTGGTTATCCCCCATTCGGTTGGTATTTTCACACATTGATGGTATGTTGACGGTATTACTTTGACGTTGTAGATCCATGGTCTGCCCAGGATTACGTTGTACGAGGATAGGCAATCCATTACCCTGAATCTTTCATAGGTAGCCACGCCTTCCACATAGGTTGGCAGGCTAATTTCTCCCAGGGTGTGCTTTGTTTCTCCGCTGAATCCAACCAGGACACTGGATTTTTTGATGATTTTCTCTTCATCTATCCTCATAGCTTTGAGGACGTCAAGCATCACCAAGTTGATTGAACTGCCTCCATCTATCAGGATTCTTGATACCTTAGCTGTGCAAATTCGCATGGTAATTACCAAGCTGTCATGGTGTAGATCTGATATTCCCTGCAAGTCTGAGTTATCAAAAGTAACAGCAGGTAATGACTTAGATCTAAGAGAGGGTTGAAGTTTAGACTCTCTGGATATTCTTTTGGCAGCCGAGCTGGTTAAGCCACAGATTTCTGATCCTCCATTTATGAACTTGACTTCATAGATGGGGGGGAGGAGGAGGAGGATCTCTGCTGTTCCCTGAATCTCTCTTGTTTTGTCCTTCATCTTTGTTCTTTGGCTGCTGGATTAAGTCTTTCAGATAGCCCTTCTTTAGGAGGTATGCCACTTGTTTCCTGAGTTGACTGCATTCTTCTGTGGTGTGCCCGATGTCTTGGTGGAAGTCACACCATCTCGTTGGATCTTTCCTGGGGTTGTCGGATTTTTTGGGCCATCTGACCGTGTCTCCCAAGCTTTCCAGGCATTTGATTAATCCTGCAGTATTTATAGAGAAGTTATATTAAGGAATAGTTTGTAGGCTAGAAAGGTTACCTTTGTGTTCTTGGGCCATGTTGACTTCAGATCGTTCAGGTCTGGAATAGGGTGCTGATCTGGGGTTGCCTCCTTTCTGGTAGGAGCTCTTCCTGTTAGTGTGTCCGTAGCCTTGCTTTCCTCCGGACGAGTTCGTTCTGAAGTTGACATCTTCTTCCAATCTGACATGTTCTAAGGCGATGGATTGAACAGTGGCAAAGGTTGGGCAGGCTTTTTTGGTTAAGTCTTCATAGATGTCACTGTCAAGCAGGACTCCTTGCCTGAAGGCTTCTACCGCCGTCTCTTTGTCGCACCTGGGAATGGCTACCTTCTCTTTAACAAATCTTGCAAGGAATTCTTTGAGAGATTCTTCAGGAAGTTGCTTTACCCTGAACAGGTTACTGGGTCTCTTGGCCATGTCTCTGCTGCTTGCGAATTGTTGATTGAAGGCATTGACCGCCCGCAAAATTCTTGATACTTCCATTTGGGAGATTGATGAACCATTGTAATGCTGCTCCAGTTAGGGTTGTACCAAAGCCTTTACACATGCAGACCTGCCTGAGTTCACTGGGTATTGAGGCGGCTAACATCTTCTGTTTGAATATGGCAACGTGATTTTGTGAATCAGAAGTTCCATCATAAGCTCTCATGGATGGGACGGTAAATTTCTTGGGGAGATCAATCTTTGCAATTTCATCTGCAAAGGATGAATCAGCGAAGCTGTCAACTTCTACTTCAGCCACAGGGTCTGGCACTCCAGGTATATTTTCTATTTTGTTGTGGAGTTTTTGAATTTCCTGAACCATAGCCATCATTATTGCTGCTTCAGTTTTGTTTGTTTCATCGTTGGGAATGATTTGGGTGCCGGATGAGGTATCCTTCTCCGGGGTTCTAAAATTGGAAAAGTCAATGTTTTTGATAATGGATGAGAATGGGGTTCCTGGCTCGAATCTGGTCTTGGATCCTGAAGCCTGATTTTCTAATTTTTTTCTCAGGTTAGACTCAGATTCCTTAAGCCTACTGATTTCAGCCTCTGCTTGGGCTGCCTTTTCTTGAATTGTCTCCAATTCTTTGATCTTAACTAAGGCAACCGCCAATTGTTGTTCTGAGGTGAGTTATACCATTTTTGTATGTGAATATTAAATGAGAAATGGTAAAAGGAGTTTTTTTATTAACGAACTAGAGGCCCCACGGTGGGCGCCAATTGTTTTAGCAGCATTTTCCCTGAATGAATCCGGCTTGATTAATAAGTAATATGGGTATCTAGTTCAATAAATTTAGAATAATAGTATGAGTATATAACAGGAAAGAATTAAGTATAAATAATATTGTTTGTATTTCTTTGATAAGCTGATCACAAACTCATGTATACAATTGAATATTCAAGAAAGAGTAAGAGATAAATTGTAAATAATTGATGAAGCAAAAATATATCTCCTTTACAATTTTTAGATTATGCTATATATAGTTCTTCAGATGCTCGCGTTGCATTCAACCCCAACGTTCCTTTTAACCGTTGGAGTTGTTGGCTGAAAAATAGGGCACATTCCTTATTAATCCGGTTGACTCGTTCTTCCTCAACTAACTTTGGCTTTTCTCCTTTTACACGTTTTGATTCATGGGAATAAGGTGCTCTTGTAGTTGGACTTGGTCCTCCTTGAAAATAGGACGTGGGCATTTGCCTTTATATATGATGTGACCATAATTAGCGCACATTTAGTCCCCTAATTGAGCCTATTTTGCATACTATTATAACATTTCATGGCCATTTTATCCGTCAAAACCTTCCTATTTCCTTTTCTATCGCATTTCATATGTTTTGTAGAAAAGGAGATAATAAGGCGGAAATTCCCGTCTTTCGTGCATAGTTGGAAGCTTATTGATGATATTAGATGGACTAGTATGAAGAGGAGGCAAGAATGATGACCAAAGATGTAGGAATAAAGTGTATGTAGAAGGATCAAAGGGTTAAAAGTAAAAATGACGAGAGGGAAAGCATTACAAGAAGAAATCGCTCAAAAACCGAACCAAGGGTTGCTCCTTTGGCACTGAAAATATGCTAGATGGAACGGCATCGAAAAATCAAGTGATCTAGGCTTTTGAATCACTCCAATAGGAGTCCGGATGAGGAAATAACGTCCGTTTTACAATCCGAGCTCAAGATACAGCTAAACCCGCTCGGGTCAAATTCAACCCGCTCGGGTTGAAGCCCAGGACGCCCATATTTCGCTCGGGACGAGCGGATTCCTCCCTTGCTACAATCCGAGCGTCTTGCTCCCAAATACGCTCGGATTCCCTTGCTACAATCCGCCCGTCTTCTGGCTGGGAAAAACAAGAAATTTCGCTGGAAGAGAATCCGCCCGGATTCCCTACAATCCGCCCGGATTCCCCTACCTAAATCCGCCCGGATTCTCCAAAATCCGCTCGGATTGCCCCACCAGAATCCGCCCGGATTCTCTTAAATCCGCTCGGATTCCATCGTTAGAATCCGCCCGTCCCGACCCTATTCCGCCCGGATTTCTTCACAGCACGGATTGTCTTCTTCAAGCTACGAAAAGAGAAGCCCTTCTCTCAGAAAATACCGGAGTCTCCTTGCTCAACTTAAAAAGTGTAATTACTAGTTTAGCCCTTAGTTAACCTAATGCATCCCACCTAATTTCCACTATAAATACCCCATCTTTGTAATTAATCAAGGAGGTTCTTTTTAGCTAGAAAAATCCTTCTTTAGATTAGATTAGGAGTAGATTAGAATAGATTACTCTTTAATCTTTCCACAAATTACACATTAATCTCTCCTTAATTATTGTTCAAGTTTATCATTCAAGTTTATTATTGGGTAATTGAAGATTATTGGGTTATTATTGGGAGATTGACAACCTTCCATCAATCATCAAGTTTCTTCTTTTATTCTTGCTTTATTATTTGGAATCATCTCAAGTTTGGTATAATTCCTTTACTCTTTAATCTTTGTTGTTCATTTCTTCATTCTATTATCATGTTTATACTTGTTGTGATGATTGACACCATTAATGACATGTTTCCCATGATAATGAGTGAGTAGTTTCTTTAGCTAGGATTAGTGGGTAATTAGGGGAAACCAACATGGGATTGATTCATGCTTAATCTAATATGTTTTCATAATCAAATTGCTTGCTTGTAGTGATGTCAACTTTATGCACATGTTATGTTTGATGAAATGCTAAGCCTATGAATCCTTGCATTTACAACCATCGCTTATCTATTCAACTTGACTTGTAAGATATAAACCAACTCGAGTCTTGTTAGACCATGCATAGAAGTTGATTAGGAGGAAAGTAAGTCGACTTGTAGGTGTTGTACAATCTAATCGATTCGGCTCCGGGACCCAACCCTTCCTAAGAACCGTAAGATATAACCCAACTCGGTTCCTCCACAACATTAATTGCTTGCAACTTTGTAAACATGTTTGTATGATCAACACCATGAACCCCCTATGACCCCATGATATCCTAGCATTTTTAATCAATTGTTTACATCTTTCCTTTTGTTGTTTGTTTATTGCTTTTATTAGATTAGAATCATCAACCCATTATAATTGTGACACTAGCATAAATTGAGATAGATAGACTTAGAACCCAAAGCACACCGTCCCATGGATCGACCTCGACTTACCGCTAACTAGTTGTTTGTTGAGTATTATAAATGTGTTTGATTGGATGAGTGACGACATCACTCTACATCAAAATGGCGCCGTTGCCGGGGATGGTGCTATGTGATTAAGTTCTTACTTGTTTGTCTATTTTAATTTTTGCTTTCACCTTGAGGAACTTGTTCCTCAAGGATTGTTCTTACCATTTTTGTGTAGTTTCCATGCTTGTAGTTGTTTCCTTGTCTTAGCTATGATGACCCAAGACTTGGTACATGGAGTATGTGGTAGATTCTTTGAGTATGACTATGGGTATGGGGAGTTTGAGGAGCAAGTCAACACAAACCTACCTTACTATTCATACAATGAAAATCCTAACCACTACCCCAATTTTTCCCACCAAAATCACCACACCCAATATCAACAACAACCACCTACCCAATACCCATTTCACAATGAATTTCAATTGCCACAATACAACCACTTTCACACTTCCCACAACAAAATGATGAACCCATTCAAAATGTGATTCTCCAAATGATGGGAGATCAACAAAACTTCTTCAAACAAATGCTAGAGGAAAGCCAAAATAGGGACAATGTTCTTCAAGGCATTGTTACCCAAGTTGAGGAGTTGGAGATTCAAATTGCCCAAACAAAGGCAACCCAAGAAACCACCCCCCACCACTCCTTGGACATTGACCATGAATGTGAGTTTGAAGGAGTTACCTTTGATGAGAAGTGGGAAGAGCCAACCTCTTTGGGCTCTTGTGAGTATGAAAGTGTGGTATTTGATGATGAAGACATGAGGTTGAGTAAGCCAAATACTCTTAGCCTTTGTAAGTATGAGGGTGTGTCATTTGAAGTAGATGTTGAGGTGTTGGAGAATGAGTTGGTGAAGAAGAGTGAAGCCCCCATTTATGATTCTTATGGAGATAGCGACGATGACAAGCCTATGGAAGAAGCTTGTGCGGGATATGTGTCTTGCAATGAAGAAGAGGAATGGAGTTGTGAGATTGCCTTACTTGAGGAGCCCATCCTTGAGAAGTTTGAGGTATGCTTCCATGAAGAAGATGAATTCCTCTTTCCTATTGACCATGAAGACCTTTTCGCACCCACCATAGAACCTATGATCGTTGGAGATGATATGGTGGACCTTATCCAAAAGGTCAAAACATCATATAAAGGGTACTTGGTGGAGAAGCTCAAGAACAAAATTGCAAATGAACGTGCTTGTGGAGGTTTGGCACCCACAATCTCAACTCCTAAGGTATCCGATCATCAATGTCATGACAATTCTCCTTCCACCTTGGAAGGATTGAAAAATCAAAATGCTATCATCATCACCAAAAGTGAAAGAGATGGTAGTGAGTGGAAGTCTCCGGGCAACCATAAGCCATACTTCTTACCTTATGATGACAAGAATCATGGGCTAATTGGTTTGAAGCATCGTGAACATTCAAGTGCCAAGAAGAGGAAGAAAACAAGAGTGAATGATAAAATTCCTTGGCCAAGCTTCGTCTTGAAGTTAAGCAACCCATACTTATGCTTATTTGGAGCTTGTTCACAAGCTTTTGATCTTCTACTAAGAGCCTTGAGCTCTATGGACAAGAACCTTTACAATTTGAACATAGTTTGGTGGAGTCCTACCTCAAACCACCATTTGTAAGATATCCTTTCCTTTCACTTTGCATTACATTTCCACTTGCATTTAGTTATATACATATACATTAAGCTTGCATTTGTATTATATATCATATTGCATTTGCATTAGTTAGTTCATAGTATAGTTGCATTGTAATATAATTCATGTAGATAGTTGCATATAGATTAGAATTCATGCATAGTTACTAATGGCCAAACCTATTCATTTCTACACTAGAAATAGTGTTTAAATCGGTTTGGGGAGGTTTGATCATAAGTGACCATAGTTTACTAGAAATCATGCATCATATAGTATAGTTTAGATTGCATTCATTTGTTATATATGTCGTATAGAATTGCATTTAGTTAGAGCATGCATTCATTCATACCATATCATTGCATTTGTACTTTATTTCAAAAAAAAAAAATCAAAAATCCAAAAACATGTATTTCTTTTTTATTCCTACTCCTACATGTACATTGAGGACAATGTCCAAAATAAAGTGGGGGATGGGAATTTATATTCCAAAAAATGCATAAAAATTGAAAAATTGAAAAATCCAAAAACATGTTCATTTCCTTTGTAGAGTAGTCTTGTATATATTGTTTTGTATATATTGTGTTTGTTCTATCCTTGTTCACATTGATCGACTACGCCACATCCGAGACATGAGGATATTGAAGACCGCATGGTATGATCTTTCCAATCTCCTTTTCCTCTTTATGTTAATGACTATGTGGTTTTATTTTGATTGATGCGGTATAAACAATGTGAATTTAGGACTTGCATTTAGTTTACATGGCATATTAGTTGGTAGAATCATTTGCATTAGGATGTATAAATGTTAGTTGCATCATGGCATGTAGTTTGCATGGTTAGAAAAATTTTGTGAAACCGTCTATTTGGGAAGCTTGACAAGTGTATATAGGCCCTAGTAGATGCCCTTTGTTCTTAAGACTTCGTTTGTTAGAATACTTGTAAAACACCCTAGGATGTGTCATGCTAGTATCCTTTGACCCATGGATTAAGGCCTAGTCAAGAGTACCTTGTGATGTGATAACTCCTTGGCTACCGTTTATTCCAAGGTGACCCTTGAAACCATGCACCCATACATCCATCATCCATGTTCTACCATATTTTTGTCAACAAAAGGGAATGGGCACAAAAAGAAATCAATTTGAGTTCAATGAAATGAAAAGTGAAAGAAAGTTTGCAAAAATGCATCAAAAGAAAAAAAAAAGGAGCAAAAATAGACTCCTAAAAACTTCAAATACAAGGCACCCTCGTTACTAATTGGGGTGACTTTGAAAATGTTCAAAAAGAAATGCAAAAAAATTGTCAAGTATTGAAATGCCAAAAATCAAAAAGAAATGGCAAAGAAAGTATTCTCAAATGTCAAATGCCACAAGAAATTGGGGGGAAAAACAAAAAAACAAAAGCAAACTCCCAATTGAAACTCAAATTCTATCGGTCCCTTTATCCATCATATCCATTTTTGTGCATGGTAGAGAGGGGACGACCCTTCTTCTTGTCTAGGCAAGAGGGGGAATTCCGCGATCCTCCAGTGTTTCTAACACCATAGGGAGACTACTCTTGACAAAAGCATTTAACGATTGAGGACAAAGGTACCCTAGCTTGACACATTTTGGAGGTGATTTATTGGTATCCTTCTAGGCTTAGTAGTTTGAACAAATTGCATCTATGAAGGATTGTGTACCCTTGAATTGCTTCCCTTGTAGGTAATTTCCGCCACTTAGATGAGGAAAGTGGCTATTCTTTTGTAGATGCATCCATTACTTGATTTTGTGTGCTTAATGCTTGGATGTGTCGCCATTTTGGCAAGACCCACCTTGCCTTGCAAGAAGGCATCCTACCTCATGGTTGTCTTGTTGTGAGTTGAAGGGGCGGAGTGAGACCTGCTAATTGTCTCATATCGGCTATGTTATTAGGTTAGTTTAAATAAAGGTCTAATTTTAGTCACCTCTTTACTCGGGACGAGTAAAGGTTCGGTTTGGGGATATTTGATGTGACCATAATTAGCGCACATTTAGTCCCCTAATTGAGCCTATTTTGCATACTATTATAACATTTCATGGCCATTTTATCCGTCAAAACCTTCCTATTTCCTTTTCTATCACATTTCATATGTTTTGTAGAAAAGGAGATAATAAGGCGGAAATTCCCGTCTTTCGTGCATAGTTGGAAGCTTATTGATGATATTAGATGGACTAGTATGAAGAGGAGGCAAGAATGATGACCAAAGATGTAGGAATAAAGTGTATGTAGAAGGATCAAAGGGTTAAAAGTAAAAATGACGAGAGGGAAGGCATTACAAGAAGAAATCGCTCAAAAACCGAACCAAGGGTTGCTCCTTTGGCTCTGAAAATATGCTAGATGGAACGGCATCGAAAAATCAAGTGATCTAGGCTTTTGAATCACTCCAATAGGAGTCCGGATGAGGAAATAACGTCCGTTTTACAATCCGAGCTCAAGATACAGCTCAACCCGCTCGGGTCAAATTCAACCCGCTCGGGTTGAAGCCCAGGACGCCCATATTTCGCTCGGGACGAGCGGATTCCTCCCTTGCTACAATCTGAGCGTCTTGCTCCCAAATCCGCTCGGATTCCCTTGCTACAATCCGCCCGGATTGTCCCCAATCCGCCCGTCTTCTGGCTGGGAAAAACAAGAAATTTCGCTGGAAGAGAATCCGCCCGGATTCCCTACAATCCGCCCGGATTCCCCTACCTAAATCCGCCCGGATTCTCCAAAATCCGCTCGGATTGCCCCATCAGAATCCGCCCGGATTCTCTTAAATCCGCTCGGATTCCATCGTTAGAATCCGCCCGTCCCGACCCTATTCCGCCCGGATTTCTTCACAGCACGGATTGTCTTCTTCAAGCTACGAAAAGAGAAGCCCTTCTCTCAGAAAATACCGGAGTCTCCTTGCTCAACTTAAAAAGTGTAATTACTAGTTTAGCCCTTAGTTAACCTAATGCATCCCACCTAATTTCCACTATAAATACCCCATCTTTGTAATTAATCAAGGAGGTTCTTTTTAGCTAGAAAAATCCTTCTTTAGATTAGATTAGGAGTAGATTAGAATAGATTACTCTTTAATCTTTCCACAAATTACACATTAATCTCTCCTTAATTATTGTTCAAGTTTATCATTCAAGTTTATTATTGGGTAATTGAAGATTATTGGGTTATTATTGGGAGATTGACAACCTTCCATCAATCATCAAGTTTCTTCTTTTATTCTTGCTTTATTATTTGGAATCATCTCAAGTTTGGTATAATTCCTTTACTCTTTAATCTTTGTTGTTCATTTCTTCATTCTATTATCATGTTTATACTTGTTGTGATGATTGACACCATTAATGACATGTTTCCCATGATAATGAGTGAGTAGTTTCTTTAGCTAGGATTAGTGGGTAATTAGGGGAAACCAACATGGGATTGATTCATGCTTAATCTAATATGTTTTCATAATCAAATTGCTTGCTTGTAGTGATGTCAACTTTATGCACATGTTATGTTTGATGAAATGCTAAGCCTATGAATCCTTGCATTTACAACCATCGCTTATCTATTCAACTTGACTTGTAAGATATAAACCAACTCGAGTCTTGTTAGACCATGCATAGAAGTTGATTAGGAGGAAAGTAAGTCGACTTGTAGGTGTTGTACAATCTAATCGATTCGGCTCCGGGACCCAACCCTTCCTAAGAACCGTAAGATATAACCCAACTCGGTTCCTCCACAACATTAATTGCTTGCAACTTTGTAAACATGTTTGTATGATCAACACCATGAACCCCCTATGACCCCATGATATCCTAGCACTTTTAATCATTTGTTTACATCTTTCCTTTTATTGCTTGTTTTACCTTATTGCTTGCATTAGTCTAGACACAACTACAAACCCCAAACAAATTGTGACACTAGCATAAATTGAGATAGATAGACTTAGAACCCAAAGCACACCGTCCCATGGATCGACCTCGACTTACCGCTAACTAGTTGTTTGTTGAGTATTACAAATGTGTTTGATTGGTTGAGTGACGACATCGATCGGATCAATATAACCGTTTTACTGCTTGTCAACTTAATCCAGCCTGCTTAAGTGTCCTGCCAGGCTATTCTGCACTTACCATCAGGCTTTTCTTCTAGGATTTAGTAGCTTGCTTATCTTGTGGTACTCTTCATCTGCCAAATAATAATTAGGTTTGTCTGGTCCTTGGCTGCCCCAATCAGCCTAACAAGGTCAGGCTAAATTAAAGTCAGACCAGGCTAAATTGGGCCTAACAATTGTCAAACATTTACCTTGTAACGTGGCTTATCAATTTGGAAAACATATTTGAATCATTTAAACAGTGGAGTTATAATTAAGCAAAAATCTTAAGTACAAATTAAATGAGAAATTTTACAAAATCGTTTGTCGAAAATATAACTGTACAGGAACATTCTGACCACTGCCCACTAATATATTTATTTCTCCCAAACCGTATATTATTTGAACATGAGACCAGCGGCATATGAAAGTTAACTCACAAGGGTATCACACATAAAAATCTCGGACTAAAACTTTAAACAGACAGTAAATGGCAGCCAAAACAATCAAGGGTAAAAATCTTGTGAAATCAACCAAAATCACATTCTTCACAATTCAACACAACAATTATTACTTCACATGTTTAATCATATTAACTCCTCCCCACATACATGCCCACATACTTTTCCCATATCAACAATGCTAATAAAAATCATATCACACCCCTCCTCCGTAAAATAAGGTTACGCCCCCGTAACCGCAACCATTAATGACAACAATACGCAACCAAGACAACAAAATCCCTAAGAGAAATATACTATATTCATTTTAAATTACCCTACACTCTCAAGTATTCTCTCAAGGTTCCCGGTTCAAAACTGGAAGGGCCAAGTTACGAATTAGGCGCGCTTTCCTAACGGTACTAAGAGGGCTCCTAACAGTTTCTACCCGGGGTTCATTTTATTAGACACATCCTATAATCATTATTAGGTTCATTGGTTAGGCCTGAGGATCGTTTTGCTCTGATACCACTTTGTAACACCCCCATTTATCCAAGAGCCTTAACTAGGCCTTCCTAGATAAATGAGAGCATTACCATCTCGGTTTCCCGAGGTAGTGAATAACAAAGTTCAACTCACCAAAGTACTTTATATAAAAACTTAATGATTTCATGTTTATTACAAATTAACCAACTAAAACTTAATTCAAAATATTTACAACTCGCAGCGGAAATATATAAAGTGATATAATTGTTCTATGTGATCTAGACTTCAACTATGGTCCAAGTCGAGCTCTCATCCCAATGCTCCCAAGTAAGCTAATCTTTAGTACCTGTCAAATCTGCTCCCCATAAAACGGTTCACCGCAGGTGTTCACGAATACACAGTCAACCACGAGGTTGAGTAGGAATAACCAACAACAAGTCAAAGTGAAATGATATGATATATAATGCAAACACAATTGTGCTCATCACTCGAAACATGCTCATCACCCGAAACACCCGTTCATCCTGCCAATCCCTGGCCCGGGGTATTCATCATTCCAACCGAAGTTAAAGTATTCACCATCTCAACCGAAGTTGAGGTATTCATCATCCCAACCGAAGTTGAGGTATTCACCATCCCAACCGAAGTTGAGGTATTCATTTATACACCATGCCAGTTATAAAAACCATCTCGAGACCACGGTGAGGTATCCAATGCAAACGAAATTCCAATATAAATAATCAATAATAAACAATCCAACGATATATAATCTACATCCATTAATCCATCCAATTTCACAATACTTTTATAAATTCCACAAACCAACAAAGACAAGACGAGTTGAGTAGTTATCCTACCTTTTCGCAAATCTTCGAGTCATGCGAGTCACACAAGCAATCAAAATTGATTCTTTACCAATTCATAACCTACATAACATAATTTTGTACAATTACTTTATAACCAATAATCAACCAACTAATCATGCACTTATCCTATGCCCATCATGTCCTAATCCTTTTGACAACTTCAAAGCTAAATCTCTAATTCTACCGTTTTACAACACTGTTCAGTCTCGCTATAAAATTCATAATTAATTCATCAAAAATCAAAACGATGCAAGACCAGTGAGGTTGGAACCCTAAGACACATATCTACAAGTCTTGTGAAATAGACTTTCTTCAAGTTCCAGACTTATCAGGATTTTCTTGAAGGAATCATAAATACTGACGAATTTCGTCGCATAAAAAGTATTGACCTCTAAAATAAGTTTAACAAATCCTTTTCAAGTGAAAGAAAAGTCTAACATCATCTAGACTCTCCAATTTTAATGTTTGCAAATGACCCAACTCAATTTCAATTTATAAATTAGGTTTACAAAATAAACTTTAGACCACTAGTGCATTCGCGGATTCTCAGTCGACATGTTCATAATGAATTTATTCTGGAAAATCTACACGTTCAATTGCTACGGAATTTTAAAGGCATCAACAAGACTTGAAAATAACCTAAGCTTATTCTTTACGTTTTTTAAGACAACGACTTTAACATAGTCTGGTAGTTCGTTTAAGACAACTTACAGATTTATTGAATTGCTGTAACTTTATTCTAAACATTGAAAGATTAAAGATGAACTTACAAAATAAAAGATGATGAACTTCTCTTCTTTTTTTTCCCTTTTAATTCTCTCTCTCTTTTATGTGATATTATGAGTTTTTATGTGGAATAAGGATTTATGGTTAGGTTAGCCTTGCTTATATACTAGTAAGGTAGTATTATTTTAGGAAAGTTTCTCTCTTTATTATTATTATACTAGTCTTGCCATAAATAGGATTACCATACATCTCTTTTACTAATTTAATTATTAAGATATTAATATAATTATTATTAATTTCCCATATTATTATTATTTCCATATTATTTATTATTAATTCCCGATACAAAAACCCGATCACACCCATACTATATTAATAAATTTCGGTCCATATAATAATGGCACATGGCCCAAAGCACAAATATTAGCTAAGCCCAATTCCCGACTTGGATGCTTAATTTATTATTTAATTAACGTCTTACTTATACTTATTATTAGAAATGTCTTTAATCAATTATTAATGTACATAAATTATTCTCATAAATTATTATCACAATGCGGGGTATTACATGTCATGTACTAAACTGCGACCTTATTTTGAAAGTCACCCCATTATAGTCTGGACCAATTTACCCATAAAATTTGTCCTACGTAAGCCTGAACTATCAGGCAGGATGGCCAAGTGGTCAGTACAGATTAGCATATACGATATCTCCTTTGAACCCAGGGCAGCGATTAAATCGCAGGCCCCACTAGTAGAAAAACCTCCTACAGTGGCGGTTATAAATGACCTTTTATGGCGGTTTTTAGAGATTTAGGGTGCGTCGTTTATCGCGGCGTCGTATAAACTTTACGGCGGTTGTAGATGGTTGTAAAACCGCCGTTATAGCTCTCCTATGATGGCGGTTGTTATACAAAACTGCCATTATAGACTTATATAATACGACGGTTGTTAGACAAGAACCGCCACTGTAACTCATCTATAGTGGTGGTTATTGTAAGAAAACCGCCACCATAGTTATTTCTATGATCACTTTAATTATCTATAGTGGCGGTTTTTAACTTAAGAACCGCAGCCATTAATTATCTATAGTGGCGGTTTTACTTAAGAACCGTCACTATAGCTCGTGGCGTTTCTAACTTAGAACCGTCGCCATAGATCGGTATTTTTTAAAAACAAAAAAAAATTGCTACCTAAATTTGACAATCCAATATCGAAATGCACAAACAATACATACACAAGAATGCAACCAACTACCCAAAAACTTGCATATCATCCGGCGGAATAATAATGTCCATATTAAAAAAAATTTACATCAAAGTGTATAAATAATCACATACACATCTTATTTAATAGACTAATCAACATTTACATATACATTTGGTAGCCTACACCTCTTTAACATTCTTTATCTCGTCAATTGACACTCTTACTCTTAAATCTGCAATGATATAATAAACAAAACCCATAGTAAGAAAATCAAACTAAGCATTATTAAATCAACGTCTAGCGTTACTAAAAATCAAACAATGAAAAAAAGGATACCTATAAAAATATATATATAGCAAAAACAAGATAAAAAGCTTAAAAGTTTGAATTATAGCAGTACATACCACATATATTTCTTGTCAGAATAAATTGAAAAATGAATTCCTTGTCCGCAGCTTGGTTTCCAGCTTTCACTAGAACAGCAACGAACTCAACAATCTGGAAAAAAAGAGGACAAATTAGAACAATTAACCGAACAATGCTCACTTGGTAGAATTATATTAAAACGGAAGGAAAAAGAGAGATTCAAATTCAGCCAGAACAAAAACTCCAGTCAAAATATGCAAGAATAAATCTGTCACCATTAGCCATGGACCTTGTTACTCCGACACTTTCCCAGTTCAAAGCAACTTAGTTAGAAAAAGTTCTCAAGGTCCAGGAAGTATCAACCAAATCAATGGGGCGGCGATCGAATTGAGGCCACAAATAGACTTTGATGTAAGTCTAAAACGAAGACTTGGTGACATGCGGACAGGAATAAATTAATACGAAGCTACATGGGTAGCCATGACTAGATAACAGAGTAATGTTAAAAATATTATTTCAGACACTAACCAAGTCTAGGTAGCAGTGCTTTAACAGTCTCCGGATTTACAGCGATCGGAGCCTCGTAAATATGTTGACCTCGTAGAGAATGCATTAACAAAGAGGAAGATGACCAAAAAAAGATATACAGACAAACAGCGAGTGTACTAGACCAGACTTGGTAGAGGAATCTTCAAGTGCATGGGAGAAAATCCTTGATACGAAACTGCATCCAGAAAATAATCAACCATCAGTTATGAATTCATACTATCAAATCATATTGAGGAAAAAATAACTACAAAACAGGGATAATAAACCTGACACTACATGCGCTTGGACTTCCGAAGAGCACTGACCAACAACAGATAATCAGTATGTTCTTTTCACATATAGAATGCCATAACAAAAGCTCTACCTCTCCCTCTCTCCAGTGACATCAAACAATAGCATTAAGGTGGTCAATCAACAAAAAGGATTCATTAATTTATAACAGTCGAAAAGTGGTCAATCAACAAAAAGGATTACGACAAAAACCTAAAGTACTCCATAGATATACAAGTGATGAAGTTGACAGTTAGTGCAGAGGGTTTAACAAATCCACTTTTCCCTTTAGATATGAATATGACTGTGCCTAACAATTAAACGTCCGTGACATAGACAGTGAAACAATGCAAAAAGATGAAAATAGAAACTAGGTTTAATTGTTAATAAAAAAAACTCATGAAAACATGGTTTTTTTAGGCACTTGTAGTGTTTGGAATTGTCTGTCTACACTCAATAAAACTTCATATATGCAATCTAACTAATACTTGAGAGATTTACCAGCTAATTACCCTTGTCTTTTAACTTGTTTTGGTATGAATTTTGAAAATTCAGCACAATGACGAAAAAAATAGAGAACATTTCTCTATTATTTTGTCAGCTACTTGTCCATTCCGAGCATATTTTAATCTACCCTAGAATATTTTCTCAGTTTTCATCCATCCATTCTAAAAACAAAATTAACAGAACGGACATAGCAAACTCGTCTTATCCAAACTGGCTCACTGTATGAAGCCTTAACATAACTACCTAATATTGTGGGCAATGTGCTAGAAATTAGAAATACAAGTCCAGGAAAGCTAATAAATACTTAAACAGACGGTGACTTAGTAAGGATACATACCATAATCCACATGCCTCAATACTAGTGCAAAGTTATCAATGTAGCAAGCACATGAAACAAAATAGAGTTCACAAAAAAACATTAGTAACTCATGGTGGGACTGTACAGCCCAAATTAGAAGAGCTGAAAACATTATAACATCATTTCAATGAATCAGATGAATAAGCTAATGAGTAATGACTTCTTACTTGCTGGTTTTGTCTCACTTAGCGATGTGGTATATAGATTGATACTTAGGTTCGACAACGTGGTGCTGTGCTGTTGAAATTATATTCACTAAGACATTAAAAAAGAATGAACAGTATTTAAATAGAATTCAGGAGATTATCAGAGCTCGTACACTTCAAAAACAAAAAAAAGGACATGTCACAGTTGAACAAAATTGCTCACCTACTTTCCAGGTGACAACATGAAAGGTTAGAACTCAACTCATTATTCCACCTTGCCTAAATGAGTTTTCAGATACTTGCTCATTGAAAAAAGACCGTTATGCGAAAGAAATTGAGATGCGTAGTCTATGTAAGAAATTGAGATCTATTTCTAACTCACTGATAGTGTCAATCTTAAACAAGGAGAAAGACCAAAATTTAAGTAATCGAGCACATAATAAAGGAAACCCCAATTTGTAATTCGAAAAATCAATGAATTTTACACAAGTGAGTAGAACAATGGCAACATTGAAAGTGAAAGTTGACGAGAAAATCGTATCTGATCCATTCTACTCCTTAGTGATGTTAATTAATGTGGAATAATAGGAGAAAGAAGTTCAATCAATAACTTCTGGAAAGAGAGGCAGGAGAGAAGTTTACTTGCTTAGCCTATCACACAGAGGCCCTTCGCATAAAAGTACAGTTCTAAATTCTTATTTAAACTGTGGAATAAATAGATTAATACACCCGCTAAGATGCCCTTAGTTTCATTCACTCGCTAAGAAACCTTTAGCTTCATAAACTATGCTCGCTCCATCTTGAGGTTATTCTGGCTTGAGGTTTATTCTGGAATAAAAGGACTCTTAATTGATGTTATTATAGGAGAGAAATTATTTAGCTTGACTTAAAGGAGTGAAATGAACTTGCTTAGCCTATCCAAACCAGAGGCATACTTAGATGCATTATGTTCATTATCTAAAAAGATTAAAAGATATGGGAGTTCAATCCTAGCCATATCAATCAGTCAGCCAGGAACCCATTCATCGAACCAATCTAGTCTAGTCGCCCAACGAGTTACCTCTGAAACATGAATCCAGAAATTGTCCAATCTCATTTGTTAATTATGAAATGATAAGAACCGATGAAAGAAGGGAGAAGGGAATGACAGCACTTGTAAATAATAAAATCCAATCAAAAAATCAAAACAAGAACGACATACCACAATATGGATAAGAGACAACACCTGCAAATTTCAAAATTCAATCGAAAAACAACTAAAAAGATTATGACAGTACGGAAGGGTTAGTGTCGAGCAATTCTACCACCAAATTCACATCGTCTAAACAATCAGATTAAAAATAAAATTAATTGGGGTTTCCAGTATATGGATGATGAATTAGGGTTTAAATTAGATTAAAAAAAGAGCATTAATTTAGGGTTATGAATCATACCGCGGTGTGTTTGGGAGCAGTGATAGCCATGGTCGAAGCGTTGAATGGAAGCAGCAACGATGGGGTGATGAGAGTGCACGGCGTAAGGCAAAATCGATTAAACCCTAAACCATAAAATCGATGAAATAAAGTCTGTGACTAACCCCCTGACAAGGAGTTGATGATAGCTTGAGTTGTGGGATTTAACGGTTGTCCACGGCGGCTGGAGTAATGGGATTTCACGGTGATTAATGATGATTGAGGGTTTCGCGCGCGGTCTCTGGGAAGTTGAAGACGATATATGAAGATGATGATCAGTTAATTAGGGTGAATTCCAAAGGGTTTAGGCTTTTTTTACTGTAATAAATTAAAGTCGGTTGTTATTAAAACCGCCACAACAACATATGATGGCGGTTTTTTATTAAAAAGTATTGTCAATTATTATTACCTTTAGCGTTATTATTAACGGCGGTTGTTAATGCAACCGCCACAATTGACTTATGGTGGCATTTTCTATATGAAACCGCCATAAATAGATTCTACTATTACGTCGGTTCTTATTTTAGACCGCCACAATAGGCCTCCCACAACATGAAAATTTCACTCTCGCCAATTTTTTGGGCTTTTTACGTCGTTTCTATTAGAACCGCCACGATAAAGGCGTCACGATAGGGGGTTTTTCTACTAGTGCCCTAGCAGACTTTGTGGCTGACTTTAGCCCTAACCTGGAACCGGACCTGATAAAAGAGGTCAACCAACTAGAAAATAAAACCCCAGACCAAGAATGGACCTTATTCATAGATGGGGCATCCAACGCCAGGGGACAGGGTTAGGATTAGTGCTCAAATCACCGCAGGGAGATATGATAGCACAAGCTATAAGCTGTGAGTTCAAAGCTACGAACAACGAAGCAGAATATGAAGCCCTGATAGCAGGCTTAAAGGTATGTCTAGACCTCGGTGTTCAAAACCTAAAGGTAAAAACCGATTCACTCCTAATTGCTAATCAAATAAAGGGAATTTATACGGCTAAGGATGCAAAAATGATTTCGTATTTAGAATATGCAAAAAACCTTACCGCTAAATTTGCTTTATTTGACATAGATCAAATATCAAGAGACACGAACACCGGTGATGCTTTGGCCACCTAGGTTCAAATTTTACCCCTATAGTCTTCGACAAAATACCAATTGTTCATTTATTAGAGCGACCATCAAAGAAAACCTGAACAAGTCAATCCCCGTCAATCAGGATAATAACTCTTGGACTAAACCCTATTATGATTGGTTTCTCCGAGGAATACTACCTCAGGGCAGACATGAGGCAAGGGCCTTTAAAATTAGAGCTTCAACTTATGCTATAATCAATAACACTTTGTTCAAGTGATCGCAGGCTGGACCCTACCTGAGATGCTTGGAGCCTGACGAAGTCAAACTAGTACTTCAAGAAATACACGATGGACACTGTGGCAACCACAAAGGAGGAAAGAGTCTGACAAGTAAAGTTCTCAGGACAGACTACTACTGGCCTACACTGAGGGCTGACTGCCTGGAATACTCTTCAAAATGCGAAGCCTGCCAAATTCATGCACCAATCATACATCAGCCATCTGAACTCCTGCATTCAATTTTCGCACCCTGGCCGTTCATAAAGTGGGGCATGGATATAGTGGGAGAACTGCCCGTAGCTCCAGGACAAAAAGTATTCATGTTGGCTATGACTGATTACTTCTCCAAATGGATTGAGGCGACTCTTTCGTGCAAGTAATCGAAAAAGAAGTAATATCCTTCATCAGGACAAACATCATTTGCAGATATGGAGTCCCATCAGAAATAGTATGTGATAATGGAACTCAATTTGTGGGGAAAAGGACCCAAGCATTTTGCCAAGAATGGAATATCGACCTGGTAACATCAACCCCTAGATATCCAAAAGCCAATGGCCAGGCTGAATCAAGCATTAAGGTAGTCATAAGCTGCCTAAAAAAGAAGCTAAAAAGAAGACAAGGCAGATGGGCTGAAGAACTTACATTAGTACTATGGGCAGACAAGACAACTCCAAAGACATCAATAGGCCAAACACCTTACTCTCTGGTGTACGGCTGTGAAGCTGTCATTCCCGCAGAAGTACGAGTACCAACATCTAGATGCAGCCTGAATAACGTTGAGGCAAATAGAGACCTAATGCAAGATAACCTGGTTCTAACAGAAGAGTTAAGAGACACTGCCAAGATCAGGATGGCATCATACCAACAAGCAGTTGCCAGGACTTACAATAAAAACGTCAAAATCAGAGTCTTTAAAGAAGGAGACCTCGTTTTACGAGAGGTTTTTCCAAATAAAAAAGAAAAATTAGCAGGCAAGCTGGCCCCCAGATGGGAAGGCCCTTACCTAATTGACTCAATTGTTGGACAAGGAGCGTACAGGCTCCAAACATTAGAAGGAGAAATGATCCCAAGATCCTGGAATGTAACCCATTTGAAATTATTCCATATGTAAAGATCAGATCAGGCCACAATCAGGTATAAATTCAATCATTACTCAACCTGACATGCTACCTGAGAAACTACGTGTTTTACATGCTTTGTATGCAACTCATATCTATATATTCAACTAACCCATTTATTTTGCTTCTTGAATCCTGAACAATTATACATGATAAATGATCATATGCATAAATATTCAGGATTGAGGGCTACTCTACTATATATTTCTGAAACAAAATTTTGCACCTGACTATGCCTGACGAGTTGGTAACCACCACCAGATATAGTAAATGTCAGGACCAATCAGGCATGAAATAATTGCCTGTCCTGACTAGGTTTACTAACACGGATTACAACCGGCTGGACACATCAAGACAGGTGCAAGGGTGTTCTCTCCCAACCACTTAGTCTAAATGCCTTCCTGACAGGCCGAATTCCAAGCCCTCTAGCTAGGAAGGGGACATAAGCCCTCCTGACAGGCCGGTTTTCCCACCCCTTCAACCATTATAGCAAAAAAACTATACTTGGTTGAATTACTCATGAAATAACAAGATAAAGCAAAAATGATGTGCAGGATGTCTAAACAGGCCCAACAGGATGAAACTCACAGACCCAAGCAAAGTCAAAAGCAAAATCAGCCAAAAAAGGCCACCATGCCTACATTAATAAAGCCCTTACCCCCTAGGGCAAAGGCACCAAAATATTCATAAAGGCCAGGGATAGTCTCCCTGACCTGGACAAAGACAAAAAAAAGAAAAATTGTTCGTCCAGGGACATCCCCCCTGGAAGGGCCAAATACCAACTAAAAAATCAAATTACTGCTTCTCCTTAGAAACAGTACCACTACTTCCACCCTTGGCCAGATCAACATCAATATCCTGCTCCCCTGGAGAGTCCACCTCTTGTTCATTTCCCATAATGCAGGTCAGGATACTTTGAAGCAGCAAAAGCCATCTCAGCTTCAGGGTTCCATTTCGCCCTGGCCTCGATGTGCTCGACATAGCAAAGAACCCTCCCTTAATATAGAAATAGAGGGAACAATCATCTAACTTGAACTCCAGGTCACCCTCTCCTGGGTGAGCTCCTCATTTTTGTCCAAAGCTTCCTGCAAAAGCCGCTTGCTTGAATCGCCTCTCGGCCTTAGCAAAGATCTCTCTCACCTGCGCCCTCACCAAGTCAGACTTTAGCAGCCCAAGTCTCGTGCAAAATCCAGCTCAGACTTCAGCCTATCATAATCTGATCTCATCAGAACAATCCTGGCTACCAAAGAAGTAGCCTGATAGGCATTATGGAGACAGGTCGCATCACCCTGATCAAAAACAGGAAGAAGAGTATGAATAATATACCCCAATAATAAAAACTACCCAAACAAAACACACATAAAAATTGTTCCAGCCTACCTCCCTTACAGCAGCCAAGGCACCTGCCAAGAGGTGATCAATGATCCATCGAAGCAACCGCCCGAGTAGCAATCTCAACAGGTCAAGGGAGCATGACATTTGATCTAGAAGCGGCGTAATCCCTGATTTTCACCCTAGCAGCCTCCATATTGTCCACCCTGGCCTTCACTTCCCTGACCGGGGCAGAAATGTCAACATCTTCAATATTCCTTTTTTGGGCTGTTGAACTTGTTTCAGCAGGGACAACAGGTACAGCGGTGACCTTGGGAGCATCAGGCTGTTCAGTCAAATCTATAACAAGTTCAGCATCTCCGCATCCCTGGGAACCTTCCTCCTTGATTTTAGCCATCCTGGCTGAAAGGTCAGTCATACCAAACGTGGCAAGGCGAGTAGATGACCTGGTGGCTACAACACGAAACACTATATTAGCAATATGAACCAAACATTATCAGGAAGCCAAAGTAAAAAGAAAAGGTAAATTAAGATAGACTTACTGCCTGAGGTAGTGGCACTAACAGCCCCAGAAGGTTTAGCCACCCTGGCAGCACCATCAGCCTTCAAGCAACGAGGAAGGTGGCCAACCCCACAACAGAGAGGCCAAGACCTCTCCAAAGGAAGAATAGCAAGGAAAGCAGAAATATTGGCAGTGGGATACTCAGTCTCAGTAACCCAATCATCAACTGCACGCATAAAAGGTATAACTCAGGCATGAATTTCATTTTATTTTTCACTAACAAGTAAAACATGCAGGACAGAAGAAAAACTAAGAAACTCACCAGCAACGCAAGCTTCATGATTTAAATACGCCAGGTCAGGACCCACAGAATTAGTCCTGACAAACATGTACCCAGCAGCCCAACCTTTATCATGGCCGCTATCCAGATTGCTCAAAAGATGTGTAGTAGAAGCCATGACCTTAAAACTTATACGGCTAGGACTATTGGTCTTGTCAGCATAACAAGCCTTAAGATCGTCAAGGGAAAAAGAAATATTGTGCTTTTTATAGAGATACTCAATGGAACACACAACCTTCCACACCATAGGCATCAGCTGATAAGATGGAACACCAATCTCCTTGATAACCTCAACCATAAGAGGAGAAAAGGGAAGCTTACAACCTGCCCTGAAAGCCCAGTCATGAATACAGAACCAACCAGGACAAGCCCAGTCGGCCCTGATAGGAGAAATCTCAGGGATCTAGACTTCAGTATCAGCAGGGATGATTCCCTTATCCTTCAGCACCTTCTCAAACTCAGGCTTCAAACGGTTTGTAAGAGACTGATCCTCATTTAAAGCCTTCGTAGGCTTGAATTGGAAGTTACTATGGAATATTGAGATCATCTCCAATGGAGAATCACTCGGCTTGCTGATCGTGGAAGGTTGAGCAACATATGAAAAAGGCAAATTCTCAGAAGAAGGAGGGGTTGCAGGAGTCGCTGCCCTGGTAGACTTCTTTTTTGCGGCCATTGTTGAAAGAATTATGAAGATTAATTGAAGATTGAAGAACTGGGAATTAAGGAAACTAGAGAGAAAGATTATTAAGGGAAGAATAAGAAAGAT
Source organism: Silene latifolia (assembly GCF_048544455.1). NCBI lineage: Eukaryota > Viridiplantae > Streptophyta > Magnoliopsida > Caryophyllales > Caryophyllaceae > Silene > Silene latifolia. Next base: position 89,725,019 of record NC_133532.1, on the reverse strand, counting down.
TACTTTGATGAAGTTTAACTCGATGAAGCAAGCAGGTATTTATAGTGGAGTAAGTTAGGGTTTCAACCGCAAAAGAGATGGATAATCATTAAGGAAGTTGCAGTAAAACCTTCACGCGTCATAAACTGCAGTAAAATAGCCGTTACAGGAACTGACTAGGCATAACTTAACCGTTGGGTAATCTTTCTGAGAATAAGGTTATCTCCTCATTTTTCGTCCTGACACACTGAAAATAAGGAGATAAGGGGCAATTGTTAGGCCTGGAAATCCGCAGACGTCCGTGATCAGTATCTCATCTTGACCTGACTATCAGGCTGTCAGGGTGTCAGGGTATCAGGACACATGAAGACAGGCGCCAGGCCATGGAGAGGATAACGGTCAAAATATCAGGACGATATCAGACCAGGAGCTCATATTATAAACGGAATATATGCGCAGCATTGAATGAAAAGATCTCGCAGTAAATGCAGTAATTAAGGGAGAAATATTGACAATTATTATGGACAATTATGGAGAATAATCCGCATTAATTCTAGCATCAGGCAGCCGTTCAAGTGAAGCTTATATAAGGAATACTTTGAAGACATTTGCAACACATCGTCTACACAAGAAGAAGCATATATTCACATACACAATACTTAGAGAAATATAAACATTGTCGTTATCATATAATCATTCTCCCAATTACATAGTTAAATCCTCTCATGGCTTGGTCCCCGTGGTTTTTTTCCCATTTAAGGGTTTTCCACGTAAAAAATTCTTTGTCTCATTATTGTTGTTGTTATTATACTTACAGCTTTATATTTTAACGCTGACCAACAGACCACTTAGAGCTAGTCAGGGGCGAGGCCACCTTTGCTAATGGTGTAGCAGGTGCTACACCGAAAACGAAAATTTCGGTTAGAATTTTGTAATTTGCTACACCAATATCTACGACTTCTATGCCAATATCTAATAACGTTACCTTAAAGTATATATTTTGCTACACCGAAATTAAAATCCTGAACTCGCCCCTGGAGCTAGTTAACCGCACACGACTCTATCCTGACCTGATTTTGCCTTGCGCAAAATACCCCCAAAACAGTTATCTAGACAACTTGACTTGAAATCAACTTGACTCTAATCGACTCGAGGCTGAATCAGAAAGGTGGACTGAAGTGTTCGAAAAAATAGAAATTTTCAAAAAGATTCATTTGTCGTTTTATGAATGGCTTCCGAAGAGTAGGTATCTTTAGAAGGTCGGCCAGTTGAAAGGGTTGTCTTAGGTTTGTTTTCAAAAGACGGTTTAACTTGAGATTGCGGCAACTCGGAAAATAATGTGTTATTTCCGAAGACGATTTTTGAAATTCCGAATCACGGATTTGAAAATCGAGAATTGAAGAATTTGGAATCGTCATCACAATGGCCATGAAAACGGTTAAATTTGTTTTCAAAGAATTTAAAATTGGGTTGAAAATTTGAAAACGGTTAAATTTGTTTTCAAAGATTTGATTTTGAATTTAAAATTTGAAAACGGTTAAATTTGTTTCCAAATGATTTGAAATTGGGTTTGAAATTTGAAAATTGTTAAATTTGTTTTCAAAGTTTTAATTTTGAATTGAAATTTGAAAACGGTTAATTTTGTTTTCAAATGGTTTGAAATTGGATTTGAAATCTGAAAACGGTTAAATTTGTTTTTAAAGATTTGATTTTGAATTGAAATTTGAAAACCGTTAAATTTGTTTTCAAAGATTTGATTTTGAATTGAAATTTGAAAACGGTTAAATTTGTTTTAAAGATTCGATTTTCAATTGAAATTTGAAAACGGTTAAATTTGTTTTCAAATGGTTTGAAATTGGATTTGAAATCTGAAAACCGTTAAATTTGTTTTCAAAGATTCGAAATTTGATTTGAAATCTGAAAACGGTTAAATTTGTTTTCCAAGATTTGAAATTGAATTGAAATTTGAAAACGGTTAAATTTGTTTTCAAATGATTTGAAATTGGAAATTATGAGGATTGAATTCGTCATTACGACGGGTTAGAAAACCGTTTTAACCTTTCAAAGACGGTATACAAATCGAAAAGTGTGAGAATTGAAATCGTCATTACGATGGCTTAGAAAAACCAAATTTGATTTCGAAAACGAGATTTGAAATTTGGAAAGTGGCACGGGTTGAAATTGTTATTACGACGGTTTGCAAAACGTGATTTCGAATTTTGAAAATTCAAGGGTAGAATTCGTCATTACGACGGCATAAAAGGGCGCTTTGAGAATGCAACGGTCGGCGAAAGACCGAGGTTTGAAATGGCCATTATGACGGCGTAAAAGGGTATTTTGAAATGGTTTGTGGAAACCAAGGTTTGAAATCGTCATTACAACGGCATGAAAAGGTGCATTTGAAATGGTTATGAAAACGGGTTATGAAATGGCCATTATAACGGCATAAAAAGGTGTTTTGAAACGGTTGTAAAGACCGGGTTGGAAAATCGTCATTACGGCGGCCTAAAAAGGCGTGCAACGGTCGGCGAAAGACCGAGGTTTGAAACAGTCATTATAACGGCGCGAAAAGGTGTTTTTGAAAGTTTGAAAATGACACGGAAGGACTTATGATCACAAAACACATAACCACTCACAGTTCATTATATTATGTATAATGCTGACACGGGTTTTGGCTTAATAATGGTGGTTACACACCGAGCGATCAATCACCGATTTTCGAGAGGGATACCAATCCAAACAAAATGTGTAAGGAGGGTGCCCTAGCCTCGTGCACGAAGGAAATGAAAGCTCTTTGACGAAATAAAAATGTGTAACTTCAATGGTATGCTTCACGTAATCGGGATTCAAAACACGGGGATGAGAAAACTCACGCCAACCGGGACGAGCCAATTGGTCGATAAAGGTTAGGTTGTGGGCCCGGACAAGGAACCCGACTTATGACCGTAATATCAATTAATGCACTTTAACCACGATCTCGTTCGACTTTCACTTCTAAGGATCACAAAGACACAAGTGTCCTAGATTTCCCCAGCAGAGTCGCCAATCTGTGGACACGGCCACCTGCGACGCCCAGCCGATCTGTGGGCATTCAGCGGTCTTTTGAAAGCCACGCTCGACGGCGTAAAAATGCTTTCGACCGGATCGTTTTAGATCGGTCGGTTTCGTCTCGGCAAGGGTCTCAAAACGATGCAAGAGATGTTCGGAGTCGCCACTAAGCATTTGTGGGATGCTTGGAACCTTTTTGAATCCACTTTATACCTAGGTCAACCAAGGCCAAAAGCGGTGTTTAACATAGGTACTAAAGATATGGAATCGTCCCTCTTTAGCATTCTATCTCTAGAATGACTCTCGTACGCCCTGGATAAGGCCATCCACTATCCAAAGGTTCTGAGTAAGGGTACGTATTGGGAAGCTCTTTAATCGAACACTCAATCCCGCCCGCGTTTGCGGCCGCTACTAATCGATCGTGGTTGTTTAAGTGCACAAGTTGATAAAACGATTTAAATGCATGAATGCGCATCCAAAAGCTTAACCTAACATGTGAGAATTTACTAAGTCGGTTGTTTATGCATGTACCAAGAAGTTGGTGTCTGTTTTAGCAGGATTTTCCCTGAAAGGATCCGGCTTGATTATTGAATAATAAGGGTATCTAGTTCAATAAATTTAGAATAATAGTATGAGTAAATAACAAATAAGAATTAAGTATAAATAATATCGTTTGTATTACTTTGATAAGCTGAACACAAACTCGTGTATACAACTGAATATTTAGGAAAGAGTAAGAGATAAATTGTAAATAATTGATGAATAATAATATCTCCTTTACAATTGTTAGATCATGCTATTTATAGTTCTTCAGATGCTAACGTTGCATTCAACCTCAACGTTCCCCTAGATCGTTGGAGTTGTTAGCTGGAAAATAGGGCACATTCCCTATTAATACGGTTGACCCGTTCTTCTTCAACAAACCGTTGTTCTTTTCCTCTTGCACGTTCTGATTTGCTAAGATTATGTGCTCTTTGTAGTTGGACTTGGTCTTCCATGAGAGTAGGACGTGGTTATTTGTTCATATAACTGTATTTCTTGTTTGTCAATTTAATCCAGCCTACTTGAGTGTCCTGCCAGGCTATTCTGCACTTACCATCAGGCTTTTCTTCTAGGATTTAGTAGCTTGCTTATCTTGTGGTACTCTTCATATGCCAAATAGTAATTAGATTTGTCCGGTCCCTGGTTGCCCCAATCAGCCTACTAAGGTCAGGCTAAATTGAAGTCAGACCAGGCTAAATTGGGCCTAACAATTGCCCCTTGACATTTTACCCGTGCTGGATCAGGCCAGGGGTGAGATGTCAATTTTACCGGGTTAAACAATAAAAAGAATTATATTTACTCAATGAATCTTAGACTCCTAGTGACCGTTAATCACTGCAACGGCTAACTACATGATGTCATGCTAACAGTTTTGTGTTTTCTAGGGTTTTTGCACCGTTACTCTTCTTCTATAAATACGGTAATTGTGATGAGTTTATTTTTCACCAAAATTCTTCCACTTTTCTTGCTAAATCTTCTCTAAAATTCTTCCCTATTTCCCAGGAATTCCAGTTTGCTAACTATAATTTCTCATTAAGTAACATTAATTTATCACGATAAATAAAACAATAAAGGATATGGGAGCCAAAAAGCATCCTGTTTCCCAGAAAGAAAGTCATGGGTGAACCGAACCTACGACGTCCATGAGGAGGAGGTGGTTGAAATTGATCCTCCTGCTCGTGCTATTGCGTTTAAATATCAAGATTCTGTTTTTTCTGCTCTTCAATCTCTGGACCCCTATTTCCCTAAAGAAAACCTATTGAAAACGAACTATGATAGGGTTTTAAGGGAGAAAAAATTAATACCTGATTCGGCTGAGGTTTGGATTCCTGAGTTTTGTCCAGTCAGAGCTAATTGGGTGTCACCCGGTTGGTTCTGTATTTATGAATGGGTGTTCAAAGCAGGTTGTAAGTTACCTTTTACTCCTTTAATGATTGATACTATTCGTGCCATGGAAGTATCACCTTTCCAAATCATGCCAATGGTTTGGAAACTTGTCCACTCTATTGAAAATATATGTGCTAAACATAAACTTGTAATTACTATTAACGATATCAAGGCAGTGTATCATATGAAAAATCCTTCTACCGGCCGTTTCAATTTGAGAATTAAGTCGAAAATGTCTCCATTAATTACTAACCTGGACTCTGGAGATGATAAAAGCTGGGCAAAGACTTTCCTGTTTATCCGGACTGAAAGTCTGGGGTCAGGCTTTGATTATTTGAGATATCCTCCTTTGGAGAGTGGTAGGTTTCCTGTATTCTTAATTTGCATGTTATATTATACGAAATTGGAATATTTAAGTTTTACCTGTGCATTTTTGGTGATATTTGCAGCTCCTGACTGGAACTTCGACCCTCTTGACGAGGAAGCTATTTCAAGGATAGAGGCCTTTCTTTCTATTCCTGAGGAAGAGAGGGCTTGGCCTGCTAGTCTGGGCAGGGATTTATTGCCCCGGTATATGAAGACTAAGCTGAGTGTGGTTAAAGTACCCAAAGGCAAGCCTAGCTCCACTGCTCTTTCCTGTACGTCTTCTATATGTCTTTGTGTTGATTCTTGTCTTCTTGTCGCTTCTCTTCTGATATTTATATGTATTTTTTATACATTCAGTATACAGATCTTCTGCTAGGTTGGCCAGCTTTAGTGCAGCCGACTTGAAAGCTTGGGTTGCTAGGATTGCTGAACAGTCCAAGAGCCAGGAGGCTAGTGGGAGCGACAAGACGCTTGACGTTTTAGTTTCTGATGTCCAGCCTCCTCGGAAACCACCCAGGCTAGTATCACCAGAGGTCGTTCAGGCTTCCAAAAGGAGGAGGGAAGCTGTCATTCCTGAAGAGGAAGGGAGAGAGAAAGAGCCTATTCAGGCTCAGCCAATCAGAAGTGTCAGGGAGGTGTCTGCTCGGATGAACGATACGGATGCTGCCCGGGCGCAGATAAATGATTTCTCTACTAGTATGAGTGGCCAGGTTTTATCTGAGAATACCCTTGAGTCTTCTGCTAAAGTTGTTTCTGTCTTGTCTGCTCTTGTGACAAAGGCTGCTGCCCTTGCTTCTCAAGCTAAGGAGGTTAGTTGCAAAAGGACTTTTTAATTATTATGTGTTCTTTGTGTTGCTTTATATTTGGCTGATTGACTTTCTTTTGTTTTTCTGTAGGGATTGGACGCTGGGTTGGCTACTGCTTGTCAGCTCAGGAATGACCAGGCGAGGATTTCTGGCTTGGAAGAGAAATTAGATAAAGTTAACCGTGAGCTGCACACATCCAGGGGTAATGAGGTAGTACTTCAATCTCAGCTGGGGTCGGCTAGAGAGGCATCTAGGGCTGCTTTGGTTTGTGAGGTGGCTGCAAAAAACGCCGAGAAAGTTGTCGTGCAAGAGCTCGAGGCAAGGGAAGAGTCAAGACGTCAAGGAAGAGCCGGCCGCCGAGAAGCGGTGCAATGCATGATCGGTGAGGAAAAATGAAGAGCTTGGTCTTTGAAAAGGAGCTGGTGGAGGCGCGGGCGTCGATCTTTGCTTCGTAGTTCTTTGGGAAAGGCCGGGTTGATCTTTGTGAGGGATCCGGAATCGACCGAGCAAAGTGGGATCCGGATCGGGATGAGACGACTCTGGACACCCAAAGATCCGATTTGGCCAATATGGGTCAAGAAGAAGAAGTGGATTCTCCTCCTTCCAAGGAGAAATCGGTGATCGGAAATGGTGGATGGTTGTGAGTCGATTCTTGGTTCAAGCTTTGTTTAGATTTTTGTTTTTGTTTTTTGTTTTGGCCCATTCAGGGGGGATGTTCCTGGAATGAATAATTATTAGGTATGTGGTAGGGCTGGCTTTTTGCATGAATATTTTGTTTCGGTTTTGAAAAAATATTTGGTCTTTGTTGGTTTCTTTTTGTGTTTTGATAAGGTATATTTGTAGTGTTGGATGTATGGATCGGCCGATTATTCAACCGGATCAAAGCCGTTTTTTTTTGCGCTGGATCTCGCCGTTTTTTGCGCCGGATGGGCGATTCTTTGTGTCATGGGTGGGGTTATTGCACATGTCCTGGGAGGGCTTATGTCCCCCGCCTGTCCTGGGAGGGCTTACGACCCATTATTGTTATACAAGCCAGGAAAAGGTTTTCCAGGTTTGTATATTAAATTGAGCTCAATATTTTAAGGCCTGTTTTTGCAACTGAAAGTTGGATATCAGTGGGGTGGCCCCCAATCTTTAAAATTTGTTTTAAGTAAAGCACAGTATGTAAAACAAATATTGATGATTCTACTCGTTAAAGGGAAATACGAGAATATTGATAAGTATTTGGGCACATAATGGAAGAAATCATATAAGTCATTTATTCATATAATGGCAAATATCATACATTTAGTTTCGTATAAGATCAGGCAGGAAATGGTAAGATAAAGATTATACCTGGACAGGGGGATATATTTTATATGTGAAATAGTTTTAAGTGTGCAATATTCCAAGCTCTTGGGATCATTTCGCCGTCCAGGATTTGTAGTCTATAAGGTCCCTGGCCGACTATTGAATCAATCAGGTAGGGACCTTCCCAGGTTGGGGCCAATTTGCCGGCGTTCTTCTCTTTTGTGTTTTGAAAAACTTTTCTGAGAACTAGGTCTCCTACCCTGAATACTCTAGCTTTGGCAGTCTTGTTGTAGCTTTTTGCAACTCTTTTGCCGATATCTTGCCATTCTAATGTTTGGTCGCATCTCTTAGTTCTTCCGTCAAGTCCAGGTTATCCTCCATTAGAGGTATATTGCTCGTTATTGTATTCAGGCTGCATCTGGCTGATGGAATGTCGACCTCTGCTGGGATTACTGCATCACATCCATAGACCAAGGAGTAGGGGGTTTGGCCTGTGGATGTTTTAGGCGTGGTTACAAAACCGAGAGGACCAAGGGGAGTTCTTCACCCATCTACCTTTCCTTCTTTCTAGCTTTTTCTTTATGCAACTGATTATTACTTTGTTACTATATTCTGCCTGGCCGTTAGCTTTTGGATATCCTGGTGTGGAGGTCACCAGGTTGATGTTCCATTGAGCACAGAAAGCTGCTGTTCTTTTTCCCACGAATTGCGTGCCATTGTCGCATACTATTCCAGACAATCGGCCCTCAAAGTGGGCCAATAATAGCCTGTTCTGAGTACCTTGCTTGCCAGGCTCCTTCCGCCTTTATGATTTCCACAGTATCCTCCATGGATTTCTGATAGTATCTGTTCAGCTTCTTGTGGTTCCAGGCATCTGAGGTATGGTCCTGCCTGCGATTTCTTAAAAAGCACGTTGTTAATAATAGTATATGAAGCAGCTTTGATTTTGAGTGCCCTAGCATCTTGCTTATTCAGGGGGAGGATTCCTTGTTGTAGCCAATCATAGTAAGGTTTTGTCCAAGAATTGGCAATATATATTGGGAAACTTTCATCTCGTTTGTTTATTGCAGGTTCTAATAGATGTACGATGGGTATTTTATCAAAGTCAGGGGGACTGAAGTTGGATCCTAGGTCGGCTAGGGCATCGGCCTGGGTGTTCAAATCTCTAGGAATTTGATCAATATTAAAATTGCGAAATTTTGTTTTTAGATTTTGGACAACTTCCAAATAAAGCATCATTTTTGAGTCTTTTGCAGTATATATTCCATTTACTTGGTTTGAAATAAGGAGGGAATCAGTACGTACCTTTAGGTTTTGTACACCAAGGTCAATACATACCTTTAATCCAGCTATTAGGGCTTCATACTCTGCCTCATTGTTGGTAGCTTCAAATGCACAACTTATAGCTTGTACTATCTTATCCCCCTGTGGCGATTTTAGTACTACTCCTAGGCCTGTGCCCCTCATGTTGGCTGCGCCATCGACAAATAGGGTCCATTCTAGGTCTGTTTGGTCATTGGTCAATCTATTTACTTCTTTTATTAGGTCGGGTTCTAGGGTTGGACTAAAATCAGCCACAAAGTCTGCTAGTGCTTGTGACTTAATTGTTGTCCTTGGTTCAAATGTTATATTGTATGTGCTTAGCTGGACTGACCATTTGCACATTCATCCGGACAATTATGGTTTCCTAAGTACAGACTTGATAGGAAGATTGGTTCTGACTATTATAGGGTGGCTTTCAAAGTATGGTCTTAATTTTGTGCAACTCATAATTAAACCTAAAACGTATTTTTCAAGTAGGCCATACCTGATCTCCGCATCTAGTAGACTTTTACTTACGTAATAGACAAGGTGTTGTTGTTCGTCCGCTTCTTTGACCAGGACTGCACTGACAGCAGGTTTCGTGACTGACAGGTATACTATCAGGGGTTCGTCTTTGACTGGTTTTGCCAACAAGGGAGGAGAGGATAGATATGTTTTCAGATCTTCAAAGGCAGCTTGATGATCAGGGGTCCATTGAAAGTCTTTGTTTTTCCTTAGCAGATTATAGAATGATTTGCACCTCTCTCACGATCTTGAAATGAACCCGTTGGTGCTATTCTTCCTGTCAGCTTTTGTATGTCTTTGACTGTCTTTGGTGGTTCTAGCTCCAGGATGGCTTTGATCTGTTCAGGGCTGGCTTCTATTCCTCTTTTTGTCACCATATAGCCCAAGAATTTGCCTGCTGAGACTCCAAAATGGCATTTCTGTGGATTGAGCTTCATATTGAATTTCTCCAGTATTTAGAAGGCTACTTACTGGTCTTTGATGTGGTCTTCTGCCTTTTTTGACTTGACTACCATATCGTCAATGTAGACTTCCATGGTATCTCCTATTTGATCTTTGAACATCATGTTGACTAATCTTTGATGGGTTGCACCTGCATTTTTTAATCCAAAGGGCATAGCAAAGATAACAAAGATATTCCTCTTTCGGTGATGAAGGCTGTACTTTCCTGATCTGCGGGGTGCATCTTTATTTGGTTGAGTCCACTGGAGGCATTCATGAATGTTAACATCTCGTGGCCTGCAGTGGCATCCACCATTGCATCGATATGTGGCAGGGGAAATAGATCTTTGGGGCAGGCCTTGTTTAGGTCGGTGTAGTCTACACAGACTCTCCATTTGCCGTTTTTCTTTTGGACGACTACTACATTTGCAATCCAGTCGGGGTACATTACTTCCCTGATCATTCCCATGTCCTATAGCTTGTCAACTTCTTGGTTGATGATTTCATGCCTCTCTGCAGCAAATTTTCTCCATTTTTTCAGACAGTGCTTAAAGGATTTGTCAATATTTAACTTATGGGTTATAATATCAAGCATCTATACCATCATATCAAAATGTGACCAAGCAAAACAAGACATTTTAGTTTTGAGAAAGTCGACAGATTGGGTCCTGACTCGAGTCAGTGCATCGACCCTACAAGTACCTTCTGTCAGGGAATTGTGGGTCCGAATAACTTCTCCTGTTTCCATCGTGGATCGCGCAATATATTCTTTCTGTCGGGTGACTTTAATTCCTATGCGAGGGACTTACCGATTTTGAAGGTTTCAAAGCCTGGGTGTAGCATTCGAGCTGTCCTTTGTTCTCCCCGATGGTGGTTATCCCCCATTCGGTTGGTATTTTCACACATTGATGGTATGTTGACGGGATTGCTTTGACGTTGTGGATCCATGGTCTGCCCAGGATTACGTTATACGAGGATAGGCAATCCATTACCCCGAATCTTTCATAGGAAGCCACGCCTTCCACATAGGTTGGCAGACTAATTTCTCCCAGGGTGTTCTTTGTTTCTCCGCTGAATCCAACCAGGACACTGGATTTTTTGATGATTTTCTCTTCATCTATCCTCATAGCTTTGAGGACGTCAAGCATCACCAAGTTGATTGAACTGCCTCCGTCTATCAGGATTCTTGATACCTTAGCTGTGCCAATTCGCATGGTAATTACCAAGCTGTCATGGTGTAGATCTGATATTCCCTGCAAGTCTGAGTCATCAAAAGTAACAGCAGGTAATGACTTAGATCTAAAAGGGGGTTGAAGTTTAGACTCCCTGGATATTCTTTTGCGTACTTGAAATTTGGTTAAGCCACAGATTTATGATCCTCCATTTATGAACTTGACTTCATAGATGGGGGGAGGAGGAGGAGGATCTCTGCTGTTCCCTGAATCTCTCTTGTTTTGTCCTTCATCTTTGTTCTTTGGCTGCTGGATTAAGTCTTTCAGATAGCCCTTCTTTAGGAGGTATACCACTTGTTTCCTGAGTTGACTGCATTCTTCTGTGGTGTGCCCGATGTCTTGGTGGAAGTCACACCATCTCGTTGGATCTTTCCTGGGGTTGTCGGATTTTTTGGGCCATCTGACCGTGTCTCCCAAGCTTTTCAGGCGTTTGATTAATCCTGCAGTATTTATAGAGAAGTTATATTTAGGAATAGTTGGTAGGCTAGAAAGGTTACCTTTGTGTTCTTGTGCCATGTTGACTTGGATCGTTGTGTCCGGAATAGGGTGCTTGATCCGGGGTTGCCTCCTTTCTCGGTAGGAGCTCTTCTGTTAGTGTGTCCGTAGCCTTGCTTTCCTCCGGACGAGTTCGTTTCGAAGTTGAGATCTTCTTCCAATCTCGACATGTTCTAAGGCGATGGATTGAACAAAGTGGCAAAGGTTGGGCGTGCTTTTTGGTTAAGTCCGCATAGATGTCACTTTGTCAGCAGGACTCCTTGCTGAAGGCTTCTACCGCCGTCTCTTTGTCGCACTGGGAATGGCTACCTTCTCTTTAACAAATCTTGCAAGGAATTATTTGAGAGATTCTTCAGGAAGTTGCTTTACCCCGAACAGTTTATCGGGTCTCTTGGCCATGTCTCTCGCTTGCGAATTGTTGATTGAAGGCATTGACCGATTCCGCAAAATTCTTGATACTTCCATTTGGGAGATTGATGAACCATTGTAATCGCTTGCTCCGATTAGGGTTGTACCAAAGCCTTTACACATGCAGACCCGCCCGAGTTCACCGGGTATTGAGGCGGCTAACATCTTTCGTTTGAATATGGCAACGTGATTTTGTGAATCGAGGTTCCATCATAAGTTCTCATGGATGGGACGGTAAATTTCTTGGGAAGATCAATCTTTGCAATTTCATCTGCAAAGGGTGAATCAAAGAAATGTCAACTTCTACTTCAGCCCATGTGGTCCGGCACTCTAGGTATATTTTCTATTTTGTTGTGGAGTTTTTGAATTTCCAGAAGCATAGCCATCATTATTGCTGCTTCTGTTTTGTTTGTTTCATCGTTGGGAATGATTTGGGTGCCGGATGAGGTATCCTTCTCCGGAGTTCCAAAATTAGAAAAGTCAATGTTTTTGATAATGGACGAGAATGGGGTTCCTGGTTTGAATCTGGTCTTGGAGCCTGAAGCCTGATTTTCCAATTTTTTTCTCAGGTTAGACTCAGATTCCTTAAGCCACTCGATTTCGCCTACCGCTTGGGCCGCCTTTTCTTGAATTGTCTCCAATTCTTTGATCTTAGCTAAGGCAGCCGCCAATTGTTGTTCTGGGGTGAGTTCTACCATTTTTGTATGTGAATATTAAATGAAGAATGGTAAAAGGAATTTTTTTATTAACGAACTAGATGCCCCACGGTGGGCGCCAATTGTTTTAGCAGGATTTTCCCTGAAAGGATCCGGCTTGATTATTGAATAATAAGGGTATCTAGTTCAATAAATTTATAATAATAGTATGAGTAAATAACAAGGAAGAATTAAGTATAAATAATATCGTTTGTATTACTTTGATAAGCTGAACACAAACTCGTGTATACAACTGAATATTCAGGAAAGAGTAAGAGATAAATTGTAAATAATTGATGAATAATAATATCTCCTTTACAATTGTTAGATCATGCTATTTATAGTTCTTCAGATGCTAACGTTGCATTCAACCCCAACGTTCCCCTAGATCGTTGGAGTTGTTACCTGGAAAATAGGGCACATTCCCTATTAATACGGTTGACCCGTTCTTCTTCAACAAACCGTTGTTCTTTTCCTCTTGCACGTTCTGATTTGCTAAGATTATGTGCTCTTTGTAGTTGGACTTGGTCTTCCATGAGAGTAGGACGTGGTTATTTGTTCATATAACTGTATTTCTTTTTTGTCAATTTAATCCAGCCTGCTTGAGTGTCCTGCCAGGCTATTCTGCACTTACCATCAGGCTTTTCTTCTAGGATTTAATAGCTTGCTTATCTTGTGGTACTCTTCATCTGCCAAATAGTAATTAGATTTGTCCGATTCCTGGTTGCCCCAATCAGCCTAATAAGGTCAGGCTAAATTGAAGTCAGACCAGGCTAAATTGGGCCTAACAGTGTCAAAGTAGGATTTAGATTGATTTACATGCAAAAACGGAAATTAAACATCCGTTTACCAAATTCGGATTACTGTGCTTAACACGATCCATTTATTGTTAAAATGAAAGAATAAAAGGATGAATAAGAAAATGTTAAAATGTTTAAAAGAGTGTTAGCTCGTCAATCCGATCCATGTAGATTCGGGTTAACCATAATCTGTATCGTCCTAGACAAGTACCAAAACGAGACAGAACAGTGCCAGGCAGCCCCATTGGGGCGCGAGCCATTAGGTGAGGGAACAAGGCCTTTCCAGGTTTTGAAATATGAAAATAGACGGCCTCTTGGGCCGCGAGTCGGACGACGACCCAAGGGGCGTCTCCTGGTTGTTAAAAAGGTTGTTTAAAACCGTATTTGTGATTAAATGATTTGCGTGACTCGGAATAATTACTATTATCTTAGTAATATTAGTTGTCGGATTTGCAAGTTTAAAAAGTATAGTTTACAAATAAAAATGTAAAATGATTGATATGAACTAACATGTTAAGGTCATTTCTTTGTAATTAGTCAAGTTTGTCATCGTACTCAGATTAAACCGACATGGTATAAGGAACCGAGGATGATTATGAAATATGACTAATATGTTTGCAAGTGTAAATAAATGAGAAAAATGGCAAATAAAAGAAAAGAGTGTTATAATACCCTTTAAAATGTAATTAACCAAATAGTATCACCGAGTCACGGATAAAAACCGTCATGGTATAAGGAACCAAGGGTGATTACGATTTATGGTTAAAATATTTGTCATAAAAATGAATTAAAAAGGTAAAAGCCGTAAAAGAAAATAAGAGAAAAATGTTGCGAAAAGATGAACACAAACACGGCTGGATTAAGGCCTGAGAGGGGATATAGGCGCGAGCTCCCCTGCTACGCAAGTAGCCCCTATCTCAGGCCAAAATCCGGTTTTGGCTCATTTCTCCTATTTTTGGATCGTGTTATGCATTGTTCATGTTTATAAACTCATAAAAACAGCAAAGATATGAAATAAGTGAGTTGTTTACACCCTCAAACTTACGTGTATTGATGTTTGCGAGGTAGACGACTTTAGAGACGGTTTTCTCGTTGTGACTACTCGCGATCAAAGAAGTCTAAAAGAGTGCCTTAAAAAAAAGGTTTTTTATTTTGAAAAGATGTTGAAAACATGTGGTGAAAAACATGTTGATTAATGCTGAGTTTGTCGAATGGGTCAGACGAATGCACGGCGACGGTACCTAACAAAATGTGTAAGGCTTGTGTTTTCGATCGGTAGGTCGAAAACACGTGTCAATTTTGTGACTTAGGAAGTCGAGTCTAGAAGTTTAAGGGAGATGTGAGGGGGCGGACGCTCGCGTAAGTATTGGGGTGTGTGATTGTGGGTATTTATAGAGAAATGTGGGGTGGTAGGTCGGTTGAGTTTGCTTGGAGGCTAAGGCGGTAGCCCATTGAGGAGCGACCCACCTAATGATTCAAAGGGGTGTACTGTCCCTTTCAATTTGGACGTGGCCTTTGCTCTATCTATTATTTGGTTGGTTTGATTTGTGGTAAACAAATAAGATGTCGTGTAACATATGGGCATCTAATAAGATGATTTTGGGTGTTACTTGAGGTAGGTATTTTATGCTTGACTCGGGTTTGAACCGTGTTGAGTCGGGATTTGAATTTGGAGTCAGTTTTTGGCTCGGTGTCGGTTTTGACTCTAATTAGGGTCATTTTAATGCAACTGGCATGATAAAGACATTCATGGCATTATTTTCGAAATTCGAGACTCAGGTTGACTCGGGTTGACTCAGATTGACTCGAGTTGCGGGTTTCTGAGTCGGTTTTGGGTCCGAAGACGGTTTTAACTCTAAATAGTGTTATTTTAATGCAAATGAAGTTAGAAAACTTTTGAAATAATTTTTCATATCCGATTAATGCATTAAACCGTCTCATGTATATCCAATCCATGCACTCATATCAAAAACACGTTATAGTCCGATCATCATCACGTGGTTTTTTTGAAGTTGCAGATACTGGGTATCTACAGGTGGTTATGGTGGTTGCTTGTTATCATTTGGTCGTGCGCGGAATCGCTGCGAGTTGCTGACGTGAGCGTGTCGTTGTACACCCAATGAAAACACATTTTTAATTCTCAACAAACAACTAGTTAGTGGTAAGCCGAGGTCGATCCATGGGATGGTGTGCTTTGGGTTCTAAGTCTATCTATCTCAATTTATGCTAGTGTCACAATTTGTTTGGGTTTGTAGTTGTGTTCTAGACTAATGTAAGCAATAAATTAAAACAAGCAATAAAAGGAAGGATGTAAACAAATGATTAAAATTACTAGGATATCATGGGTTCATATGGGATTCATGGGAGTTAACCATACAAACATGTTCACAAGGTTGCAAGCAATTAATGTTGTAAAGGAACCGAGTTGGTGTATGTCTTACGGTTCTTAGGAAGCGTTGGGTCCCGGAGCCGAATCGATTAGATTGTACAACACCTACAAATCGACTTAATTTCCTCCTAATCACTTCTATGCATGGTCTTACTAGACTCGAGTTAGTTTATATCTTACAAGTAAAGTTGAATAGATAGGAGATGGTTGTAAATGTAAGGATTCATAGGCTTAGCATTTCATCAAACATAACATGTGCATAGATTGACATCACAACAGCAAGCAAATTAATTATGGAGACATATTGGATTAAGCATGATTATTCCCCATGTTTAGTTCCCTTAGTTACCCACTAATCTTAGTCAAGGAAACTACTCACTCATTATCATGGAAAACATGTCATTAATGGTGTCAATCATTACAACAAATATAAAGATGATAAGAGCTTAAGGAGACAACAATAAAGAGTAAAGAGTAAAGAAATTATACCAAAATTGAGATGATTCAAATAATAATAAAGCAAAGAATAAAAGAAGAGAACTTGATAGATTGATGAAGGGTTGTCAATCCTTCAATAATAACCCAATAATCTTCAATTACCCAATAATAATCTTGAATTACTCAATAATAAAGTTGAACAATAATTAAGGAAAGATTAATGTGAGATTTTTGGAAAGATTAAAGAGTAATCTATTCTAATGTACTCCTAATGAAAGCTTAATCTAATCTAAGGAAGGATTTCTATATAGCTAAGAGAGCTTGGTAATCTAAGTAGTACAATGGGGTATTTATACTAAAGATTAGTTACAAGAATTAGGGTTATTTAGCGGTTAAATGACGATTAAGACCCTTAAGAAAAGTTGAGGAAATGCTCTTCTCGAAGGAAGATGCTAGTCTCCTTTGTGACAGTCTTTCAGAAATATGCGCATCCCGAGTGGAACAAGGAAGAGACGTGCTGTACTGGGCAGGAATCCGAGCGGCCAAGGGGTCGGGACGAGCGGATTGTTTGGCCTCAAGACGAGCGTATTGGCATCGGGACGCTCGGATAATTTGGCTTCAAGACAAGCGTCTTTTTGCAAGGGACGAGCGTCTTTTTGCAGGGGACGAACGTCGTGAGTCTCAGGATGAGCGGATTGGCGGACAGCTTCTTTGTTTGAGCTAGGATTGTAAAAGGGACGTCATTTTCTCATCCAGACTCCTAGTGGAGTGATTCAAAAGCCTAGACCACTTGATTTTTCGACGCCGTTTCATCTAGAATACTTTCAGAGCCAAAGGAGCAACTCTTGGTTTGGGTTCCGAGCAATTTCTTCTTGCAATGGCTTCCTTCTCGTCATCCTTGCCTTTAAACTTATGATCCTTCTATATACTCTTTATTCCTACATCCTTGGTCATCATTCTTGCCTTCCTCTTCATACTAGTCCATCCAATATCATCAAAAACCTTCCAAATATGCACGAGAGACGGGAATTTCGGCCTAATTATCTTCCTTCCTACAAAACATACGAAATACACTAGGAAAGCAAAATAGAAAGATTTTGATGGATAAAATGGCTATGGAATGTTATAATAGTATGCAAAATAGGCTCAATTAGAGGACTAAATGTGCGCAAATAATATTCACATCAAATATCCTCAAACCGAACCTTTACTCGTCCCGAGTAAAGAGGTGACAAAAACTAGGACCCTTATTCAAACTAACCTACTAATATAGCCGATATGAGACAATTAGCGGGTCTCTCTCTGCCCCTTCAACTCACAACAAGACAACCATGTGGTAGGATGCCTTATTCCAAGGCAAGGTGGGTCTTGCCAAAATGGCGACACATCCAAGCATTAAAGCACACAAAATCAAGTAATGGATGCATCTACAAAAGAATAACCACTTTCCTCATCTAACTGGCGGAAATTATCCAAAGAGGAAGCAATTCAAGGGTACACACTCCATTATAGATATGGTTTCTTCAAACTGCTAAGCCTAGAAGGATACCAATAAATTACCACCAAGTTGTGTCAAGCTAGGGTACCTTTGTCCTCAATCGTTAAAATGCTTTCGTCAAGAGTAGACTCCAAATGGTGTTAGAAACACTAGAGGATCGCGGAATTCCCCTTCTTGCCTAGACAAGAAGAAGGGTCGTCCCCTCTCTACCATGCACAAAAGTGGATACGATGGAAAAGGGATCAATAGTATTTGAGTTTAATATGGGAGTTTGCTTTGTTGTTGTTTTTCCCCCCAATTTCTTGTGGCATATAACATTTGAGAACACTTCCTTTTTGCCATTTCTTTGATGTTTGGCATTTCAATACTTGACGATTTCAACTTTTCTTTGCATTTCTTTTTGAACATTTTCAAAGTCACCCCATTTGTAGGGAGGGTGCTTATTTTTGAAGCATAGGAGTTTTCATTTTTGTTACTCCTCTTTTCTTTTGATGCAATTGCAAACGTTTTCTTTTCTTTTCACTTCTTGAACTCAAATTTTGAACAATTTTTGTGTCCATTCCCTTTTTTATGACAAAATGTGGTAGAACATGTATGATGGTTGCATGGTTTCAAGGGTCACCTTGGAATAAACGGTAGCCAAGGAGTTATCACACCACAAGGTACTCTTGACTAGGCCTTAATCCATGCGTCAAAGGATACTAGCATGACACATCCTAGGGTGTTTTACAAGTATTCTAACAAGCAAAGTCTTAAGAATAAAAAGTATCTACAAGGGCCTATATACACTTGTCAAGTTTCCCAAATAGATGTTTTCACAAAATTTTGCTAAATGCAACTATATGCCATGATGCAACTAACATATAGACAACCTAATACATATGCTTCTACCAACTAGTATGCCAAATAATCTAAATGCAATCCTAAATTCACATTGTTTATACCGCATCAATCAAAATAAAGCCCCATAGTCATTAACATAAAGAGGAAAAAGGAGATTGGAAAGATCATACCATGCGGTCTTCTATATCCTCATGTCTCGGATATGGCGTAGTCGATCAATATGAAAAAGGATGGACAAAGACAATATATACAAACATAATATATACAAGACTACATTACAAAGGAAATTAACATATTTTTGGATTTTTGAAATTTTCAAATTTTTATGGTTTTTATGATTTATGAAATAAAAAGACATGTTTTTGTATTTTTCAAATTTTTTCAATTTCTATCATTATTTTGGAATATAAATTCCCATTCCCCACTTTATTTTGGACAAATGCAATGATATGATATAAATGCATGCTCTAACTAAAAGCAATTCTATATGATATATATTTATGTATGTACGTATATATATATATATATATATATATATATATATATATATATATATATATATATCAATATCAAATGAATGCAATCTACACTATACTAGATGATGCATGTTCTCACCTATGATCAAACCTCCCCAAACCGATTTAAGCACTATTTCTAGTGTAGGAGAAATGAGGTTGGGTCATTAGTGACTATGCATAAATTCTAGTCTATATGCAACTATCTACATGAATCATGTGAGATATATTACAATGCAACTATAATATATGAACTAAATAATGTAAATGCAATATGAAATATAATACAAATGCAAGCTAAATGTATATGTATATAACTAAATGCAAGTGTAAATATAATGCAAAGTGAAAGGAAAGGATATCTTACAAATGATGGTTTGAGATAGGACTCCACCAAACTAGTTTGAATTGTTGAAGTTCTTTTGCTTTGTCCATAGAGCTGAAGGCTTTTAGAAGAAGATCAAAAGCTTATGAACAAGCTCCAAATAAGCATAAGTATGGGTTGCTCCATTTGAACGTGAAATTTGGCCAAGGAAGTTTGTCATATATCCTTTCTTTCACCTTGTCCTTGGCACTAGAGCTTTCCCGATGCTTCAAACCAATAAGCCCATGATTCTTGTCAACACTAGGTATGAAGTATGGTTAATATTCGTCCGAAGACTTCCACTTACCAACTTCTCCTTCAATTTGGGTGATAATGATAGCATTTGGATTTATCAATCCATCAAGAGTAGAAGGAGAATTCTCATGGCATTGATGACAGGATACCTTTGGAATTGATGTTGTGGGTGCCAAATTTCCACAAGCTAGTTCATTTGCAAATTTATTCTTGAGCTTTTCCACCAAGTACCCTTTATATGATGTTTTGACCTTTTGGAGAAGGTCCACCATATCATCTCCAACAATCATAAGTTCCATGGTGGGTGCGAAAAGGTCTTCATGGTCAATAGGAAAAAGACATTCATCTTCCTCATGGAAGCATACCTCAAACTTCTCAAGGATGGGGTCCTCAAGTGAGGCAATATCATAACTCCATTCCTCTTCTTCATTCCATAAGTCCTTGCAAGACATATATTCCGCATAAGCTCCTTTCTTAGAGACGTCATCATCGCTATCTTCATACGAATCATAGATAGGGGCTTTATTCTTCTTCAATAATTCTTCCTCCACCATCTCAATATTCACATCAAAAGACACACCCTCATACTCACAAAGGCTAAGAGTATATGGCTTACTCAACCTCATATCTCAATCATCAAATACTACACTCTCATATTCACAAGAGCTCAAGGTGATTGGCTCTTCCCACTTGTCATAAAAGGTAACTCCTTCAAACTCGCATTCATAGTCTAAGGAACTGTGGGGGGTAGTTATTTGGGCTTCCTTCATTTAGTCAATTTGAATCTCCAACTCCTCACCTGGGTAATAATGCCTTGAAGAACATTTTCCCTCTTTTGGCTCTCCTCTAGCATTTGTTTGAAGAAGTTTTGTTGATCTCCCATCATTTGGAGAATCACATTTTGAATGGGTTCATCTTCTTGTTGTGGGAAGGTATGAAAGTGGTTGTATTGTGGCAATTGAAACTCATTATGAAGTGGGTATTGGGTGGGTGGTTGTTGTGGATATTGGATATGGTGATTTTGGTGGGAAAATTTGGGGTAGTAGTTTGGATTTTCATTATATGAGTTGTAAGGTAGGTTTGTGTTGACTTGCTCCTCAAACTCCCCATACCCATTGTCATACTCAAAAGATCCAACATATACACCATATGTCAAGTCTTGGGCCATCATAGCTAAGACAAGGAAAAAACTACAACCAAGGAAACTACACAAAAATGGTAAAAACGAACCTTGAGTAACAAGTTCCTCAAGGTTAAAGCACAAATAAAAATAGACAAACAAGTAAGAACTTAATCGCATAACACCGTCCCCGGCAACGGCGCCATTTTGACGTTAGCATGTCGTTGTACACCCAATCAAAACACATTTGAATATGGGACGGTGTGCTTTGGGTTCTAAGTCTATCTATCTCAATTTATGCTAGTGTCACAATTTGTTTGGGTTTGTAGTTGTGTTCTAGACTAATGTAAGCAATAAAGTAAAACAAGCAATAAAAGGAAGGATGTAAACCAATGAATAAAAGTACTAGGATATCATGGGTTCATATGGGATTCATGGGAGTTAACCATACAAACATGTTCACAAGGTTGCAAGCAATTAATGTTGTAAAAGGACCGAGTTGGTGTATGTCTTACGGTTCTTAGGAAGCGTTGGGTCCCGGAGCCAAATCGATTAGATTGTACAACACTTACAAGTCGACTTAGTTTCCTCCTAATCACTTCTATGAATGGTCTAACTAGACTCGAGTTAGTTTATATCTTACAAGTCAAGTTGAATAGATAAGAGATGGTTGTAAATGCAAGGATTCATTGGCTTAACATTTCATCAAACATAACATGTGCATAGGTTGACATCACAACAAGCAAGCAAATTAATTATGGAGACATATTGGATTAAGCATGATTATTCCCTATGTTTACTTCCTTTAGTTACCCACTAATCCTAGTCAAGGAAACTACTCACTCATTATCATGGAAAACATGTCGTTAATGGTGTCAATCATTACAACAAATATAAACATGATAAGAACTTAAGGAGACAACAATAAAGAGTAAAGAGTAAAAGAATTATACCAAACTTGAGATGATCCAAATAATAATAAAGCAAAGAATAAAAGAAGAGAACTTGATAGATTGATGAAGGGTTGTCAATCCTTCAATAATAACCCAATAATCTTCAATTACCCAATAATAAACTTGAATTACTCAATAATAAAGTTGAACAATAATTAAGGAAAGATTAATGTGTGATTTGTGGAAAGATTAAAGAGTAATCTATTCTAATCTACTCCTAATGAAAGCTTAATCTAATGTAAGGAAGGATTTCTTTCTAGCTAAGAGAGCTTGGTAATCTAAGCAGTACAATGGGGTATTTATACTAAAGATTAGGTAGAAGACATAGGGTTACTTAGGGCTTAAATGACAATTAAAACCCTTAAGAAAAGTTGAGGAAATGCTCCTCTCGAAAGAAGATGCTAGTCTCCTTTTTGCTAGTCTTTCAGAAATATGCGCATCCCGAGTGGAACAAGGAAGAGACGTGCTGTACTGGGCAGGAATCCGAGCGGCCAAGGGGTCGGGACGAGCGGATTGTTTGGCCTCAAGACGAGCGTCTTAGCATCGGGACGCTTGGATAATTTGGCTTCCAGACGAGCGTCTTTTTGCAAGGGACGAGCGTCTTCTTGCAAGGGACGAGCGGATTGACGGACAACTTTTTTGTTTGAGCTCGGATTGTAAAATGGACGTCATTTTCTCATCCGGACTCCTATTGGAGTGATTCAAAAGCATATACCACTTGATTTGTCGACGTTGTTTCATCTAGAATACTTTCAGAGCCAAAGAAGCAACTCTTAGTTTGGGTTCCGAAAAATTTCTTCTTGCAATGGCTTCCTTCTCGTCATCCTTGCCTTCAAACTTATGATCCTTCTATATACTCTTTATTCCTACATCCTTGGTATCATTCTTGCCTTTATCTTCATACTAGTCCATCCAATATCATCAAAAAGCTTCCAAATATGCACGAGAGACGGGAATTTCCGCCTAATTATCTTCCTTCCTACAGAACATACGAAATGCACTAGGAAAGCAAAATAGAAATCATTTGACGGATAAAATGGCTATGGAATGTTATAATAGTATGAAAAATAGGCTCAATTAGGGGATTAAATGTGCGCAAATAATATTCACATCAGTTGCTAAAGGTTGGTTTTCCTACTCAGTACTGTTGGTTGTCTAGCATGTCGGTTGTATTGTATAGTTGGTTTTAGTATCGTTGGTGGTGCTGCGGATTGGTTGTGATTGGTCTTTGTGATTTTTTGTCTGTGGTTCTCGTGGTACATCCTCGGCTGAGTGGAGTCACTTGCGGGAGTGGTTTTACACCCTTGATTTGCCCTCTGTGGAACCCGCCATAGAATGGGATGTGCACATTAAGTAACATGGGTTATCGCTCGGATTAGATAAGCGGGGCTTAGGTGGGAACGGCTGCAGTCCCCCACTGGCAGTGTGGATTACTGGTTGCGATTGGTAACCTGGCAGGACTGGACCTTCGGGCAGTCAGAGGTGTGTGGATGGTTGGAGTTGGTGGCGTGTGTAATTCGTTATGTCTTGTTGTGTCTGTTCTTGTTTGTTCCTTCAGTTACTAACCTTTTGTGGTGTTGTTGTGTTGTCTTCTTGTGTTGTGTCTGCTGTGATCCACTATGGTGAGCAGTCGGTCTTAGCAGGTTGATGTCTGAATCATAGCTGGGTGCTTGGAGGGACGAGTCTACCACGAGTCATGGCAGAGATAGTTTCACATAGTTGATAGTAGTCAAGAGTGGTATCTTTATTTTGTTTATATCACTTGTAACTTAATACAATCGTTCTTTTATCGACATTTGATTATTACTGTCTTCGGGCAACCAAGATGGTAACACCCTTATCTGCTAGGGAAGGTCTTTCTAAGGCTCCTTGGTAGATGGGGGTGTTACAAATACTAAAGGCCTAAGTAAATAAAATAAGTAAATGGGCAATGATGAAGGACCCCCACGACCCCTCAAGGATCCCCACGAGTTAAGGGGCAGCCAAATGAAGATGAAGCAAAAACTGCCCTTTAGGACGGGCGTCCCACAAGAAGGATGAGCGTCCCAATGAGGAGGTCGGGCGTCCTAAAGCTCAGCACGAGTGTCCCCAAAGCAGGACGGGCGTCTATCAGTGCAAGACGAGCGTCCATCAGAGGAAGGTCATGTGTCCCATGCCAGGACTTGCATGGCGTTGGACTTCATTTAAGGGGCTTAATCTTCATTTAAGCCCTTATTTAACCTAATATTTGTACTTAGTATAAATACTCTCTTGTAATAGGAGATTAAAAAAAAGGTTATTAGAGTAGATTATACATTAATTAGTTTAATTATACTTTAATCCTTCCTTAATTATTGTTCAAGAATTCTAGATCTATTTGGGTAATTGAAGATTATTTGGGTTTATTGGAGAATTGACAACTCTTTATCTTCTATTATTCTTTCCTTTCCATTTTGTTCATCATATGTTTGGTACAATTTCTTTAGTCCCTACTTAATTATTGTTTATTGTTTTACTCTTCAATCATGTTTATGCTTGTTAAGATGATTGACACCATTGTTAACATGACTCCCATGATAATGAGTGAGTAGTTCCCTAACTAGGGTTAATGGGGGATTAGGTGAGTTAATCATGAGGTGGATCTATACTTAATAAGTTTATATGAATGTAATTTAAACTTATGCACATGTTATGCTTGATGAAATGCTTCATTGACAATCTAGCATGATTCTCTTATCCATTCAACAAGACTTGTAAGACATAAACTAACTCAAGGCTTGTTAGACCATGCATATAGTTGAATAGGGAGAATTAAGTCGTTGTAGGTGTTGCAAAGTTGTGACCCACTTGGCTCTGAGACCCAAAATTCCCTATGAATTGTAAGATATAAACTAACTCGATTCCATTACAACAATACATTGCTTGCATCTATGTAACTTATTTATGTGATTTCATCATGATTCCCCTATGAATCCATGACAACCTAATGCCTTTAATAAATTTTTTACATCCCCATTTACTTACCTTGTTTTGCTTTCCATTTGTTTACATTTCCTTTGTTAAGTAGTTTAGATTGCAGATCTCAACCTCAACCAAATTGTGACACAAACGCATAATTACTTGCATTTGATAGCTTAATTCAATACCTATCCCTTGGGATCCGACTTTTATTTATGCTCTACTAAGAGTAGTTTGTTGAGATTATAAATATTGTTTGAGGTCATAGACGACAAGTCCAATAAAAAAGACTCAAAAGACAAAACAAACTTGCAAAATGTGACTCAATTATGTTTTAGTGATAAACAATTTTGGAAAGTTAATTTCCTCGATTAAAGAGTCTTTTTCGATTTTAAACTCGTTGTTGCACACTTGTTAAAATTAATTAAGTAAGGTATTTATAATGTCTAAGTAGTGTATACTTCACACATTAAAACATCTCACAAAATTCTTGTCCAAGTGTAGAACAAATGTAAACAATTGAAGCTTGGGCAACACTTGAAAATAGGACGGTTCCTTGAGCAAGCAAACCGAGACCCTTATGAAAGAAACGAGTTTCTTTCTTAAGTAATCTAGCATACTTAGTCAAAGAAAACTTGATGCCCACACACTAACAAGTATGGGTTGAGTTTTTGTTCAAGAAAGAGCTTATTTGGTGGTGTTCATGGGAACCATAAATTTTGCCAAATATGTAAAAGTGAGCAACCCATTTTTGGTATGTGTCTTTTTGTGCAAGCAACTTCTTTTCCAAGACTTCAATAACTTTCTTCTAAAATTAAAAGATAAAACCAGAGTTTCTTATGTTCAAAGGGTTTGTTGAAAGTTTGGAAAGCTATTTACAAGAGTTTAAACATTTTCGAAATGTTTCTTTCAAAGACGAGCCTTCATAAGTCACTGTGGACTGCACTGTTGTTTTTGTACTTAGACAATAAACTGAGTTTAATGATTTCTTACAATACCATGATTCAACCTATGACATTCTTCATCTTTGATCATTCTTGTGCAATCTTCATTGACGATTAGAACTATTGAGCTATAAGATTAAAACCTAAGAAGCACACGATTAAATAAACAATGAGATTAATTTGTCATAAGGCACCATCAACACTAGCTAATCAAATTGGGTCTCAATAATGTGTTTTTATTGGTAACCCGTCGCACCATCGTGGTTACCTATGCCACGATGTGTCCTTTTGTAAGATCATTATCGTAACACCCCCATTCACTAGGGAGCCTTTAGCAAGACCTTCCTTAACAAATGGAAGGGTCACCATCTCGGTTTCCCGAGATAGTAAGCACCAAACAACTATTTAAAACGGCGGTATTCTTTATAGTTAGGTTTAACATTAGTGAAATGCGAATACAAGTCTAGCATAATTTCAAAATTACAAAACCAAAACCGTACAAATACTGTATCAAAACTCCCTACTTAACTAAGGTGAAAACTCTAGGTGAAGACTTGATGAGTGGATGTCACGCTCGCCTTAATAAAAGAAAATTTGTAACTCGATACCAAACTAATGAATGTAGTAGGGTAAGTCGAGGTCGATCAGAAGGATGGTGGGGTTAGAGTGGATATAAGTCTAGGTTTTTGTTTTAGTTTAGTCAAATACAAAGAGTGTGAATTGGTAGGCTCTAAAAGTGACTAAATTAATGAAATAAGAAATGAATAACTAGAATATATATGAAACGATAAATTATGGAAGTTAGGGGTAGTAGGGGTATCATGTGGTCGAGTCTCAGTCTAGGCAAAGGGAACATAACATTGATTAGTGTTCTTTCAAACAACCAATTATCACATTAAGTAAGGAGATTATTGTCAATTAGGGTCTCCAATTAGCGTTCTTTCAAACTACCAATTATATTCCCAATTAATACATTAACTCACTTGTGTGACATTAACTTAAAAATCATAGTCATGTAATTAAACTAATCAAATTCCGGATATCTCGTTGGCTTAATTAAGTTCACAAATGATCATGAGTGTCACAAGACTAATAATACACAATAATAAAATCAAACACCATTTAAACAATTACCCAATTCAAGACTCTAACTTTTCTACACTAACCACAAACCCTAACTATTAATCTACTCTAACATAGTTAAATTAACAATAACTAATCTACCTACTAACATTAACTTGAAAACAAACATGATTAAAGTAAGAAAAATTAAACTTTAACAAAATTAAATACTAGATCTATCTAATTGAAATAAACATGAAATTGAAATAAATGACATAAAAGAGAAGGGTGAAAGAAATTGTACTAACTCAAAGAGAGAATTGCATAGATAAGGTAGGTTTAATATTTGATTACAAAAAGATTAAAACTTGAAATAATTTGATAGCTAAATTGTAATTAAACCCTTAATATTTGAGGACGAAAATAAAAAGAGAGAAATGTGACTAGTGTTTTTTAATTTATAATCTAATCCAATCCTATTGTTTATTGCTTGTTGTGTATAGAAGAAAGTGTGTTTTATAATCCCTCAATACAACATATTAAAAGACCAAATTGCCCCCCACTTAAACTCAACAATAGGAATGATAGGGCAAGCAACGTCTTTTCTTCGTATTTCTTCTCTTCAAACACAACCATTAACTCAACTAAGGAGTTAATCAATAATAAGCTGCAACCAAGATGGTGACTAGCTAGTTAACTAGGTTTTGATTCTGAGTTGAAGGTGAGTAGCTGGCCCGAGTAGACATGTGTGAGCTATGGTGGCTAGACTCAGGAGTAGAGTGATGAATTGACGATTGTGGTGGTTGTGTGAGACGAGGTGTTGGTTTCCATGTTAGGTTTTGATTCAGGACATGATCTGAAGATGGAGATATGGTTTGAGTACCGGGTTATGAGACGAAGCCGAAGTCGCTACGGTTTTAGAGGATTCCGTTGTCGGGTTTTCGGCGAAGAAACACGGAGATGGTGAAGAGTTATGTGAAAGTGAAGGGCATATGTTGGGCCTGGAATTTCGCACTACTGGCAGGATAGGATTCTACCATGACCTGATAATCAGGGTAGGCGGGAAAGGATAATTCAAGTTTGACACTAGTCATTAAGCCTAGTTTCCCGCATCATCTTCAGGATCAAGTTCAACCCTGACCTAACAATGAGGACATAATTGTCAGGGTAGCTCAAGCCTGACACCAGGTAGGAGAGGACCACAGACAAATGTAAAAACAGCATTCGACAAAGTCAAGGATAATTATATAAGATTATTACCATTTAAATACGGTAATTAAGAGGAAGATTCTGCAATAAAGATCAAGCATTTATGTGGATAATTAAGTGTAATCAAGTAGCAGCTAAGAGCGTTATTAATGGGGAATATTATGCCTTAATGATAAAGATTATATAGCCATTCAAACCTGACTATATATAGGCCGCTCATGATCATTAGGACAAAAACACACAAGCGATTGTACTCTCATACAATACTTAAGATACTCTATACATTTTGTGCTTATTACTTAAAAATATAGTGAAATCCTCTCCTGGCTTGGTGCCCGTAGTTTTTTTCCATTTAAGGGCTTTTCCACGTATAAATTCATTTGTCTTATTATTTACATTATTTGCATTACTTTTATTACTATCTAACCTGCCTTTCAATACACACAAATTAACCTGAGCTAGTTAACCTTGCCTAGAGTTTGCCCTGACCTGATTTAGCTTTGCGCAAAATCCATACAAAATAATTCGGGCCCACCATGGGGGCATCTAGCTCATTAAAATATTTTTTCCTTAGTCACAAAAAAAACCCCAAAAAACCAACGAAAATGGCCCAACTCACCGTTGAAGAGTAATTAAATGTTGTCCTGCAGCAAATCGCAGAATTTGAAGGCTTGAAAGACAAAGTGGCTCAGATTGAGGCTGAAATCTTACAACTAACAGAATCTGAGTCAGCTTCGAAACAGAACCTAGAGAGATCTAAGGGATTAAGCTCTGAAATTCAGCCAGGAAACCCTTTCTCATCGATTATCAAACACTTTGATTTCTCTAGCTTTGGGAGTCCAAGTAGTACCAAAAAAGTGATTAACGTTGATGATGATTGCAATACCGCGTAGTTTAATAATAAATTATGAAAATGATTTATGTAACTTAGATAATTGATTAATGGCATTTATAATAAAAATTGCAAATAAGACGTTAATTAAATAATAAAGTAAGTAAGCAAGTCGAGAATTGGACTTAAAGCCAATTAAGCCTTGGGCCGTGTGATGTAGATAATTGGGCTGATTATATTAGGCCTAGTATGAGTAGTGGTCGGGATTTGTGTCGGGATTTGATAATAATATAATATGTATAATATTAAAAGGTAATTCCTATAATAATTAGAATAAGGCAATAGTTTCCTAATTGACTTCATATACTCCCTAAACCTAGACTATAAATACATAATAAATCTGAAAAGTAATTCATAAAAGTAGAGGAAGGAGATTTAAGAGACGGAAGGAGAAATTAAGTGATAAAAGGTAAGACCGTCTTCAACTTAATTAATTTCGTTTAAGCTTTTAACCATGACTATTATAACCACCGTACAACACCATAGGAACGACCATAGGACATGTGACTTTGACCTAGGAAGACCTTGGACCACCGTGACTCTGACCTGACCCTTCGCTGACCGTCGTTGACCGTCCTGGGGTGGTTTTTGGGGCGGTTAAAGGTGGCGGGTTAAGGCTATGCGGGTTTGGGATCATGGGACTCGAACCCTAATTTGACCCACCAATTGGACGAGTCTTGACCTGGGCATGGTGGAGTTGTAATAAGGTGGTTGAGTCGACCTTGGGGGAGGCGTCGGGGTGGTGGTAGATGGTGGTTGGTTACGGTGGTGGCGGTAAACAGAGGAAAACAAGGGTGTTGTCGTGGCTGTCTTAAGACGGACACTGTGGTTGTGTTCGCGAGTGTACCGGGGAAAGGGGACCACCTGTAATACTCAAATATTTTTATATTTTATATTAATATCCCTTTAGTTTTTAATTGGAAAATATAGTATAATATACTTATTCTCATATAGAATTTCCTAGTAGCTTTATTTTCACTTAGCTTTACGGAGTCCCGTATGTACTTATATACGTTTCCTATAGTATGTCACCTTTTTATTACTTAACCCTACTTTAATTCTTGTACTCTCTTAATATTTGCTACGGGGCCTCAATGCCAAAATTCATAGCACTCAGCACAATCATACACCATCTCATCATCTTAACCTATATTTCTTTATGCCATTCTGAGATTTGTCTTCTTGCTCAAAATTTCTGAAGCAATTGGTGAATATAATTCTCAAGTCTTGCCCGCTGAGTCTTCTTCGAACAAATCTTGGATTTCCAACTATTGTTTTCGGATTTTGAAATCCCTTGCTATATCAGATTTAATAATAATTCTTTCTAAGATCCTTTTACTTGTGAGATATTTAAACCAATCAAAGGTAACACGATTATACAGATCCTATTACTCTTAATATTGTTCGGGGTTATATTGTTCGGGGTTATATGTTTATGTGTTATTTATTATCTGTGTTATATGTGCTTAAATTGTGACGATGGACTTTATATGCGATAGTTGTTACTCGATTATTTATGATACTAACTTTTATATATTCTACTACTAAAAGATTTTACGGCGAGACGGGGGACTTAGTTTCATGTAATGGAGTGCTCAAGTTGAATTGACAGAATGTGATTTTATTGGTGAGATCTTATCTGTGTGATGGGAGACGTTAGTAAACAAAAACAAACAAATTTCGTACAAATTTGATTAATTAGGCAAGGTACTGACTTTGGTATTGAAAGAGTGATGCATGATCATTCAATATGTGTTTTGTCGTTGGTGAGTATGAATGATAAGGAAATATTATGGGAAACATGTTAATTTGAAGTGGAGGTACATTAGAAGGTGTCTTGTGCTTAATTTTACCGGACAAGTGTTACGGTTGTTTGTTACTTTGGATATGGCATTCGATCAAGTATTGAGATTGAGACACCGGCTTTTTCTACCGTGTTTTTATTGTCGTTTCCTTTGTCTTAGACTCGTGGGTGAGTAGCTTAGAGTTATTCTCTAAGTGTTGAGCAGTTCCTTTAATGGAATATTTGACAATATCGATATTGAAATTGAGATGGAAAGTGGTTACTGGTATTGAGTTATGAGTTATGGGGCTTATGTGCCGAGTTATGTTTACGGTCCAGAGTGACCATGACTATTGAGTTATTTGAGTTTGAAATCGATATTGAGATGGATATATTGTTTCGCGGTCTTATCCGCCAGTTCACTCACCCCTTGTCCTTGTCTTAGGATCGACGATAAGAATACGATATCTAGTTACTTGGGAGTATTATATTATGAGACGGAGTAATGAGTGAGACGGAGTTATGAGTGAGATGGAGTAATGAGTTGAGATTGAGTTAATTATTGGGATGAGAATGTCTAAGTTTGAGTTTAGTTATCGGGGAGTGTTTTTATTATTCTTTGTCTTTATTTTTATTTTTACTTGTGTTGTGTTTCCACGCCATAACCAAAAACTATTCTGCTTATATTGAGGTATTATCTGTTACTCAGCTTTCTCGCTGGCGTGTTTTCTCCCTTCGGAGCTACTCGTCATGGGGGTAGTTCCTTTCTGTCTTCTTGTTTTGCTTTCAGGTCTTCCGCTGCTGTTCAAAAGAATTTTTATTTCAAGAGAAGATTGTTATTAAAACCTTTATAAAGTTTTGTTTCCATTTTGTATTCTTTTATTTTTAAAAGCGATTTGTAATAAGAGACTTTGTATATCAATTATAATATCCTTGTATTTCGGCCATTTTTGTATGTAAAAGTTAGTTTTAATTTAGCCGAAAATCAGGGGTGTTACACCACCCCTGGAGTCACCGTGGGAGAGTGCTTTCAACGGTGGTGGACAGAGGTGGTAGTGGTGGCTGTAGTGGTGTTGGCGTGGGGTTCTTCACACGGGGGTTGGGGTGTTGTTGATGTCGGGTTTTTGAAGAAGGTTGTTAGGGCGGGTGTTTAAGAGATGCAGGTGGCGGTTTGGCTGGTGATTTTGGTCGTTGGTGTTCGTCGTGGTGTGGGCTAGGAGGTGGCAGGCTTGGGTGGAGCTGATGGGGGCTACGGAAGTCGTGAAGGACGAGTTTTGGCAGAGTGTTGGACTCGGTTTTAACCGTGTTCATGGTTGGGTGTTTCACGTGATTGTTGTGGGTTTTGAGTATTTGTGTATGGGTTAGTTTATTTAATTATTCTGACAGGTTTTTACGTAATAATTATTCGTACGTGAAATAACTAATATAAATAAAATATAATTGAATAATTAATGTAATGAATTGGATAACAAATAAATAATTAAATTCAAATATTTATGTTAGGTGACGATTTGTGAAGAAATTATTTCGGGTTCGGTTGCTTTAATTATTTGGACCGCTTAAGCTGCTTATTGCGGAATTGCTTGCCAGGTAGGATAACTACTCAACTCGTCTTATCTTTTTTGGTTTGTGGAATTTATAAAAGTATTGAGGAATTGGATGAATTAATTGATGTGGATTACATATTGTTGGATGGTTTATTGTTGGATTATTTATATTGGAATTTCTTTGTATTGAATACCTCAACCTCGTGTCTGAGATTATTTTCGTATTAGTATGGCGTATAATTATATTGAATACCTCAATTTCGGTTGGGATGGTGAATACCTCAACTTCGGTTGGGATAGTGAATACTTCAACTTCGGTTGGAATGATGAATACCACAGGCCAGGGATTGGCGGGATGATTGGGTGTTTCGGGTGATGAGCTCAGTTATATTTGCATTTTATATCATATCATTTCACCTTGACTTGTGGTTGGTTATTCCTACTCAACCTCGTGGTTGACTGTGTATTCGTGAACACCTGTGATGAACCATAATGGGGAGCAGATTTGACAGGTACTAAAGATTAGCTTACTTGGGAGCTTATGGGAATGCGTGAGGACTTGGCCAGTCTACATAGAAGTCTTGACCACATAGATTATCTGATCACTTTATTATTTCCGCTGCGAGTTATATTTTATTTTATAATAAGTTTTATTGTAATGAACATGAAATCGCTAAATTTTACTTAATGTACTTTGGTGAGTTGGAGTTTGTTATTCACTACCTCGGGAAACCGAGATGGTAACGTTCTCATTTACATGGGATGTCTAGCTAAAGGCTTCTGAATAAATGGGGGTGTTACAAAGTGCTGTTTTTGTGAAAATTGTCATTTAAAACTTACTTATTGTTTTTGTATGATTCCAACTCCACTGTTTAAAAGATTCATATATGTTTCTAAAATCATAAGCCACGTTGCAAGATAATATTTTGACAATTTATAGTGATTTTTACAAGTTGACCTAAGATTTGACAAGTTGCTACAAAATTTCTGTTTCGACCAAATAATTTGTAAAATTCATTATAAATTGATTTTATGAGCTTTGGCCTTGATTCTTTCTCTCATGAATTGCTAACTCTCTGTATTTTTCTAAAGGTATAAGTGCTCAAGAGGTAAATATGTTATTATTTATTAATGATTTTTGGAAGTTGTAACATGTTTTTCTTATCCTTGAAAATTTAAGCTATGCTAAAATTTCTGAAGAATTGTTTCTTATATCTGTCACCTTGGCATTTTGATGTTGTAAATTACGTGAAGTAGAAAACATGTCTAGTGATATGCGGAATGTGTTGCCCTAAGGCTATATATATGTTCACATTAATTACATTCATGTTTAAGTTAGACGTCGTTGGTAAGATGTTAAACGAACCAATAATAAATTTAAATGAATTATGAAGGAAGGGTGGGTAGTACCTAGTTGAATTAAGTAACCGATATACTAAGCCAATAGTTGGCATACTTATAGCATTTCCATGCATAATAAGCATACATCTAATAACCATATGCATACCCATATAGCACAACATTAGCACATGATTTCCGTACCCTAACTTGTTCCCTTATTTTCCTTAGGATGTTTCCTCACCCTACTACTTGCCCCGAAGACCTATTCATGTTCCCATATTCGGATTTGAATGAGCATTGCAAATCTTTGGAATCCCATATGGATGATTATGGAGCTCGATGGAATCGGAAGTACATAACTGACACCTATCTTAGCGCCTATACTTTGGTTACCACTCTACCTTTCTCTGGACCTTTAGGTGAAGTTAGAGCAAGTTACATGACTGAGTACACTACACATAAGCAAAGACGGGAAGAGAACTCTAGATACTATAAGGGACCTATCTACCTTCCACATCTCACATATGAAGCTGTCTTAGAAAGATTGAAATACTTAGTGTATGTATGTTGGGCGGATAGCCATAGCACCAACCTATAACCTGATCAAGTTATCCATTCCTCCGGGAGTAGTGATGGGGAGGTGGAGTCTTGTATTTTCCTTGGGGAGAGGAAGAGTGAAACATATGAGGTGGTAGAGATTAGCGATGAGGAGGAGGAGGGGGAAGTAAACATCATGTCGACTGGACCTTTGGACGATGATAATGACAGACTGCAGCCTCGTCATCAGAGAGCCTCAGATTATGAGCTGGAAGAAGACGTGATATATCTTGGTCAAGTAAAGGCATCTAACCCTGAACCTAGGAGGCACAATTGGGCTCGTTTTGGGGATAGACTTCGGAGGGTCGTATGAGTTAAACTAAATAATTATGCGTATCTTTTGTTATAGATTCTTATTTGTCCTAGCAATGTATTCGCCAATAGTTAAGTAAGGAAGTTAAGTTTAAATAAATATTAGTTCGAATATACTATATAATGTGGTTTTGCTATTTAGAAGTAAATCAAAGATTGTTGTTATTCATTTATCAATCAATTGATGTTGTGTTGAAAATAATAGTTGTCTTATGTTACAATGTGTATTACATGTTTTTTGATGTTACAACAAATGGTTTGTTTATTCCTATTGTTTGATATCCCGAACTTCGAGGATGAAGTTTATTTTTAGGGGAAAGGAATGTGATACTACAAATGTTTTGAGTTATTATTGTGACATCTTGTGATAAGATTGGTAAAGTTGATAATCGTAAATGGATAATTGTGTATCATAAGTTGGATGGTGCTCGGTTGTGTGGATGTTTATAGATGTTTTTATAGTAGTTATGAGCGAACTTCGAGACGAAGTTCATTTTAAGGGGGAAGACTGTAATACCCCGTAATTTAATAATAATTTATGAAAATGATTTATGTAACATAGATAATTGATTAATGATATTTATAATAATAATTGCAAATAAGATGTTAATTAAATAATAAAGTAATTAAGCAAGTCGAGATCTGGACTTAAAGCCAATTAAGCCTTGGGCCGTGTGATGTAGATAATTGAGCTGATTATATTAGGACTAGTATGAGTCGTGGTTGGGATTTAATAATAATATAATCAGTATAATATTAATAGGTACTTCCTATAATAATTAGAATAAGGCAATAGTTTCCTAATTGGCCTCATATACTGCCTAAACCTAGACTATAAATACATAATAAATCAGAAAAGTAATTCATAAAAGTAGAGGATAGATATTTAAGAGACGGAAGGAGCAATTATGCGATAAAAGGTAAGACCATCTTAAACTTAATTAATTTCGTTTTAAGCTTGTAACCGTGATAACCATCGTACAACACCATAGGAACGACCATAGGACACGTGACTTTGACCTAGGACGACCTTGGAGCACTGTGACTCTGATCTGACCCTTCGTTGACCGTCGTTGACCGTCCTGGGATCATGGGACACGAACCCTAATTTGACCCACCAATTGGACGAGTCTTGACCTGGGCATGGTGAGGTTGTGATTGGGTGGTTGAGTCGACCTTGGGGGGAGGCGTCGGGGTAGTGGCAGATGGTGGATGGTGGTTGGTGACGGTGGTGGCGGTAAATAGAGGAAAACAGGGGTGTTGTCGTGGCTGTCTTAAGACGGACACTATGGTTGTGTTCGCCACTGTACCGAGGAAATGGGACCATCCCTGGAGTCACCGTCGGATAGTGGTGGCCAGAGGTGGTAGTGGTGGCTGTGGTGGTGTTGGCGAGGGGTTCTTTACACGGGAGTTGGGGTGTTGTTGATGTCGGGTTTTTGAAGGGGGTTGTTAAGGCGGTTGTTTAAGAGTTGCTGGTGGCGGTTTGGCTGGTGATTTTGGTCGTCGGTGTTCGTCGTGGTGCGGGCTAGGAGATGGCAGGCTTGGGTGGAGCTGATGTGGCTAGGGGAGTCGTGAAGGACGAGTTTTGGCGGAGTGTTGGACTCGGTTTTAACCTTGTTTAATGGGTGTGTATGGTTGGGTGTTTGACGTGATTGTCGTGGGTTTTGAGTACTTGAGTATGGGTTGGTTTATTTATTATTGAGACGGGTTTTTACGTAATAATAATTCGTACTGGAAATAATTAATATAATTAAAATATAATTAAATAATTAATGTAATGAATTGGATAACAAATAAATAATTAAATTATAATATTTATGTTAGGTGACGATTTGTGAAGAAATTATTGTCGGGTTCGCTTATTTCGGAATTATTTGGATCGCTTGAGCTGCTTATTTCGGAAATGTTTGCCAAGTAGGATAACTACTCAACTCGTCTTATCTTTGTTGGTTTGTGGAATTTATAAAAGTATTGAGGAATTGGATGAGTTAATTGATGTGGATTACATATTGTTGGATTGTTTATTGTTGGATTATTTATATTGGAATATCGTTTGCATTGAATACCTCAGCCTCGTGTCTGAGATTATTTTTGTATTAGTATGGCGTATAATTATATTGAATACCTCAACTTCAGTTGGGATGGTGAATACCTCAACTTCGGTTGGGATGGTGAATACTTCAACTTCGGTTGGAATTTGAATACCCCGGGCCAGGGATTGGCGGGATGATTGGGTGTTTCGGGTGATGAGCTCAGTTATATTTGCATTTTATATCATATGATTTCACCTTGACTTGTTGTTGGTTATTCCTACTCAACCTCGTGGTTGAACGTGTATTCGTGAACACCTGTGATGAACCATAATGAGGAGCAGATTTGACAAGTACTAAAAATTAGCTGACTTGGGAGCTTATGGGAATGCGTGAGGACTTGGCCAGTCTACATAGAAGTCTAGACCACATAGATTATCAGATCACTTTTTTATTTCCGCTGCGAGTTGTACTTTATTTTATAATAATTTTTATTGTAATGAACATGAAATGGCTAAATTTTACTTAATGTACTTTGGTGTGTTCGACTTTGTTATTCAGTACCTCGGGAAACCGAGATGGTAACGTTCTTATTTACTTGGGATGTCTAGTTAAAGGCTCATGCATAAATGGGGGTGTTACAATGATGATATTCCTAAAGATGATAAACCTTATGAGTCAGCAACGGCCATCATGATGGCAGTACTCCAGGAAATTAAGAAACTTAATGAAAAATTCGAAAAAAAATACCTGGAGTGCCTGCCACCATGGAGGAAGCTGCCCCTGAACGTTATGCTTAGGGATGGCAATGGACCGGATCTGGGTAAGGTCCGATAGGATCCAGATCCATATCCGCCACACCAACGTTGGATCCCTATCCGACCCATATCCGACGGATCCAAATTTTCCAGATCCATTTTCAAATAAGTGGATCCATATCCAACCCATATCCATGGGGTCCGAAAAATTAGGATCCATATCCTACCTATCAGGGTCCGGATCCGCGGATCTGGATAGGGTCTAAGATCCGTTGCCATCTCTAACTTACAACTTGTGTACTATGTTTGTGCAGTGTTAGTAGGGATGACAATGGATCGGATCTGGGTAGGGTCCGATAAGATCCAGATCCATATCCACCACACCAACGTTGGATCCATATCCGACCCATATCCGGCGGATCCAAATTTTCCATGTCCATATCCAGATTCATTTTCAAATAAGTGGATCCATATCCAACCCATATCCACGGGGTCCGAAAAATTAGGATCCATATCCTACCCATTAGGGTCCGGATCCGCGGATCTGGATAGGGTCCAGGATCCGTTGCCATCTCTAGTTATGCTGATTCGCCTTTTATATACGAAATAGCTAATGTGGATCTTCCAAAGAAATTTGTAATTCCATCCATGAAAATCTATTATGGAACACAGATCCACAAAACCATGTAGCCCTCTACAAGCAAAAAATGTTAGCTGCTACCATCGCAAGTGAGTTCAGACAGGTCTGCATGTGTAAGGGGTTTTGAACAACCCTGACTGGTCCTGCATTACAGTGGTATATCAATCTGCCAACTGGAAGCATCCAATCCTTTGCCAACCTGATCAACAATTTCGACCAGCAGTTTGCAAGTAACAGGGAGCTAGAGAAGCGGTCCAGTGATATTTATAGGATTACCCAGAAGTCAGACGAGACTCTCAGAGTATTTCTGGCCGGGTTCAACAAGGAGCAAGTATCTATTACCAGGTGTGACGTTGGAACTGCAGTGGAAGCATTCAGGCAGGGATTACTACAAAATAGTGATCTTTATATTGAACTCACTAAGTATCCCCGTCATACATTCGAAGATGTCTAGGCCAAAACACTTGCTTATATTAGGCTAGAGGAAGACAAAAGCTATAAAATTGGAGTACCCTACAATTATAAGGAGTATAAAAAGCCAAACAGGATGAGCGGTGGCAGAAGCAGTAGCTACAGATCTACCCCATATACCAGGCCAGATCATTCAGAAGCCAACCTAAAATATGAACAACAAGGTAAGGCTAAGGTTCACCCACCTATTTCTGAGCATAACTTCAGTGTTGATATTGCAGGATTGATCCAGCGGCTTGACAACATGGGATTAACAGTCATATGGCCCAGGAAAGTTAAAAATCCTAATACAAGGAGGGACCATTCTAAGTGGTGTGAATTTCACATGGAGATAGAACATACAACGGAGGATTGCTTCACCGTGAGGAAAGAGGTAGCCTACTTGCTAAAAGTTGGATACCTAAAAGATCTGATCAAATCCAAAGGTAGAAAGGAAGATCAAAGTAAAGGAAGCCAGGAACAAAAGCATGAACACAATCTCCCTCCACCACCTTCAATCTATGATGTAAAATTCATAAATGGCGGATAAGATATTTGTAGCCTAACCAGTTTAGCAACAAAAAAGATATCCAGGACACCTCAAACAAAGTCACCCTGCAAACCAGGAAATATACCACCCATCACCTTTTGTGACTGTGACCTAGTAGAGATCCCTGATTTATATCACGATGGCCTGGTAATCTCCATTCAAATTGGAACAGCCACTATAAGAAGAATTCTAGTGGACGGAGGTAGCTCAGTAAACCTGATTATGATTGACGTACTCAAAGCTATGAAAATCAGCGAGGATCAAATTACCAAGAAATCCAGTGTCTTGGTAGGGGTTCAGTGGAGAAACAAAGAGCTCATTGGGGGAGATTTATCTTTCCACATATCCTGAGGGCGTAGCATCCTATGAGAGATTTGGAGTCCTGGATTGCCTGTCATCCTACAATGCAATCCTAGGCAGGCCACGGATCCACAATGTCAAAGTTGTGGCATCAACCTATCATCATTGCATCAAAATACCAGCATATTGGGGCATAAAAACTATCAAAAGTGAGCACAAGACTGGCCAGGAGTGCTATACTGAAGCCTTAAAACCCTCCATGGCAGGTAAGTCCCTCGCATAACAATTAACGTACCCTGTACAGCAAAAGAGACAAAAATTTGCACAGGAAAGGAATGCAATAATCAACAAAGAGGTAGAAAAACTCTTGGATATGGGCATGATCGGGGAAGTCATGTACACTGAATGGCTAGCTAACGTGGTTGTTATGCAGAAGAAGAATGGCAAATGGAGAGTCTGTGTAGACTACACTTACCTGCATAAAGCTTGTCCAAAGGATCCATTTCCTCTCCCACATATCGATGCCATAGTAAATGCGACAATAGGGCATGAAATGCTGACATTCATGGATGCTTCTAGTGGATTCAACCAAATAAAGATGCACCCTGCTGACCAGGAAAGTACTGTATTCATTACAGATCGAGGCATATATTGTTACACTGCCATGCCTTTCGGCCTGAAGAATGCAGGGGCAACATACCAGCGCCTGGTCAACATGATGTTTAAAGATCAGATAGGAGACATCATGGAAGTCTATATAGATGACATGGTGGTGAAATCTAAAAATGTAGAAGATCATGTAAAACACTTAGAGATATGATGTGACCAATATTTGAGCATATTTAGTCCCCGAATTAGCCTCGTTCCTATGCGTTTTAATGCATAATTGGGTCATTTACTATCTTTAGTCCTTTGTTTTGCATATTATTTGAGGTTTTGTTTCCTTGGTATGAGAGGAGTGCAAACCTTGCATTTTAATGGCAAAATTGAGCTAAATTGATCGAATCTAATGACCAAGCATCAAAGTGAAAACAAGACTAGACGGCCTATGTAAATAAAGTAGTAGATGGGCAATGATGAAGACGATCCTTGCATCTCCGACAAGATCCTTAAGGATTGTTGGAAGAAGAAAAGAAGAAAATAAGAAAAAGGTTCTTTGAACTAGAATTGGTGTCGCGCGCAAAGACGGACGCTCGTCCAACCTCCACAATCCGAGCGTCCCTCCAGCCAATCCGCTCGTCCAACACCTCCACAATCCGAGCGTCCAACACTCCAGTCCGCTCGTCCAACTCCCACAATCCGCTGGTCCCGACCCCTTGGCCGCTCGGATTGTGGAGGTTGGACGAGCGTCCCGATGCTCTACCACATTTTTGTCATCCATGCTCTACCACATTTTTGCCATCAAAGTGAATGGGCACAAAAATTGTTCAAATTTGTGTTCAAGTATTGAAATGAAAGTAAAAAAGTTTGCAATTGCATCAAAAGAAAAGAGGAGTAACAAAAATGAAAACTCCTATGCTTCAAAAATAAGCACCCTCCCTACAAATGAGGTGACTTTGAAAATGTTCAAAAATAAATGCAAAGAGAAATTAAAATTGTCTAGTATTGAAATGCCAAACAGCAAAGAAATGGCAAAAACAAAGTGTTCTCAAATGTTATATGCCACAAGAAATTGGGGGGAAAAACAACAACAAAGCAAACTCCCATATGAAACTCAAATACTATTGATCCCTTTTCCATCGTATCCACTTTTGTGCATGGTAGAGAGGGGACGACCCTTCTTCTTGTCTAGGCAAGAAGGGGAATTCCGCGATCCTCCAGTGTTTCTAACACCATAGGGAGTCTACTCTTGATGAAAGCATTTAACGATTGAGGATAAAGGTACCCTAGCTTAACACAACTTGGAGGTGATTTATTGGTATCCTTCTAAGCTTAGTAGTTTGAAGAAACCATATCTATAGTGGAGTGTGTACCCTTGAATTGCTTCCCCTTTAGATAATTTCCGCCACTTACATGAGGAAAGTGGCTATTCTTTTGTAGATGCATCCATTACTTGATTTTGTGTGCTTTAATGCTTGGATGTGTCACCATTTTGGCAAGACCCACCTTGCCTCGCAAGAAGGCATCCTACCACATGGTTGTCTTGTTGTGAGTTGAAGGGGCGGAGTGAGACCCACTAATTATCTCATATCGGTTATATTTGTAGGATAGTTTAAATAAGGGTCCTAGTTTTTGTCACCTCTTTACTCGGGACGAGCAAAGGTTCGGTTTGGGGATATTTGATGTGACCAATATTTGAGCATATTTAGTCCCCGAATTAGCCTCGTTCCTATTCTTTTTAATGCATAATTGGGTCATTTTCTATATTTAGTCCTTTGTTTTG
Source organism: Silene latifolia (assembly GCF_048544455.1). Taxonomy (NCBI): domain Eukaryota; kingdom Viridiplantae; phylum Streptophyta; class Magnoliopsida; order Caryophyllales; family Caryophyllaceae; genus Silene; species Silene latifolia. The sequence goes on along the minus strand of NC_133532.1, from coordinate 89,683,593 downwards.
CATATTCTTTGAGTTTATGTTTCCTTGGTAGGAGAGGAGTGCAAACCTTGTATTTTAATTGCAAAATTGAGCTAAATTGATCGACTCTAATGACCAAACATGAAAGTGAAGACAAGACTAGAAGGCCTATGTAAATAAAGTAGTAGATGAGCAATGATGAAGACGAACCTTGCATCTCCGACAAGATCCTTGAGGATTGTTGGAAGAAGAAAAGAAGAAAAGAAGAAAAAGGTTGCTGAACTAGAATTCGGCCGTCGCAGCATCGGGACGCTCGTCCAACCTCCACAATCCGAGCGTCCCTCCAGTCAATCCGCTCGTCCAACACCTCCACAATTCGAGCGTCCAACACTCCAGTCCGCTCGTCCAACTCCCACAATTCGCTCGTCCCGACCCCTTGGCCGCTCGGATTATCATCCAGTACAACACGCCTTCTCCTTGTTCTACTCAGGATGCGCATATTTCTGAAAGACTAGCAAAAAGGAGACTCGCATCTTTCCTCGAGAGGAGCATTTCCTCAACTTTTCTTAAGGGTCTTAATCGTCATTTAAGCCCTTAGTAACCCTAATTCTTGTACCTAATCTTTAGTATAAATACCCCATTGTACTACTTAGATTAAAAAAACCCTCTTATGGAGGCAAGCTCTCTTAATCAAGCTTTCTTAGATTAAATCAACTTTCATTAGATTAGATTAGGAGTAGATTAGAATAGATTATCCTTTAATCTTTCCACAAAATTACACATTAATCTTTCCTTTATTGTTCAAGTTTATTATTATTGGGTAATTGAAGATTATTGGGTTATTATTGGAGAATTGACAACTCTTCATCAATCAAGTTCTCTTCTTTTATTCATTTCTTTATTATTTGGATCATCTCAAGCTTGGTATAATTCCTTTACTCTTTACTCTTTATTGTTTATTTCCTCATTCTCTTATCATGTTTACACTTGTTGTGATGATTGACACCATTGATGACATGTTTGAGTAGCCTTCTAGCTAGGATTAGTGGGTAATTAAGGGAAGTAAACATGGGGAATAATCATGCTTAATCCAATATGTTTACATAATTAATTTGCTTGCTTGTTGTGATGTCAACCTATGCACATGTTATGTTTGATGAAATGCTAAGCCTATGAATCCTTGCATTTACAACCATCTCTTATCTACTCAACTTGACTTGTAAGATATAAACCAACTCGAGTCTTGTTAGACCATGCATAGAAGTTGAATAGGAGGAAAGTAAGTCGACTTGTAGGTGTTGTACAATCTAATCGATTCGGCTCCGGGACCCAACTCTTCCTATTAACCGTAAGACATAAACCAAGTCGATCCTATCACAACAATAATTGCTTGCTTATAATTTGAGAACATGTTTGTATGGTTAACTCCCATGAATCCCTTATGAACCCATGATATCCTAGTACTTTTAATCATTTGTTTACATCCTTCCTTTTTTTGCTTGTTTTACTTTATTGCTTGTGTTGGTCTAGAATACAACTACAAACCCAAACAAATTGTGACACTAGCTTAAATTGAGATAGATAGACTTAGAACCCAAAGCACACCGTCCCATGGATCGACCTCGACTTAACCACTAACTAGTTGTTTTGTTGAGAATATAAATGTGTTTGATTGGATGTGTGACGACCAACTTCTGTCCCATCAAGATAGCATTTCATATCCTGGAGAAATACAACATGAAGTTGAACCCAACAAAATGCCATTTTGGAGTTTCTCCAGGGAAGTTCTTGGGATACATGGTGACCCGGAGAGGCATAGAAGCTAGCCCTGAACAGATAAAAGCCACACTAGAATTACAGTCACCCAAATCTGTCAAGGACATCTAAAAGTTAACAGGGCGGATTTATGCCCTGAACAGGTTTATATCCAGGTCTTCTAGACGATGTAAAACATTTTACAGCCTACTCAAAAAAAAAAAATAAAAAAAAATAAGCACTTCCAGTGGACGCCTGAGCATGAAGCAGCCTTCCAGGATTTAAGCTGTATTTGTCATCTCCACCTTTACTTGCCAAACCAGAAAATGGATGTAATACTCGGAAAATTTGGGATCCACAAAGGACCTAGGGACACGTGAGGGAACCCACATATACTCGGAAGTAAAGGATGACCCCTCCCACAAGACCAAGTAAGACCTAAACTACACCTAATAGACTTAGAGTGGACCAACTATAACCTCTAGCGGATCAAGTGAGTGGCACTCGGTCGAGTAAAGAGTATACTCGACCAAGTGAGGGTCACTCGGTCGAGTGAACCGGTCACTCAGTCGAGTGGCACTGTGCTGTACCCGAGAAATGATATTTCGGGATTTCATCTTATCCAAACCCTTATCCTCTTCATTTCTCTTCTCCTTCCTTCTTACTCTAAAACACTCTCCCCTCTCTCTAAATGCTCCCTAAACCTTCCTCTTGGCCTTCAAGCTTGGATTGATGATGGAACACCTTTTTTAATCCCCGATCTACCTTTGTCAGTCCAAACCTCACCTTTTCCTCTTTTTCTTATGATAATCTCGAGTTAGGGTTTACTAAGAGAGATTAATAAGTATCTAGTTTATGTAATATGAATAATGAGTGACTAATAATAAAGGGTTTCATATTACTGTAGTGTAGAAGGCACTGTGGTAGTGTTGTATGGTTTTTTTAGGGTAAGACGGTCTCATGAGACGGTATTATGAGACGGAGTCGAGTCGGAATCAAGTAGCTTGTGAAGAATGCGAAAATGTATGTTATCTACTCGGTTTTAAAATTGTGTATGCATATTAGCGTGTCTTTCTATACTAGCACATTCATGAGTCGGTTAGTGTGTCATGCGGGTAATCGAAAGATTGTCATTCATAATATGTTGGATTGAATTCATGCGTTAGTCATGTGTTTAATGTTGTTCTTCCATTTATCATGAATGGTTGTGAATGTGTTATGTTGGAAGTCTTTGGTGGTGGTACTTGATTGTTGAGGATATGTAAGACGGTTGGGAAACCGTCTTGTGCTCGGGTCGCCCCTTGGAGCTTCCCACTCCAAGGGGGATGTGCATATTAATGGCTTTAGTTACAGAGGGACTCGTGTGGCTGAGGCACGACGTCTGGCAGGGGATCCGGTTGGCTTCCGAACTCGGTACGTCTAGGCGTGTCCCAATACCTTGGTGTGAGGTGTGGTGTCGTAGGTGTGTCCCTGGCACCGGTGGTTATGGGTATGACTGGGCGTGTCCCGGTACTGGTAGGGTGATTACATATTCGGATCTCATACATATAATCACTATGTCGTAGCATTACTTATCATGTCGTGTCTTGTGTTTGTTTTTTAAAACTGACGTTTGTGTGTATGTGTAAATATCACCTATTTCCGGGGTGGCCTGTGTCGATCCATATGATATTTTCGATCATATGGGGAGTAGTTGTTTACAGGTTAGCTTTCGTAGCACGCGAGTCGAGCATAGTTGACTAGATTAGCATAGTAGTCATGCGTTGTATTATTTCTTCATTATTCATTTATTGTTTGTAATTCATTAAACATGTCATTTATAATAATTGTTTCTTAATTGCAACTTCGATTTCACCACCTCGGGAAACCGAGATGGTAACATCTCTCAGTTACCTTGGCCAGGTAGGAAGGGGGTGTTACAAAGTGGTATCAGAGCCAGGTTTTGGAACCTAAACAAATGAACCAAAATGAACCTAGGTGTTTCTAATAAAATGAACCCGACATGAGTAAAATAGGAGATCGGTTTTGGATGAGTAGGCGCCCACATATCAAAACTAGTGCCTATTGCCTCGGTTGGTCATTACGTGGGTGGTTACATGTAAGGGTGAACGATATAAACAATGTTGTGTGATTATATGAATGATATAGTTGTTGATAGACTCTTGCATGTTATTAGTTTTACATGTGTATGGTAAAATACGGAAAAATTTGATGAGTAGATTTACATGTCGTGACTCCTTTTGGAAGCTGATAATTCCATTCTCTTGATTCATACCGTGTATTCATCTAATGCTTGATAGTGCTACTATTAGTATATAATATGTGATTATTTTGGTAGAGTAAGTGCAAATATGGATGTAGTAGATAAGAAACGGCGATCTTGATGTCGCATGAGCTAACTCGGGACGGGTCACTGATAGACGGTGGACTCCCGAACCTCGTATTGTCTTGCAGGAAATCTATTGACGTGACTTTATTGAGAATTTGGACCCAACAGAACCACTTGACCGAGTGCGATTAGCAACTCGACCGAGTAAGCAATCACTCGACCGAGTAGACCCTTGACTCGACCGAGTGGACCCAATTCCAGGAGGTAATACATTCTAGAAAAAATCGACACTCGACCGAGTAGGACTTCCACTAGACCGAGTAGAGTCATACTCGACCGAGTACACTCGACACTCGATCGAGTAAGTTCACACGGGTTGGGCTACTCAACTAAAAGCCCTTACCTCCTCCAGTTTTCATTCTTATCTTCATATCTTCATCTCTTTCCTCACCAAAAATTCCCCAAAAACCTCCATTGTTGTTCCATTTTGCTTGGATTCATTCTATTACTCCACTTTTCTCACCTAGTTCCATTAATTTGTCAAGGTAAGATTATTCATCCTCTTCCATCTTTTCCCCAATTTGATTTTTCTTTATATCCACTCTTAAATCATTTGAGTTTTGTTAATTAATTGTTCATTTTACTTAATTCTTGATACTAGTAAACGTTTTACACCATTATTGTTGATAAAAATCAATTTTTTATGATGAAATTTTGTACACCATTGATGAACTCGAAAACGGTGTTCTAGAGTCAATAATGGGCCGGGATTTTGGTGCGTTGTGTCTAATTGGATAACAAAGGCTTAACCTTTGTTGTTATGGATGGATCTTGTTTAATATGTGTAAAATTCGTCTTAAAACTTCGAAATATAGGTAAGTCATACCCAAATTTTGATTTTTCATGAGTAAAACTTGGTTTAATTGCCTTATAAGACTACTATCTTGGTTAATGATGTAGTATGTGGTCCCAAAATAAAACAAATTCCGTCTTAAAACTTGGGTTAAATTTTCCGACTTCTCTTAAAAACTCCCATGAATAAAGTATTTTATGTCTTAAGGATGGTTTTACTATATTGTTGGATTGTAAATTTTATAGTTGTTACTATGCCATGGAAGGAATTAAGGAAAATTTTGTCTCAAAGGGGTGGTCAAATTCTTGAAAATCCAACACTAACCATGTCAAAATTTTAATTTTTATGTTTACTACTTGGATTGCTTACTCATGACTTCTCAAAACTTCAAACCATGATGCATGAAGTTGCCTTCAATTTAAAATTTGTCCGACTCAAGGACTTTAAAGTGGCATGATGCGTGTCTAAAATATGATGTTTTACACCCTCTTTTACACGCATTTCAGAGCTCATTTGTGTAGTTTATTCTACTATATTCCCTTCTTCCGTCTACTTTCGTGTTTTTGTGTAATATTGCAGAAATGTGAAGAATTCAGCGGAAATCGAGCCGAGTCCGTCCCCGAGTGCTTGGCATAAGATTTGACATGGAGTAGATGCTTGAGAATTGAACTTGACGCGTATTTCAAGGCCTGGAAATAGATTTATGGAGAATTTAGAGGCAGACTACCAGCTACAGTGGTCTATAGACTGACCTACGTGGTCTATAGACTGTCAGAATGCTGAATAGAAGTCTGCAGGAAAGAGGAGCAGTTGATCGAACATACGCTGTGGTCGATAGACCAAGTGAGCTATAGCACGAGTTTCAAAAATCAAGTCAGAAGCATCTAATGCCCGACTATTGGTCGATCGACTGGTCTCAGTGATCGATCGACCACCTCACGACTTTGACGCGCAAATTAAAAGAAGAGTTCAAGCCCATATTGTAATTAGGTTTAGGAATAGGTCACGTTAGTTTCCTATATAACGTAACTTCACATTATCATTGAGATATCTAGTATTCATTATCATTCAGTTCCGTCTAGAATTTATTAGTTTACGATAATTCGATACTTTACATTCATAGTCTTAGCATCCTTAACAATGTTCATTGCTTCCGGATCTTATTTATCTTTCCTAGTCTACGGTAATTCTTGTTCTTTATTTTACAGTTTACCTTTATTTGCTTTATTTAGTCTAGAAATTGCTAGTTAGATCCCGAAACCTTAATTGCTTTATTGCGTTATTATTGCTTTTAATCATGTTTTCCTTTATAGTTTTTATCAAATTCGTTGTCGTTATTATCATTCACATGAGTAGCTAAGTACCCTTTGCTAAGATATAGGGGAGCTATAGCGTAGATGGCGTAGAACAAGTGACCCCGAATTAGGGCATGGTCGATCGACTGGCTTAACTGGTCGATCGACTATGTCGTGTGGTCGGTCGACTGAGGTAGTTGGTCGATCGACTAGACCCATGTCTGATTAGCATCGTTTGATTCGTTAAGTGCAATATTTAACAATGAGACCGAGAGGAGACTTGTTAGATGCTTAGTTTTGACCAACCCGTAGATCGAGAGATAGGGGAGGGCATTAATTAATGAATTAAGACGACTAAATTGCTAAGATAGAAAGATAAGTAATTGAGGCTTTAGGAATCACTTTTCAGGGCGAGAGCTAGTATTAGTGAGACCTAGGGACTAGTAGCATAGGCCGAAAGGAGCTACTAGTTAACTTGGACCGAGAGGACATGTTATACCCATCCTACACGACTGTATTTCGGACTTACCTAGGATTATGTGCCATCATAGCTATAGTGAACTGACCATCTTAGCTCCTTTTTATCATTTGTTTACACCCATTTCTTATTGCTTGCTAATTTATTTTTGCATTTAGACTTAGATATAATTCAAGCAAAACCCCCAAACTTAGACTAAAATTAAGACAATTAAAACTCCCTACCTCCATGCAGATCGACCCTTACTACCGCTTGCTAGTTGTAGTTTGGAAATTAAAAATATTATTTTTGATACTCACATCGACAGGTATCATGGCAAATAAAGCATTTCACTTGCCCAGATTCTTTTAAATTTTAATAAGCTAATTCTCATTTTATCGATTTTAACGAATTAATGTGATGTCAATAACATGTAACCTCTTAAGTAAGACTTTATAGTGTTAAAATTTTCAAAGCTTGGGCAAATGGCTAATATGGTAAGAGTCTAGTGTAGTGTGTCATGGTTGAGTCAAAAATTGGACAAGTTGGATGATGAACAAGAGTAGTACATATGACTAAAGTCATGTTTTAAAATCATATTATATCAAAAGAATTTCAATTTCCGGAAAAGAAATTGTAACACGAGAAATTTTGTTTAGAGGATGGTTAAGATACAAAGAGAACTATATTGGGAATTTATTTTTATTTGGCATCCACCAATTTGAAAAGTAGAGAAATTTTTATTCATATCTGAAATTGACTTCAAATTCTTACCTTTCCCATTCCATATCTTGTGTGTGATTCTCTTGTAGCATGTAAGGGAGCACTAGAACCGGTCGTGGAAGGAATGCTCGCCAACCTCAACAAGAGGCACCGCCCGCTATCACCCTCCTGGGATACCCGTCGATAGCCTTTTGGAGTGAGGAGCACCGGAGTAATTTTGAGGTTCTACCCACTAGGAGGATGGCCCAAACCAAGTGAACGTTGGTAAGCGCCTTGGAGGCCTTGGCAATAGAGAAGGAGGTGCATAACATCTTTACGGTCCTCGGGTTGGAGGGATTTTAGAACTTAGAGGAGATAACCTACCATAACCTCACCCTCGAGTTTTTGAGCTCCTTCACCTATGATAAGGAAACCCATGATGTGAGTTTTAGGCTTAAGAATACCACCTTCAACTTAGGTAGTGATGCCTTTGCCGACTATTTGGGAGTGGGTCACCATGATAAGGTTGAGAAAGACATGAAGGCTTCAAAGTATTTCCATCTCTACTCTGGTAAAGGAAAGGTTAGAGTGAGTAACATGAAGACTAGTGATATCGAACACCCCGTCCTAAAGATTTTCTTGCGCTCCTTGACCAACCTTCTGTATGGGAGGAAAGACCCTAGCAAACTCAACTCCACGGAGGTGTTGATCTTGAGTTCCTACCTTAACCCCCGCCGTGAAGAGTGTTTCTACTTTAATGTCGTGTCTATGGTGTGTCTTGTCCTTGAGAGGATGACCGAGTCAGACAAGTGATCCTTAGAGTGTGGGGCCTTGGTGACTCGGTTAGCAAGATCTTGATAGCTTATGAACCGGGAAAGTGGATGCACCTATGTCTAGAGGAGTTGTCTATTTTGACCTTTAGTGGTTGAAGGCTAAGTATTGGGTTGTGGATGGGGTGGAGGAGGATACCGACTCTTGGAGAGTTGATGAACATTGGAATATGAAGCTCCCCGCCGGTGAAAGACTACCCCCGACTCCCCCTTTAGAGAGGGAGGGATCACCCCGCCCCAAGGCCCAAAGGTACACCATCCCTAGTAGCTTTACTTTTGACCTTGAGGATCCTACCATGGAACGGGAAACCCCTCAATTACCTTCCACACCTCGTGCTCCCATTGAGCAAGCTCCCACCTCTTTTCCCCATTCTATGCCTACATCGATGATGCCCCCACCTATGCAGAGAACTTTGGCCAAAACCATCCCACCTTTGACTCCAACTATCCCTTGTCATACCTCATCCACCGAGTAAACTATGACCTTGTGTTGAGAGACATGAATGAGGCAGCTGATTACCAAGGAGTACGACCCCCTGACTGCCCTAACTTTTGGTCCAGAGACGGAGACACCTCTGGAGTCTTTTAAGGCCTATGGTATCCAACCATTGGATTGGGAGAGCAACCTCCCTTTCGGTGTAGGACACTTGCGTGACCCATATATAGGTGATGCCGGGATCTATTTTGGCACATTCTACCAAGGAGGTGGAAGTGAGACGGGAACATCTGCGGCGGCGGAAGGCATGGACCTTGATGAGGTATGGGAGGAGGCGGCGCGTATGGGAATGGGAGGGGATTGGGGAGATAAGGAAGAGGAGGAGGACAACGAGGAGGAGAAAGCGGAACGAGGAAGCAAGATGGTGAAGAGTCGTGCCGGGTGGGCAAAATGGGTGTCGAGCATTGGCAAGACGAGGAAGCCTTCCAACTACTGGTGACTTTATGATTCGGGACTCCTTGAGAGTTTTCTTTATTGTTCGAACTTTTGACAATTTAATTCTCGTGTTGTAAACCCGGCCATAAGGCCAAAATCTAGTAGACCTTGTATGGTAGGATGGTGTGGTGATCGCCATTTGGACTCCATTGCATGTATGTTCGACCATAAGAGAACTTGGAGGCCATTAATGGCCGAAATTTAGAATACCCAGTGACACTCGGCCGAGTGCCATCTTCACTCGACCGAGTGACCCCCTTCACTCGATCAAGTAGGCCGAAAACAAACCCTGCGCTACGCCAAATAAGACCTTCAATAACGGTCAAATAATGCAATTACCATTATTAAATAAAAACACGGAACCGTTATTGCAACGACTATTTTTAAATATATACCACGGTTGTATACAAACACGCGACCGTTATATAACATCAATAACGGATCTATAACACCGTTACCATAACTCAAGAACCGTTATAAAACTGTTATTAATTATGTTTATGGCAACGGGTATACTTTTAAGAAACCGTTATTAAATATTAATAACGGTTTCAAACCCGTTGTCATAGTTTACTCTTGACAACGGTTTAGTGGTTCCAAAACCGTTGTTAAATATTATATATGATAACGGTTCATTTCGTTATCTTATTTAATTAAATGTCAAAATTAACAACGGTTTTATAGCGTGCTAAACCGTTGTTATATTTATCAGTTGATGAAACTTTGACAACGGTTCTTCTTAAATAAACCGTTTTTAACATTTTGAACTCGACAACGGTTATCGTTCGTTATCTTATATTTTTGGCGGTTTGAATGGGAGGGAAAAGATGTCAACGGTTATTTATCTAAATAAAACCGTTGTCAAATAATTGTTTGCAACGGGTAGTTTTCAACTGTTATTGTTTTTAATTTTTTTTTTTTAAAAAAACAAATTTATCTTGTTGTAACAGCTGCTGAAATGCTATTTTTTCAGCAGCGTTTGTAGCAGCTGTTGGAATGCTATTTTTCAGCTGCTGCTGAAAATAGCATTCCAGCAGCTGTGCACTGCAAAAATTCAATCCTGCATCAAAATATTACACCCCGTGATTAATTAAACCTAGTTTCGAAACAGTACAAACAGGATGATCAAAAGCCATAAAACACAACTTCCTCAAAGAAACAAAAGAAGGCAATACACAATGGCTCTATATATATATACACACACACACGTACATAAAGCATGAGCAAACTATTGAGACTCCGCTAATGAAACAACATAACTGGCCCACATATTTCTCATCTGATTGATGTCCTCTGGCGAATATTCTGGGGCTTTATTGAGTATTAGTAGAAACTACAATTCAAAATATATATAATCAAAATAGATATAATACATGGAAGTATACATAATTGAACTCAATTTACGTCTGAAATAGTTTTTAAATCACACTAACCTGTATCGGAATGGTAGAAAGTTTTCCGTCGATAACCTTCCACATGGACTGACAAACGTAAAAGGCGTATTGTTTGTCGTCTGGTGCTTTAGGAGACTATTATATAAATCACACACAAATCAGTTGAATTAGATAATCAACCGCTCGCATAAACGTTAATTAAATTATACGAGTAATTATTAAGAATACACTTACTATTGGCGTGATAAAATTGGGATAAGTGTTGCTTTCATATTTCCCAAGTGGACATAATCTTTTTTTTTTCTTCAAAAACACTAATTCATAAATATACACACATGCCCTTGTTATTTGCATATATATGGCTCAAGTCATACAATAACAAATGACATTATTGAAGGTTGTAAACTTACTCAATTTTCATCCTTACACAACTGTCAGAGGGTTTGCCTTCACGAGAGTCAATCCTGTACACTGTTTTTGTTTCTACTTGGATTGCCAGTAGCACCCAATGCTTCCTATTCATTTTGGGACATTGAACTGTTAGTTCATTTACACCCATTTAAGCATGTTAATAATAAATTTATAGAACCGTGATTCATTACAATAATCACGTACTATACATACATATTCTCGTTGTAGGGGGCAAGCCATAGTTTTTTGGACGATATCAACCGACAAACGATACTATTGATCTGTTCTTCGTATGAAATTCTATGCACAGAGAACGCCTTAGGACTCAAGAATCCGTAGGCGTGAATTGGGACCTTCCACTCACCGAACTGATTATTGAGGTACCTATTACGCCACATGGAACGAATATTGTTATTGTAATTGATAATTTAAAAAAACATCACTATTCGTAAATGGAAATGACTAAATAGTTTTATTACTAAAACTTACTTCATCCAAATCAAAATGTGAACAGCATCTAAATTGTCAAGGTCGACAAAATCCATCAGTTGCTTCGGGTCTAGTATGGCTATATCAACTGCGCCCATAACTTCCTTTTCAATGTTAATCATGACTACATCCCCTGTAGGTGACCTCTTTACAGCCAGGTTGTGCAAAGCTTTCAGCGAAGCAGTTTTCATCTTTTTCTTATATTCACACGATTCTTAATAAGAATCATAAGCAGGCTTGACTGCAACAACTTTCGTTAATGTAGTAGTAATTGCTTTAGCTGCCATCATGGCTTTGCTTAAGTTCTGCAAATGTAAAGATTAAAGTACTTACGATATGTTAATATTCGTACCCTGATCTATTTAAAGAACAAGTAATAATTAACGTCTGCATATAAGTACCTCGGGGATGACAACATTGATGAGGTTGGCTGGCCATTGCACATAAGAGCTTAGGGCTTCTTTCAAATAAGTGACCTCCTCATTAGGAAATGGTACTTTTACTTCCCCATACTCGTCTTTATATAATTGGGACACTTCCACTTTCCTGCAATTGTGACGAAGGGGTATACCATGAACCTTAACTTGCTCAAGCCGGTCGTAATTGAACACGTATCCCCTGGCAACAACCACTTTCTGTTTCCCCTGTAAATAGGGCAGACGACAAGCCACCTTGCAATCGCCCTTCACGTCAGGTTTAATCAATTAGTACACATACATTCACTACCTTTAATAAATTTCATAAGTAAAAAACATGTATGATATGAATAATTATAAACTAGCAGCTATTACCTTTTTCGGTGTTAAGAAGAACATCTGATCATCAACTACCTCCACTTCATCCTGTGTCACGGCCTTCCTGGCATCCTCTTCCTCTTCAACTGCCTGATATCGATCCTCGGCTCCCACTTCAGTCTTCTTTCCCATTTCCTTCTCCCTTGTCATGTCATCCTCGGCTTCCTTTTGTACATTAACACTTGTCCATATAACACGTACTGATTTTCCAAATCATATAACACACTGTATATAAGACATAAATATTATTACCTCTTTTCCCTCCTCCTCCTCCTCCTCTGCTTCCTTTATGACTTGTTGAACCATATCCAACTCCTTTTCTGATGGCTTTTCGCCAGTTTCCAACATTCTCACCATCAACCTGGCTATTTTCTGTAGCTGTGTAGTAGAAATTAATGTCAGCATATATAGTTGTAAATTAATTACGTTGGTTCAAATACAGTATTTATAGATTACCTTCTTGGAATCATCACCACGTCGAGTAGTTTTCCCAAAATACTTAGTGATACCAACATGCGTTCCTACCCCTCTCACACGACATAGATGCTCTGCTTTGCCGATTGCCCTAGCAAGAATGTCATCACGTCTTTCAGGCTTCCATTTTCCTTCTTGTACCTCCCTCTCACAGATCCTCTACATACACATATAAAACCATTAAGCAACTCACAATTATATAAATCCGACTACCAGTGGTAGGAGTGACATATTTATTCAAACTTACAATTTTCTCTTTGATGTCCTTATCATATTTAGTTTCCGTCTTTCCATTCTTATGAGTGTGACCTTTCACTCAAGCGTCGTGATGACTGAATTTTCCAAGCTTTGCCTACAATTCATTCATCACATTGATATCCTCTCAAAATATGTATGATTACTATGAACATATAGAACATTCATCACCTAATAGTCTAATACTATAAGAATTATGTACTTACAAGTTTCTTCTTAATCAATCTATAACCACCTCGGGAGCCGTAAAAGACGGTCTTTATCTTTGAAATGTTCGCCTTGTTCCTCTCACTCATAGCCTTCATAAAATAAATTGTATCAAGAAACGTAACCATGACCAAACACTAAACTAAGTTTACTTCTTTAATTATTATTATTAAGTTACCTTAAATTTGTCAGACTGTCTATAAGCGATATAGCTATCCCAATGGTCCTGACTGACATACGGATACGTCTTTTTTGGTGGGTTCTTGTTCATCTCCCCAGTTTCGTTGTTGAACAAGTGGTTCTCAGCAATCTTTAACTTTCAAGATCTGAGGGCTTCCTCTGTCTTTTTTTAGGTACTTCTCATACATTTCGGGGACAACGTAAGCTAACTGCATATATGATGAGCGTAGTTGGTACAAGTGTTTCGGCTAATACACATATCAAGTAGAACTTAATTTCAGCAAAAACATTTATTATTGTATATACATACCTTTAGTCTGTTTATTAGCATGTGTTCCGTATTTTACTCAGTTCACTGATACGCGGCGTACCGAGAGGCACATACTGTCTTACACAACAACCAATCCAACTCGCAAAATACCCGGCATACTCACCATATGGCAGCCCCGTATATTTATCCCACTATAAAGGATTAGGTATCTTTGAATTTATTGCTTCTAGGGAAACCCTGTGGCGCATTCGACCCGCAGTGTGTTGCAAATTATTCTCATCACCTGAGTAGTCGCCTGACGCATTTTCATCGTTTCTTTTCCACTTTTGGACCATATCTAAAGTAGAAATTAATAAAAAAATAATAACAATGCATACTTATAAAAACAAACAAATCTCTAGAGAGGAGGGTTTATTACTTCTTTAAAGAGGAGAATCCGAATTGATCTGGCGGCGGCAATGGCGATGATGACGATGACTGCGACGTCGATGGGAGTAGTCTGGTGGTTGAGGGGAAGCTCAATGTTTGAGGATATTATGTGGGGGAGGGGAAGTTCAGAGTATATATGTGTGAATAATACAACACTTGAAAGAACTTGTTTATTGGAAAGTAATAAACACGGTATAAGAAAAACCGTTGTATTTTGTCCCCAAACAAACAACGGTTTTGTTTGAATCCATAATTGATTAGTACTATCTACAACGGGTTTGAAATAACCGTTGTCTGTAATATTTTCATGTTGTTTGATTTTCCCGCCAAGAAATAAAGCATCATTTTTATATACATAACAAGGGCCTGAACCGTTATAACTGTACACGTCCTGAACAACGGTTTGGGTATAACCGTTTTACTTTATATTTCATTATGTTTGATTTTACCGCCAAGAAATAAAGCATCATTTTCATACAGATAACAACGGCTTGAACCGTTATAACTGTACACGTCCTGAACAACGGTTTAGGTATGACCATTTTATTTAATAATTCATTTTGTTTGATACGATTCTTCCCTTACCCTCCCGCTGCAACATCAAAAAAAGTTTACAACAACAGTTTGATATATAACAGCAAGACAATAATTACACATGACGTAAGATATCTTGATTGGATTGCTGATATTTTCACGGCTGCCGGGAACGTTTTTTTTTTATTTGCTAGTCTCTTCATTAGCCCAAAAACCTTCATCATGATCATCCCGTGTATATATGTTTGGAATGTTAACATTTTCAACATCATTACCAAATTGCGATATAGCACTGTGATCAAGTCCTTCAAATTCGACGTCTTCATCATCTGGAATTCGCGATGGCAAGATAGAACAACTGACCACTTCTTATCCATAGGATCGTTAACATAAAACACTTGTTTTGCTTGTGACGCTAATATAAAAGGATCGTCCTTGTTTCCAACCTTGTCAAAATTTACTAATGTGAATCCTAAATCATCCTTTCTAACACCATTGTTGTTGTCAACCCACTTGCACCGAAATAGAGGTATCTCAAAATCCATGTAGTCTAAAACCAATATCTCTTGAATAACTCCATAATATTGCATTGTACCCAAAATAGGATTTTTATCCTTTGAACTAGCAAAGTATATTGCCTCAGAATCTACGCAAACTCCACTGTTTTGCATTGTGCTCGCCTCATTTTGAATGCGGGTGTAGAAAGTGTACCCATTGATCGCATACCCGCTATAAAAAGTTGCACGAGCATCAAGACCGAATTATTTTAGATTTTGACCTAAAACATTATGAAGACATATTTATAGAATTATTTTGGTCAAATTGAATATTGTTGGTCAAATTGAATATTTATTAAAGTTCTGATAAAGTTTTGCATGCAGTGGTCAAACTGAGAAATCTAATCAAATAGTTACAACGCTTGAATTGAAAAACCGTTCTTTCATAATTAAGAATGATAACGGTTACAAGAAACCCGTATCTATAACATAACAACGGGTACTACAAACCGTTGCTGGTGCTAATTTAGTAACGGTTTTCGAAATGCCGTTTTCTTAAACTGGTAACGGTTGTCTAACAACCGTTGATAAGAGCGATTTTATAACGAGCTTTTGGAAACTGTTAAAACTTTTTTATAACGGTTTGTTAAGTAGCCGTTGTCACATTATAATAACAACGGTTTTCGTGGGAAACCGTTATTCTCATTATCGCGGTCTAGGTTTTCGCCAATATTTGGAAAACGGTAATCTAAGTGTCGTTATTAAATGCATTAAACTGTTGTGATACGCTTCTTATTGATTGCCAGATTTGGCGTAGTGCTGGAAACCTCGTGTAAAGACCCTCACTCAACCGGGTGACACCCGCACTCGACCGAGTAACCCACAAATTCGACCGAGTACTATTGAATTTGACCATTTCTAGGAATTTTAGACCAGCTATGACGTATTTGACCTTGATTTTGGAGTATAACGACCTCCTAAGAGTCGAACGACCATAAGAACTCCACTCGGTGGACTTTCATGAATTGTTTACATTTGATCTTGTCATTTGATTGGGTAGTATATGAGAATAGTCAAGTTACAAATGATTATATGATAGCGTAGTGTATATGAGAACATGTATGCATTCCGTAATAATAGTGGATAAGTAAACAATGATGACGAGTACATGTCACATGGCGAGTATTTAACGCTAGTATGAGCGATAGCTGTCCGATACGATATGTGAATGATATGATAAGTATAAAGGGTGATTGGGTTAGTCACGAAGTGTCTCCTTACATACACACACGCACACACACACACACACACACACACACACACACACACACACACACACACACACACACACACACACACACACACACACACACACACACACACAAACACACACATATATAGTAATCACATACATACCAAAACCTCATCAAATAGATATAGACTTTTCTCCACGAATAACATACAGAGAGACTGAATTGAGTCGGGATCCTTTGGAAACACAACAGTTGACATATGAGTAGATTACTGGGAGAGCATCATGTGAGACTCATGGTGAAATTGTAGATAAATTTCTCTTTTAGGGGGAGTGAATGTAACAACTCAGAATATTTAGAAAAGAAAGAGCACGACATGCGAGGAAGTAATGAGAATTGAGCAAAGAACCTTGGGATAAGTATGATAAACATGTGTGATTAATAAGAGTGATAATGACAACAAGAAATTCGATGGACTTTACAATAGAGTATAATGGCAAGAAAGTACACGAGAACCAGGAATGAGGCTTGAGAGAAGACTGAGGAATAATTGGAAAAGAGAGTGAGTGGTGAACTTTGGGTCGAAGTTCAATTTGAAGGAGGGAAGATTGTAATACTCGGATAATTTGGGACCCACAAAGGACCCAGGGACACGTGAGGGAACCTACATATACTCGGAAGTAAAGGATTACCCCTTCCACGAGACCAAGTAAGACCTAAACTAGACCTAGTAGACTTACAGTGGACCGAGTAGAACCTCTAGCGGATCAAGTGAGTGGCACTCGGTCGAGTAAAGAGTATACTTGACCGAGTGAAGGACACTCGGTCGAGTGAACCGGTTTCTCGGTCGAGTGGCACTGTGTTGTACCCGAGAAATGATATTTCACGATTTCATCTTATCCAAACCCTTATCCTCGTCATTTCTCTTCTCCTTCCTTCTTACTTTAAAACACTCTTCCCTCTCTCTAAATGCTCCCTAAACCTTCTTGTTGTCCTTCTGTAGATACCCAGTATCTGTGGAATCCCCAACAAACAACCGATGATTATCGGACTACAACATGCTTAGGAATCGCTACGTTTAATCGATAGTTTGTATAACTATACGTCGGAAAAATCAAAACGATTTCGAAAACAAAACATTTTCAAAAATTTTCAAAAGTACCTGGAGTGTTTTATGCCTGACGACGGGGTCGCAATGACACTAACTAGAGTCAAAACCAACACCGGACCAAAAATCAACTCAAAATTCAAATCCCGACTCAAACAACAAGTCAAACCGAGTCAAACACAAAAAACAAACATCACAAACCTTCCATGCTAACTATACACGGTATACTTGATGGTCAAGTACAACAATCATGACATCCAAAATCTAGGATAGAACAAACCATGATTTCAAGTGCGTGATGGTGACAAGACAACTCGAAGACTCGCGAAATGGCTCGCGCCTCTTCGTGTAGCCCAGGTGGCCACGTCGCTCAAACCGCACACAACCACACAATCCTCTATAAATACCCCTCAAATGCCACCATTTGAAGGTACGCGAGTGTCCGCCCCCTCTTTTCTCCCTTAAAATTCTAGACTCGATTTCTCATGTCACAAACCGACACGTATTCTCGACCTACCGATTGAAAATATGCGACACACATTGTTTGGTACCGTCATCGTGCATTACATAACTTGACCGACCATTTTGACCAACTACATAATAACTTAACAAAACAACACACTCTTTACTTTGCTAAAACGATTTTCAACCGGGTTTTCCGACCTAACAAGTTTTTACACTTCCGTCGATTACTCGCCGACGGCCTAGCATGTAAGTATGAGGGTGTAATTAATCCTTTTCTTTCATGTTCTTTTATCTGTTTTATGACCTTAACATGCTAAAACATGCAAAACATGGTCCAAAATATGGATCGAATGAGCCAAAATCGAGTTTTGACCTGAAACAGGAGCCCCTAGTCACAACTAGGTGGCTCGCGCCTAAATGGGCTGTCTAAGTCAGAACTCAAACGTTACGTTTGAGTTCATTATTTCCATTTTCATTTCATTTTGCAATCGATTTTTACCGTTTCAAATCATTTTCATGATAAATCATTTTAACCATAAATTATATTCACCCTTGGTTCCTTATACCATCACGGTTTAATCCGTGTTTCGGTGATAATATTTGGTTAATTACATTTTAAAAGGTATTTTAAAGCCTTTTATTCATTTGTTTATATTTTCCAAAGCAAGCATATCAGTCATACATGCATAATCATCCTTTGTTTCACATACCATGTTGGTTTAATCCGAGTACGATGATAAATATTGACTAAGTACAAAACAATGAACTTAACACAATTAGTTCATAACAAACACTTTTTTGCATCTTTTATTATAAAACTATTCATGTGAAGCTTGCAAAACCGAACCCGACATCGAATATCGCCAACACAATGATGATTATTCAAGTCCAGTTCTTCATATTGGCACGAAAGCGGTCTAAACGACCTTTTCAACAAAGACGGGTTTTAATACCCTTTTATAAATAACTTTATATATAAAAAATTTCAACAACCAAGAGACACCCCTTTGGGTCGTCTGCTCCCTCGCGCCTAAATAGGCCCACTGATTTCCAGTTTTCAAACCTGGACAGGCCCCTTTGGATCGTCCCAAGATTCGCGCCTCAATAGGATGCCTGATGCAAGTCCTGTTTCCTTTCTAGCACTTATCTAGGATGATCTCGACATCAGTTACCCCGAATACAGGACGGATCAAATTGACAAAGTCCGCATTTTACTTTGTATTTGCAAAACGCCTTTCTAAGACAAATGGATCACGTTATGCACCATAAACGTAACTCGATAAATGGATGATTAATTTCCGTCTTGTATGCAAATCAACACTAAATCCAACTTGACATGAATTAGTTAATATTTGGATAAACAACCGACATAGTAAAGCTCACATGTTAGGTTTAAACTTGTGGTTGCGCATTCATGCATTTTTCCGTTTTATCAACTTTTGCATTTAACCAACCAAGATCAATTAGTAGAGGCCGCTACCACGGACGGAATTGGGTGTCCCATTAAAGGGCTTACCAATACGTACCTTCACCTCTTACTCAGAAACTTTGGATAGTGGACGGCCTTATCCAAGGCGAACGAGAGTCATTTTAGATATAGGATGCTAAAGAGGGACGACTCCTTATCTTTAGTACCTATGTCGAACACCGCTTTTTGCCTTGGTTGACCTAGGTATAAAGTGAAATCGAACGGTTTCCAAGTATCGAACAATTGCTTGGTGGTGACTTCGAACATCTCTAACATCGTTTCGAGACTCTTGGCGAGACGAAACCGACCGATCTAAAACGATCCGGTCAAAAGCATTTAATATGCCACCGAGCGTGGCTTTCCGCCCGCCGCATGTCCATGGATTGGCTTGGCGTCGCGGGTGGCCTATGCCCACATATTGGCGACTCCGCCGGGGAGAACTAGGGCACTTGTGTCTTTTCGATCCTGGATGGTGAGACTCGAACGAGGTCTTGGTTGAAATGCATTAATTGATATTACGGTCATAAATCGGGTTTCTTTACCGGGCCCACAACTTATCCTTTATCGACCAATTGAGTCATCCCGTCGGCTTGAGTTTTCTAATCTCCGCGTTCGAATCCCGATTGCATCAAGCATACCATTGACATTACACATTTCTGTTTCGTCAAAGAGCTTTTATTTCCTTCGTGCACGAGGCTAGGGCACCCTCCTTACACATTTTGTTTGGATTGGTATCCCTCTTGAAAATCGGCGATTGATCGCTTGGTGTGTAACCACCCTTATTAAGCCAAAACCGTGTCAGCATTATGCATAATATAATGAACTACGAGTGCTTATGTGATACGTGATCATAAGTCCTTCCGTGTCATTTCCAAACTTTCAAAACACCTTTTTTGCACCGTTATAATGGCCATTTTAAAATATCTGTGTTTCGCCGACCGTTGTGTACCTTTCCATACTGTGGTAATGACGATTTTTAATCCCGGTTTTTCACAACCGTTTCAAAAAGCACCTTTTTATGTCGTCGTAATGACGATTTTCAAACCCGGTTTTTCACAACCGTTTCAAAAAGCACCTTTTCATACCGTCATAATGACTATATTCAAACCCGGTTTTTCACAACCGTTTCAAAAATCATCTTTTCATACCGTCGTAATGACGATTTTCAAACCCGGATTTTCACAACCGTTTCAAAAAGCACCTTTTCATACCGTCGTAAAGACGGTTTTCAAACCCGATTTTTCACAACCGTTTTAAAAAGCACCTTTTCATACCGTCGTAATGACAATTTTCAAACCCGGTTTTTCACAACCGTTTCAAAAAGCACCTTTTCATACCGCCGTAACGACCATTTTCAAAACCTAGTTTTCACAACCAAGATCACTATGATTTGTGAACCTATTTTCAAAAGGCTCCGCGCCTCCAATCACATCGATTGGGACGATAATTGTCAAAAGGCCTTCGACAGAATAAAGTAAATCCTATCCAAGCCTCTTTTCCTCATGCCACTGCGGCAGGGAATTCCCTTACCCATATACCTGACTGTCAAAGATACAGCCATAGGAGAAATGCTAGCATAAACAGTCGACGACGAAGAACGAGCCATCTACTAGATTAGCAAAAAGTTCATCGAATACGAAACAAGATACACCCAACTGGAAACGACATGCCTTGCTCTGGTTTGGTCGACAAAGAAGCTGCGACATTATATGCTCAGCTACATGGTTCACATCTACTCCAAGACGGACCCGGTTAAATACATCTTCGAAAAGCCCGTGCAAAACGGAAGGCTGTCAAGGTGGACACTCATGCTATCGGAATTTGACCTCAAATTCGTACCCCTCAAGGTTATCAAGGGAAGGGCATTCGTCGATTTCCTAGCAGAAAATCCCGTCAACGAGGATTCAACGACCGACACATGGTCACTCCCTGACGAAGATATCCTTTATGCCGACACCGACGCACGGGACCTATACTTCAACGGCGCATCAAACCTGAGAGGTTTTGGGGTTGGAGTCCTTCTGATATCACCAGAACATGAACATGTTCCGATCTAAGTCAAACAAGACTTCGCCGTCACCGACAACGCCGCTGAATATGAAGCGTGCCTCATCGGCCTACAAGCAGCCATAACACTTGGCAAAAGAAAGTTGAGGGTCCACGGCGATTCCTCACTTATCATCAATCAGGTGTCCGGATCATGGAAAATCCGAAGCGTTAGCTTAGCACCCTACCAAGCAAAAATCAATCAAGAGGCCGAATTCTTCGACCAAATCGACGACTTCCACTTACCACGGGAAGAAAATCAATTTAATGATGCCCTAGAAAAACTTGCCGTGCTCGTTAACATACCCGACGACATGACATCGATGCCCCTATGTGTCGAGAGAAGGAGCGAACCAGCTCACATTTGCGCCATCAACAACGACAAGGAAAACCATGTCGAACCTTGGTGCCAAGCCATCCTCAACTACAAAACCAAAAACGAATTGCCTCCCAACTATGATACAAGAGGACAAAGAGCCAACCGTTTACTTGCATCACAATTCATGATAAACCAAGAACAACTATACAAAAGAACACTCCAGGGATCCTTCTCCTTTGCATTGATCACCATAAAGCCAAAAAAGTCACGAGAGAGGTCCACGATGAAGAATGCGGCCCTCACATGAGCGCCATGATGCTAGCCCGAATAATCATGCGGTTAGGCACCAAAGGAAGCCGATTGCAGAAACTACGTCAAACATTGCCACAATTGCAGAAACTACGTCAAACATTGCCACAATTGCCAAATCTTTGGCAACATACAACACATACCACCATCCCATTTATACACCATGACATCACCCTGGCCTTTTTCGACCTGGGGCATCGACATCATCGGAAAAGTCAACCCAATAGGCACGAAAGGACATTGCTTCATCCTCATCGCAATCGACTATTACACCAAAGGGGTGGAAGCACAATATTATGCAGTCTTGACCGCCAAACAAGTGGCCAAGTTCATTCAAGACAACATCATCTGCAGATATGAGGTACCCCATGAAATCATCACAGACCAAGGCTCCCACTTCCGGGCAGAAACACAAGCTTTGTTGGATAAATATAAAATCAAACGGCATCGATCATCCCCTTATCGTCCCCAAACCAACGGAGCGGTAGAGGCAGCAAACAAAAGTCTTGTCACCATCATCAAGAAGATGCAGGACAATTACCGCGATTGGCCGAGCAAACTCCCATTCGCACTCTGGGGATACCGAACCTCCATTCGAACTCCAACAGGAGCAACACCCTTCTACCTAGCATACGGTATGGAGGCGGTACAACCAGTAGAGTTGGAGGTCCCATCTCTACGCATCATACCGGAAGGTCAAGTTCCTGAGGCGGAATGGACGCGTCGAAGGTTCGAACAACTCACGCTCTTAGACAAACAGCGACTCAACACCTTGCACAACGTCCAGTTATACCAACTACGTATACAACGGGCATTCAACAAAAAAGTCAAAACATGAAACATCAAAGAAGGCGACTTGGTCCTCATGTCGGTTCGAGCACCATTACCCGTCGATCAGAGGGGGAAATTCAAACCTAATTGGGCCAGGGCATACCTGGTCAAGAAAATACTTTCGAGGGAAGGGGGGGGGGGAGTGAGACTTATTAACCTAAACGGGGAGGATTTCACAAACCCGACCAACATAGACCAACTCATGAAATACTACCCTTGAGCCTTAGCGACCAACAAACCTTTCCCTAGTTTCACAACTAGTGACCACAATCTCCCTTTCAAGTCAATTCCTCAAAATGTTCTGATTTGAAATTGCATGTTTTATCGAGTTTAAGTTACGGCAACTTGCCCTGTTTCAAACAACTTTTGATCTGTCAAAGGCAACATCCATTTGCACTTAAAACACAAACACCTGAACTACGAGCATGGTTTAATTTCACCTCTTCAGGTGGATACGTAGGCGGTCCTTCTTACACAAGAGGGATATAATCACAAAACCTTAACAAATAAAGAAAACATTCGAACTACGAGCATGGTTTGATTTCACCTCTTCAGGTGGATACGTAGGCAGTCCTTCTTACACAAGAAGGATACAACCACAACACCCAAACAAACTAACAAAACATTCGAACTATGAGCATTGTTTGATTTCACCTCTTCAGGTAAAAACGTAGGCAATCCATTTTTTACACAAGAAGGATACAACCATCCCCACTCAAAAAACAATCACCTATACAAATTCCAAAAAAGGGGAAGCATTCCCTTTTCCACAAAAAAAACAAAAAAGATAGCTTTTCTCCCTTCCCACAAAAATCCCCTTTCACAGGTGCAATGTTTAGGATAATTCAAGCCGAATTGCCTTTACAAGATGGATGGAAGAAACAACAAGCGTTCACAACTTCTTTTAACACAAGCAATCCTCTTATTTAATTCATAATGAGAAGGATTACAGACTTGGCAACAAATAAAGCTAAGGAAGTCCACAACTTGACAAGCTAGAATGTCGACCAAGACATCTTACATAATAACACTAGCACAAACACACAATACATAGCTAGTACAACATAATAAAAACACACAAACACTAATACAACATAATAATAAAGCGGGTAATTGAGGTCTTCACTCTTCCATTCTACCCTTGCCTTTTCCCTCGTCGTACATCTTCCCCTTGTTCTTCTTGCTAGCCCTCCTAGCATGGGGCTTCCTCTTCGGAACGGATATTCAATGGATCCACAATGGCAACGACATTCGGTCTACTACCAGACCCCATTCTCGGTCCAATCCGAGCCCAAACACGGCCCACCATCTCTTTGGGACCCAAGCTCCTACTCTTCGGTGGCCTCACTACATCCGGGCTAACGTTGTCGGCAAAGTCGTCAAAGAAGGCACGGCTAGCTTTGCCGACCTCCCTGTATTTCAAATCAACAATTTCATCTTTGCGGAACTTTGACCTTTCTTCCAAGGTTTGAGCTCTTGACCACTTGAGATAAGCGGGAGTCACCCATGTCGTTAAAGCGGGGTTTGGTACCTCCCAAGTCGGCCGAGTGGCCCAGCAGCTCTCGAAAATCTCCACAAGCTCGGAGTTTCGAAAAATACTCTCTTGGACGAGAGTATCTTGAGCGGGCACCTTTTGTTGCCGGCCCATTTGCCTTATAAGCCTTTCGGGATAAATGAAAGAAGCAACCTTCAAACCCACCACCATCATAGTGTAAGAACAAGCGGCCAGAGCGGGCGACCCCGTGAAGGACCTCAAGTGCTACCACGACACCACCCAACGGATATGAGGACCACCCTCCTTCACCAATCTCGAGGCCCAATAGGCCTCAGTGAACGCAAAGCAATCCGAATACAACTTCTTTCTCATAGTAAGATGCGGAAGGGTTAAGAAGAAGCATCGATCGGAGGCTCTACATACCTTAGCCTCTCCATGAGCCATACTTGGAGGTTCCTTGGAGATCCAAACGAAGGAGCTTCTCCACAAAAACCCTTCTTGTCCAAAGCTTGGATGATCTCGCCAAGCACCAACCACGATGGATTCCACCCGTGCTCCATTTGCTCAACCACATGCACAAGGGTTATACTACTATACCATCTTGACCCCTCCTTCTTCAAAGCATCAACAAGGAGGTAAGCATGCACTAGGCAAAAGGCAAGAGCCCTTCTCCCAGCCACCTCTGAGACATTAACATCCAAACTATTTGAGAAGATGTTAATGAGAGCCAACATGTCAACACCATCGGAAGGAAGGAGGAAGTTCACTTGGCTCGTCGACAAGCCCAACATGGATTGAAACTTCTCTTTGTAACATAACTGAGTCAGAGAAAGCACCGGAGTACAACCCGACCACCCTCCAATGGCACCCACCTCTTCGGCAAGAGGGCAAATTTCACTTTCGGGAAAACGAAAACATGATGTTCCGAATCCCAAAATCCAGAGCATGCTTCAAGGAACGAGGATTGCACCTTACCTTGACAAAGCACCAACAATTGACCAACTCCCATTACAATGAGTTGACACTTCTCGGGAGGCGATAAATCCTGACACCAATGTCGCAACCTATTTTCGAAACCATCCATGAATTATTTTGTGGAAGAAGAAGAGAAGGTTTTCGTAGAGATTTTTTTCGTGTCTCGGATAATGAAACAATGAAGCACAAACATCCCTATTTATACGAAACAATCTGCGCCTTTTTTCCGAAAAAAGTGGGGAGCTCCCTTGCATCGCCAATGGGCTTGCGCCTCTTTAAGCTGATTCTAAGAATCCGCACCATGACTTGTCTCTGTCAAGTTGTATTTCTTTATAACACATTGTTTTTCCCGCCTAAAGGCTCGCGCCTCTTCAGGCCTATCCAGAATTTTTTGTGTTTTCTCACACATACATTTCATTGGATTCACGTTTTACGAAATCCGACACGGTTTCCATGACGCAGCTTTAAACATACGGGTTTTTCTCTTCTTTTTTAAGGGGAAGGGCTAGTCCCCCCGATCCACGACGGATCGTTTCGAAACGCAACAGATCATTTCCATGTCAGTCGAAAATTCCGAAATTTTTGCGAATTTTCCACAAAATCAAAATTGATAACATGACGTCAATTTTTCTCAAAACACTCTTGCAAATCCGAGTCATGATCTCGCAAAAAATCGAGTTTAACACACTCACAAAATCTCTTTTGAAATTCATCCATGACGGTCTTGGTTTTAATTTTCGAGCTACAAATAAAATTCGGCGAAATTCGTGTTGGAGTATGTGTCCTCGACAATACTGCGATCACATGTTTAAATCTCATAATAAGAATACGTAAGAGATAATTCAATAATATAGTCAACTGATCAACATTAAACGGTAATGATTGGCTAACTAGAGTTTGACATTACTGTAATTTGACGGTGGTTGTCAGTTGATCCCTTAAGGTCACACCTATAGGACGATTCCCAAAAAGAAAAGGTAATTACTCGTATATTGATACGGATTAATTAAATCCTTAAATTGAATAAATTTATTTATAAGTGAGAATTATATATCTTATTGTAATGTGATTAAATAAGATTCAATTTAGTAATTAATTTGTTATATTACTAAAATTGATTAATGTTTTATGAAACATTAGAGATAAGAGTAATTAGTTAGTTACAATTACAAGATATTGTAGATTATATTAACTAGACTTAATGTGACCTATTTTATATACATGCAATTGTGAATTACTTGTTAATTTGTTAAATATAATTTATTTAATATATATTGATATTTAATTGGTTAAATATGCATTTATATTAATAATGACATGTTACATGTCACATGTCACAACATATTACATATGACAATTTACAAAGATAAAATGGAGGTTCATTTATGTATAAAAACCGGTGGGACTAAGGGTTAGTGGGCGATATTTTTGTCGTTAGTTTATTGCATGCTTAAGGACATCATGATGACACTTATAGCATGCTTAACCCTAGGGTCCTACGACTCCTACCCTAGTATTTTGGTAAGACAAAAAAGGCATTGAGAAGAAAAAAAATTGGTCTTCCCATCACTTGAAAAACCGGTGCCCTATTAGATAAGAAGTGATATTCTCATTTTTCTTACTTACTCTTATTCATATATTTTATGAAAATCTCTCTTACTCTCTCATAAAAATACATAACTTGTTTATGTATAAAATTTGTTCAAAAATCTAATAAAAATTCAAGATTACTAGTGTAGTAATATTATGAACATTAGATCTAAGTATTTAAGGTTCTAGTAAACATTATCTAGTTAATAATTTTACTAGTGTTTTGGGATGAATCTTGGGTGCAACAAGAGGGGACTTTCTAATTTGAAAGTTTGAGTTCATGGAGGATCATCCATAATGGTAATAGCTCAAGATCTAGTTTTGGAAGGAGTCCAAAACTAGTGCCCTTAAATTAGTCCATATGATGTAAGAAATATAATTTCTCCCTTTTGCTTATTTTGTTATGCATGCACTAGATCCACAAGGTTTATATTAACAAGTTAATTAAAATCACCATTAGAAGAGTCTAATAAGGGTATATGAACCTAACAATTGGCATCAAGAGCTTTGGTGTTAGATGCATAATCGGTTTAGTTTTTCCGAGTTAAATGTAACTTAATTAAAGCTAGTTCTTTTGTGATTTATGTGATAAAGCCACGAAATTTTTTACATGTAATATATTCTGGTTCTAAAATTGTTTTAGGTCAATTCATCACATAAATAAACTTAGTAAGGATTTCTTTTGGAATATTCCAGCGGGTAATAGAAGATTAGTGTTCAAAAGCTGGTCTACCATTTGTGCTCCTTGGACCTATGGTGCCTTCATTATTAAGGATCTCCTCTCATGGAATCAAGCTTTACTTATGAAATGGGTTTGGAAGCTTTCTATCCCTGCTGCTGGCTTGTGGGCAAACTGGATCAAGACTTATGTCCTGAAACAGGAATCCATTTGGTCAGTTATCAGTAAAGAACAGTTTCCTTCTTATTTCAAGGATACTCTCAAAATAAGGGACATCTTTGTCTCTCTCTCAGGGTCTGCTCAGCATGCTTAGCACCAGCTAAATGCTTGGTGTGCTGGTTCTCATATCCCTGCTAACCTTCTCTACTTATTCTTCAGGCAGCCTACTTCTGTTGGGGATTGGGCTACTAGTCTAACCTACTCAGGGATTCTGCCTAGTCACAGGATTATCTCTTCTATGACAGACCAGGGGCAGCTTGCTACTGTGGATAATCTTCAAAGAAGAGGGTTCTCTCTTGCTAACAGATGCTGTCTGTGTGAGACCCATGAAGAGAACCATGCTCATCTCTTCTTTTCCTATCCTTATTCTCATCATGTTTGGTCTTCTATTCTTCATTGGATGAATGTAGTCAGGCCTGTTTTAACTTTGCAGCAAGAACTCTTCCTCCTGGATACTTCTTATATGCCTAGATGGAGAAAGCATTGGTTCCAAGTCTCTATTGCAGCTGTAGTTCACTCTATGTGGGCTGAAAGGAATCACAGGCTTTTTGCTCAGGGGCAGCTCTCTCCATCTGCTCTGCTTGACAAAATCAAGTTTAAGATTGCTGTTAGAATGCACATGAGGCACTCTGAGCTTTTTTTTAGCTAGCCTTCAGTCTGTTTAAGATTTTCCCTTTGTTTAGTTTGAGTTGTTCTTTATTGGATAGTTTTTTGCAAAATGTAATTTCTTTTCTTCTTATGAAATGAAATGATAAATCTTTTGCCAAAAAAAAAAAAAAAATTTGTTTTAGGTCATTTTGATGATTTATGGATGAATATTGCTTATTTTAATGATTTTTAGTGAAATAATTGCATTTTAATGATCAAAATGGCAATTTTTAACTAAAAATAGTTACACTTTGATTCTGACATTAAAATTTTAGTATAACCTCACATGCGTATTTTACTTATTGTATGTAAAATTTCGTATTAATGTGATTAATATTGCATGATTTATGATTTTTATGTGATAAAAATGCTATAAATGAAGGTTAAATGACTAAAAATAGTTAAACTTAGAAATAGGCAATGAAATTTTAATTTGATGTCACATTCATATTTTACAGATTGTATGTAAAATTTGAGATAAATGTGACTTATTATGCATGATTTATAATTCTAATGATTAAAATGATATAAATATTGACTTTTTTTTAGCAAAAAATAGCTAAAATGAATTTTATGGCATGAAATTTTTTCCTAATGTTGTATATATGATATGAACATCAGATCTAAAGTTGCATGATTAATTTTGAATGATTTGGTATGTTTTTTGATTTTTATGTGAGGCAACTTTATTAGTTATAAAAATTAATTCGAAATTTTTGGTTGAAATTTTGCCATTTCCAGGTTTTGGAAATTATTTAAGAATGTTCAAAATATTGATTTTGATTTTTTCATAATTTTTATGTTTAATTTGGAATTAAATGGTAGAAGTTATGATTTATACGATTTATTAATGAAGTAAATTATAAATATTTTGTGGGCAAATTTTATTGAGTTTTTGGAATCTTGGTAATATTCCAGTATTTGGAAAAAAAGTGATTTCGAATTTTTCCAAATTTTTATGACTTATTAGGAATTATTTCATAATTGTTATGATTAAAAAAAGTTTAATAAGCAATAATACAAAACCAAGTTGAATTATTGTCAAAAATTGAGTGAAGACTAATTTTTGAGTCCTAATAGAGTTAGGGTAATTAACTTGAGCTTAAATTTGATTTAAGTATTGATTTGTGATTTTAATAAGTTATTATCACTCATTTCCGTAGAACCGGATTATATACGATATAAGGTTTAAGTAGGACGATTTGACACATTAATTTGGCATGTTAATCACGTATAATAATGCTGCATTTTTATTGATAATTGTCATATTTTATTTATGTAATTTTGAATTATGTAATTTTATCTTAGTATGGCCTTTGTTATAATCGATATTACCCCTAATGTGAGGGGTTATTGATTCGGTTGTAATTTAATGTGATCTCGTATAACTTTTATTTTTACTAGTTTTTCACATTACAAATGTATAATAGGAATAGCTATGTATTTTGTTATTATTTGTAATTCCGGAGTTCCTTAAAGACGGTGCCATGCGGAAAGGCGTTCCGATCAAAACAGTGTTACCTTGGGAAACGTGCCACTTCAAGTTCAAGGGACCAATGGAGTTGGTTTCCGAATTTGTAATAGATTATTTGATTTTCTATTTTAGGAAGGCCATACTAGGAAGTTTATTTATTGCTTTTGCATTTTTCATTATATGTTGCATGCATTGCCAAATCGTCATAAACAACACATGCATATCATATCGAGTATTCGACTGTGTCAATTATATTATCGTTAGTTCGAAAATTTAGTTCACTTAAATTTGATAGATAATAAATTAACAAGACCTTCATTTTAAAAGATTGAGACATAGGCTTACCAAATAGTAGGAACCCATGAATCCCAATTTCATTAGGGGTACAATACGGTATTGAAATATTATACCGGAGTGCTTTCTTTGACGTTGGGTAATAAATAGTTATTACACTTCGAAATTTGGTTGATCTCAACGAAAGTATTTGAGGGACCGTTGTCCTAATAGGTTCGAGCTAAAGATGAACTTAACGTAAATTCATCGACCGAGAGTTCTAATTGTAGAATCGTTTGAAAGGGTTAACTGACCAAGATTATATTAGCAAGAGGTGTAGAGGGCCCCTAGGCTCACATCCAAGATTTAATATGAATTTTGGGTCTCGGAATCGTTTATATAATTGGGTGGAGGTTATTATATAAATGCTAAAACATACTTCAATGTTTTATATATTACAATGAATGTTGTTTTTCCCACAATTTCGTTGTTTTTAATGTTGTTTTTTATCATTACTCCTACTCATATGCGATATCATTCGATTGTAATACGAGTCTCTGCTAAACCACTATTGCTAACGAGAAAGAATCTCTTTCTAAAAATGAACCGTATCATAGATTGTGGACTAGCTCCATAGGAATCATTGTATTACATAGAACTCCATAGGAGTTGTTCTATGTCATATAAGATTAGCATCTTAAAATTCGTAACATACCTATGTATGATTTCTTGTGAAGAAATATGACTAGATGTAATGATTAGTCAAAATATGTTTTGATTATATCTTCTATGCATCCATGGTTCAAAAGTCTTATTGCTCAACCTAAACACTTGTCATCAAGCACTTAAGTTGTTAAGAATATGACAATGTTAAATTGGTAAATTGATTTGTTAGAAATTTTGATTGACCAAATACCACAATAGAGTTTATCCTTGTGAAGGATTAACTAGTAATTTATATGAAGAGAAGTCTCCATCAAGTAGAAATTCTTGAAGAGAGTGGGAGCAATAAGAAGTAAGTACTTGTCTTAATTGTTAAGGATAGAACTAGGCTCGAAAGAGAAGGTGTTAGACACTAAGATAAGTACAAACCTCAAATAAGTAAAGATCGAGGAAGTTGGTCGTGTGACTCCAACATATTCCTTCCTGAATACCTATGACATTGACATTTCATTCTTGCCAATTACCACATCATGAGTATTTGATACAAATTTGTGGATTTCATCATATTTTTTGGCATTATCGTGTGACAACTAGCAAGAATAAATTCAGAAATTTATATGAATGGAACTAGGGTAGTTGCCATTTCATCCATGGACATATAAGTGTTATAGAGTACTCATTTTAGTTTTGTATTTAGAAATGTACCTCAATAATTGTTATGATGTACACTAACTCTAAATAAGAATATAATTCAAGTTTTTGTAGAAAAACGCAAAAGGGTTTCTCTATTATGCAATTAAAACAAGCGTTGTGCCCTAACATACCACGATTAAGTTTATGGTGAGACCATACAAATCAACGAAATTATATTCAAACTAGAATAAAATGTCATATATACAAGACTCAAGTTGGTGACCCCAATCCTTTCTCAATTCTCGATTGAAAATCAAATTTATTGGGAATCTTTTGGTGTATGCGAATCTTGTATTCAAAGCAAGTTAATTCATGACTTTTTCGGGAAAAAGGATTATGAATAGAGCAAGATATTCGCCCAATCTACACTTTGAAGTGTATGGTCGAATACAATTTCAATCAGAAAAAGGTTAGTACTTCTTCATCTCTTTTACCAACGAACTAGGCAGATACTAGGTATCCACTTAATGAGGTAAGAAGATAAATTCTTTGAATAAGTTCAATGAATGTTTAAAAGTAAAAAAACCTAGAGATCATAAAAACAAAGTATTAGTACTTTGTTAAAATGGGAAACTATAAAGTGATGACTTTTATCTGCACCAAAAAGAGTGTGATATGGTATCACAAGTTCACTTTCATTACGATATGATTGAATCTTTACATTATAGTGGGAGGTAGTTCTGTTATAAAATTTGTCTAACATTTATATTTTCCACTAATATAAAACATGGTTAAAGCAATCATCTAGTTTTCATATGAGATATGGTTAGGCATAGTACCTAAATTGTAGCTTGTTTCGATAGTAAACATGTGCTCATTTTTCCTACATGATCACGAGAACGAAGGGTTTGTGGCTCATGATGCTGTCTATTAAGAAAACAGGATTATTCCTTAAAGACAGAGTGGGAGAAAATGTTCAAGAGCCACAAACTGAAGATAAGATGTGGGAAGATGTTCCTTCTTGGTCAAAATCAGAAATTATTTCTTCGAAACCTAAGTGGACAGAAGTCATGTTATTTTTGGAAGTAACAAACCTGTAACTTATTAAGATGCTTTATCTAGTCTCAACTCCACAAGAGTCCGAAATGAGCATAAACATGAAGATGTTTACTTAGCTTGGTTGGTTGGTGGTAAAGGGTTTTGCACGCAACAACAACGCTTTATTGAATTCAGATATGATTTTATAGTTGGATTTCAAAAATCATCTTGCATGATTTTTGAAAATCGCAACTATCCTACCGTAGGATGGAAACTTAAGAAGAAATCTTAAGTAGAAGTCAAGGAGTTGAATGATATTTTTCAGTCATGTGATAAACTTTTCTCAATTGTGGAGTATTTCTATTTATACATGGAGTTTAGTGGGAGTAATGTGGTGTTACTAGTCTTATATGTAAAAGACATATTGATCATTGTGAATGATGGAAGACTTAGGAGAAGAATAATACATCTCTAAAGTATCCAGACCTATAAAGTTAGTTCTAAATGGATATTAGCGTCAAAATGAATATTCTTATGTTAATAAGAATCTTGACAAGTTCAAAAGTATTGAACATGTAGAAATTGAATCCACTTGCGTCCGCTGCGGGATTAATTCATTACGCTAAGATGTATTACCATTCTTAAACTTCGTATACTTGGTGTATGACGAGAAGTTACAAATTGAATCCTTGAGAGAAGTCTCTGTATAGCCATATAGTTCATTGGTTAGTACTCTTGGAGCACTAAAGATATGAAGCTAAGCATTTAGAAATGAGATGGATTTATGTGCAAGGAGTTACATAAAAACCATATTCTAATCGCATAAGGATGGTTAGAGAACCATCTTGGCTATATTATTTAAGAAGGATATCTGCTAGAAACATCCTAGGCAATTGAACGATGAGATATACACAACGGAAATTGAGTACACTTGCAATAATGAGATGTGCAAGAAGGAGGGGATCATATTAGGATTCGGTTTTATGAATTGGGGAACTATTATAGTTCGTTCCAATAACTGAAGGTCTATCCCTACACATTGTGAGGACAATGGGAGTTGTTCAAAGGCTAGAGAGCCTATGTCCAGATTGGATCTAGACACGTACTCACATAAGTTCTTATAATACAAGATTATACACAAAATGGGAAATAGTACGTAATAAGGTTAGGGAAAGTGCAAAGTGTTGCTGAAACTTTCTAACCAAGGCCTTTTCATAGGCTAAGCATGATAAGTCATGCCATTTCAATTGAGTTGAGATGTATAGTTATATACAATATTAAGTATGGATTATAGATTATGTAGTAATTGATATGGTATCAATTTTACATATGTGATAATGGATTCATCGTTTGAGTTTTATTAAAAACTCTTTTATTACTTTGTTATATCCAAAGAGGTTGTAAAGACAACCTTGAACTCTATTAAAGTGAACTGGATTAACATAGTATTGGCCCCTAGTTGCTTATATGAGGTGACGTCTCAAAGTGACTAGAGTGATGCGATTGATGGCAAGTTCAAGTGCCATAGAGTCATAAGAGATGACTAGTCAATCACATAGGCAGACTGTATGGGACACTCCGTCGGTCAGTGACAGCTTATAGAGTTCTGGTAATTTTTATAAAGCCTGGTCGTGGCGAGAGCTACTATAGTATTCTTTTGAGTCAATTCTTTGACTAGAGATTGTTCGCCCAAGGTGGCACAGTTTCTGAGTGACTTTGATTTATGCTCTACGATATTCGTAACTGAGGTCAAATGGGCATCTTTTGGATCATGATGAGCTATGGCTATTCGAAGGGAATAGTGCAACAGGAATTGTCCACCCCCTTGTCAGGGTTATCTAAAATCTCAGGGCCACTCGAGGAGTAGTGAACTGAAAATGCGTGGCCACGCTCGGAAGGTATCTACGGTAGATAATTCCGGTCAGACAGTTACTCTCTAGATCAAGAAAACCACTCAAGATATGATCAAATGCAAGTACGACCTGCAAGACACCTTGCATTGAGTGGGAGACGATGTAATAGGACAAGAGAATTGTTAACGCACACTTGTCTCTGACAAGTGGGAGATTGTTGGAGTATGTGTCCTCGACAATACTGCGATCACATGTTTAAATCGCATAATAAAAATACGTAAGGGATGATTAAATTATATAGTCAACTGATCAACATTAATCGGTAATGATTGGCTAACTAGAGTTTGACATTACTGTCATTTGACGGTGGTGATCAGTTGATCCCTTAAGGTCACACCTATAAGACGATTCCCAAACAGAAAAGTTAATTAATGGTATATTGATACGGATTAATTAAATCCTTAAATTGAACAAATTTATTTATAAGTGAGAATTATATATCTTATTGTAATGTGATTAAATAAGATTCAATTTAGTAATTAATTTCTTATATTACTAAAATTGATTAATGTTTATGAAACATTAGAGATAAGAGTAATTAGTTAGTTATAATTACAAGATGTTGTAGATTATAGTAACTAGACTTAATGTGACCCATTTTATATACATGTAATTGTGAATTACTTGTTAATTTGTTAAATATAATTTATTTAATATATAATGATACTTAATTGGTTAAATATGCATTTATATTAATATTTACATGTTACATGTCATATGTCACAACATATTACATATGACAAATTACAAAGATAAAATGGAGGTCAATTTTATGTATAAAAGCCGGTGGGACTAAGGGTTAGTGGGTGATGTTTTTGTCATTAGTTTATTGCATGATTAAGGACATCATGATGACACTTATAGCATGCTTAACCCTAGGGTCCTACCCTAGTATTTTGGTAAGACAAAAAGGGCATTGAGAATAAAAAAATTAGTCTTCCCATCATCTGAAAAACCGGTGCCCTATTAGACGAAAAGTGATGTTCTTATTTTTCTTACTTACTCTTATTCATATGTTTTATGAAAACCTCTCTTACTCTCTCATAAAAATACATGTTTATGTCTAAAATTTGTTCAAAAATCTAATAAAAATTCAAGATTACTAGTGTAGTAAGAATATGAACATTAGATCTAATTATTTAAGGTTCTAGTAAACATTGTCTAGTTAATAATTTTACTAGAGTTTTGGGATGAATCTTGGGTGCAACAAGAGGAGACTTTCTAATTTGAAAGTTTGAGTTCATGGAGGATCATCCATAATGGTAATAGCTCAAGATCTTGTTTTGGAAGGACTCCAAAACTAGTGCCCTTAAATTCGTCCATATGATGTAAGAAATATAATTTCTCCCTTTTATTTATTTTGTTATGCATGCACTAAATCCACAAGGTTTATATTAACAAGTTAATTAAAATCACCATTAGAAGAGTCTAATAAGGGTATATGAACCTAACAATTCGATGCATTTAGTACAAACACGAATTAATTTCTCAAAATTTCAAAACAATTAATGTTTGAAAAATCCAAACGTGACGACTTTTCGCGGAATTTTCAAAATTTCTTTTCAATTTCAAATTTCAACTTCGAGTCATCGTGGTTATTTTTGTTTTCATCAAATACCTTTGCGGGTTCACGTGTATGCGTATGTGATACCTGTTGCCTATTTTCTACGCTAACAATGCAGGAACAAATGTCGGAGCAAATGAGGACTCAGCCGTTGATCGTGCTTCTCCGAAACACAAAAAAAAAAAGCCAAACACAAACAAACTACAAACCAAAAACACATGAATTCAAACCACCTCAAGCAAAATATACACATATACAAGCCAAAGTCTAAAACACGGACAAAAACCTACAACTACTCAGCGCCTCCCGATGGGCCAGCCTCGGTCTCATGAGGAGTCGCGGGCAAACCAGTCACCACCTCTTGCTCTGGCGCCTTCTCAGGAGAACTCTCCAACGTCTCCTGCTCCATCATGACACGAAGCTCCTCCGCGTCGGCCAACCGAGCCCTAAGAGAGGCAATCTTTGGATCTCGGCTCCGCAAACCGTCCTCGCGATGCCTCAACTCCTGGTCTCGAGTGGTAAGTCCCAGCCCCTGCGCCTGGATCGTCGACCTCGCCGTGTCCAACTCAGCACGGGCCCGAGCAAGCTCTGCCGGATCCACAGGACTCTACAAAACACAACCCCAATTGTAAAGATCTAAACATGAAAGGCAACACTAAAATGCAAAAGCAACCAACAAAAGCACCTGCACAAGCCGAGACTCCCTCGCAGCCAGGTCACCAACAAGTGCTCTCCATCAGTTAGCCATCTTTCACAATGCCTGATGACTAACGGTCGACACCTACACACAAAAAACCTTTTAACAAAACAAACAAGATGCGAGGCAAAATACAAATAAGAAGGAGAGCTCAAACTAGAAGTCGTAGGCTCTGGCAGACGCAACTGCAGCTCCTCACCACTCAGCCCCTGGAAAGTGTTTGGTGCCGTGAAAGCTGGGGGTTGGGTCCTCATGAGGTCATCGACGTCCTATAATGGGAAACCAGGTCGAAAGTAACAAACCCTTCCACCAAAAGGCAAAAAGTGGCAATAAGCAAAGAAAAGAGGGAAACATACCTCGATCGGGTACCAAGCGAGCCTGGACAAACAAAAGATGTTGTAGTCAGCCCTCCCGCAACAACAACTCCTCACTTCCACGACTGTGACGGTGCTCCGCAACCTCGTCAGGTGTCGACTCCTGGAACAGCACCCTAGGCGGGTCGACAAGCACCACGAAGGTCTCACTAAAGCATTGATGACCCAAACGCTCGCCAAGGTACCAAACTGGGTCAATTGCCGTCTCAAGTTACAAGCGCTGGCAACTACGAGGTCGTAAGCGCTCCCTGGCAAAAGCCGGCACACCCATGTAGTACTCCCAAGGCCACCGAACAAACGACACTCATGGCAAAGCTAGTCAATTAACTGGGGGCTTTCTAAGCTACCTAGTCATCCTATCTCTACCTTTTTACAAACTAAAAGAGATAAGAAACAGAGACTTACGTCACCAAGTCGGAGGCCGTTCACCCGATGCCAGCAGTCCTCCTAAGTCGACTTGGTGGACTTCTTTCGAGCCACCGTCCAACCCTTCACAGCCGGGTAAATCAATGGCACGTCATCCACCGTCTTTGGGCGTAAAGGGGGAAACTAAGCAAACAACCAACCTTGTAACACAAAACACAACAACAACAAATCAGCCAAGTTTCAACAAAATTGTCCAAGCAAAAAAATCATCAATCAAAAATCAAAAACCAACAAAAACTCTCGTACCTCCAAGATATGGACAGGACCAACCAAAGCAGGATAACTCCCATCCTCCATTGTCTCCGGACGAACAACGGCGTACAGAAAACGGGTAAACCGGGCCAGAGCCGGTGTCACCTAGTCATACTGACCCAAGACGTCCAGGTCAGCAAGCAAAGGAAGTACTTTGGTCTACAAGCGCTCACCCTTGTCGCCAAGGTACGTGGTACGCAAGAAATACCACAACCACAACTGCGCCTCCTGCGCGTCAGCCTCAGCCTCCGGACTTGCCTACGGCTCCGGAACAAAGCCAGTCACTCTCACCTTAAAGTGGTCCCTCACATAGGAGTTCGCCATCAAGAAAGGAATGATGTCGGTCGGCGCCAACAAAACATCGCCAATCAAGCCCGTGATCATGGCAGAAGACACTCTTTTCGGTGTCTCCGGAAACTTAACCGGCGTCTCGCCACAAAGAAGGCCCGATATCATGGCAAAGTTCTCGAAAGTGATGCCGACCTCCCCAAACTGCATATGGAACGACGACGTCATCTCCCAATAGCGGTCCAACATGGCACGAATCAAACACAGGTTTGATCTAATCAAAGCCCCGCGAATCTCACCCCAAGCGGCAACCAACAGCTCCATAGCCGACCTCTCTATCAACGTCCTCGAACCGGCCCAGAGAACGTCGTAGAAACCAATGCAAGTCGAGAAACCTGAGAAAGTCCTCATGGTAGCAATCTCCTGAAATCAGGAATCAAACAAAGTCAAAACACCTATTCAGGTCTGAAATAACAAAAACAACAAAAGCTTAACAAAGCAGCAAACTCACCAGACCCTCATGCGCACGGTAAGAGATGTGAGTGTCAAGCCGCAACAGCAACTGGCTGTCGTCAAAGCCCTCAGCTCAAGCAGCGCCGCCCGAAAGTTCAGCCCTCGAGGAGCCTGAACCCGCCTAGCCTCCTAACTTACAACAAAGACGTCCTCCTCCTCCGTCTCTACTCTCCTCCT
Source organism: Silene latifolia (assembly GCF_048544455.1). Taxonomy (NCBI): domain Eukaryota; kingdom Viridiplantae; phylum Streptophyta; class Magnoliopsida; order Caryophyllales; family Caryophyllaceae; genus Silene; species Silene latifolia. The sequence continues at coordinate 89,644,858 of NC_133532.1, read as the reverse complement.
CTCCGCACCGCGAGACTGCACGGTACGACGAGGACCCTTCTCGAAAACCTGCACGACCTTCTCGAGCTCCTGTCTGGAGACCCGAGGACCTCTCCTCCTGGTACTGATCCTCCTCCCAGAGATGTCAACCTTGGACCCGTTCGAGTCCTCCTGACTCCAACAGCCCCAACAACGGGCTCCTCCTGAGCCCCTGCGGCTTACTCAGCTCCAACAGTCCCAACAATGGATTCCTCCCGAGCCCCTGTGGCTCTCTCAGCTCCAGCAGTCCCAACAATGGACTCCTCCCGAGCCCCTACGACTCCCTCGGCTGTAGCGGCCTCAGCAGTGAGCTCCTCCTCCGAAGCGTCCTCCACCACTACCTCGGGTGCACTCCCCGGAGTACTAACTGGCCCAAACCCGAACAAAGACTCCAAGGCCTCAGCCACGGACCCAGTTGGCCTAGAAGCCCCAGAACACTCACCTGAAATCAGGACAAAAAAAGACATCAGCCGAAATTTCGGCATTACGACGGCACAAAATGGACAAAATCCAAAAAAAAAGATCACCTGAAATTTAAAACAAAACAACGGCAAACCCGGCCAATCCCATCTAGCAAAATATTTCACAAAAAAAAAATACTCACAAAAAAAACGACTCGCCTTTCTTTTTAAGCAAAAGACGAGTCAAAACAACGACAAAACTACAAAAACAACCCAACACCTCGGACCCACTCAAGGCCCACACAACTGGGCATTTTTCACAACTCGAAAAACGCAATTTTACGCCAATTTGAGCATGAACATGTCAAAATTTCAAATTACGACCACAACAAAACAACGTGATTTGATCACGTGTTCACGTCTCAAAGTGTCCTAAAATACCATTAAGGTCCATTTCAAAGCAAAACGGCTCAGTTCCAGCCCAAACAGACGTTTATTTCGTCAGCATAAGACCTCCTGACAAAGGCAAAAATTGAAAATTTTGCCCATAACACCCAACAAAGGTCTAACATGACAAAAACGACCTTCCCCGACTACAATGCAACCTAGTGGGGCACACAACTCGAGCAAACAAGCACGACATTGTGAAATGAGACGATCTTTTGTCTCATTCACGTTTATTTGGTCCTAGTGAGCGGGAATGGGGACCAAAATGCAAACTAAAAGCACCCCTACACTCCTAAACAGGTTTCTAACCTAATGCAAGCATCAATTTCACTCGAAAATGGGACAAACAAAAATGCCCAAATCGATTTCAATGGGGTTAGGGTTTCATCCTAATTCAATGAAGACACACAAATTCAAATGGATTCAAGAGGATTTACATACCTGGAGATGACATGATGTTTGTAGCACAAAAGCAAGCAAAGAAAGAGATAAAAAATGGCGATTTTTTAGTTGATATCACGGGTTTTGATGGAGAAGATGAAGTTAATGAGGAGCAAGCCTTCATCGCGTCTTTTTACAAAAAAAAGGGGAAGCCCTTCTATCGCTATAGGGCTCGCGCTCTTTGGCCTATCCTTGTATTTTCTGGCGAGTTTTGGGCTTTAGCCCAAAGCACTCGTCCCAACCATCAACACAAGAATAAATTTCAAACGACGGAATTAAAAACCGTCATTTTTCAAACAAAATAGTGAAATTCAGATTCGCTATTTTCACAAATTTCAAATGACGAATTAAAAACCGTCAATTTTCAAACAAAATATAAAATAGTGAAATTCAAATTTGCTATTTTCACAAATTTCAAACAACAGAATTAAAAACCGTCATTTTTCAAAAAAATACAAAATAGTGAAATTCAAATTGGCTACTTTCACAAATTTCAAACGACAGAATTAAAAACCGTCATTTTTCAAACAAAGCCCAAGTAGTGAAGTTCAAACTCACTATTTCTCACAAACTTCAAATCACAAGAGGACGAAATTAAAATCCGTTATCGTCCAAACAAACAGAAAATGGCGGGGTTCACATTCGCTATTTCTAAAAACTCTGAACAACGGCATTAAAAACCGTTACCTCTCTTCGAAATTCGAAATTACGAATGACGATAACAGAAAATGCCGTCCACAGGAGCCGGGCTCAAGCTACAAAAGCCTACCTCTTTTCGGCACCACAAACATCCAATATAAACACCGAATTTCCCGAGCAGGATATCGGAGATCTCCCCACGGAGCCCAGTATCTCAATAACCTCTTGAAATAAGCCCGTCCAATGCGGCTATTTCCCACAGTTGATCATTTGACCTCCAGCACGGCTAGGGAGCCTCAAAACATACGATCAACACCACTGGCGAGCCTCAAAACGTACCCCCTACACGGCTGACGAGCCTAAAAAATTACCTTCAACACGGCTGGCGAGCCTCAAAACGTACCTTAAAAATGGCTGGCGAGCCTTAAAACGTACAATCAACACGGCAGGTGAGCCTTTGTGCGCAACAATTCAAGGAGATATCCCGAAGATGCCTCATGTATGACTCCTTCCTATGGCTGTCGAGCCTTTGTACGTAGTCTAACGGACTATAAACGACCCACACGGACAGTCGACAGACTCTAAACTGCTCCCAACGACAGGTCTTTGAATCGAGGCCACAATCGCCTCTGCGTCCCCCTTCGCGACGGCAGGTCCTTGGCCTGAATTCTTTAAAGCCGCCACGACGTCACTTCGGTCTTCGGGTTGTAATCTTCGATTAACCTGGGGGATATACTTTGTCTTTTGCGCTGTCCATGCCTCAGCCAATGTGGGGGCTCTGTAGATACCCAATATCTGTGGAATCCTCATCAAACACTCGATGATTATCGGACTACAACATGCTTAGGAATCGCTAAATTTAATCGATAGTTTGTATAACTATACGTCGGAAAACTCAAAACGATTTCGAAAACAAAAATTTTTCAAAACTTTTCAAAAGTACCTAGAATGTTTTATGCACGACGACGGGGTCACAATGACACTAACTAGAGTCAAAACCGACACCGGACCAAAAATTGACTCAAAATTCAAATCCCGACTCCAACAACGAGTCAAACCGAGTCAAACACAAAAAACAAACATCAGAAACTTTCCATGCTAAGTATACATGGTATACTTGATGGTCAAGTACAACAATTATGACATCCAAAACTTTAGATAGAACAAACCACGATTTCAAGGGTATGATAGTGACAAGTCAGCTCGAAGACCCACGAAATGGCTCGCGCCTCTTCGAGTAGCCCAGGTGGCCACGTCGCTCAAAACGCACACAACCACACAATCCTCTATAAATACCCCTCAAATGCCACCATTTGAAGGTACGCGAGTGCCCGCCCCCTCTTTTCTCCCTTAAAATTCTAGATTCGACTTCTCAAGTCACAAACCGACACGTATTTTCGACCCACCGACTGAAAATACGAGCCATACACATTGTTTGGTACCGTCATCGTGCATTAAATCACTTGACCGACCATTTCGACCAACTACACAATCAGTAAACAAAACAACACTCTTTACATTGCTAAAACGGTTTTCAACCGGTTTTTCCGACCTAATAAGTTTTTACACTTCCGTCGATATCTCGCCTACGACCTAGCATGTAAGTATGAGGGTGTAATTAATCCTCTTCTTTCATTTTCTTTTATCTGTTTTTATGACCTTAACCTTCTAAAACATGCATAACATGGTCCAAACTACGGATCGATTGAGCCAAAACCGAGTTTTGACCTGAAATAGGAGCCCCAATCACAACTAGGTGGCTCGCGCCTAAATGGGATGTCCAGGTCAGAACGCAAACGTGTTGGAGTTCATTCCATCCATATTTAATTCATTTTGCAATCAGTTTTTACAGTTTCAAATCATTTTCATGATAAATATTTTTAACCATAAATTAAGTTCACCCTTGGTTCCTTATACCATGACGGTTTAATCCGTGTTTCGGTTATAATATTTGGTTAATTACATTTTAAAAGGTATTTTAACGTTTTTTATTCATTTGTTTAAATTTTTCAAAACAAGCATATTAGTCATACATGCATAATCCTCCTTGGTTCCACATACCATGTCGGTTTAATCCGAGTACGATGATAAACATTGACTAATTACAAAATAATGAACTTAACACAATTAGTTCATAACAAACACTTTTTTGCATCTTTTCTTACAAAACTATTCATTTCAAGCTTGCAAAACTGAACCCGACATCGAATATCGTCAACACAATGATGATTATTCAAGTCCCGTTCTTCATATTGGCACAAAAGCGATCTAAACGACGACCTTTTCAACAAAGACAAGTTCTAATAGCCTTTTACAAACAACTTTATAAACATTTTCAACAACCAGAAGACACCCCTTTGGGTCATTTGCTGCCTCGCACCTAAATAGGTTTACCAATTTCCAGTTTTCAAACCTGGACATGCCCCTTTGCATTGCCGCAAGGCTCGCGCCTCAATAAGCTGATTGATGCAGGTCCTGTTTCCTTTCCATCACTTGTCTAGGACGATCCCGACTTCGGTTAACCCGAATACAGGACGGAGCAGATTGAGAAAGTCCACATTTTACTTTATTTTTGCAAAACGCCTTTCTAAGATAAATGGACCACGTTATGCACCATAAACCTAACTCGGTAAATGATGTTTAATTTCCGTCTTGCATGCAAATCAACACTAAATCCAACTTGACATCAATTACATGATATTTAGATAAACAACCGACATAGTAAAGCTCACATGTTAGCTTTAAACTTGTGGATGAGAATTCATGCATTTTCCCGTTTTATCAACTTTTGCATTCAACCAACCAAGAGCGATCAGTAGAGGCCGCTACTGCGGGCGGGATTGGGTGTCTGTTTAAAAGGCTTCCCAATACGTACCTTCACCTCTTACTCAAAAACTTTGGATAGTGGACGACCTTATCCAGGGCAAACGAGAGTCATTCTAGATATAGGATGCTAAAGAGGGACGACTCCTTATCTTTAGTACCTATATCAAACACCGCTTTTCTCCTTGGTTGACCTAGGTATAAAGTGGATTCGAACCATTTCCAAGCATCCCACAATTGCTTGGTGGCGACTACGAATATATCTCTAACATCATTTCGAGACCCTTTCCGAGACGAAACCGACCGATCTAAAATGATCCGGTCGAAAGCATTTAATACGCCACTGAGCGTGTCTTTCCAACTGCCGCATGTCCACGGATTGGCTTGGCGTCGTGGTTGGCCTATGTCAATACCTTCAAGCTTGGATTGACGATGGAACAACTCTCCTAATCCCCGATCTAACTTTGTAAGTCAAAACCTCGCCCTTTCCTCTTTGTTTTATGATAATCTCGAGTTAGGGTTTACTAAGAGAGACTAATTAGTATCTAATTTATGTAATATGGATCATTAGTGACTAATAATAAAGGATTTCATATAATTGTAGTGTAAAAGGCATTGTGATGGTGTTGTATAGTTTTTTTAGGGTGATACGGTCTCATGAGACGGTATTGTGAGACGGAGTCGAGTCAAAATCAAGTAGCTTGTGAAGAATGCGAAAAGGTAGGTTATCCTACTCGGTTTCAATATTGTGTATTCATATTGGTGTGTCTTTCCTTAAAAACACATTCATGAGTCAGTTAGTGTGTCATGTGGGTAATCGAAGGGTTGTCATTCATAACATGTGGGATTGAATTCATGAGTTAGTCATGTGTTTAATGTTGTTCTTCCAATTATCATCTATGGTTGTGAATGTGTTGTGTTGGTAGTTTTTGGTGGTAGTACTTGATTTTTGAGGAGACGTAAGACGGTTTGGAAAAAGTCTTACGCTAGGGTCGTCCCTTGGAGCTTCCCACTCAATGGGGGATGTGCACATTAATGGCTTGAGTTACGGAGGGACTCGTGTGGCTGAGGCACGACGTCTGGCAGGGGATCCGGTTGGCTTCCGGACCCGGTACGTCTAAGCGTGTCCCAGTGTCTTTTTGTGAGGTGTGATGTCGTGGGAATGTCCCTGGCACCGGTGGTTGTGGGTACGCCTGGGCGTGTCGCGGTACTGGTAGGGTGATTGTATATTCGGATCTCATTCATATAATCACTATGTCGCAACTTTACTTATCATGTCGTGTCTTGTGTTTGTTTATTGAAACTGACGTTTGTATGTATGTGTAAATGTTACCTATTTCCGGGGTGGCCTGTGTCGATCCATATGATATTTCCGATCATATGGGGAGCAGTTGTTTACAGGTTAACTTTGGTAGCATGCGGGAGATGGGACGAGCCTTGGTGACATTCGAGTCGAGCATAGTTGACTAGATTAGCATAGTAGTCATGAGTTGTATTATTTCTTTCATTATTCATTTATCGTTTGTAATTCATTAAACATGTCATTTATATAATTGTTTCTTAATTGCAACTCCGATTTCAGCACCTCGGGAAACCGAGATGGTAACATCTCCAAATTACCTTGGCCGGGTAAGAAGGGGGTGATACAAGAGAGAACCCATGTCAGTATACTTATGTTAGAAATCTATATCTCATTACTTTACATATTCATATATGTTACATTTAATTTATTCATAAAATTAAATACAAATCTTATGCATACAAACTAAAAACAAAAGATGAGAAAATCGATTTCTCACCATCTATAATTTCGGTCATTTATGGGCACCAACAAGATCTCCTTCTTGTTAGTTCTTGAGCTTTCCAATAATGGATGAACATTCATGACTTCAAAATAGAAGCCCTCCAATTAGTAGCACCCAAGACTATCCCAAAATCCCACAAACTAATATGTACTAGATATTTGTAATGTGGTTTACCTTAAAATTGATTACTAATACTCATATACTACTACTAGTATTATTAGTATTTGATTTATACAAATTAGATTCATAAAACTTGATTTTATGATGAACAAGAGAGAGAAGGTAGGTTTTTATGAAAACATAAGAGAATGATAAATTTTTTTAAAGGAAAAACTCTCTAAAATCATACCCAAAAACCGGTGGGTCTATGGAGTATATGGACCATTTTTCTTTTTCCTTTTTGTCTTCACAAGACAAATGTGTAAGTCTTTTGCATGGTCAAGTCACTATCAAGTGTCATTAGGGATGTCAATTTCACCCGCATCCATCAAAACCCGATCCACCCGATCATAAAAGATGGATGAAAACCCGATTTAAATGGATGGTGGATGGATGACGGATGAAACGGATGTGGATGACGGATGGGTTGGATGAAGAAATTCCACCCGCCATCCATCCATCACCCGATTTTATTATTTTTTATTTAATTTTTTTTACATATAACACATTATTAAGATATAAAATATTTAAATTTTCATATTTTTCTACTCTCAATATAAATATTTTGTAAGCCTACCCACTAGAAAGTTAAACTAAATTAATTATCTAACTTTATTTTTGTAGAGGAAAAAAAAAATCATCATTTTTTTAAACTTGAAATTATAAATGCACAACACCCGTTTATCACCCGATCCACCCGTTTCATCCATGGATGATGGATGGATGGATGACGGATGATATGTTTCACGGATGACGGACGGGTTGGATGAGATTTTAAAAAGACGGATGGATGACGGATGAGGCTTCACCCGACCCGAACCCGATCCATTTACATCCCTAAGTGTCATAGACAAATGAATAAGACAAATGGAAAAAGACAAAACTACTCACATTGCCCATCAATTTCGGTTTATATAGTGTAATATGGAGTCCATTTTATTTTTGTCAATTGTACAATTGTATGTCATGTGACATGTGACATGTCTTATATCATGTTTTAATTTAAAATGCATATTTAACAAATTAAATATCATTTACAAATTAAATAAATCATATTTAACAAATTGACTAGTAATTCAAAATTACTTTCACATAAAATGGTCATTTAAATACTAGTTAGTATAATTCACAACATCTTGTAATTATAACTAACTTATCATTCTCATCTCGCGTGTTTCACAAACACCGATTTATTTTAGTAATATAAATTCTTAAATTACTAAATAAAATCTTATTTAATCACATTATAATAAGATGTCATTTTCTCTCTTATGATGATAATTTGTTCAATTTTAAGGAATTAACTAATCTGTATCGACATACAATTAATTAACCTTTTCAATTAAGGGAATCGTCCTTTAGGTGTGACCTCAAGGGATCAACTGATCACCACCGTCGCACGATGTAATTTCAAACTCTAGCCAGCCAATCATTACTGATATGTGTGGACCAGTTGACTATATATGTAATGTATCATCCCTTTCGTATTCTTGTAATGAGTTTTAAATATGTGATCAATATGATCGACAATTGTGATCGCATTATTGTCGGAGGACATATATTCCAACAATCTCCCACTTGTCTTCCTGAGGGTTGACTGTCTAGAATATTGTTCAAAATGTGAAGCCTACCAAATACATGCGCTAATAATCCATCAGCCATCAGAATTAGTTCATTCAATTTCAGCACCTTGGCCGTTCATGAAGTGGGGCATGGACATAGTGGGAAAACTACCTACAACTCCATGCTAGAAAGTATTCATGTTAGCCATGACTGACTACTTTTCCAAATGGAGAAGCTGATTCTTTAAGGCAGGTCATTGAAAAGGAAGTAATATCATTCATCAGAACAAATATAATCTGCAGATACGAAATCCCTTCATAAATAGTGTGTGACAATGGCACACAATTCGTTGGGAGAAAGTCCAAGGCTTTCTGTGCTGAATGGAATATCAACTTAGTAACCTCAACTCCTAGATACACAAAAGCTAATGCCCAGGCTGAATCAAACAATAAGGTGGTCATAAGCTGCCTAAAGAAGAAGTTGAAAAGAAAACAACGCAGATGGGCATAAGAACTTCCATTAGTACTATGGGCAGACAAGACAACTTCAAAGACCTCAACTGGCCAAACACCTTACTCATTAGTGTATGGTTGTGAAGCTGTAATCCCTGCAGAAGTACGAGTGCCATTGTCAAGATACAGCCTGAATAACATAGAAGCAAATAACAGCCTGATGCAGGAACACCTAATCCTGAAAGAAGAGTTAAGAGATGCTGCCAAAATGAGGATAGCATGATATCAACAAACAGTAGCAAGAATTTACAATAAGAATGTTAAGATTAGAGTTTTCAGGGAAGGTGTAACACCCCCATCTACCAAAGTGCCTTACCAAGGCCTGCCTTAGCAAATAGAAGTGCTAGCATCTCGGTTACCCAAGGCATCATAATCAAAAGTGACCATCAAGAAACATAATTTAAGTATAAACTTTAAAGTGATTACATGAAAACCAACTGCAACTGAAAAAGATACAACTGTTCCAAAACCAAAATCCACTAAAGTAACAAATGTATTATGACAAGGCAACGGAAGACTACGACTCTGACTCGTGGTGACTACATCCCCAGCTAATCCCGCACGCATCCAAGATATACCTGCTAGACAACTGCTCACCACCCCCAAAAGGATCAACAGAGTTTTCAAAACATTTTTACGGGATCAGTTACTGCATAAACAATATAAGATAATACAACAGACAGATACATAATCATAATCCTCTAACACCGTCACATCACTAATCATCTGACTAACCTGAAGTTCTAGCCCTACCAGATTACCAGTCGCAACCGGTAATCCACACCGCCAGTGGGGGGCCGCAGCCTTTCCCACCTAAGCCCCGCTCATCTCTATCGAGCGAATAACCCATGTCCCTTAATGTGCATATCCCCCATGTGACGGGAACCACAAGAGGCGAATCAAGGGCGTGAAGCTACTCCCGAAAGTGACTCCACTCAGCCGAGGGCGCACCTCATGAACCAAAGACAATCAACAAAAACTAATTACACTATCAACAATACCAAAACCAATTACGATATATTCACATGTCAATCAACCATCAACCATCTCATGATCATGTATATAATAAGTGAGTAGGGAAACCCTACCTGGAATGTAATCACCAAAATCAACATAAGTAGTGGATCAAAAGCGTTCCTCTACGAAATTACCTCCTATCAACATATAATCATACAATTATAAACCATCATCAACAATACTCCCAAACACCCCCAATTCACCCAATTAGGGTTTAACTAAAACTAACGAATTAACATAAAAACTGTACAAGGATCTTACCCACAATACGACGGTCTCAACGGTATAAAGAAGTCCGAAATCCGACGACTCTAGCCCTGGGATTTGATAGCAATGACAGAAAAAGAATCGATGTTGATTTGTTTTCTTTTGTGAAAAGTTTAGATTTTAGGTAAAAGGTAAAAAGAACTGACGTAGGTAGTATATATATATATTTCACGCATTGCTATCAAAATCCGGCAAAACCCGTGTAAAACTCGACAAACTCGATCGAGTTACCTCTACTCGATAGAGTACCTAATTGGCAGAATGTACTCTAGAATGCAAAACTAACTTACTCGATAGAGTAAACCCTACTCGATAGAGTACCCAATAGCTCATACATTCGAGGTATTAAAGTCTTCCCTCCTTAAAAATGAACTTCGTCCCCAAATTTCAAACTCAACCTATAAAACATGAACACCTAAAACTAACTCCGCCAACCATGCCTACTTCCACAACACGGCTCACGATATCGTCTCAACTATAGCATAGCCTCTCGCTACTCACTCCATTATACTACTTCCACAAATGCCACTAACTCCGTCTCACTAACATATTATCCACTAGTAAATCTAATATCAAAACAATCCACCAAACAAGATCAACCACCAAAACGGAATGTTATATTCTACCACCCTTAAAATGAACTTCGTCCTCGAAGTTTACTCATACTCATAAACATCATCACGCAACTGTCAACATTATCGAAGTATACTCACACTCATAAATGACATACTACTACAAGCACCGCCATTACCTTTAATAGTATCAACCATAACATAAATCCATTCTTTATTCTACATCGAGGCTCAAACTTCTAAATATATGTACAACCATCAAACTCTCTTTGTCGCATCCTACTCCTCTTAAGATAAATGTTACGTCCTCGTAACCCACTAATACTAGATCCTTTGCTATACTTCCCATAATCGTCATAACCACCGCATATCATTGATAACCTACTATAACCTCAACACCTACAACCATTTCTATATCCAGGGCTCTCTTTCTCTAATAGTTATCATACCTCAAATCATTAGGCACCCCACCTAACTTATACCACAAAATCCTTAGCATAACCAATACTCCAACTCTTCCACATTACCGCAAAATGACATACCTCTCTATAATGCACCTATCTCCAAAATCATAACTCACGATCCACAATTGTTACACACACTCACATTAGATCCTTAAGTTCTCCCTTTTATGGCCGCAACACTCATCCTGTGCTTAACATGATACTACTTTATAACACTTCATACCTACTGTCTCGATAGAAGATTATGAACCACCTGTAGCTTCCAGTTCAGTATAACACATGTTTTACAAATCACTTGCCATCATTATGTCAACCAATGCCTCCTCTAAAGGAAGATCAATGTACTCAACAACCTCTCGCAACTGTGTCCCATAAACAGAATATCACTATACCATGACAAGAACGGAAACATACACAACTTTCTTCCATGTCATACTCTACCCTCACTCCCAAGCCGAAACTGGTTAGAGGCACAAATAAACAAAACACCAATTTATATACCCAGACCAGAACTAACAGGAACATCAGTAAACAAAGAAACAATCTATATAACTGATATTGTTGGAGCTTGTGTCCTCCAGTTAGTGCGGATAACGTCATTGCACATACACTTGTACGGACAAGTGGGAGCTTGTTGGGGTTGGTGTCCTTAACAGTTAGTGCAAGGACTTATAAATCTCTAAAAGGATCAAAGGGCATACTTTTGGTATTATTATCAGTTGATCCACGTTTATCAATAACGGTTGGCTTGCTAGATAAGTTTGACGTTATTGTCATGCAGATGGCGGTGATCAAAGGTCCCTAAAAGTCACACCTATAGGATACGTTTGAGAGATGTGACAGTATGAAAATACAGTCATGTTGATGCCAATTTTGACTAACCAGTTAGTCCGAGTTATTTGACTAGTAATTAGTCAAAATGTGATGTTGAGATATTATATTTAATACGGATTAAATATTATGGGCTAAGGCGAATTAAACAGTTAATTCGTAAATTAAATATAAACGATTATATTTAATTAATGTATATTGAATGAATTATACAATATCGTCTTTGTCGGACATGTATTAATTATTCAACTAACCCGTGTTATTAGTTGATATTTTAATAGCCGATAACCGATGACGATTTATTAAAACCCGTCATATACATTTTAGCATTTGGCGAACTGGACCTCGAGCTAAAATTAAGAGGAAGTGGAAGCCCACTTCCCCATGAGCCCTCTCGGTTTTGCCGAGATTAGGAGAACAAAAGGAGAGCTTCTCCTCTTGCTTAACCTAATCGTCATTAGTCAAAAAGAATTAGGGTTTCAGTGCAATTTTCTCTGAAATTCCTAGATCTCACATCGTAAAACCTCACAAGAGCTTTCTCAATATTGCAAGTCAATTAGAAAGCATTTCTAGCACAAGGGCATAGTCTCAGACGGTCTTGGGTGCAACAATTAGGAGGGAATCTCTGTTGATTTCTGTTCTTTACGCCGCACTACAAAGGACCCGAGGTTGATTCTTTATCTTTGTCGTTTCTATATTGTATTTCGTTTATGACAATATTTCACATGCAAATTTTACGTTATAATCCTAAATTTAGAGGGTCTTATACGGATATTACCCCACATATATACACTTTCGAAAGTTCGGCACATTAATATCCCGCCTACTCAACCATAACCGTTGATAGCATCGCACCGCCGCCATCAATAACCGCACCGCAACTCGAAAATACTCACATCATAACATGATGTACCGTGCCCGGAGCGTCACTCGAGGTAAAACAACCACATTGATAGTCATCGCAACTTATACAATCCCATAAACACTAACTCAGCATAACTTCCTTGACAAGAAAACTTCCTTAAAACCGTTTTACTAAATCACAACACAACATATCACACAGAATAAACAGATAATAACCTTATAGATATCATCCATACTATTACTCATGAGGTCGGAACCTTACACTATCACTTATATGTATCATAAATATACATACATGTATAACTAGCCATTCTAGATCACCCAAATTACCACTTTAGATTATCATCTTATTAGGTTACCGCACACAACATATGACGCGGAACACTCAGATAACGACTTTATAATTATCACACCATACCACTATTCATGAGGTCAGAACCCCACACAAACACTTACGCAAATCATAGACCCATAATCGTATCTAACTAACCAATCCTGATCACGTAAGTTACCACCTGATAAAGGTTACCTCTCGCCCGAGCTTAACTCATATACCCCTCATAACATATTCTCCCATTCGCATAACTATCACCTCCTGACAAATGTAACCATACAATTAATACTTAGCTACTAGCAACCGCCTCCTATAACCACATCTTATACTCCCTCACAACCATACATATCAATTTGGCCTCTAGAAAATCAACCTCTTTAGAATGGGTATATTTCCTATTTATCATCACCCTTAACCATTATTGACAATACCACAACACCACCAATTTTCGTATATCAAAACTCTTACACTCACCTCTAAATATAACGTTTCCTTTCCTATCTTCGGTTAACATCCCAAATAACGAACATCAAATCCAATATCAATAAAAATTACCTGAACATTCATTCCAATTCTATCCTTAATTGTATCGTCACTCAACTCACCACCAAATTCTCATATCGTGCAAATACTTTACCAACTTTTTACTTTCCTTAATTCCTCGAAACTCATGGCTAAGATGTTGTCTTGAAACTCCTATATAAAACCATTAACTCACACCGTCTCATGATGTTATCTCACATTTCCATGATTCCTTACTTTAACGTTCCTTAACTCTGGTCAACGTTCTCTCAACTTACTTCCATCATTCTTTTCCCTTTACACTCAACAATACCAATTAATAGTTCATCTCCTTACTCCTTGTACCTAACTCTTTACTAATCCGATTACCTTTTTGTTGCTCCACAACTAAAATTCCATTAATTCATATCAGTATCTTTCACTCTCCCTTATCACTGATTCTCTCTCATCATGCTACTCACTCACATTTGCCACCATTAAGTCCACACAGTCAACGATTACTTATCAATTAGTTGTATCTTCCTTTCGTATCCCTAGAAAACCAAAAATTCACCTCATACCGTTAATTGCCCAAATAATTACACACTAGGCTCACCTCTTGATAATCCAAATTCCCAAACTCAGTCAGTAACTACAAGTCCACGTCACGGCATAACTCAATCTAAGTTCACTATATACCATTCTTCTCCATCCCTTTACAACGACCTTCTATTATATATATATATATATATATATATATATATATATATATATATATATATATATATATATATATATGTATATATTTATATATATATATATATATATATATTCTTAACCAACCCAGTTATAACTATCTCCTTCCATAAATCCTTAAATATCCCAAGTTACCACCATCGCATCCATCATTTCAATCTTTTCATTCGCACGTTCCTTAGAATTACATAATCCCATTGCCCATATGGACTTACCTTTACATTACTCAAACTCACGATTATATCACTCACCACATCTCATAAAACATGCTCCTTGCCTCAATATACTCACCAATCTTCCTTTACTTTTCCACTATCCATCACAACCACATATAACCCATGTCCTCCCAAACTCATACCTGGTCCGGTTAAAACTTGTCGTCAAAAGCTACCAACCAAAACAATATTTATAAATTCACAAACTACTCTTAGTAAAGAGGTAAGTAAAGGTCGGATCCCAAGGGACGGGTATTGATGTAGGATTTTCAATTGCAAGTAGCTATGTCTTAGGGTGTCACAAATTGGGCTGAGATGAGATGTAATCTAAACTAATCAACAAGATGAATGTAAATTAAGTAAAGCAAAGTAAAGCAAATAAAGGGGTTTGTAAACAATTGATTAAAGGCACTAGGGTGTCATGGGTTTATAGGGGATTCATGGAAATAGATTATACAAACATAATCTCAAATAGATGCAAGCACTTATTGTTGTGATGGGATCGAGTTAGTATATATCTTACAATCCCTAGGAAGATTTAGGTCCCGGAGCCGAGTCGTCTAGACTGTAATACTACAAGTCGACTTAGTCTCCTCCTATTAAACTCTATGCATGGTCTAATGAGGCTCGAGTTGGTTTATGTCTTACAAGTCCGATTGAAAAGATACTAGATGGGTAAAAAAATGCAAGGATTCATAGGCTCGCATTTCATCAAACATAACATGTGCATAAGTTGAAATCACAACAAGCAAGCAAATTAATTATGAAAATATATTAGATTAAGCATAGATCAATTCCCATGTTTGTTTCCCCTAATTCCCCATTAACCCTAGCTAAAGGACTACTCACTCATGATCAAGTTTAGCATGCTACTAAGGTTGTAAATCATACTAACAAAGCAAAACATGATGAATAAATGATGTGATTAACAATAATTAAACAAGGGTAAAAGAGATTATACCTATGTGAGATTATCCAAATAATAAAGCAAAGAATAATATAAGTAATATTGATGATTGATGGAAGGTTGTTGATGCGACCATAATTGGCGCATATTTAGCCCCCGAATTACCATTGTTTCCATGCTTTTTAGTGCCTATTTGGGTCATTTCTTATCTTTAGTTCTTCGTTTTGCATATTCTTTGAGATTTTGATCCCTTGGTAGGAAAGGAGTAAGAATCTTGCATTTCCATGGCAAAACAAGGCTAAATTGATCATATTCAATGACCAAGCATCAAGGAGAGACAAGACTAGAAGGCCTTTGTACATATCATAGTAGAAGAGCAATGTTGAGAAAAGGATCCTTGAGTCCCCAAGGAAATCCCCAAGGAATTCATGAAGAAAAGGGAAGAAAAGAAGAAGAAAAGAGGCTGCCAGACAATCCGAACAGATTGAACACAATCCGTCCGTCCGCCCATGGCTAGTCCGAGCGTCCCTCAAAGGAATCCGCTCGGATTCCCCCTCTCCAATCCGAGCGTCTTGCCCAAGGATCCGCTCGGATTCTCCAACTCCAATCCGCACGTCCCGACTCCCATCCGCACGGATTGCAGCACAACAAGTTTTCGTTCTTCAAAGCTACGATTAGAGAAGCCCTTCTCTCGGAGAATACCGGAGTCTCCTTGCTCAACTTAAAAGTGTAATTACTAGTTTAGCCCTTAGTTAACCCTAATGCATCCTCCCTAATTTTCACTATAAATACCCCATTAGTCTAATTAGAGGAGCATGTTCTTCTTATCAATAATTAGTGTAGTTAATATCAATCAAAAACTCTCTTCAATATTGTAATCAAGTATTAATCAAGTTTTAATCCAAGTTTTAGTTCTTTAATCTCTCTCTTGTTCTTCATCTATTTTGGGTAATTAGAAGATTATTGGGTTTATTGGGAGATTGACAACCTTCCATCAATCATCAAGTTCTTCTATTATTCTTTGCATTATTATTTTGGAATCATTAGTAGGTATAATCTCTTAATCCCTTTTTAATTATTGCTAATTACTTTCATTTATTCATCATGTTTCATTATGTTAGTATGATTGACAACCTTTCTAGCATGATCAATATGATAATGAGTGAGTAGTCTCTTAGCTAGGGTTTAATGGGTGATTAAGGGAAACCAACATGGGGAATGATTCATGCTTAAATCAATATGCTTTCATAATCTTATTTGCTTGCTTGTTTTGATCTTAATGCATGAACATGTTATATTTGATGAAATGCTAAGCCTATGAATCCTTGCATTTACTATCATCTTCTATCTTTTCAATGAGACTTGTAAGACATAACCCAACTCGAGTCTTGTTAGACCATGCATGTGTTGAGTAGGAAAGATTAAGTCGACTTGTAGGTGTTGTACAATCTAATCGATTCGGCTCCGGGACCCAAACTTTCCTAGGATTGTAAGATATAACCCAACTCAATCCATCACAACAATAATTGCTTGCTTATAATTTGAGAACATGTTTGTATGATCATATCCCATGATTCCCCTATGAACCCATGACACCCTAGTGCCTTTAATCAATTGTTTACACCCCTTATTTCATTCATCTTGCTAGTTTATTTTCATTGTTATTTTAGTTTAGTAACCTTCTACATCAACCCAATTTGTGACACCCCTAGACATTACTAGTTACAATAGAATTCTCATTTCAATACCCGTCCCTTGGGATCCGACCTTTACTTGCCTCTTTACTAATTGTAGAGTTGTTTGTGAAGTATAAATTATGTTTTGTATCGACCATTGACCAACGACCACATATGTTTAATTGTGAACACCAAATGGCTCCGATCAAAAATGGCGCCGTCGCCGGGGACGGTGTCTAATTGATTTAAGATTTCTTTTATTGTTATTAGTTGTGTCTTTTTCACCTTGGGGAAGTAAAACTCCTCAAGGTTTGTTCTAATTGTTTTCAAGTTGTTTGATATTTTGCGAGAATGGATTTCATAGATTGTTTTGTAGAGGACCACTTGAGTATCCCTTACTTCAAGGATCCCATGCAAGCATTAGAGGCCTTAGAAGCAAGTAAGGCTAAGAGCATGTATTGGGAGTTGGAGGTGGATCTCTTCGAGGCCGCTCTAGCTAACAAGGAACTTACTCATGCACAATCCGAGTTAGTGCATAATATTCTAGTGGAAGCATGTCAACCCATAGAGGATGAGCAATCCATCCTAGAGGATATTCTACAAACTCAAGAGCAAGAGGAACCCATCATGGAATTCGAATATGATGAGGTTCATGAAAGTGAAGAAGAATATGTCATGAGAATGTAATGTTTAATGGAGATGGAGCAAATTCTCAATGAAACTCCAAAGGAGGAAAGTGAGGTACAAACTCCTACTTTAAAACCCCTTCCCCCAAATTTGAAGTATGCTTACCTTGATGAATCAAAGACTAAACCCGTAATTGTTAATGATAGACTTGATGATGACCAATTGGAAAAATTATTGGATGTGTTGAAACAACATGAGAAGGCTATAGGTTATAGTCTAGATGACCTTAAGGGGATAAGTCCCAACTTTTGCATGCATAGGATTCATCTAGAGGACGACCATAGACCTACCATTCAACCCCAAAGAAGATTGAACCCCACATGCAAGAAGTTGTCAAAGGAGAAGTCATGAAATTACTTGATGCGGGAATCATATATCCCATATCGGATTCTTTGTGGGTTAGCCCCGTCCAAGTGGTACCTAAGAAAGGAGGTACTACGGTGGTGACAAATGAAAAGAATGAATTAATACCCACAAGAATGATCACCGGTTGGCGTATGTGCATTGACTACTGTAAATTAAACTCCGCAACAAGGAAAGATCACTTCCCCTTGCCATTCATTGACCAAATGCTTGAGAGGTTAGCCTCTAATAAATTCTTTTGTTACCTTGACGGGTATTCGGGATTCTTCCAAATCCCTATACACCCGGATGACCAACATAAGACCACCTTCACATGCCCCTATGGCACTTTTGCATATAGGAGGATGCCTTTTGGATTATGTAATGCTCCCGCCACTTTCCAAAGATGCATGATGAGTGTCTTCTCCGATTACCTAGAGACCATAATGGAAGTTTTTATGGATGATTTTAGTGTGTATGGAAAGGACTTTGACTCATGCTTGCATAATCTTTCCCTTGTATTGCAAAAATGTGAAGATGTTAGTCTTGTTTTAAATTGGGAAAAGTGTCACTTCATGGTCAATGAAGGAATTGTTTTGGGTCATTTAATTTCGGAAAAGGGCATCGAGGTCGATAAAGCTAAAGTTGAGGTGATAGAGAAACTCCCACCTCCCGTGAATGTTAGAGGGGTGAGAAGTTTTCTCGGTCACGCGGGTTTTTACCGTCGTTTCATAAAAGATTTTTCGAAAATAGCAAAACCCCTCACTCAACTTTTGCTTAAAGATGCCCAATTCCAATTTACTGACGAGTGTGTTGAAGCTTTTAATAGAATCAAAGAAGCATTGATCTCGGCACCAATCATCCAACCCCCAAATTGGGAGTTACCTTTCGAGATTATGTGTGACGCTAGCAACTACGCCGTTGGAGCGGTTCTAGGCCAACGGGTAGGGAGAGCTCTTCATGCCATCTATTACATAAGCAAAACCCTCGACCCTTCTCAAGTGAATTACGATACAACCGAAAAGGAGCTTCTTGCCATTGTTTATGCTTTGGATAAATTCCGATCCTACTTGCTTGGATCCAAGGTGATTGTATTTTCGGATCACCGTGCTCTCCGACATCTCTTGATAAAGAAGGAGGCAAAACCAAGATTGTTGAGATGGATTTTGCTTCTTCAAGAATTTGATTTGGAAATAAGAGACAAGAAAGGAGCCGAGAACGTAGTGGCGGATCATTTGTCAAGGATCCGGTTTCATGATGAGAATGGAGAAACCCCGATCAATGTCTCATTCCCCGACGATATTTTGATGGCTATTCAAACTCAACTTGAAAGGCACATCACCCCATGGTTTGCCGATTATGCTAACTATATTGTTGGAAAAGTGCTCCCTCCAAACTTGAACCACAACCAAAGGAAGAGATTCCTATTCGAAGTAAAGAGGTACTTTTGGGATGACCCAAACCTCTACAAGGAGTGTAGTGATGGGCTCTACCGGAGATGCATCCCTCAATGGGAAATCCAAGGAATCATGGAAGGATGTCATTCATCACCCTACGGTGGGCACCATGGAGCAAGAAGAACCGTTGCAAAAATTCTCCAATCGGGCTTCTATTGGCCTACAATGTTTCAAGATACAAGAGAATTCATCATTCATTGTGACGCTTGTCAAAGAACGGGCAATATATCTTGGAGAAACGAAATGCCACAAAGGGGCATTCTAGAGGTGGAGATTTTCGATGTTTGGGGAATTGACTACCAAGGACCCTTTCTGACATCCAATGGGAATAAGTACATCCTTGTGGCCGTAGATTATGTTTCAAAGTGGGTGGAGGCAATTGCCACCCCAAATGATGATGCGAAAACGGTCACCAAGCTTTTCAAGAAGATAATTTTTCCACGATTTGGAGTCCCTAGAGCTATCATTAGTGATGGAGGAACACATTTCCATGAGAAGAAGCTTGCATCCCTTTTGACCAAATATGGTGTTCAACATCGAACCGGCTTGGGATATCATCCTCAAACAAGCGGTCAAGTGGAAATTTCAAATAGAGAGATCAAACAAATTCTTGAAAAAGTTGTGAACAAGACTCGGAAAGATTGGAGCACAAAGCTTGATGATGCTCTTTGGGCTTATAGGACGGCCTATAAGACTCCCATTGGTGCCTCCCCCTACAAGCTTGTCTATGGAAAAGCATGTCATTTGCCAATCGAATTGGAATACAAAGCTTATTGGGCAATCCGAGCACTCAATCTTGATCTCAAATTGAGCGGTCAAAAGAGGATGATCCAAATCCAAGAGTTGGAGGAATTCCGACTACAATCTTATGAGAATGCAAAGATTTACAAAGAAAGAACAAAATTGCTTCATGATAAGAGAATTCGACAAAAGGCCTTGCACAAGGGAGACAAAGTCCTTCTATTCAACTCCCGCTATCGACTCTTTAAGGAAGGAAAATTGAACTCTAGATGGATGGGTCCCTATGTGATAACCGAAGTCGGGAAATATGGAGATTTCGAACTCAAGGCCGAAGATGGAAGCAAGTTCAAGGTAAATGGTCAAAGATTGAAGCCATACTATGAAGGAGCATTTGTTGGAGAGGTCGAGGCTACCTACCTCGGACCTCCTTCCCCTTGAAAGAACCATCTAAGGGAGAGTTTGGTGGAGTCCTCCCTAAACCACCAATTGTAAATATACTAACCCTCTAACTTGTATTTATTATTTAATTGCATTCATTTAATAGCATAAATTCTTTTCATGAGCGCAAGTGAGGGAGGGTTACTAATGAGTTTTTGAATGAAGGAAGGAGCAAATTCCTAAGTGTGGGGACGCATTGAAAGAAAGGAGAAAAAGTCAACACTCGCAGCTAGAATCCGAGCGTCTCTCTAGGAAATCCGGGCGTCCTAGCAGAATACGGACGTCCAGGGGAGAAACCGCACGTCCAGCTGTGTTGAGAAATTGAAGGTTTCTGGACTGATGAAGAATCCGAGCGTCCCATGGAAGAAGACGCCCGTCTGAGAGAATCCGGCCGGATTAGTGAAAAGACGCTCGTCTTTTCCCTGAGCATTTCAAGAAATTTCTCTGTCAAAGAATCCGTCCGTCTTCTCAAGAAGACGCCCATCCTGACCCTGAAGAATCCGAGCGTCTTATGCTCGGGACGCTCGTCTTGAGGCGAGAAAATTTTTGGGATTTTTTTCTCTGTGGCAGAATCCGGGCGTATTGCCCAGAATCCGCCCGTCCCGTGAGAGATGAATCCGAGCGTCTTAGCTTCGAATCCGCTCGTCTCCCTGCCCGATTTTCGACCCGACTTTTCTCAATTAAATTACACCCCACCACCCATACAATGACACATCACTACTCCTTCCACTTACCCTATAAAAACCCACCTCCTTATGACTCCCATACATATCCAAATCACTCTCTTCACCCTCAAAATTAAAAATCCCCAATTTTCTAGGGTTTCCAATTCTCAAACAACCTTAGCAATTCTTCAAATCAATATAACCCAACAAAAGAAGAAAGAATGGCACCAAGGAGATCCTCCTTTAGAAATGCAAGAAGACCAAGGATGGTGGGAAGTTCCTCTACCTCACATCTCAACACCATTAGAAGAGAGCATGTGGAAATTGTAGACCTCACAAGGCTCGATGATTTCTCGAATGTGGAATTCCTTGATGATGTGCAGCGATTGGTCTTCCATCGACTCTTAAGTAAGAATATTCTTCCCACTAAATTTCTTTGTCATGATACCTTGAGAAAGCTTGGAATCTTTCACCAAGTAGAAGCACTCTTTGAGGTTTTTGGTCTTTCGACTCTCTTTCGCATGTATGAGCCAACATATCGGTCCCTTGTGCTAGAATTCTTAAGCTTTTTGAAAATCACAACCTTGAACAAGACCATTTGCATAGAGTTTAGGTTGGAAAATGTCTCTAGAATGATGACCCTTGTCGAGTTTGCCAATGTGTTCGGGCTTGATGTTTCGCCTACCCGAACATCAAGACCCAAAAAGTATAGTGTCGCACCTTTGTGGAGGGCCATGACGGGCCGGGACTTCATTCTTACCAAGGAGTGTCTTGCTTTTCACATCCAAAACCCGATTTTGAGGCTCACATACCGATTTCTTTCGGGTACCCTCTTCGCCCGCCGAGATCCGGCTATTGTGAATCAATTGGACCTCATGTTCATGGAATCTTATCTAAACATTCAAGGAAAAGACGGGTATCATCTCAATGCGCCGCTAGTTTTGCTAGAAAAGTGGGCAAAATTTCGAAATGGAGATGATGATGGGAAGAAGCATATAGTGAATGGTGGACTCATAACAAGACTTGCAAAGCACTTTAATCCTAGGTTCAATGAGAACAATGAGTACACTCCACTCTCGGGAGGAATGAGAATTAATGAAGACCTCCTTGTTGTCCAACACCATTGGATAACCCTTGAGGGGGTTGACAAAAGGATCAAATGGTTGACGAAAGGAAGTGATCCTATCTACCTCCCAATTCACGATCTACCTCGAATCTCCCCAAGAAGAGGAAGCTTGTCCCCAATACCCTCCTACCTCATTCAAAGTCAAGAAAGGCAAGCTCCACCCCCACAAGCTCCTCCACCACAACAACAAGAACAACAAACCCAAGGCGAAAAGATAAAGGTGCCTCCCTACCCCTTTCCCTACCAACCTTACAACCATCCGAATCCCTTCATCCTCCCCCGTGACGACTTTGTCACGGGAATCTTGCAAGACTTGCACTACCGTCAATATGAAACCAAGGTGGACAACTATTATGCTCTTTACCCCCAATACCACGACATGGTTCAAAAGAGACGGATAAGTGAAGAAGGAGCTTTTCCTTCATGGGCTCAAATGGAGTTGCTCTTTCCCAACTCGGAGAAGGCCAATGAAGGGGCAAACGGTCGCAAAGGGTAAGAAAGTGGCGACTCTTGTGGAGGTGATACGGTGAAGCTTGAGAGTGAAGAAGAAGATGAATTCATGGATCCAAGTCTAAGTGATGCTTCAAGGGATATTTGGGATACCGATATTGAAGGAGATGATGCCGATATCTAGGAGATTACTTCATCACTAGGTGGAGCGGGCAAGAGGCACCCACCTTAGTTCAAGTGAAGTTTTCTCAACTCTCCTCTTTATCTTTATTTTTCATGAAAAGAACTTTGTATCTTATTTCTTTGTATTTTATTTAACTTTGACTATTTGTTGGTTTAGTCCTAGCAACATCAAAGGACTCACACCTCGGTTCCATTGAGGTGTTCTTTATTGTTCCCATTTTTGAAAATCCAAAATGACAATCTAGTTTCATGCATAGCATAGTGTGTGCATGAACTATACCCATGCTTTGACATTAGCAATAGTGTCTTATTTGGTTTGGGGAAGTTAATGCATACACAACGGGAGGTAATCTAAATTATCCTCTCCGTCATAACAAAAACCATGCATCATGTAGTATAGCTTAGTGTAGAATTGCATTTAGTATAGAAATCATGCATCATTTTTGCATAATTTCCATCATTTTTGGCCATTGAGGACAATGCCCATATTAGTGTGGGGATGGGAATTCTAACACTTAACTTTTATTCAAAAACCCATAAAAATTGAAAAATTTCAAAACTCATAAAAATTGAAAAATTTGAAAAACCAAAAACAAGTTCATTTCCTTTGTATATATTGTCTTGTATATATTGTGTTTGTCTTATCCTTGTTCACTTTGATTGACTACGCCACATCCGAGACATGAGGATATTGAAGACCGCATGGTATGATCTTTCCAATCTCCTTTTTCCTCTTTATGTTAATGACTATGTGGCTTTATTTTGATTGATGCGGTAAAAACAATGTGAACTTAGGATTGCATTTAGTTATATGTCATATTAGTTGGTAGAATCATTTGCATTAGGATGTTTATATGTTAGTTGCATCATGGCATGTAGTTTGCATGTTAGAAAAATTTTGCGAAACCGTCTATTTGGGAAGCTTGACAAGTGTATATAGGCCCTAGTAGATGCTTTTTATTCTTAAGACTTTGCTTGTTAGAATACTTGTAAAACACCCTAGGATGTGTCATGCTAGTATCCTTTGACCCATGGTTTAAGGCCTAGTCAAGAGTACCTTGTGGTGTGATAACTCCTTGGCTACCGTTTATTCCAAGGTGACCCTTGAAACCATGCATGCATCCATCATTCATCCATGTTCTACCACATTTTTGTCAACAAAAGGGAATGGGCACAAAAAGAAATCAATTTGAGATTCAACGAAATAAAAAGTGAAAGAAAGTTTGCAAAAAAAAAAAAAAAAAAAAATGCATCAAATGAAAAGAGGAGCAAAAATAGACTCCTAAAGCTTCAAATACAAGGCACCCTCGTTACTAATTGGGGTGACTTTGAAAATGTTCAAAAAGAAATGGCAAGAAAGTGTTCTCAAATGTCAAATGCCAATGAAATTGGGGGAAAAACAAAAATTAAAGCAAACTCCCAAAATGAAACTCAAATATCTATCGATCCCTTTATCCATCGTATCCATTTTTGTGCATGGTAGAGAGGGGACGACCCTTCTTCTTGTCTAGGCAAGAGGGGGAATTCCGCGATCCTCCAGTGTTTCTAACACCATGGGGAGTCTACTCTTGACAAAAGCATTTAACGATTGAGGACAAAGGTACCCTAGCTTGACACATTTTGGAGGTGATTTATTGGTATCCTTCTAGGCTTAGTAGTTTGAACAAATTGCATCTATGAAGGATTGTGTACCCTTGAATTGCTTCCCTTGTAGATAATTTCCGCCACTTAGATGAGGAAAGTGGCTATTCTTTTTGTAGATGCATCCATTATGTGATTTTTGTGTGCTTAATGTTTGGATGTGTCGCCATTTTGGCAAGACCCACCTTGCCTTGCAAGAAGGCATCCTACCTCATGGTTGTCTTGTTGTGAGTTGAAGGGGCGGAGTGAGACCCGCTAATTGTCTCATATCGGCTATTATTATTAGGTTAGGTTAGTATTGGTCCTAGTCTTTGTCACCTCTTTACTCGGGACGAGCAAAGGTTCGGTTTGGGGATATTTGATGCGACCATAATTGGCGCATATTTAGCCCCCGAATTACCATTGTTTCCATGCTTTTTAGTGCCTATTTGGGTCATTTCTTATCTTTAGTTCTTCGTTTTGCATATTCTTTGAGATTTTGATCCCTTGGTAGGAAAGGAGTAAGAATCTTGCATTTCCATGGCAAAACAAGGCTAAATTGATCATATTCAATGACCAAGCATCAAGGAGAGACAAGACTAGAAGGCCTTTGTACATATCATAGTAGAAGAGCAATGTTGGGAAAAGGATCCTTGAGTCCCCAAGGAAATCCCCAAGGAATTCATGAAGAAAAGGGAAGAAAAGAAGAAGAAAAGAGGCTGCCAGACAATCCGAACGGATTGAACACAATCCGTCCGTCCGCCCATGCCACCCGAGCGTCCCTCAAAGGAATCCGCTCGGATTCCCCTCTCCAATCCGAGCGTCTTGCCCAAGGATCCGCTCGGATTCTCGCCTCCCATCCGCACGTCCCGACTCCCATCCGCACGGATTGCGATGACAAAGACGTTTTCGTTCTTCAAAGCTACGATTAGAGAAGCCCTTCTCTCGGAGAATACCGGAGTCTCCTTGCTCAACTTAAAAGTGTAATTACTAGTTTAGCCCTTAGTTAACCCTAATGCATCCTCCCTAATTTTCACTATAAATACCCCATTAGTCTAATTAGAGGAGCATGTTCTTCTTATCAATAATTAGTGTAGTTAATATCAATCAAAAACTCTCTTCAATATTGTAATCAAGTATTAATCAAGTTTTAATCCAAGTTTTAGTTCTTTAATCTCTCTCTTGTTCTTCATCTATTTTGGGTAATTAGAAGATTATTGGGTTTATTGGGAGATTGACAACCTTCCATCAATCATCAAGTTCTTCTATTATTCTTTGCATTATTATTTTGGAATCATTAGTAGGTATAATCTCTTAATCCCTTTTTAATTATTGCTAATTACTTTCATTTATTCATCATGTTTCATTATGTTAGTATGATTGACAACCTTTCTAGCATGATCAATATGATAATGAGTGAGTAGTCTCTTAGCTAGGGTTTAATGGGTGATTAAGGGAAACCAACATGGGGAATGATTCATGCTTAAATCAATATGCTTTCATAATCTTATTTGCTTGCTTGTTTTGATCTTAATGCATGCACATGTTATATTTGATGAAATGCTAAGCCTATGAATCCTTGCATTTACTATCATCTTCTATCTTTTCAATGAGACTTGTAAGACATAACCCAACTCGAGTCTTGTTAGACCATGCATGTGTTGAGTAGGAAAGATTAAGTCGACTTGTAGGTGTTGTACAATCTAATCGATTCGGCTCCGGGACCCAAACTTTCCTAGGATTGTAAGATATAACCCAACTCAATCCATCACAACAATAATTGCTTGCTTATAATTTGAGAACATGTTTGTATGATCATATCCCATGATTCCCCTATGAACCCATGACACCCTAGTGCCTTTAATCAATTGTTTACACCCCTTATTTCATTCATCTTGCTAGTTTATTTTCATTGTTATTTTAGTTTAGTAACCTTCTACATCAACCCAATTTGTGACACCCCTAGACATTACTAGTTACAATAGAATTCTCATTTCAATACCCGTCCCTTGGGATCCGACCTTTACTTGCCTCTTTACTAATTGTAGAGTTGTTTGTGAAGTATAAATTGTGTTTTGTATCGACCATTGACCAACGACCACATATGTTTAATTGTGAACACCAAATGGCTCCGATCAGTTGTCAATCCTCCAATAAACCCCAATAATCTTCTAATTACCCAAATAAAAATAAGAACAATTGAGAAATTAAGGAAAGATTAAGATGTAATTAATATTGAGAAGTGCATTACAACTAAATTAAGACTAGTAAGAGATGTTTAAGGATTGATTAAAGCTTGATGAAAATCTAGGTAGTACAATGGGGTATTTATACTAAAATTAAGTATAAGGATTAGGGTTACTAAGGGCATAAATGACTATTAAGACCCTAAGAGAAGCTTGAGGAATTGTAACTCCCGAGGGACATGCACCGATCATGCTGCAACTCCCACCAGGATCCGCTCGTCCTCACCTGATGCACGGCTGGTCCTGTAAGAAGATCCTCTCGGGCTGACAGTCGGGACGCCAAGATCGTGCCCTGGTACGCTCGGATCATGTTCAGGGACGCTCGGATCGTTGCTCTGATCGGCTCGTCCTGAGCTCGGGCCGCTCGGATCGTGGCACAGGATTCTTCTAGGCCTCTAGTTTCGGTCTCCTTTTCGATGCTTGGTCATTTGATGCGATCCATTTAGCTCCATTTTGTTCCATAAATGCAAAGTTAGCAATCCTCTCCTACCAAGGACAGAAAACCTCAAAGATTATGCAAAATGGGAAACTAAAGATAAGAAATGACCCTAATATATGCTAGAAAGCATGGGAACGAGGTTAATTCGGGGACTAAATGTGCTCAAATATGAGTCACATCAAACATCCCCAAACCGAACCTTTGCTCGTCCCAAGTAAAGAGGTGACTAAAACTATGACCTTTATTTAAACTAACCTACTAATATAGCCGATATAAGAGAATTAGCGGGTCTCACTCCGCCCCTTCAACTCACAACAAGACATCTATGAGTTAAGAGGCCTTCTTGCAAGGCAACGTGGGGCTTGCCAAAATGGCGATACATCCAATCATTAAGCACACAAAAGAAGTAATGGATGCATCTACAAAAATGAATAGCCACTTTCCTCATCTAAGTGGCGGAAATTATCTAGAAAGGAAGCAATCTAAGGGCACACACTCCATTATAGATATGGTTTCTTCAAGTTACTAAGCCTAGAAGGATACCAATAAATCACCTCCAAGTTGTGCAAGGTAGGGTACCTTCGTCCTCAGTTGCTAAATGCTTTCATTAAGATTAGACTCCCTATGATGTTAGAAACACTGTAGGATCGCGGAATTCCCCCTCTTTCCTAGACAAGAAGAAGGGTCGTCCCCTCTCTACCATGCATAAAAGTGGGTTCAATGGAAAAAGGGATCAATATGCTTTTGAGTTTCATAGTGGGAGTTTGCTTTTGGTTTTGTTATTCCCCCCAATTTCATGTGGCATTTGACATTTTTGAGAACAATTTTCTTTGCCATTTCTTTGATATTTGGCAATTTGATGCTTGACAATTTTCAACTTTTGCATTTTTTGAACATTTTCAAAGTCACCCCAATTTGTTACAAGGGTGATTTTATTTGAAGCATAGGATTTCTTCTTTTTTTTCTCCTCTTTTATTTGATGCAAATTTGTGCAAACTTCTTGATTTTCATTTTGGTACTTGAACTCAAATTGAGATTTTTGTGCCCATTCCCTTTTTGTTGACAAAAATGATGATAGAAGTGGAAGATGGTTGCATGGTTTCAAGGGTCACCTTAGAATAAACGGTAGGCAAGGAGTCATCACATCACAAGGTACTCTTGACTAGGCCTTAGTCCATGGGTCAAACGATACTAGCATGACACATCGTAGGGTGTTTTAGAGGTATTCTAAAGAGCAAAGTCTCAAGAAGAAAAAGTATCTACACGGGCCTTATATACAGTTCTCAAGTTTCCCAAATAGATGTTTTCACAAAATTTTCCTAAAATGCAACTACATGCCATGATGCAACTAACATATATACAACTCTAATGCATATGCTTCTATCAACTATTATGCCATATAATCTAGATGCAACTCCTAAAATCACATTGGTTTGTACCGCAACAACCAAAATAAAGCCACATAGTCATTAACATATAGAGAAAAAAGGAAATTGGAAAGATCATACCATGCGGTCTTCATATTCCTTATGCCTCGGATGTGGCGTAGTCGATCCAATGTGATAAGAGGACAAACAAACACAAGTATATACACAATATATAATTCTATACTACAAAGGAAAGGACATGTTTTTGGATTTTTAATTTTTTCAAATTTTTATCATTTTTGATTTTAAAAGTGAAGTTAGAATTTCCCATCCCCACACTAGTATGGGCATTGTCCTCAATGGCCAATACAATAGGAGATTATGCAATGCAAGTGATGCGTGTATTTTATATAAGGTTTTTACCTCATTTTTACACACATTTCTTTGTTATTTATGTGGCGTCTAGCTACAAATGCCCCCGAATAGTCTACATTGGTTTGTCTTGTATAAATTGCAGGTATGAACCAGAAAGGAGCGAAATCAAGCCTGGACTTGTCCTAATCGCATGAATTTTGGAGGACAAGGAATCGGACCTCGGAATCTGTCACTTAGGGATGCGTGAAGTGGCCACGGAAGGTGTCCAGGAGTCCACCTGTGCTTATATAGCTCGATCGATCCATTTTGCTACTCATATGGTCGATCAAATGCTTTATCCTCCAGGAATAATTCGATCGGGCTGTGCCTTTACTCGATCGAGATAGTCACCCTCATAAATATTCGATCGAGCACCCTATCTACTCGATCGAACTGATTGTCAAGCTTTCTCCTCGATCGAGTGATTTCATTTTACTCGATCGAGAGCCTAGGTGTTTTATGCGGATCTTGAGTTAATTTTTGAGATTTCCTTTTGTAATTATGATAAATAAGTATGACGGCAGTCAAAAGACTCTCTCTCCTCCTCCTCTCTTCTTCGACTTCTATGCCCTTGCTCTTCCTTAGGATTGGAAACTTGGAACTTATTTCTCCATTCCTTGTAATCGGTACTCTCTATTCGTAATTAATTAATTGTTCTTATTTTATTGCTTTTGTTCTCTCAATCCCTATTGTTTATACTCTCTTTTTAGATCATCAATTATGCTTAATTTCTATAGTTTATGTGTTTTTATTGCTCATTCAATAGTCATGCATAGCTAATTCCCTTTGCTAAGACATAGGGGAGCCATGATTTTAAGGGAATTATGAATAGGTGATTAGAACTTGATACAAATTAGATCTATGTTGTTAATCGCTGCATATAATTGTTCTTGTCTATTTGAGTCGACACAATTAGATAATTAACCTCGGTACACCTTGACCTGGATCGGAAGATTGGAAAAGGTAAGACCTGCAGTGAACATTAGGGCATTCTAATGAGGGCGGATGTTAAGTAAGAATTGTCTTAGGGCGAATAGCGGACCGGAAGGACCTTTTCACTACTCTCTAGATCGAATTTGCATTGACCTGAGACACTAGACTATATCTCTTAAGAATCATGGTGAACCGACTGTCTTAGCTGTTTTCCTTTCCTTGATATTTGCCAATTTTATTCTTCGCCTTCCTCTACTTTTTAACTCTCCTTTGATCTCCTTAGATTAGAACAACCATTAAAACCCCCAAGAAATTGTTACTCAGACGAACTTAGTTTTGCAGGCATTTTCCCATCTCCCTGTGGAGATCGACCCTACTTCCACTAACTTCTGTTAATAGTTTTAGGTCTTTATTTTTGATACTAAACGACGGTATCAAATTTTTGCGCCGTTGCGGGGCAGGTGGCGTAATTTTGTTGCTTATTTTAAGTCTGTCTTTCGTCTCAAGGAATTTATTCCTTGAGACTGATCTCATATTTTTCTAGCGCTGTATTAGTGTTGTAGGAAATCTATTCTAGAAGAAAACATTGTCATACCTGCCCTTCTGTAGACACTGTTTGCCATTATGCCGAATATCGTCAGTCACTCAGAACCTACGGTGGATTCTTTGCCTAAATGTTTCTTGCTTCCGACTACAGATGTAGGGACCTTTGGAATTCATCCATCTTAAATACAGTTAGTTGAGAGAAATCTCTTCAAGGGATTACCTGGTGAAGATCTATGTAAGAATATAGAGCTATTTACAGAGTACTGTTCCACCATTCTGTTAGCTGCTGGAGTGACACAGGACAGAGTTAAGGGAGTTCTTTTTCCCTTTTCTTTGACTGATGACGCCCGGGAATGGTTGAGAGATTTGGACAGGGAAGCTGCCGGTGTTACTGACTCGAGTTCCCTTGCTTTAGCCTTCTACAGACGGTACTTCCCACCACATCGCACTAATGCGTTGAGAGGCTAAATAACTGCATTCGAACAATTGCCTACTGAAGATTTGAATGGAGCTTGGACTAGGTTCAAGAAACTTATTCGTTCTGTGCCTCATCACGGCTTCAAACGTTGGTTCATATGTACCCAATTCTACAATGGTTTATATCCTAACCAGAGAGCTATATTAGACAACGCGGCAAAAGGGAGGTTCCAGAAAAATGTTGAAGATTATAAAGGATGGCACCTTATTGAAGAAATGGCCATTCACGTAGCTGAATATGGAAATCCCAGAGGAGGTAGGCAAGTAGCTGAGTCTTTGGTAGCTAGAGTGGAAAGTTCTAGTGGAAGGCTAGACAATTCGGAGATCTTACAAACTTCAGCTGTGCATGAACAAGTTTATGCCTAACTGAGCAAGAGGTAATTTGTGGTTGATGCGGTACAGAGGGACACGACCCTATTACTTATATGGCGGATGTGGAGCGAGCCCGTGCTTATCGATAAATCAAGCAAGGAGTGCCGTTCTCTAAACTATATGAAGACTTGACCATGACAAGTGCCTCTAGTCCTTCTAAACGATTGCCACAACAAGTTGATTCACCCTCTACAATTGGAGAAGTTGCAGAGTTGAAGTCCTTGGTGTTGAATTTAACACTTTAGCTTGAAATGAAGACTGACAAAGACGACAACGCAATAGAAGAGCTACAAGACCAAGTTGCGCGCCTTACATCTGCGCAAAGTCAGGTGAATCACCCACCTCAATGTGACCTAATCAATGCCATAAATCTCCGAAGCGGTCTTACTTACGATGGACCGAAAATGCCGGAAGATGATGATATAACTGCTGATGAGATCCGCGAAATTGTTTTGGAAGAGTCAAGTAACAATATCCCTGCTGAGCATCGTCAAGTGCCTCGATCGAATGATACCTCTTCTCGATCGAGTGATATATCCTCCGAAGGTACTCGATCGTATACTCCCACTGTTCGATCGAGAGAAGCTTAAACTGTGGAATTCGATCAAGGAGGTTATTCTTCTCGATTGAGTAATTTTCCCAACAGCAATGTTCGATCGAGTGATTCAGGCCCTCGATCGAAATGTTCTTAATTTGATGAACTCGATCGAGCACTTTTCCTGAAGAAACTGTTCGATCGAGTGGAAACAATACTCGATCGAATGCTTGTGCCAGCGGAAGTTCTGTTTCAAAGCTTAATTCCGCTACCGTGTCGTCTTTCCCTGTTGCGGAGATGTCACGTTCTGACAAAGGTAAAGAGAAGGTCGCAGACCCGCTTATTGCTACCAGAGTTCCTTATCAGGGACACCTGAAAGATGCTAAGGTCGAGCGACAGTACGGTAAGTTCGTGGACGTGGTCAAGAACCTTCAGGTAACCGTCCCCTTTACCTAAGTTATTACCCAGGCACCTACTTACGCAAAATTTACGAAAGATATTTTGACGCGTAAGAGAGAGCATAGTGAATTCGAGACAGTTGCTTTTATGGAAGAGTCTAGTAATTTACTTCTTAATAAAGCTCCGCCAAAAATGAAAGATCCGGGTAGTTTCTCTATTACCTGTACCATAGGAAACGAAGTTATAGATAAGGGTCTCTATGATTTAGGAGTCAGTGTCAGTGTCATGCCTTTTTCTGTCTGCAGGAAACTTAATATGGGTCACCTTAAAATTACTAATATCACTTTATAGATGGCTGATAGATCTGTTAGACGACCCTTGGGTATCTTAGAAGACGTGGATTTCATTGGTTTAGACATAGCTGAGGATACCCGGACCCCAATTATATAAGGAAGACCATTCTTATGCACAGCTGGGGCCATTATCGATGTCAAACAAGGGCGTTTGACTCTTGCAGTGGGGGATGATGCAATCACTTTTAGTTTACCTGGTACACTTGCTCGCCCAATGATAGAGGATACTTGTTATTCAGTTGATATTGTTGACGAGTGTGTTTATGAGCTCTGGTCGGATTCCTTTATAAAGGATCCACTAGAATCTTTGATGCTTTTAGATGAGTGTGCAGATAACCCAGAGAACAATGATGCTGTTTTGGATTTGCTTGAAGCTGCATTAGATGAGTGTGAACTCACCGACGTTGAGGGAGAGAGAGTGGAACAAATGATAAATACTCTTTGCGCCATAGAGGTAAAGGTACCTGAGAGTAAGCCTCTTCCTTCTCATCTTAAATATGTATTTTTAGACGATACAGAGCAATATCCAGTCATTGTTAGTGCTAAATTGGATTATGATCAGCTGACCGCTTTGTTAGCTGTTCTAAAGAAAAACAAGAAGGCCATGGGTTATTCATTGGATGGCATTAAGGGCATCAGTCCTGATATTTATATGCACAAAATTGAGCTTGAGGAAGATCACAAGCCTTGCAGACAGGGTCAGCGCCGACTGAACCAGAAGATGCAGGATGTTGTGATGGCTGAGGTAATGAAGCTGCTCGATGCAGGTATTATCTATTCTGTTGGTCATTCTAAGTGGGTGAGTCCAGTTGATGTGACCATAATTAGCGCATATTTAGCCCCCGAATTAGCCTTGTTCCCATGCTTTTTAGTGCATATTTGGGTCATTTATTGTCTTTAGTTCTTTGTTTTGCATATTCTTTGAGATTTTGATCCCTTGGTAGGAAAGGAGTAAGAATGTTGCATTTTCATGGCAAAACGAGACTAAATTGATTGAATTCAATGACCAAGCATCAAGGAGAGACAAGATTAGAAGGCCTTTGTACATATTATAGTAGATGAGCAATGTTGAAGAAAGGATCCTTGAGTCCCCGAGGAAATCCCCAAGGATTTTATGAAGAAAAGGGAAGAAAAGAAGAAGAAATAGTGCTGAGCTGCAATCCGTGCGGATTGTCAACAATCCGTCCGTCTCCCCACAGCACAATCCGAGCGGATTCCCCCAAAGACGCTCGGATTAGAAGACACCAGAATCCGCCCAGATTCGCCTGAAGCCGCCCGTGTTCCACCGCCAGAATCCGCCCGTCCCGACTCCAAAACGCACGGATTCCTGTACAGCGTAATTTCGTCTCCTCCAAGCTACAAAGAAAGAAGCCCTTCCATCGAAAAATACCGGCTCCTCCATGCTCAATCTAAAAAGTGTAATTACTAGTTTAGCCCTTAGTTAACCCTAATGCATCCCTCTAATTTCCACTATAAATAACCCATTAGTCTAATTAGAAGAGCATGTTCTTCTTATCAATAATTAGAGTAGTTAATATCAATAAAATCTCTCTTTAGTATTGTAATCAACAATTAATCAAGTTCTAATACAAGTTTTATTTCCTTAATCTCTCTTTTGTTCATCCTTTATTTTGGGTAATTGAAGATTATTTGGGTTATTATTGGGAGATTGACAACCTCTCAATCAAGCATCAAGTACTTCTTTTATTCTTGCTTTATTATTGGAATCATTAGTAGGTATAATTCTCTTAATCCCTTTTTAATTATTGCTAATTACTTTCATTTGTTCATCATGTTTCATTTTGTTGGTATGATTGACAACCTTGCTAGCATGATCAACATGATAATGAGTGAGTAGTCTCTTAGCTAGGGTTAATGGGTGATTAGGGGAAACCAACATGGGGAATGATTCATGCTTAAATTAATATGCTTTCATGGTTTATTTGCTTGCTTGTTTTGATCTCAACTCATGCACATGTTATGTTTGATGAAATGTGAGCCTATGAATCCTTGCATTTTTTACCCATCACCTATCTTTTCAATGAGACTTGTAAGACATAAACCAACTCGAGTCTCATTAGACCATGCATGTTGTTGAGTAGGGAAGATTAAGTCGACTTGTAGGTGTTGTACAATCTAATCGATTTGCTCCGGACCCAAACTTTCCTAGGATTGTAAGATATAACCCAACTCAATCCATCACAACAATAATTGCTTGCTTATAATTTGAGAACATGTTTGTATGATCAATTACCATGATTCCCCTATGACCCCATGACACCCTAGTGCTTTTTATCAATTGTTTACAACCCCTTTTTATTCATCTTGCTTGTTTACTTTCATTGCTATTTTAGTTTAGTGACCTTCTACATCAACCCAAATTATGACACCCCTAAGACACCACTAGTTTCAATAGAAATCTCATCTCAATTCCCGTCCCTTGGGATCCGACCTTTACTTGCCTCTTTACTAATTGTAGAGTTGTTTGTGAAGCTATAAATTCTGTTTTGATTCGGACGTGACCCAACGACCACATCTATTAAATTGTGAACACGAAACGGACCGATCAAAAATGGCGCCGCTGCCGGGGACGGTGTTAGCTTGATTTAGATTTTCTTACATTGTTATTAGTTGTGTCTTTCTTTGCCTTGAGGAAGTAAAACTCTTCAAGGTTTGTTCTAATTGTTTTCAAGTTGTTTGATATTTTGCATGTCTAGAAGGTCACAAGGTGATTTGTTACCTTTTGACCGTGAAATTGAAAGAACCTTGACAAACAATAGGAGATTTGCTAGGAGGAATTTGAGAGGTATTAGTGAGGTTGTTCAACCAACTATTGAGTTCATCAACCCTTTTGCAAGAGAAGGTGAGGAGAACCCATTACAAAATACCCCACAAAATCAACCTACAATGCCTAAGTTTTCATCACATTCCGTACCCACCGAGGAGAACCTACCCAATGGTACTCCCACACCACAACATCTAACCGGAAATTTTATTGCCAAATCCGCCTTTATCCAATTAGTCGAAAGGAGCCAATTTGGGGGGATGCCTAGTGAAGACCCTCATTCTCATATGGAAACCTTTTGTGACTATTGTGAGGCGATTTCTCAAACCGGTGTAACTCAAGACCAAATTCGATGGGTCTTATTTCCTGTTTCTCTAATTGGCACCGCGAAACAATGGTTGAAGGGCCTTGATAAGGCCACTATCGGAATACATTCTTGGAAGAAGTTGGCTCTAGCTTTCTACAAAAAATTCTACCCACTGGAAAAGACTAACATGCTAAGAGCTCAAATTACGGGTTTTAAGCAAAGGGATGAAGAATCTTTGTATGAAGCTCATGTCCTCACCATGGACTTAGCGAATGGTTCTTGGTACAACAATTTTGGAACGGTATATATGAAGATTCAAGGAACATTCTCAACATGGGATCAGATGGAATGTTCACCGAAGTTGATGACAATCAAACATGGAACAAAATTGAGGAAATGGCGGTCCATAACTCACAATATAGTAGACCTCGCAAGGCTACTAGAGGAGGAAAGCATGAAGTAAACTCCGTTACTCAATTGGGTGCTCAACTTAGTGCTCACATTGACACAATCAATTTGAAGTTTGAACAAGCTATGGCTAGACTTGAAGAAGCCTCAAAATCACCAAAGCATCATGTTAATGCCATGACGGCATCTTCATCAATCCCAAGTGGGATATGTGAGAATTGTGGAACTTTGGGACATGACCAAAGTGAATGTAGGGGAACAAATGAACAAGTGAATGCTTTCCAAGCATACAATAGTGGTACCCCTTATTCCAACTATTACAATGAAAACACCAAATTCCATCCAAATCTCTAATACAAAAGCCAAAATGTTCAAAACCCTCAAACAACATACACCCCACCTCCCATGAGAAACCAAAATCAAAGACACTTTTACAATCAAAACCAAGTTTACCAAAATCAAAATCCATACAATCACCAAAATGACCAAGGTTTTGAAGTTCAAAAAGCGGTCCTCCAAATGCAAAAGAATCAACAAGAATTTTTCACTCAAATGCAAAAAGATAGTCAAGCAAAGGAAACCACCATCAACAACATCCTAGCTCACACCAAGATGTTGGAAACCCAATTGACTCAACTAGCATCTTCAAGCTCACAAAGACAAAAGGGGAAATTACCACCTCAAAGTAATCCCCCAAGACATGAAACGGTTAGTGCCATTCACTTGAGAAGTGGTACAAGGTATGAAGCACCGAAGTAGCAAGTTAAGGATGAAGTTGTGGAACCTAGTGATAAAGAAGAAATTGTGCAAAACTCCAAAGATGGAGAATCATCAAAAGAAGAAAGTCCAAAGAAAAATGAAGACAAGGTCAAGGAGAAGGAGCCCATTGTGATTAGACTTCCTTTTCCAAGTCGTCAAGCCAAGCCCAAATTTGATGACCAACTTGGAAAGTTTATGGAAATTGTGAAGAATTTGGAAGTCTCGATTCCTTTCACGGAATTAATCAATCACGTGCCGGCCTATGCGAAATACATGAAAGACATCCTCACAAAGAAGAAGTCGATCCGGAAACTTGAGACTATCGCCTTCACTAAGGTGAGTAGTGCAATACTTCAAGGGAGTTCACCTCCAAAACTAAAGGATCCGGGACGCTTCTCAATACCGTGTACCATTGGCGACACCACGATCAACAAAGCCTTATGTGATCTAGGGGCTAGTGTGAGTGTTATGCCGTACTCGGTGAGTAAAAGGTTGGGGATGGGAGAACTTAAATGCACCAATATCACACTCCAAATGGCCGATAGATCGACGAAGACACCATTAGGGATATGGGAAGATGTCCCCGTACGAATTGGGAAGTTTTTCATCCCGGTGGACTTTGTCATTGTTGATATGGAGGAAGATTCCAACATTCCAATCATTCTAGGAAGACCTTTCCTACACACCGCGGGTGCGGTGATTGATGTGAAACATGGTGAGCTCACTCTAGAAGTGGGAGATGAAAGCATAACTTTTAATCTTCACAAGACTATGAGAGCTCCTCGTTTGCATGAACCGTGTTTCATGATTGATCATTATAGTCGGAAGGATGAAAGGAAGAAGTCGGAACTCCAATGGAAGAAGAAAATTGAAGATGCTCCATTCAAAGAGAAAGTGAATTGTGATAAGGAGAGCTTGCAAAGCTCATCAAAATCAAGCAAAGAAGAAGAGGATGGCCTCATTGGCCAAGAAAAGAAATTGGAAGAGTTGTCTCCATCAAATCAAGAGATTTTCAATGATCAAGTAGATGAAGTTTGTGGTCTTTGGGACGACGAATTTGAAGGGATTTTTAATCCCTACATTGGTAATGCCATCGATCAAGACCGACAACAAGGGCCAAAGTCTATTGAAGACCTCTATCATGATAATGAACAAGCTTTTGATTATTTCTTCAAGGTGTTGAGTAACATCAACAACACCTTGAACATGCCCCCTTGACATCTCATCAAGAATGAGAGTTTGGTGGAGTCCTCCCTAAACCACCATTTGTAAATATTTCTAACTCTCTAACTCGCATTTCAATTCTTACATTGCATTTTTTGTCATCTTTGGATTTTTATATACTTTGATCAAGATAATTGTCATGTTTGAGAGAAGTGAGGGAGGGACTAATAATTTCAATTGATGTGTAGTGCTTTAGCTTAGTGTGGGGATAGCAATTGCCTAGGCTATCCATGCCTTAGTAGTGCCCCCACAATGAAGAACACAAGATATGAAGAAGAATGGAAGAATGACAAGGGATATGCATTGTACACGGATGGAACTGAATCCGGGTACAAAGGGGTCGAATCCGAGCGGATTCAGGAGAATCCGCCCGTCTTCAGACAAACCGGACGTATTGGGTAGAAGACGCACGTCCCTCTGAGCTGAACTTTTGAAATATTTTTGACTGTAAGAGAATCCGGGCGTCCTGAATACAAATCCGCCCGTCTCTGAAAATCCGCCCGTCTTGAAGGGAAGACGCCCCGTCTTCTTGGCTGAGGAAAACAAGAAAAATTCCTGGACTGAAATCCGCCCGTCTTCTGAAGAATCCGCCCGTCCCGTGTCTGCGAATCCGAGCGTCTTCACAGAAAGACGCCCGTCTTTAGGCGAGTTTTTCCCAACCCAGAAAAGGCAGAATCCGCCCGTCTTGAGCGGAAACCGCACGGATTGCCCCTGCAGTTCGAATTTTCGGGCTTTATAAAACCCCTCCCACCTTCATTCCTTCATTCCTTCATTCATAACACTACTCAAAAAATCAAAACCCTCATCCTCCCCATCACAAAAACAAAATCCCTCAACTACATTCACCAAAATCAAATCAAAACATCCTTTCAACAACAAATCAATCACTCCTTTTTCAATAAAAATCAAAACCAAGCACAAAATCTTCAACCTTTGAGTCAATTTTTGAATTCATAAAGGCAAAGCCTTTCACCTTTAAATCGATTTGGGTACACTACAAATTGAAGATTTTTCATTCTTTTCTTGGTTAATTCATCAATGGCAAGGACTAAGGGAGCAACAAAGGCAACAAAGTCAAAGGCACCAAAGGCAAAGACACTTTCATCAAGGCAAAAGGCTCTTCAAGCAAAGAAAGCATTGGCTATGGTGGTAGCAAACCCAAACTTGGAAGTGCAACAACAACAACCTTCTATGGGAGCAACAACATCTACTACTCCGGAAATTGATCAACTTTTGCACTATCCGGAGGTAACTTTCATTTCCAAAACCCATAGAGACACTTTTGCCAAGTTTGCTAGAAAATCATTTCAATCCACCAAGTTTATTTTTGAAGATACCTTAGATAAGTTGGGTGTCCTTGAGCAAACTAGAGCCTTCTTTAAAGCCATGGGGTTGAAGAAATTGTTTGAATCAAAAGAATTGACATACCCCTCCCTTACCTTGGAATTTTTGAGTTCTTTGAGAGTCAACAAGGTTGAGTCTAGGGAGAACCTCGAGTTTCGTCTAGCTAATGTTAGTTGATGAATTTCCTTTAGAGAAATGGGTGAAGCTTTGGGTCTTAGTGATGAACAGAGTTATTTTAAGAATGTTGGAAAATATGACCCCGACCCTCTTTGGGAGGCAATTTCCGGAAGGAAATTTGAAGACTTTCATGCGAGTCGTGCTCTTTTAGTCCACCATCCGGGCATAAGAGTATGGCACAAGGTCGTAGGGAGCACCATCAATGCAAGAAAAGACACCAACCGTTTCACCAAACTTGATTTTGTTCTTCTTGAGTCGGCTTTGAACATTGGAAGAGTACACACCAAGCCTTTTAACTTTCTAAGGCTCTTGGTGGATAGATTGTTAAATATTGATTGTGGGAAGAAAGGCACTACCGTTATTGTGAATGGAGGCCTAGTCACTATCCTAGCTAAATACTTTGATCCTAACTTCAACAAAGATAACAAGTATGAGGCGAAAGAAGGTGGTCATCTCGTCGATATGCATACTATGATACACAAGTACAAGTGGGTTGCCCATAACCCTCTTGACACCAAGTATGGATGGCTCACTAGTGATGCTAGTTCTTTCACTTTGCCTTCAAAGATTTGTCGATTGAGTGTCCACCGGACCAATTATCTACTTCCCCTTTCAAAAGAGGCCGAGTATATTATTCAACAACAAAAGGGTGAACTTGAAATACCCACCTCTTCCATTGTTACACCACCTTACCCTTTTGAGTACCAAGAGTTCAAGCCGGAAGGTGTTGAAGCAAGAAATGATTATTTGACTCTTCTCATGCAAGCAATGCACAAGCAAGCCTTTGAGGATCGGAAAAATGCTTACTTAGCTCAATATCCACCCCTCTTACACTTAGCTAGGCAAGGTCTACTTGACCCATCATGTCCTTTGCCTAGTTGGGCGGATAAGGAAGTCCTATTTCCGAGTGCATCTAGGGTTGTTCCGGGTGATAATGAGGTTGTTGGTAATGAAGAAGTTGATGATAACATTGATGAGGAAGCAAGTGAAGAAGGAGAAGAGGATGATGAGCAAGGTGAAGAAGAAAGTGAAGAAGCAAATGAAGAGGGAAGTGGCAATGAGACCACTTCTAATGAGGATGATGATGATAGTGATGATATGATGGAAGATTAGCAAGCTTTGGAGGCTCCTACCCTCTCATGGTTTGTCTATTTCTCTCTTTGTTTTAATTATTTTCTTGATCATTGTTGGAGTAGTCCTAGCACCATAGAGGACTCACACCTCGGTACTTTTTGAGGTGTTCCCATTTTATTGTTCCCACTTTCAAAATCCAAAATGACAAATTAGTTTCATGCATTGCATAGTGTGTGCATGAACTACACCCATCCTTGGACGTTAGCAATAATGTCTAGATCGGTTTGGGGAAGTTAATGCATACACAACGGGAGGTAATCTAAATTATCCTCTCCGTCATAAACAAAAACCATGCATCATGTAGTGTAGATTAGTGTAGCTTGCATTTAGTGTAGAAATCATGCATCATCTTTGCATAATTTCCCATCATTTTGGCCATTGAGGACAATGCCCATATTAGTGTGGGGATGGGGAATTCTAACTTAACTTTTATTCAAAAATCCAAAAAATTGAAAAATTTCGAAAAACCATAAAAATGTGAAAATTGAAAAACCCAAAAACATGTTTATTTCCTTTTGTAGTGTAGTCTTGTATATATTGTCTTGTATATATTGTGTTTGTTCTATCCTTGTTCACATTGATTGACTACGCCACATCCGAGACATGAGGATCATGAAGACCGCATGGTATGATCTTTCCAATCTCCTTTTTTCCTCTTTATGTTAATGACTATGTGGCTTTATTTTGATTGATGCGGTATAACAATGTGAACTTAGGACTTGCATTTAGTTTATATGTCATATTAGTTAATAGAATCACTTGCATTAGGATGTATATATTAGTTGCATCATTGCATGTAGTTGCATTTAGATAAAAAGTTTTGAAAAATGCCTAATTGAGAACTTTGACAAGAGCAACTAAGCCATTACAAATACTTTTTCAACTTAAGACTTTGCCTACTAGAATGGTTGTAAAACACCCTAGATAGTGTCATACTAGTGTTTTTTGACCCATGACCCAAAGCCTAGTCAAGGGTTTGCATGTGAGTCACCTATCCAACCTCGTGATGCGATGTGGACTTGGTTAACTTGTCTAGGTGACCTTGATTGACCTTGTGGTAAGGCAACCCAAAAATATTTTCTATCAATAATTTTGAAGTGCTCATTTCAAAGAATTTTGTCATGTGGAAGTAATTTAATGCCAAGGAAACCTCAAATGTTATGAAATGTTGAAATGTTGAGAAATTTTAAGTTGTTTTGATGGAGGCGTACCACTTCGATGTGCTTTGGAGCGGGATCCATTGAATTGGGCCCCCACACGGTTGTGAATTCGGCCGCCCAGAGACAGAGTGACTATCACCCCGAAATACTATTGTCTAGAGGTTAACCGGTTGCCTAATAAGCGATTGGCGA
The DNA here is from genome assembly GCF_048544455.1 of Silene latifolia. Taxonomy (NCBI): domain Eukaryota; kingdom Viridiplantae; phylum Streptophyta; class Magnoliopsida; order Caryophyllales; family Caryophyllaceae; genus Silene; species Silene latifolia. The sequence continues at coordinate 89,602,366 of NC_133532.1, read as the reverse complement.
AAGCAAAGGACACTAGCCCGGAAGGGACAAACCCCATCTTAAAGTTTTGAAATGTGAAAGTTAAATGAGGACAATTTTGAATACTAGTCATATCCACCCTTTGTTTATAAAGATTTGAGCATTTCATTCCCAAAAAGCCTTTTGTCAAGCCACTTTGTCGAGCTTGGGACGATCCATGACCTTTACTTTTGTAGAGAATTCGAGACTTGTCATGTCATATGCTACTAGCATCATAGGGATCTTCATTCCACCACCATCCGATCGCTCTTGACGAAAGCATTTGGAAATTGAGGACGAAAGTAGTCTAGTTTAACACCATTTGGAGGTGATTTAGTGTCATCCTCTTAGCCTTAGTAATTTGTTGAACTAGTATTTGTGAAGGATTACATGCTCTTAAATTTGTTCTCTCTTTAGTGCCTCCGCCACTTGATGAAGAAGTGGCTATTCCTTTTGTATATGCATCCATTATTTGATTTTGTGTGCTTAATGTTTGGATGTGTCGCCATTTTGGCAAGACCCACCTTGCCTTGCGAGAAGGCATCCTACCTCATGGTTGTCTTGTTGTGAGTTGAAGGGGCGGAGTGAGACCCGCTAATTGTCTCATATCGGCTATGTTATTAGGTTAGTTTAAATAATGGTCCTAGTCTTTGTCACCTCTTTACTCGAGACGAGCAAAGGTTCGGTTTAGGGATATTTGATGTGACCATAATTAGCGCATATTTAGCCCCCGAATTAGCCTTGTTCCCATGCTTTTTAGTGCATATTTGGGTCATTTATTGTCTTTAGTTCTTTGTTTTGCATATTCTTTGAGATTTTGATCCCTTGGTAGGAAAGGAGTAAGAATCTTGCATTTTCATGGCAAAACGAGACTAAATTGATTGAATTCAATGACCAAGCATCAAGGAGAGACAAGATTAGAAGGCCTTTGTACATATTATAGTAGATGAGCAATGTTGAAGAAAGGATCCTTGAGTCCCCGAGGAAATCCCCAAGGATTTTATGAAGAAAAGGGAAGAAAAGAAGAAGAAATAGTGCTGAGCTGCAATCCGTGCGGATTGTCAACAATCCGTCCGTCTCCCCACAGCACAATCCGAGCGGATTCCCCCAAAGACGCTCGGATTAGAAGCCACCAGAATCCGCCCGGATTTGCCTGAAGCCGCTCGTGTTCCACCGCCAGAATCCGCCCTTTCCGACTCCAAAACGCACGGATTCCTGTACAGCGCAATTTCGTCTCCTCCAAGCTGCAAAGAAAGAAGCCCTTCCTTCAAAAAATACCGGCTCCTCCTTGCTCAATCTAAAAAGTGTAATTACTAGTTTAGCCCTTAGTTAACCCTAATGCATCCCTCTAATTTCCACTATAAATACCCCATTAGTCTAATTAAAAGAGCATGTTCTTCTTATCAATAATTAGAGTAGTTAATATCAATCAAATCTCTCTTTAGTATTGTAATCAACAATTAATCAAGTTCTAATACAAGTTTTATTTCCTTAATCTCTCTTTTGTTCATCCTTTATTTTGGGTAATTGAAGATTATTTGGGTTATTATTGGGAGATTGACAACCTCTCAATCAAGCATCAAGTACTTCTTTTATTCTTGCTTTATTATTGGAATCATTAGTAGGTATAATTCTCTTAATCCCTTTTTAATTATTGCTAATTACTTTCCTTTGTTCATCATGTTTCATTTTGTTGGTATGATTGACAACCTTGCTAGCATGATCAACATGATAATAAGTGAGTAGTCTCTTAGCTAGGGTTAATGGGTGATTAGGGGAAACCAACATGGGGAATGATTCATGCTTAAATTATTATGCTTTCATGGTTTATTTGCTTGCTTGTTGTGATCTCAACTCATGCACATGTTATGTTTGATGAAATGTGAGCCTATGAATCCTTGCATTTTTTACCCATCACCTATCTTTTCAATGAGACTTGTAAGACATAAACCAACTCGAGTCTCATTAGACCATGCATGTTGTTGAGTAGGGAAGATTAAGTCGACTTGTAGGTGTTGTACAATCTAATCGATTGCTCCGGACCCAAACTTTCCTAGGATTGTAAGATATAACCCAACTCAATCCATCACAACAATAATTGCTTGCTTATAATTTGAGAACATGTTTGTATGATCAATTCCCATGATTCCCCTATGACCCCATGATACCCTAGTGCTTTTTATCAATTGTTTACAACCCCTTTTTATTCATCTTGCTTGTTTACTTTCATTGCTATTTTAGTTTAGTGACCTTCTACATCAACCCAAATTGTGACACCTCTAAGACACCACTAGTTTCAATAGAAATCTCATCTCAATTCCCGTCCCTTGGGATCCGACCTTTACTTGCCTCTTTACTAATTGTAGAGTTGTTTGTGAAGCTATAAATTGTGTTTTGATTCGGCGTGACCCAACGACCACATCTATTAAATTGTGAACACGAAACGGACCGATCACCAGTTCAGGTAGTTCCTAAGAAAGGAGGGACTACTGTGGTCAAGATTGATAAGAACGAATTGATACCTACTAGATTAGTGACTGGTTGGCGGATGTGGATAGACTACAGACAGCTAAATGCAGCCACGAAGAAAGATCACTTTCCCCTTCCTTTCATTGATCATATGGTAGAAAGGTTAGCGTCTCATAAGTTTTTCTGTTATCTAGATTGATACTCAGGGTTCTTTCAGATCCCTATTCATCCAGACGATCAGGAAAAGACTACTTTTACTTGTCCTCAGGGTGTTTTTGCTTATCGCAGGATGCCTTTTGGTTTATGTAATGCCCCTGCCACCTTTAAAAGGTGCATGATGGGGATATTTTTTGAGTATATAGAGTCTATTATGGAAGTCCTTATGGACGATTTTAGTGTCTATGGAAGTGACTTTGCTAATTGTCTGTCTAACCTTGATAAAGTGTTGCAGCGCTGTATTGAGGTTAATCTTGTGCTTAATTGGGAGAAGTGCCACTTTATGGTCAACGAGGGAGTTGTCTTAGGGCACTTAGTTTCGGACAGGGGCATTGAGGTTGATAAATCAAAGGTGCAAGTGATTCAGCAATTACCTCCTCCTGTTAATGTTAAAGGAGTGAGGAGCTTCCTTGGTCACGCCGGCTTTTATCGCCGGTTTTTCAAGGATTTTTCAAAAATTGCTAAACCACTTACACAGCTATTGCTTAAGGATGCCCCCTTTGCATTTACTGATGAGTGTCTTTCTGCTTTTAACAGGTTAAAGCAGGCCTTGATTTCAGCACCGATTTTACAGCCTCCCCACTGGGACTTGCCGTTTGAGATTATGTGCGATGCTAGTGACTATGCACTAGAAGCGGTGTTAGGCTAGAGGAAAGACAAAGCCTTGAATGCAATATTGAAGGAAAAGTAGATCTATATACTTAACATATTCATATGTCTTAAATTAATTTGTCGTAAAATTAAAGATGGATTTTATGCATGCAAACTTTAATAAAAGAAGATAAGAAAACATTTTCTCACCATAATAATTTCGGTCATATTGGGCACCAACAAGATCTCCTTCTTGTTAGTTCTTGAGCTTTCCATTAATGGATGAACATACATGACCTCAAAATAGAAGCCCTCCAATTAGTTGCACCCAAAACTATCCCTTAATCCCACAAACTAACATGTACTAGATGTTTATATTGTGGTTTACCTTAAAATTTATTACTAATACTCATATACTACTTTTAGTATTATTAGTGTTTGATTTAAACAAATTAGATTCACAAAAATGAATTTTTGTGAAGAACAAGAGAGAGAAGGGAGGTTTTTCATAAAAGGTAAGAATGAATTTTATTTGAGAAAACTTTCTCTAATTCTCTCTATATTGAAAACCGGTTGGGAGGAGCTTAGGGTAGTCAAATTTTTCTTCCCAATATGCTTTTTATCTTCACAAGAAAAGCTAGCTAGTAGTAGGTGTCATCATGATGTTTATTTTATTATTTAAATAACAAAAACAATCAAAACCCACTCACTACATATAAAAACGGTTTTCCTTGTAATATTGAGTCCATTTTATTTTTGTCAATTGTACAATTGTATGTCATGTGACATGTGACATGTCTTATGTCTTGTTTTAATTTAAAATGCATATTTAACAAATTAAATATCATTTATAAATTAAATAAATCATATTTAACAAATTGACTAGTAATATAAAATTACTTTCTCATAAAATGGTCATTTAATTACTAGTTAGTATAATTCACAAAATCTTGTAATTATAACTAACTTATCATTCTCATATCGCGTGTTTCGCAAACACCGATTAATTTTAGTAATATAACTTCTTAAATTACTAAATCAAATCTCATTTAATCACATTATAATAAGATGTCATTATTCTCTCTCTTTTAATAATTTGTTCAATTTTAAGGAATTAATTAATCTGTATCTGTATACAATTAATTAACCTTTTCAATTAAGGGAATCGTCCTTTAGGTGTGACCTCAAGGGATCAACTGATCACCACCGTCGCACGACAGTAATGTCAAACTCTAGCCAGCCAATCATTACCGATATGTGTGGACCAGTTGACTATATATATGTAATGTATCATCCCTTTTGTATTCTTGGTATGAGATTTAATAATGATATTTAAATCATGTGATCGCACTATTGTTGAGGACACATTTCCCAACAATCTCCCACTTGTCCTCGACAAGTGTGCGTCACCAATTCTCTTGTCCTATTACTATCTCCCACTCAATGCAAGGTGTCTTTCGGGTAAAACTTGCAAGTGATCATATCGAGAGTGGTTTCCTCGATCTGGAGAATAACTGATTGACCGGAATTTATCCACCATGGATACCTTCCGAGCGTGGCCACGCATTTCCAGTTCATTACTCCTCGAGTGGCCCTGAGATATTGTTTTAACCCTGACAAGGGGGTGGACAATTCCTATCACACTTATTCCCTTAGACTAGCCACAGCCATCATAACCCAAAATATGCCCATTTGACCCCATTTACGAAGGTCGTAGTAACACAAATCAAAGTTAATCTGAAACTGTGCCATCTTAGGTGAACAGTCTTTAGTCAAAGAATCGACTCATTAGAATACTATAGTAGCTTTCGCCACGACCAGGCTTTATAAATTTGCCAGAACTCTATAAGCGGTCACTGCCCGACAAAGTGTTCCTAACAGTCTGCCTATGTGATCTACTAGTCATCTCACATGACTCTATGGCACTTGAACTTGCCATCAATCGCATCACACTCTAGTCACTTCGAGACGTCACCTTATATAAGTGACTATGGGCGAATACAATCCTAATCCGTGTTCACTTTAACGGGGTTCAATTGTCTCTACAACCCGTTTGGATGTAACAAAGTATAATAAAAGAGTTTTAAAGTAAAACTCGAACGACAAATGCGATTATCACATATGAATAGTCAATGCCTGATTACTATTTCATGTTCTATAATCTAATTTGATCTTGTATGTAGTTGTTCATTTCAATTCAATTGAAATGACATGACTCATCATGTTTAGCCTATGAGAAGGCTTTGGTTAGTAGGTTTTATCAACTTCTTGTACCTTACTCAACCTCACTACATTCTCGTTTTCCTTTGTAATGTATACATTTGCATTACAAAACTTTCTGAGTACGTGTCGAGATCCAATCAAGACATATGCACTCTAGCCTAAGAATAGCTCCCACTGTTTTCACAGTGTGCGGGACTCATCCTTCGTGCACATCTCATGATCGCAAGTGTACTCAATTTCTGTTATAAATATCTCTCATTGTTCTTTATTGCCTAGAACGATTCTAGAAAATCTACTTCTTAATTAACATTGCCACAATGGTATCTTAACCATCCTAATGTGTTTTGATTATGGTTTTGTCGGAAACCATGCGCAATCTCAATTGTCAATTGTCACTTGTGTAACACCCTTACACAATATTGCATCATAAACACTTTGCATCATAGCCTTAATGCTTCTGCAAGCACTTAAGGGTAATCTTTATGGCTTACTTGGTAAAGATTACTTAAATTTCGATTTGAACCAATTTATCATACTCAAAGTATATGTAGTGTTATACATCATTATTCATTTAATTGATCCGGCAGCGGAAGCAAATGAAATCAATCAAATATGTTCAATTTAATTGAACTAGTCATGAATCTTATCAACATAAGACTTCTTATTGACGCTAATATCATGTGGATTTATCTTCATAAATCTGGATATTAAAGATGTATTGTAATACTCCAAAAGTCTTAAATCATTCCTAATGATCAATATGTCATCCACATATCGGACTAATTAAAATTTCCGTAACTCCCACTAAACTTCATGTATAAACACAACTTCTCGACTTATCGAGAAATGTTTTATCACATGATCAAAATGTTGATTCTAACTCATTGATGTCCTACTTAAGACCCTCTCTTAAGTTTCACATTATCTTAGGATTGCAAGAATCTACTAAACTCATGATATGTATTGAATACATTTCTTCTTTTGAAGAAATGGGTTTTAGATTCACTCGCTATGTATTTCATAACCTCATAATGAAACACAATCCCTAAGAAGATCCAAATAGACTTAAGCATTTCAATTAGTGCAAAACCCTTTGCAACCAATCTTGCTTTGAAATCTCTCTTTATTAGTGCAAAACCCTTTGTCACTAATCAAGCCCTTTATTTCGGATTCTCATGGCTCTAAGCCTTGTATTGAGTTGTGACTTAAATACTCTTATGTAAGTCAGATGTTCATTACTTTCTAGAAGTAATCAACTTGAATCAAACAATTTCTTTTGTAAGTTATAAGCTCTTTACTTTCTTAAAAGTAGCATGAATTCATCATTTTTAACAAATCGATTTAATTTAACCTCCTAGGTTTTGAAGAAACAATGTATAATGTCTTACACAAAACGTCTCATGTAGCCAAGAAAGACCAGTTTCTTGCGACATAACATTCTCTGTGGCATTCTTTGTGGCTCTTGAATAATTTCTCCCACTCTGTCTTCTAAAAATAAAGTTGTATTTTAGAAAGACAGCTTCACGAGCCACAAACCCGGTGTACTCGTGATAAATGAAGGGAAAAATGAGCATTTGTTTCTTGTGAAAACTTACAAACATGGTACCCTTACCATTTCATATCTCATATGATTCGATTTAGTGGAAAAATAATTTAGACAAAAATGATAAAATCCCCAAAAGGATCAAGTAACTCAAAGTAACTTGATCGAAGTCCAAACCTTATCGAATAGCATTTGAATTCTTATCAAATCACACATTATTTCATAATGCGTGCTAAGAGAGATTAACTTGTGATATTAGATCACATTTCTATTGGCTTATATCAAAGTCTTCACTTTGATAATTCCATCACGACTAAATCGTGATTTCTTTAACTCTTTAAACTTCTTTAAAGATTTTTCTATTTACCTTATTAAGTTTCACATTATGGTCAACTTAAATCGTTGGTAAAAGAGAATGATCAACCTATTATGGATCAATGATTTATAACCTCGATCTCCTTTTCAACCAAAAGGCACGAGATATCTTGCTTTGAATACAAGATACGCATATACCATTAACAATCTAATGGTTTCAAGAGTACTCGTTAACTCTTTGCGTTCATCATTCCAAAATTTTAAGGTTTAATCTTGGGTTACCAATTTGAGTCTTGCATCATCTTCATGATATATCATTCTAGTTTGGTTTAGAATATAATCACCTTGATAAAGGGCTAGCCATACATAAAATCGTGGTGTATAGGGTCACAAAAGTGAAACCTCTTTTGTATCTTAACAAGTTGTATTCTTATTTAGAGTTTATGTACTTAATAGTCACAATTAAGTACAACTCCAAACCCGAAAACTAGATTTAGTACACAATGACTCTATCTCTTGACTTCATTGTTGCTAGTCGTCATATTCTAATCATCCTATGTATCAAACATAATGAAGAAAACCACCACCGGTTTCTAATATTGACGAAGTAGTACTAGCAAAATTTATGTTTAATCAAATTGATACGTGCCTAATGTATAGTCTTTTTGGCCTATTTCAGCACGTATTTCTATGCATTTATATACTGTTTTTATAGTATTTTGCCCCGAATTGGCTACTTTGGTGTATTTTGTCCTTTTTGTAGGGATAATCGCGAAAGTAGCGAAACCATGCTCCATTTCGTCCTTTTTGCATGCATTTAGAGGAGACGGGATTGTCCCAGAGTGAGATGCTGCACTTGAAGTGTCGTTGCACGCATTACGAAGCATTTGGGTGAAGACGTGAGCTGAATTGTAGACCCAAGTGGTCTATCGAGTTGACTGGTGGTCTATCGAGCTGTTTATGGGACGATCGAGAGGTCCCCAAGCTTCCCAAGACTCGATCGAGCTGTTCCTCACTCGATCGAGTAAGCTGCCTTTGTTCTAGTCCTCGATCGAGAACCCCGCTGGTCGATCGAGGGACTTCGCTTTGAAGAACGTGGTCGATCGAGTGGTTTTGCCTACTCGATCGAGAAGATTTCGTCTGTGGGCTTTAATTAGTCCGTGTTTTAGTATTTTCCGCATAAACACTTAGACTTTTTCGCTATATAACCTATGTTTAACTAGGTTATTAGTCATCTTTTAGATCTTCTTTTTACTCGAGACTATCTCTTTTACTATGATTTTTGGAAGAAACCTACATCGTTATTTTTACGTTGCTTTCACCTTGGGATTATTGCACTCGGATTTCCTCGTCCTTTACGCCGGATTGCTCAGATTGTAATCACCTCCTTCTCTTAATATTAATTAACCTTCTTGTTGCCTTTAATTATTGCTTATGCATTTATTCTTACTTGCCCTAATTTCTATCATCGCGTTTTATTATTATTCCGTTATGTCTTCTCATTGGGATTTTATGTCTTTGTTAGATTAGTTATGAATATGAGTAGCTAAGCCTCTTCATGTTGGGATTAGGGGATCTGCGGTAGAATAATGACGACGTAGTGAATGAATTAGACGAATTGATATAATAGACTCTGTCACTATAGCAATATAACGTAATCACCGACCTAGTTGAGTGCACGCTTCTATGTCACCTATTAAATCGGCTACAATTAACCCTGGATCGAAAGATTGGATTAAATAGGCTTGCTATAAACAGTAGACTACCCTAATGAGGACGAAAGTTAAGTTAGTGGTATTTTAGGGTGGGAAGTGGACCGAAAGGACCTTCTAATATCCGTCTCACGCTTAGTTCGTCTAAGTCATTTCTCGCTAAGTTGTTAAACTACCGTAGTGAACCGAAGTTCGACATGCCTCTCTCTTATTGATAGTTTAATTCATTTCTTGCTTTTATCGCTCTTCCTTTATTTCTCTTCCTTTTACTCCGTAGTTTAGAACCAAAAATTAATCAAACCCAATTGTTACCTTAGAATTAAAAATAGATAGCTGTAGTTACATTCCTCCTCGTGGATTCGATACTCGATCGCCTCTACTACATATTTAGTTGAGACCGTTAGGTTTATTTTTGACAGTGTACGCGATGCGACGTGTCAAATTTTGGCGCCGTTGCCGGGGAGGCAATTGTTCCAATTACTAGCTGTTTTATTTTTAATTCTCCTTTTTAGTTTAAGGAACATCGTTCCTTAAACTATTCTCATATCTTGTCTTTAGTTTCGTCTTATGCGCAGGTCGCAGGGTGGTCCACTACTACCTTTTGATCCCGAGATTGAGAGATCTCTACGCGTAAAAAGGAGACTATTATTCGAGCAACAGGCTGAGGAAGAGTCTAGTTCTCGCAGTAGCTTTTACGAGAACGAGCTTTTCGTGGCCAATCCACCATCTTCTCCAGTCTCTAATTCATCATTTGAATCTACCACTTTTCCTGCATTTCCGAAATGGCCGAGGAAGCTACCATTGCTAGTCACTCCGAGCCCACCGCTGACAATCTTTATAAGGGGTTCGAATCGCCCTGGAGATGCTAGGAAGTTCGAGCCTAAGCCTTCTTACATTAGCATGGTCGAGAAAATCAGTTCTGGGAGTGCGAAGGAAGACGCGCTCAAAGATATGGAGACCTTCATAGATTATCGCTGCTCCATACCACCTCCCATCGGCGTGACAATGGTGATCGATCGATCAAAGAAACTATGTTTATCTTCTCACTCGCGATGTTGCGAGGGAGTGGTACAGGATTTGGACAAAGTCGCTCACGGCATAACAGATTGGAATTCGCTAGCATTGGCGTTTTATAAGAAATATTTCTCTGCTTCGAGAACCATAGCCATCAGAGCTCAGATAACCAGTTTCAAGCAGGGACCCGACGAGAACTTCCATGAGGCATGGCTTCGCTTTAAGAAACTAGTGCGTACCATACCACACCACGGTTTCGAGAAATGGAGTTTATGCAACCATTTTTACAATGGTTTATATGACGATCAGAGGGCTATATTAGATGCAGCGGCCAACGGTCGATTTTCTGACAACTTGGGGCCGACGAAGGGCTGGAAAATCATAGATGATTTAGCCACTCACAGGGCTGAATACGGGAACTCAAGGGGAAACCAAAGGAGAGCTGCTGAATCCTCTTCAGTGGCCGCATTAGAAGCCCTTACTGCTAGGTTCGACAAGTATGAACTAGGGGGAGCTTTCAAGCCAGGGATGTACCAGGTTAATGCTATGACAGACGGTCCTTTCGTCTGTACGAGGTGCGGGGTAGACGGACATGTCTCTGATTTCTGTCCTAGTCCTTATGAGCAATGTGCTGCCTTTCAACACTATAGGCAAAACAACAACCAGTACGAGCCAAATATCCACCCCAATTTGAGGTGGAGTAACCAGAGCAACATACTCAACCCCACCGCCCCTCCAAATCAGAAGCAGCCCTATATTCCTCCACATCAGAAGCAACAAGGCTATCAAAAGCCTCCGTCTTTCAACCCTCCTAACCAAGGTGCTTCGTCATCTAGTGGGGTGAGTGAGATAAGTGAGCTAAAGACCATGATGCAGTCCATTGCAAAGCAATTACAACAAAAGGACACGGCATTCAAGGCACTTGAGACTCAAGTTGCCCAATTGGCTGAAAATCAATCCTCGAGAAAAGCCGGTCATTTGCCAACTCAAAATGACAAGAATCCAAATGAGACGGTGCATTTGATAGAGTTGAGAAGCGGTCTCTCTTACGAAGGACCGTAAATGAAGAAATCGACTTTGGGAAGTCATATCGATGATGAACAGTGTTGTTGTTCGAGAGAAAAGGACCTACGACACAGAATTACTCGATCGATCAAGTCAGTGGTGCTGAAACAGTTCGATCGAGTGGAATTGGTAAGGAAGTGGTCGATCGAATGAATGAGCATGTGCTCGATCGAATGGGAAGGAAGACGAGGTTGGTCGATCGAGTGGGGATGTTGCTCGATCGACCACGATTCTTTGAAGAAGGAGCTCGATCGAGTGAACACACCGCTCGATCGAGTGATATGAATGACGGGAAGCTTATTCGAGAGCCCGCTAGTGCTCGTTTAAGCGATGAATTACCAGAAAGACCTCGTTCGAGAGGTAAGAAGCGTCCGAAGGATACTGAACTCGCTCCGGAAGATACTTTGGAAGCGAGGAACAAGGGACTCGAAATCCCAATCACGGTTCCCTTTCCGAGGCGGCTGCAGAATACCAAGATTAATCATTCAAAGCAAATTTGTTGAGCTTTTGAAGAGTTTGGAAGTTTCCGTGCCGTTCACTGAATTGCTTATGAAGGTACCCTCTTATTTACGATTTATGAAAGATATTTTAGCACGTAAGAGGACCATTAATGATAATGAGACTGTCGCTTTGACTGAGATGGGGTCAGCCTTGTCTCAAAATAAGCTACCTCTTAAGCAATCAGACCCGGGTAGTTTTTCGATCCCTTGTCATATAGGTATGCAGTTGATTGACAACGCGCTATGCGATTTAGGCGCTAGCGTAAGTGTTCTACCTTTGTCTCTAGCTAAGAGACTCGGTGTGACCAAGCTGAGTTGCACCAATATGACTGTCCAGATGGCCGACCGTAGTCTATCACGGCCACTAGGTATAGCGGAAGACGTACCTGTTAGGATCGGGAAGTTCTTCATTCCCGTTGACTTTGTCGTCCTAGATATCCCCGAAGATGTGCATACCCCTATCATTTTAGGGAGACCATTTTTGTCCACTGCCCGTGCAGTGATAGATGTCGGGGGGAAGACTTTGACCTTCCAGGTAGGGGACGAGGAGCTGACCTTTCATCAGTCAAAGTTCCGGAGGGCTCCCATGCAAGCTCAGCCTTGCAATGCCCTCTCTTCTGTTGACCCTGTTATTGACACTCCAATTTTGGAGAATATTGCTGACCCTACGCCTCACACTGAGAGCAAAAAGGAGGAAGATTCGTCTGTTTTCCTTACTGCAGGTACAGATGAAGGCAAGAAAGGAGCTGTCAAAGGACGTGGTAAGACCATTGTCAATCAACCTGGAGCAAAGGATGCCAAAGAAGATGACAGAGGGGCGAGAACGAAGACAGTTCGAACCTACGTAGATTGGAACTATATTCCTCCTCCTCTCAGAAATTCAAGTTCATGGAAGTCAAAGAGGACGGTCAGTATCGCTGAAGTGACGTCCTCCAGTCAGAAGCCCACGAAGGGGCTACTGACAGCTGATGGGAATTAAACGGGAAATGCCCCGTGTAACAAATTGTAATAGATTTTTGGTTTGAATTTCTTTTGAATTTATTTAACTTATTACGTTTTTAATTAGGACAATTAGTTAGACAATTTCTTTTTAAACGTAAGACTAAGACTATAGACTGTGTTCTGCATATTTGGTATTTTGGGACGTGTTTTATGCAGGTTTGGGGAAATGCACGCATTTCGAGGAAGTAAAGACGGAAATTCAAGGAATGTATACGAGGAAGTCCTCGATCGAGTATTTTTGTACTCGATCGAATGGCAATTGGGTCGATCGAGCTTGCTTGTTACTCGATCGAGGAAGACCAAAAGGAATCAGGTCGATCGAAGGGTTCCTTATTCGATCGAGCAAGGGGACATCAAAAAGTCCTCGATCGAGTGATTAAAACCACTCGATCGAGTGGAATGAACAGGGACACGGGAGTTTTCTATCTTAAACTCTTTATTTCCCTAATCTTTTTCATTTCACTCCTAACTTCCGTCTAAACTCCCCTTATTGCGATTTCTTTTTCCCCAAATCCCCAATTTCTTGCCCAAATTTATCAAATCAAACACCTACATTCTATTGCTAGCTAATTAATCTTCAATACCCCTTAATTTCCCCCTCTTTTGTGCTCGTTTTTACGGTTTTCAAAGGGGATTAGGGTTTGCGGTTTTGTCGATCAAATTTCCGCCATTGTTGCCTGTTTTTGGAGTTTAATTACTTTTTGTAGGTCAATCATCATCAAGTAAGTATTTATATCACACTCCTTGCTATTTCTCTTGATTTAATTCGAATTGCTTTGAGGTGATTGATTTAGGGTTCGAAAATTCCATGTATAGTCGAATTTATTCGATTTTATTGTGTTTATTTGCCCTTAATTAGTTTGATGATGATATTTGCGCAATTCCTCACTGTTTCTACATGATAAATTCGAATCTTGCGCGATTTTCGCGATTAGGGTCCCCGTGAGTCGGAAATTTCGACTGTCAGACGGTTGTTTTGCTTTGTAATTGCGGTTTTTGCCTACTTGTTACTGATGTTAACCGCTGTTAACTGCTTCCCCGTCCCCTATCGCCATTACATGCTTTGAATTATTAGGAATCCTGCACTGTGAATGGTTATTCTCGACTGCCCGGAGTGATACATGCCCCCATTTTCGGTTTTCGTGCTGTATTCACCCTTTTGCAGTCACTGTTTTATCACATTATCACCACTCATATGCTGTTTTTCGAAAATTTTTGAGGAATTGCTTGGTTTTTTGTATGCTGTGCGTCGATTGTTTAGACTGATAGGGCCTCATATTTGCTGTCACATGTTAGTTAGCGGGTTGTTTTAACCACGGTTAGCAGCATCGTCTCTTATTCATGCCCTTTCGACATTTTGCAGGATGGACGCGAGCTCTCCCTCTTCTACTAGTACGTCCTCCAGCTCTTCTGCGAGCGAGCAAGTGGCCCCTGCTGTTGCCACTAGCTCCGCTTTGGTCACCACTGCAGCACCAGTTTTACTTGTCTCAGCTGCAGGGACAGTCTACTCCGCGGCTAGCTCAGCCGGGAGCTCAGTTCAGGCTTCACCAGCCACTACTCCTAGGCCTTTCTCTCTACTGGACTGTGGACGGACACCCGTTTCCAGCAGCCTGGTATGCTGCCACCGAGACTACACCAAAAGAGGCTAGCCCTAGCCCTCACTTCCAGCCCGTCTCGAGGTCGTTGTTACGGGAGAGGGCGCTCTCACACTGTCCGAAGCTGCCCACGGTACGTTTCACTTCAGAGGCTCACCGGACACGGTTAGTTTCTTTACTTCGTTGCCCCCTCTCCTCCACCCGTTTCCTTGCGCGGACTGACCTAGAGGCCTTAGGCATTTACGAGGAGGTCTGTAGTTTGTTGAACGGGACAGGTATGTCGGGTTTGATTACCATGCAGGAGGCTACCATTCGTACCCTTACGTACGAGTTCTTTAGCTCCTATTCCTTTGACACCGACTCTTACGCCGCCGACCACCAGCCTCCGCATTCACTTTCGACTCCGCAATGAGTCGCACAGCTGGTCTTTGGCCAAGTTTGGCCAGGTTTTAGGCTTAGTTAGTGACGGTCCCACCGCCCCACCTAGAGATCTCCTTCAGCCACTTTGGGCTGCTCTTTCTCACACTCCCTTCCCTTCACGGAAGGGAGCTCATGTTCACCTTCCCGCGCCGTTACTACTTGCAAGGTCTGTTAGGAGAGACCATTTTTGGGCGCCCGAGCCCAATAACTTGACCAACACCGAGCTAGCGATTCTCGCGGGGTACCTCAACATTGACTCCGCACCTCGTTTGTTCTAAACATTGCCTATCTGGTAGCTCAGTATTGGAACGGTATTGGGACTCGGGTCAAGACCACTATTGTCTGTGGCGGGCTAGTTACTAGGATTGCCCGCCACCTTTACCCCACTGACCCTTCACTTACTGTACCTGATGAGGTGGCTTACCTTGACCTGGAGGCCATGGGTGTCTTGACCTGGTTCCCAAAGGCGAAGGGGAGCCCGAGGACGTGGAAGATCTGTGGTTCCAGGTCTGTTACCTTGCCGTGCTCTACCCTTCCGCCACTTTTACCGCTCCCTACTGCTGCTGAGGGAGCGAGGCCACCTCCACCTACCTACCACCTTACCTTCACCCCTCCCTCTTCTTCCTCTAAGAAGAGGAAGCGGGAGGCCGGAGCTTCTTCTAGCTCCCAGGCTGGACCGATCACCACGCCTCAGCCTACACCCACTCATACTCCACCTCCACTTGACCCTCCTTCTGGCCCGGCTTTTCCGGCCAATTTTGTCTGCCCTCCTGCTTTAGAGGCGCCCGCGGTCATGGACCAAGGGCGTCGTGATGCCGCGCTTTTGGATATGTGCAGGTACATTACTGAGATGAGACGGGATATGGCCTTGGCTGTATTCCCGCTCTACGAGTTCCACATCCGAGCCCGGCGACCGATTCCAGAGGGGTGGCCGCATCCTTCCTTCTACCGATACCCAGCGGACGGGTACCCTCCACTTTCTTCTGACTCAGAGGAGGAGCCGGAGGAGACAGCGGTAGCACGAGAGGTGCGGCTACGGGCAGAGCAGTCAGCAGCGAGAGCTGCCAGAGAGGAGCAGAGTGACCCTCCGTTCGTACCCGATCCGGAGGACCTGGTTGGAGGTGACGACTGAGTCTCCCCCTTGTTTGTTGCTGGTTTGGGGAGACTGTTTTGTTGAGTCGGAGTTCCTGAGAGACAGCGGTGCCGACGACGAGTAGCTACTGGTCTACTCACTTCCCCAGTTTTCTGGCTGGTTTGGGGAAGTTCGTATTTTGTATGTCCTCTCACTCTTTTTATTTTTCGTCTCCTTTATTTTTCTTTTTATTGGTTGTATACCCCCATCCCCATTTTCTTCTTTGGTGATCTTTGGAGGACAACGAGGGCGTTGTCCGTTTTGGTTTGGGGAGGGTATTGCATCCTTTTGAGTCTCAGATCCGCATTTGTTTTGCATTCACGTTTCATTTTTCAGTTTGCATTTGTTTTTATTATCAAAAATCCAAAAAAAAATTAGAAAATGTTAAAAATTCAAAAAAATTTCACGTTTATTTTTGCATTTAGGTTGAGTCGGAACGGTAGATTCCCGTGATGAAATTGCACTTAACTTGTCAATTCACTTGAGCCTTGCACTTTATTGATAGTTTTGAGCTTTGTCATACGCATAGTCTACGAATTTCTGTTCAAATAATAGCTGACTGTTTAGACTTGACCTGATAAACTGGCAAACTACTTAAAAATTCTGAGTTTTAGAGTCATAACTGGTGACATTCATGACCAGTTCATTAGGAATTTTGAGAGTAGTACTCCTTGCATAGCATGTTCGTCCATTTTGCACATTTATGACATTCAATTTCTTGTCAAATGCACATATTCGGGTCTGCGGTTGGTGTCACATGCAGGGAGGGTCTTGCAAATTCCCCCTTTCTTTATATCTTTCACCCATTTAGCTCCACATTGACCAAAATTTGCCTTTTTGACCCATTAGCCACATTCCAAACTAAGCCTGCCTAGTCAAGCTAGTTAGTCTGTCCTTTTGTGGTATGTTTTCCATTGCAGTTTGGTCCGTAATCCCCGTTTGGAGTTGGTGTTTGAATTAAGGAGGGAGGAAGAAAAAAAAAGTATCGAAAAAAAAAGAAAAGAAAAAAAAAGAAACGTGAAGTAAGAAAAAAAAAAGGGGGAAAGAAAATGAAAAAAAATGAGATTCACGTGAAACAAAAGAAAAAGAAAGAGATAGATTGTGAAAAAAAAAAAAAAAGAGTTGGACCCTCTTGTCAGAGTTGAGAAGATGTTTGAAGATGTACAATCGACAAGAGGGTTGGTTGTTTCAGTTAGCTGATTCAGACGATGAGTTTAAAAAAGGGAACTTTGTGACCGTCTGATTCCTCCATTTTTTTATCCCATATTTTTTGAGGAGATTGTGCTTCCAGTCTAGTGAGTTTTGTGCCAAGTGAAGGGCACCTGTGTTAGTCTTTCAGTCAGTTTGAGATCCGGATGGTTTATTATGGTCCTGTTAGGAACTAGCTTGACGCTTCTACCTCCACATTTCCATAACTTGTTTTGCCTTTTCTCACCCGAACCTCACTATTCCCATATTATTTGCAAACCCTATTTGTGACGGACATTATTGGTTGGAGTGTGTGCATTAGTACTTGAATTGTCTTTCATTTTTGTTGCATGCATGCTATGTAGGTCGCAGTTAGGTGAGTGACTGTCCTTTCTTCTCTCTTTTACATATAAACATTCACCCTTTGCTTCATGAGAGAAGAGTGACCACGTGAGAGTCCGGTTTTGTTGGTCTTGCAAGGTCGATAGGTCGGCTTTATTTTACGAACGACTTATAATTCGTTTGCGTATTGATTTGTCTAGCTTTAATCTGTTGATTTTGTTGCATTAAAGTGGTTCAAGTAGACAAGTTAAGCTAGCTCAGAGTTATCATTTCCGTTCCATTAGTTTAGTTTTGAGTTTACTCGAGGGCGAGTAAAGGTTTGGTTTGGGGAGATTTGATACGTGCCTAATGTATAGTCTTTTTGGCCTATTTCAAAGACGTATTTCTATGCATTTATATCTTGTTTTTATAGTATTTTGCCCCGAATTGGCTACTTTGGTGTATTTTGTCCTTTTTGTAGGGATAATCGCGAAAGTAGCGAAACCATGCTCCATTTCGTCCTTTTTGCATGCATTTAGAGGAGACGGGATTGTCCCGAGTGAGATCTGCACTTGAAGTGTCGTTGACACGCATTACGAAGCATTTGGGTGAAGACGTGAGCTGAATTGTAGACCCAAGTGGTCTATCGAGTTGACTGGTGGTCTATCGAGCTGTTTATGGGACGATCGAGAGGTCCCCAAGCTTCCCAAGACTCGATCGAGCTGTTCCTCACTCGATCGAGTAAGCTGCCTTTGTTCTAGTCCTCGATCGAGAACCTGCTGGTCGATCGAGGGACTGCTGAAGAACGTGGTCGATCGAGTGGTTTTGCCTACTCGATCGAGAAGATTTCGTCTGTGGGCTTTAATTAGTCCGTGTTTTAGTATTTTCCGCATAAACACTTAGACTTTTCGGCTATATAACCTATGTTTAACTAGGTTATTAGTCATCTTTTAGATCTTCTTTTTTACTCTGAGACTATCTCTTTTACTATGATTTTTTGGAAGAAAACCTACTGTTACTTTTACGTTGCTTTCACCTTGGGATTATTGCACTCGGATTTCCTCGTCCTTTACGCCGGATTGCTCAGATTGTAATCACCTCCTTCTCTTAATATTAATTAACCTTCTTGTTGCCTTTAATTATTGCTTATGCATTTATTCTTACTTGCCCTAATTTCTATCATCGCGTTTTATTATTATTCCGTTATGTCTTCTGCTGGGATTTTATGTGCTGTTAGATTAGTTATGAATATGAGTAGCTAAGCCTCTTCATGTTGGGATTAGGGGATCTGCGGTAGAATAATGACGACGTAGTGAATGAATTAGACGAATTGATATAATAGACTCTGTCACTATAGCAATATAACTGTAATCACCGACCTAGTTGAGTGCACGCTTCTATGTCACCTATTAAACTGGCTACAATTAACCCTGGATCGAAAGATTGGATTAAATAGGCCTGCTATAAACAGTAGACTACCCTAATGAGGACGAAAGTTAAGTTAGTGGTATTTTAGGGTGGGAAGTGGACCGAAAGGACCTTCTAATATCCGTCTCACAGTTAGTTCGTCTAAGTCATTTACTGCCAAGTTGTTAAACTACCGTAGTGAACCGAAGTTCCGACATGCCTCTCTCTTATTGATAGTTTAATTCATTTCTTGCTTTACTGCTCTTCCTTTATTTCTCTTCCCTTTTACTCCGTAGTTTAGAACCAAAAATTAATCAAACCCAATTGTTACCTTAGAATTAAAAATAGATAGCTGTAGTTACATTCCTCCCTGTGGATTCGATACTCGACTGCCTCTACTACATATTTAGTTGAGACCGTTAGGTTTATTTTTGACAGGTACGCGACAGACGTGTCACAAATAAACATTTAACGAAGAAGGTCCCATTAGATGTCCCACAACTAACTTGTTGATTCTTCAATAATTTGGGGTAGTTTCCTTTCTAGTGTCCAACATTTAAGACAGTGGAAACTTTATCGGTCGGGATTGATAGGTTTAGTATCGTCATTCTCAACAACTTTACCTTTAACATTACCTTATATCAATTCCATTATAATCTTTACTTCTTGAACCTCGTCCTCATCTTAACGGTTTAAGAGAATTCTCCCACTCATTTCAATGAGTCTTTGCTTTGAGAAGCAAAATTGAATTCATGAAGATTACTCTTCATTTGTTCGTTTTAGTCTTAAAACTTTCATTGAAGTGGTTGCGTTATTTTGGTCAATTACGAATTCTTGACAAAACTAATTACCAAAACAATTTATCGCTTCAAGGTACTTAATTCATTTAAGTACATGAAAAATAATCCATTGTATGTAGATGTGTTAGTCTAGAATCAAAAACCTGTTTGATAATGAATAACTTTAATCTATACTCTTTACAAGAGATCCTTAGCAATGGTTCATTCGAGGTCTTTAGAAGAAAATTCAAATTTTGTCTTTAGATACGATGTTTTAATGGAGTTTTGAATCGAAATGATATCGTATATGAATTGTGGTAAAGAAATAGAACAATATAAAAACGGAATAGTAGAAAACTTAACATTTATCGTTTTATTAATACTTGAAAAACAATATAGCATTTACATAGTGACCTCTACCCAACTATGATAAATGATTCCAAGACCCAAATTCATATTGACTTAGGCAAGGTGGGGCCGATACATCCTTTATCAATATAACTCGGTGGATTAACTCTTTAATCGATTCTACTTTTAGAACTCTCGGTCGATAATATTACATTATCATTTATCTTTAGCCCAAAACACATCTGACAAGGGCACGGTGGGGCCGATACATCCCTTATCAAAAACTTTTGTTGAGTTCAATCCAAATTTCGAATAAATGTGTCCATGGTCCAAACTCACATTAACTTGGGCACGGTGTGGTCGATACATCCCTTATCAACATGAATTCGGTGGTAGACATTTATCACCCACTTCCCATACATAACAAGGTTTGTACCCCGGTGGGGCCGAGCGCACTCCCTCGCGAAATAGGTTTTCATGGTTTCTACTATTTGGTAAGGCTATGTCTCAATTAATTGTTTTAGCGAGAGGTCATGTCAATTTATTATCTATCACGTTTTAAGTGAACTAAAGCGGTGAACTACGATAATTTAAATTGACACGGTCGATAAACTCGATAAAAGAAGATGCATGTTTTAGTTATGGCGATTTAGCGATGCATGCGACATAAAATAAAATGCAAGCATAAAAATAAATAAATCCTAGTATGGCCTTTCCTAAAATAGAAAAACTATTTAACTATTACATATTCGGAAACCAACTCCATTGGTCCCTTGAACTTCGGTTGTGGCACGCATCTCGAGGTAACACCGTCTTTATGTATCGCCATCTTGAAGAAATCCGTCTTTGGGAACTCCGGAATGAATAAAATTACATAATAAATTACATAATTTCCTATTATACATTTGTAACTAAAATAAAATAAATCTATTAAATTACAAAACGGTGATACGAGATCACAATAAAATTACAACCGAATCGATATTCCCATACATTTCGGGAAATACCAATTAAATCTAAGGCCATACTAAGTAAAATTACATAATTCAAAATTACATAAATTAAAATTATGACAAGCATAAAGAAAATGCAGCATTGTAATATGTATGAACATGCTCAATTTTATGCTAAATCGCCTTTAATTAGCCAATATCGTATATTACTCGGTTTTTACGGATTTGCGTGATTTCAACATTTACAATCACAAAAATTACATAAATTCATATTTATGCATAAGTTAATTACCCTAACCTCTTAGGACTCAAAATTTAGTCTTCACTAATAATTTGACCATAATTAACTCATATTTATAAAATTGTTCATTAATGGACTAAAAAATTACAAAAATAAGCTATAAACTTCAAATAAATCACAAAATTTCAAATAAATTCAAAATTTCAAATTTAAACTCATGAACATTCTGGAAAAATACCATGACACTCATAATGTTCAAAATCTTAGGTTAAAAATTTCGAAATTTTTCCGGAAAAACAATGTTGCGGTTTATCGATTTTTAATAAAATAACCATAAAAACATGGAAAAATTATATTCATTAACTTTTCAATTTTAGATCTGAAAAAGATAATAAAATGCAACATTAGACGTTTTTCCTAAGTCATAGATTATGTTTTATTAATTTTTCACTAATAATGTCACTATTTATACTATTTTTCTTCAAAAATCCATAAATCATGCAAAAAGACTTCTTTATAGCCAATTATTTTACACACATCTTGTAAAATTGCATGTGACAACATACTAAATTTCTATGACCAGATTCGAAATTTAACTCATATTAACCTATTTTTCACCTAAATCCGAATTTAATAATGAAAAACCATTTTTCGAGCATAACAAGTCCAAAAATTATGAAAATTTACAGGTTATCTCAAAATAATATATGTGACAACATATCCAAAAATCATTGGACAATTCGAAGTATAGCTAATTTTAGACCGAAATGACATTTTTACTCATAAAATCACATTTAAATGCCAAAATTGTATAATATGAACAATAAAAATCCGTAAATTTAACCAAAATATCGTAAAACATTTTAGGAGCAGAAATTTTAACATGCATGAATTAATTTCGTGATATATCATAATAACACAAATTTTACAAGTTTTATATGTTATTCTTATAACTCGGAAAAACTTTTAACCGATTTGTATGCAAACAACCATGGCACTTGATACCGATTGAAGGAAAAGTAGATCTATATACTTAACATATTCATATGTCTTAAATTAATTTGTCGTAAAATTAAAGATGGATTTTATGCATGCAAACTTTAATAAAAGAAGATAAGAAAACATTTTCTCACCATAATAATTTCGGTCATATTGGGCACCAACAAGATCTCCTTCTTGTTAGTTCTTGAGCTTTCCATTAATGGATGAACATACATGACCTCAAAATAAAAGCCTTCCAATTAGTTGCACCCAAAACTATCCCTTAATCCCACAAACTAACATGTACTAGATGTTTATATTGTGGTTTACCTTAAAATCTATTACTAATACTCATATACTACTTTTAGTATTATTAGTGTTTGATTTAAACAAATTAGATTCACAAAAATGAATTTTTGTGAAGAACAAGAGAGAGAAGGGAGGTTTTTCATAAAAGGTAAGAATGAATTTTATTTGAGAAAATTTTCTCTAATTCTCTCTATATTGAAAACCGGTTGGGAGGAGCTTAGGGTAGTCAAATTTTTCTTCCCAATATGCTTTTTATCTTCACAAGAAAAGCTAGCTAGTAGTAGGTGACATCATGATGTTTATTTTATTATTTAAATAACAAAAACAATCAAAACCCACTCACTACATATAAAAACGGTTTTCCTTGTAATATTGAGTCCATTTTATTTTTGTCAATTGTACAATTGTATGTCATGTGACATGTGACATGTCTTATGTCTTGTTTTAATTTAAAATGCATATTTAACAAATTAAATATCATTTATAAATTAAATAAATCATATTTAACAAATTGACTAGTAATATAAAATTACTTTCTCATAAAATGGTCATTTAATTACTAGTTAGTATAATTCACAATATCTTGTAATTATAACTAACTTATCATTCTCATCTCGCGTGTTTCGCAAACACCGATTAATTTTAGTAATATAACTTCTTAAATTACTAAATCAAATCTCATTTAATCACATTATAATAAGATGTCATTATTCTCTCTCTTTTAATAATTTGTTCAATTTTAAGGAATTAATTAATCTGTATCGGTATACAATTAATTAACCTTTTCAATTAAGGGAATCGTCCTTTAGGTGTGACCTCAAGGGATCAACTGATCACCAACGTCGCACGACAGTAATGTCAAACTCTAGCCAGCCAATCATTACCGATATGTGTGGACCAGTTGACTATATATATGTAATGTATCATCCCTTTTGTATTCTTGGTATGAGATTTAATAATGATATTTAAATCATGTGATCGCACTATTGTTGAGGACACATTTCCCAAAAAATATACTATGCGAGCCGAACTCTGGATGAGGCTCAAGTGAATTACACAACTAATGAGAAGGAGCTGTTAGCTGTGGTTTATGCGCTAGAGAAATTTCGTTCTTATCTGATAGGATCAGAAGTTACAGTTTTTACTGATCATGCAGCGCTGAGACACCTTCTTGCTAAGAAGGAAGCTAAACCACGACTGTTGAGGTTGATACTCCTCCTTCAGGAGTTTGATTTACAAGTCAAAGATAAGAAGGGTGTAGAGAACATAGTAGTTGATCATCTGTCGCGATTATCGCAGCAGGAGGGAGAGGATTCTTTACCCATTGATTACTCTTTTCCCGATGATTCCTTATTTGTTGTTTTGTCTTCTAATACTAACCATGATCCAAGGTATGCATATTTGGCTAACTATGTTGTTAATGGCGAGCTGCCACCCGACCTTTCTCATCAGCAGAAGAAGCGTTTTCTCTATAACGCTAAGCAGTACTTCTGGGATGATCCTTATTTATTTAAGGAATGTGGAGATGGTCTCTACAGACGATGTATTCCGTAGGGGGAGACCAAAGCAATCTTAGAGGGCTGTCATTCTTCCTCTTATGGTGGTCACCACGGTCCGTCTCGCACCGTGGCTAAGGTACTTCAATCTGGTTTTTAATGGCCTACTTTATTCGCCACAAAGAAGGCCTGATATCATGGCAAAGTTCTCCAAAGTGATGCCGACCTCCCCAAACTGCATATAGAACGACGACGTCATCTCCCAATAGCGGTCCAACATGGCACGAATCAAACACAGGTTTGATCTAATCAAAGCCCCGTGAATCTCACCCCAAGCGGCAACCAACAGCCCCATAACCGACCTCTCTATCAACGTCCTCGAACCGGCCCAGAGAACGTCGTAGAAACCAATGCAAGTCGAGAAACCTGAGAAAGTCCTCATGGTAGCATACTCCTGAAATCAGGAATCAAACAAAGTCAGAACACCTATTCAGGTCTGAAATAACAGAAACAACAAAAGCTTAATAAAGCAGCAAACTCACCAGACCCTCGTGCGCACGGTAAGAGATGTGAGTGTCAAGCCGCAACAGCAACTGGCTGCCGTCAAAGCCCTCAGCTCAAGCAGCGCCGCCCGCAAGGTCAGCCCTCGAGGAGCCTGAACCCGCCTAGCCTCCTAACTAACAACAAAGACGTCCTCCTCCTCCATCTCTACTCTCCTCCTCTCCGCACCGCGAGACTGCACGGTACGACGAGGACCCTTCTCGAAAACCTGCACGACCTTCTCGAGCTCCTGTCTGGAGACCCGAGGACCTCTCCTCCTGGTACTGATCCTCCTCCCAGATATGCCAACCTTGGACCCGTTCGAGTCCTCCTGACTCCAACGGCCCCAACAACGGACTCCTCCTAAGCCCCTGTGGCTTACTCAGCTTCAATAGTCCCAACAATGGATTCCTCCCGAGCCCCTGTGGCTCCCTCAGCTCCAGCAGTCCTAACAATGGACTCCTCCCGAGCCCCTACGGCTCCCTCGGCTGTAGCGGCCTCAGCAGTGAGCTCCTCCTCAGAAGCGTCCTCCACCACTACCTCGGGTGCACTCCCCGGAGTACTAACTGGCCCAAACTCGAACAAAGACTCCAAGGCCTCAACCACGGACCCAGTGGGCCTAGAAGCCCCAGAACACTCACCTGAAATCAGGACAAAAAAAGACATCAGCCGAAATTTCGGCATTACGACGGCACAAAATGGAAAAAATCCAAAAAAAAAAATCACCTGAAATACAAAACAAAACAACGGCAAACCCGGCCAATCCCATCTAGCAAAATATTTCACAAAAAAAAAAAACTTACAAAAAAAACGACTCGCCCTTCTTTTTAAGCAAAAGACGAGTCAAAACAACGACAAAACTACAAAAACAACCCAACACCTCGGACCCACTCAAGGCCCACACAACTGGGCATTTTTCACAACTTGAAAAACGCAATTTTACGCCAATTTGAGCATGAACATGTCAAAATTTCAAATTACGACCACAACAAAACAACGTGATTTGATCACGTGTTCACGTCTCAAAGTGTCCTAAACTACCATTAAGGTCCATTTCAAAGCAAAACGGCTCAGTTCGAGCCCAAACAGACGTTTATTTCGTCAGCATAAGACCGCGTGACAAAGGCAAAAATTGAAAATTTTGCCCATAACACCCAACAAAGGTCTAACATGACAAAAACGACCTTCCCCGACTACAATCCAACCTAGTGGGGCACACAACTCGAGCAAACAAGCACGGCATTGTGAAATGAGATGATGTTTTGTCTCATTCACGTTTATTTGCTCCTAGTGAGCGGGAATGGGGACCAAAATGCAAACTAAAAGCACCCCTATACTCCTAAACAGGTTTCTAACCTAATGCAAGCATCAATTTCACTCGAAAATGGGACAAACAAAAATGCCCAAATCGATTTCAATGGGGTTAGGGTTTCATCCTAATTCAATCAAGACACACAAATTCAAATGGATTCAAGAGGATTTACATACCTGGAGATGACATGATGTTTGTAGCACAAAAGCAAGCAAGGACAGAGATAAAAAATGGCGATTTTTTAGTTGATATCGCGGGTTTTGATGAAGAAGATGAAGTTAATGAGGAGCAAGCCTTCATCGCGTCTTTTTACAAAAAAAAAAGGGGAAGCCCTTCTATCGCCATAGGGCTCGCGCTCTTTGGCCTATCCTTGTCTTTTCTGGCGAGTTTTGGGCTTTAGCCCAAAGCACTCGTCCCAACCATCAACACAAGAATAAATTTCAAACGACGGAATTAAAAACCGTCATTTTTCAAACAAAATAGTGAAATTCAAATTCGCTATTTTCACAAATTTCAAACGAAGGAATTAAAAACCGTCATTTTTCAAACAAAATACAAAATAGTGAAATTCAAATTCGCTATTTTCACAAATTTCACACGACGGAATTAAAAACCGTCATTTTTCAAACAAAATAGTGAAATTCAGATTCGCTATTTTCACAAATTTCAAACGACGAATTAAAAACCGTCAATTTTCAAACAAATTATAAAATAGTGAAATTCAAATTTGCTATTTTCACAAATTTCAAACAACATAATTAAAAACCGTCATTTTTCAAAGAAATACAAAATAGTGATATTCAAATTCGCTATTTTCACAAATTTCAAACGACAGAATTAAAAACCGTCATTTTTCAAACAAAACCCAAGTAGTGAAGTTCAAACTCACTATTTCTCACAAACTTCAAATCACAAGAGGACGGAATTAAAATCCGTTATCGTCCAAACAAACAGCAAATGGTGGGGTTCACATTCGCTATTTCTAAAAACTCTGAACAACGGTATTAAAAACCGTTACCTCTCTTCGAAATTCGAAATTACGAATGACGATAACAGAAAATGCCGTCCACAGGAGCCGGGCTCAAGCTACAAAATCCTACCTCTTTTCGGCACCACAAACATCCAATATAAACACCGAATTTCCCGAGCAGGATATCGGAGATCTCCCCACGGAGCCCACGGAGCCCACTAACTCAATAACCTCTTGAAATAAGCTCGTCCAATGCGGCTATTTCCCACAGTTGATCATTTTACCTCCAGCACGGCTAGGGAGCCTCAAAACATACGATCAACACCACTGGCGAGCCTCAAAACGTACCCCCTACACGGCTGACGAGCCTAAAAAATTACCTTCAACACGGCTGGCGAGCCTCAAAACGTACCTTCAACATGGCTGGCGAGCCTTAAAACGTACAATCAACACGGCTGGTGAGCCTTTGTGCGCAACAATTCAAGGAGATATCCCGAAGATGCCTCAGGTATGACTCCTTTCTATGGTTGTCGAGCCTTTGTACGTAGTCTAACGGACTATAAACGACCCACACGGACAGTCGACAGACTCTAAACTGCTCCCGACGACAGGTCCTTGAATCGAGTCCACAATCGCCTCTGCGTCCCCCT
This sequence comes from Silene latifolia, assembly GCF_048544455.1. NCBI lineage: Eukaryota > Viridiplantae > Streptophyta > Magnoliopsida > Caryophyllales > Caryophyllaceae > Silene > Silene latifolia. Next base: position 89,575,077 of record NC_133532.1, on the reverse strand, counting down.
TCGCGACGGCAGGTCCTTGGCCTGAATTCTTTCAAGCCGCCACGACGTCGCTTCGGTCTTCGGGTTATAATCTTCGATTAACCTGGGGGATATACTTTGCCTTTTGCGCTGTCCATGCCTCAGCCAATGTGGGGGCTTTGTAGATACCCAGTATCTGTGGAATCCTCATCAAACACTCGATGATTATCGGACTACAACATGCTTAGGAATCGCTAAATTTAATCGATAGTTTGTATAACTATACGTCGGAAAACTCAAAACGATTTTGAAAAAAAAAAAACTTTCAAAACTTTTGAAAAGTACCTAGAGTGTTTTATGCACGACGACGGGGTCACAATGACACTAACTAGAGTCAAAACCGACACCGGACCAAAAATCGACTCAAAATTCAAATCCCGACTCCAACAACGAGTCAAACCGAGTCAAACACAAAAAACAAACATCAGAAACTTTCCATGCTAAGTATACATGGTATACTTGATGGTCAAGTACAACAATTATGACATCCAAAACTTTGGATAGAACAAACCATGATTTCAAGGGTATGATAGTGACAAGTCAGCTCGAAGACCTACGAAATGGCTCGCGCCTCTTCGAGTAGCCCAGGTGGCCACGTCGCTCAAAACGCACACAACCACACAATCCTCTATAAATACCCGTCAAATGCCACCATTTGAAGGTACGCGAGTGCCCGCCCCCTCTTTTCTCCCTTAAAATTCTAGATTCGACTTCTCAAGTCACAAACCGACACGTATTTTCGACCCACCGATTGAAAATACGAGCCATACACATTGTTTGGTACCGTCATCGTGCATTAAATTAGTTGACCGACCATTTCGACCAACTACACAATCAGTAAACAAAACAACACTCTTTACATTGCTAAAACGGTTTTCAACCGGTTTTTCCGACCTAATAAGTTTTTACACTTCCGTCGATATCTCGCCTGCGACCTAGCATGTAAGTATGAGGGTGTAATTAATCCTCTTCTTTCATTTTCTTTTATCTGTTTTTATGACCGTAACCTTCTAAAACATGCATAACATGGTCCAAACTACGGATCGATTGAGCCAAAACCGAGTTTTGACCTGAAATAGGAGCCCCAATCACAACTAGGTGGCTCGCGCCTAAATGGGATGTCCAGGTCAGAACGCAAACGTGTTGGAGTTCATTCCTTCCATATTTAATTCATTTTGCAATCGGTTTTTACCGTTTCAAATCATTTTCATGATAAATCTTTTTAACCATAAATTAAGTTCACCCTTGGTTCCTTATACCATGACGGTTTAATCCGTGTTTTGGTTATAATATTTGGTTAATTACATTTTAAAAGGTATTTTGATGTTTTTTATTCATTTGTTTACATTTTCCAAAACAAGCATATTAGTCATACATGCATAATCCTCCTTGGTTCCACATACCATGTCGGTTTAATCCGAGTACGATGATAAACATTGACTAATTACAAAACAATGAACTTAACACAATTAGTTCATAACAAACACTTTTTTGCATCTTTTCTTACAAAACTATTCATTTCAAGCTTGCAAAACTGAACCCGACATCGAATATCGTCAACACAATGATGATTATTCAAGTCCCGTTCTTCATATTGGCACAAAAGTGATCTAAACGACGACCTTTTCACCAAAGACAAGTTCTAATAGCCTTTTACAAACAACTTTATAAACATTTTCAACAACCAGAAGACACCCCTTTGGGTCATTTGCTGCCTCGCACCTAAACAGGTTCACCAATTTCCAGTTTTCAAACCTGGACATGCCCCTTTGCATCGCCGCAAGGCTCGCGCCTCAATAAGCTGATTGATGCAGGTCCTGTTTCCTTTCCAGCACTTGTCTAGGACGATCCCGACTTCGGTTAACCCGAATACAGGACGGAGCAGATTGAGAAAGTCCACATTTTACTTTATTTTTGCAAAACGCCTTTCTAAGATAAATGGATCACGTTATGCACCATAAACCTAACTCGGTAAATGGATGTTTAATTTCCGTCTTGCATGAAAATCAACACTAAATCCAACTTGACATCAATTACATGATATTTAGATAAACAACCGACATAGTAAAGCTCACATGTTAGCTTTAAACTTGTGGATGGGCATTCATGCATTTTCCCGTTTTATCAACTTTTGCATTCAACCAACCAAGATCGATCAGTAGAGGCCGCTACCGCGGGCGGGATTGGGTGTCTGTTTAAAAGGCTTCCCAATACGTACCTTCACCTCTTACTCAGAAACTTTGGATAGTGGACGACCTTATCCAGGGCAAACGAGAGTCATTCTAGATATAGGATGCTAAAGAGGGACGACTCCTTATCTTTAATACCTATATCAAACACCGCTTTTTTCCATGGTTGACCTAGGTATAAAGTGGATTCGAACCGTTTCCAAGCATCCCACTAGTATGGGCATTGTCCTCAATGGCCAATACAATAGGAAATTATGCAATGCAAGTGATGCGTGTATTTTATATAAGGTTTTTACCTCATTTTTACACACATTTCTTTGTGATTTACGTGGCGTCTAGCTACAAATGCCCCCGAATAGTCTACTTTGGTTTGTCTTGTATAAATTGCAGGTATGAACCAGAAAGGAGCGAAATCAAGCCTGGACTTGTCCTAATCGCATGAATTTTGGAGGACAAGGAATCGGACCTTGGAATCTGTCACTTAGGGATGCGTGAAGTGGCCACGGGAGGTGTCCAGAAGTCCACCCGTGCTTATATAGCTCGATCGATCCATTTTGCTACTCATATGGTCGATCAAATGCTTTATCCTCCAGGAATAATTCGATCGGGCTGTGCCTTTACTCGATCGAGATAGTCACCCTCATAAATCTTCGATCGAGCACCCTATCTACTCGATCGAACTGATTGTAAAGCTTTCTCCTCGATCGAGTGATTTCATTTCACTTGATCGAGAGCCTAGGTGTTTTATGCGGATCTTGAGTTAATTTTTAAGATTTCCTTTTGTAATTATGATAAATAAGTATGACGGCAATCAAAACACTCTCTCTCCTCCTCCTCTCTTCTTCGACTTCTCTGCCCTTGCTCTTCCTTAGGATTGGAAACTTGGAACTTATTTCTCTATTCCTTGTAATCGGTACTCTCTATTCGTAATTAATTAATTGTTCTTACTTTATTGCTTTTGTTCTCTCAATCCCTATTGTTTCTACTCACTTTTTAGATCATCAATTATGCTTAATTTCTATAGTTTATGTGTTGTTATTGCTCATTCAATAGTCATGCATAGCTAATTCCCTTTGCTAAGACATAGGGGAGCCATGATTTTAAGGGAATTATGAATAGGTGATTAGAACTTGATACAAATTAGATCTATGTTGTTAATCGCTGCATATAATTGTTCTTGTCTATTTGAGTCGACACAATTAGATAATTAAGCTCGGTACACCTTGACCTGGATCGGAAGATTGGAAAAGGTAAGACCTGCAGTGAACATTAGGGCATTCTAATGAGGGCGGATGTTAAGTTAGAATTGTCTTAGGGCGAATAGCGGACCGGAAGGACCTTTTCACTACTCTCTAGATCGAATTTGCATTGACCTGAGACACTAGACTATATCTCTTAAGAATCATGGTGAACCGACTGTCTTAGCTGTTTTCCTTTCCTTGATATTTGCCAATTTTATTCTTCGCCTTCCTCTACTTTTTTACTCTCCTTTGATCTCCTTAGATTAGAACAACCATTAAAACCCCCAAGAAATTGTTACTCAGATGAACTTAGTTTAGCAGGCATTTTCCCATCTCCCTGTGGAGATCGACCCTACTTCCACTAACTTCTGTTAATAGTTTTAGGTCTTTATTTTTGATACTAAACGACGGTATCAAATTTTTGCGCCGTTGCGGGGAAGGTGGCCCAATTTTGTTGCTTATTTTAAGTCTGTCTTTCGTCTCAAGGAATTTATTCCTTGAGACTGATCTCATATTTTTCTAGCGCTGTATTAGTGTTGTAGGAAATCTATTCTAGAAGAGAACATTGTCATACCTGCCCTTCTGTAGACACTGTTTGCCATTATACCGAATATCGTCAGTCACTCAGAACCTACGGCGGATTCTTTGCCTAAAGGTTTCTTGCTTCCGACTACAGATGCAGGGACCTTTGGAATTCATCCATCTTATATACAGTTAGTTGAGAGAAATCTCTTCAAGGGATTACCTGGTGAAGATCTATGTAAGAATATAGAGCTATTTATAGAGTACTGTTCCACCATTCTGTTAGCTGCTGGAGTGACACAGGACAGACTTAAGGGAGTTGTTTTCCCTTTTCTTTGACTGATGACACCCGGGAATGGTTGAGAGATTTGGACAGGGAAGCTGCCGGTGTTACTGACTGGAGTTCCCTTGCTTTAGCCTTCTACAGACGGTACTTCCCACCACATCGCACTAATGCGTTGAGAGGCCAAATAACTGCATTCGAACAATTGCCTACTGAAGATTTGAATGGAGCTTGGACTAGGTTCAAAAAACTTATTCGTTCTGTGCCTCATCAGGGCTTCAAACGTTGGTTCATATGTACCCAATTCTACAATGGTTTATATCCTGACCAGAGAGCCATATTAGACAACGCGGCAAAAGGGAGGTTCCAGAAAAATTTTGAAGATTATAAAGGATGGCACCTTATTGAAGAAATGGCCATTCACGTAGCTGAATATGGAAATCCCAGAGGAGGTAGGCAAGTAGCTGAGTCTTTGGTAGCTGGAGTGGAAAGTTCCAGTGGAAGGCTAGACAATTCGGAGATCTTACAAACTTCAGCTGTGCATGAACAAGTTTATGCCTAACTGAGCAAGAGGTAATTTGTGGTAGATGCGGTACAGAGGGACACGACCCTATTACTTATATGGCGGATGTGGAGCGGGCCCGTGCTTATCGATAAATCAAGCAAGGAGTGCCGTTCTCTAAACTATATGAAGACTTGACCATGACAAGTGCCTCTAGTCCTTCTAAACCAATGCTACAACAAGTTGATTCACCCTCTACAATTGGAGAACTTGTAGAGTTAAAGTCCTTGGTGTTGAATTTAACACTTCAGCTTGAAATGAAGACTGACAAAGACGACAACGCTATAGAAGAGCTACAAGACCAAGTTGCGCGCCTTACATCTGCGCAAAGTCAGGTGAATCACCCACCTCAATGTGACCCAATCAATGCCATAAATCTCCGAAGCGGTCTTACTTACGCTGGACCGAAAATGCCGGAAGATGATGATATAACTGCTGATGAGATCCCGGAAATTGTTTTGGAGGAGTCAAGTAACAATATCCCTGCTGAGCATCGTCAAGTGCCTCGATCGAATGATACCTCTTCTCGATCGAGTGATATATCCTCCGAAGGTACTCGATCGTATACTCCTACTGTTCGATCGAGAGAAGCTTAAACTGTGGAATTCGATCAAGGAGGTTATTCTTCTCGATTGAGTAATTTTCCCAACAACAATGTTCGATCGAGTGATTCAGGCCCTCGATCGAAATGTTATAAATTTGATGAACTCGATCTAGAGGTATGAATTCATCGATCGAGCACTTTTCCTGAAGAAATTGTTCGATCGAGTGGAAACAATACTCGATCGAATGCTTGTGCCAGCGGAAGTTCTGTTTCAAAGCCTAATTCCGCTACCGTGTCGTCTTCCCCTGTTGCGGAGATGTCACGTTCTGACAAAGGTAAAGAGAAGGTCACAAACCCGCTTATTGCTACCAGAGTTCCTTATCAGGGACGCCTGAAAGATGCTAAGGTCGAGCGACAGTACGGTAAGTTCGTGGACGTGGTCAAGAACCTTCAAGTAACCGTCCCCTTTACCTAACTTATTACCCAGGTACCTACTTACGCAAAATTTACGAAAGATATTTTGACGCGTAAGAGAGAGCTTAGTGAATTCGAGACAGTTGCTTTTATGGAAGAGTCTAGTAATTTACTTCTTAATAAAGCTCCGCCAAAAATGACATCCGGGTAGTTTCTCTATTACATGTACCATAGGAAACGAAGTTATAGATAAGGCTCTCTGTGATTTAGGAGTCAGTGTCAGTGTCATGCCTTTTTCTGTCTGCAGGAAACTTAATATGGGTCACCTTAAAATGACTAATATCACTTTATAGATGGCTGATAGATCTGTTAGACGACCCTTGGGTATCTTAGAAGATGTGCCTGTTAAAGTAGACAAGTTCTTTATACCAGTGGATTTCATTGGTTTAGACATAGCTGAGGATACCCGGACCCCAATTATATTAGGAAGACCATTCTTATGCACAGCTGGGGCGATTATCAATGTCAAACAAGGGCGTTTAACTCTTGCAGTGGGGGATGATGCAATCACTTTTAGTTTACCTGGTACACTTGCTCGCCCAATGATAGAGGATACTTGTTATTCAGTTGATATTGTTGACGAGTCTGTTTATGAGCTCTGGTCGGATTCCTTTATAAAGGATCCACTAGAATCTTTGATGCTTTTAGATGAGTGTGCATATAACCCAGAGAACAATGATGCTGTTTTGGATTTGCTTGAAGCTGCATTAGATGAGCGTGAACTCACCGCCGCTGAGGGAGAGAGAGTGGAACAAATGATAAATACTCTTTGCGCCATAGAGGTAAATGTACCTGAGAGTAAGCCTCTTCCTTCTCATCTTAAATATGCATTTTTAGACGATACAGAGCAATATCCAGTCATCGTTAGTGCTAAATTGGATTATGATCAGCTGACCGCTTTGTTAGCTGTTCTAAAGAAAAACAAGAAGGCCATGGGTTATTCATTGGATGGCATTAAGGGCATCGGTCCTGATATTTATATGCACAGAATTGAGTGATGCGTGTCATTTATATGATGTTTTACACCCTATTTCACACGTATTTCAGAGCTCATTTATGTGGTTTAAGGCTATTATTTGCCCCATTTCGTCTACTTTCGTATTTTTATGTAATATTGCAGATTTATGCGGAAATGAGTAGATTTTGAGCTAAATCCGTCCCCGAGTACCTCGCATTGCATTTGACGTGAAGTGTTTACCCAAGGAACGAGCTTGGTGCACATTTCGAGGCCCGAAAGACAAATCCACGAGAAGTTAGAAGCGAAGTACCAGCTACAGCGGTCGATCGACCAAGGCACGTAGATCAGAAGCTACTGTTCAGCATAGGTTGGTCGATTGACTGGCTCCCCTGGTCGATCGACCAGACCGTGTCTCAGACATGAATAAAAAGATCGAGAATTCCAAAGCCCATTGTATTTAGGTTTTAGAAATAAGTGTTACGTATATTTCTATATAACGTAACTGACTTTAGGCATTAATCATTAAGTCTTTTATCAAAAACATAGGGAAATAATTAGGGTTAAGTTTGTTCGGTATTCTATACAATTTACCTTCATTCGGTTCTTGATTCCTTCTCTGCAATTTCGGTATTCCCTCTGCTCTTATTCAGTTTCATTGCCTTATTATCATCTGTAGTATAGAAATTGCTAGTTAGTTTCCAAAGCCAATGTTATGGTTTTATGTTATTTATTTGTTTAATCGTTTCGAGCATGAATTCAGTAGGTTTATTACTCAATCTTATTGTTGTTATCATTCCTAGTATGAGTAGCTAATTCCATTGTGCTAGGATGTAGGAAATATGTAGGATAAGCGGCATTAAAATTTGTACGACCTAAATCGCGCGCCGGTCGATCGACTGGGTTCCCTGGTCGATCGACTGGCCACGCTGAGATTGCTTCGTTTTAATTGTTTTAATTGTTATGTTTGACGAATCGAGTGCACGCGACTAGTTGAATGTTTAGGTTTTGACTGACCCATTAGATCGAAAGATAGGGGAAGTTGTTAGACCACCAATTAAAATGACTAAACTATGCTGAGATCGAAAGATAGGTAAAGTTTAGATTATTAGTCACTTTTCAGGACGAGAGTCAGTACTAGTGATATTAGGGACCCGTAGCGAGATCGAAAGATGCTACTTGTTAAGAGTGGACCGAGAGGACCTCTTATTTTCCCGCCTCACGTGTTTGATTTAGACCTACTTAGTATGCTGCCGCCGAAACTATAGTGAACCGACCATCCTAGTACCCTTCTTTATATTTTTTTTTTGGGTAAAATGTGAGATGTATAATATATATCAAAAATAAATGATAATTACAAGAATGATAGACAAGACTTTAGGTTCGATTCCCAGGAGGATCAAAACCGTACAACTCAATTTTCTAGAGTACACAGCCAATTCCTGTCAATACTTGACATTTGATCATTTCGTTTGACCTTGATCCTATGTCTCACACTGTCTTTAATCATTTTCACAACTCTTTTTGGACTCACAAGCACAGCATTAATCCTTGCATTGTTTCTCTGCCCCCACACATGATAGTAGCTAGCAGTCAGCACAAGAGCATATACACCTTGTTGTGTTGTTGATCCTGCAGTCCGTATATCTCCTGTCACTGATAGTTGTAGCTTGCTCCAATCCCTTATCTGGTTCATTATAAGCTTACTATACCCACACTCAAAGAACAAGTGTTCCTGAGTCTCAGGTGCAGCTTCACAGACAGCATTTATCAGAATTGCTACATCCAATCCTGAAAGCTTCTCTCTTGTATTTATCCCGTTATTCTTTATAAGCCATGAAATCAGTGAGTGTTTAGGAGTATTCCAGTTGGACCATACAGTCTCAAACCAGATTGGTTTAGCTTGGTGAAGTCTCAACCAGTCATACCCCCTACTGACAGTATATCCCCGAGTATCAGGCATCCATTGTCCATCTGCATAAGTAGGCTTCATGAGTTCTTTAACTTTACAAATATTTTTCCAAGTCCAAGTAACATCAGCTGTAGGTTCATAGTCATGCCAGTCTTGCTGCTTTAGATAAATTTGATTCACCCATTTAATCCACAATCTATCAGCTTTACAATAGAGCCAATCCACACGCTTAGCCACTGTAGCAGTATTCCAGATTGCAGCATTTTTCACCCCTAGTCCTCCTTCATTTTTTGGGAGAGTGATAGTGTCCCATTTGACAAGAGGCACTCTATGGTATTCAGCACATCCATCCCAGAAAAAATTCCTACACACAGCTTCAATTCTTCTTATCACACCTTTGGGGAGAATAAAAATATTTGCCCAGTAGTTGTACAAGGTGTTCAACACTGAATTGATTAGGGTCAGTCTGCCAGCATAAGACAATTTCCTGGCTCCTAGACTCCTAATTCTATTCAGTATCTTCTCAGTTAAGATATTGCACTCTCTTTTTGAAATTCTCCCTGGTTGAATAGGAAATCCCAGATACCTGAATGGCATTTGTCCTTCTATAAAACCAGTAGCCTGCCTGATATCATCCTTCAGTTCAGTTGCCATGCCATTTAAAAAAACCTTAGACTTACCATTATTCATAATCAATCCAGATGCTTTTGAAAAAGTGGAGAAAGCTCGGACAAGTAGCATAATTGACTGAGCTGTCCCTTTGCAGAACATCAGCAGATCATCTGCAAACATCAGGTGTGTCAGTTGTAAATCTTTGCAAAGGGGATGATACTAAAAGTCCCATCTTTCTGTGGCATATTTGATTGTTCTTGTTAAATACTCCATACAGATTGTGAAGAGTAAGGGGGAGATGGGATCCCCTTGCCTAAGTCCTCTCTTTCCTTGGAAATAGCCAAAGTGATTTCCATTAAGTGCTAGGGTAAAAGTGGTGGTCCTAATGCAGGTCATAATCTGCTGAGTAAAGAGTTCAGGAAAGTTTAAACCCAGCAACATCTGTTCCACAAAGTCCCATTCCACAGAGTCATAGGCCTTCTGCAAATCGATCTTGAAAAGACATCTTGGAGAAGCACTCTTCCTATTGTACATTTTGACAATATCCTGGCAAATAAGCACATTCTCAAGTATAGACCTTCCTCTGATAAAAGCTCCTTGGTTCTCATGAATAATCTCAGGTAGAATAAGGGATAGCCTATTACAAAGTAATTTTGATATTATCTTGTAAATCATGTTGCAGCATGCAATTAGCCTAAAGTGCTTAACTGAAGTAGGTCTTTCACATTTGGGTATCAAGGTAATGTTTGTAGCATTTAGCTGATTTAACAGCTGTCCAGTGGTAAAGAACTCTTTGATAGCACTACAAATATCCATACCCACAATCTCCCAAGCATCCTTGAAGAAGCCACTGGTGTACCCATCAGGTCCTGGTGATTTGTCAATAGGAGTTGTAAAGAATGCTTGTTTAATCTCCTCATTACTGACAGGCTTATTGAGAATGCTCCAATGCTCCTGGGTGCATAGCTTCCCTGTGTTCAAGATATCAATCCTTACCTTCTCAGTCTGTTTAGTACTGCCTAACAAGTTCATATAATAATCCAAAAAAGCTGTCTGAATGCTCTGGCTATCCTGACAGAGCTGGCCATTCTGGTCTTTAATTTGGATCACCTTGTTAGCCATATATCTCTTCTTAATAGCTCCATGAAACAGTGTAGTGTTTTGATCTCCATTCTCAATCCACTGTATTTTTGCTTTTTGTTTCAGAAAGCTATCCCTTGCTGCTTAGCAGTGAGGCTTCGAACTTCAGCAAGCAATGTTATTTCCTGAGACACCAGCTCAGAGTTAGCAGGATCTTGGGCAAGCTGCTGCTGAATTTTATCCAATCCTTGAACTGCCTTGACAGTTCTATTCTCAATATCAGAATAACATTCTGAATTGAGTCCTTTGAGAACAGGTTTTAGAGCCTTCAATTTTTTCACAATAGCAAACATTTTATGACTTTCATAACTCCTTGTCCATTCCTCCTTCACCCTATCCAAAAAATTGGGAGCCTGACCCCACATATTGAAGTACTTAAAACTGGCATGTTGAGGAGAACCAGTCTTACAGTTACTGACAACACATGGGCAATGATCAAATATGCCTTCAGGGTAAAAGTGGGCAACCATATCAGGAAACCAGTTCATCCATTCTTGATTAATGAGAAATCTATCTAACCTACTGTAGATTCTGGTATTAGCTTCCTGTTTATTATTCCATGTGTATAAGGCCCCTGTAGCTGCAATATCAGTCATACCACAAATTTCCATACATCTAATGAAATCATCCATGTCAGCTTCTTTAGTATTCCCTCCCAATCTCTCATCAGGGCATAACACTGTATTAAAATCACCAGCTAAGGCCCATGGTCCATGACACTGTTGTGCAAATTCTTCCAGTTTAGTCCACAGATGTACCCTATCATTCCCTTCATTGAAGGCATAAATCATAGTAAGGTAAAAACTCTTCTGAGTAATCCTGGACTGAACCTTTGTGTGGATAAATTGTACATCATACTGCAAGATCTGCACATCAAACAATCCTGGTTGCCACTAAATCCACACTCTCCCACCTTTATGATCCCAACTATTTGTAGTAACACTCCAGCCATCCAACATATGAGATGCTATGTTGAAGACATTATTTACATTTATTTTGGTTTCCAGAAGGCCAAAAAGACCTATCCCTTTATTAAAAATAAACCACTTAACCTCTTTCTGTTTATGTACACTATTGAGACCCCTAACATTCCAAAAACCTATATTATTCATGAGTAGGCTTTGGATCAGGGTTACCTATTCCAATCCCAACTTTTGGGGTTACTGAGCCACCTAATGCCTTCAAATAATTCATTCCATTTGAACTTTGTGGGGGTGTACATTCAGTATCCATCACCTGCTGATTCTCCTGATCTTTCTGTTTAATAGGAGTAATGAGTTCAACTACAGGTGTTTCTGTTAATTCCTGGCCTTGTTTTGTTCCTAGTTTATCCAACTGTGCATCAGCTTCTGTCTGTGTATTAGTCACTGTGACAGTACTGGTCTCTGCAATTTTGATAACTGGTTTCCAAATTTTTTGTGCTACAGGTTTCTTCTTGGCTCCTTGCTCAATTTTCTTACAGTGTCCACCATCATGCCCAATTCCTTTACATTTATCACAAATGATTGGTTTCCATTCATACTCGATGTCCAGAGTGATCACTGACCCTTTCTCATCAAGAAATTTCACAACCTTGGGAAACTTAGCACCCACATTAAGTTCAATCATTACTCTGGCAAATCCCAATCTCGTCTTCTCTGCTGTTGCCTGGTCTGCTTTCACAAATTTCCCTACAAGTCCTGCTATTCTAGGGAGGCATTTACCCCAGAATCGTAGAGGCAAGTCACAGATTCTGATCCAAGCAGGGACTACTTTCACCTCCTCCTTTGTAATCTCTGATTCCTCTGTCCAAGATCTAACAATTAAAGGTTTATTGTCAAACATATGATAACCTGCCTGCAAAACAGCATCCTTATCCTTGTTTGTCTTGAACCTGACTAAGAAAACACCATTAGGGAGGAAAGAAACTTTGTCTATACCATATTTCGCCCATATTCTATGTATATATCCATGAAGCACATTCCAAGGAGGATTTGCTCCCAATACAAAACAGTATACGGCCTGATTCCAATACTCAACTTCCTCCTTAGTGTCCTCTGCTGAAAACTGAATGAGTTCTCCATTAAACTCATCCTCATCCACATGTTTCCCTTTTTTCTTACGTTTAGTAATCCATAAGTTCTCATTTTCAATCCCATCTTCATCATGGAATGGCAATCTAGGGATGCCATTGACTTCCTGCATGGATTTGGTCCTTACAACGTCCTCCTCAGATGGGCCTTTCTTCAGTTTGTTCCCTTGATAACCACTACTCCTGCCTCTTGATTGCATTGTTATAAACCTACTAGAATGTTTTTGTTTTGTTTTTAAGGAATAATTACGTGCCATATGCAAAGAATAAGTGGAAAAAAGTATGCCCTAGTCGAAGGTAGAAGACGACTCTTCTCTAGGGTTTTTCATTTTTCATTTCGGTGCTACCTATGTTATCACCCTTCTTTATATTTGATTTAATACATTTCTTTAGTTTAATTTATATTTCATTGCCTTTAGCTATAGCTCAAATCAAAGCAAACCCCCACACACTGTTACTTTAGGAGTAAGTTTAGACAACTAATAATTACATCTGCCTCTCTGTGGTTCGACCCTGACTGCCACTAGCTCCTGTTAGTAGTATTTAGGTTATAAATATTATTTTTGATACTAAACGACGGTATCAAATTTTGGCGCCGTTGCCGGGGAGGCAATTGTTCTAATTTTTAGTTGTTTTATTTTAGTCTGTTTCTTAGTTTAAGGGACATTTGTTCCTTAAACTATTCTCATATTCTTTTCGTAGTTTCTTCTTATGCGCAGGTCACAGGGTGGTGAACTACTACCGATCAATCCTGAGATTGAGAAGACTTTGCGTGAGTTGAGACGATCATCTAGGATATTGCCGACAGAGGAAGAGCTGAGTACTCTGTCTAGTTACTACGAGAACGCTTTATTTGAGGAGGATCCACCTTCATCTCCAGTTTCTAATTCATCGGCTGAGACCGTCAATTCTCCAGACTTTCTAGAAATGGCTGAAGAAGCAACCATTGCCAGTCACTCTGAGCCGACAGCTGCAAATCTCTACAAGGGATTTGCATTACCAGGGACGGACAGAAAATTCGAGCCTAAGCCGTCTTATATCAACTTGGTTAAGAGAAACCAGTTTGGGGGAGCTGCGAATGAAGATGCAGCTAAGCACATGGAGACATTTATTGATTATTGTTGTTCCATACCCCCACCAACCGTTGTGACCCAAGACCAGGTGAAGGAGACCATGTTTATATTCTCTCTTCGTGATGCTGCAAGGGAGTGGTATAGAGACCTAGATCGAGCTGCTAATGAGATCACTGACTGGAATTCGTTGGCCTTGGCGTTTTATAAGAAGTACTTTTCTGCCTCGAAGACCAATGTCATTAGAGCTCAGATCACGAGCTTTAAACAGGGGCCTGATGAGAACTTTCATGAAGCATGGGTCCGTTTCAAGAAGCTGGTGCGAAACATTCCGCACCATGGGTTCGAAAAATGGAGTTTATGTAATCAATTTTACAATGGGCTCTATGACGATCAGCGGGCTATCTTGGATGCTGCAGCTAGTGGCAGATTCCAGGAGAATATGGGAGAGACTAAGGGGTGGAAGATCATTAATGATTTGGCCACCCACAAAGCTGAGTATGGGAATTCCAGGGGCAATCAAAGGAGAAGTGTCGAATCTCCTTCTGTAGCTGCATTAGAAGCTCTCACGGCAAGGTTTGATAAGTACGAGTTGGGAGGAGCTTCAAAAGGAGGGATTTACCATGTAAATGCTATTTCAGACGGTCCTTTCGTCTGTAAGAGATGTGGAGCTGAGGGGCATGTTTCAGACAATTGTCCTAGTCCCTTTGAGTCTTGTGCTGCCTTTCAACATTATAGGCAGAAAACACTTACTTTGAGTCGAATGTCCATCCGAATCTGAGGTGGAGTAGCCAAAATGTCTTGAATCCGACTCAACCACCACAGCAGCAGCAGCAGAATTATGTGCCCCCTCATAAGCAACAACAATACCAAAAGCCTCCATATGTTCCTCAGCAGCAGCAACAATCCCAAGGTTCCGATTTCACTGAATTGAAGAACTTGTTGCTGAAAGAGTCTCAAGCTAGAGAGGCCGGGATGAAGATGTTGGAGAGCCAAATTGCTCAATTAGCCAGCAAGAATGCAACTCGAGCTCCAGGACATTTACCGACGCAGACGGACCAAAAAGAGACCCTTAATGCCATTACTTTGAGGAGTGGTTCCACCCTGGAGGGTCCTACTATGGTTGAGGATGTCCCTGAAAAAGGTGAAGCGGAATCGAGCAAGAAAAAGGCTGTGTTGAATAATAACAAGAAAAAGGCGTCTACCAGCTATATCAGTCGATCGACTGATACACCCGGTCGATCGACTGAAGCACGTAAGGAAACGCCTTCGAATCAGAACTCGGTCGATCGACCGAGCAACATGGTCGATCGACCGAGGCCGCTGCTGATAATGCACAATTTCGTCCTCCAATGCCCGATAACCTGAGGGACCACTTGTTTCGGGGTACGACCGCCCCGAAAACATTGGGGCAAGACCCGAATGCTGACAGGTCAGTCCCGGTTCCGAAATACGACCCTATGTCGATTAATGGTTCACATTTGAGACGGTCTGAAGAAGGGTCAAGCTACAATAAGGAGAAGGTTGTGGACTTTCAGCCTAAGTCCACCGATGCCGGCATGCGAGATTTAGAGGAGAGGGCTAAGTTACTTCTTACAGCCCCTTATCCAGAGCGATTGGTGCCGACGAAGGAACATGTATCATTTAATAAGTTTGAAAAGGTTATTCGTAGCTTAAATGTACAAGTTCCTTTCCTTGAATTAGTAAATCAAGTGCCTGCTTACACGAAATTCATGAAAAAACTTTTGTCCAAAAAGTTGTCACTTGAAACCGTGCATACTGTCGCACTAACTGAAGAGTCTTACTCTTATTTGACCCATACTGCACCACATAAGTTAGCTAACCCAGGCAATTTTTCCGTTCCTTGTAATATCGGTACCTTCTCAATTGAGAAGGCATTATGTGACTTAGGAGCTAGCATTAGCGTTATGCCTTTGAGTCTAGCTAGGAAACTGAAATTGACTAGGTTTGCAGTCACCGATATGACAGTACAGATGGCTGATCGATCTGCGGTCCAGCCAATAGGAGTCTTAAAGGACGTTCTTGTGCAAATAGGAAAGTTTTTTTTCCCTGTCGACTTCGTTGTACTAGATATGCCTGAGGATGCCCACATTCCTATCATATTGGGTAGACCATTTCTGCACACTGCTGGTGCAGTTATCGATGTAGGTTCGGGTACTTTGACCTTTAAGGTAGGGAAGCACTCCATCGTCTTTGCCCAGACTGCTAAGAAGAAAGCCCCCATGTGGCCAATCACTTGTAATACGGTTTCTGAAAAGAAATCCTATTTTATACTTCCTGATATGCCTGTCTCTATTCCTATTCCTGTCGTGACACCTACGCCCCAGATTGGGAGCAAATTGGAGGACGATTCTTCTGTTTTAGACATTGCAGGAGCTGGTTTGGGGAAGGAAGAGCCGCATATTGCTCCGGCTGTGAAGGAACCAATCGTCTCAAGAGGCGGCTTAGGATGTCTTAGCTATGGCACTGATGAGGAGCTTGAAGACGAGCCAGTCAAAGTGAGGGAGTCCGACTTGGACTTCGATGAGCCAGAAGAGGTCATTGCTTGGGAGGATGATGAAGCTGTTGATCCGTTGAGTTCTGCGGATGTCGCAGTTGAGAAGATGAGCACTGTTGAGGCTACCTCTAGAAGCCAGGAGCCGACCAAGTGGGCCATTCCGTGGCCATTCTTGATCAACTATTAGTTGATTAAGGCTTTTTCAAAGACTATACACTCTATTGCTTTCGTTGAACTTTTTCATTATTTTGTGTGCGCGAGACTTCGAATTTTAAGCTTGCTTAGGATTTTATATACTTTAGACTATTGCTTTGGGTTTTGTGCAATTTTGGGCGCGGTATTATGTGCATTTGCAGGTTAAAAGACCATATTAGCTCAAGTTATGGAGCTAATTCGAAGAAATTAGAAAGTTACAGCAGGTTTCTCAGTCGATCGACTGGTCAGTATGGTTGATCGACTGAGCTGCGCATCTCAGGAGTTTCTCGTTCTCGTTCACTCGGTCGATCGACGGGTGATGTGGTCGATCGACCGCCCGTAGCGTTGTTAGACTGTTTTTCGACCTTTCCCCTGCTGTGTTAGGTCGTTTTGCGGAATTGAGAGAGTCTTTTCTCCACTTTATTTTCCGACTCATTTCTGATTTCTTCCATTTTCTTAACTTTGCACATAATTTTACCGTCCCAATTTTGTTTTCTCGATTTATGTGTGTTACTTTGTTTGTCTTTTCAGGTATTTACTGGTAGCACCGCTGGCTACTGAAACCTCCTAGCTCACGCTGATTTGGGGAGGTTTCCTTTTTGCTGCGCTTAAAGTCTTGTGAGTTTCTGAGTCCTTATTTCATGTCAATTTTAGTTATAATTACGCAAAATTCACATTTCTCTTTTATTTCATCACATGATTTTGCACAATGGGGACATTGTGCGATTTGGTTTGGGGAAGGGTTTTGCGTTGCATTTCATTTGCTTGCATTTACGTTTACATTTCAGTTTGCATTTGTTTATTTCATTTCTCATATATACAAAAATTCAAAAAAATTGAAAAATTTCAAAACATTTAAAAAAAAAATGTTTATTTTAGCATATAGGTCGAGTCGGAACGGTAGTATTTCAATGATGACATTGCATTTGCAGCTGTTTATGCCTAAGCCTTGCTAATTGACATGTTATTAGTAGAATCGTATATGTATAGTCTACGAGTTTTCGTTAAATTCCTTGCTGAACTTGAGACTTGACTTTGATTTTTGGCAAACTACTTATATTTTCTGAGATTTAGAGCCCTATAACTGGTGACATCTATGACCAGTTCATCTAGGACTATGAGTAGTACTCCTTATGAGGCATGTTACATAAATATGCATAAATATGAATTTGATCTGCTTAATACCTGTATGCATTCGGTTCCGTGGTTTGTTGACACATGTGGTAGAGGTCTCCCTTTATTCATTTTGCCCATAAGCTCAACACTGCCAAAAATAGCCTTTTTGTCCCGTTACTACATCCTACACATAGCCTGCCTTTGTCAAGCTAGTAGTTTAGTTGTTGGGATTGTTACTTCATTTTTTGGTGGCATATGCTCTTTTAAGATGTTGTTGGGAAAATGAAAAAGGAAGGAAACAAAGAAACAAAGAAAAAGAAAAAAAGAGAAGAAGAAAAAAAATGATTCGAAAATGAAAAAAAGAAACGAGTACTGTACTGTAGAAGTAGTCGATCGACTGGTACCATAGGTCGATCGACTGGGGTCCGAGAAAGAGAAAAAATCAATTCGCATAATTCAAGTTTTTATTTTAATGGCGATTTTTGCTCCCATGTTGCATTTGTATCTTATGGGAAGTTGATTGGTTAATTATTATAGAGATTGCGAGATTTGTGCTTGATAATTAGCACCCGTTTTATTGTTGATTTTGAGCAAGAAGTTGGATGTTGTTATTAATTTGGTTCCCATAGTTACTAGCTTGGCTTTTAACTCTGTTTTTATCCAAATTTATTTTAGCCCTTCTTACCCATTACCTCACATATCCATATTTACCTCGGCATGTGTCATGGTCATTTGTTTGGTTGGAATGCATATGTACGGTTGTAGAGATTATTTTCATATTAGACTGCAGGCATGTTCTTATAGGTCGTAGTTAGGTGAGCGTCCTTACAATATTACTTCTTTCTATCTTTACATATATTCACCTTGTGCTTATTTGAGTGATTTGAGCGACCCGTGAGAGTCCAATTTGATAAGTCTCTACAGTTGACGGTTCAGCAGTTATTAACGACTTCATAACTCGTTTGCATGATTCACATTGCTAATTGATTGTTGGTTATTGCATTAAATTGGGTTAGGCTTAACAGTTTGCATTTCGCTCTGAGATTGAACTCGTCCCATTAAGTTTTAGGATCGAGTCTAGTTCTTGCTTGGGGACAACCAAGGGTTTGGTTTGGGGAAGTTTGATGCGTGTCATTTATATGATGTTTTACACCCTATTTCACACGCATTTCAGAGCTCATTTATGTGGTTTAAGGCTACTATTTGCCCCATTTCGTCTACTTTCGTATTTTTATGTAATATTGCAGATTTATGCGGAAATGAGTAGATTTTGAGCTAAATCCATCCCCGAGTACCTCGCATTGCATTTGACGTGAAGTGTTTACTCAAGGAACGAGCTTGGTGCGCATTTCGAGGCCCGAAAGACAAATCCACGAGAAGTTAGAAGCGAAGTACCAGCTACAGCGGTCGATCGACTGACACCTTTGCTCGATCGACCAAGGCACGTAGATCAGAAGCTACTGTTCAGCATAGGTTGGTCGATCGACTGGCTCCCCTGGTCGATCGACCAGACCGTGTTTCAGACGTGAATAAAAAGATCGAGAATTCCAAAGCCCATTGTATTTAGGTTTTAGAAATAAGTGTTACGTATATTTCTATATAACGTAACTGACTTTAGGCATTAATCATTAAGTCTTTTATCAAAAACATAGGGAAATAATTAGGGTTAAGTTTGTTCGGTATTCTATACAATTTACCTTCATTCGGTTCTTGATTCCTTCTCTGCAATTTCGGTATTCCCTCTGCTCTTATTCAGTTTCATTGCCTTATTATTATCTGTAGTATAGAAATTGCTAGTTAGTTTCCAAAGCCAATGTTATCGTTTTATGTTATTTATTTGTTTAATCGTTTCGAGCATGAATTCAGTAGGTTTATTACTCAATCTTATTGTTGTTATCATTCCTAGTATGAGTAGCTAATTCCATTGTGCTAGGATGTAGGGAATCTGTAGAATAGGCGGCATTAAAATTGGTACGACCTAAATCTCGCGCCGGTCGATCGACTGGGTTCCCTGGTCGATCGACTGGCCACACTGAGATTGCTTCGTTTTAATTGTTTTAATTGTTATGTTTGACGAATCGAGTGCACGCGACTAGTTGAATGTTTAGGTTTTGACTGACCCATTAGATCGAAAGATAGGGGAAGTTGTTAGACCACCAATTAAAATGACTAAACTATGCTGAGATCGAAAGATAGGTAAAGTTTAGATTATTAGTCACTTTTCAAGACGAGAGTCAGTACTAGTGATATTAGGGACCCGTAGCGAGATCGAAAGATGCTACTTGTTAAGAGTGGACCGAGAGGACCTCTTGTTTTCCCGCCTCACGTGTTTGATTTAGACCTACTTAGTATGCTACCGCCGAAACTATAGTGAACCGACCATCATAGTACCCTTCTTTATATTTGATTTAATACATTTATTTAGTTTAAATTATATTTCATTGCCTTTAGCTATAGCTCAAATCAAAGCAAACCCCCACACACTGTTACTTTAGGACTAAGTTTAGACAACTAATAATTACATCTGCCTTTCTGTGGTTCGACCCTGGCTGCCACTAGCTCCTGTTAGTAGTATTTAGGTTATAAATATTATTTTTAATACTAAACGACGGTATCATTGAGCTTGAGGAAGATCACAAGCCTTGCAGACAGGGTCAGCGCCGACTGAACCAGAAGATGCAGGATGTTGCGATGGCTGAGGTAATGAAGTTGCTCGATGCAGGTATTATCTATTCTGTTGGTCATTCTAAGTGGGTGAGTCCAGTTGAGGTAGTTCCTAAGAAAGGAGGGACTACTCTGGTCAAGATTGATAAGAACAAATTGATACCTACTAGATTAGTGACTGGTTGGCGGATGTGGATAGACTACAGACAGCTAAATACCGCCACGAAGAAAGATCACTTTCCCCTTCCTTTCATTGATTATATGGTAGAAAGGTTAGCGTCTCATAAGTTTTTCTGTTATCTAGATTGATACTCAGGGTTCTTTCAGATCCCTATTCATCCAGACGATCAGGAAAAGACTACTTTTACTTGTCCTCAGGGTGTTTTTGCTTATCGCAGGATGCCTTTTGGTTTATGTAATGCCCCTACCACCTTTAAAAGGTGCATGATGGGGATATTTTTTGAGTATATAGAGTCTATTATGGAAGTCCTTATGGACGATTTTAGTGTCTATGGAAGTGACTTTGCTAATTGTCTGTCTAACCTTAATAAAGTGTTGCAGCGCTGTATTGAGGTTAATCTTGTGCTTAATTGGGAGAAGTGCCACTTTATGGTCAACGAGGGAGTTGTCTTAGGGCACTTAGTTTCGGACAGGGGCATTGAGGTTGATAAATCAAAGGTGCAAGTGATTCAGCAATTACCTCCTCCTGTTAATGTTAAAGGAGTGAGGAGCTTCCTTGGTCACGCCGGCTTTTATCGCCGGTTTTTCAAGGATTTTTCAAAAATTGCTAAACCACTTACACAGCTATTGCTTAAGGATGCCCCCTTTGCATTTACTGATGAGTGTCTTTCTGCTTTTAACAGGTTAAAGCAGGCCTTGATTTCAGCACCGATTTTACAGCCTCCCAACTGGGACTTGCCGTTTGAGATTATGTGCGATGCTAGTGACTATGCACTAGAAGCGGTGTTAGGCTAGCGGAAAGACAAAGCCTTGAATGAAATATACTATGCAAGCTGAACTCTGGATGAGGCTCAAGTGAATTACACAACTAATGAGAAGGAGTTGTTAGCTGTGGTTTATGCGCTAGAGAAATTTCGTTCTTATCTGACAGGATCAGAAGTTACAGTTTTTACTGATCATGCACCGCTGAGACACCTTCTTGCTAAGAAGGAAGCTAAACCACGACTGTTGAGGTTGATACTCCTCCTTCAGGAGTTTGATTTACAAATCAAAGATAAGAAGGGTGTAGAGAACGTAGTAGCTGATCATCTGTCGCAATTATCGCAGCAGGAGGGAGAGGATTCTTTACCCATTGATTACTCTTTTCCCGATGATTCCTTATTTGTTGTTTTGTCTTCTAATACTAACCATGATCCATGGTATGCATATTTGGCTAACTATGTTGTTAGTGGCGAGCTGTCACCCGACCTTTCTCATCAGCAGAAGAAGCGTTTTCTCTATAACGCTAAGCAGTACTTCTGGGATGATCCTTATTTATTTAAGGAATGTGGAGATGGTCTCTACAGACGATGTATTCCATAGGGGGAGACCAAAGCAATCTTAGAGGGCTGTCATTCTTCCTCTTATGGTGGTCACCATGGTCCGTCTCGCACCGTGGCTAAGGAATTTCAATCTGGTTTTTAATGGCCTACTTTATTTGCCGATGCTAAAGTGTTTGTTTCAGCTTGTGATGCTTGCCAACGCTCTGGGAATATTTCTAAGAGACATGAGATGCCACAAAATGGCATCCTAGAGGTCGAGGTTTTTGATGTTTGGGGCATTGATTTCCAAGGACCCTTCCCGTCTAGCAAAGGTAACAGGTATATTTTGGTAGCCGTAGATTATGTGTCTAAGTGGGTGGAAGCAATTGCTTCACCTAATTGTGATGCCAAGACTGTGATTAAAATGTTCAAAAATATTATTTTTCCCCGATTTGGTGTCCTGAGGGTTGTCATTAGTGATGGGGGAATGCATTTCAAAGAAAAGAAACTCACTTCTATATTGTCTAAAGTCGGTGTCCAACACCGTCGCGGTTTGGGGTATCATCCTCAAACCAAGTGGCAAGTAGAGGTGTCTAATAGGGAGATAAAAGAGATTTTGGCTAAGGTAGTTTCTAAATCACGGAAGGATTGGAGTCTAAAACTGGATGACACATTATGGGCCTATCGTACTGCCTTTAAAACACCGATTGGTGCATCACCATATCGATTGTTTATGGGAAGTCCGGTCATTTACCTGTTGAGTTAAGAGTGTAAGGCTTGGTGGGCTATTCGTGAACTAAACTTTGATCCTAATTTGTGTGGTCAGAACCGTTTATTGCAGCTAGATGAGCTGGAGGAGTTTAGGCTAAATGCCTATGATAGCTCCCGCATCTACAAAGAGAAGACGAAGAGATGGCGCGACAAACGGATCATACCTCAAGAATTTCATGTCGGGCAGAAGGTGTTACTATTTAATGCCCGACTGCGCTTATTTTCTGGTAAGCTGAAGTCCAGGTGGAGTGGTCCTTATACAGTGACTAGTGTCACCAAATTTGGGTCCGTTGAATTACAGAGTTCCGAGGGCAACAGGTTCAAAGTCAATGGCCAATATGTGTGAAGGAAAATTAGATCTGTATACTTACATATTCATATATGTTATTAAATTAATTTGTCATAAAATTAATAAAGGTCTTATGCATGCAAACTAATTAGCAAAATAAAGAAGAAATCATGTTCTTACATTGTGATTTCGGTTCATATGGGCACAAAAGAGATCTCCTTCTCTTTTGTTCTTGAGCTTTCCTTTTGGATGAACAAAGACCCAAGTGTAGGATCTCTCCCAAAGAATTATACCCAAAGCGTACTCTTAATTAAAATTAATATTATAAATACTAGTACAATATTAATTTTGTAAGAAAATTGACTCAAAATAATTGTTTTTGCTCTTGAATATTCGGTCAAGAGTAGAAGAATTTTGGAGTATTTTATCTCTCTAATTTCTCATTAAAATGTAGAGAGGAAATTAAATTTCTCACACTAGAAATTATGTTTGTTCAATGAATGAAAAATTAGAGAAAAAAAACTCTCTAAATGGCCTTGGTAAAACCGGTGGGGGGAGGGATTGGGTAGCCTATGCATGGGCATGATTCTCTAACCAAGAGAATAGGTATGCAAGGCTAGGTGTAGGTAGTGACATCATATTGTTTCCACTTAAATTATTAAACATAATTTAATCACCATAATCCCTCCATATTTCGGTCCACTTATAATATGGGATCCATATTATTTTTGTCAATTTTGTCTTATGTCACATGTCATATGTTACATAAATTTGTTGTGCATTTTTAACATATTAAAAATCAACGTATTATTAAAAATACGTCACATACAAAAATCGACTTAGTAATTCATATTTACTTGTACCAAAATATTTTACCGTTTATAAATCACAACAGTTTGTATTTATAATAATTCATTCAAATCAATTGTTTCCTTAAACAATAATTTCATCTGAGCAATGATACAATTCGATTACTCGCATCAGTATCTCATTTTAATCAATTTCAATGTGATACGTAAATTTTACTTCCAAAATCGTCCATCAATTTTCAAGTAATTTAATTAACTCGTAACATTATACGATTAATTAAACGATCAATTAAGAGTGTTGCCCTATAGGTATGACCTAGGGGATCAACTGATCACCACCGTCGCACGACAGTAATGTCAAACTCTAGTCAGGCAACCATTACCGATATATGTTGATCAGTTGACAGTAAAAATTACTTCCCAATTTTAGTCTTTAGAATGAGATTCAATAATGATATTTAAATCATGTGATTGCACTATTGTTGAGGACACATTTCCCAACAATCTCCCACTTGTCCTCGACAAGTGTGCGTCACCAATTCTCTCGTCCTATTACTATCTCCCACTCAATGCAAGGTGTCTTTCAGGTCGTACTTGCAAGTGATCATATCGAGAGTGGTTTCCTCGATCTGGGGAATAACTGATTGACCGGACTTATCTATCATAGATACTTTGCGAGCATGGCCACGCATTTCCAGTTCATTACTCCTCGAGTGGCCCTGAGATATTGTTATAACCCTGACTAGGGGTGGACAATTCCTATCGCACTCATTCCCTTCGACTAGCCACAGCCATCATAACCCAAAATATGCCCATTTGACCCCATTTACGAAGGTCGTAGTAACACAAATCAAAGTTAATCTGAAACTGTGCCATCTTAGGCGAATAGTCTTTAGTCAAAAGAATCGACTCATTTGAATACTGTTGGACCATACAGATTATATGTTTATGTTTTGATGATGTCAACGTGTTTTATAGTTTATATACTTGTTGCGTGTAATCGTTTGTTAAGTGTTTTAGCATTAACCTGTTACGAGCAACAAAGAGGATTGTGATGATTACATGAGAAGTTCAAGTTCTTGTTCAAGATCAAACAATTCAAAGATTCATTCAAGTATTATGTGAAGACGAAGTTCGTCTAGAATATTAATCAAGCTTGGATGATGATGTAGCCTTTACTCGTAGATTTCCTTGAAGATTAGAATAGTATAGGTGATTATCTCGTAATGGTAATCAAAGAATGAGTTTCTTAATTAGTAAAGTTATAGCTTTGCAGCTATAACATTACTAGTAAAAGAGTTCAATGTTATAGCTCTTCTACTATAACATTGAAATGCTGAGTTTTTATACACGACCTTTAAATGGTTCGAAAATTGTTTTGCAATTTCTTAATGTTTATTTTATGTGTTTTAATGAAAGTATTTATTTTATAAAGCCCGGTTTAGTGAGGAGTCCGGTTATATTGTTAGCGTTAATTGATGGTTATTGGGTCAACTTATGAGTTGGACTTTACTATCAATTAGGGTTTTCATCTAGCCTCTCCTAAAACCTAAATTCTAATTATATACTAAGATTAGGGTTTGCATGGTTCACGAGCCTATGAGCCGTGTTGTGCCGTGTTGCCTATGAGATATTAGGTAAAGATTTTATTCTATAATAATATCTTTACATATCTTATATCTTAGTTAATATATTTGTTTATGGTAAAAGATATTCTTGTTTTAGGAAATCTTATCATAATCTTAAAATTTATAGTAAAGATAATATTTGGAAAGATTATATTCTATCTTTTAGAATATTCTTTATTATCTTTTATGGCTTTTGGGTAAGAGATAATAAGAAGATATAATTTGTAATTATATCTTATTATTTCGGCTATTAGGGTTCTTGTAGAAACCGTGTAGCCTTCCTCTTCCTTGCCTATAAATACATTGCTATTTACAACATCTAAAATAGAGACCTTAAGCATAAAAATTGTTTTCATATTTTAAAGAGCAAACCGTGTGTTTTTAACGAAAACCGATTTGCATATTTTGAAAGGTCGTGTATTACAAAACTCGTATACTTGTTCTTTATTTATCGTTATAAGATAATAGTGCTTAGTTGATTTCTTAACTTGTTCATTAACGTGAACCTTTGTTAGAATCATTAGTGCTTTCTTATTAGCGTAAGTTAGTCACTCGAGTATTTAACGGTACTCATTGAGTTACAGCTAGAGTTAGTTGTACAAGTTGGGTTAGTAAATTTGTAATCCGTAGAAAGGTACTAAATTTATTAATCGAGAATAGTGGACGTAGGTTTCGACTTGTGAAACTGAACCACTTCAAAAATCCGCGTGTCTCTTCTTGTTTCGTTCTTTCGCTTACTTTGCTTTCAATCGTTAGTTGATTCGTTAAAGTTTAATCAATAAACTTTAAATAATCAATTGCATACACACAATCGAAAAAGTTTTAAAAGGTTTTAAAATCCTCAATTCACCCCCCCCCCCCTCTTGAGTATTTTGGATCAATAGACTCTTCAATTGGTATCAGAGCCTCGTGCTCTTGATTGCCTAACCGCAAAGAGGCTGATCTATCTTGTTTTTCATTTATCTTACTGTTTTATATTCCGCTGCCTATCACGTGATAAATGGATTCCAAATATCTCAAGTGTCCCGTCTTTGATGGGAAGAATTATGGATTGTGGAAAAACATGATGACTCACTATGTGAAAGGACACGATTGGGAGTGCTGGAGGATTATTCAAAACGGACCACACAAAATTCTTGTGGCATCCGAGGAAGGCACTACCTATGAAAAGAAAGAAGAGGACTATGTCGAGGCCGACTACAAGAAGGCCGAAAAGAACTCCAAAGCGATAAGTCTTCTGCAAAACGGAATGACTTCTACCGAGTTTGATCGGTTCTCTTCTTGTTCCACGGCCAAGGAGATATGGGATGGGCTCGAATTAGCTTATGAAGGTACTTCTATTGTTAGGAAGCACCGAATTGATTTGCTTATGCAAAAATATGAGCTATTCATCATGGAGCCTAATGAGTCTCTAGATAGTATGTCCGCAAGGTTCTCAAGTATCATAAATGAATTAAAAAACTTAGGTAGAAAATTCTGTACCGAGGACATTGCTAGAAAGGTTCTTAGGAGCCTTACTAAGAAGTGGCGTGCTAAGGTCACTGCAATGGAGGAATCACGAGATCTTGAAACACTATCTTATCAAGAACTCATTGGTGCTCTCATGGCCCATGAAATTACTCTTAACAAAGATGACGCTGAACCAAGTCGTAATAAGAGTATGGCCTTAAATAGCGAAGAAGTTGACTCTGAATTAGAGGGTGAAACCGTTTTGTTTGCACGGCGTTTCAAAAATAAAATATTTCGAAATAAACAAATAAAATCATCCTACAACAACAACAACAAGTCATTCAACAAGAAGGTTAATGACTCAAAGTCATCCTTCGCAAATAGAGGGTGCTTTAAATGTGGAGAATCTGGTCATATGATCAAAGATTGTCCAACATGGGAGAAGATAAAGGACAAGACGAAACGTGAGAAGACAAAGAGAGAATTCAAGCAAGTTATGATGGCTTCGTGTTGGGGAGACCTTGACTCAGAAGATGACGAGGAATCTGAAGACGACGAAGTTGCAAACCTTTGTCTCAGCAGTGTGAGTCTTGACCTAATCTCCGACAGTGACGATGAAAGCACAAATTCTCATTCAAACTATTGCTTTCTTGGAGAATCAGACGAAGATGACGACGAAGAGGTAAGTTATCTTGAGCTTAAAAAACGTGTTAGGAAATTGTCTAAAAGTGCTTTAATTCAATTCTTTGAACAATCTCTTGATAAGTGTCACGAACAGGATTTGGAATTAAAGGATCTAAAGGAACAGATTCTCAAAATTGCGGAAGAGAATCATACTCTCAAGACTAAAGCTAAGAAGTTGAAGTCTAAAGTTATAGCAGAGAATGCTACAACATTAGATTCTACTATGGCTGAAAAAAGGGAATTAGAGTCCAAAGTTATAGCTAATGAAGCTATAACTTCTGACCTAAAGCTTAATATTAAGCACCTTCAAGCCAAAGTTATAGCTAATGAAGCTATAACTTTAGAACTTAGAAAAGTCAGAGAACTTTTGGAAGCTAAGGTCACATCTAATGAAGCTGTGATCTTAAACCAAAAGAAAGAGATAGATTCCCTTTCAAAGCAATTAAAGGAATCTAAAACTGAGATGATCAATGTTAAGAAACAACACACTGATGTTGTGTTTATTCTTAACAAACGATTCCAAGACTTTCGTGACAACTTTAAAAAGGACAATGATGTAGATCTCACGAAATGTCAAGAGGAAATTAAAACCCTAAAAGACCTTCTCTTACACGCTAGAAAGGTACATAACAAGTGGGTAGGTAGCACAAAAGTCCTAAACTTCCTAACCGAACAATCTGACAATAATATGAAGATGGGGTTAGGACATGAGTGCTACAGCCGTAGAGATCACTCTAAATGCAAATCAACACCTTCGGATTTTGATTTTAGAAAAAGGAAGTATGCTGATCTTCCTGAGTACTTGATTTGCAATTACTGTGGTCATACGGGTCATATCCAAATCAATTGTGTCAAAAAGGCTCAAGACTTACGAAAGAATACCGAACATGCTAAAACTGTTGACACAGTTGTCGAGGATAAAGAAACCCCCACTAACGAACCTAACGAAGAAAGAAATAATAAATTTCGTTGGTTCTATGACATGGCCTTTGACTACTCTAAGAAACCTAGCACTTCACAAAGCCCTTGTAGATCTCAACCCAGTAAACCTATTCACAAGGCAAATAGTCAAGAAAGACCTAGAGAAATTCCGAGACCTAGAGAAGTTCCGAGACCTAGAGAAGTTCCGAGTCCTAGAACTCCTCCCAAGCCAAACAAACCAAAGTTTAGAAAGACGGTCATTAGACGTGTTTGGGTTCGAAAGGATTTAATATTTAGAGTAACTAATCATAAGGGACCCAACTTAGCTTGGGTACCTAAAAACTGTATCTAATCCTTTTGCAGGAAGTAGTGAAAGAAAACAATCAATGGTATCTTGACAGTGGATGTTCAAGACACATGACCGGAGATAAGAATCTATTTCTTTCACTCAAGCCCTTCAATGGAGGAAAAGTGACGTTCGGGGATAACAAAAAGGGAAAGGTCATTGGCGTTGGCAAAATTGGAATCTCTAAGTCTCACGCTATAAGTGACGTTTATCTCGTAGATGGCCTAAAACACAACTTGCTAAGCATATCTCAACTATGCGACAAAGGTAACAAAGTAGTCTTTCATACTGATAGTTGTCGCATTATTATTGAAGGAACTAGCAACGTTATTCTTGAAGGCCACCGAAAAAGGAATGTTTATATGGTAGATTTAAATGCTGTGCCTACTAACTCTTTTTCGTGTATGAAAGTTACACTTGATGATCCTTGTTTATGGCATAAACGTGTTGGTCACATTAGCTCACTAACCTTGAATAAACTCAAGAAGTGGGACTTGGTTGAAGGGTTACCTAAGATCAAGTTCGACCAAGAAAAGATGTGTGACACGTGTGCAAGGTGCAAACAAGTAAGATCATCGTTCAAACCTAAAAGACTAGTGAGCACAAATGAGGCCTTGGAACTAGTACACATGGATTTATGTGGACCTATGAAGGTAAGGAGTAGAGGAGGATCCAGGTACGTCTTTGTTCTTGTAGACGACTACTCAAGGTATGTATGGCCTATCTTTCTTCATTCAAAAGACGAAACTTTTGATGAATTTGATTGTCTTATGAAACGTGTTCAAAATAAATATAAGACTAATCTAGTATCTATTCGTACGGATCATGGCACCGAATTTGATAATCAAACCTTTATAGAATATTGTAGAGTTAATGGTGTAGGGCATAACTTTTCTGCACCAAGAACTCCGCAACAAAACGGTGTCGTTGAACATATGAATAGAACCTTAGAAGATATGGCACGTACAATGCTCTTGTGTAGCGGTTTACCTCGTAACTTTTGGGCTGAAGCCATTAGTACTTCTTGCTACATCCATAATCGTGCTATGATCCGACCTATCCTTAAGAAAACCCCCTATGAACTCCTTAGAGGTCGAAAACCTAATATCTCCCATCTTTGTTGTTTTGGGAGTAAATGTTTTGTACATAATAACGGTAAAAACCGCTTAAGTAAATTCGACCCTAGGAGTGATGAGGCAATCTTTATAGGATACTCAGATCATAGCAAGGCTTACAAAGTATTCAATAAGAGAACTCTCTGTATTGAAGAAAGTGTCCACGTTATCTTTGATGAAGATAACATGTTCGATAAGCCTTTACAGGATGAGGAAGAAGACTTGGATGAACCCGACTTTCGTCTTTCAAGAGACGATCCCCCGGATTTGGAATTAGAGGATAATGAAATTGAGGGAATAAACGATGAACTCGATCGTTCCTCAAAAGACAAAAAGGAGAAGGACAAAGTTATAGTTGATGATACTATAACATCGACTCAAAATAAGAACTCCCAAACCAATGTTATAGATGATGTTACTGTAACATTAAATCCAAATCAAAGTGGAGAGCCCGAGGCTATAATCGGCTCAAATACAACACCCGGATTGGATTCAGGGGGAACTTCCTCTAATTTCGAGCCACACGAAGTCGGGCAAAGCTCAAATAATGAGGAAGAACCAAGAACTTCGACGAAGTGGAAATACAAGAACTCACACCCCATGGACAATATTCTTGGGAATATTAAGAAGGGTGTTCAAACAAGACGTTCCTTAAACAACTTCTGCTCTTTCTACTCTTTCCTATCCATGATCGAACCAAAGAACATAAATGAAGCTCTTGCTGAATCAGATTGGATTATAGCTATGCAAGAAGAGCTTCAACAGTTCGAAAGAAACAAGGTTTGGCATTTAGTTCCTAGACCAAAAGATCGGACAGTTATCGGAACACGGTTGGTCTTCCGGAATAAATTAGATGATGCCGGAGTCATTGTCAGAAATAAAGCAAGATTGGTGGTCCAAGGGTATAATCAACAAGAAGGAATAGATTATGACGAGACTTTCGCACCTGTTGCTCGTCTTGAAGCTATTAGACTTCTGATAGCATTCGCCGCACACAAGGGAATGAAGCTCTTCCAGATGGACGTCAAGACGGCATTCTTGAATGGATATTTACAAGAGGAAGTCTTCGTTGAACAACCCCCTGGTTTTAAGAATATCAAGTTTGAGGATCACGTGTTCCAATTAGATAAAGCCCTATACGGATTGAAGCAAGCACCTAGGGCTTGGTACGACAGATTATCCAAGTTTCTACTTGACAGTGGATTCAGTAGAGGATCCGTCGACAAAACCCTATTTCTAAAAACTGAGGATTCAGACCTTTTGGTTGTTCAAATATACGTCGATGATATCATCTTTGGATCGACCAACCGAAGTCTATGCAAATACTTTTCTGAATTGATGACTTCCGAGTTCGAGATGAGTATGATGGGAGAATTAAAATTCTTCCTAGGTCTACAAATACAACAAACAGATGAAGGCATTAAGATCCATCAACAGAAATACACTAAGGAGTTGATTCGGAAATTTGGAATTGAAAATTCACACGCTATGCCTACTCCAATGGTCGAGAACAAGAAATTGACATTGGATGAAAACGGTAAATCAGTTGATGAAACTACTTACCGTGGGATGATTGGGTCACTGTTATATTTGACCGCAAGTAGACCCAATATTATGTTTAGCGTATGCGTTTGTGCGAGATATCAATCATCTCCCAAAGAATCGCATATGACGGCCGTAAAACGGATTTTACGTTATTTGATTGGAACGGCCAACTTATACCTATGGTATCCAATGGAATGCAATTTTGACCTAGTCGGTTATTCTGATGCCGAATACGCAGGATGTTCTCTAGACAGAAAAAGCACGTCGGGTGTCGCCACGTTTATCGGACCGTGTATCATCACGTGGGGTTCGAAGAAACAAAATTCGGTTGCTCTCTCAAGCTGCTTTGAAGCCGAATATATTCTTTGCGGGAGAATGGTATGTACTCAACTTTTATGGCTTAAGCAACAATTACGTGATTATGGTGTTGACGTAGGATGTATTCCTATTTTATGTGATAATACTAGTGCGATAATAATCTCTAAAAATCCCGCACAACATTCTCGTACCAAACACATTGAAATTAGACACCATTTTATTAGAGACCATGTTGAGAAGGGAAATATAAAACTTGAATTTTGTAGTACTGAAAAACAATGGGCAGACATTCTGACAAAATCATTAGCTAGAGAACGATTTGAGACTTTACGGTTGGAAATTGGTTTAATCAGTGGTACCTAAGCTTCTATATTTGTTCAATCTGTTTATGACTGACTAGTTAAGTTAAGATTGTATGAATGTGTCCGTATATTGCGTTGCATGAATAATTTCGTTATAGAAATTTTTGTTTTCATAAGATTCTATTTGCTATTTAGAATTTAATTAATGTACAAACTTATTCTCTTCACAATAAACAAACACACCATATTCTTTTATCTTTCCAAATCAAAAGAAAATCTCTCACATAAAAGCTCACAAGTACACGGCTCATATTGGTATCTTTCCTATATTAACCCAACTTCCTAATTAATGTCTTAAATTTCCATACTTATCACTTTCCTATTCCTAATTAATTACACTTACCATATTACACCTACACATGCTAACCCTAAAAACCTACATCTATATCTACCCTTGCTTGAAACCGTCCACCCATCCCCACTTGCCTACTTTTTCTTCTTCTAAATATTTACCATCATTACATATCTTTTCCTTTACTCCAACAATCACCATCATCCCCTTTTCAAACAATCTCCATCATCATGAACACATCCCATGCAAAAAACACCCGATCCTCAACCCGTCACCACCAAAACCGCCCCTTTCCTCACCAAACATCACCTTTACCACCACATACTCCTCATTCCATGAATTGTCCTTCACCTCAACCAAACCAAAACTCGCCCCTGTTTCGTAGTCGGGACGAATCGGTCTCCGAAGGAAAAAGACGCCGTCTTTTCAAGGGTAAAAATAAAGTTGTTGTTGATAATGGTGAAGCGATTGTAGCAGAACCCGAGGTGATAGTTCGGAATGGTATTACTCGTACTCTGCTTAGGGATGCTTCGAAAGCCGCGACAAAGGAAGGGTTGAATCGTGTTCGACTTACTCATGATGAGAGCATCTTGGTTAATCGAGTTTTGAGGTATTCTATTCATGGTGGTCGGTTTTATCCGAAATCTTGGTTGGTTAGTGTACCCGCTCTTGCTTTCTTTATTAATTTTCTTGATTTTCAAGGATGGAGTCACATAAGTCAGTTTTCGGGTCCTATATACCCGGTTGAGGTGGTACAGTTCATTGCTAGTGTGTCGATTAAAAAGGGAGTGTTGCATGCGGTTGTTAATGGTGTCGATGTTTGATGCGTGTCTAAAATATGATGTTTCACACTTTATTCTACACGCATTTCAGAGCTCAAATGTGCAATATGTGCCATTATTTCCCTATTTTCCTCTACTTTCGTGTTTTTGTCCATTATTGCAGAAATATGAAGAATTGAGCGGAAATCGAGCCGAATCCGTCCCTAAGTAATTAACATTGCATTTGACATGAAGTATTGACTCGAGGAATGAGCTTGGTGCGCGTTTCAAGGCCTAAAGATAGCAAAAGAAAGGGTGCGTACGAGTTTAACGAGCAAAGAAGCATTTCACGATATTGCAGCCCTATTCAGATGGCCATATCTCGAGTTATAGAGCAGATAATCAAGTGATTCTAATAGGAGGTGAAAGCTTATCCTCTTAGCTTTCCAACGCCACGTAGAACGCCTGATTTGACCAAGTAACGAAGAAATGGCAGCTATTTTAAGATCGGTGCGCGCTGCAGGAATCGTCAGAATGCAATTCTGTACAGCACTGTTGGTCGATCGACTGGTCCAAGTGGTCGATCGACCACCCCACGGGTTCCAGTAGCTACTGTTCGCTGCTACTTAGTCGATCGACTGAACAACGGGTCTGACGCAAAATAAAAGATCGAGAATAAGGAAGCCCAATATATATTAGGTTTAGGAATAATGTTACGTGAGATGGCTATATAACGTAACCTGACATCCAGTTTTATACATTGAGTTTTTAGAGAAATACTTAGGGTTCGATATTAAGTTTTGCATTAGGATACATAATCAATCAATAAAGTTACTTTCGCATCCGGTTTTGATCTCTAGTCTTGCTTCCTATCGGTATCTTCCTGTTCTTTATTTCAGTTTTTTACTTTAATCCGTAGTGTAGAATTGCTAGTGAGGATTCCCGAAGCCGTATTATTGATTCATGTTAATTACTTGTCTAATTATTTCAATTATGTATTCTTATGCTTTAGTTCCGAATTATATTGTTGTTATCACTGTTAGTATGTGTAGCTAAATCACCCTTTGCTAGGATGTAGGGGATCTATGGCGTAGATGGCATTAGAATAGGCGACCTCGCATTAGGGCTTGGTCGATCGATTGGAGTAGCTGGTCGATCGACTGAGTCGGTTGGTCGATCGACTGGGGTAGCTGGTCGATCGACTGACTTCGTGTTTGATTTGCTTCGTTTGAATCGTTAAGTGCAATATATATCAATGAGACCTAGCGGAGACTTGTTAGATGCTTAGTTTTGACCAACCCGTAGATCGAAAGATAGGGAAGGACTTAGATTAACGATTTAAGACGGCTAGATTGCTAGATCGAAAGATAATGTAATTTAGTTTGCATTAAGAATCATTAGTCAAGAACGAGAGTTAGTATTAATGAGACTTAGGGATTAGTAGCATAGGCCGAGAGGTAGTTACTAATTAACATGGACCGAGAGGACTTGTTTTCCCCATCACCCACGACTGTATTTCGAGACTTACCTAGACTTGTGTGCCATCGTAGCTGTAGTGACCCGATCATCCTAGCTCCTTTTTATCATTAGTTTACATCTATTTTTGTTATTTGCTCTTTTATTTTCGCATTTAGACTTAGATTCTTTCCATATCAAAACCCCCACAATTGTTACCGATAGACTGAAATAAAAGCAACTATAACTCCCCGCCCTCTCGTGGTTCGACCCTGTTACCACTAGCCTAGGTTAGTTTTAATAGGAATTATAAATCTTATTTTTGGTACTCACAACGACGGGTATCAAATTTTGGCGCCGTTCTTCGGGGAGGCGCTAGTTAGTTGTAGTTGTTTTTCATTTTAGTCTATTTTTCGCCTCAAGGGAAGACCGAGTACCTTGAGGCAGTTCTTACCATCTTCTTTAGTGTTGTTTTGTTAGGTCCTACAGTCCTATCTCACAGACTTGTAAGGATCCACACATGTTCCATTCTTAAGAGCAGGTTCCATTTTGTGGGAGATGCGGCGGAGCGGGACACACATCTGATGCATGCGGGCACCCTAAGGAGAAGATGTTTGCTTTTCATCAACGACTTGACAATTCGTATAATTACGCTCCCGCTTCACCGCATCAACCATATGAGCCTCCTTATGAAGCCCCACCACCATCCACTCCGTCACAACAAGAGTTGAAAAACGAAGTTGCAGAGTTGACGAGTCTAGTCTGTTGCTTATGGTGGAGGTACGTAAAAGCAATGCGGCGAATCGGGTCTTAATCGCGAAGGCGATATCTCATATTGCAACATTGGATCAAAATGCGGTGAGATACCAAGTCGGTTCCACTCTCCGAATCGGCGTATTGAGACCGTACATGCAATGACCCCGAGGAGTGGGTCCGCTCTCGATGAACCTAAGAAAGTGTTGGAAAAGGAAAGAAGAAAAAGAGCGAGAAAAAGACGGACAAAGCATTCCGATTCCGGTCGATCGACCGCATCACGTAGTCGATCGACCACTCCGCGATCCTCGGTGACGCCATCGATCTTTCTGTTCATTACGGAGAAGAAGAAGTCGGTCGATCGATCGACCACACCGGTCGATCGATCGATGATCTTTGCGATGATGAGCCAATTCGTCCTCCAATGTCGATAACTTGAGGGATTTCTTGTTTCGGGATGAGACGACTCCGAATTTATTGAGGCAAGACCCGAATCTTGATGGGTCGGTCCCAGTTCGAAATATGACCCGACAACGATTAATGGTTCATATCTCGAGACGGTCGAAGAAGGGGCAAGTTACAACAAGGAGAAAGTGGTGGATTTTCAGACTAAGTCCACGATGCGGTGTGAGAGACCTAGAGGAGAGAGCAAAGCTACTTCGACGACTCCTTATCCGGAAAGACGGTGCCGACCAAAGATGAGGTAACATTCGATAAATTTAAAGATGTCGTGCGTAGTCTTAACGTGCAAATTCCTTTCTTAGAGCTAGTTAATCAAATACCTGCATATACGAAATTCATGAAACAATTGCAAGCTAAGAAGAGGTCTTTGAATGTTGTGGAGTCGTGCATTTAATCGAAGAGTCTAGTTCGTACTTAACTCACACATCGCTACTCATAAACCGTCGAGCCGACCAGGTAGTTTCTCTGTCCCCTGCAATATTGGTACCTTCTCAATCGAGAAGGCATTATGTGATTTAGGGGCTAGTGTCAGTGTTATGCCTTTGAGTCTGGCTAAGAAGTTGAGATTGACTAGATTTGCCATTACCGACATGACTGTGCAAATGGTGACCGTTCGCAGATTCAGCAAAGAGGGTCTTAGAGAATGTGCCTGTTCAAATTGAAAAGTTCTTTTTTCCTGTTGACTTTGTTGTTTTGGATATTCCTGAAGATGTCAACACCCCAATTATTTTGGGACGACCGTTTTTGCACACTGCTGGTGCAATAATTGATGTAGGGGAAAGAACTTTGAAATTTAAGGTAGGAAGCATTCTATTATGTTTGCCAGTCCCTAGGAAGAAAGACCCCATGTGGCCCATGACTGTAATATGATTTCGAAAAGAAATCTTATTTTGTGCTTTCTCGACATTCCCACTTCCTTACCCGTACCTATTCTGTTATGACACCTCCGCCCCGATTGGGAGCAATATGGAGGACAATTCTCTTGTTTTGAATGTTGCAGGAACCGGTTTGGGGAAGGAAGAACCGCTCGCTACTCCAGCTATGAAGGAGCCCATTGTTCAGAGAGGCGGTTTGGGATGTTTGAGCTATGCAACTGACGAGGAGCCAGATGAGGAGCCCAAGAAGAAGGAGCCAGTCAAAATCTCGGAGTCGGATATTGAGTGTGAGAAACTAGAAGATGATAGCCATGCTTGGGAAGATGCTAGAGATGACCCATTGAGTATTCGATCGGAGTAGAGTGGAGTCCAGCCATTTTCCGAGATGAGCACGCGGAAGCTACTTCATGTAGGCAAAAGCCTTGGTCGGAGATTTTTCAGATTTCGTTGATCTATTTATTGCTTTTAGACTTTTTATCGTTTTTCGTGTGCGCGAGACTTCGCTTTTATTTGTGTTTGCTTAAGATTTAAGACCTTTAGACTTTACATTTGGGTTTTGCGCAATTTTGGGCGCGTTATTATGTGCTTTTGCAGGTTGAAGACCATATTAGCTCTCTTTATTGAGCTAATTAGACGAAATCAGAAAGTTACAAATAGATTATTTCGATCGATCGGGCTAGTATGGTCGATCGATTGAGCTGCGATCTCCAGGAGCTTCTGTTTCTGTTCACCTGGTCGATCGACTAGGTGATGTGGTCGATCGACCATGTTCGCTGCTGTACCTATTTTCGATCATTCCCCTGCTGTGTTTGATCGTTTTGCGGAATTGAGGGAGTTTTCCCTCCACTTTATTTTCCGTCTTATTTCTGATTTCTTCTGCTTTTCGTTTTTGCACATAATTGTACCGCTTCATTATTGTTTTCTCGGTTTTACACGCCGTATCTTTTGTTTGTCTTTTCAGGTACCTATTGGTAGCACTGCTGGCTACTGAAACCTCCTAGCTCACGCTGGTTTGGGGAGGTTTCCTTTTTGCTGCGCTTAAAGTCTTGTGAGTTCCCGATTTCCACTTCATGTCTTGTTTGTTTAATTTAACGCAAATTCCCATTTCTCATTTCTTCTATACATGATTTTGCACAATGGGGACATTGTGCGATTTGGTTTGGGGAAGGGTTTTGCGTCGCATTTCATTTGCTTGCATTCACGTTTACATTTCATTTTGCATTTGTTTATTTCATTTCCCTTATATATATACAAAATTCAAAAAAATTGAAAATTTTCAAAAATTTCCATACAATGCATGTTTATTTTAGCATATAGGTCGAGTCGGAACGGTAGTATTTCCATGATGATATTGCATTTTGCATCTGTTTTTGCCTGAGCCTTGCTAATTAACATGTTATTAGTAGAATCATATATGCATAGTCTACGAGTTTTCGTTAATTATTTGCTGAACTTGAGACTTGACTTAGATTTTGGCAAACTACATCATTTTCTGAGGATTAGAGCTTTATAACTGGTGACATTCATGACCGGT
This sequence comes from Silene latifolia, assembly GCF_048544455.1. Classification (NCBI taxonomy): domain Eukaryota; kingdom Viridiplantae; phylum Streptophyta; class Magnoliopsida; order Caryophyllales; family Caryophyllaceae; genus Silene; species Silene latifolia. The sequence goes on along the minus strand of NC_133532.1, from coordinate 89,537,141 downwards.
TTATTTAGGAATGTGAGTAGTTACTCCTTATGAGACATGTCACATTAATTTGCATAAATATGAACTTATTCTGCTTAATACATGTATGCATTCGGTTTGTGGTTTGTTGACACATGTGGTAGAGGTTTCCCTTTTCTTATTTTGCCCGTGAACCCCTCATAGCCAAATTTAGCCTCTTTTGTCCCATAAACTACAGTCTAAAATTAGCCTACCTTATCCGAGCTAGTACTTGTATTTTTGGGAATGTTTTATTGCGGTTTGGTTATATTCTCATTTTTGAGATGATGATGGACAAAAAGAGTGAAGGAGGAAAAAGAATTGAAAAATGAAAGAAACAAAAAAGAAAAAAAAAAAAAAATGATTCGAAAAAGAAACAAAGTGTGTTGTACTGAAGAGGGTGGTCGATCGACTGCTTCCTTTGGTCGATCGACTGCAGCCCGGGAAAAAAAAAACAAAATCACATGCTTCATTTGTTACGAGTTGGTGATTTATACTCCCATTTTATCATTTATATTCCTTGGGGAGTTAACTTTTATGGAGGTTGTGAGCTTTGTGCCTTGAATTGCCACCGTCTTGTATCATTTACATTGAGTTTGAAGTTGGGATTCACTTATAGTTTGGATTGAAGTTACTAGCTTGGCTTACTACTCCTCATATCCAAATTCTTTTTTGCCCCTTCTTACCCATTACCTCACATATCCATATTTACCTCGGCATGTGTCATGGTCATTTGTTTGGTTGGAATGCATATGTACGGTTGTAGAGATTATTTTCATATTAGATTGCAGGCATGTTCTTATAGGTCGTAGTTAGGTGAGAGTCACTACAAAATTACTTCTTTCTATCTTATACATTATTCACCTGTGCTTATTTGAGTGATTTGAGCGACCCGTGAGAGTCCAATTTGATAAGTCTCTACAGTTGACGGTTCAATAGTTTTTAACGACTTCATAACTCGTGTGCATGATTCATATTACTAATTGATTGTTAGTTGTTGCATTAAATTGGTTTAGGCTTGACGGTTTGCATTTCGCTTTGAGATTGAACTCGTTCCATTAGGTTTTAGGATCGAGTCTAGTTCTTGCTTGGGGACAAGCAAGGTTTGGTTTGGGGAGATTTGATGCGTGTCTAAAATATGATGTTTCACACTTTATTCTACACGCATTTCAGAGCTCAAATGTGCAATATATGCCATTATTTCCCTATTTTCCTCTACTTTCGTGTTTTTGTCCATTATTGCAGAAATATGAAGAATTGAGCGGAAATCGAGCCGAATCCGTCCCTAAGTAATTAACATTGCATTTGACATGAAGTATTGACTCGAGGAATGAGCTTGGTGCGCGTTTCAAGGCCTAAAGATAGCAAAAGAAAGGGTGCGTACGAGTTTAACGAGCAAAGAAGCATTTCACGATATTGCAGCCCTATTCAGATGGCCATATCTCGAGTTCTAGAGCAGATAATCAAGTGATTCCAATTGGAGGTGAAAGCTTATCCTCTTAGCTTTCCAACGCCACATAGAACGCCTGATTTGACCAAGTAACGAAGAAATGGCAGCTATTTTAAGATCGGTGCGCGCTGCAGGAATCGTCAGAATGCAATTCTGTACAGCACTGTTGGTCGATCGACTGGTCCAAGTGGTCGATCGACCACCCCACGGGTTCCAGTAGCTACTGTTCGCTGCTACTTAGTCGATCGACTGAACAACGGGTCTGACGCAAAATAAAAGATCGAGAATAAGGAAGCCCAATATATATTAGGTTTAGGAATAATGTTACGTGAGATGGCTATATAACGTAACCTGACATCCAGTTTTATACATTGAGTTTTTAGAGAAATACTTAGGGTTCGATATTAAGTTTTGCATTAGGATACATAATCAATCAATAAAGTTACTTTCGCATCCGGTTTTGATCTCTAGTCTTGCTTCCTATCGGTATCTTCCTGTTCTTTATTTCAGTTTTTTACTTTAATCCGTAGTGTAGAATTGCTAGTGAGGATTCCCGAAGCCGTATTATTGATTCATGTTAATTACTTGTCTAATTATTTCAATTATGTATTCCTATGCTTTAGTTCCGAATTATATTGTTGTTATCGCTGTTAGTATGTGTAGCTAAATCACCCTTGCTAGGATGTAGGGGATCTATGGCGTAGATGGCATTAGAATAGGCGACCTCGCATTAGGGCTTGGTCGATCGACTGGAGTAGCTGGTCGATCGACTGAGTCGGTTGGTCGATCGACTGGGGTAGCTGGTCGATCGACTGACTTCGTGTTTGATTTGCTTCGTTTGAATCGTTAAGTGCAATATCTATCAATGAGACCTAGCGGAGACTTGTTAGATGCTTAGTTTTGACCAACCCGTAGATCGAAAGATAGGGAAGGACTTAGATTAACGATTTAAGACGGCTAGATTGCTAGATCGAAAGATAATGTAATTTAGTTTGCATTAAGAATCATTAGTCAAGAACGAGAGTTAGTATTAATGAGACTTAGGGATTAGTAGCATAGGCCGAGAGGTAGTTACTAATTAACATGGACCGAGAGGACTTGTTTTCCCCATCACCCACGACTGTATTTCGAGACTTACCTAGACTTGTGTGCCATCGTAGCTGTAGTGACCCGATCATCCTAGCTCCTTTTTATCATTAGTTTACATCTATTTTTGTTATTTGCTCTTTTATTTTCGCATTTAGACTTAGATTCTTTCCATATCAAAACCCCCACAATTGTTACCGATAGACTGAAATAAAAGCAACTATAACTCCCCCGCCTCTCTGTGGTTCGACCCTGTTACCACTAGCCTAGGTTAGTTTTAATAGGAATTATAAATCTTATTTTTGGTACTCACAACGACGGGTATCAATGTTACCGTCTCTGTTTCGGATTTTTGCTCTGCTTTTTCGGTTCCTAATGAAGGGATTGAATTAAATCCGAGTCTTGAATGGTCTAATGGTGGAAGTGAAAAGGAGTTGTTAGTGAAGCAGTATTTTGAGGAGATGACGGAGGGTGTCAATATCGTGGTTCGTCCTCTCTCGGCTAAAATCAAGTTCCTCTTGAACTTTTTGTGGAACACAGTGGTGCCGAGGAGAGGAGGCCGTGATAAGGTGTCGAGTTATGAGGCAATTATGGTTTATTCTTGGTTGGAGGGACAGAAGGTAAATTTGGGTAGTGTTGTTTTGCACCGTATTCTTCAAACTGGTCTTACGGTGACCAAGGACAAGTTGAGCACCACAATCGATTTGCCGTATGGTATGTGGATATCTCGTCTGTTGGAAATTAAGGGTGTGATAGGGCCTGACAGTTACGGTGTTAGTGCTCGGGATAGTATGTGTGATAAGTTGATCAAGCTAATGGGTCTTATCGTTGATGGACCCGAGTTGCTTCTTGCAAAGGATGTTGAGAAAGCCCCGGTGGATTCGGGTTTAGGAGCTATTGAGTTGAAATTGGAGGGATTTATGAGTGGTTTAATGGAGAAATTCGAGGAGCATTCGACTAGTTTGGCTACGGCATTGTCACGGGTTGGACCATCTCCGTCCTTAGACTCGGGTTTGGATGCTAGTCGGGTGTACTCGTGGATGGAGGATGTGGACAAGAGATTAGCGGGTTTTGAGAGGGAGCGGAAGGCTATACGTGGGGAAGTGTTCCCACACGGTGATCGTCTCACTTTCCTTACGAGTCAGGGTGGTGCTTTGGTGATGCACGGGAAAGCGATGGCGGGAGATCAAGCTCTTACGTTGGAAGCTACAAAGGCTCTTTCCTTGAAGGTCCTTAATTTTGAGAGGAGCATTGGTACTCTTTCACAGTTGGTTAGGAGTTCTTTCGACCGTCTGGATGCTTTGGAGCACCGTACTCGACCCGACTACGTGAACCCGTATAAGACCCGCAACATCTGATTTTCTCTCGTCCTACCCTCATTAGCCCTTACCTTAATTAGCTTTTCTTTTATTTCATCTAGTGGTGTGTTAATCAAACTTTTATTCGGCCCATTTTGGCATTACACTTGTGGTTATGGCCCAAGTGTTCTATTAGACATGTGATCATTCGGCCCACTTTGGCTTTAGACATGTTTAATTGTTAGTTTGTCTGTTAATTATCTTTTGGATGCTTCTAGTCTTGCATGTTCTTTTATTTCTTCTGGCGTTTTTATCTCTTGTCTCGTCTTATATTATTCTAGTCATTTTTTATTTGTTCTTAACTTTTCGATGATGTCAAGAGGGGGAAAGAACGTCTATAGTAAGCATCTACCTAAGCTTGCTCCTTGTCAAGACCAATTGTCTCTTAAAGTCCTTAAAGTTTCGGTTTTTGAAAAATTGTCTTGATCTTGCGTTAATCTTTATTATCAAGATAACGGTATTATATTGAGGGGGAACTTTTTCATTAGTCACAATTTTAGGAGACTTGCCATCATCAAAAAGGGGGAATTTGTTGGACCATACAGATTATATGTTTATGTTTTGATGATGTCAAGGTGTTTTATAGTTTATATACTTGTTGCGTGTAATCGTTTGTTAAGTGTTTTAGCATTAACCTGTTACGAGCAACAAAGAGGATTGTGATGATTACATGAGAAGTTCAAGTTCTTGTTCAAGATCAAACAATTCAAAGATTCATTCAAGTATTATGTGAAGACGAAGTTCGTCTAGAAGATTAATCAAGCTTGGATGATGATGTAGCCTTTACTCGAAGATCTCCTTGAAGATTAGAATAGTATAGGTGATTATCTCGTAATGGTAATCAAAGAATGAGTTTCTTAATTAGTAAAGTTATAGCTTTGCAGCTATAACATTACTAGTAAAAGAGTTCAATGTTATAGCTCTTCTACTATAACATTGAAATGCTGAGTTTTTATACACGACTTTTAAATGGTTCGAAAATTGTTTTGCAATTTCTTAAAGTTTATTTTATATGTTTTAATGAAAGTATTTATTTTATAAAGCCCGGTTTAGTGAGGAGTCCGGTTATATTGTTAGCGTTAATTGATGGTTATTGGGTCAGCTTATGAGTTGGACTTTACTATCAATTAGGGTTTTCATCTAGCCTCTCCTAAAACCTAAATTCTAATTATATACTAAGATTAGGGTTTGCATGGTTCACGAGCCTATGAGCCGTGTTGTGCCGTGTTGCCTATGAGATATTAGGTAAAGATTTTATTCTATAATAATATCTTTACATATCTTATATCTTAGTTAATATATTTGTTTATGGTAAAAGATATTCTTGTTTTAGGAAATCTTATCATAATCTTAGAATTTATAGTAAAGATAATATTTGGAAAGATTATATTCTATCTTTTAGAATATTCTTTATTATCTTTTATGGCTTTTGGGTAAGAGATAATAAGAAGATATAATTTGTAATTATATCTTATTATTTCGGCTATTAGGGTTCTTGTAGAAACCGTGTAGCCTTCCTCTTCCTTGCCTATAAATACTTTGCTATTTACAACATCTAAAATAGAGACCTTAAGCATAAAAATTGTTTTCATATTTTAAAGAGCAAACCGTGTGTTTTTAACGAAAACCGATTTGCATATTTTGAAAGGTCGTGTATTACAAAACTCGTATACTTGTTCTTTATTTATCGTTATAAGATAATAGTGCTTAGTTGATTTCTTAACTTGTTCATTAACGTGAACCTTTGTTAGAATCATTAGTGCTTTCTTATTAGCGTAAGTTAGTCACTCGAGTATTTAACGGTACTCATTGAGTTACAGCTAGAGTTAGTTGTACGAGTTGGGTTAGTAAATTTGTAATCCGTAGAAAGGTACTAAATTTATTAATCGAGAATAGTGGACGTAGGTTTCAACTTGTGAAACTGAACCACTTCAAAAATCCGCGTGTCTCTTCTTGTTTCGTTCTTTCGCTTACTTTGCTTTCAATCGTTAGTTGATTCGTTAAAGTTTAATCAATAAACTTTAAATAATCAATTGCATACACACAATCGAAAAAGTTTTAAAAGGGTTTAAAATCCTCAATTCACCCCCCCTCTTGAGTATTTTGGATCAATAGACTCTTCAAATACTATAGTAGCTCTTGCCACGACCAGGCTATATAAATTGCCAGAACTCTATAAGTGGTCATAAGGCCCGACAAAATGTTCCTAACAGTCTGCCTATGTGATCGACTAGTCATCTCACATGACTCTATGGCACTTGAATTTGCCATCAATCGCATCACACTCTAGTCACTTCGAGACGTCACCTCATACAAGTGACTATGGGCAAATACTATGTTAATCCGTGTTCACTTTAACGGGGTTCAATTGTCACTACAACCCGTTTGGATGTAACAATATATAAATTAAAGATAAAAGACAAATGTGATTATGAACATGAACAAAAAACAACACTTTTATTTCATTTCAAAATCTAACATAGACTTGGTACACGTTTAAGTCCCATGGACGCCATATGTCCATCATGTTTAGCCTGCGATAAAGGCTTGGTGAGCGGATCGGCTATGTTGTCATCCGTCCCAACCTTACAAATCGCAATTTCCTTTCTTTCAATGAAATCTCTTATTACATGATATTTTCTAAGTACATGTCTAGATCTATTACTAGACTTTGGCTCCTTAGCTTGGAAGATCGTCCCACTATTATCACAATAGAGAGTGATGGGATCATTGGCGGTAGGTACTACTTTTAGACCTTTCGTGAATTGCCTGATCCAAACAGCTTCCGTAGCGCCTTCGATCTTTGCAATGTACTCACCTCCGTTGTTGAATCCATGATTCTGACTTCCTTGAAGCTTCTCCATTCTACGGCACCACCATTGAGCATGAAAACGAAACCAGCTTGTGATTTCAAGTCATCTCTATCTGTTTGGAAACTTGAGTCCGTGTATCCATTAACACGCAACTCAGTGTCTCCTCCAAACACTAGGATAGAATCCTTAGTTCTTCTCAAGTACTTAAGGATGTTCTTGACAGCAATCCAGTGACTCTCACCTGGATTTCCTTGATATCTACTCGTCATGCTCAAGGCATACGAGACATCAGGACGTGTGCATATCATGGCATACATGATTGATCCAACAGCGGAAGCATAAGGGATCAACTTCATGCGTTCAACATCATGGGGTTCGGAGGGAGATTGAGTCTTGCTCAATATCGTCCCTGTTACCATAGGTACCAAACCCCTTTTGGATTTGTCCATGCTGAACCGTCGAAGAATCTTATCAACATAAGACTCTTGACTTAGTGCCAATATCCTCTTGGATCTATCTCTATGGATCCGGATACCTAATATGCGTTGTGCCTCTCCTAAATCCTTCATTTGGAAGTGGTTACCTAACCACTTCTTAATAGAAGACAACATTGGAATATCATTTCCAATGAGTAGTATGTCATCGACATACAAGATTAGGAACACAACATTGCTCCCACTAAATTTCATGTATAAACATGGTTTCTCAACACTTCGAGTGAAACCATTTTCCTTTATAACATGATTGAATCGATGATTCCAACTTCTAGATGCTTGCTTAAGACCATAAATGGATCTCTTAAGCTTGCACACTTTGTTAGGATTTTTAGAATCAACAAAACCTTTGGGCTGTATCATGTACACCTCCTCTTCTAAATGCCCATTTAGAAAAGCGGTTTTGACATCCATTTGCCATATTTCATAATCATGAAATGCGGCAATCGCTAACAAAATCCGTATGGATCTTAGCTTGGCTACGGGGGCGAAGGTCTCATCATAATGGAGACCTTGGACTTGGGTAAATCCCTTTGCCACTAGCCTAGCTTTGTAGACATCATCATGTCCTTCTATGCCATTTTTGACTTTGAATATCCATTTGCATTGAAGGGGTCTTGCCCCTTTAGGCAAATCTACCAAGTCCCAAACTTGGTTTTCATGCATAGAATCCATTTCGGACTTCATGGCTTCAAGCCATAAGGAGGAATTTGGACTAGAGATTGCAGCCTTGTAGGTGGCGGGCTCGTCACTTTCCATAAGCAACACATCGAGTGTTCCATCTTCCTCGATAAGTCCCACATATCGATCGGGATGGCAAATTACTCGACTCGTTCTTCTAAGTGGAGGAGGGACAACCGCGTTAGACGACGAAGGAACATCTTCTTGCGTCTCTACCTCGGTTTGTGGCTCTTGAACTTCGTCAAGTTCAAAATTTCTCCCACTCTGTCTCTTAGAAATAAATTCTCTTTCTAAGAAGACAGCCACGCAAGACACAAACACTTTGTTATCTTGAGGTTTGTAGAAGTAGTATCCTCGAGAGGTTGAGGGGTAACCTACAAAGATGCATTTTTCGGATTTTGGGGCAAGCTTGTTGTCGTTCTTAGTTTTGACGTAAGCATCACATCCCCAAATCTTCATATAGGATATACTAGATTTTGTGCCCGTGCGTTGCACGGGTTACTAAATTGTCTTTTCCTTTTAAGTGAGCTTATGAAAAATGTTTATTCTACCACGTGAAAAATATAAGTTTATTATCGTAAAGTAACTCATGACAACTTAATTTTTTTGTTAGGATAATACATTCCTGAATATGTGTTACACTATTCTATATATTAGCTGTAATATAACATGCATATATTTAAATTCTTCTATGGATGAGAGTCTGAAGTTAAACTTTTATATTAATACAATTTCTATCTAATAATATAGGATAAAAGTTCGGGCGATATGATAACAAATTAAAAATTATTTTAATCTTTTTTATGGGCAAATAGTGTTTGATGTAGATTAGAAATTCTCCAAAATATTTTTATCAAATAAATATACTACCTCTTTTTTTTTATATATGATCTTCCCACATATCAAGAATATAAGACTAAATAAATATATTGATATGTATACTCGTATAAAAGGGCTTTTCATAAGGAATTTAATGAGGCATTTATATAATTTTTAAACAAATATATTTGTATAAATGTTAAAGTCAAAGGCTTACGGAGGGATTAAAATTTAAGTTTTTAAAACCAAAAATTCATTAAGTTTTTAGAACTTTGCTTAAAGAAAGCTAATATAGTAGTCATGTAGTCGTAGTCGTATTCTATAGTACTTAGAATAGGTATTCAACTTTTTATACTACTATATTTTATACTTTATGCTTTCTATAACAAAAAAAATAATAGCTAATAATCTGATTGATGATGTGGAGCATTTATACACATTGATTTCTATATATGGCCAGGATTAAATAAACTCTACACCCTAGCATTTTTAAGGAACTCTAGAGGATCCAGATACTATTCAACATTCAAGCTCCAAACACTATCGTTCTACTTGAATAAGAGAGCAAAAGAACTGAACTAATCATCAAAATATTTATAGAATTCCATCAGTGTGAAAATGTAAGCACCACAATAAGAATTCGACAACTTTAATTCAAAGAGAACAATATTGGCAGAAACAGTGATCTCAAGTCTTATACCCATCCTTCTGTTAATGAATTATTAAGAGAAATTCTCACATTTCCAGTGCTCCCGCAGTACACTTCAACAAATCATTAAGGCAGTATGTAATAAAAATAGCTCACCGAGTCAGAAGCAGCCTGCAAGGTTACGTGATCTCCCCATTCACCACTCCTGTTTCCATTCAAATAAAACGTTACAGACATTATTGGCATGCATTCTGAATACAAGTATAATTACTGGCTTTCACTTGATTAGCAGAATTAATGAACACTCCAATAGTATACCCTCAATCATCAGTTAATCAGTTCATCAGTATAAACAAACAAAAATAAATTAAACATGGAAACAAAACTCGGAACGTATAAACAAACCTACCTCACCCCTCATACTCTTCTGTGTTTCACCCTTTATCTTCTCGCCCAAGCCAACCAAATTACTCGTTTAAAAAAACAAATCCCAATTTTTATAATTAATTATAACCAAATTTTATATTATAATTAACCTTTTTTTTATGATTAGCAACAGAGATGCATTCAGATCCATGTACGTGATGAATTTATATAATAAGATATAAATTGATTGTTTTTGCTCATCAATCTATGGTGTTTTTACGCACTGAATTGTTTGTTTTTAAATTTGATACCCGGGCATTATCTACCAATAAATATTAATCTACCTAATCTATTTACACAATAATATTAAACGTACGTGATGAGCACTAAATTGTGAATCCCTTACTCTCATTGATTCTCCACACCCAGATTTATATACTGACATGGTATTTCAGTTCCATTCCCATTGCATCAATCGTCCATAGCTGCGGCAACAAAGCACATGCCCGGTTTGCAAACTCAGAATTGTCGGGTTAGGAATGCAAGATCCTTGGATATTTATGCAGACCCTTGCAGATATCGTCTAATTTTTCACAAACTTCAAACTTTTGTATGATTTGTATATTACATCACTACACATTATATCACCCTGCAATTTGTACATCGGTTCTTCATGCTGGTGTTTGATAATAAATGTACAAACAACAAATTCCTATGATCGCGTATGAGAGTAATATATATATATATAGGTGATCATTGAATTGTCTCATTGTTCATATACTCGTAGAGCTGTATATATTTTTTCATCTCGATAATGCTGCTGAAGTTTCACTCTTTCAGCTTCCCCTTGTATATATAACCTGTAAGGAAAGAAACGACAGCTTTGAGCGAAACGACCTTCATAACTTGAATATGGGTTATGAACTTTAATGAAACTAACTGATGTATATCTTCTATGTGCAATGTGAGCTGACGGGTGAATCAGAAATATTGCTGCGACTTCTATTTTCGATGCTCAGTATCCAATCACAAATAATAGGGTTGACAGCTTCTGGACATTCGTCATGAGGGCAATGGCCTGCAATAACGCAATCATCAATGTATGTATCCGGAAATGTTACCCACAATCCGATTATTTCATAAAAGATTATTTGAGACTATTCTTCATGTGGTAACCCTGAGCTCATGCATGGTGATATATATGTAATTAGTGTTTTAGTTCTTAACAAATTCAAATGGAAAATAGATCTTTTGTCAATTGTGATTAATTATAATATAATTATTATATCTTTTGCAATATTTGTTGGCTAAATTTATATCTTTTCGTACATATTAATATTTAAACTATATAGGTGTTTTACAAAAGTTGGAGACTCTAGAATTGCCTGAAAAAAGCCTCTTTTATATATATACTAGTTTTAAACCCGTGCAAAATTGCACGGGTATCTATTTGGGCCAGTATTAATGTTTTTGGATGTATATTTGTTTTTGCATTTCTATTGTACTTATCTAGTTGGTCTAAATCTACGATCTTCATAATTTATGTTTAAATTTGTTAAAAACACGTGTTCACATACACTGGTTTATAAGGAAATAACGTAATCTACTCTTGTAAATAAAAATTGCATACATAAAAAACTTTACATCCGGATAAAAGAAATATAATCTAATATAATCAACTTTAACATATGTATGTAATTCATTTGCGTTTTATGTTCGATCCCGTATATAAATGTTATTCCTTCTTGAAATTATGTAATTTTATTATTATGTAATTTTGTTTTAAAAATTATGTAATTCAATTTCATTTACTCGCATTTGTAATTCATTCTGCGTATATGTTATTAATTTTATTTACACGAAATGTATAAAATTATTTCATAATATTAATTCATAGAATTTTTTCATAATATTATTTCATAGAATTTGTTGTAAGACGGAATTTATCGCATGTTTGAAAAGGCGGAAATGTGAAGAAATAAATACATTGCACACTCACGGGTCCCACCATAACATGAATTTCCAAAAAAAAAAACTGCATTAATGACGTGGCGCGCTGAGGATTGAGTATTGTCTTTTGTATTAATATAGATAAAATTACTTTCCATGTAACTAATTTCATGAACCCTTTAATTAGTTGGAGGTTGTTTATTGTCGAAAACCTTAATCAAGGTTTTATTTTTACTTTGTTATTATCGTAATTATATAACTAAGTCTCGAAAGTAAAGGTGTAAGCGTAAGCTTTGTTCAGAGGATGATGTACTGTGTTGAGTAAAATAATGTCAGATGAAGTTATTAGCATTGCATTGAACTACTATGTCTCTCACTATTTTTAGTATTAATAAAATTTCTTGCCAGTGTCGAGTATCTTTCTCCGTGTATACATGGGTCTTTTGTCAAACTAGCCATTTGTTCCAAACTATTTATCAAAATAACCAAATAGCAATTTATTTACAAGAATGGCTATTCAATTAACAAAGTTGCCAAATAAAAATTATGAGCAAATATAAATAATTATGATTGGTTCAAACATTTTTTTTAAAACTGATTTGGTTTGGTTTAATGAACCAAAAACCAAAATCAAAATTGCTTAGCAATTATGAACCAATATAAAAATTATGAACCGATGCCATTAATTGACGAGATCACGAGAAGTTGTATATCATTTTCAAAGGTCAATGATATAGCATACATTAATATAGCATCATTTTTAAGGCTCAAAAGCTCATCTATCCATTTTTCTTTTTGTTGTTGTACTTGTAGAGTACATAGCATCCTTCTTCAAAATCGAATCATCCAATTAATATATGAAGACTTGATAATTGAAAATTTCTGAGGATCATAGGCATCTGTTTTATGCTTGCCCTTACAGTACAACTTGCTGGCATCTATTACATTAGAAGCTGCATATCACTCTTCCTATGGACAACCTGGTGACCTGGTTTTCTACTGCAAGAATGTCAAAACTACAAAAAAGATTTATTGGAGCTTGCCATGTATATCTGTTCTATCTTATTTGGAAGGTACGGAATGAAGCTAAAATTAAATCTTATGTTCGAAGACCGGAGGCTGTAGTTCAGATGGTACTGAGAGATGTTAAAGCAAGATGTTTTCGCTGCAATACGAACAAGTTGAAGCAAAGAGATGAGCTATGGTTTCAACAATTGTAATTTTTTGAATGTAGTTCTCTTTGCTGTGTGTAGTTGCTTGTGTATGAGTTGCTAGAGTTGTAACTTTACATTATTCTTTGATTCAAACTTTCCCCAAAAAAAAGATAATTGAAAATTAACAATAATAAACTTGAACCAAATTTTAATTAAAATTGCGAGCATTCAAAATCCAAAAAAAAAAAGTTTTGGATTTTAAAATATCAGAAGATAATTAAATTTTGAAATAGGCAGAAGATAATTAAATTTTGAAATAGGCAGAAGATAATTGAAGACAAAGTGATGGAGTTGAACACAGTTAATCAAAACAACGGCAAAATTATAAGGGAAGTCTTAAAGGTTTTTTTTGTATCCTGATTACTCTAGTAAACCGGTTGGTTTACAAAAAGATTGGTTTTTTTATGGGTTCTTTTTTGTTAATTATGTAGCTTGATTTGGTCAACAATTTAATATGGTTATTTTGGAAAATATAATGTTCTATTGGTTATTGTTGAGTGAAACACCAAAAAAAAAAAATACTCGTATATACTATTAACCTAAAAAGAGAGACAATCAATTTAGACTATGAAAATAACATGAAGAATCATATAAATGGCAGTACTTCCTATGAATAATTGTGAGATCACTTATCTAGGATTATAAGGATAATGACTTGCAATAAATACAATACGAAGGTTTTGCCTATGAGTGACCATCCTGCAAAACCAAAGCAAAGCAAACAGGTTATTACTAATTACTTATTAGAGAGAGAAATAAAAAAAAATAAAAAAATAAGAAAATTATCAATTATCAAAATAGAGTCATGAAGAACTTTTGTTGGAATTATCGAGTTTTTTTGGGGTTAAAGAAACATTATATACTAATGTAGCCATGTAGGAGTATTGGTATAATGCTAGGATTGTTGCATTGTATTATTAATTAGGATTGTTGCACTGTATTCTCAATCAGATCAAATTGTTCTTATGGTAGGAGTATTCTATATGGTTACTTATAATCATAATATGATAAAATTTGTTCTACTTTCATATATAATATAATAATAATAATTAATTTACAACTTGATTATTATCTCAAATGAAAATATTATCTCTAAATAAAAAAATAGTTTAGGTAGTTTCGAAAATTTGGGGTCTCTGTAATCGCTCGAAAAAAGCTTCCTTTAATAATATAGATAGATATATATATATATATATATATATATATATATATATATATATATATATATATATATATATATATATATATTGATTGGGATCTTTCCCGTCCACATCTCACATGGAGTCTTTTCGGTGGACATTGTGGGACTATTGTTCAAAGATCGAGTTGCGGTTTGAATCGCAAATCCCCAAAACGAGTTCGGTAACTCGGTTTGACTCATCATGGATCGAACCATATCAAGTAGGGTTCGATTCCTCCTTTCGGCAACACCATTGAGTTGTGGTGTTCCGGGTGGAGTAAGTTGTGATATAATACCACGACCTTTCAAGTGTGAATCAAATTCAAGGCTAAGGTATTCACCACCACGATCGGATCGTAGTGCCTTAATCCTTTTGTTCAATTGGTTCTCTACTTCGTTTTGAAATTCCTTGAATTTCTCAAACGCTTCACTCTTATGCTTCATTAAATAGATATACCCATATCTACTCAAGTCATCCGTGAAGGTTATAAAGTAGTCATAATTACCACTAGCGGTGATACTCATTGGTCCACATACATCGGTGTGTATGAGTCCCAATGGTTCACTAGCTCGTGTCCCTTTACCACTAAAAGGATTACGAGTCATTTTGCCAAGTAGGCAATATTCGCATGTACCATATGATTGATAATCAAATGGTGTAATCACATTAGTCGAAATTAATCTTTTGATGCGATTCTCGTTTATGTGACCTAATCGACAATGCCAAATGAACGCTTCACTTGGGTCACTTGATTTGAGTTTCTTTGATTGAATGTTATAGATATCATTAGTCGGATTTGAGGTCTCTAAAATGTAAATGCCATTGATAGAGGAAGCTTGGCCTATAACCAAGTCGTTCCTAGAAATAGTACAACGATTGTTCTTAATGACAAAACAAAAACCGTCCATGTCTAGCATGGCGATTGAAATAATGTTTTTAGAGAGTGTAGGCACATAAAAAAAAATTATGTAAATACAACTCAAATCCGTTAGGCAAAGCCAAAACATAAGTTCCTTTGGATTCGGCCGCTACTCGAGCTCCATTTCCAAGGCGTAGATCCACATCTCCCTTGCTAAGCCTCTCCACATCTCTTAAACCCTGTAAATGATTACAAAGGTGAGAACCACATCCGGTATCTAGTACCCATGTCGTAGTGGAAGTATTATTTATATCAATAACCTAAATTTCCTTAGGAATTTTACCTTTTGGAGTGATGATTCCTTCCCTTATATTTCGCAAATATACGGGACAATTCCTAAGCCAATGTCCCATGCCATAGCAATAATGGCACTCATCATTAACTTGCTTGAAGTTTTTGATTTTCTTTCCCTTCTTCTTGAACCTTTTGCCCTTTGAAGCAAGAACTTGATTGCTTGAGCTCCCACTAGTTTTGGCATCTTTATCTTCCAGAGACAAAGACCCTATAGATTGTATGAGATAGTCTTCCTGAGACGGACTCACACGTGGTCTAGTAGTAGTAGGTGGTTTAGAAGAGGTGATGAAGTTAAGGTTTCCATCCGAACCTATCCCAAAATGAAGTTCTCTAGTAGTGTCGAAATCATTGTTGGAGCATACGTCGTCAAAAACATTGTGGTAAGACTCAATAGTTATTGGTGCGGTAGCATTTGATGGATTCATTGTAATGAACTACAAATATGGAGGAAAAGGAAATATTAACATTTGTCTTTTAATATCATACTTGTAAATGATTAACAAGATATGAACATTTATATAGTGACCTCTACTCAACTATTATAAATGATTCCAAGACCCAAATTCATATTGACTTAGGCACGGTGGGGCCGATACATCCTTTATCAATATAACTCGGTGGATTAACGTTTAATCGATTCTACTTTTAGAACTCTTGGTCGATAATATTACATTAACATTTATCTTTAGCCCAAAACACATCCGACAAGGGCACGGTGGGGCCGATACATCCCTTATCAAAAACTTTTGTTGAGTTCAATCCAAATTTCGAATAAATGTGTCCATGATCTAAACCCACATTAACTTGGGCACGGTGTGGCCGATACATCCCTTATCAACATGAATTCGGTGGATAGACATTTATCACCCACTTCCCCTACGTAACAAGGTTTGTACCCCGGTGGGGCCGAGCGCACTCCCTCGCGAAATAGGTTTTCATGGTTTCTACTATTTGGTAAGGCTATGTCTCAATTAATTGTTTTAGCGAGAGGTCATGTCAATTTATTATCTATCACGTTTTAAGCGAGCTAAAGCGGTGAACTACGATAATTCTAATTGACACGGTCGTTAAACTCGATAAAAGAAGATGCATGTTTTAGTTATGGCGAGTTAGCGATGCATGCGACATAAAATAAAATGCAAGCATAAAAAATAAATAAATCCTAGTATGGCCTTTCCTAAAATAGAAAAACTATTTAACTATTACATATTCGGAAACCAACTCCATTGGTCCCTTGAACTTCGGTTGTGACACGTATCTCGAGGTAACACCGTCTTTATGTATCGCCATTCTTGAAGAAATCCGTCTTTTGGAACTCCGGAATGAATAAAATTAAATAATAAATTACATAATTTCCTATTATACATTTGTAACTAAAATAAAATAAATCTATTAAATTACAAAACGGTGATACGAGATCACAACAAAATTACAACCGAATCGATATTCCCATACATTTCGGGAAATACCAATTAAAATCTAAGGCCATACTAAGTAAAATTACATAATTCAAAAATTACATAAATTAAAATTATGACAATCATAAAGAAAATGCAGCATTATAATATGTATGAACATGCCCAATTTTATGCTAAATCGCCTTTAATTAGCCAATATCGTATATTACTCGGTTTTTACGGATTTGCGTGATTTCAACATTTTATAATCACTAAAATTTCATAAATTCATATTTATGCATAAGTTAATTACCCTAACCTTTTAGAACTCAAAAGTTAGTCTTCACTAATAATTTGACCATAATTAACTCATATTTCTAAAATTGTTCATTAATGGACCAAAAATTACAAAAATAAGCTATAAACTTCAAATAAATCACAAAATTTCAAATAAATTCAAAATTTGAAATATAAACTCATGAACATTCTGGAAAAATACCATGACACTCATAATGTTCAAAAACTTAGGTTAAAAATTTCGAAATTTTTCCGGAAAAAAAAATGTTGCGGTTTATCGGTTTTAATTAAAATAATCATAAAAACATGAGAAAAAATTTATTCATCAACTTTTCAATTTTAGATCTGAAAAAGATAATAAAATGCAACATATAACGTTTTTCCTTAGTCATAGATTATGTTTTATTAATTTTTCACTAATAATGTCACTATTTATGCTATTTTTCTTCAAAAATCCATAAATCATGCAAAAGGACTTCACTATAGCCCATTATTTTACACACATTTTGTAAAATTGCATGTGACAACATACTAAATTTCTATGACCAGATTCGAAATTTATCTCATATTAACCTATTTTTCACCTAAATCCGAATTTAATAATGAAAAATCCATTTTTCGAGCATAACAAGTCCAAAAATTATGAAACTTTACAGGTTATCTCAAAATAATATATGTGACAACATATCCAAAAATCACTGGAAAATTCAAAGTATAGCTAATTTTAGACCGAAAATGACATTTTTACTCATAAAATCATATTTAAATGCCATTATTGTATAATATGAACAATAAAAATCCGTAAATATAAACAAAATATCCTAAAACATTTTAGGACCAGAAATTTTAACATGCATGAATTAATTTCGTGATATATCATAATAACACAAATTTTACAAGTTTTATATGTTATTCTTATAACTCGGAAAAACTTTTAACCGATTTGCATGCAAACAACCATGGCTCTTGATACCGATTGAAGGAAAAGTAGATCTATATACTTACATATTCATATATGTTATTAAATTAATTTGTCATAAAATTAATAAAGGTCTTATGCATGCAAACTAATTAGCAAAATAAAGAAGAAATCATGTTCTTACATTGTGATTTCGGTTCATATGGGCACAAAAGAGATCTCCTTCTCTTTTGTTCTTGAGCTTTCCTTTCGGATGAACAAAGACCCAAGTGTAGGATCTCTCCCAAGGAATTATACCCAAAGCTTACTCTTAATTAAAATTAATATTATAAATACTAGTACAATATTAATTTTGTAAGAAAATTGACTCAAAATAATTGTTTTTGCTCTTGAATATTCGGTCAAGAGTAGAAGAATTTTGGAGTATTTTATCTCTCTAATTTCTCATTAAAATGTAGAGAGGAAATTAAATTTCTCACACTAGAAATTATGTGTGTTCAATGAATGAAAAATTAGAGAAGAAAAACTCTCTAAATGGCCTTGGTAAAACCGGTGGGGGGAGGGATTGGGTAGCCTATGCATGGGCATGATTCTCTAACCAAGAGAATAGGTATGCAAGGCTAGGTGTAGGTAGTGTCATCATATTGTTTCCACTTAAATTATTAAACATAATTTAATCACCATAATCCCTCCATATTTCGGTCCACTTATAATATGGGATCCATATTATTTTTGTCAATTTTGTCTTATGTCACATGTCATATGTTACATAAATTTGTTGTGCATTTTTAACATATTAAAAATCAACGTATTATTAAAAATACGTCACATACAAAAATCGACTTAGTAATTCATAATTACTTGTACCAAAATATTTTACCGTTTATAAATCACAACAGTTTGTATTTATAATAATTCATTCAAATCAATTGTTTCCTTAAACAATAATTTCATCTGAGCAATGATACAATTCGATTACTCAGACCGTATCTCATTTTAATCAATTTCAATGTGATACGTAAATTTTACTTCCAAAATTGTCCGTCAATTTTCAAGTAATTTAATCAACTCGTAACATTATACGATTAATTAAACGATCAATTAAGAGTGTTGCCCTATAGGTATGACCTAGGGGATCAACTGATCACCACCATCGCACGACAGTAATGTCAAACTCTAGTCAGCCAACCATTACCGATATATGTTGATCAGTTGACAGTAAAAATTACTTCCCAATTGTATTCTTTAGAATGAGATTCAATAATGATATTTAAATCATGTGATCGCACTATTGTTGAGGACACATTTCCCAACAATGTGAAGCATTACCATGAAGCAAACGATGCGGATGGCAGAGTTGAAGTTCTGTACTTCGATGATCCTTATGCGCCAGCTAATTGATGTCAAAAGGTCGTGCGGGACCTCTTAAACCTGCGCTATCCGGGAAGCAACCCGGCCTGTTTTTGTTGTTATTTTGTTTAAATTTGTTGCTTTAGTTTCTGTGTGCTTAAACTCTTGTTTTGCGAACAATTGCTGAACATATACGTTCTTTTGTTAGTCTCGTGGTCCCTTTTGCTGAGTTTTGCAGGTTCCTCGTGCAACAGTTCGATCGAGAGGTTTTCTTGCTCGATCGAACATTTCTGCAGCTCCTTCCACTCGATCGAACACTTGATTCCTTCGATCGAGTGCCTGCAAAAATCCACCTCTTCGATCGAGAGCCTCTTCTCCTCGATCGAGAGCTTCTGATACCTATTTTACTCGATCGAGTCCTTATGCTTACTCAATCGAGTCTGGTTGGTATATTTCGCATGCTGCGACATTGACATGCCATTTGCGACCTCCCATGTTCATGGTTGGTTTGGGGAGGTCCCCACTTCACGTCGTCTTGTAAGTTTTCTACGCTCCGTTCTCCTTTTCTCTTCAGTTTGCATTACTTTCCCTGTTTTTGGTACAATGAGGACATTGTACGGTTTGGTTTGGGGAGGTATGCTTCCATATCTGTGTCTGCATGTTGTTTAATTGCATTTCAGTTTGCACGTTTATTTATTTTCGCATGGATTGCTGTTTTTAATTCAAAAATTCCATAAAAATTCAAAAAAAAAATTCACGTTTATTTATGCATTTAGGTTGAGTCGGAATGTTGAACTTTTATGCTACTTTGAGTCATTTTTACCCTTACCTTGCACATTCTTAACATTCTATTGGCATGGTAATGTGCATAATCTACGGGCATTTGTTTAAAACTTATCTGAACGAATAGACTTGACTCTTATATCAGCAAGCTACATTTACATTCTATGGTTTAGAGCGTGATAAACTGGTGACAATCATGACTAGTTTCATATAGGATGTGAGTAGTATTCCCTATAGGGCATGTAACATCAAATTGCATAAACATGAATTTTGTCTACTTAGTACCTGTATGCATTCGGTCTGTGGTTGGTGTCATATGTTTGGAGAGGCAATTCCTTTTATTTGGATCCGATGTTGCTGGCTTGGCTATTAACTCCATATCTCCAAATTCATTTTAGCCCCTTCTTACCCATTACCTCACTTACCCAAAATAAGTCCTCGGCATATGTCTTGGTCATTAGTTGGTTGGAATGCATATGTATGGTTGTAGAGACTTTATTCATGTTAGACTGCATGCATGTTCTTATAGGCCGAGTTAGGTGAGTGTCTATACTTGTTTCTATCCCTTACTTATATACTCACCATGTGCTTAATTTGAGTGATGAGCGACCAGTGAGAGTCCGATATTTATGAGTCTTGCAAGGTCGACGGTTCAGCAGTTTGTAGCATTGATTTAACTCGTTTGCACTTATTTATTGCCACTTTGTTAGTTGTTCCATTAAATTGGTTTGGGTGGATAATTTGTAGCTGATGAGTTGGTCCCGTTCCGTTAGTTGTCTTTAGTTGCATTCATAGTTTGCTTGAGGACAAGCAAAGGTTTGGTTTGGGGAAATTTGATGCGTGTATTTTGTTTGGGCCAAAAATCACACAATAGGGAGAAGCCCACTTAATAAATAAATGGATCTAATGAGAAGAAGGGGAACCCACAGTTGGAATAAGCACGAAGAAAGGGAACGGGCCGGCATGCACGCAGGGGGAGGCTGGAGCCCATTGAAGGAGGCGTCTGGAATTAGGAAAGGGGAAGTCAGGGAGAAGTTAGGGAGAAGTCAGGGAGAT
The DNA here is from genome assembly GCF_048544455.1 of Silene latifolia. Taxonomy (NCBI): domain Eukaryota; kingdom Viridiplantae; phylum Streptophyta; class Magnoliopsida; order Caryophyllales; family Caryophyllaceae; genus Silene; species Silene latifolia. The sequence goes on along the minus strand of NC_133532.1, from coordinate 89,516,068 downwards.
TAGGGAGAATTGAGGAAGACGACCAAACATGGAAAGAGTTATTATGGAAGTTATATTCCCTTTCCGTAATCAAGGTAGGATATGCCTAGGGTTTTTACCCTATAAATAGCCGAGGAAGCAATCAAAGAAGGACATTCTCATCGAGATATCAACCCCTTCACATACACATGCATACATTCATCCAAGATATTACGAGCTCGATACCTCGTGCTAGCAGGAAAAGCATTACGTTTCAATTGTAATCATCCTCCCATTCAAGCATAGTACAATATTCGGCAGGGTATCGTCCCTCCCGCGGTTGTTCCCACATTGGGTTTTTCGCGTCACCAAATCTTACGTGTTGATTTATATTTCGTACTTAATTTCCTTATTTAAACATCATCATACAAACAATCATTCAATTAACCAACAAGTAAGACCACATTGACCCGAATCAAGAATTTCGGTAAAAAATACCTAAACAGTTTGGCGCCCACCGTGGGACATTGTGGTCGTCAATCGTTGATACTCTAAATATACGATGGATGAGCAAGCATCGGACGCCGTGTCAGGGAGAAGACAACCTTCGCCACCACACACTTCTACTCAAAATCCAGCATCAACAGTGGCAACACAACCTCCCGGACATACTTCGAGAACAACACCAACAGCAAAAACCTCTCTACCTCCTAAGACTCCTGCTGTCACAACCCAAGCCAGATCAGATAAGGGAGCAGTAAGCTCAGGCCTCACCCCGCCACCTAGTCCCACACAAATTTTGCTCACTGGCGTGGAAAACCTCCAGAAAGTCATGGAAAACATGAGAGAAGACCAGAAGAAAGCAGAAGCTGAAGCAAGTAAGAGGGACAGAGAGCTCTGGGCGAAGACAGACATCATGAAACAGCAGTCTGCCACCCCGATGAGCAGAGTAGGGGAAGGAAGGTCTCCACTAGGAGATCTGACACAGGGGGCATCAGGCAGCAGGAATCCACTTCGACAGATACCAGCCGAACTAGTAACAAGGTTGGATCTAACTACAGTACCGGCGGATGGAAGAATAACCCCACAAGGGCTGGGATACCTACACCAGACACCTGGCCACCAGCCAGCTGTGCGGAGGCACGAACATGTGGCATCCCCTGTCGGCGGTTTAAGCGAAGAATCGATCGGACACACGGAGCGAGGATCCGAGTGGAACCAGCAAGTGAACTGGCAGCAGGGGACAATCGTTACTTCAACCCCTCTAGCTGCTGGGACACATCAGAACCTTCAAGAGCTCGGGTCAGGAGGCAGTATATTGAACAAAGACGGCAGCCGGGCGGACCCAATTCGGCAAATAACAAATCGGTAGTACTTGGAGCTAAAAGAAATGCGAACAGGTCCTGTGGCTGCCACCCCCACTCGAGAAAGCAGCACTAGACAGCTATGCCGACTCACCATTCGTGGACACCATATCCATCACAGCCATGCCAAAGGGATTCACAAATCCAAATATGCCTCTCTTTGACGGCACAACAGATCCCTTTGACCATATAAGCCAGTAAAAGCAGAAGATGATGACAGTAACAGCCGTAGGGCAAGTCATGGAGGCTTGCATGTGCAATGGATTTGGATCCACCTTAACAGGACCGACAATTCGATGGTTCGTGAGCCTGCCTAACAGGTCGATATCCACATTTGCTGAATTAGTGAACGCATTCACTCAACAATTTGCAAGCAGCAGGAAGCCGCAGAAGCATGCAGGAGATCTGTACAGAATCGTCCAGGGGGCAGGAGAGACCATTGGAGAATAAAATACTAGGTTCAACAATGAGAAGGTAGCAGTACGAGAGTGCGACGTGTTGACAGCAGTAGAAGCCTTCAGAAGAGGCCTCCACCATGACTCCGACCTATACAAGCAGCTGACTATGCATCCCTGCCATAGTTTTGAGGCAAGATAAGGCAAAAGCATTGCCGCAATCGATCGAAAGAAGACATCCTAGCCAGAGCCAGCCTCCCTAATGCACCAAGTGTTTCTAGTACCTCAGCCGTGGAGAAATCAGGAAAAAAGCAAACCACCAACAAGAAGGACGAGAGATACAGGCCATATGGAAGGGGAGTCAACAGAATCGAGGAAAATCAGTAACTCCCTACTCTGGCAGAATATGGATTCACTACGGGTGTCGGAGGAATCCTGAAGGCACTCAGGGAGATGGGAGATGGAGTCAGGTGGCCCAACCCACCAGTAGAGGGACAAGCATGGAGAAAGGATAGCAAAAAGAAGTGTGAGTTCCACCGTGATATTGGGCACAATACTGAGGATTGCTACACATTACGAAGAGAGATCAAGCGCCTATATGAACAAGGAAAGTTGAGCCACCTACTACCACGTGGGGGGCAAGCAACAAGATAAGGTAGGCACCACCAAACCTGCAACCTCCCCCCCCCCCCCACCCATGCACCAAAATCATAAACGTGATAACAGGCGGCTCAGACCTAAGTGGGCTGACATACTCATCAGCTAAGAGACATGCTACCGAGACCAAAGGACATAGGCCAGCAAATTCTTGCCAGCTCGGTCAACCTGATCATGCTGAAGAGCATAGAAAACATGGGATTCAGGGAAAAGGGTTTGCAGAAGAAGACTATTCTGCTAGTAGGCTTCAGTGGGGAGACAGCCAACTCAGTAGGCGAGATAGTCATCCCAACCTATGTGGGAGGAGTCAACAAGCAAGTCAGGTATCTGGTTATAGATGGACCTTCCACCTACAATGTCATTCTGGGAAGGCCGTGGCTACACCAGATGAAAGCAGTCCCCTTAACATATCACCAATGTATAAAGTTCTCCACACCATGGGGAGTAGAGACAATAAGAGGAGATCAGGAGGAAGCTAGAGGCTGCTATAAGAAGGCACTAAAGTGCACTGCCAGCCCTCCCGCATAGCAATTACAGAAGCAGCCTGTCCAGGACGAATACATCGAGCCCCCGGCAGAAGAGCTAGATCAAATTAACCTGGACAAGCTGCACCAATAAAGAACTGTGCTAATTGGAGCAGGATGCATAGGAAGCCTGAGACAACAATTAATTAAATTCCTGCAGGATAACATGGATTGTTTCGCATGGTCACACGATGACATGATAGGAATAGATCCGTCCATCATAACGTATAAGCTTAGTGTGGACCCAAAGTGTAAACCCATCCAGCAGAGAAGAAGAAAGTTTGCAGCAGAAAGAAACAAGGTGATCAACCAGGAGGTAGATAGTCTGCTGGCAGAAAAAAAATAAGAGAAGTAAAATATCCAGAATGGATGTCTAACGTGGTGGTGGTGCCTAAGAAGAATGGGAAGTGGAGAGTATGTGTGGACTTCACTAACCTCAACAAGGCCTGCCCTAAAGATCCCTTCCCGCTGCCTCATATTGATGCAATGGTAGATGCGACAGCTGGACATGAGATGTTGGCATTCCTGGACGCATGGAGTGGATACAATCAGATCAAGATGGATCCTGCAGATCAAGAGAAGACGGTATTCATGTCTGAGAGAGGAATATATTGCTACAACGTCATGCCATTCGGCCTAAAGAATGCAGGCTCCACGTATTAAAGGCTGGTTAACCGCATGTTCAAAGAGCAGATTGGAAGAACTATGGAGGTATATATTGATGACATGGTGGTAAAATCAGAAAAAGCCAAAGATCACATGCGGAACTTGACAGAAACATTCAGCACCCTGAGGGAATACAAAATGAAGCTAAATCCATCTAAATGTACCTTCGGGGTATCCTCTGGCAAATTCTTAGGCTACATTGTAACTCAAAGAGGGATAGAAGCTAGCATCGAGCAGATCAAAGCCGTCTTACAACTAGAGTCACCTGAAAAGCCTAAGGATGTTCAAAGACTAGCTGGAAAGGTAGGAGCCTTAAGCAGGTTCATCTCGTGATCTTCAGATAAGTGCAGGGTGTTTTACGAAATACTGAGAAAGAGTCAGAAGTTTGAGTGGACCGCGGATCACGAGCAAGCTTTCAGAGAGCTGAAGCACTACCTTAGCAGCCCACCACTGCTGTCGAAGCCGGAACCAAGAGAACCACTATTCCTATACCTGGCCGTCACAGAGGTGGCGGTGAGCGCTGTTCGGGTCGAGAGCGGGAAAAGGAGCAGAAAGCGCAGTATACTACGTAAGCAAGTCTCTGCTGCCGGCAGAGACCAGGTACACATCTCTTGAAAAATTAGTACTAGCACTGGTAGTATCATCTCACAAGCTGCGCCCCTATTTTGAGTCCCACACTATACATGTTGTGACCAACTACCCGCTGAAATCTATCATGAGGAAGCCTGAACTGTCAGGCAGAACGTCGAAGTGGTCTGTACACTTCAGTGGGTACGATATTCAGTATGACCCCAGAACATCAATCAAATCGCAAGCATTGGCCGACTTTATGTCAGACTTCAGCCCAGCCATCCAAAATCTGGCAAATAAGGAAATCCTCACCCTAGAAGAGAACAAGGAGGCAGAGGTTTGGCAGATGCATATTGATGGAGCCTCCTACCAAAGAGGGGCAGGAGTAGGGTTAATCCTGCGGTCACCACAGGGAGACCTAATAGCACAAGCGCTGAGATGTGAATTCAAGGCAACCAACAATGAAACAGAGTACGAGGCCTTGATATTAGGAATGAAGCTAGCTCTGGAGTTAGGAGTCAGGCACATGCGGATATCCAGTGACTCTCTACTAATAGTCAACCACGTGAATGATGAGTTTATAGCCAGAGATTCGAAGATGATTGCATACTTAAAAATAACGAAGGAGTTAAAACAGAAATTCGGAACTTGTAAGCTTAAGCACATCCCCAGAGATCAAAACGTAGAAGCAGATGCCTTAGCAACTCTGGGAGCAACATTCAAACCGACAGAACTTTCCAGCATTCCAATAGCACACATGCTAGAGCCTTCCATCCAGAACACAGATGAAATAGATAAAGGAGAACTGGAGGATCCACAGAACGGAGAAGGAGTCCAGGCAGCTACAGAGGTAGGTGATAACTCTCAGCCAGCCAATCAGCCGACCGACCAAACGACCGAACAGCCAGATGACTGGGATTGGCGCATACCCTACCTAAACTGGCTGTGTCATAGCAAGCTACCAGATGACAAGAAGGAAGTAAGGGCTTTCAGAATGAAGGCCTCCAGGTTCATACTTATTGACGATATACTATTCAGGAAATCACTGGCAGGCCCCTACTTACGGTGCCTCCACAAGAAAGAGGCGCAGACTATGTTACATGCTCTCCACAGTGGCGAATGTGGAAACCATGCAGGGGGCAGGAGTCTGGCAAATAAAGCCCTCAGGCAGGGATACCTCTAGCCCACAATGAAGGCAAATGCAGCAGAATATGCACGCAAGTGTGACGCCTGCCAGCGCTCAGCACCAATGATCCATCAGCCAGCAGAACCCTTGCACCCTATCATTTCTCCTTGGCCATTCATGGCATGGGGCATGGACATAGTAGGACCTTTTCCAAGAGCCACAGGAAATAGGACATGGATGCTGGCGATGACAGATTACTTTTCCAAGTGGATAGAGGCAGAAGCATTCACAGAAGTAAAGGACAAACAAGTCATTTCGTCTATAAAACGAAACATCATTTGCAGGTTTGGTATCCCATCAGAAATCATATGTCATAATGGCTCACAATTCATCTCCAACGACACCGAGGGATACTGTGCCAGGTGGAACATCACCCTAAAAAAGTCAGCACCCAGGACTCCAAAGTCCAACGGGTAAGCTGAGTCCAGAAACAAAATCATCATGGACAATCTGAGAAGGAGGCAACAAGAGTTAGGAGGAAAGTGGGCAGATGAATTGCCACTGGTATTATGGTCAGATAGAACGACACCAAAGGTAGCAACAGGTCAAACACCCTTCAGCCTGGTGTTTGGCGCGGAAGCAGTCATCCCATCGGAAGTTCTAGTTCCCACCCACAGGTATGGATGTATGACAGGGGAACTGAACAATGCAGAGATGGTCAGAAGCCTGGGCACAGTTGACGAGTTGCGAGCAAGCGAAAAAATACGTCTAGCTGCCTACAAGCAGTCAGTGGCCAGGAGTTACAACAAGAATGTGAAAGTCAGGCTCCTGGAGGTAGGAGACCTGGTTCTCCGAGAGGTGTTCCAAAACACTAAGAATCGAAAGGCAGGCAAATTCGCCTACAAATGGGAAGGACCATACCAGGTAGAAGGAGTTGTTGGCCATGGAGCATACAGACTGATGACTATGGACGGTAAATCATACAACGCCCATGGAACATACTTCACCTGAAGAGAGATTACTTTTAATAATAAGTAGATTTTAGCCTTCAGGATGATGTACTATGAAAAGCCAAATCATTTTGAAATTAAAATAAAAATCCGGTAGTAGGCATACTGCCAATTTCACTCCTATTTCTGGTGTCTCTAACTTTTTTAAGGACCACAATTGCTCTGGTACCCCATGATATGGCGTCAGGTACTTCACATCATTTTAATTGATTTTCCTATTTTCAGGCTTCTCTAGGTATATCACTCTGAATCCTAGTGTCTATGGTACGTTGAAAGGGTATCTAGCAGGACTGTCAACTGTCAACGCGAGGTGACAAGGCACATGGCACTATAACATGCTTAACCTATTTTCTCCACAAGGAGCACCCTCACCAGGCGGACTGTGGAACATACGAAATGGAGCCTGGTTGACAGCTAAACACGCTTACCCAACTATCCCTGATACCACCCACTGGACGTAGCTCGCACTAATCGCAATTAATCAGGGCCCCAGCATGCATGCACATACATGGAACGTAGGGATCTCTGCGCTACCAGAATCCTGCAGCCTCCCATTGGTCCTAGAATGACGATAAACTTGCCTAAATTACGCCCCTGTTGGCTTTAAACGTGATGAACACACCTTGCGTCATGAACAAGGTTAAGTAATCCAAAACTGCGGCATACGCCTAAATTAGCCATCAGGCTGACACGACAGCTAGCTTAGTCTAGATCAGCCTCTTCAGGATGACAGGACTCGCCTAAATCAGCCAGCAGGCTGACACGGCAACCTCCTAAACTAAGGAAACCTAAAAACAAGCACACAGAGTATAAGCTAAAGCTTGCCAGAAATTAAGGCAAGGGGCATTCCAAAACATGGCCAAAATACGACCCCTGAGTTTAACCGCCACCCTGGCGGAGCAACCAAAAAGAGTTTAAAAACTTACAAGTCTACCACCTTTGGGCCAGACTACCAAAAGTTCACTAACATAAAAAAATACTTAATTATCGGTCACATTAATGACCTCCACTTCTGGCACCTCCTCTGCCTGCTGACCCTCTGTTTCAGGTACCGCACTAGCTGGCAAACCCTCAGCTGCCATAGCTACTTGAGCTCCGTCAGCAGCCTCCTGGGACATTCCAGCATCTCCACCAGCAGCTTGTTCAACCAGTGCAGAAGAATTCACCTCCCTAACTTCAGGCATCAGCGCACTCAGATCAGGTTGGGTGGGGTAGAGCATCTCCAGCTGTCTCTCCTCCTCCTCTATAGCTTGCTGGGTGGGAGCCTCCTCAAGGGCAGCACGCATCCCGCTGATTTTTCCCCGCCAGGTAGCATAGGCGACAACATTGGTGGCCAGGGAGATCAGCTCACTGATTTTCTCATCAGAACGCTTGAGGGAGTCAGAGAAGGTGCTGTACACCTCCTGAGTGTGGGCCAGCTGATCAGCTCCTTCCATCAGCTTCTTCTTGGTGACAGCAAGCTCAGCCTTCAATTCCACCACGTGTTCCTTCAGATCAAATCGCTGTTGCGCCAAGTTGGCAACTGTCCCCTTCAGCTCTTGGTTTTCGGCGTTGGTGGCACGACTGGTAGTATGCACTATGTTGATCATCTTCCTATTGTAAAGAGCAGACTGCAGGGTCTGGGGCAAGAAAAGTCAGAAGTCAGCAAGAGACATCAAAGGGTAAAGTTTATAACAGGTAGAAGACGAAGATCATTCCCCATGAAGGTGTTGTGCACGTCATTCTCAGCCATCTCCTCTGGAGAAAACTCTGAGAATGCCTCCTTTAGAGGAGGGAAGAGCAGCTGGTCAATCTCTGGCCAGTACGGCACCTTATCAACATTCCCAAAACCTTCTGGGAAGTGAGCAATAGTGCCTCCGCTAGCTGAGGCACGAGGACTAACAGGAGGAGTAGGCGGATGGCGAGATAATTGGTCAACCTCCAAGGGCTCAGGCCCAGCAGAACTAGAATGCGTAAGAGGGGTCTGGAAAGAGGCAGCAGGAGCACTCCTCTTGGAGGCGGATGCCACGTCAGGACTGGCAGAAGATCTCTTTCTTTTTACGCTTTGGAGGATGATTTCTAAAGGATCAGCCTTGGAACCTGCAAACAGGCATCATCTCAGGCATCAGGAGACTTAAAGCATCAGGAGAAGCTGCAGGCAAATTGAAACAATTGTGGGAAGCTTACCAGAAGACATGCTGTGAGCTGACTGAAGAGGGTTGGAGGAGGAAGCAGGTGAAAAATCAGGAAGCAGGTCAGGAAACTTTCTCTCGGATTCAGAGATAGAGAACAACTTGCTGCAGGCAGGGATCTTGGCACCAATGCGAGTCAGGTCACAGGGGCCTGCACGAGGACGATGAAGTAAGCTAGTAAGCAGCGAGATAAATAAATCAGGTGACAGGGAGGCTACTTACTCGAAGTTATGACCCATTTCTCGAAGATGTAATCAGCAGGCGGCTGGATGGAGTCCTTCCTCACGAAGAAGAAGTCCTCAAACCATTTCTCATCTTGGGATTTGGACACATGTCTGAAGGGAGCCTCTCCACGGCCCCGGAGTGAGTATTGGCCCCTGCCCAGGGACCTGATGTTGTACATATGGGACAGATCGCCCAGGGAGATGGAATTACCGGTGTTTTGACCAGCAGCCAAGGAGTAAAGGAGAACCCTCCATACAGTGGCAGAGATTTGTGCCATGGCAAAATTATTCGTAAAGATGAAGTCTTGGATAGAGTTTGGGAAAAGGGAAACGCAGGCCATATCTAAACGGGTACAGATAAAAACAAACCCATCCAGGACGAAGGGCATCGGCTTTCTGACCCGGTTCAGGGATGGCGATATCCACCCCATCACCAAGACCAAGCAAGCCCTTGATCATGGGAATGTCAGCGGGAGTCAAGACGGAGTCACAGTCGTGGGGGTAAGTGAAGAGTCCACGAGAAGGAAAGACTGGGTCAGAGTTGCAGTCAGTGGAGCCGGCGAGGTGAGAGAAAGAGAAAATGGAAATTAAGAAGACAAAGGCGAAGAATACCTGGTGGAAGAGACGATGGGGAGTGGAACAGTGGAGCCGGCGAGGTGAGAGAAGAGGAAGGTTGAGGGTTTAGAGAGAGGGAGAGTTTTTTTGATATGATTTGAGATTAATGGAAGTGAAAGGTGGAGGTTGAGGTTATAAAGGAAGAGAGAGGGAGTAGGGTGCGAGAAAAGAGGAGGTGGGCGGCTGAAATGATGGAGTTGCATGAAAAGAAGTGTAAATGGCGGCTTAGGGTTTTAGAATTCGATTACGTCAATTCCTTGCTCGACACCTCGAAGCGTACTTCACAAGAAATTTGGGGCAAACTGTTTGGGCCAAAAATCACACAATAGGAAGAAGCCCACTTAATAAATAAATGGATCTAATGAGAAGAAGGGGAGCCCACGGTTAGAATAAGCACGAAGAAAGGGAATGGGCTGGCATGCACGCAGGGGGAGGCTGGAGCCCATTGAAGGAGGCGTCTGGAATTAGGAAAGGGGAAGTAAGGGAGTAGTTAGTGAGAAGTCAGGGAGACTTGAGGTAGACGACCAAACATGGAAAGAGTTATTATGGAAGTTATATTCCCTTTCCATAATCAAGGTAGGATATGCCTAGGGTTCTTACCCTATAAATAGCCGAGGAAGCAATCAAAGAAGGACATTCACATCGAGATATCAACCCTTTCACATACACACGCATACATTCATCCAAGATCTTACGAGCTCGATACCTCGTGCTAGCAGGAAAAGCATTACGTTTCAATTGTAATCATCCTCCCATTCAAGCATAGTACAATATTCGGCAGGGTACCGTCCCTCCCGTGGTTGTTCCCACATTGGGTTTTCCGCGTCACCAAATCTTACGTGTTGATTTATATTTCGTACTTAATTTCCTTATTTAAACATCATCATACAAACAATCATTCAATTAACCAACGAGTAAGACCACATTGACCCGAATCAATCAATTCGGTAAAAAATACCTAAACATATTTTATATAAGGTTTTTACCTCATTTTTACACGCATTTCTTTGTTATTTACATGGCGTGTAGCTACAAATGCCCCCGAATAGTCTACTTTAGTTTGTCTTGTATAAATTGTAGGTATGAACCAGAAAGGAGCAAAATCAGGCCTGAACTTGTCCTAATCTCATGCATTTTGGAGGACAAGGAATCGGAACTCAGAATCTATCACTTAGGGATGCCTGAAGTGGCCACGGAAGGTGTCCAGGAGTCTACCCGTGCTTATATACCTCGATCGATCCATTTTGCTACTCATATGGTCGATCGAGTGCTTTATCCTCCAGGAATCATTCGATCGAGCTCTGCCTTTACTTGATCGAGATAGTCACCCTCAGAAATCTTCGATCGAGCACCCTATCTACTCGATCGAACTGATTGTCAAGCTTTCTCCTCGATCGAGTGATTTCATTTCACTCGATCGAGAGCCTAGGTATTTTATGCGGATCTTGAGTTAATTTTCGAGATTTCCTTTTGTAATTATGATAAATAAGTATGACGGCAGTCATAAGACTCTCTCTCCTCCTCCTCTCTTCTTCGACTTCTCTGCCCTTGCTCTTCCTTAGGATTGGAAACTTGGAACTTATTTGTCCTTTACTCTTCCTTGTAATCGGTACTCTCTATTCTTAATTAATTAATTGTTCTTATTTTATTGATTTCGTTCTCTCAATCCCTATTGTTTCTACTCTCCTTTTAGATCATCAATTATGCTTAATTTCTATAGTTTATGTGTTATTATTTCTCATTCAATAGTCATGCATAGCTAATTCCCTTTACTAAGACATAGGGGAGCCATGATGTTAAGGAAATTATGAATAGGTGATTTGAACTTGATGCGAATTAGATCTATGTTGTTAATCGCTGCATATAATTGTTCTTGTCTATTTGAGTCGACGCAATTAGTTAATTAACCTCGGTACACCTTGACCTGGATCGGAAGATTGGAAAAGGTAAGACATGCAGTGAACATTAGGGTATTCTAATGAGGGCGAAAGTTAAGTTAGAATTGTCTCAGGGCAAATAGCGGACCGGAAGGACCTTTTCACTACCCTATAGATCGAATTTGCATTGACCTGAGACCCTAGACTATAACTCTTAACAATCATGGTGAGCCGACTGTCTTAGCAACTTTCCTTTCCTTGATATTTGCCAATTTTCTTCTTCGCCTTCCTCTACTTTTTTACTCTCCTTTGATCTCCTTAGATTTGAAAAACCATTAAAACCCTCAAGAAATTATTACTCAGACGGACTTAGTTTACCAGGCATTTTCCCATCTCCGTGTGGAGATCGACCCTACTTCCGCTAACTTCTGTTACTAGTTTTAGGTCTTTATTTTTGATACTAAACGATGGTATCAACAAGCTAATTGAAAATGCATGATTTGAACACTAATATGCAAACTATATGACATATATACATAAGTGATACATTCTACTCTACCCTATATGATGCATGCTTTCTATTGTTCAGAGAGCTAATTTGAAATAACTCGCATCCCTTGTGTTTGAACTTCCCCAAACCAAGTAAGACACTATTTCTAGTGTAAAAATAGGGGGAGTTCATGCACAAGGAAAGGATGCAATGCATGAATCCTAATTATCATTTTGGAGTTTCAAAGCGGGAACAATAAATGAGACACCTCAATGGAAATGAGGTGGGAGTTCTTTAAATGTTGCTAGGACTCAAAAGAAATACTCAAGATAAAGATTAAAAACATGATAAAGAGACAAAGCTAAAGGAGGTGTAGGAAACTCACAATGGAATAGGTTGAAGTCAAGTAATCAACCCCACATGTGTGGTATCTTCCAAATAGCCTTGTCAACCCTCAATTGTCGCTCCTTGCGACATACTCATCATCGGCATCATTGTCGTCATCATCATCATCAGAATTATCATCAATTTCTTCATTATCTTCTTCATCATCCACCTCCATTGACTCGGAGGATTCACCATTTCCATCATAAACTTTGGAACTTGAACCTTGATCTTCTTCTTCTTGGCATGAATCACTACCTTCCCCGTCTTCAAAAACAACAACCTCCTTTCCATTACCTACCCGACTATCCATTTCGGCATCTTGAGAAGCACTTGGGAAGTATACCTCCCTATCCGCCCAACTAGGCAAAGGACATGAAGGATCAAGAAGTCCTTGCCTAGATAGATGTAGAAGTTGTGGATATTGGGCACGATAGGCATTTACCCGGTCTTCATGAGCTTCTTTATGCATTTGCTGCATTAGTTGGGTCAAATAGTCGTTGCCTACTACGACATTAGAGGCACTCGGTTTGAATTCTTGGTAGGCAAAGGAGTATGGTGGAGTCACAATGGTTGGGGGGGGGGGGGGGCTTTGTAATTGGTTCCCTATGTTGTTTAATTATCACTTCGGCTTCCTCGGAGACGGGCAATAGGTAGTTTGGGCTACGGACAGAGATGCGGCAAATCTTGCTAGGCAAGATAAAGGACTTAGCTTATTTGATGATCCACTCATATTTGTTGTCAAGATTGTCATTCTTAACCAAATGGAATTTGTTGATCATAGTGCACATATCAAGGAGGTTGCTCCCTTTAACCGGTATATAGGTGTTATCTTTGTTGAAATTCAGGTTAAAGTGCTTAGCTAGCCTCGTTACCAAGCCCCCGTTTACAATGAAGGCCGCTCCATCTTTCCCATTATCAATCTCAAGCCACCGATCAAGCAATAGTTGAAGAATGTTGTACTTTTTGGTGAACTTTCCATTGATATTCATGAAGGACTCAACGTAGACAAAATCAAGTTCGGTGAAGTGATTTGTGCCTTTTCTAGCAATCAAGGTATTGCCCACAAACTTGTGCCATACTCTTATGCCCGGATGATGAACATATAAAGCATGACACTCCCGGAAAGAGTCAAATTTTCGACCGGTAATAGCTTTCCAAAGGAGTGCGGCGTCATATTTCAAAGGCTTCTTCTCATAATGATGATATAGTAAAAGACCAAACACTTCACCAAAATCGGTCAAAGCCATTCTTATAGTCTTGTTCTCAAGATGGAATTCAACATAATGTCAAGTCTCTATTTTAGACACCCTTCAGGAGCTTATGAACTCCATGGTCAATGAAGGGTAAGTCAATTCTTCAATTTCAAAGAGGGTTAACAACCTCATGGACTCGAAAAATAATCTAGTTCTCTCAAGCACACCCAATTTTTCCAAAGTGTCGTGACAAATAAACTTGGTAGCCACTATAGTCTTTTTAGCAAGGGATAAAAATGCATTCCTATGAGCATCGGTTAAGAAAGTTACCTCCGTAAAATTTGCCAATTGTTCTATAACCGGAGTAGGTGTGGTAGCTTCCTCAACAGGAGTTGCGAGATCTTGGATTTCCACCATTGGTTGGGTGACTACCAAAGCCTTAGATGCAAGAAGAGCTTGTTGTCTCTTTGATAAATTTGGAGTCTTGGGTGCCTTGGTTCCGCCTTTGGTCCTTGCCATTGTATTCTCCTTCTCAAATTGGTATCAACAAACCAAGATTTTGCTTGAATGTTCCTTGCTTCCTCAAACTTCAATCAATTCCTCAATCAATTTAGGATTTTCGAATTTTTGCCCAAACCCTAGAAAATTGATTCAATTTGTGAAGAAATTGATGTTTAGACGGTCTTTTGTTGATAAAGGAGTGATTTAATCTTGTTTTGAGCAAGTTTTGTTTGAATAGTGGTGAATTTTGTTGAGAAATTGGTGTTTTTGAATAAGGGGATTGAGGGTTTAAGTGGGAGAAAAGGTGTGTGTTTGTGTTATTGAAAGATAGAAATGAATTGGGAAGGAAGGGAATTGTCCCGTGTTTTTGTTAAGTACATGTCAGGGACGCTCGGATCCTTGTCGAGACGCGCGGATCGTCTCACAGGATTTCCTGAAAAATCAATTCAGTGCCAGGACGCGCGGATTCTTCTCAGCTCGAGCAGATTTCTGCTAGGACGCTCGGATTTTTCTTGGGACGCGCGGATTTCCTTACAGAGAAAATTTGACAAATTTGGAACTTCCGAGGACGCGCGGATACACAACAGCTCGAGCGTCCTGATGTTGGGGACGAGCGGATTGAAGCTGGCTTGCGCAGATTCCCTTACAGGACGTTTCCTTCAATTCAAACCTTCCCAGCTCCCACGTCCTAAGGCCAGGACGCTCGGATTGAAGCTGGGGACGCTCGGATTCTCCTGGGACGCTCAGATTCTCTTCAGCTCCCACGAGCTCAGGTCCGCTCGTGGGGATTCCTTTTCCCATGTCATTCTTTCTTCTTCTCCTTTGTTAAATGTTGTGGGTGCACTACAAAGGCTTGGTTAGCGTAGGCATTTTCTATCCCCACACTTGGTCAAACACTACACGTTAAAGTACCTCCCTCACTTGCTCTCATGTCAAAAATCTTGATCAAAGCACAAAAATGCAAATCCAAAAATGACAAAGATGCAATAAAGGAAATAAAATGCGAGTTAAGGGGTTAGAATATTTCAAATGGTGGTTTAGGGAGGACTCCACCAAACTCTCATTCTTGGATGAGATGTCAAGGGGCAAAGCCAAGGTGTTGTTGATGTTGCTCAACACCTAGTAGAAGTAGTCGAAGGCTTGCTCATTTTCATGATAGAGGTGTTGGGTAGACCTTTGCACATTGTTCTCTTCATTTTTGTATTCATCCAAGTCAAAGTGATGACAAGGATCAACAAAGCCTTTGTCTAAGGTCATAGCATTTCCAATATAAGGATTGACCAATCCTTCAAATTCATCGTCCCATAGACCGCAAACTTCACTAGCTTGTTCCCCAATGATGTCATGAGTTGAAAAGGGAAACTCCTTTTTCTTGTTGTCATGGCCAATGAGGCCTTCTTTATTACTTGTCATGATGGGTGAGCTATTCAAGCTCTCATTGTTGTTGAAAATTCCTTGCTCTCCGAATAGATCTAGTTGAAGGTCATCCACTTTCTTCTTCCATATGGGCGGTGTTTCTTTACCCATGGCTTGATATTTTCATAGAGATTCTAAATTCTTCCTATCATTTTCTCGGCTATAGTGATCGACCATGAAGCATGGCTCATGTAGTCGGGGAGCTCTCATTGTTTTGTAAAAATTGAAAGTGATTGTCCCGTCCCCTACTTCAAGTATGAGTTCTCCATGTTTCACATCGATTACCGCTCCGGCGGTATGTAAGAAAGGTCTTCCTAAAATGATAGGAATGTTGGAATCCTCCTCCATGTCTACAATGACAAAGTCTACCGGGATGAAGAATTTGACAATTCTCACGGGCACATCCTCCCATACCCCTAAAGGTATCTTTGTTGATCGATCCACCATTTGAAGAGTGATATTGGTGCATTTGAGCTCTCCCATTCCTAGCCTCTTAAATACCGAGTATGGCATGACACTTACACTTGCTCCAAGATCACATAATGCTTTGTTAATTGTAGTGTCACCAATGGTACATGGAATAGAAAAACTTCCCGGATCTTTGAGCTTTGGGGGGAACTCCCTTAAATAATAGAACTACTCACTTTGGTAAAGGTAATAGTCTCCAACTTTCGGATGGATTTCTTCTTGGTAAGAATATCTTTAATGTACTTTGCATAAGCCGGAACATGATTGTTCAATTCCGTGAATGGGATTGAGACTTCTAAGTTCTTCACAATTTCCATGAACTTTCCAAGTTGGTTATCAAGCTTAGGCTTAGCTTGGCGACTTGGCAATGGAAGTCTAATCACAATAGGCTCTTTTTCCTTAGACTTCTCTTCATTCTTCTTTTTTGAAATTTCATTGGTGGTAGGATCTAACTCCTTAGAGTTCTCCACAACTCTTTGCTTGTTACTAGCATCCACAATATCTTCATCATTGGCCTCTTCGGCCCCTCATATCTTGTACCACTCCTCAAATGGATGGCGCTAACTTTATCATGTCTTGGGGGATTACCTTGAGGAGGTAATTTCGCCTTTTGTCTTTGAGAGCTAGAAGATGCTAATTGGGTCATTTGAGTTTCTAACATTTTGGTGTGGGCAAGAATGTTATTGATGGTGATTTCTTTAACTTGGCTATCTTTTTGCATTTGGGTGAAGAATTCTTGTTGGTTCTTTTGCATTTAGAGGACCGCTTTTTGAACATCAAAGCTTTGGTCATTTGATTGGTTGTAGGATGGTTGATTTTGATAACCTTGGCTTTGGTTGAAAAAGGGTCTTTGAGCTTGGTTTCTCATTGGAGGTGGGTGTATGTTTGTTGGGGGTTTTGGACATTTTGGGTTTTGTGGATGGAATTTGGTGTTCTCATTATAGTAGTTGGAATAAGGGGTACCACTCTTGTATGCTTGGAAAGCATTAACTTGTTCATTTGTTCCCCTACATTCATTTTGATCATGTCCCAAGGTTCCACAACTTTCACGTACTCCACTTAGGATTGAGGATGATGCCACTATAGCATTAACATGTTGTTTGGGTGATTTGGAAGTTTCATCAAGATTAGCCATGGCCTTCTCAAACTTCAAATTGATGGTGTCAATATGAGCACTTAGTTGAGCACCCAATTGAGTGATGGAATCTACCTCATGCTTTCCTCCTCTAGTGGCCTTTCGGGGCCTACTATAGTGGGAATTATGAACTGCCATCTCTTCGATTTTGGCCCATGTTTGATTGTCATCAACTTCGGTAAACATACCATTGGATCCCATATTAAGAATATTGCGGGAGTCTTCATATAGGCCGTTCCAAAATTGTTGCACAAGGAACCACTCACTAAGTCCATGGTGTGGACAAGAACGACAAGTGTCTTTAAATCTCTCCCATGCTTCATATAATGATTCCTCATCCCTTTGCTTGAACCCGGTGATTTGGGCTCTCAACATATTTGTCTTCTCCGGAGAATATAATTTCTTGTAGAAGGAAAGCTCTAACTTCTTCCATGAATCAATACCAAGGGTAGCCTTGTCTAGGCTCTTCAACCATTGCTTTGCGGTATCGATCAAAGAAAAAGGAAACAATACCCATAGGATTTGGTCTTGAGTAACTCCGGTTTGAGAAATTGCATCACAATAGTCACAAAAAATATCCATATGTGAATGAGGGTCTTCATTAGGCATCCCTCCAAATTGACTTCTCTCAACTAATTGTATGAATGCGGATTTGGCAATGAAATTCCGGTTAAATGTGGTGGTGTAGGAGTACCGTTTGGTAAGTTCTCCCCAGTTGGTACGGAATGTGATGAAAATTTAGGCATTGTAAGATTATTTTGTGGTGGGTTTTGAATTGGGTTATCCACTCCTTCTCTTGCAAAAGGGTTTACAAACTCAATGTTATTTGGTTGAATGTCCACAATCTCACCAATACCTACAACTCTTGAAGTACCTCTAGCAACTCTTCTATTGTTGGTTAAGGTCCTTTCGACCTCAAAATCAATAGGTAATAAATTACTTTGTGATCTCCTATTCATGCAAAATATAAAACAACTCGAAAAAAATTAGAACAACCTTGAGGAGATTGACTTCCCCAAGGTAAAGAAAGACACAACTAAAAACAATTAACGAAAATCAAATCAATTGAACACCGTCCCCGACAACGGCGCCATTTTTTGTCCGGTTAAAACTTGTCGTCAAAAGCTACCAACCATAACAATATTTATAACTTCACAAACTACTCTTAGTAAAGAGGTATGTAAAGGTCGGATCCCAAGGGATGGGTATTGATGTAGGATTTTCAGTTGTAAGTAGCTATGTCTTAGGGTGTCACAAATTGGGTTGAGATGAGATGTAATCTAAACTAATCAACAAGATGAATGTAAATTAAGTAAAGTAAAGTAAAGCAAATAAAGGGGTTTGTAAACAATTGATTAAAGGCACTAGGGTGTCATGGGCTCATAGGGGATTCATGAAAATAAATTACACAAACATGTTCTCAAATAGATGCAAGCACTTATTGTTGTGATGGGATCGAGTTAGTGTATATCTTACAATCCCTAGGAAGATTTAGCTCCCGGAGCCGAGTCGTCTAGACTGTACAACACCTATAATTCGACTTAGTCTCCTCCTATTCAACTCTATGCATGGTCTATTTAGGCTCGAGTTGGTTTATGTCTTACAAGCCCCATTGAAAAGATAAGAGATGGGTAAAAAATGCAAGGATTCATAGGCTCGCATTTTGTTGGGCCTGGAAATCCGCAGATATCTCTGATAAATATCTCACCTCGACCTGACGGTCAGGATGTCATGATGTCAAGCTACCAGGACACAAGAAGATAGGCACCAGGCCATGGAGAGGACAACGGTCAAAATATCAGGACGATATTTGACCAAGAAGTCATATTATAGAAGAATATATGCGCCATAATTAGAGCATTAATTGGAAAGATTCTGCAATTAAAGACGACAATTAAGGGCGAAATAATGAGCATTATTCTGGGTAATTAAGGTAGGATATTCAGCATAAATTGAGGAAGATTTAGCAGCCGTTCAGCATTCATCTATATAAAGAGCACTAAGATCATTTGCACAAAAGATGAGAACACAAGATAATTACCTAGCAACACACTAGCAATACTAAAATACAAGCTGAATTATAGATATCTGTGCAAATTATCCAATATTATAGTGAAATCCTCTCCTGGCTTGGTGCCCGTGGTTTTTTCCCATTTAAGGGTTTTCCACGTACAAAATTCTTTGTCTTATTGTTATTCATTTACCGTACTTTATACTTCTAGTTTTATACCCTGTCATACTAACTCACGGATTAATTCGAGCTAGTTAACCCTGCCTAGATCTACCCTGACCTGATTTCGCCTTGCGCAAAATCCATACAAAACAATAGGCGCCCACCGTGGGGCATCTAGCTCTTTAATTTTTTTTTTTTTTTCCTTATTTCATAAAAATCCAAATAACCTACAAAAATGACCCAGTCTACCATCGAAGAACAATTGAATGCAGCCCTTCAACAAATAGCTGAGTTGGAAAGCTTGAAAGAAAAAGCAGCCCAAACTGAGGCTGAAATCCTTCAGTTAAAAGAATCCGAGTCAGCTCTGAAACAAAAATTGGAAAAAACCCAGGGAGCAGGCTCTAGATTCCAGCCAGGAACGTCATTTGCATCAATTATCAAAAATATTGACTTCTCCAGCTTTGGCAGCCCAAATGACTCTAAATTCATCAATGTAGATGGCGATGGTGAGCCAAACGATAACAATGAAAAACCTGATGAATCTGCAGCAGCCATCATGATGGCAGTAGTCCAGGAAATCAAGAAGTTAAATGAAAAATTCGAGAAGATACCTGGAGTTCCTGCCAGTTTAGAAGAAGCTGCTCCTGATAGCTATGTTGATTCGCCTTTTATAGATGAAATAGCAAAAGTGGACTTGCCTAAAAAGTTCGTAATTCCGTCTAAGAAAATTTATGATGGAACTACGGATCCACAGAATCATGTGGCTCTCTATAAACAGAAAATGTTACCTGCATCCATTCCCAGCGAATTCAGGCAAGTTTGCATGTGTAAGGGCCTGCTTTACAGAGGTACATCAACCTGCCAACTGGGAGCATCCACTCATTTGCCAACCTGATCAACAACTTCAACCAACAGTTTGCAAGCAGCAGGGAATTGGAGAAGCGGTCTAGTGATCTTTACAGAATTACACAGAAGCCAAAGGAGACTCTCAGGGTGTTCCTCGCCAGGTTCAACAAAGAGAAAGTGTCCATTCCCAGATGCGACGTTGGAACAGCAGTGGAGGCATTCAGGTAGGGGTTATTACCTCATAGTGACCTGTATAATGAACTCACTAAGTATCCCTGCCATACCTTCGAAGATGTCCAGGCCAAGACTCTCGCATATATCAGGTTGGAAGAAGACAAGAGCTATAAATTCGGATCCTCCAGCGGACCAAAGGACCATGAAAAGAGCAATAGGAAGAGAAACAAAGGAAACAATTACAGACCTACTCCATATTCCAAGCCAGACCATTCAGAAGTCAACCTGGCACATGAGTATCATGGTAAGACTAAAGTGTTTCCGCCTATTTCTGAGCATAACTTCAGTGTTGATATTGCAGGATTGATCCAGAGGCTTGACAAAATGGGACCAATAGTCAGATGGCCCAGGAAGGTGGAAAATCCCAACGCAAGAAGAGACAACTCCAAATGGTGCGAATTTCACACAGACATTGGACACACAACAGACGATTGCTTCACCCTGAGAAAAGAAGTAGCTTATCTGTTGAAATCCGGATATCTAAAAGACTTGATCAGGACGAAAGGCAGAAATGCAGACGAGGCAAGGAGAACCAGGAATAAAAGCAGGACCACAACCTTCCTCCACCACCACCGATTTATGAAGTGAAATTCATATCTAGTGGATCAGAAATTTGTGGCCTGACCTATTCCGCAGCAAAGAAGATAGCCAAGACACCAAGGACCACATCGCCTTGTAAACCGGATCATGTCACAACAATCAGTTTCAACGATTGCGACCTGGTAGGGATTCCTGATGTTCATCATGATGGCCTGGTAATTTCCATGCAAATTGGAACTGCTACAGTAAGGAGGGTCCTAGTAGATGGAGGCAGCTCAGTGAACCTAATCATGCTTGACGTACTGAAAGCCATGAATATTGGTGAAGATCAAATCACCAAGAAATCTAGCGTTTTGGTAGGCTTCGGTGAAGAAACTAGGAGCACACTAGGAGAAATCCATCTTCCAACCTACATTGAAGGAGTCTCATCCTATGAGAAATTTGGAGTCCTGGATTGCTTATCATCCTACAACGCAATTCTGGGCAGACCCTGGATTCATAATGTCCAAGCTGTGCCATCAACCTATCACCAGTGTATCAAGATACCAGCGGATTGGGGCATAGCCACAATCAAAGGAGATCACAAGACAACCCAAGAATGCTATACAACAGCCTTGAAACCTTCCAAGGCAGGTAAGTCCCTCGCATACCAATTACCATACCCTGTCAGGAGTACTTGTGTAGCACCTCCTAGAATGGAAACAGATCAGGTAATCCTCGACCCTGAGTACCCTGACAGGTATGTTTTAGTAGGATCCGATGCCCCAGACTGTGTCAGGCCAGAACTGGTAAAATTCCTTAAAAATAAATCGTCTTGGTTTGCTTGGTCTCATTTTGATATGACTGGAATTAGTGCTGATGTAATTACACACAAACTTAATATTGATCAATCTTTTAAGCCTGTGCAACAGAAGAGACAAAAATTTGCACCTGAAAGAAATGCAATAATCAACGAGGAAGTGGAAAACTCCATGGGAATGATTAGGGAAGTAATGTACCCTGAGTGGCTGGCTAACCTGGTTGTTGTACAGAAAAATAATGGAAAATGGAGAGTTTGTGTAGATTAAACTGACCTGAACAAAGCCTGCCCTAAGGATCCATTTCCCTTGCCACATATTGATGCCATGGTAGACGCCACAGCAGGGCATGAGATGCTGACATTCATGGATGCTTCCAGTGGATTCAATCAAATAAAAATGCACCCTGCTGACCAGGAGAGTACTGCATTCATTACAGAACGAGGCATATACTGTTATACAGCCATGCCTTTCGGTCTGAAGAATACAGGGGCAATGTACCAGTGCCTGGTCATCATGATGTTCAAGGATCAAATAGGTGATATCATGGAAGTCTATATAGACGACGTGGCAGTAAAATCCAAGAACGCAAAAGATCAGGTGAAGCATTTGGTAGTAGCATTCCAAATATTGAAAAAATACAACATGAAGCTCAACCCTACAAAATGCCACTTTGGAGTCTTCGCAGGTAAGTTTCTTGGTTATATGGTGACAAAAAGAGGCATAGAATCCAGTCCGAACAAATAAAAGCTATCCTTGAGCTTCAGTCACCCAAGTCTGTCAAAGACATTCAGAAATTGACAAGCCGAGTAGCCGCCCTGAATCGGTTCATATCAAGATCCTCTGAAAGGTGTAAAACATTTTACAACCTACTCAGAAAAAATAAGCAGTTCCATTGGACAGATGAGCATGAAGCAGCCTTTCAAGACTTAAAATCGTATCTATCATCTCCACCCTTACTGGCTAAACCAGAGAAAGGGGAACCTCTGTCAGTGTACTTATCCGTCACTGACACAGAAGTCAGCACAATCCTAGTAAAAGAAAAGGAAGGCCAACAACATCCTGTCTAGTATGTAAGTAACAGCCTGCTGGATGCTGAAATGAGGTATGGATTACTTGAAAAATATGTCTTAGCTTTAATTATGTCATGTGCTAAATTACGTCCTTACTTTGAATGTCACCCCATCATAGTCAGGACCAAATTACCCATAAAATCTATCCTACGCTAGCCTGAATTGTCAGGTAGGATGGCCAAGTGGTCGGTTCAGCTTAGTACATATGATATTTCCTTTGAACCCAGGACAGCGATTAAATCGCAGTCCTTAGCAGACTTTGTGGCTGATTTTAGCCCTAACCTAGAACCCGACCTGAAAAAAGAAGTTAACCAATTAGAAAATAAGAACCAAGACCAAGAATGGACATTGTTCATAGATGGGGCATCCAATGCCAGGGGGACAGGGTTAGGATTAGTACTTAAATCGCCACAGGAGGACATGATAGCTCAGGCTATAAGTTGTGAGTTCAAAGCTACCAACAATGAAGCAGAATATGAAGCCCTGATAGCGGGCTTAAAGGTACGTCTAGACCTCAGTGTTCAAAACCTAAAAGTAAAAACTGACTCACTTTTAATTGCTAATCAAATAAAGGGAATTTATACGGCTAAGGATGCAAAAATGATTTCGTATTTAGAATATGCAAAAAACCTTACCGCTAAATTTGCTTTATTTGATATAGATCAAATACCAAGAGACCTGAACACACAGGCTGATGTTGTGGCTTGCCTAGGTTCAAATTTTACCCCTGCAGTTTTCGATAAAATACCAATTGTTCATTTAATAGAGCCAGCTATCAGTAAAACCGAACAGGTTAACCCTGTCAATCGAAATAATAATTCTTGGACCAAACTTTATTATGATTGGTTCCTCCAAGGAATATTACCTCAGGTAAGGCATGGAGCAAGGGCTTTTAAGATTAGAGCTTCAACCTATGCTATAGTCAATAACACTTTATTTAAGAGATCGCAGGCCGAGCCATATTTGAAATGCTTAGAACCTGATGAAGCTAAACAAGTACTCCAAGAAATACACGATGAAGACTGTGGCAACCATAAAGGAGGAAAGAGCCTGTCAAGTAAAATACTCAGGACAGGCTACTACTGGCCAACACTGAGGGCTGATTGCTTGGAAAACTGTTCAAAATACGAAGCCTGTCAAATTCATACGCCAATAATACATCAGCCATCTGAACTTCTTCACTCAATTTCTGCACCCTGGCCATTCATGAAGTGGGGCATGGATATTGTAGGGAAGTTTCCTGTGGCTCCAGGACAGAAAGTATTCATGTTGGCTGTGACTGATTACTTCTCCAAATGGATCGAAGCTGACTCTTTCAGGCAGGTAACCGAAAAAGAAATAATATCCTTCATCAGGACGAATATTATTTGCAGATATGGAGTTCCATCAGAGATAGTTTGTGACAACGGAACCCAGTTTATGGGGAAAAAGACTAAAGCATTTTGCCAAGACTGGAATATTAACCTGGTAACATCAACCCCTGGATATCCAAAAGCTAATGGCCAGGCTGAATCTAGTAACAAGGTAGTCATAAGCTGCTTAAAGAAGAAACTAAAGAGAAGACGAGGCAGATGGGCTGAAGAACTTCCATTAGTGCTATGGGTAGACAAGACAACTCCAAAGACATCGACAAGCCAAACACCCTATTCTTTGGTGTATGGCTGTGAAGCTGTCATCCCTGAAGAAATTCGGGTGCCAACATCAAGATATAGCCTGAACAACGTTGAAGCAAACAGAGACCTGATGCAAGACAACCTGGTCCTGACAGAAGAGCTAAGAGATGCTGCAAATATCAGGCTGGCATTATATCAACAAGCAGTAGCCAGAACTTACAACAAAAATGTCAGGATTAGAGTGTTCAGGGAAGGAGACCTTGTCCTACGAAAAGTTATTCCAAACAAAAAAGAAAAATCAGCAGGAAAGCTTGCCCTTACATGGGAAAGCCCTTACTTAATTGACTCAATCGTCGGACAAGGAGCATACAGGCTCCAAACACTAGAAGGAGAAATGATCCCAAGATCTTTGAATGTAACACATTTGAAATTATTCCATGTATAAATTCTATGTGAGGCCCAAATCACGTAAAAAAAACTATATCTTTACTATCCATGATTCAACTTGACGTGCTATCTGAAAAATTATGTGTTTCATATGTTCTATGTGCAATCCATTTCTATATATGAAACTAACCCAATTTCTCTTATTCTTGAATCCTGAACAATTATACATGATAAATGTTTATATGCATAAATATTCAGGATTGAGGGTTACTCTACTGTACATTAGTTTTTAAAACAAAATTTTGCACTTAACTGTGCCTAACGAGTTGGTAACCATCACCGGATACAGTAAATGTCAGGACCAATCAGGCATGAAATAATTGCCTGACCTGACTAAATTTACTGCACACATTTATAACCGGCTGGACGCAGCAAGACGGTGCAAGGGTGTTTTATCCCGACCATCAGTCTAAAAATCCCTCTTGTCAGGCCGAGTACCAAGCCCTCCAGTCAGGCAGGGGACATAAGCCCTCCTGTCTGGCCGGTTTTCCCACCCCTTCAACCACTATGGCAAAAAGCATACATGGTTGAATTACTTACGATGGCCTGAATCGCAAATGTTTTACAGGTTAACAAAGTGAATATTTTGACAGGTTTACAGGATTGGAAAAACAAAGTTCACAGAAACTCAAAAGACAAAACATCAGGAAATAAGCAAAATAAGCCAAGAAAGGCCATTACTATCAATAAAGCCCTTACCCCCTGGGCAAAGGCACCAAAATATTCATTAAGGCCAGGGATAGCCTCCCTGACCTACGCAAAAACAAAGAAAATAAAATTGTTTGTCCAGGGACATCCCCCCTGGATGGGCCAATACCATCAAAGAAATTTTAAAATTACTGCTCCCCATTGGAGACAGCATCAGCACTTCCACTTTTGGCCTGATCAGCCTCAGCATCAACATCCTGCTCCCCTGGAGAATCGACCTCCTGTTCATTGCCCATGTTATGCAGGTCAGGATACTTAGAAGCAGCGAAGGCCATCTCAGCCTCAGGGTTCCAATTTGCCCTGGCCTCTACAGGCTCCGACATATAGCAGCCACTTTCCCCTTGATATAAAAGTACAGAGTGGCATCATCAAGCTTGAACTCCAAATCATCCCTCTCCAGGGTAAGTTCCTCGTTCCTGTCCAGCGCCTCCTGCAGAAGTTGTTTGCTTGAACCTGCCTCAGCCTTGGCAGCATCCCTCTCATTCTGCACCTTTGCCAAATCAGCAGTCTTTGCAGCCAAGTCAGCCCGAGCAAAATCCAGTTCAGACTTCAGCTTATCATAGTCAGATCTCATAAGGTCAATCCTAGCTACCAGAGAAGTAGCCTAATAAGCGTTATGGAGACAGGCTGCAGCACCCTGAACAAAAACAAGAATAGTATAAATATTATGTCATAACAATAAAAACCTCTAAATAAAATATACATATTACAAAATATACATAATAATAATAAAAAAAAGCATACCTCCCTTACAGCAACCAAGGCACCTCCCAAAAGGCTGACAGAGTGATCTACTGAAACAACCGCCTGGGTAGCAGTCTCAATAGGATCAAGGGTGTGCATAACATCTGACTTGGAAGCAGCATAGTCCCTAATCTTCACCTTGGCTGCCTCCACATTATCTACCCTGGCTCTAACTTCCATGACAGGGGAAGACAAATTGACCTCCTCTATTCTTCTCTTCTGAGCTGGTGAACTTGTTTCAACAGAAATAGGAGGAGTAGTAGAAACCTTGGAAGCATTAGGCAACTCGGTTAAATCAATAACAGGCTCAGCATCACCACCTCCCTGGGAACTCTCCTCCTTTACCTTGGCCAGCCTGGCAGAAAGGTCAGCCATACCAAACCTGGCAATGCGAGCCGATGATCTAGTAGCTATAACACGAGACACTATATTAGCAATAAAGACTGGCTATCATGAAAAAGCCAAAATAAAAAGAAAAAAGAAAACAATATAGACTTAATGCCTGAAGTAGAAGCACTCACAGCTTTTGAAGGCTTTAGCACTCTGGCAACGTCTTCAGTCTTCAGGCAACGAGGGAGATGACCAGCCCCACAACAAAGAGACCAAGCCCTCTCCAACTGAGGAATAGCAAGAAAAGCAGAAATATTTGCAGTAGGATACTCGATTTCAGTAACCCAATCATCAACTGCGCACAAAGGAGGTATAACTCAATTTAATTTATTTATTTTAAAAGCTAACTAATAAACATGCACGATAAAAGGAAAAGCCAGGGTACTCACTAGCAACACAAGCATCATAATTCAAATACGCCACATCAGGGCCCAAAGAATTGGTCCTGATAAACACGTACCCAGCAACCCAATTCTTGTCATGGCCACTGTATGGGTAAAAATACCCTCTCATTTTCATCATGACGTGGCAACTCGCTATTGGGTAAAATTGAGGCACACGGATCAATGACAAGGCAGCAGACTGCTAGACATCAGGAAGAACAAGGGGGGATGAACCTGGACATTCAAGTAATACAAAGGCCGCGATTGAGCTAAATAACGAACAGCCAGCAGGAACGTTGAAATGGTCAGCAGGAACATTGCAGTTATCAGCAGGAGCTCTGACAAAGTCAGCAACCACTCCCTATTTCATAGGAAGTGGAGCGTATGGTTGAGCGAATATAGAGACATGTGCGACAATTCAAGGAAGGCTATAAAAGAGCAACAAACACGAGATTCAAGGACCTCTCATTCCTCATTCACTCCACTCGAAGAAACAACATTCATCACCTGCAACAAATAATAATTAACACACTTAAAAACATATACACCATTCGTATCATTTGTACTTAGTCGTTTGGAGATTACTGCTGTTCCTCCTGATTGTTCCAGCTAGGTTTACCCTCGAAAACTATTACTACTAGTGGATCATTGGTCGGATACCATTCCCCCCGCGGTTTTTTCCACATTTTGGGTTTCCCGCGTCACCATTTTGCTTGTGTCATTTGTCTCTTTTTCCTTTTCGTTTGCTTTTCTTTCGTACTGTTTGCTTACTTTCGTTCTCGTTATGTTCTTACTACCGATCTACTTAAGTCCTTAATACCGTATTTTAATTGAAATAGCCGCATTGACTCACAAATATTTAGTCGGTAAAATCTTACCAAAACAATTTGGCGCCTACCGTGGGGCATTGTGGTTAAATCTTGGTTAAAATATCTCTTTTCGAAATATCCTAACATCTCTATAGTTGGTCATGTCAGGATCCAGTCAGAATGTGGCTCATCCGATGAGTACATCAGTGCAAACTCCAGTAATAGGGGCAGTGCCAGCAACCTCCGGTGTTCCAACAATGGCGGCCCCTATCACCAGAGTAACTGCAGGCTAGGCCCAGCCCCAAATATTAGCAAAGCCTCCTTACTCTCCCAAAATCACAGATCTGGGAGTAGGGAAGGCTAGCAAATCACCAATTACCAATCCTGTGCCCAAGCCTAATAGGGATGGGAGCCCGCAGCGCCCAGGATCACCAGGACACTTGACAGGAGCCCGTCTCCCAGGAGCGTTACAACCAGATCCGGTACAACAGTTGCTATAAGGGCTGACATCATTGCAGCAGGCGGTGATGGGGCTACAAAGAGACAACCAGTCCTTACAGGAAAAGATAGATGCAGTGTCACCCCTGGGAACGACCCAGCAGATGGCAAGGTCAACACTCGGCCAGGGGAATGGCAGGGAGTACTCAGGGAGGCTACTGCCGCAAAACCTAGTGACCAGACTCGATATGGATATGCTACCACCAGGGGTAACCACACCACCCGAGCAAGTATATCCAGCAGGAACGGTGGCCACCCAGGGTACGATCCAACCACCAGGGGTTCCACCACCACCAAGGATGCCGCAAACGTACCCTATGGTACTCAATCCTGTGGGATTAGGAGCCCTAACTCCAGATCCCATACCAACAAATAGCAGTACTCCAGTGGTACCAGGAAGCAATCCAGGGGAACAGTCAGCAAGAAACGCATATCCCGGATGTGGTCCTATATGCCATATACTCCAGACAACCAGTTCAGGCCTATTTTGAACTCAACACCATTACCTGGAAGCTACATGGTCCCTCCTTACATGTCAGGAGGAACACCATAAAAGATCATAGATCCATACTAGACTCTCTAATAAAAATTAAATTATCTCATAATTTATCATTTTATTGATCTATGTAACATGCATGCAAATATAAAAGCATAAAAATGAAAGTTAAGGAAAAACAATTTCCTTACATAGTTTTTTATGGTAAAATGCGCACAATCAAGATCTCCTACCTTGATTGTTCTTGAGCTTATAATAAAAGGATGATCCTCCTAACAAATCTTCAAAGAGAAGATCTCCTTACAATGTGCACCCAAGAACTCAACCCAAAAATCTAACAAGTATTTTACTAGAAACTTGTTAAAAATATTCCCTTGATAATATTTGTAATATTACTAACACTCTTAGTAATAATATTTGATTACTAACTTCTTAGTAAAGATGTATAATAATTTTAGAGAGAGGAAGACCAATTGTTGTTCACATGCAAAATGAAATGAGCAAGCATACTACAATAATGAACAAAATTGGTCTATAAGGAGGGAAGGGGGCCGGGTTGGTGAGAGGTTGAGTGAGGGAGTGATTTTCTTATTTTTTGTCAATCTTCATCACATGCAAAAATTATAATAAGATAACTTATGGAAGTATATAAAGTAAGGTGAAATGATTATATTCCTAATCATCCACAACTCTATTTTACACGGTCCACTTGCCCATTTACGGGTCCTTATTGGTTCTTATATTTGTCGCACAAATACGTGTAATTTTATTTTAAACATCGTTTCATGTTTAAATACTTCCATAATTAATTCGTTCAAATCACTCCGTAAATATACATGTACCGCTACACATATTATTTACGTACTAATATTAATCACATTAATCAATTAGTACAATTTTAGTGAATTAACAATTAATTAACTAAAACCCGACTCCCAAAATTTATTATTCAATTATCGCATAATTAAATAATAACTGTCGCGCCTTGAGTTCGCAACTCGAAATCTCTCTAAAAATAATCGACTAACCTTTTAGTCTATAAATCAAGGGACTAAATAAATTGTATCTCATACAATTAATTAGTTGTCAATTGGGGTTCGTTCCTTTAGGTGTGACCGAAAGGGGTCAGTTGATCACCGCCGTCTCACGACAATAACGTCAAACTCTAGTCAGCCAACCGTTATCGATTTACGTTAATCAACTGACGAGGATCAAATAATTATATATCTGATGATATTCCTTTAATGAGATTTATTATGTAAACGCACTATTGTGGAGGACACTAACTCCAACAATCTCCCACTTATCCGACACAAGGTGTGCGCTACCAATTCTCTTGCCCGTTTTAATCTCCCACTCAATGCAAGGTGTCTTTCAGGTCGCACTTGCACATGAACAGATCGCGAGTGGTTTTCTCGATCGGGAGTGTGACTACCTGACCGGAAAAATCTCTCACAGATTACTTCCGAGCGTGGCCACGCATTTGTAGTCATTAACTCCTCGAGTGGCCTTGAGATATAGTTACCCAACGTGGGTGGACAATTCCTGTATGCCCTATCTATCCTATTGCACAATACAGATCACCATGACCTAGTAAATGCCCTTTTGGACTCCTTTCACGGCACGACCTAGGACAAAAACCAAAGTCACTCGAAAACTGCACTTGCTCAGATAATAGTCTCCAGTCAAAAGAATCGACTCATTATAACATCTTAGAGATCCCCGCCACGACCAGGCGTCTATAGTAGAACTTAGGGACTCTCTAAATGGTCACTGTCCGGCAAAGTGTCACACACTGTGCCTATGTAATCGACCAGTCATCACGTATGACCTTATGGTGTTGAACAACCATCAATCGACTTACAATCTAGTCACTCCGAGACGGCACCTCATTAAGTGACTAGGGACAAAATACAATGTTCATCTTATTCACTTGAATATTGTTCAACATTGTCTCCACAACTTATTCAGATAAACAAGGTATTTAAAATTTAGTCACACTAAACAAAAGATTCATAAAAGAATGAATGCGAAAACTATGAATGTGATTATCATATATATAGTAAGAGATACACTATCCAATTATTTGTTAGAAATCTAGATCTCTTTACCAACATATTCATATATGTTTTATGTTAATTTAATCATAAAATTAATTGGTGATCTTATGCATGCAAACTAAAATAAATAAGTGAAGAAATCGTTTTCTCACCAAATGATTTTCGGATTATAAGGGCACCAACAAGATCACCTTCTTGTTAGTTCTTGAGCTTTCCTTATTATGGATGAACAAGATTCAAGTATAGAATCCCTCCCAAAAGCATATACCCAAGGAAACTCATAATAACCAATATTATTTAGATCTAGTAATAATATTAGTTTTACTATAAAATTGACACAAAATAAATTGTATTTTTGCTCTTGAATAATTCGGTCAAGAGGGAGTATATGTGAGGTTTATTTCTCTAGAAATTTCATAAGATGTAGAGAGAATTAATTTTTCTTACACTAGAAAAATGTAAGGTAAAAGAATGAATAATAGAGAAAACCATATTGGTTACTCAAATGGGAAAACCGGTTGGGGGGCTTTTAGGGGAGCCTATGCATGCAATAGTTGCTCTTCTCAAAAGCTATAGGGTTGCATAGCTAGTAGGTAGTCTTAATCATTATGTTTTCCACTAATATGAAAACACAATATTAACCCAACACTCCCTCCATTTTCGGCACTTTCATTATAAAATGGATGCTCCATTTTATTTTGTCATTTGTCAATTTTGTCACATGTAACATGTTACATGACATGTCACAATGTAATGTATTTTTAACATATTAAAAATCAACATACTCATAAAATATGTCATTTACAAAATGGACTAGTAATTCGTAATTACTTGTGCCAAAAGTGTTTCCGTATTATAAACTACAACATTATGTATTTATAATAATTTATTCATTCTGTTTCAATTGTTTCTGTAAACAATAATTTCATCTAAGTAATAAAAAAATTCGATTACTTAGACCGTGTCTCATTTAATTATATTACAATAAGATACGTTAATTATACTCACAAAATCATCCGTAAATTTTAAGCAATTTAATTAACTCGTATCAGTATACGATTCATTAAATAATCAATTAAGAGTATTTCCCTATAGGTATGACCTAAGGGGATCAACTGATTACCACCGTCGCACGACAGTAATGTCAAACTCTAGTCAGCCAATCATTACCGATCTGTGTGGACCAGTTGACTGTAAAATTATTACATCCCACATGTATTCTTAAAAATGAGATTTAAACATGTGATCATCATGATCGACAGTTGTGATCGCATTATTGTCGGAGGACACATATTCCAACAATCTCCCACTTGTCCTCGACAAGTGTGCGTCACCAATTCTCTTGTCCTATTAATATCTCCCACTCAATGCAAGGTGTATTTTGGGTCGTACTTGCAAGTGATCATATCGAGAGTGGTTTCCTCGATCTGGAGAATAGCTGATTGACCGGATTTATCTATCATAGATACCTTCCGAGCGTCGCCACGCATTTCCAGTTCATTACTCCTCGAGTGGCCCTGAGATATTGTTTTAACCCTGACAAGGGGGTGGACAATTCCTATCGCACTTATTCCCTTCGACTAGCCACAGCCATCATAACCCAAAATATGCCCATTTGATCCCATTTACGAAGGTCGTAGTAACACAAATCAAAGTTAATCAGAAACTGTGCCACCTTAGGCGAACAGTCTTTAGTCAAAAGAATCGACTCATTAGAATACTATAGTAGCTCTCGCCACGACCAGGCTATATAAATTTGCCAGAACTCTATAAGCGGTCATAAGGCCCGACAAAGTGTTCCTAACGATACCGCCTATGTGATCGACTAGTCATCTCACATGACTCTATGGCACTTGAACTTGCCATCAATCGCATCACACTCTAGTCACTTCGAGACGTCACCTCATACAAGTGACTATGGGCGAATACTGTGTTAATCCGGGTTCACTTTAACGGGGTTCAACGTTGTCTCTACAACCCGTTTGGATGTAACAAAGTATAATAGAATAGTTTTAAAGTAAAACTCGAATGACAAATGCGATTATCACATATGAATAGTCAATACCTGATTACTATTTCATGTTCTATAATCTAATTTGATCTTGTACGTAGTTGTTCATTTCAATTCAATTGAAATGATATGACTCATCATGTTTAGCCTATGAGAAGGCTTTGGTTAGTAGGTTTTATCAACTTCTTGTACCATACTCAACCTTACTACATACTCGTTTTCCTTTGTAATGTATACATTTGCATTACAAAACTTTCTGAGTACGTGTCGAGATCCAATCAAGACATAGGCCCTCTAGCCTAAGAATAGCTCCCACTGTTTTCACAGTGTGCGGGACTCATTCTCTTGCACATCTCATGATTGCAAGTGTACTCAATTTCCATTATAAATATCTCTCATTGTTCTTTATTGCCTACAACGATTCTAGAAAATCTATTTCTTAAATAACATAGCCACAATGGTGTCTTAACCATCCTAATGTGTTTTGATTATGGTTTTGTCGGAAACCATGCGCAATCTCAATTGTCAATTGTCATTTGTGTAACACCCTTACACAAAAATTGCATCATAAACACTTTGCTTTACTTCCTTAATGCTTCTGCAAGCACTTAAGGGTAATCTTTATGGCTTACTAAGTAAAGATTACTTAAATTCGATTTTGAAAACAATTCATCATACTCAAAGTATATGAAGTGTTATACATCATTACTTATTTAATTGATCCGGCAGCGGAAGCAAATGGAATCAATCAAATATGTTCAATTTAATTGAACTAGTCATGAATCTTATCAACATAAAACTTCTTATTGACGCTAATATCATGTGGATTTATCTTCATAAAACCGGATATTTAGATTTATTATAATACTCCAAAAGTCTTAAATCATTATCAATGATCAATATGTCATTCACATATAAGACTAATTAAAATTTCCGTAACTCCCACTAATCTTCATATATAAACACAACTTCTCGACTTATCGAGAAAAGATTTATAACATGATCAAAACATTGATTCTAACTCATTGATGTTCTACTTAAGACCCTCTCTTAAGTTTCACATTATCTTAGGACTGCAAGAATCTTTAAAACTCAAGACATGTATTGAATACATTCCTTCTATTGAAGAAGTGGGTTTTAGATTCACTTGCTGTATGTGTGTCCTGATAATGAAACACAATCCCTAAGAAGATCCAAATAGACTTAAGCATTTCAATTAGTGCAAAACCCTTTGCAACCAATCAAGCTTTGTAATTTCTCTTTATTAGTGCAAAAACCCTTTGTCACTAATCAAGCCTTTTTATTTCGGATTATCATGGCTCTAAGCCTTGTATTGAGTTGTGACTTAAACATTCTCATGTAAGTCATATGTTTATTACTTTCCAGAAGTAATCAACTTGAATCAAACGATTTCTTTGTAAGTTATAAGCTCTTTAATTTCTTAAAAGTAGCATGAATTCATCATCTTTAACAAGTGATGACTTTAACCTTCTGGGTTTTGAAGAAACAATGTCTTACACAAAACGTCTCATGTAGCCAAGAAAGACCAGTTTCTTGTGACATAACTTTCTTTGTGGCTCTTGAATAATTTCTCCCACTCTGTCTTCTAGAAATAAACTTGTATTTTAGAAAGACAGCTTCACGAGCCGCAAACCCGTCGCACTCGTGATAATGAAAGGGAAAAATGAGCATTTTTTTCTTGTGAAAACTTACAAATATGGTACCCTACCATTTCATATCTCATATGATTTGTTTTAGATTTAGTGGAAAAATATATTAGACAAAATGATAAAATCCCCAAAGGATCAAGTAACTCAAAGTAAGTTGATCGAAGGCCAAACCATATCGAATAGCGTTTGATTTCTTATCCAACCACACATTATTCCATAATGCGTGCTAAGAGAGATTAACTTGTGATTCTAAATCACATTTCCTTTGGCTTATATCAAAGTCTTTACTTTGATAATCCCATCACGACTAAATCGTGATTCTTTGAACACTTTGAACTTGTTCAAAGATTTCTCTATTTACCTTATTAAGTGAATATATTAGCGTCAACTTAAATCGTTGGTAAAAGAAAATGATCAACCTATTATGGATCAATGATTTACATCCTCGATCTCCTTTTCAACCAAAAGGCACGAGACATCTTGCTTTGAATACAAGATACGCATATACCATTAACAATCTAATGGTTTCAAGAGTACTCGATAACTCTTTGCGTTCATCATTCTAGAATCTAAGGTTAAATCTTGGATTACCAATTTGAGTCTTGCATCATCTTCATGATATATCATTCTAGTTTGGTTTAGAATATAATCACCTTGATAATGGGCCAGCCATACATCAAATCGTGGTGTATAGGGTCACAAAAGTGAAACCTCTTTTGTATCTTAACAAGTATATATTCTTATTTAGAGTTTATGTACTTAATAGTCATAATTAAGTACAACTATAAACCCAAAACTAGATTGATTACACAATGACTCTATCTCTCGATATCATTGTTGCTAGTCTTCATATTCTAATCATTCTATGTATCGCATACAATGATGAAAACCTCCACTGGTTTCTAATATTGTCGAAGTAGTACTAGCAAAATGTATGTTTAATCAAATAAACATTTAAAGAAGAAGGTCCCATTACATGTCCCACAACTAACTTGTTGATTCTTCAATAATTTGGGGTAGTTTCCCTTCTAGTGTCCAACATTTAAGACAATGGAAACTTTATCGGTTGGGATTGATAGGTTTAGTATCGTCATTCTCAACAACTTTACCTTTAACATTACCTTGTATCAATTCCATTATAATCTTTACTTCTTGAACCTCATCCTCATCTTAACGGTTTAAGAGAATGCTCCCACTCATTTCAATGAGTATTTGCTTTGAGAAGCAAAATTGAATTCATGAAGATTACTCTTCACTTGTTCGTTTTAGTCTTAAAACTT
The DNA here is from genome assembly GCF_048544455.1 of Silene latifolia. Lineage (NCBI taxonomy): Eukaryota > Viridiplantae > Streptophyta > Magnoliopsida > Caryophyllales > Caryophyllaceae > Silene > Silene latifolia. Next base: position 89,480,549 of record NC_133532.1, on the reverse strand, counting down.
TCATTGAAGTGGTTGCGTTATTTTGGTCAATTTTGATTTCCAACAAATGTAATTACCAAAACAATTTATCATTTCAAGGTACTTAATTTAATGAAGTATATGAAAAACAATTCATTGTAAGTAGATGTGTTAGTCAAGAATCAAAAACCTGTTTGATAATGAATAACTATTATCTATACTCTTTACAAGAGATCCTTAGCAATGGTTCATTTGAGGTTTTAGAAGCAAAATTCAAATTTTGTCTTAAGTTACGATGTTTTAATGGAGATTTGAATCAAAAATCGAAATGATATCGTATATGAATTGTGGTAAAGAAATAGAACAATATGATAATGGAATAATGAAAAACAAAACATTCATCGTTATAATAAAACTTGTAAATAACAAGTAAAGCATTTACATAGTGACCTCTACCCAACTATGATAAATGATTCCAAGACCCAAATTCATATTAACTTGGGCACGGTGTGGCCGATAAAACCCTTATTAATATAACTCGGTGGATTAACGCTTTAATCGATTCTACTTTTAGAACTCTTGGTCGATAATATTACATTAACATTTATCTTTAGCCCAAAACACATTCAACAAGGGCACGGTGTGGCCGATAAAACCCTTATCGAAAAACTTTTGTTGAGTTCAATCCAAATTTCGAATAAATGTGTCCATGATCCAAACCCACATTAACTTGGGCACGGTGTGGCCGATAAAACCCTCATCAACATGAATTCGGTGGATAGACATTTATCACCCACTTCACCAACGTAACAAGGTTTGTCTTACGGTAAAGCCGGCTCAACTCCCTTGCGAAACTGGTACTTCATGGTTTCTAATTTTTGGTAAGGCTAAGTCTCAATTGTTTGTTTTAGCGAGAGGTCATGTCAATTTATTATCTATCACGTTTTAAGTGAACTAAAGCGGTGAACTACGATAATTTTAATTGACACGGTCGATAAACTCGATTAAAATGACAATGCATGTTTTAGTTATGGCGATTTAGCGATGCATGCAACATATAAATAAAATGCAAAGCATCAAATAAATCCTAGTATGGCCTTCCTAAAATAGAAAATCTAATTAACTATTACATATTCGGAAACCAACTCCATTGGTCCCTTGAACTTTGGTTATGGCACGCATCTCGAGGTAACACCGTCTTTATGTATCGCCATCTTGAAGAAATCCGTCTTTGGGAACTCCGAAATAAATAAAATTACATAACAAATTACATAATTTCCTATTATATATTTGTAACTAAAATAAAATAAATCTATTAAATTACAAAACGGTGATACGAGATCACAAAAATTACAACCGAATCGATATTCCCATACATTTCGGGTAATACCAATTAAAAACTAAGGCCATACTAAGTAAAATTACATAATTCAAAAAATTACATAAAATAAAATTATAACAATCATAAATAAAATGCAGCATTATAATATGTATGAACATGCCCAATTTTATGCTAAATCGCCTTTAAGTAGCCAATATCGTATATTACACGGTTTTTACGGGTTTGCGTGATTCAATATTTTATAATCACAAAAATTACATAAATTCATATTTATGCATAAGTTAATTACCCTAACCTCTTAGGACTCAAAATTTAGTCTTCACTAATTATTTGACCATAATTAACTCATATTTCTAAAATTTGTTTATTAATGGACCTAAAATTACAAAAATAAGCTATAAACTTCAAATAAATCACAAAAATTCCAAATAAATTCAAAATTTGAAATTTAAAACTTGTGAACATTCTGGAAAAATACCATGACACTCATAATGTTCAAAAACTTAGGTTAAAAATTTTGAAATTTATCCGGAAAAACAATGTTGCGGTTTATCGGATTTATCAATAATAATCATAAAAACATGAGAAAAATTATATTTATCAACTTTTCTATTTTAGATCTGAAAAAGGTAATAAAATGCAACATGTGACGTTTTTCCTTCGTCATGAAGTATGTTTTAGCAATTTTTCACTAATTAAGTCACTATTTATGCTATTTTTCTTCAAAAAATCATAAATCATGCATAAAGACTTAAATATAGCCTATAATGTTACACACATCTTGTAAAATTTCATGTGACAACATACTAAATTTCTATGACCAGATTCGAAATTTATCTCATATTAACCTATTTTTCATCTAAATCCGATTTTAATAATGAAAAATCCATTTTGCGAGCATAAGAAGTCCAAAAATTATGAAAATTTACAGGTCATCTAAAAATAATAAATGTGATAACATATCCAAAAATCACTAGAAAATTCGAAGTTTAGCTAATTTTACTCCGAAAATGACATTTTATTCATAAAATCATATTTTTAATGCCATTATTATATAAGATGAACAATAAAAATCCATAAAATAACCAAAATATCCTAAAAATATTTTAGGACCAGAAACTTTAACATGCATAGTTATTTTCGTGATATATCATAATAACACAAATTTAACAAGTTTTATATGTTAATCATATAACTCGGAAAAACTTTTAACCGATTTGCATGCAAACAACCAAGGCTCTTGATACCGCTTGTTAGAAATCTAGATCTCTTTACCAGCATATTCATATATGTTTTACGTTAATTTAATCATAAAATTAATTGGTGATCTTATGCATGCAAACTAAAATAAATAAGTGAAGAAATCGTTTTCTCACCAAATGATTTTCGGATTATAAGGGCACCAACAAGATCACCTTCTTGTTAATTCTTGAGCTTTCCTTATTATGGATGAACAAGATTCAAGTATAGAATCCCTCCCAAAAGCATATACCCAAGGAAACTCATAATAACCAATATTATTTAGATCTAGTAATAATATTAGTTTTACTATAAAATTGACACAAAATAAATTGTATTTTTGCTCTTGTATTTATTTTGTGTCAATTTTATAGTAAAACTAATATTATTACTAGATCTAAATAATATTGGTTATTATGAGTTTCCTTGGGTATATGCTTTTGGGAGGGATTCTATATTTGAATCCTTGTTCTTCCAATTGGAGAGCTCAAGAACAAGTGAGTAGGGGAACTCACTTGTGCCCATATATCCGAAAATCATATGGTGAGATAAAGATTTCTTCTCTATATTTTATATTGTTTGCATGCATAAGATCATTTATTAATTTTATGACAAATTAAAATAAAACATATATGAATATGTTAAGTAATTAGATATAGATTTCCAACAAGCGGTATCAAGAGCACAAGGTTGTTTGCATGCAAATCGGTTATTGTTTTTCCGAGTTATATGATTAACAAACAAAACTTATAAATTTGTGTTATTATGATATATCACGAAATTAATTTATGCATGTTAAAGTTTCTGGTCCTAAAATGTTTTAGGATATTTTGGTTTAATTTATGGATTTTATTGTTCATTTTATATAATATTGGCATTAAAATGTGATTTTTATGATAAAAATGTCATTTTTGGACGGAAATTAGCTAAACTTCGAATTTTCCAGTGGTTTTTGGATATGTTTTCACATATAATATTTTTAGATGATCTGTAAATTTTCATAATTTTATGAGTTCTTATGCTCGAAATATGGATTTTTCATGTTAAAAATCGAATTTAAATGATAAATAGGTTAATATGAGAAATATTTCGAATCTGGTCATAGAAATTTAGTATGTTGTCACATGCAATTTTACAAGATGTGTGTAAAATAATAGGCTATAATGAAGTCTTCATGCATGATTTATGGATTTTTGATGAAAAATAGCATAAATAGTGACTTAATTAGTGAATAATTGCGAAAATATACTTCATGACTAAGGAAAAACGTCACATGTTGCATTTTATTATCTTTTTAAGATCTAAAATTGAAAAGTTGATGTATATATTTTTTCTCATGTTTTTATGATTTTTATTGATAAATCCGATAAACCGCAACATTGTTTTTCCCGATAACTTTCGAAATTTTTAACCTAAGTTTTTGAACATTATGAGTGTCATGGTATTTTTCCAGAATGTTCATGAGTTTAAATTTCAAATTTTGAATTTATTTGAATTTTTGTGATTTAATTGAAGTTTATAGCATTTTATTGTAATTTTGAGTCCAATAATGAACAATTTTAAGTAATATAAGTTAATTATAGTCAAATAGTTAGTGAAGACTAATTTTGAGTACTAAGAAGTTAGGGTAATTAACTTGTGCATAAATATAAATTTATGTAATTATCGTGATTATAAAACGTTGAATCACGCAAATCCGTAAAAACCGTGTAATATACGATATTGGCTCCTTAAAGGCGATTTAGCATAAAATTGGGCATGTTCATACATATTATAATGCTGCATTTTATTTATGATTGTCATAATTTTATTTTATGTAATTTTTGAGTTATGTAATTTTACTTAGTATGGCCTTAGTTTTTAATTGGTATTACCCGAAATGTATGGGAATATCAATTCGGTTGTAATTTATTGTGATCTCGTATCACCGTTTTGTAATTTAATAGATTTATTTTATTTTAATTACAAATGAATAATAGGAAATTATGTAATTTGTTATGTAATTTATTTATTTCGGAGTTTCTTGAAGACGGTGTCACTCAAGAAGGAAATACATTAAAGACGGTGTTACCTCGAGATGCGTGCCTCAACCGAAGTTCAACGGACCAATGGAGTTGGTTTCCGAATATGTAATAGTTAATTAGATTTTCTATTTTAGGAAGGCCATACTAGGATTTTATTTTTATGTTTTGCATTTTATTTATATGTTGCATGCATCGCTAAATCGCCATAACTAAAACATGCATCATCTTTTAATCGAGTATATCGACCGTGTCAATTATAATTATCGTAGTTCACCGCTTTAGTTCACTTAAAACGTGATAGATAATAAATTGACATGACCTCTCGCTAAAATAAACAATTGAGACTTAGCCTTACCAAATAGTAGAAACCATGAAAACCTATTTCGTGAGGGAGTGCACTCGGCCACACCGGGGTACAAACCTTGTTACGTAGGGGAAGTGGGTGATAAATGTCTATCCACCGAATTCATGTTGATGAGGGTTTTATCGGCCACACCGTGCCCAAGTTAATGTGGGTTTGGATCATGGACACATTTATTCGAAATTTGGATTGAACTCAACAAAAGTTTTTCGATAAGGGTTTTATCGGCCACACCGTGCCCTTGTTGAATGTGTTTTGGGCTAAAGATAAATGTTAATGTAATATTATCGACCAAGAGTTCTAAAAGTAGAATCGATTAAAGCGTTAATCCACCGAGTTATATTGTTAAGGGTTTTATCGGCCACACCGTGCCCAAGTTAATATGAATTTGGGTCTTGGAGTCATTTATCATAGTTGGGTAGAGGTCACTATGTAAATGCTTTACTTGTTATTTACAAGTATTAATAAAACGATAAATGTTAAGTTTTCCACTATTCCGTTATCATATTGTTCTATTTCTTTGCCACAATTCATATACGATATCATTTCGTTTTTGATTCAAATCTCCATTAAAACATCGTAACTAAAGACAAAATATGAATTTTCTTCTAAAACCTCAAATGAACCATTGCTAAGGATCTCTTGTAAAGAGTATAGATTAAAGTTATTTATTATCAAACAGGTTTTTGATTCTTGACTAACACATCTACTTACAATGAATTGTTTCTAATTTTGGTAACTAGATTTGTTGGAAATCAAAATTGACCAAAATAACGCAACCACTTCAATGAAAGTTTTAAGACTAAAACGAACAAATGAAGAGTAATCTTCATGAATTCAATTTTGCTTCTTAAAGCAAAGACTCATTGAAATGAGTGGGAGCATTCTCTTAAACCGTTAAGATGAGGACGAGGTTCAAGAAGTAAAGATAATAATGGAATTGATACAATGTAATGTTAAAAGTAAAGTTATTGAGAAATGACGATACTAAACCTATCAATCCAGACCAATAAAGTTTCCATTGTCATAAATGTTGGACACAAGAAAGGAAACTACCCCAAATTATTGAAGAATCAACAAGTTAGTTGTGGGACATCTAATGGGACCTTCTTCTTTAAATGTTTATTTGATTGACATAAATTTTGCTAGAACTATTTCGTCAATATTAGAAACTAATGGAGGTTTTCATCATTATGTTTGATACATAGGATGATTAGAATATGACGACTAGCAACAATGAAGTCGAGAGATAGAGTCATTGTGTACTCAATCTAGTTTTTGGGTCTAGAGTTGTACTTAATTATGACTATTAAGTACACAAACTCTAAATAAGAATACAAACTTGTTAAGATACAAAAGAGGTTTCACTTTTGTGACCCTATACACCACGATTTGATGTATGGCTAGCCCATTATCAAGGTGATTATATTCTAAACCAAACTAGAATGATATATCATGAAGATGATGCAAAACTCAAATTGGTAACCCAAGATTAAACCTTAAATTTTGGAATGATGAACGCAAAGAGTTATCGAGTACTCTTGAAACCATTAGATTGTTAATGGTATATGCGTATCTTGTATTCAAAGCAAGATGTCTCGTGCCTTTTGGTTGAAAAGAAGATCAAGGTTGTAAATCATCGATCCAAAATAGGTTGATCATTATCTTTTACCAACGATTTAAGTTGACACTAATATGTTCACTTAATAAGGTAAATAGAGAAATCTTTGAAGAATTTCAAAGAGTTCAAGGAATCACGATTTAGTCGTGATGGGATTATCAAATTGAAGACTTTGATATAAGCCAAATGAATTGTGATATAGCATCACAAATTAATCTCTCTTAACACGCATTATGGGATAATGTATGATTGGATAAGAATTCAAACGCTATTCGATAAGGTTTGGACTTCGATCAAGTTACTTTGAGTTACTTGATCCTTTGGGGATTTTATCATTTTGTCTAGATTATTTTTTCCACTAAATCGAATCATATGAGATATGAAATGGTAAGGGTACCATGCTTGTAAGTTTTCACAAGAAACAAATGCTCATTTTTCGCTTTTCAATTATCACGAGTACACCGGGTTTGTGGCTCGTGAAGCTGTCTTTCTAAAATACAAGTTTATTTCTAGAAGACAGAGTGGGAGAAAATTATTCAAGAGCCACAAAGAATGTTATGTCGCAAGAAACTGATCTTTCTTGGCTACATGAGACGTTTTGTAAGATGTTGCTTCTTTAAAACCTAGGAGGTTAAATTCGTCACTTGTTAAAGATGATGAATTTATGCTGCTTTTAAGAAAGTAAAGAGCTTATAACTTACAAATAAATTGTTTGATTCAAGTTGATTACTTCTGGAAAGTAATGAACATATGACTTACATGAGAGTGTTTAAGTCACAACTCAATACAAAGCTTAGAGCCATGAAAATCCGAAATAAAAGGATTGATTAGTGACAAAGGGTTTTGCACTAATAAAGAGGGTTTCAATACTTAATTGGTTGCAAAGGGTTTTGCACTAGTTGAAATGCTTAAGTCTATTTGGATCTTCTAAGGGATTGTGTTTCATTATTATGAAATACACAGTAAGTGAATCTAAAACCCACTTCTTCAAAAGAAGGAATGTATTCAATACATGTCATGAGTTTTATAGATTCTTCCAATCCTAAGATAATGTGAAACTTAAGAGAGGATCTTAAGTAGGACATCAATGAGTTGGAATCAATGATTTGATCATGTTATAAAACTTTTCTCGATAAGTCGAGAAGTTGTTTTTATATATGAAGTTTAGTGGGAGTTACGGTAATTTTAATTAGTCTTATATGTGGATGACATATTGATCATTGCGAATGATTTAAGACTTTTGGAGTATTATAATACATCTTTAATATCTAGATTTATGTAAATAAATCCTCATGATATTAGCGTCAATAAGAAGTCCTATGTTGATCAGATTCATGACTAGTTCAATTAAATTGAACATATTTGATTGATTCCATTTGCTTCCGCTGCCGGATCAATTAAATGAGTACTGATGTATAACACTTCATATACTTTGAGTATGATTAATTGTTTTCAAAATCGAATTTAAGTTATCTTTACCAAGTAAGCCATAAAGATTACCCTTAAGTGCTTGCAGAAGCATTAAGGAAGTAAAGCAAAGTGTTTATGATGCAATTTTGTGTAAGGGTGTTACACAAATGACAATTGACAATTGAGATTGCGCATGGTTTCCGACAAAACGATAATCAAAACACATCAGGATGGTTAAGATACCATTGTGGCTATATTAATTAAGAAGTAGATTTTCTAGAATCGTTCTAGGCAATAAAGAACAATGAGAGATATTTATAACGGAAATTGAGTACACTTGCAATCATGAGATGTGCAAGAGGATGAGTCCCGCACACTGTGAAAACAGTGGGAGCTATTCTTAGGCTAGAGGACCTATGTCTTGATTGGATCTCGACACGTACTCAGAAAGTTTTGTGATGCAAATGTATACATTACAAAGGAAAACGAGTATGTAGTAAGGTTGAGTAAGGTACAAGAAGTTGATAAAACCTACTAACCAAAGCCTTCTCAAAGGCTAAACATGATGAGTCATGTCATTTTAAATTGAATTGAAATGAACAACTACATACAAGATCAAATTAGATTATAGAACATGAAATAGTAATCAGGCATTGACTATTCATATGTGATAATAGCATTTGTCGTTCGAGTTTTACTTTAAAACTCTTTTATTATACTTTGTTACATCCAAACGGGTTGTAGAGACAACATTGAACCCCGTTAAAGTGAACACGGATTAACATAGTATTCGCCCATAGTCACTTGTATGAGGTGACGTCTCGAAGTGACTAGAGTGTGATGCGATTGATGGCAAGTTCAAGTGCCATAGAGTCATGTGAGATGACTAGTCGATCACATAGGCAGACTGTTAGGAACACTTTGTCAGGCCTTATGACCGCTTATAGAGTTCTGGCAAATTTATATAGCCTGGTCGTGGCGAGAGCTACTATAGTATTCTAATGAGTCGATTCTTTTGACTAAAGACTATTCACCTAAGATGGCACAGTTTCAGATTAACTTTGATTTGTGTTACTACGACCTTCGTAAATGGGGTCAAATGGGGATATTTTGGGTTATGATGGCTGTGGCTAGTCGAAGGGAATGAGTGCGATAGGAATTGTCCATCCCCTTGTCAGGGTTAAAACAATATCTCAGGGCCACTCGAGAAGTAATGAACTGGAAATGCGTGGCCACGCTCGGAAGGTATCCAGAGTGGATAAATCCGGTCAAACAGTTATTTCCCAGATCGAGGAAACCACTCTCGATATGATCACTTGCAAGTACGACCTGAAAGACACCTTGCGTTGAGTGGGAGATAGTAATAGGACAAGAGAATTGGTGGCGCACACTTGTCGAGGACAAGTGGGAGATTATTGGGAAATGTGTCCTCAACAATAGTGCGATCACATGATTTAAATATCATTATTAAATCTCATTTTAAGAATACATGTGGGATGTAATATTTTACAGTCAACTGGTCCACACATATCGGTAATGATTGGCTGACTAGAGTTTGACATTACTGTCGTGCGACGGTGGTGATCAGTTGATCCCCTTAGGTCATACCTATAGGGAAATACTCTTAATTGATTATTTAATTAATCGTATACCGATATGAGTTAATTAAATTGCTTAAAATTGACGGATGATTTTGTGAGTATAATTTACGTATCTTATTGTAAATATGATTAAATGAGACACGGTCCAAGTAATCGAATTGTTTTATTACTTAGATGAAATTATTGTTTACAGAAACAATTGAAACGGAATGAATAAATTATTATAAATACAGAATGTTGTAGTTTATAATTCGGGAACATTTTTGGTACAAGTAATTACGAATTACTAGTCGATTTTGTATATGACATATTTTATGAGTATGTTGATTTTTAATATGTTAAAAATACATTACAATTTCATATGTCAAGTAACATGTCACATATGTTACAATTGACAAATGACAAAATAAAATGGACCATCCATTATATGTTGAATGTGCCGAAATAATGGAGGGAGTATAAGATATATATTGTGTTTTTTATCTTGAGTGGAAAACACAATTATTATACCTAAGGAGTAGCCATGCACACCTATGCTTTTGAGAAGAGCAAAAATAAAAGGGATTGGGCAACCTACCAAAGGCTCCCTCTCTCTTCTCTTTTTCGGCCAAATCAAAAGAAAGAGTGCATTTTTCCTCTCCATGATTCATTCATTCATTCAAGAAAATGATTTTCTAGAGTAAGAAAATTAATATGCTCTCTACATCTTATGAGATTTCTAGAGAAATAAAACACACAAAATACTCCCTCTTGACCGAAATTTTCAAGAGAAAAATACAATTTATTTTGTGTCAATTTTATAGTAAAACTAATATTATTACTAGATCTAAATAATAGTGGTTATTATGAGTTTCCTTGGGTATATGCTTTTGGGAGGGATTCTATATTTGAATCCTTGTTCTTCCATTTGGAGAGCTCAAGAACAAGTGAGTAGGAGAACTCACTTGTGCCCATATATCCGAAAATCATATGGTGAGATAAAGATTTCTTCTCTATATTTTATATTGTTTGCATGCATAAGATCATTTATTAATTTTATGACAAATTAAAATAAAACATATATGAATATGTTAAGTAATGAGATATAGATTTCCAACAGTACATGGAATCCATTTCGAACCGCATGGCTTCTAGCCAAAGCGAGGAGTCGGGACTAGACATGGCCGATTTGTAGGTAGTGGGTTAATCACTTTCAAAAAGTAACAAAACACCATCCTCTTCGATGTTACAAAGGTAGCGGTCAGGTGGATTAGAAATCCTACTTGACTTTCTGGGAACAATTACCGTTTCAGAGGAAGAGGGAATGCTATCCTCCACGTTCTCCTCTACCTCATTCTCGGTTTGTGGCTCTCGAACTTCTTCAAGTTTAAATTTTCTCCCACTTTGTCTCCTAGAAATAAACTCCTTTTCTAGGAAGACAGCATCACGAGCCACAAACACTTTGTTCTCGTGTTTATTGTAGAAGTAATAGCCACGTGTTTCTCTTGGATATCCTAGAAAAAGACATTTGTCAGACCTGGGTGCAAGCTTATTGTCGGACTTGATCTTAACGTACGCTTCGCAACCCCAAATACGCATGAATGACAAATGAGGGACTTTCCCTGTCCATATCTCATATGGAGTCTTATCGGCCGCTTTAGTCGGGCTTCGATTTAGTGAAAATATTGCTGATAAGAGAGTAAAACCCCAAAACGAATCAGGAAGCTCAGTTAGACTCATCATCGACCGAACCATATCTAGTAAAGTTCGGTTTCTCCTTTCGGCCACACCATTTAATTGCGGTGTGCCAGGAGGAGTCCATTGTGATACTATACCACAATCTTTTAGGTGTGAATCAAATTCATAATTTAGATATTCACCACCACGATCGGATCGTAGGGTCTTAATCTTTTTATTCAATTGGTTCTCTACATCATTTTGAAACTATTTGAACTTGTCAAAAGCTTCACTTTTGTTCTTCATTAAGTAGACATACCCATATCTACTTAAGTCATCAGTAAAAGTAATGAAGTAGTGAAAACCTCCTCTAGCGGTGATGGTTAATGGTCCACACACATCCGTATGTATGAGAGGCAAAACCTCACTAGCTCGTGTCCCTTTTCCCACAAAAGGTGCACGAGTCATCTTGCCTAGAAGGCAAGACTCGTATGTACCATAAGATTCGAAACCAAATGGTTTGAGCACTTTTGATGAAGCAAGTCTCTTAATGCGTCTTTCGTTTATGTGGCCTAAACGACAATGCCAAAGGTAGGATTCGTTTGGATCACCCGTTTTGATCTTTTTAGTTTCTACATGATAAACGTCATTAACATCATTTAAAACATAAATGCCTCCAATTGAAATGGCCTTGCCATAAACCACATCATTTAAACAAAAAGTACAACACTTGTTCTTAATCATAAAACAAAAGCCTTCCGCGTCAAACGCGGAAATGGAGATGATGTTCTTGGTTAAAGTTGGTACAAAATAACACTTATTTAAATACAACTCTAGACCACTAGCTAAAGTGAGCACATATGTCCCCACGGAAATGGCGGCTACTCTAGCTCCATTGCCCATGCGGAGATCCACATCACCTTTTGCTAGTGCTTGCACGTCCCTTAAACCCTGCAAAAGATTACAAAGGTGAGAGCCACATCCGGTATCAAGTACCCAAGTCGAAGTACAAGCATAATTAACGTCTATCACATAGAGAGAGGAAATCATACCAATAAGCGTCACATGCCCTTCCTTGAGATCCTCCAAGTATTTGAGACAACTCCTCCTATAATGCCCCTTCCCATTACAATGGAAACATTCGGCCTCGGAGAGTTTGACACTTTTTGCCTTGGGATTGCCATTCTCAACGGCCTTCCCCTTTCCCTTGTCATGTTTCTTTGACGATTGCTTGAATTGGGACTTTTCCTTCCCTTTTCCTTTCTTAACTCCAAGGGACATGTTCTTTAACTTCATGGTTAAAACATCTCCTTTTTCACTCCCATTAGCTTCCATATCCCTCTCCGCTTGGGTGAGGAGTGCATGAATTTCATGATAACTCTTATCCATGTCATTCATGTTGTAGTTTACCCTAAAGTGGGCAAACTTGGTGGGAAGTGAGTGGAGGATACGATCCACCACAAGAGTTTTAGGAATCTTACACCCTAGACGCTCTAGGATGTCGACATATTCGACCATTTTGAGTACATGGGACCAACCTTTTGGACCCTCTCAAGCTTAGCTTCAAAGAAGCGTGCCGACGCATCGTATTGACGGACTTTAGGTGTTTGTGAAAACATAGTGATCATACGAGTGAATATCTTGTACGCATTTAAAGAAATGCATGATAGCTTGAGCTTTGGGGACATCGACCATATCAACACATTCTTGATATCATTCGACATCCTCACATGGTCATCATAGGTGGTCCGCACTGCCGATGAAGCCCTTGGACCGGGCTCGATAGGAGGAGCATCGGTCAAGTAAGTGAGCACATTGTCGGACAACGCGACACTTTTGATGATGGATTCCCATTCAAGAAAGTTACTACCGTCATCTTTTAAGATACATTTGTCCATTACGGACCTTAGCCATGAATCTTTGCCTAGTGAAGTAGTCGATGGAGTTGATGAAGTTGCCATTGCGAATTAAAATGCTACAACAAAAAGGAAAAATTAACACCCATTGTTTTAAAAATTACTTGTGAAAACATGTTTAACAAGTTTTAGCATTTATATAATGATCTCCCACTAAATTATATAAATGATTACAAGACCCAAATTTTAAACAAAAATGAGCATCGCTTGGGCGAAACATCCCATAATTGTGTAAATTCGGTAAGTCACGTTGACTAATTCTACCTCTAGAACTCTTGGTCGACGAATTTCCTTAAATTCATCTACTAGCCCCGGAACACAAGACCGTCTTATATCCCGTTGAGTCCAACCAATTTTAGCGTGTTGATAACCGTTTACCACCCTACTTACCCAAGGTAAAAAGAGAACACCCCACTTGGGCGAGCGTGGCTCTAATGAACAATAGATTCATAGGTGTTACTAATTGGTAAGGCGAATCTCAATTTTAGTTATGTGAAAGATCTTGTCAATTTAGTCATAAATTCCTTGTAAGTGAATTAAGTCGGTGAATGTAAATGACGTGAATTAACAACCGCGAAAATAAAATGCATGTGAATGGCGATTTTAGCATGCGCGAAAATAAAACAATCAAACAAGTAAGCATATGAATAAATCCTAGTATGGCCACCTAGTTAATAAAAACTAGTCTATTACATTTCGGAAACCAACTCCTTGATCCCTTGCCTCTTCATTCCATAAGTGGCTCCTTCTTGTGGGATTTGGAACACCTTCCAAAAATAGACTCCGTCTCGATGTAATCCGTCTTTTGGAAACGCCGGTAAGAATAACTATTACAATTGAATTACATAGCTATTCCTATTATACATTAATTAATAAAATAAATAAAACTGTTAATTAATTACAAACCGACGATACGAGATAGTATTTAATTACAAATCAATAGATATTCCCATTCATTTCGGGTAATAACGATTAAAATTAAACTAGGCCATACTAGGTACAACAAGATAAATACTTGTGGACAAGGCCCTCGGGAACTGCGTCCGCGGGATCCACACCAGGCATAATCGACTCGAGGTTCTTTCGAATCGAATTAAGACAAATTAGAGTCGCCACCAAGTTTTATGGGAACTTGGAACCGTTCAAGTCAACTTTACACCTTTCATCGAAAAGCATAAAGCCAATCGACTACGAATGATTAAAGATAAAGAATTGTACCCTATATCACTCGATTTGAATGACTCTCGTAATCCAATGGTATTTAGACGGATCCACAAACCATAGATCTTGAGTAAGGGGTGAGGGCACGTGTTAGGAAGCCCATAAGGACACCTAACCCCGCCCGTCAATAACGGCCTCTACTAAGTCAAGTATCGGATTTCAAACAAGGTCATAGCTACTACGATATATGATATGCAAACATCGTTTTAAAACCCTAACATGTGAAGTTTTTATGTCGATTTAGATGCAACTAAACTAACTTTGTCAAAGTTGTAATTTAGCATGTGGGTTGATTGATCTAATAACATATAAACGAAACAAACAAGGCTTGATGGGAATGGGGGAGCCGTTGGGATCTACCCTATTATAACCCAGGCATTTCATGCCGACACAACGAGAAATTAAAGATACAACTCGATCTAAAATACAACGCTATACACAAAACCACACACGACACACTACACGGCCAACTCGGCCTAGGGAAACGTGCACAAGGGGGGTGGCCCACGGCTTACATGACTCACGGCCCTGGGTCACTCCTCATAATGCGTGCTTTCGCTTAATCTTATCGAATTAGACATTGGGTCACACACCAAAGCATGCATTAGCATAAATCGGACCATGTTGCTTTAAACAACATGCGATTTACTACGCTCTTACATGCATTGGGGCACAACCGTCTAACCAAACAAGACTAAGGTTTTTGGAAGGGGTTTTGACTCGATAAAAGAAAGCTAACTTGAAAATTACAACTCGATGAACAAACGATAAATTACAAGCGACAAAACAATAAAGAACAAACGATTCATAAAAAAACAAAGCGAGAAAGACCAAAGGACACGGCCAAGCCATGGCCACTCTAGACACGGCTACCCTAGGTCCTAGGTCAGGTTCATTAGTTAGATCAATTGATTGCGAAACAAGTTCGAAAGCGGGCTAGAAAACAAGTTAGAAACGACGTTGATCGATTGAAAAGATGTCTTGCAAATGTGTACTCTACACGGCCTAAAGGGGTCAAATTAGGTCAAGGAGTTACGATATTAATGCTACTCATCGAGTGTTAATAGGAAGGTGCTAATCACGCACTCCTATGCTAGCGAGAAATCTAGTGAAAAGAGAGATGCGTTCAATTAGGTTATAGAATTGTTAGGTGATTTTTAAAGCTATGTCGATGTACCCTAACGTGTCTAATTAGGTTATTAAATCGATCTAATGTCATCTAAACGAGTTATATATTAACAATCAGAGGTCATACTAACATGCGAAGGGTCCTAGGGTGGGTCGAATTACACGAAACAAGAAAGTGATAAAAAAAGGGAAGAGCGAAGTTAGAATTCGTTTTATTAATGCCCTACCTTGAACACGAGGATATGTAAATGAGACGGGGGTTACGACCGACTGATGTAGCGGATTTCTTTCCCATCTCAAGTCAACGTGGGTGTTCGTGG
Source organism: Silene latifolia (assembly GCF_048544455.1). Lineage (NCBI taxonomy): Eukaryota > Viridiplantae > Streptophyta > Magnoliopsida > Caryophyllales > Caryophyllaceae > Silene > Silene latifolia. Next base: position 89,464,752 of record NC_133532.1, on the reverse strand, counting down.
TGGTACTTTAACTCATACTCGGACTAAACTAGTTTCATAGTTAACGATAACAAACGATAAACAAAGTAAAAACGAACTATAAAAAAACAAACATAAAAAAACAAAATAAAAGGGAGAACGAGGAGGATTTGATGCACCCTCAACCTACATGTATCGTTGACACCGTCTTGGGTCGTAATCAATGGTAGATTTTATCTCGAGAGGCCGTCGTCGACGAAGAAACAAAGCAAACAACACGTTTTTTACAAATCTGGACAGCAACTTTCAAACTGCGATTTCTCTCTCGTTTCACGGTGAAAATTCGATTTAAAAGATGTTTTGAAAACTAGAAAGAGAGGATAACAGAGATCTTAAAACAATCCCTGCTCGTTTTGAGTTATTGGGCACGAAAAACGAGCACAAACAGAACTGGACAGACAGGAAAAGCCGCGAAAACAGAGTGTATAACACTCTGTTTTTCGAGGGAATTCGTGTACTCTCAAGGGCAATTTGGCTCATACATCTTTGTCTAATGTGTAGATGGATGTTGTATGGTTAATTTGGAACAAGAAACTCGAATTTTGATGGAGGTTTGCAGGGAGAACGAAGGGTTTCAAAGAGGACACACAAACTGATTCTCAGTTTGTAGGTCGGTTTTGTCGAGGGTTTTTGGGAGGCAATTAGGGTTTGTTTCTGGAGTTTAAAGCTTGTAAGTGAAGGTAGTATGTATGGAGAACTTAGAGGAATGAATGTATGGTGAAAGGGGGGTATTTATAAGGAGTTAAAGTAGGGTAAAAGGGAGCCATAAGCAGTCGGGCTCGGTTTGCATAGCTGCTGCCCATCAGCTATTCGTGGGGTTTTTTAGGGTTTTTATGGGGGGTTTTCTTGGTGGTTAATCTAGGGTAATATGGGTAGGATAGTAGGGTATGGGTTAGGGTTAATGGGCACGGGTTTTGGTGGTATTTGGAGCGGGTTTTGGGCTCGGGATTTAGCACGCAAAACAGGGGGGGGGGGCTGTTTGTTATGCGGGCTGTTTGGGGAGGATTTGGGACGGTATTTGGGGGTTCAAACTGGGGTTGGATGGGTAGAGGCCTAGGTTGGTTAGTGTACTCGAGATTCGTGCCAACTCGTAAAGAAAACGGGCTCAAAAACCGAGCTATAATCGAGCTCCAAAACGTGTGGTTAAAACGAGTTTTCAACTTTCAAATTCGATTTTTCAAATCAAATAACACATTAAAATGAATGATTTTTCAAATCAAAAATATATTCATAAAAATGATTTTTCAAACCAATTATTTATTTTATTTTCAATAAAATAAACTGAGAAAATAAATTCAAAATAAAGTAAAATGAATTCACCTTAAAAAAAGCTTTAATTTAAATATCATTTAAATTAATAAAATACTTCGTCGAAAACGCTCATTCTACATCGTAAAACGAACCCAAATAAAGACAATGATAACTAATAAATACATGTGTCCTATCATCATCGGGTGTTTGTCGGGTTCTCTATAAATTCCAATATCGACGGATACGGGTATCTACAGAGCCCCCACTTTGACTGAGGCTTGGACAAGGCGAAAGTCAAAGTATACCCCAGGTCCCTCTCGACCTGAGGATTCTGCGGGTCGTTTATAGTCCATTAGACTTGCGTATATAAGCTCGCTAGCCATAAGAAGAGATCATACCTGAAACTTCGTCGGGGATTAACTCTTGCTTCTGTTGCGTCAAATTATAATCATTGGTCGTCGACCCATAAATTGCATATAGGGTGGATTGAGCCTTATCCTTAGGCGCCTACGTATCCGTTTCTGACGGAATCAAACCCGCGTCGTAGTTCGGAAACTGCTGACACATGCCCAAAGTTTATCATCTGCTGGCATTTGTCCAAAATTCATCATCTGTTGACACTTGCCCAAAGCTTATCATCTGCTGGTAGGTGCTCAAATGGGACGGGACTTTCCGAGGAGGTTGCCGCCGCTTTCATCATTTGCTTTCAGCTATGGAATTCTTCCATCTCTTACTCTTGTAATTGAATTGAATTCTTGGTGGAAGTCATCCTTTACATCCTGATAATGGTCTCTGAAGCCAACAAACTTGAGCCCCCGATTCTAATGGCTCTAAAGTCGAAGACTTTAGAGCCCCGATTGAAGCATATCCTGCTATATTTGAAACACAAAAACGTACTAGCAATAATCATCACATAAGCACATTTGGATCATCGATCTTGAAATTGGATCATTTGAAATACTGGGTCATCGACCCGAAAATTGAATTTGAAAATTTTGAATGATTGGGTCATCGACCCGAAAATTGAATTTGAAAATTTTGAATGATTGGGTCATCGACCCGAAAATTGAATTTGAAAATGTTGAATGATTGGGTCATCGACCCGAATTTCGAATTTGTCATCATTTAGAATGTTGGGCCATCGGCCCTTCAAAAATTGAATTTTGAATTTTTGAATTTCGAAGGATTGGATCATCGACCCACAAGGATTCCACTACTTGGATCATCTATCCACAATTCGCAAAAAGTTTTTGGAATTTTGAAATTTTGAAATTTTTTGAAATCGAACCTTGATGGGTGAGCATGAAATACGACTCAGACACTCCGTATGACCCGTAAACAATGTGGGCGTAGCCCGCTACCGTAAAACAAAAAGGAAAATAAAACCGCAAGTGTGCACGGGTTTTAATTCAATTATTGACTTATTGGGGGTAGAAATGTAAATTGGCCATTCTGACGCCAGAAGATGACAAACGGGAATCACAAGGTCGTCGGACTTGGGACGAAGATTTCGTATGGCATGGGCGTGCTCCCGAGGGCACACGGGAATCAAGATCACTTGGCATTGACAAGGTGGATTAAACTCACGGAGCAACAACGTTGGCTTCGCCCAGACACTAAACACAGATTGATTTTATGAGAACACTTAGACATCACACATCACTCTTGTTGGGAACATTTTGTCACTCTTCTCCTCGCCTCCTTTCTTTTCAGCGAGTTTTCATCATTTCTTGCCACCGCCTTCTTTCTTTTCAGCGGGCTTTTACTAATTTTCCTCCACGCCTTCCTTCTTTTCAGCGGGTTTTTCATATTTTCTGTTCCCAACAAAAACCCACACCTATCTGACTGAGTGTCTTTGCCTAATCCGTTAGATAAAGCTCATTCCGAGACTTGACACTACTCATCTGAACCTATATCCTTATCCTAGCCTACATCTAGTGCTAAGACCGACTCAAACAAAGGCGGCTTCATTTGGACTTGGTTAAGACCCGTAAGAAACCGACAAGATGACAACTTGGTTGATGAGTGGATTGAATCCCTTATTCTGAAGGACTGCCTACGTATTCGCGTGGAGCGAAATCAAATCCGACGTAGTTCGATCAAGGTGCATTAAATTGGCATTTTGATTGTGTGTACACACTCGAAGGTTTCACCTAAGGTATCATGTCATATCCCATTCTAGCCTGTAAGGTACTGTTAAATCCCGTGTCTAGGGTTGGTACAAAAGGTTGTGGTTCTTTGGGATGTGGAGCTTGGTAAAAACAAGTTTGAATGGTTAACCATCATTCTGAAGGTTTGTTTTGTGGTGTTAAGGCCAAGGGCTATGGCTTATAACGTGGTTGGAAATGGTGTCTCAGGTTTGATGAAACCCGAGTACAAATGGGTTCGAAAACAATGTGGGTTCAAATTTCCATGTATGGACCCTAAAGGCTGGGTGTAACAACACAAGCGGTATAATTCTCAAAATTCCCGACTATCCCTTTGTAACTGTCTCAGGAAGGACTTAGAGGGTAAAGAGGTTACTACTTAAGCTTTTGGACTTCGCCCATTGAACTTCAACTATGGGTACTTGACTTGAATTCTGGCTTCCGTAACTTCGACATTCAACCAAAAAGCATTCCGCAACAACTTCAACATCTTTTTTTTTCTTTTTTCTTTTTCTTTCATCTTTTTTCATTGTTTTTCTTTTTTTCTTGTTTTTTTTTTCTTTCTTTGTCTCTTTTTTTCTTTTCTTTCCTTTTCTTTCTGAAAATGATCTTCCACCCATACTGCTTGTTACCATTGAATTCACACTGAAAACTGGGCTTCGCCAACTAAATTGGGTTAGAACTAACAATTCCTTGTTAAAATGGGTTGGTCTCTTCTCTCTTCGAGATGGGTTGATTTTGTGGGAAAAAGACTTGCCTTCCGTCATCGATAGGGGAAACAAGGAGCTAGTTCGGGTTCGTCATAGAATCATCTAAAAGCTTGTCATAAGCACTGGTTCTGATGGAGGTTTTCTACCGCTAGACATGGAATAGGTAAAGGAATCAAACACGGGATCCTATTGTACCTTACGTTTTGAAACGGGACATATTTCTACCCCAGGGATGCCTTTGAGTGTGTTGTGCATTTTATCATGTTTCGGAATGATGGAGGATTGGAAACAAGACATATTTGGAAACGAACTACAACTTTTATTGGAATGACACATGCTTAACAGACTCGAAGGAACGATTCCTAGGACACACCCTAGGTCATCGTGGAATAAACGACTCAACTTCAAGAAAAGAAAGTCCTAGACTCGACTCGACTAAGATAAGAAAACAGATCCCGACTCATAATTTTCAAATCTGGTCTTAAGCTTTCTCTTGTTCAGCTGTCAGCTTAGATGCTCGGTTCTAGTCCTTGATCCCTTTGATGGTCTGCCTCCATCCTGAGGTAGTCCTCTGAGGATCTACGCCAGTGATGAAGGTTGGTGAATCGAATTGTCCTTTATTAACTTCGTTAACGAGAGGAGTACATTCTAGAGCAAGACTCCCGACTTGAATTTCATTCTTCGGGTTTGGCAAGAATTCAGAGCAATCCAAAAATATTTTCCCGATAAACACCCCTTTCAAGTGACATGGGCGGATAAGATGGGAAAAATCGACATTGTCTTCGACAGAAACAAAGTTAGCGTGATCGCCAAATGGATTGGTGATGTTATTGGGTTTAACAGTTGGGATCGGGAGTGTTCCACTCTCAATCATGTCTTGAATTTCGTGCTTCAGTCGATAGCACCCTTCAGTATCATGGCCTTTCCCTTGATGAAAGGCACAGTAGGCATTTGGTTTATACCATTTACCTTGTTGATCAGCAGGAGGGTCCGCAGTTGGACCGATGGGCTTCATCTTTCCTTGGGCCATGAGCCTTTGGAGAGCATATGCGTAAGTGCACCCGATATCGGTGAATACCCTCGGAGCTTGGCGCGGAGGCCTTTTTGACTGTCCATCTAAGAGATTGACAGTATCAACAAAGTGGGACGTTGCTGGTGCTTTTGCTTTAGATGACGAGGCCCCTTGGTATCCTTTTGGCTTCTGGAAACACGCTATTCGGACGTCATCTTCTACCTTTATCCCGATTCTTATCAATTCTTTGAAAGAACGAAAATTCTGGTATTTCAGAGCATTACGGTAAACAGGTCGTAGATTCTTTACAAACTTATCTACCATTTCAACTTCATCAGGCTTCTTGGCTAATTTCACGCTTTCAGCGCGCCATCTTGCAAGGAATTCAGTAAAGCCTTCTTTTTCTTTCTGCGTCATAACCTCTAGCGTTCTTATATTGGTCCGAATCTCGACATTGTCAGCATAGTGCTTACAAAACTCCACCGTGATATCTTCGAAGGTAGGGAAGTTCTTAAGGTCCAGATTGTAGAACCACGCCTTCGGGTGTTCATCCAGAGATTGAGCGAAAATTTGAGAGCATGTCGTGAGGCACTCCCTTGATGCTAAGTACCCCTTATAGGCCTTAACATGGTGGACTGGATCTTCTGTGCCCTAAAACTTTGGGATATCAGTGAGTACCATGTTCGTGGGCAACTTATCCTGAACTGGGGCATAGGCCCTAGCATTTTCGTAATGGATGTTCTTCCCCTGGGAGAGTTTCAGACGGTCTTCGATGAACTTGAACCGTTTCTCCAGATCAGTCAGAGGTGGGGTAGATGGAGGGGAATCTTCACTCAGCTTAGATTCGATTGCATCCATTCGGGTCATCATGAGGTTCACGGCCTCAGTGAGTTTGTTAACAGCATCTTCCATCGCTTGACGTCGGGTTTTTGGCGGCCTTTCTACAAGAAAACCCCGAACTGAGTCAATATTCAAATGCAAGAGCCCCTGCACACTTAAGGACACGACACCAACTTGACTAAAGCAAAGACTCGACTTAAGACTGACTAACCAAAAGGTTCGACTCACGGTTGGATTTAGACCTCGATTCATTTCAGACTCGACAAGACGATATGACTCAAGTTGTCATAGCTCGATTCTAAACTGGACTCGGTGTGACTAAACCCGTGATTGGACTAACATAGCCCATAGGTTTATGTGAAACGCCCTAAATGGCCTAGCTTGGACGTTTCTGTGGACTATCCTGGACCAGTTGGTCGACCCACATGACTCGAAGCCCAAGAGGTGAGCTTGTGTGACCCAACAAGGTCGTGTTCTAGACTCTCGGGGCAAGACACGCCTAGCCTAACACGGCCAGGACCCGGACACGACTCGACGCATTTCATGCTTGGTTAAGGTTGGAGAAATATTTTGGATCGATTTTTAAAAACGAAGGATTGATTTGAAAATGAGATTTGAAATGGGCAGCATGCCGGCTATAAAAGCTTATTTTGGGCCGAAAATCTAGTCCTATTTGGGCAGCATTCCGCGTTTTTTAAAACCATGCTATTTTGAAAGTAAGTTGTTCAAAAGTTCAGTTTTGAAATTGATATGGAAAATTTTGAAAAGACTCGGGAAATTCATTTCGCACATTGTCATTCTCATGTTATAAGGATGTATGCTCCTAGACATCTCTAAGTCTCGGCAAGTCTTCTACAAAAAGGTCTATGCCCTCCATCCTTTTTTGGTCTTATAGAGCAAGGGCCTTTAGGTAGAGTACCTAGAAGAGCGTCCCCACCATAAAGAACCACGACGAGGAGGAGCGGAAGCAAGCAATGTGCAAGTTCCTGGCATAGTGGGACGTCGCCCCCCACGCATAACAAAGAAACGCTGGGACGGCCCGGGAAAGTCCTTAAGGGTTTATGCATGAATCGTAGCACTATGAGTAATGTTTTACTTTCCAATACTTTCTTTTCAAGTTTCACCTCGGAGGAAAAGACCCTAGAAACAAAGTGTAACTAGTCCTCTTTTCCCAGGAGTCGCCAAACTGTGGACAAGGCCCTCGGGAACTGCGTCCGCGGGATCCACACCAGGCATAATCGACTCGAGGTTCTTTCGAATCGAATTAAGACAAATTAGAGTCGCCACCAAGTTTTATGGAAACTTGGAACCGTTCAAGTTAACTTTACACCTTTCATCGAAAAGCATAAAGCCAATCGAACACGAGTGATTAAAGATAAAGACTTGTACCCTATATCACTCGATTTGAATGACTCTCGTAATCCAATGGTATTTAGACGGATCCACAAACCATAGATCTTGGGTAAGGGGTGAGGGTACGTGTTAGGAAGCCCATAAGGACACCTAACCCCGCCCGTCAATAACGGCCTCTACAAAGTCAAGTATCGGATTTCAAACAAGGTCATAGCTACTACGATATATGATATGCAAACATCGTTTTAAAAGCCTAACATGTGAAGTTTCTATGTCGATTTAGATGCAACTAAACTAACTTTGTCAAAGTTGTAATTTAGCATGTGGGTTGATTGATCTAATAACATATAAACGAAATAAGCAAGGCATGATGGGAATGGGGGAGCCGTTGGGATCTACCCTATTACAACCCAGGCATTTCATGCCGACACAACGAGAAATTAAAGATACAACTCGATCTAAAATACAACGATATACACAAAACCACACACGACACACTACACGGCCAACTCGGCCTAGGGAAACGTGCACAAGGGGGGTGGCCCACGGCTTACATGACTCACGGCCCTGGGTCACTCCTCGTAATGCGTGCTTTCGCTTAATCTTATCGAATTAGACATTGGGTCACACACCAAAGCATGCATTAGCATAAATCGGGCCATGTTGCTTTAAACAACATGCGATTTACTACGCTCTTACATGCATTGGGGCACAACCGTCTAACCAAACAAGACTAAGGTTTTTGGAAGGGGTTTTGACTCGATAAAAGAAAGCTAACTTGAAAATTACAACTCGATGAACAAACGATAAATTACAAGCGACAAAACAATAAAGAACAAACGATTCATAAAAAAACGAAGCGAGAAAGACCAAAGGACACGGCCAAGCCATGGCCACTCTAGACACGGCTACCCTAGGTCCTAGGTCAGGTTCATTAGTTAGATCAATTGATTGCGAAACAAGTTCGAAAGCGGGCTAGAAAACAAGTTAGAAACGACGTTGATCGATTGAAAAGATGTCTTGCAAATGTGTACTCTACACGGCCTAAAGGGGTCAAATTAGGTCAAGGAGTTAGGATATTAACGCTACTTATCGAGTGTTAATAGGAAGGTGCTAATCACGCACTCCTATGCTAGCGAGAAATCGAGTGAAAAGAGAGATGCGTTCAATTAGGTTATAGAATTGTTAGTTGATTTTTAAAGCTATGTCGATGTACCCTAACGTGTCTAATTAGGTTATTAAATCGATCTAATGTCATCTAAACGAGTTATATATTAACAATCAGAGGTCATACTAACATGCGAAGGGTCCTAGGGTGGGTCGAATTACACGAAACAAGAAAGTGGTCAAAAAAGCGAAGAGCGAAGTTAGAATTCGTTTTATTAATGCCCTACCTTGAACACGAGGATATGTAAATGAGACGGGGGTTACGACCGACTGATGTAGCGGATTTCTTTCCCATCTCAAGTCAACGCGGGTGTTCGTGGTGGTACTTTAACTCATACTCGGACTAAACTAGTTTCATAGTTAACGAAAACAAACGATAAACAAAGTAAAAACGAACTATAAAAAAACAAACATTAAAAAACGAAATAAAAGGGAGAAAGAGGAGGATTTGATGCACCCTCAACCTACATGTATCGTTGACACCGTCTTGGGTCGTAATCGATGGTAGATTTTATCTCGAGAGGCCGTCGTCGACGAAGAAACAAAGCAAACAACACGTTTTTTTCAAATCTGGACAACAACTTTCAAACTGCAATTTCTCTCTCGTTTCACGGTGAAAATTCGATTTAAAAGATGTTTTGAAAACTAGAAAGAGAGGAGAACAGAGATCTTAAAACAATCCCTGCTCGTTTTGAGTTATTGGGCACGAAAAACGAGCACAAACAGAACTGGACAGACAGGAAAAGCCGCGAAAACAGAGTGTATAACACTTTGTTTTTCGAGGGAATTCGTGTACTCTCAAGGGCAATTTGGCTCGTAAATCTTTGTCTAATGTGTAGATGCATGTTGTATGGTTAATTTGGAACAAGAAACTCGAATTTTGATGGAGGTTTGAAGGGAGAACGAAGGGTTTCAAAGAGGACACAAAGGCGATTCTCGGTTTGTAAGTCGGTTTTGTCGAGGGTTTTTGGGAGGCAATTAGGGTTTGCTTCTGGAGTTTAAAGCTTGTAAGTGAAGGTAGTATGTATGGAGAACTTAGAGGAATGAATGTATGGTGAAGGGGGGCTATTTATAAGGAGTTAAAGTAGGGTAAAAGGGAGCCATAAGCAGTCGGGCTCGGTTTGCATAGCTGCTGCCCATCAGCTATTCGTGGGGTTTTTTAGGGTTTGTATGGGGGGTTTTCTTGGTGGTTAAGCTAGGGTAATATGGGTAGGATACTAGGGTATGGGGTAGGGTTAATGGGCACGGGTTTTGGTGGTATTTGGAGCGGGTTTTGGGCTCGGGATTTAGCACACAAAACAGGGGGGAGGCTGTTTGTTATGCGGGCTGTTTGGGGAGGATTTGGGACGGAATTTGGGGGTTCGAACTGGGGTTGGATGGGTAGAGGCCTAGGTTGGTTAGTGTACTCGAGATTCGTGCCAACTCGTAAAGAAAACGGGCTCAAAAACCGAGCTATAATCGAGCTCCAAAACGTGTGGTTAAAACGAGTTTTCAACTTTCAAATTCGATTTTTCAAATCAAATAACACATTAAAATGAATGATTTTTCAAATCAAAAATATATTCATAAAAATGATTTTTCAAATCAATTATTTATTTTATTTTCAATAATATAAACTGAGAAAATAAATTCAAAATAAAGTAAAATGAATTCACCTTAAAAAAGCTTTAATTTAAATATCATTTAAATTAATAAAATACTTCGTCGACAACGCTCTTTCTACATCGTAAAACGAACCCAAATAAAGACATTGATAACTAATAAATACATGTGTCCTATCATCATCGGGTGTTTGTCGGGTTCTCTATAAATTCCAATATCGACGGATACGGGTATCTACAATACTTTAAATAAATGACAATCATTTATTCAACTTAAATAAATATGCTTAAAATACTGTAAAATCATGCCAAAATTGCCCTATCTATCAATCATTGGTATCCATCTCGGTTTTTGTGGATTTAATCGATTTTTAACATGTAAAAATCAATAATCAACTCTTAAATCTCATTTAAGTCCAAAATAATTGTCCAAACTGTTTTGAACCTCAAAAGTAGTCCTCACTAATTTTATGATAAATAATTAGTTTGATTTGGTGATATTTTGCTAATTTAATCGGTAAAATCATAATATTTAAGTAAAAATCCAAAATAATTGAACAATTACCCAAACAATTGAAACAAAAATTTTTAGTATTCTGGAACACTCCCAAGAACACCAAAATGTCAGAAAAATTGCCCCAAAAATCCGGATAAAATTTATGAAGGAAAAGATCGATGTTTATCGGTTTTTTACCACTAAAACTAATAAACATCAAAACAAGGTGAAAACACATTTTAAAATTCACTTTTAACATTTAAATAATATTTTCAAATGTACATAAATTTATCAAGGGCAGAATCAAATGTTTCAAAATTATGATTAAATTATTTCACTTTTATCGACTTTTATGTCATAAAATCAATAAACATGCAAAAAATTCGAACCAACCTTCAACCTTTTGCATAGAATCAGTAGAAAATATGCATGAAATACCAGAAAAATGCCATGGACCGAATCAACTTTTAACTATTTTTAGTCAATTTTTAACTAAAATACGGCATTTTGACTCGGTTTTCTACCAAAAATCATTAAAAATAGCAAAATAACTTCATAAATCATCAAACTTAACCACAAACCTTTTAAGATCAGTAGGTATGCATGCCCAAAAAATTTCGTGCTAAAACCTCTTCTAACACAATTTTTGAGTTTCTATAAATTATCTCATAATTCATTAATATGCTTAAAATCAACATGCAAATTACAAGCCTAAGCTCTGATACCACTTAAAAGATCATAGATCCATATTAGACTCTCTAATAATATTAAATTATCTCATAATTTGTCATTTTATTGATCTATGTAACATGCATGCAAATATAAAAGCATAAAAATGAAAGTTAAGGGAAAACAATTTCCTTTCATAGATTTTTATGGTAAAACGGGCACAATCAAGATTTCCTACATTGATTGTTCTTGAGCTTATAATAAAAGGATGATCCTCCTAACAAATCTTCAAAGAGAAGATCTCCTTACAATGTGCACCCAAGAACTCAACCCAAAAATCTAACAAGTATTTTACTAGAAAGTTGTTAAAAATATTCCCTTGATAATATTTGTAATATTACTAACACTCTTAGTAATAATATTTGATTACTAACTTCTTAGTAAAGATGTATAATAATTTTAGAGAGAGGAAGACCAATTGTTGTTCACATGCAAAATGAAATGAGCAAGCATACTACAATAATGAACAAAATTGGTCTATAAGGAGGGAAGGGGGCCGGGTAGGTGAGAGGTTGAGTGTAACACTACGGATTTTCCTTGGTGACTACTCGACCGAGTAGAGCCTACTCGGCCGAGTAGTGCTGAGGTTGTGTGTTGTTTTGGTTCTGCCGAGGAACACTCGGCCGAGTAAAGTGAACACTCGACCGAGTATGGGACACTCGGCCGAGTATACACTTACTCGACCGAGTGTCCGGTTTGGCGGAGTGTTATTTCGACGGTTTGATTAGGGAATGTTTAGGGTATTTTATATTTCCGCGTCAGTTTCTAATATCATTGGAAAGCTTTATCATTTCTACGATCTCTCCCTAATCACTCCCTAATCATCCTCTAATCTCGTTGTGTGTGCAAATCGTCGTAATCCTTGCGTGTAGTTTCTTATTCTACTGTTGGTGACAATATGATATTCGTTATGCATTTGTATGGTTGATTGCAGCGTAAGCGGATTGCGAAAAGGTAGGGTTTCCTACTCAGTTCTTGTGTAATTGATTTGAGATATTTGTTGTGTTGTGTATGATTGTTGTCTGCTGATCATCGGAGTGTTGGTGTTGTGGTGACGGTGGTGATGTGCTTGTGTTGTGACGGAAGTGGTGTTGTGACAGCTGTGATGCTGTGGTATGTATGATTGTGGTGGAGTCACTTGCGGGAGTGGCTTCACACCCTAGTTCGCCCTCCGTGGAACCCGTCACGGGGGGGATGTGCACATTAAGGGACGAGGGGATTGTTAGTCGCTCGTTGATGAGTGGACTAGGTGGGGATGGGCTGCGGTCACCCATCTGGCGGCGAGGATTACCTGTTGCGATGGGTAATGGGCGGGGGCTACACACTTCGGTGTGTAGTCGGTTAATGTGTGAAATCAGGAGTCCGGTGATGGAGGATGATCAGCTGGTTACATTATTTGTTTGTCTTATTTGAATTATGCGGTAACTGACCCCGTGTTGTTGTTTTGTAAAACCTGCGGTGATCCATTCGGGGATGGTGAGCAGATATGATAGGTAATGCAGATGTTTAGTTGTGGGACAGACATGGGGAGACATCACTTCGAGTCTAGCTTCCGCCGTTACGAGTTTAGCCGTCTATGATTTCAGTTGTATTGAAGTTCTTACACTTTTAGTTTGTATTGGTTTAAGATAATGTATTCGCTAATTCTTTATACTTAAATAAATGATGTTTGGAAATTGTAACTTTGATATACTAACCTCGGGAAACCGAGATGGTAACAGCCTTTCATGCTAGGGTAGTCCTTGGTAAGGTACCTTGGTATGAGGGGGTGTTACAAAGTGGTATCAGAGCCGACGATTCCGGCACCTAAAACTAATGAACTCAATGAACTTAGGGAGTCTAAATAAAATGAACCCGGGGAGAGTTGTTTGGAGCTACCGCAAAGACTTGGGAGACGTCCCGGAGTCGCACTAAGGCCCTTACGATCTCAAGCCGGTCACATGGGGGGAAAACTGTTGTATGTTTGAGTTATGTGTGTTTGATATCTCTAGTTTGAATCTTGTGCATGGTTGGATTAAATGAGGAAAGAAGTGGAGTATGATAGTAGTTGAAAGATGTATCGACGACTTGTTGATGTTGAAACTTTGAGCATGGAATATGTTGCCATGTTAAGTGTTGGAACATGGTAAAAGATGAAAAGTGAATTGTGAAATTGTATCTGGTTGATATTGAGCATGAAGAATGTGATCATGTTACCTGTTTAATACAATGTTGAGCATGAAGTATGGTAGTGGTACATGTGCATATGAATATGATGATTTTAATGCTTGATTGTTGGTAGAAGCATGTGATTAAGGTCATGCGTCTGTATATGTAAATGTGGTGTTTAATTTCAATGTGAATATGATAAATGTTCAACTATGTACTGGTTTTTAGAAGCATTGGGTCGTTATTATTTGTTTTATGCATGTTAAAGTTGCTTTGAAAGGAAATTTTGATTTGTATACAAACCGATTTTGGAAGGGTTGTCTTAAAACTGTCATAAGTCGAGTTCTAGAAAAGATATTGCTGTGATTCCAAGTTGAGGTGATAGCTTGTCCTCTTACGATTCTAACGATAGGTCACACGCCCAGATTGACCAAGTAACGAGTGAGATATGACTGTTTTACGAAAACTGGACGGTGCTGAGAACTGCGCCTATACTCGACCGAGTAGTCCCTACTCGGCCGAGTGTCTTTTATACTCGACCGAGTATTCCATATTCGGCCGAGTAATCTTTCTGTGATAATACTGTTTAGCGTCTGGAGTCGTGAACTCGGCCGAGTAGTCTTATACTCGACCGAGTAAGGGCTACTCGGCCGAGTATTCCCAATACTCGACCGAGTAATCCTTCTGCGGCAATTGAGTTGCTTCTGGAGTCGAAAACTCGACCGAGTAATATAGTTACTCGACCGAGTACCTTGTACTTGACCTAGTATGTTATGTACTCGACCGAGTACCTCGTTGGGCGGCCACTTTGAGTCGGTGGCTATGTTCTTACTTTTGTTTTGAGCCGGTGGCTATGTTTTTCATTGTTTTGAGTCATAGGGTATATACACATGTATGTTTTGAGTCTTAACGCATTCTTTTATATGAGAGACGGTCTTGACACGTAAGTTACCGGAAGGTATGACAGGGAGAATGCCGGGTTATGAGAGATAAGTGTTGGATAAGGAAGGCATGTGTTAATGTGGTTGTGAGAGATAGTGGAAAAAAAAAAAAAAAAAAAAAAAAAAAAAAAATGGAAGAATGATGAGCTAATCGAGGTAAAGAGCATGTTTTGTGAGATATGATGAGTGAAATAGTCGTGTATTGAGTAGTATAAAATTAAGTGTATATAGGCAAGGGTGATGTAAGTGTAAAGAAGCATGAGAATGAAAGATTGAGATGAGAGATACGAATAGTGACATTTCGGGATGTGTAGGGGCTTATAGAGGGAGACGGTTAGCATTGTGTTGCTTAAGGATATATGTAATGAAAGGTTGCTTTAGAGGGATGGAGAAGAGGGGTATATAGTGAACTTAGATAGAGTTATGTCGCGACGTGGATTTGTAGATGGTGACCAAGTTTGGGAATTTGGAATTTTCACAAAGTGAGCTTAGTGAGTAATTCTTTGGGCAGCTAACGTTATGAGATGAATTTTGGTTTCCTAGTGATGTAAAAAGGGAGATGCAATTGTTTGAACTTTAAACGTTGATTTTATGGATAGATTAGTGACAATTGGGAGTTATAGTATAATGAGAGAAGACCCATGGTAAGAAAGAGTGAGATGATATCGACATAAAATAATGGGAATTGAGTTTGGAGCAATGTGAAGGTAACTGGAGCACTAGAGAGTTAGACAGAGGAAATAATGAAGAGTTGAATCATTGAGGGAGTTTGTCGAGGGTAAAAGAAAAGAATAAGGGGAGTAAAACTAGGAACATGTTCACCGAGGTTATGTGATATAAAAGTAAGGAATCGTCGAGATGTATGATACTATCATGAGGATTTGAGTTCTGATTATATAGAAGTTCCAGGACAACATGATAATCATGGGTTTCGAGGAATTAAAGAAAGCAAAAGTTGGGTAAAGAATTTGCACGATATGAGATTTTGGTGGTGAGTCGGGTGACGATACAATTACGGATGAAATTGGAAATAGTGTTGAGGTGATTTTGTTGATATATTTGATGTTTGTTGTTTGGGATGAGAACCAAAGGGAGGAAAAGGATTGTTATATTAAGAAGTGATAGTAAGGGAGTAGTCACATGAAAAATGTTGGTGTCATAGTATTGTCACTAGTGGTTGAGGATGATGTTATTTTGGGGAAGATAGTTGTTCTAATGAGGTTGATTTTGTGAAGGTGATTAATGTTTGGTTATGAGGGATTTTAAGGTATGGATATATGAGGTATTATTTGGTAATTGGTAGTGCGATGATATGACTACGTTCGTCGGGTGGTGATAATTGAGTGTATGAGAGAGAGTATATTATGAAAGGCACCCGAGTTAAGTCAGGATAAGAGGTATTCATTGTCAAGTGGTAACTTACGTGATCGGGATTGACTAGTTGGATGTGATTACGGGTCTATGATATGTGTAAATGTTTGTGTGAGGTTCGGACCTCACAAGAAGTGGTATGGTGTGATAATTATAAAGTTGTTATATGAATGTTTTGTAATTTATGTTGGGTACGGTATACTTATGGAATGAGGTTCAAAAGGTAATAATTTGATTGATCGGGCATGGATAGTTAAAATTGTATGTGAATTGATGATACATGTTTATTCCGTGAAATGGTAAGGATGATGTTCATGAGATTCTTGTGAGTTTATTCCGTATAATATGTTGTGTTATAATCTACTAAAACGGTTTTGAATGAGTTTTCTTGCTCGAAATGTCATCGAGTCGGTGTTTATGGGAATTATATGTGATTGAGATGTTTATCGATGTGGTTGTTGTGCCCCGAGTGGTGATCCGGGCATGGTACTTCATGTTGTGATGCAGCATATTTTGCTGCGGTGGGTTTGGTGGCGGTGTTGCGATGCCGTCACCGGTTGTGGTGGAGTATACGTGGTGGTAACGATTTGAGTTTCAAAGTCTGGACCGATTATGCCGATTGTTGTTTTGTTGTTGTTGTTTCTTGTGAGTTTCGATTAGACACATAAAGACTGTTGTTTTTGTTTGTTGATGTTTCTTACCGGTTTCGATTTGGGAATGAGGGTAGAATATGATATGAAAGAGAGTTGTATATGTTTTTGTTGTTATCATGGTGTAGTGATATTCTCGTTGATGGGACACGTTGTGAGAAGTTGTTACCTTAATCTTGATCTTGTTTTAAGATAAGACATCGATAGTCATAGTCATCATGGCAAGTGAGTCGTAGAACATGTGTGGTAATGATCTGATATATGCAGGTGGTTCATAATCCTTTGTTGAGACAGTGAGTGTAGGGTGTTGGGTAATTAGTGTCGTGTTAAGTTATGTATGAGCCTTGCGGTATGAAAGAAAAGAACTTGAGGATCTAGTGTGAGTGTACGTAACAAGTGTGGATCGTAAGTTATGCTTTTGGCGATAAGAGTTTTATATAGTTTATATAGAGAGGTATGTCGTGTTACGGTAATGTGGAAGAGTTGAAGTTTTGGGTTAAGTTAAGGATTTTGAGGTATAGGTTAGGGGGTGTGACGAGTGAGTTGAAGGATGAGAGTTGTTTAAGTAAGAGAGCCTAAGATATATGCATGGCGACTGTTCAGATTATAAGTGGTTATCTTTGTCATGCGGTGGTGATGGGAATAAGGAGAATATATAGCTAGGATTTAGTAATAGCGAGTTACGAGGACGTAACATTTATCTTAAGAGGAGTAGGATGCGATAAAAGAGATTTTGATGGTTGTGCATATGGTAGTATAAGTGGAAGTAGAGTGTTGGTGTAGCATAAAGGACGGATATTTGTGTTGATTTTAATAAGGTCATGATCGTCTTTGTAGTAGTCCGATGTTAAGGAATGAGAGAATATTTCAATAGTGTTGTGAGTTGAATGATTACGATTGTGAGTCCAATAGTTTTGTGATCGGAAGATGATGTTTATGTGTTTGAGTAAACTTCGAGGACGAAGTTCGTTTTAAGGATGATAGAATGTAACATTCCGTTTTGATGATTGATCTTCTTTTGTGGATTGAGTGCTATTGAGTGTTATGGAAGTGATACAAGGTTGGCAACATTATTTTGTGGTTATTGGGTAATGTTATGGAGCCAGTATTGGGAGCCTATGCTATAGTTGAGACGATATCATGAGCCATGTTGTTTGTGGAGTTGGTGTTAAGTGTCCATGTTTTATAGGTTAGGTTGGAACTTCGCGGTCGTGTTTTGTTTTGTTCGATGGTTGCTTTGAGTCGGGATAATGATGTTGTGGTGACTTGTATAGTTCCTTGGTGTTGTTATATGTGGTTGGTATAGTCTTGTGGCGTAGTGTTGTGTTTTGTTTTATAGTAGAGTGTGAACTTCGGGACGAAGTTCTTTTTAAGGGGGGAAGATTGTAACACTACGGATTTTCCTTGGTGACTACTCGACCGAGTAGAGCCTACTCGGCCGAGTAGTCTTTGAGGTTGTGTGTTGTTTTGGTTCGCCGAGGAACACTCGGCCGAGTAAAGTGAACACTCGACCGAGTATGGGACACTCGGCCGAGTATACACTTACTCGACCGAGTGTCCGGTTTGGCGGAGTGTTATTTCGACGGTTTGATTAGGGAATGTTTAGGGTATTTTATATTTCCGCGTCAGTTTCTAATATCATTGGAAAGCTTTATCATTTCTACGATCTCTCCCTAATCACTCCCTAATCATCCTCTAATCTCGTTGTGTGTGCAAATCGTCGTAATCCTTGCGTGTAGTTTCTTATTCTACTGTTGGTGACAATATGATATTCGTTATGCATTTGTATGGTTGATTGCAGCGTAAGCGGATTGCGAAAAGGTAGGGTTTCCTACTCAGTTCTTGTGTAATTGATTTGAGATATTTGTTGTGTTGTGTATGATTGTTGTCTGCTGATCATCGGAGTGTTGGTGTTGTGGTGACGGTGGTGATGTGCTTGTGTTGTGACGGAAGTGGTGTTGTGACAGCTGTGATGCTGTGGTATGTATGATTGTGGTGGAGTCACTTGCGGGAGTGGCTTCACACCCTAGTTCGCCCTCCGTGGAACCCGTCACGGGAGGGGATGTGCACATTAAGGGACAGGGATTGTTAGTCGCTCGTTGATGAGCTGGACTAGGTGGGGATGGGCTGCGGTCACCCACTGGCGGCGAGGATTACCTGTTGCGATGGGTAATCTGGCAGGGCTACACACTTCGGTGTGTAGTCGGTTAATGTGTGAAATCGGGAGACCGGTGATGGAGGATGATCAGTCGGTTACATTATTTGTTTGTCTTATTTGAATTATGCGGTAACTGACCCCGTGTTGTTGTTTTGTAAAACCTGCGGTGATCCATTCGGGGATGGTGAGCAGATATGACAGGTAATGCAGATGTTTAGTTATGGGACAGACATGGGGAGACATCACTTCGAGTCTAGCTTCCGCCGTTACGAGTTTAGCCGTCTATGATTTCAGTTGTATTGAAGTTCTTACACTTTTAGTTTGTATTGGTTTAAGATAATGTATTCGCTAATTCTTTATACTTAAATAAATGATGTTTGGAAATTGTAACTTTGATATACTAACCTCGGGAAACCGAGATGGTAACAGCCTTTCATGCTAGGGTAGTCCTTGGTAAGGTACCTTGGTATGAGGGGGTGTTACATTGAGTGAGGGAGTGATTTTCTTATTTTTTGTCAATCATACATCACATGCAAAAATTATAATAAGATAACTTATGAAAGTATATAAAGTAAGGTGAAATGATTATGTTCCTAATCATCCACAACTCTATTTTACACGGTCCACTTGCCCATTTACGGATCCATATTGGTTCTTATATTTGTCGCACAAATACATGTAATTTTATTTTAAACATCGTTTCATGTTTAAATACTTCCATAATTAATTCGTTCAAATCACTCCGTAAATATATATGTACCGCTACACATATTATTTACATACTAATATTAATCACATTAATCAATTAGTACAGTTTTAGTGAATAAACAATTAATTAACTAAAACCCGTCTCCCAAAATTTATTATTCAATTATCACATAATTAAATAATAACTGCCGCGCCTCGAGTTCGCAACTCGAAATATCTCTAAAAATAATCGACTAACCTTTTAGTCTATAAATCAAGGGACTAAATAAATTGTATCTCATACAATTAATTAGTTGTCAATTGGGGTTCGTTTCTTTAGGTGTGACCGAAAGGGGTCAGTTGATCACCGCCGTCTCACGAAAGTAACGTCAAACTCTAGTCAGCCAACCGTTATCGATTTACGTTAATCAACTGACGAGGATCAAATAATTAAATAGCTGATGATATTCCTTTAATGAGATTTATTATGTAAACGCACTATTGTGGAGGACACTAACTCCAACACACCAAACCCATATGGGGTCTACTCAGCACCCCACAACCAGGGTATGGGGGTAGGAAGCCATGTAGAACAACAGTTGTAGGATATCAGGTCCCTGCTCAGCAAGGTCCCAGGGTTACCACGTCCCATGAAGGTGGCGACCCCGGAGTGCTATGCGGATTCTCCCTTTGTGGACAGCATTGCCCTTGTCAGCATGCCCAAGGGGTTCACCACGCCAACAATGACGTTGTATAATGGAACAAAGGATCCGCTCGAGCATATCAACCAGTACAAACAGAAAATGATGGTAGTTACAGCAACAAGGCCTGAAAAGGAAGCATGTATGTGCAAAGGATTCGGTTCCACCTTGTCAGGAGCCGCACTCCAGTGGTTCGTTAACCTTGCCAACAAGTATATTTCCAACTTTGCAGGGTTGGTAAACGTGTTTAATCAGCAGTTCGCAAGCAGTCGCAAGCCAGAAAAATTATCCAGTGATCTATACCGGATAGTCCGGAGGTTTGAGGAGTCCACCAGGGATTATCTCGCTAGATTCAATGTGGAAAAAATATCTATCCCTAGGTGCGACCCTACAACAGCATTCAATGCATTCAGAAGGGGACTACATCGCGACTCTGATTTGTACAAGGATCTCACCAAGCACTCATCTGCCACCTTCGAGGAAGTCAAGCAAATGGCAGAGCCTACTTATTGCCTAAAGGAGGATGAGGATAGAAGGGACCTGTACGTAACAGAGTCGTCCAACAGAAAAATCACAACGGAGAAGAAGAACGAAAGAGCCAAAACCTACATCAAGAACACAGTGAACAAAGTCTCAGGAGAAACGGGAAGCACCGAGGGTCCACCTAAGCTCAGCGAGTATGGGTTCACCACTGGACTTGTTGGGGGTATTGAAGGCAATCACGGAACAGGGGCAGAGGGCCAGGTGGCCCAAGAAGCCTACCCCCAGGGAGAACAACAGAAGAGATGCCAGCAAAAGGTGTGAATACCACAACGATATTGACCACAATACAGAAGACTGTGTAGTACTACGAAAGGAACTAAAGCACCTCTACAGTGCTGGATGCTTGGATCACCTGCTCCCCAAGGGAGCGAAATATGGAAAGGTCAATACTGCTGACCAGGCACAACCATCCCCACCTCCACCTTACTCAAAGGTCGTGAGCGTCATCACAGGAGGATCGGAAATATGTGGTCTCACTTATTCAGCATCAAAGCGCCATGCAACCGAGACTAAAGGAGATAAACCAGAGTTCTCCCTCAAGGTCAGCAGACAGGATCTACCAGCAATCTCATTCGACGAGGCAGACATACCCGATGAGGCAGAACACCACCATGACGCCTTGATCATTACCCTTTCCATAGGGAACTGCCTTGTTAAAAAGATATTGGTAGATACAGGAAACTCTGTGAACCTCATAACGCTGGAAAACGTGAAGAACATGGGGTTCAGCGAGAAAGACCTGGTACAGAAGGCAGTACCCTTGGTAGGCTTCAGCGGAGAAACTAAACAATCCTTTGGAGAAATACCGATTCCTACCTTTGCAGGGGGTATGAAGAAACAGGTACGGTACTTGGTCATTGATGGTCCGTCAACTTATAACGTGATACTTGGCAGGCCTTGGATCCATGAAATGAAAGCGGTACCATCAACGTACCATCAGATCCTGAAGTTTCCTACACCATAGGGGGTACAAGAGGTACGGGGAGATCAAAATATCGCTCGGGATTCCTACGAGAACACTCTGAAACCCACTGCAGCTAGCCCAGCATAGCAATTACAGAAACTGTGCGTCCAGAGGGAGTATATCGCACCTCCCCAGGAGGAACTCGACAAAGTAGTCCTGGACCCACAGTTTCCAGCAAGAACAGTGCTGGTGGGAGCTGATTGTGCAGATAACATCCGTGATCAGATAATTGAATTCCTGCGTACTAACATGGATTGTTTCGCCTGGCCCCATAGCGACATGATTGGCATAGATCCTGTTGGGGTTGGTGTCCTTAACAGTTAGTGCAAGGACTTATAAACCTCTAAAAGGATCAAAGGGCATACTTTTGGTATTATTATCAGTTGATCCACGTTTATCAATAACGGTTGGCTTGCTAGATAAGTTTGACGTTATTGTCATACAGATGGCGGTGATCAACTGGTCCCTAAAAGTCACACCTATAGGATACGTTTGAGAGATGTGACGGTATGAAAATACAGTCATGTAGATGCCAATTTGACTAACCAGTTAGTCCGAGTTATTTGACTAGTAATTAGTCAAAACTGTGATGTTGAGATATTATATTTAATACGGATTAAATATTATGAGCTAAGGCGAATTAACCAGTTAATTCGTAAAATTAAATATAAGCGTTTTATATTTAATTAAATGTATATTGAATATTAATTATACAATATTGTCTTTGTCGGACATGTATTAATACTTCAACTAATCCGTGTTATTAGTCGATGTATTAATAGCCGATAACCGATGACGATTTATAATAAAAACCGCGTCATATACATTTTAGCGAATGGGGTCGGTTCAATCGGATCACGAGTTAAATGAGGAGAAAGTGGAAAGCCCACTCCCTCCTCTCATGACCCGCGGACCGAGGCAACAAAAGGAGAGGCTCCCTCTCCTTTTGACCTAGCGATTTTCATTTACAGAAAACTAAGGTTTTTGGAGAAAAATTTTCTCTCTGAAACTGAGATCTCACATCTCGAGAAAAACTCACATCAAGTTCTCCCAATATTGCAAGGCAATCGGAGAACACGTTCTAGCACAAGGGCATTTCTCGGACAAGGTCTTGGGTGCAACAATTAGGAGGGAATCTCTGTTGATTTCTGTTCTTTACGCCGTGCATCAAAGGACCCGAGGTTGATTCTTATTCCTTATCGTTTCTCTATTGTATTTATGTTTTATGACGATATTCGCATGTTAAATTTACGTTATAGTCCTAAATTTAAAGGGTATTATACGGATGTTACCCCACAAGTGGTTTCTGAGCGAGGCCACGTAAATTTTTCTATGTGTTTTTCATAAAACGATTTTGAAACGGTTGTGTTTGTCTCGAAATCCGTGCCTTGTATACACGGATGTTGCGTTTTTGTTAAAACCGTGCGGCTGTTTTACACGGCTGTCTTGGGTTGTTTTTCGATTTGTTCTTTTACATGTTGTTATTTTATACGGAGATTATAGCAACATGTCAAGTTTTGTCAATTGTTAAATTGTTTTGATGCGTTTTTGATCAAAATTGCAATTGATTTTGTCTCGACAAACTGTTTTCACGAGGGTTTTGCATTTTCAGCCATGTTTGCATTCGATCGAGCGTATTTCTACTCGATCGAGTGCTATTTCTGTCTTGTTTTTGCTCGATCGAGTCCCTGTTGTACTCGATCGACCCCTTTCAAAACCCTACTGCTCGATCGAGTTGTCCTCGTATTTCGATCGAGTAGATTTTGATAAAGGTACTCGATCGACCACCGGTTTAGTCGATCGAGCACTTTCTGTTTGGCAACCCTCTCGATCGACTTGCGTTGATCGATCGAGCCCTTTCGTTCTCGATCGAGCACCCGTGTCCCTGGATCGAGGATTGCTTTTGTGACTTTGAAAATTTATTCCTTTTGCTTTAAATTTTCTTTTGGCTACAAAATGTACATTATACGGATATTGTACACTCGCTATGATTGTGAAACGGTTCACACACGTACCATTAAGTTATTTTAAAGCGTATTTAAAGTAACAGATTGTAATGGATTAAAATTAAATGATAGAAGCGGTTTTATCACATGAATTTTAATCATTAAAAGGTGGTTTGGATAAATTTAACATAATTACGGAATTATGTCACGAATGAATTTGTTTTAGTTGATGCATTTTTTATTTATTGTTAATTTTGAATCCTTATGAATGCCTTTTATTACGTATTTATTTATTTTTGCAAACGGTTGTAACTTAGTGTGGCCTTAGTAGAACGTGTTACCGTAATGATGGAACACGGTCTTGGTTGTATTTTGAGATCTCGTATCTCCATTTTATTTCTTTTAATTACAGTTTTTAATTAGAATGTAAATAGGTTTATATTTGTAATTTTAAATTGTAATTTTCGAGAAGACCTAAGATGGAGACCGGATGCTCACTCCCGCTACTTGGATCAAGATGGAACATCAAGACAAGCTTCTCGGGTCCAAAGGTGGATTCCAAAGTTGTTTTATGTTTTATTTTACTAGGATGGGCCACACTAGGAATTTTTATTTATTTACGTATTGCATTCCTTTATTTATTTTTCGTAACGATAATATGCATCATATTCCGCCTAAAAACCAAACCACCTAATTATTGCATGAAAACTGACACATATAGAGGTCACGAGTTAGTTTTCATTGACATTCTCATGTCACACGATTTTTAAGCCATCACCCAAATTGATTCATTCACGCAGACGCTAGTTATTCGTTCACTTAAAATGAATTATAATTAAGTTGATGGGATCTTCCTCGTATAAACAAAAATTGAGAACGGTCTTTATAGGTCAAACTCCAATGAGTCCCTTCTTCGTCGGTAGGCATAATATGACCCCTTCTACGTCGGGTAAGTTGGAACCGATTGACCTATTTTATCTCAACACTATGGTCACTCGTACGATCCTGTGACTATGGTGGACTATAGATAGGATTTACGGAAATCTATCGACCAAGAGTTCTTCCGGAAGAATTAGCTAAACAGTTGGCTTATCAATTTACAGAAATTGAGTCTTGGGATCACTTGTATCATTCTTGAGGGAGATCAATTATGCAAGTGCGAGAGTCTACATGTTAAAATGTATTTTAAATAGACTTAAATCACCTCGATGAGTTGCTTATTTCGTTTTGTTTTTCTTTCTTTTTCAGTGTAGATCACGACTTTTAAACTGCTAAATAACAAATGGTGGTTCTGCGAAAACCCAATGCCAAGTGCCACATTGGACCGTGAGTCCGGCCGGATCTTCATGAATCGGATGAATCGGTCTACTCGGCGAAGAATGATGGATCAAACTTCGCGGACTGGGAGGCGGCATTACGGAATGCTGCCCGCTGCGACGGGAAGCTCAAATATCTCTTGGAGCCCATCCCGGCAAACCCAGGTCCCACGGCTAGAGCTGCTGAAATCACCAAGTTTAATGATTTCTGTATGGAAGCGGGTGCGATTAAAAACGTACTCATTTTTGCAATGGAACCCAATTTGCAGAAGCGCTTCATAGCCCATGGTGCAAACAAGATTTTCACCACGCTCACTAAGGAATTCTCGAGAGCACCGAGAATCGTGACCTATGAGCATACCACTCGCTTCTTTGATGCGAGACTCCAGAAGGGCCAACCGGTTAGCCCACACATTCTCAGCATGATTGAGAATGTCGAGAAACTGGAGACCTTTAACTGTAACATCAGCGAGAACATTGTTATCGACCGCATACTTCACTCACTCCACGATGGTTATTCGCAATTTAGAGCGAATTACTATATGAATGATTTGAAGAAAACTCCGCATGAACTGCACTCCCTCCTCGTACAGACCGAGAAGGACATGAAGTTCAGTGGGAGCATGAAACAGGATGTTCTCGTTGTGTCCAACAAAGGGAAAGGTAAGGGCAAAGCTCAGGCAAACCTAGCAGTAGGTAAACCGAAGTTCAAGAAGTCGGGTTCAGGTAAGAGTAGGCCTGGTGAGTCGAGCACCTCATCAGGCACGACAAAGAGCAAGAATAAAAACATGGAATGCCATCATTGCCACAAGACTGGGCATTGGAGACGCACATGTCCTGTTTATCATGAGGACTTAAAGGCAGGTCGTGTTAAACTGTTGGTATGTCTTCCTCTTCTTCTACTTTTATTCATATGATTGAGATTAACCACGCAAGTTACGGAACTTGGGTACTTGATACTGGTTGTGGTTCTCATCTGTGTAATCATGTGCAGGGGCTCCGAAACATCGAACCCCTCGTAAAGGGTGAGGTGGACCTGCGTGTTGGGAATGGAGCAAGAGTAGCTGCCATCTCAAAGGGGACATATGTGATCCAGCTTCCTAGCGGATTTGAGTTGTCATTATATGACTGCTATTATATACCTAGTCTTTCGAAAAACATTATTTCAGTTTCTGCACTTGATAAACTTGGTTTTTCATTTGTAATAGAAAATAATACTTGCATTTTCTCATTACACGATATGATTCTGACAAGGCAGTCTCCATGAACGGAATTTATGTTTTAGATCAGACCACGGAAATATTACACGTAATGAATAAAAAGTTAAAAGTTGGTGACAAAGATCAAACGTATCTATGGCACTGCCGTATGGGACACATTAATGAGAAACGCGTTAAACAACTCATCAAGAATGGAGCTATCTCGGCCTTTGATTTTCAATTATTTGGCACGTGTGAATCATGTCTCATCGGTAAGATGACTCGGATTTCCTTCAAAGGTGTTGGAATGCGCGCTGCTGACCTATTAGGACTCATACACACGGATGTATGTGGTCCTATGTCAATCACCGCACGAGAAGGCTATAGGTATTTCATCACTTTCACGAACGATTTAAGTAGATATGGCTATGTCTACTTAATGAAGCACAAAAGTGAATCCTTTGAGAAATTCAAGGAATACGGAATAGGGTGAGAACCTATTAGGTAGGAAGATTAAAACACTGCGTTCGGATCGTGGTGGCGAGTATCTTTCTCACGAGTTTGATCAACACCTAAAGGAGTGTGGGATTGCCCTACGAGTTAACTCCACCTGGAACACCTCGGTTGAATGGTGTGTCCGAACGGAGAAATCGAACACTACTTGATATGGTTCGATCCATGATGAGTCACACCGTGTTGCCGACTCGTTATGGGGTTATGCTCTTATGTCATTTGCTCTAATACTTAACCGAAGTCCGTCTAAAGCTGTTGACAAGACTCCATATGAACTATGGAAGGGAACGGTCCCTAACTTGTCCTTTATACGGGTTTGGGGCTGCGAGGCTTATGTCAAGTGGAGACACGAGGATAAGCTTGGCCCGCGATCGGTCAAGACATACTTTATAGGTTATCTTAAAGGAACGCTTGGTCATTACTTCTATTCGCCAACCGAACAACGCGTTTTTGTTGCGGCTAGTGCGACATTCTTAGAGAAGGAATTTCTCGAGAATGCAAAGAGTGATAGAACCTTCGACCTGTCGGAGATTCCAGAACCAAACACCGAGCAACCATTGGAGGAACCTGTTCCTTCAATCCCGCTACGGTGAATATTTACGAGGAACCTAGGAGGTCGGGAAGAGTCTCTATTCCTCGGGACAGATACATTGGTATCGTCGAGGAACATGACATAGATGACGTTCTACTCTTAACGAGTAGTGAACCCGCAACCTATAAAGGTGCCATGACTAGTTCTGACTCAAAGCTATGGCTTGAGGCCATGCAATCCGAGATGGACTCCATGTATGAGAACAACGTGTGGGATCTTGTTGACTTACCTGCTAAGGTTCGTCCCCTTCAATGCAAATGGCTTTACAAGATAAAGCATTCTGTGGAAGGTCAACAAGATATCTACAAAGCACGACTAGTTGCTAAAGGTTTCACCCAAGTGCCAGGTTTGCACTACGATGAGATTTTTGCACCCGTAGTCATGCTGCGTTCCATTCGGATTATCTTAGCGATTGCCGCTTTTCATGACTATGAAATTTGGCAAATGGACGTGAAAACCGCCTTCTTAAACGGCTTTTTGGAGGAAGAGTTGTACATGGTACAACCCGAAGGTTTCATCGATCCTGAACATCCTAAGAAAGTGTGCAAGCTTAAGCGTTCCATTTATGGACTTAAGCAAGCATCAAGGAGTTGGAATCATCGCTTCGACCAAGTGATAAAAGAAAATGGATTTACTCGATCGGTCGAGGAACCATGTTTATATATCAAGTCGAGTGGGAGCAAGATTGTTTTCCTAATATTGTATGTTGACGACATACTCCTGATTGGGAATGACATACCTCTCTTAACTTCGGTGAAAGTATGGTTGAAAATCCATTTCCAGATGAAAGATCTGGGTGAGGCGCAAAGAATTCTAGGCATCCGTATCTATCGAGATAGATCACGACGGATGCTATCTCTCAGTCAGGAGTCTTACATAGACAAAGTCCTAGAGAGATTCAGCATGACTAACTCCAAGAAGGGGTTCCTTCCTATGGCTCCAGGGGTGCATTTGAGCAAGTCTCAGGCACCAGAGACACCGGAAGAGAAAGAGCGCATGACACGGATTCCTTATACTTCGGCAATAGGATCAATCATGTATGCCATGATATGCACACGTCCGGACGTGGCATATGCATTGAGTATGACAAGTCGATTCCAACAGCATCCAGGTGAACCACATTGGCTGGCTGTCAAGAACATTCTTAAGTACCTACGGAGGACTAAAGATTGGGCATTGACTTATGGAGGCGAACAAAAGCTATGCGCAACCGGTTACGCAGATGCTAGCTTCCAAACGGATCGTGATGACTCGAAATCTCGTCGGATTCGTTTTTACTCTTAATGGGTTGCGATCGGTGAAAGAGTTCGAAACAAATTACATAAAGCAGATTCTACGACCGAGTCCGAGTACTATGCGCGTACGAAGCTACAAAGGAAGCGATATGGATGCGTCAATTCTTACATGGGCTATCGTAGTGCCTAGTTCGAATGACCCGATCACCATCTATTGCGACAATAGTGGTGCCATCTTCCAAGCTAAGGAGCCAAAGTCTAGCAACAAGTCTAGACATGTACAACGGAAAGCTCATCTAATCCGGGATTACGTGGAGCAAAAGGAAGTAGTGATAGAAAAGATTTGTGAGATGATAACATAGCAGATCCTGTCACTAAAGCATTACGACAAGATAAGCATGAAGGGCATGTTAATTCCATGGGAATTAAACGTGTTCCTAAGTTGTAGTACTCTTTTATGGATCAGATTCATTCGCTTTTGTACTCTATACAACATCATCGTTTTGATACTTTATATATATTTTGTTTTTCATGTGGATTTGTACGACAAATTTTGAACACCACAAAGTGAACTGAACGAACATTATATTTTTCAGTCCTTAATTGCCCACATGAGTGATAACTCGGCAATTATTTTGTGACGTTGGTTGATGGTGGGTTCAACGAGCCATAAGTCAACTGGTTGGTGACCAATCACAGAGGCGATTTATACGGATATTTCGTAGGACACAATTGTGACATCGACGTGGAGTCCTAAATGTTTTATAACATTCGTTGCCGGGTCGTGGATAGGACTTCCATGGTGATCCTAAGAGTCGATTCTTTTGACTATCGACTGTCTCTTGAGACTAAGGCAGATTTTGGGTGACTTTGGTTTCTTTCTCACGGTCATCCGTAACGGGGGGCCAAGTAGATTTTTTCTGGGTCATTTCATGCTGTGCTTAGATCGGAAGGAGTCGAGTTGAAGGAAATATTCAGCCTTTATCAGGTACTCGATATTTCTCAGGGCCACTCGAGGAGTCAGAATCGAAATGCATGGCCATGCTCGGATACGGATTCGTTTTATCGGTTGAGTTACTCTCTAGTCGGGGAAACCACTCTAGATACGGATCGATTGTAAAATACGACCTTTGTGGATCCAGATCTGCAAATTGTTTTACATTGAGTGGGAGAAATTTTAAATGAATATGAGAATCGGTTATCGCACATACACTTGTACGGACAAGTGGGAGTTTGTTGGAGCTTGTGTCCTCCAGTTAGTGCGGATAACGTCATTGCACATACACTTGTACGGACAAGTGGGAGTTTGTTGGGGTTGGTGTCCTTAACAGTTAGTGCAAGGACTTATAAACCTCTAAAAGGATCAAAGGGCATACTTTTGGTATTATTATCAGTTGATCCACGTTTATCAATAACGGTTGGCTTGCTAGATAAGTTTGACGTTATTGTCATACAGATGGCGGTGATCAACTGGTCCCTAAAAGTCACACCTATAGGATACGTTTGAGAGATGTGACGGTATGAAAATACAGTCATGTAGATGCCAATTTGACTAACCAGTTAGTCCGAGTTATTTGACTAGTAATTAGTCAAAAGGTGATGTTGAGATATTATATTTAATACGGATTAAATATTATGGGCTAAGGCGAATTAACGATTAATTCGTAAAATTAAATATAAGCGTTTTATATTTAATTAAATGTATATTGAATATTAATTATACAATATTGTCTTTGTCGGACATGTATTAATACTTCAACTAATCCGTGTTATTAGTCGATGTATTAATAGCCGATAACCGATGACGATTTATAATAAAAACCGCGTCATATACATTTTAGCGAATGGGGTCGGTTCAATCGGATCACGAGTTAAATGAGGAGAAAGTGGAAAGCCCACTCCCTCCTCTCATGACCCGCGGACCGAGGCAACAAAAGGAGAGGCTCCCTCTCCTTTTGACCTAGCGATTTTCATTTACAGAAAACTAAGGTTTTTGGAGAAAAATTTTCTCTCTGAAACTGAGATCTCACATCTCGAGAAAAACTCACATCAAGTTCTCCCAATATTGCAAGGCAATCGGAGAACACGTTCTAGCACAAGGGCATTTCTTGGACAAGGTCTTGGGTGCAACAATTAGGAGGGAATCTCTGTTGATTTCTGTTCTTTACGCCGTGCATCAAAGGACCCGAGGTTGATTCTTATTCCTTATCGTTTCTCTATTGTATTTATGTTTTATGACGATATTCGCATGTTAAATTTACGTTATAGTCCTAAATTTAAAGGGTATTATACGGATGTTACCCCACAGATCCAAGTGTAATTATACACCAGTTAAATGTAGACCCCAGCTTTCCTCCAGTTCAGCAGAAAAGGCGGAAATTTGCTCCTGAAAGGAACGAGGTGATAAACCAGGAGGTAGACAACCTCCTGGTAGCAGGTAAGATCAAGGAAGTTAACTACCCAGAATGGCTCTCGAATGTTGTGGTTGTACCCAAGAAGAACAACAAGTGGAGAGTATGTGTTGATTTCACAGATCTTAACAAAGCTTGCCCAAAAGACCCGTTCCCCCTGCCGCACATCGATTCCATGGTAGACGCAACAGCAGGGCATGAGCTACTTACCTTCCTTGAAGCCTGGAGTGGGTACAACCAGATAAAAATGGACCATAAGGATCAGGAGAAAATAACCTTCAGATCTGACAGAGGCCTGTACTGCAACAATGTGATGCCTTTTGGCCTCAAAAATTCTGGTTCCACCTATCAGCGCCCAGTGAACAAAATGTTCAAGGAGAAGATATGGAGAACAATGGAAGTCTACATTGACGATATGGTAGTCAAATCCGAGAAGGCAGTACAACACATGCCTCACCTGGAAAATACCTTCTCGATCCTCAGAAAATACCATATGAAGCTGAACCCCCTAAAATGCACTTTTGGAGTCTCCTCAGGGGAATTCCTGGGGTACTTGGTGACGCAAAGAGGAATAGAGGCCAGCACGGAGCAAATTAAAGAAGTCCTCTAGATAGAATCTCCTCGGAAGCCAAAGGACGTACAGAGGCTCATAGGACGGGTAGCTGCCCTAAACCGGTTCAAATCAAGGTCCTCAGACAGGTGCCGACTGTTCTATGACATCCTGAGAAAGAGCCAGAAGTTTGAATGGACGCCGGAGTATGAAAAGGCGTTTGTGGAACTCAAGAAGTACCTAAGCACCCCTCCTCTTCTCTCCAAGCCAGAACAGGGAGAACCACTGTACTTGTATCTGTCAGTAACGGAGGCGGCTGTAAGCGCTGTACTGGTACGAGTGCACGAGGGTACGTAGAAACCAGTATACTATATATGCAAGTCTTTGTTAAGTTCTAAAATAGGGAAATGCAAGTATCCTCAAGGAGATGAGCATATCGTGCTGAAGGTGTCACTGTCCGTTCGCACCAAGGAGGGGGACGCTCGGATTCTGGGCAGGGGGACGAGCGGATCAACCATCGGGACGCTCGGATTCTTTGAGGGGGTGACGAGCGTCTTCCTGCTAGGACGCTCGGATTGCCCTTCAGAATGCTTTTTGCTTTTCCTTTCGCATACTTCTTATTCTTGTGTTTGTTGATCTTTGTCCTTGCCTCTTTTCCATACTCGTTCACCCAATATCGTCAAAAAGTTTCCAAGTATGCATAAGAGACGGGAATTCCGCCAAATTGTCTTCCTTCCTACAAAACATATACAATGTAATAGGAAAACCAAATTGGAAGGATTTGGCGGATAAAATGGCCATGAAATGCTATAATAGTATGCAAAATAGGTTCAATTAGGGGACTAAATGTGCGCAAATATGAGTCGCATCAAATATCCCCAAACCGAACCTTTACTCGTCCCGAGTAAAAAGGTGACTAGAACTAGACCTTTATTTAAACTATCCTAATAATATAGCCGGTGTGAGACAATTAGCGGGTCTCACTCCGTCCCTTCAACTCAGAACAAGACAACCATGAGGTAGGGTGCCTTCTTGCAAGGCAAGGTTGGTCTTGCCAAAATGGCGATACATCCAAGCATTAAGCACGCAAAACAAGTAATGGATGCAACTACAAAAATGAATAGCCACTTTCCTCATCTAAGTGGCAGAAATTATGTACAACACTACTACAAATCCCTTACACTGATGACGCTTTTGTATTGATGCTTTCCTAAAGCGTGGGCGTAAATAACCCTCCAATTTTATTTTTTTGGAAAAACCGCCAAGTACAATTAGTAAGGAGCGTAAATTCTAAAATTCACGAAATAATCCTGCTAATATTCATCCACACTATCAGCGCATTCACGAAATAATACCAGTATACTCTCATTGTCTTCTTCAACCAAAAACCCTAACCTTCAAAATTTCTCGTTCAATCATCATCAAAACGACTAAATCTGCCAATTAGTTCTACTTCTTCAATTCGCAAAGATGCAATCTGCTGATTACATATCATAGGTACGGTTTTCTCATTCATTTTGAATTACTTGTAATTTATATTTAATCGGAATATGGATAATTTCGATCGAAACTTTCAATTCGATAATTGTTTGTTTCTCATTCGTTTTCAATTAGTAATTTCGATCGGAGGAATGGAAACAATAAATTTTCAATTTGCCACCCATATCTGATTGGAAATCATGATTATTATTATTATTATTATTGCTATAATGAATAATTTGGAAATCAAGACCATGTCCTAGTTTTAATTAGTTGATGTTTTTGTATAGTTGTTGAAATTCCTGTGTGTTTGGGACTCCTTTGTTCAATTGATTCCTCTCATCTGCAGATGATAATTGGTTTTGAGTTAGAGTTGATGTTGTTAATTCGATAAATTTAACAGACCAAGTTTTGTTTGCAAATATTATTGTCTTTAAAAAGTGATTGTCTTTAATTTGTAAAATGGTTGACACCCTTCTGCTTCTTCGATGTAGAACAGTACTTACTCGATCATATTCGGTCTTGTATTTGTGCATCAAAAACTCTTAGGCTGTGTTTGGATAGCAAAAGTGGAGGGAAAGGGAGGGGAGGGGGAAGGAGGGAAGAGAAAGGGAGGTAAGGGAAAGGGAGGGCAACTGGGGAGTGGGTGTTTGGATACAATTTCCTTCCAAATCTTGCCTATTGTGGAGAGATTTTGATATGCCTTGGAGGAGGAAAAATGTAACCCTCCAAATCTCTCCCCCTCCATTTCCCTCCACATTTATTTTCTATCCAAACAAGGGAGTTTAAATCCCATACTCTCCCTCCCTTTCTTTTCCCTCCAAATCACTCAATCCAAACACACCCTTATAGATCAACTTTTTTACTATTTTACGCATCAATTAGGATGAATCATGCAAAATTGAAGTCATAAATTTACTGAATTTTTATCATTACATCTTTTGGTCAGCAAGTTCACTGATGTCCATGGGGTATGTATATGTAGCTTATTTCTTCTTATAAGCATGAGCAGATTATTAAGTTATTGCTTTCGCGACATATTCAGATAGTTCGGTGCTTGATAAGATTCAGATAGTTTGCTGCTCGGGACTATTCAGACACTTGGTATGTATCAATCTTTTCTCTTCTTTTCAATTTTTCTCTCCAAATGTTTGTTTATGTTCAGACCATGTGATTTCCGCTTAGAAGTAAATCGCCCCCGGCTAATTACTTTAGACTTTTGTGTTGAGTTATTTTAAATTTTTTGTATATCAATTTTTTTTTTCAATACTGCTAGGCTTTATACACATGTTCGAATTTTTTGTATATCAAATTTTGTATAGTTGTGACTCTTGTGGGGCTTAAGCTTTGGAGCTAGCAGTGAAACAAGTTCACTTATAGCACAAGCAGCTCACTTATATGCACAAGTAGCGAACAAATGCGCAGTTAAAAGGCAATAATGACTTATAGTGGCTGCTTGTGCTCACTTATATGCACAAGCAGCGAACAAATGCGCAGTCATAAGGCAATAAGCAGCTCACTTATATGCACAAGCTGCATTTCTTTTTCATGCTATTTGGTAGATCAGTAAAATTGTTGATGGCTGGTCTTCCTTCTCATTTTGCTTCTAGAGTAAATTTTAGCAGCTCTAGTTGATTTTTAAATTGTAGAAATGACGTAAAGTGTTTTACGAGATCATAACGAATAACATTCTACAATTAGCATTTCAATTCCCTTTCTTTTACAACTCATTATAAACAGGCTATTGATTTACTGCATTTCTATTCCCTTTCATTTCATTTAGTGATATTTTGTCGTCTAAAAATTTGGTCAGTGATAACGTTTTTCCATTTTGAATCACAGAAATTTCTTTGTGGATATTTTGCTAACTTAAATTGTTGGTTTCGTTTCAAAGTTTCTAATTAATCAATTTTGGGATATAAGGTAACAATAAATCAAATAATTCTCAATTCGTCAAAGCAATTTTTTTTTTTTTTTTTTTTTTTTTTTTTTTTTGTGATCAATGTCATTCATTCTTGTTTACTTGTGTCATCTATTGCTATTTTCCTATGGTGGTGGTTTCTTAAGCAAGGTTTATTTAATAGGTTTATTTCATGTGAATAATCCAAACTAAACCTCTCCTTATCATATTAATCCAAACTAGTGTTTAACTCAGAAAAATCTCAACTATTACCTAATTTAACTTTCACTGAACTCGTCCCATATTTGACCTGATATAGGCAATTTCTCAACAGGTAATGGTGTGGGTCCTTTTCTATTTCGTCTTGTTCCTTCTACAGTTTCATGTTATTCTTCATCTCTTCTTCCTTTTCATTTCTTCATTTCCTCTCATACCTTCCTTTATTTATTTGGAGTAAATGCATCATGAACATTTAAATTTAACAATATATAAATTAAACTTGAGTCCCAACCATGATTATTAATTATTGTTAACCTATAATTGATGATGAGCTTAAGGTTTTAGAACAATTATTCATCATTCTGGCCTCCACCTTCAAATCCATGTTCAATCCCTCACAAATCCACTAGCACTGCAACTTCCACCAACAACACTAATAACATTCAAAACTACCTTGAATACATAGTCCACCTTATCCCTTCAATCCCTCCATATTCTCCCACCTACTTATTACAGCTCATTTCCTTTTTATTTTTCTCTTCTACACCTTCTATTTTGTTCTTTTGATACCCCAGGTGAATGAAAAAATGAATGCGTTTTTTTTCTACAATAATAAAATATAAATAAGTAGTAGAGAGTAAATGATAAAAGAGGGATTAGGCGTAATATAGGGGAGATAATCAAGGTAGGTTTACACTTTTTACTGCCCCAACTCGTCCTAAATTCTCGTGCTTCTCCTCAAACCCCACCATATTCTCATACATGGCTGCTCTCCTTCATATTAATTGATCAACCGTTTAACCATTTGAAGGCTAAAATCAGTACTGGGTAATTTGGAATGCAGAACTCCGGGGTTATATGATCAATTCGTTCAATAGTTATGAGGAAATCAATTTGAGGGAAATTGATTTAGGGTTTTTTATTAAGAGGATAAAGAATTGAAGATGATGTGTTGTCTTTGTTTCTGATTATAATAGTAAAGGAACTGGTTGTATAGGTTTTCCTTTCAAGGGTTCCGTGAAGTTAAATGATGTAATAGTTGAGATTTTTCTGAGTTAAACACTAGTTTGGATTAATAGAAGGGAGGCTTAGTTTGGATTATTCCCGTGAAATAACTCTAAAGGAACATGGTTAATTCTGCTGGTTTTCTTGCTGAGTTAATTTGAACACTTGCAATTTTTCATTAGAGCCTATAGTCTTGGACTTACTCTCTTGTCTCTATTCTGTAATATGCATTCTGTAATATGCTTCGTCTTGGGTTCTTGACTGCTCTCACGTTTGTGTCTCCTTTTTTATTTCCTAGAGCATGACTTTAGTGTTTTGTTAACTTATAGTGGGTTAGAAGAGGCGGTCGGGAATATTGGATTACTTGGTTTACTTTTTTTTTAACTATTATTTTAATAATTTAATGATGAGTTTAGATAACGGTTAATATAAGGAGCGCTCTCTATTCTTTTTTTTTTTTACAAGTTGGATTAATTAAGACAAGCGTTCTCTTTACTGCAAGAGAATGGTTATTTAACTTAACCCTTCTCTATTAGGTGTTACTTATTCTTTTTTTTTTAGTAGTGTATGGGAAAGAAAAATCATACTATTTATATCTAGGGACGTTAGTACTGGAAAAGCTACGACTGAAGTTATAGACATGGCTGTGGCTGATGTGACCAAGGAATATAAAGAGCTAAAAACCAAGTGTGATGAGAGTAATGGACTGTTGAAAAAAATGACCACAAATACTGGACCTCTTTAGTAATGGAAAAGCTACGACTAAAGTTATAGACATGGCAAAATCAGTCTTGAACATGAACATGGGCAGTACACAGGTATGCTTAATTTTTTTTTACTTCTCCTTATATTTTTTTTACCAAGGCCGAGAGCCTTGCTTTGTTTATTAGTGTGAATGCCACTTAATATGTGGAATTCACTCTACTCGCTACTCATTCCCGACCTAAATAGCTCCCCGCTTAATAGGTGGATTTCTAAACGCATAGAGATCTGGAGCTATTTAATTTAGTAAGTTCTAGATCCCCGCTTCATCGTTTTCTTATGTTTTGAAGTTAGATTCTTGCTTTGATCAATGTAACATAATGTAGTGTTTCATTCTTATTATTGCAAGCTACTAGTTTCTTACTAGCTTTACTATCGTGTGTGTGTCTTCCGCATGCCTTAATATAGTGTTTCATTCTTAGTGAGTTTTCCAACTCATTTTTGTTAATAAAAACTCCCCAAATCTTTTTTTTGAATGGATGTACTTGAAGGGTAAGGTTGCTTACTAGCTTAGGTTATAGGATTTACAAAACTCACAGCGATTTGTGAATCAGTTTGAACATTTCTTATCATGATAAATTGGTGATTACATGTTACTTTTTTTTTTATTGTTTTTTTTAAAACAATCTATAATGGGCATCTGATGCAATATATTGGATGTGTATAATTCATATCAAATTTGTCAACTTTGCCTAGCACCCCAGAATTAAGTGCGAGCCGATCACCTCAAATATCGTTTAGTTTTTGGTGTTTAACTTAATCGACTGGTTTTGGAGCAGAAATTTTCGTGGCATTGACGTATTTTTGATAGGGGATTGAAATTCAAGGATAGTCTGTACAATTTCTACTCTGTGATGCTTATTTTTGAATTGCCTATGAATTTTGATTATGATTATGATTATGATAAAGAATGGATCTTGAAGGCAATGCTGCTACTTACTTTCATAGATTTCTTTTGAGTGAAGTAGTTAAGTCGCTTGAATTGGAAACATTGTTAGTTATACAACAAGTTTAGTGCCTTGTGTTCGTCACTGCCGACGACACGGCTAACTCTTTAATTTTGTTTCTAACGATGACCAGGAATGTTAATTGGGTTTGGTGAATCCCTTAGTGAATCTGCATTTATATGTAATTTTGCTTCTTTTGTTGGTGACTTAGTGGAATGCAATTTAGAATGTGCTTTTGTGCTTTACTAAACTGAATCTGAATATTGTGTAGTAGTCTCATCCTCTCGCTAATTTTATCTCTTCTTACCTTTCGACGGGTAATTCTATTCAACACAATTTTGAAACATTTTTGTGAAGTGTATATGTACTAATCAAATATATTCATATAAATTATATTTTTTTTGCCCGTTATAGGTTTCAGATTCATCAGATAGATGGTAATGATACGCCTTCAAATGTTGATTGAAGATGCACCTTCATATGTATGATTGAAGTCCCTTTGACATTGCGCCTACATGATTGAAGCCCCTACCACATTCAAACTACTGAGTGTCCTTGTCTAGCTAGTTACATAGTATTTTTAACGATTTTTTTAGACAACTTTATGTTGGATTTTACTATCTTCCTAATCCCTTTTGATATTTTTGATATTGTCGTACTATAAAGTATGTACTAGTTTATATTGTTAAATTGTCAATGCTAGCTATAGTATTTGTGACGGAGACGGTATATGTATGTATCAAACGTACGTATGGTTATTTATAAAAGTACGTGGGTACGTTATTAATTATATATATATAAAAATGTCGATTGTACGTCAGTACATACGACTATACGAGGTGTATGTAATTAATCTCTACGTACGTACGATTTTATCAGAAATCAAAAAGCCGAAATTATACCGTGACAAGAAGTGTCAATATATAAATAGTTGACGCCTAATTCCGTCTCATCGAGTGATACATAAAACCATCAATAGTCGCTGAAACGCTTAAAAGCGTCAAATTTGTCGACAGTTAAAAGCGTCAATAGTCCATGAAGACGTTTAAAAGCGTCAAATTTGTTGACAGAAAAAAACGTCAATAGCCACCGAAGACGCTTAAAAGCGTCAATTCTGTTGACAATTAAAAGCGTCAATAGTCTATAAAGGCGCTTAAAAGCGTCAATTTTGTTGACAATTAAAAGCGTCAATAGTCCATAAATACGCTTAAAAGAGTCATATTTATTGACAAAAAAAAGCGTCAAAAAATAACGACGTCCCAAAAATTGACGCTTTTTAAAAGCGTCAATAAACAAAATATTGACGCTTTAAAGCGTCAAAAAATGCTCAAAAAAGCGTCATAAATGCAAGGGTTATGTAGTAGTGCAAGGGAAGCAATTTAAGGGTACACATTCCATAATAGATACGGTTTTTTCAAACTACTAGGCCTTGAAGGATACCAATAAATCACCTCCAAGTTGCGTCAAGCTAGGGTACCTTTGTCCTCAGTCGTTAAATGCTTTCGTTAAGAGTAGACTCCCTATGGTGTTAGAAACACTGGAGGATCGCGGAATTCCCCTTCTTGCCTAAACAAGAAGAAGGGTCGTCCCCTCTCTACCATGCACAAAAGTGGATACGATGGAAAAGGGATCAATAGAACTTGAATTTCATATGGGAGTTTGCTTTTTGTTGTTGTTTTTCCTCCCAATTTGTGGCATTGGACATTTTAAGAACACTTTATTTTTGCCATTTCTTTGATGTTTGGCATTTTCAACACTTGACAAATTTCAACTTTTTGCATTTTCTTTTGAAGATTTTCAAAGCTACCCCATTTGTAGGGAGGGTGCTTATATTTGAAGCATAGGAGTTTTCATTTTTGTTACTCCTCTTTTCTTTTGATGCATTTGCAAACTTTTTCTTTTCTTTTCATTTCTTGAACTCAAATTTTTGAACAGTTTTTGTGCCCATTCCCTTTGATGACAAAAATGTGGTAGAATATGGATGATGGATGGATACATGGTTTCAAGGGTCACCTTGGAATAAACGGTAGCCAAGGAGTTATCACACCACAAGGTACTCTTGACTAGGCCTTAATCCATGGGTCAAAGGATACAAGCATGACACATCCTAAGGTGTTTTACAAGTATTTTAACAAGCAAAGTCTTAACAAGAAAAAGTATCTACAAGGGCCTTATATACACTTGTCAAGTTTCCCAAATAGACGGTTTCACAAAATTTTTCCTAAATGCAACTATATGCCATGATACAAATAACATTTATACAATCTAATGCATATGATTCTACTAATTAATATGCCAAATAATCTAAATGCAATCCTATAATCACATTATTTATACCGCATCAATCAAAATAAAGCCACATAGTCATCAACATAAAGAGGAAAAAGGAGATTGGAAAGATCATACCATGCGGTCTTCAATATCCTCATGTCTCGGATGTGGCGTAGTCAATCAATGTGAAAAAGGATGAACAAGCACAATATATACAAACACAATATATACAAGACTATACTATAAAGGAAATGAACATGTTTTTGGGGTTTTCATTTTTCAAAATTTTATGGTTTTTATGATTTATGAAACAAAAAGACATGTTTTTGTATTTTTCAAAATTTTTCAATTTTTATCATTTTTGGAATATAAATTCCCATCCCCCACTTTATTTTGGGCATTGTCCTCAATGTACATGTAGGAGTACGAATGAAAAAGAAATACATGTTTTTGGATTTTTAAAGTTTTATGGAAATAAATGCAATGATATGAATGAGTTCATGCTCTAACTAAATGCAATTCTATATGACATATATAACAAATTATTGCAATCTAAACTATACTAAATGATGCATGTTTTTCACCTATGATCAAACCTCCCCAAACCGATTTGAACACTATTTCTAGTGTAGAAATGAATAGGTTTGGTCATTAGTGATTATGCACGAATTCTATTCTATATGTAACTAACTACATGAATCGTGTGAGATATATTACAATGCAAACTATACTATATGAACTAACTAATGCAATATGAAATATAATATAAATGCAAGTGAGGCGTAAACTAAATGCAAGGTAATTTAAAATGCAATGTAACTATACATAAGAGATAGGGAGAGAAGAGTATCATACAATTGGAGATGGTGTGGTAGGCATCTCTCATTCGTCATCATCACCATTATCGCGGTATCTATACCCGCTAGAACCTCCTTGGTCATATCCTCCTTGACCACAGTATCCCCCACCTTAACCGCCAAAGTTCCCGTCGTGGTTCCCTTGATTAGGGAACAAAAGATGCGGTTGAGCCCCAGATGGACGAGGGCCATTAGGGTCGATATACCCTTGTTGTGCCATTTGGTAGTATTGAGGATAAAAGGCCAAATATTTGTCGACCCTCCCTCCATATACTCCAAGATCAGCCTTCTTCATAAGCTCCATCAAATCATTCATGTTCGGAGCATTGGGGACTTGCGGTGTGAACGGAACATGAGTGGTGGGGTATGGTGGGATGGGCACATAAGAAGGTGCGGCATTAGCCCTTACCGGCATCCCACGAGGTTGTTGAGGTTGGCGGGGTGCTTCTTCTCTTTGAGGCGAGTTGGGGTAGATTTCAATGTCGAGGAGGTAGCTCGGCGTAGGTGAATACCGGCTCAACCTCGGGTCGGTAGCGGGTACATTCGACCCCATAAGAACACTAGAGGAGCACCCTTTTGTAAACCATTCCACACTCCCGGTTTGAGTGTAGGTACACCACCGGTGGTGGTTAAAGACGGCATCCTCATCAATTAAGGTTCTACCCTTAAGTCTTACATAAGCCCTATGAAGGTTAAACCCGGGACAAAGATCGTTAGCCAACATTGTAATTAGACCTCCCATCACGAAGGTCTTGATTTAGGAGCTCCCTTGAGCAAAGTCGAAGAACCTTGTGAGCATCTCAAGGGAGGTGTTGAAGCTATAGGGCCTTGTCCCCCGAACATTTAGATAGGACTCTAGGAAGGTCAAATCAAGGAGAGTGCACCTATCTTGCTCAAATATTCCATTAATAATGCCGGCAATAAATCGTTCGGTGATTCGAATCACCGGATGTTGAATTGCGAAGGTATAGCATTGTTTCAAATGTATGAAGTCCCTCCCAGAAATAGCCCTCCAAACTTGGTCCACATCAATGTCGGCGGGTTTGTCGGTGTTTTCCGTTGGCACAACAAGACCAAATATACTTGCAAATTGGTTGAGGGTTAGTCTATGGTCGTGATTGCACAATCGGAATTTCATGCAAACGGTTCTTTGCGTGTTTGTGACGATGCGGAGGCTACTCAAGAATTCCAGGGTAAGGCTAAGGTAGGTCTCTTCGTGGGCATAGAATAGTTTTCCAAGCCCCAAACCATCAAAGAACATTTTTGTATGGTACCTTATACCTAAGACCTCTAACACTTTGGTATCAATGAATTGCGTTGGCTCAAAATGCTTACCTAGCAATGTGACGAACTTATTACGGTGCTCATTGGATGTGAAGATCACCTCCGGAAAGTATTCAAGTTGCTCCACCCCTCCGATCATCACAATGCGATTGCCTCTTGGCGGCATCCCTCCTTGAGCGGATGAAGAGGAGCCCTTGCGCTTCTTGGTGGTGGACTCGAGGAGGTTCTTGGCTTTTCCCTTGAGGTTCATCATTTTTTATTTTGAGAAAGTTAGGGTTTGGTTGATTTTTTTTTTTTTTTTTTTTTTTTTTGATGGGAGTGTTTGGGAGATGAAGATGTGAGGATTAGGTTTAGATAGG
This sequence comes from Silene latifolia, assembly GCF_048544455.1. Taxonomy (NCBI): domain Eukaryota; kingdom Viridiplantae; phylum Streptophyta; class Magnoliopsida; order Caryophyllales; family Caryophyllaceae; genus Silene; species Silene latifolia. Next base: position 89,422,420 of record NC_133532.1, on the reverse strand, counting down.
GTAAGGAAGTGAGGGATGGTAGGGGTGTTTATATAGAAAAGGGGTGTGGGACGAGCGGCTGAGGGTCGGGCTCGGGCGGATTTCACGAGGCTTCAAAGGAATCTGAGCGTCCTGATTGCCGGGACGAGCGTCTTTCAGCGGGGGTCCGAGCGTCTTGGCAAGAATCCGCTCGGATTCTGTTCCAGTGATTCCGCCTCTTCCGATGATGGGATAGGACGAGCGTTTCGTTCTTGGGACGAGCGGCTTGAGCACGACGAGCGTCTTACTCAGAATCCGCTTGGATTCTCTTCCAGTGCAAAATTGTTTTCAAGCTGCCATACAGGACGAGCGTCCTTCCTCTTGTACGAGCGTCTTCATTAGGATGAGCGTCTTGTTTAGTAATCCGCTCATATTTCAAGTCAGGACCAAACAGTACCCATGAAGAGGCTGAGGACGAGCGGCTTACCCTTGGGACGAGCGTCCCGTGCCGTTTTTCTCACTTTCCTAACCTTTTCTTCCGAAAATCATTCCCTTGCACCCTTTTGTGATTCCTCCTTATCTTTTTGTGAAATTATGCTCAACAAAATGGGTAAGAGAGCCTCTCTCACTACTCTCATGCAAGAAAATATAATAAAAGTGCGAAAATGTACAATATTATATAATACAAAGGTTTAAGAAATATTTTACAAATGGTGGTTTGAGATAGGACTCCACCAAACTAATTCAAATTGTCGAAATTCTTTGTCCATAGAGCTCAAGGCTCTTAGAAGGAGATAAAAAGCTTGTGAACAAGCCTCAAATAAGCATAAGTATGGTTTGCTTAACTTCTAAACAAAGCTTGGCCAAAGGAATTTGTCATTCATTTTCTTTTTCATCTCTCTTTTGGCACTTGAGTATTTGTGATGCTTCAAACCATCAAGCCCATGATTATTGTCAACATAAGGTATGAAGTATGGTTCATATTGGTCCGGAGACTTCCACTTACCACCTTCCTCTTCAATTTTGGTGATGATGATAGCATTTTGATTACTCAATCCTTCCAAAGTAGAAGGAGAATTCTCATGATATTGATGATCGGGTTCTTTAAAAGTTGAAATTGTGGATGCCAAATTTCCACAAGTAGTTTCATTTGCAAGTTTCTTCTTGAGCTTTTCCACCAAGTACCCTTTATATGATGTTTTGACCTTTTAGAGGAGATCCACCATATCGTCTTCAACAATGATAGGTTCCATAGTGGGTGTAAAGTAGTCTTCATAGGCAATAGGGAAGAGGCATTCTTCTTCTTCATGATAAGATATCTCAAATTTCTCAAGGATAGGCTCCTCAAGTAGATTGATCTCACAAACTTCCTCTTCCTTGTCCCATGAGTTCTTGCAAAACACGATCATATTGTCATGGCTATCTTCATAAGAATCATAGATGGGGCTTCATTTAATTCTTTCTTCAACACCTCAATGTTCACATCAAAAGACACACCCTCATACTCACAAAGGCTAAAAGTATTTGGCTTACTCAACCTCATGTCTTCTTCATTGAATACAACACTTTCATACTCACAAGAGCTCAAAAGGATTGGCTCTTCTCACTTTTCGTCTTCCATATCAAAGGTCACTACTTTAAACTCGCATTCATGATCAATGTCTAAGGAATTGTGGGGAGTAGTTGCTTGGGCTTCTTTTATTTGGGCAATTTGAATCTCCAATTCCTCACCTTGGGTAACAATGCCTTGAAGAACATTGTCCCTCTTTTAGCTCTCCTCTAGCATTTGTTTGAAGAAGTTTTGTTGATCTCCCATCATTTGGAGAATAACATTTTGAATGGGTTCATTTTTTTTTTGTGGGTGGGCGTGAAAGTGGTTGTATTGTGGCAATTGAAATTCATTATGAAGTGGGTATTGGGTGGACGGTTGTTATGGATATTGGATGTGGTGATTTTGGTGGGAAAAATTGGGGTAGTAGTTAGGATTTTCATTGTATGAGTAGTAAGGTAGGTTTGTGTTGATTTGCTCCTCAAACTCCCCATACCCATAGCCATACTCAAAAGATCCACCACATACTCCGTATGCAAAGTCTTGAACCATCATGTTCAAAATAAAGATACAACTACAAACATGGAAACTACAAGAAAATGGTAAAAACGAACCTTGAGGAACAAGTTCCTTAAGGTTAAAGCACAAATAAAAATAGACAAACAAGTAAGAACTTAATCACATAGCACCGTCCCCGGCAACGGCGCCATTTTGACGGGTGAGATTGTCGTCGGGTCTCCCAATCAAACACATTTATATTCTCAACAAACAACTAGTTAGTGGTTAAGTCGAGGTCGATCCATGAGATGGTGTGCTTTGGGTTCTAAGTCTATCTTTCTCAATTTGTGCTAGTGTCACAATTGATTTGGGTTTGAAGTTGTGTTCTAAACTAATGCAAGCAATAAATGAAATAAGAGTGTAAACAAGTAATAAAGGGTACTAGGATATCATGGGGTCATAGGGGATTCATGGTGTTGATCATACAAACATGTTTACAAAGTTGCAAGCAATTAATGTTGTAGAGGAACCGAGTTGGTTTATGTCTTACGGTTCTTAGGAAGAGTTAGGTCCCGGAGCCGAATCAATTAGATTGTACAACACCTACAAGTCGACTTACTTTCCTCCTAATCACTACTATGCATGGTCTAACAAGACTCGAGTTGGTTTATATCTTACAAGTCAAGTTGAGTAGATAAGAGATGGGTAAAAATGCAAGGATTCATAGGCTTAGCATTTCATCAAACATATCATGTTCATAGGTTGACATCACAACAAGCAAGCAATTTAATTATGAAAACATATTAGATTAAGCATGATTAATCCCCATGTTGGTTTCTCCTAATTACCCACTAACCCTAGCTAAGGAAACTACTCACTCATTATCGTGAGAAACATGTCATTAATGGTGTCAATCATCACAACAAGGCAAAACATGATGAACAAGTACGAAAGATTAACAATAATTAAAACAAGGACTAAGAGAATTATACCTATGGAGATTCCAAAATAATAAAGCAAAGAATAAAAGAAGAGAACTTGATTGATTGATGAAGAGTTGTCAATTCTCCAATAATAACCCAATAATCTTCAATTACTCAAAAGTAATAGACTTGAACAATAATTAAGGAAAGATTAATGTGTTATTTGTGGAAAGATTAAAGAGTAATCTATTCTAATCTACTCCTAATCTAAGAGAGCGTCCTACTATCTAATGTAATGTAATGTAATCTCCCCCTAATCTAAGAGAGCTTCTTACTATCTAATGTAATGTAATGTAATCTCCCCCTTTTTTTGATTATTACACAATGGAGTATATATAGTGGTGCATCATTAGTTTAAGTAAGGATAAATTAGTAATTAACAATGTTAAGTTCTAAAATAGGGAAATATAAGTATCCTCAAGGAGATGAGCATATCGTGCTGAAGGTGTCATTGTCCGTTCGTACAAAGGCGGGGGACGCTCGGATTCTGGGCAGGGGGACGAGCGGATCAACCATCGGGACGCTCGGATTCTTTGAGGGGGCGACGAGCGTCTTCCTGCTAGGACGCTCGGATTGCCCTTCAGAATGCTTTTTGCTTTTCCTTTTGCATACTTCTTATTCTTGTGTTTGTTGATCTTTGTTCTTGCCTCTTCTTCTATACTCGTTCACCCAATATCGTCAAAAAGTTTCCAAGTATGCATAGGAGACGGGAATTCCGCCAAATTGTCTTCCTTCCTATAAAACATATACAATGTAATAGGAAAACCAAATAGGAAGGATTTGACGGATAAAAAGGCCATGAAATGCTATAATAGTATGCAAAATAGGTTCAATTAGGGGACTAAATGTGCGTATGAGTCGCATCAACCTTAAAAAGTATTATGTCTGAGGTTCCAGGTGCAGGACCCAGAAGTTCCACTTCAAACAGGTACATCCCAGGACCCTTGAATCCTAGCATTCAGTACTCCAGAAACCTTAGAACATGAACTAACTTGCTAAAAGTGTCTTTGATTAAGCAGTTATCGCTTGAAGGGGAACAACCCCAGAACCCACTTGCTAGAGCCACAAATCAGTCTCTCATAAGGTATATACACAAAGAACTAATCATTTTGTTTCGTACCGCCTGACTGTACCACCTGCATTGGTCTAACAGCAACATCTCTTTTGACAGCAGGAACAACTATGGCACCAGGCAAGGTCTTTCGTTCAGTACGCACGTGCTAAGTCTCCTGAATTCAGCAGGTACTACTAAGGAAATGACAACTTACAACGTATCTTTTAAATCCTTTGAGTCAAAACCCTTTTTCTTATTTTCCCTTGGTGTCAACTTCACAGGTGTCACAAGGAGCAAAATGTGGAAGCCGCGTACTTAGTATTTCAAACGGCCAAAACGAAACTCTCTTTCTTTTAAGTTGTTGTAACATTTTTGGGGGAACACATTTTGTGCTCCCTAAACTATTTTAGATTTATGAAATTGCTTCCATTTTTAAGTTTATCATTATTTTTGGATTGAATGTGGATATGGTAAGTTGAATATTAAGGCAATGTCCTAGTAGGCTAACTGATGGACATGAACTAGCAAATTGTTCCTCCTGCAGGAAGTACCCAATGTGCGCGTGGTCGAAACAGAGGGATTTGAGCATCCTGATGGACAATAAGCTCCCTGAACCACCATAGGCACCTCAACAAGTACGAAGCCGGCATACAAACAGAAAGAACAAAAGAATTGCTAGCAAAATTACAGAAGGAACAAAACGAAAATTTCATAAACACCCCTCAACGGGGGGAACTTGAAAAGCAAAGTATTTTTGCCCCTCCTACGAGGCAAAAACAAAAGTACTAAGAGGTGCCCAAAACTACCAGGCACCAAAGAGTTGTATTACAATGGTCCACCACACAGGGTGCCCAAGAAAACATCAAGATAAAAAATTAAAATTTAAATGCCTAAACTAGGCAGCAGCAGCAGAATCTGGGGCGGCATCAGCAGGAACATCCACATGGATGTTAGGCTCCACAATAGCCTCTCCTCCAGATGGACCTTCCCCTCCCTGGGCAACGTGGGCTTCCTCCCTCACCTCCTCAACTGACGCGACAGCTGGTTGTTCAATCCTAGCACTGGTCTCTCCATCATCACCACCCAGCAAGTCGTTGATGAGGCTGAAGTCCGGCTTGACTGGATACGTAGCATTGAACAACCGTTCCTCCTCAGCAAGGTCCCAGTTGGAGTGCTCACCCGCCTCAAACTCCTTGATACACTTGATCTTTGTTTCCCAGGCGGAAACCGATGAAGAGTCTAAGAGCTGGTGCTTCAACAGCTCCACCTCCTTGTGAGCCTCTTCCACACGCCCTTCTGCCACCCTCCTCTCAGCATCCATCTATTTTTGGGCAGCTGCCTTCTCCTCAGCCAGCTTCTTCTGGGCAGCCACCTTCTCCCTCCTAGCCAGCGCCAGATGTGCCTCCACCTTCCCCAGGTTGACATTGAGGTTGTTCACCTCCCCCATCAATTTGGCAACCTCCCTGCGCAGGAACATGTCGTCCTGCAAAACCTGCCAGAGGAACAGTCAGCAGCACGAACAAAGTAGACCAGTAAAACGTAAAGGGAATTAAAAAGGTACCTGCAGGGCGCGCCCAGGAGCTTCATCTAGCACAACAGGGAGGGGAGTATTTCCCAGAGAATGGACAACAGCCGGAACCAGAAACTGTTGCATATGAGGCCAGAGAGGTACACCACTGGAGCCATACCCCTTGGGAAGGCGGATTATAGTGGAAGTATTGGGCAGGGGTGGCCTAGGAGCCACTGCAGCCAGAGGAGCAACCTCAATAGGAACAGGTGTGCTAACCGGCTCCTTTTCAGCAGGGAGCGATGGCCTCTTCCTAGGAGATGGACCAGAGGAGGCAGAAGCAACCTGCTTCCTTTTTTTATCTAGCAGGGAAAGAGAGGAAACAGTAGTATTCCCTAGTACAGGAACACAGTTAGAACATAAACATAAAATGACCATATAGCATGAACAAACACCCATGAAAAACAAAGCCTTACCAGACGACATTCCCCTCTTCCTCTTCTTCTTCCTCTTCTTCCTTCTCTTCTTCTCTCTCTTCTTCCTCCTCTTTCTCTCCTTCGCTAATGTCAAGAGGCACGGAGGCAGATGCACTAACAGGGGAATAAAGTACACCGGGGTAAGAACGAGTTGCAACAGGGAGAGCAAATAAACGACTAACCACGCTATGATCTCTTGAGGGAACTGGCTGCTTCAAACCTGCAACTGTACACCAGTAAGAACATTAAGGTAAAAGAAAAACAACAGACACCCAGAAACTAAAATTACCTTTAGAGGCCCCCCACTTATCAAATAAGTACTCGGGGGTGGGGGTAAGAGAGTCGATCTTAACAAAGATGAATTTCGTATTTCAGCCTTCATCCCTCACTTTGGGAGGAAGGATCACGCTAGGGTTGCTGTGGTCACAGGACCTCAAGGTGATAAGCCCGGCAACAAAGGGTCTGAAAGTATAGAGCAGGGCAAGGTCACCCAGACCAATCCCCAGATTGTAATCCTCAGCAAGGATACAAAGCGAGACCAGAATGCGCCATGCATGAGGCGCAAGTTGGCAGATCGCCACCTATAGTGGCGCAGGATCCTTTGCACCAAAGGAGGAAAGGGAAAAGACAAACCCTGGGTAAAAGGGTACTCGTAAAGGCACGCCCAACCGGGATTATGGGCATTCGGCGTCTCCCCAGGCTGAGGAATGTGAATCACGACGTCCTGCCCAAGGCCGAACCTCTCTCTCACCTCCTTGAGGGGGGTGTCAGCAAAGATGGAATCACACAGATAGTGATCTGCGAGGATCCCAGAGGATCGGAAGGGAGAGAGAGCAACAGAAGATGGACCCCACGGGGAGAAGGAGGAGGGACTGTACGGCGGATAGACTTTTTGACCATAATTGCGGAGTTTAGAGGCGAAAAAATTAAGAGAGATAATAGAAAGTGAGGAGTTTACCTGGTGGATGGGGGGATTTTATAAGAATGGGGGGTGAGTAAAGGGTTTTAGCGAAAGAGGTTAGTAAGGCCGGGAATAAGGGAAGTGGGAGGGGAGGGGTGTATTTATAACAAAAAAAAAGAGGGAGTTAAGAGTGGGGGTTAGCAGAAGGGAGTTAAGGGAGGAAGTTAGGTTGGGGGGAATCGAGGGAAAGGAAACGTGGGGGAAGTGGGAAGGTATTGAGGGGAAATGATTGATTGGACCTCCAACGGTCTGTCTCAGTGGATAAGAATGCAAGTGGGCTGACGTCACTCTATGACATCACCACTACATGCAACATCCAGGAGGGAAGCAACTCCCAGCATCCATCGAGCAAGAACAGAACCTAGCAGTTGCTTGGGGGTAATAGTATGGGTAAAAATACCCTCTCCTTTTCATCATGATGTGGCAACTCGCTATTGGGTAAAATAGAGGTACACGGATCAATGACAAGGCAGCAGACTGGTAGACATCAGGAAGAACAAGGGGGGATGAACCTGGACATGCAAGTAATACAAAGGCCGCAATTGAGCTAAATAACGAACAGCCAGCAGGAACGTTGAAATGGTCAGCAGGAACATTGCAGTTATCAGCAGGAGCTTTGAGAAAGTCAGCAACCACTCCCTATTTCATAGGAAGTGGAGCATATGGTTGAGCGAATATAGAGACATGTGCGACAATTCAAGGAAGGCTATAAAAGAGCAACAAACACGAGATTCAAGGACCTCTCATTCCTCATGCACTCCACTCGAAGAAACAACATTCATCACCTGCAACAAATAATAATTTACACACTTAGAAACATATACATCGTTCGTATCATTTGTACTTAGTCGTTTGGAGATTACTGCTGTTCCTCTTGATTTTTCCAGCTAGGTTTACCCTCGAAAACTATTACTACTAGTGGATCATTGGTGGGACACCATTTTCCCCGTGGTTTTTCCCACATTTTGGGTTTTCCGCCTCACCATTTTGCTTGTGTCGTTTGTCTTTTTTTCCTTTTCGTTTGCTTTTATTTTGTACTGTTTGCTTACTTTCGTTCTCGTTATGTTCTTACTACTGATCTACTTAAGTCCTTAATACCGTATTTTAATTAAAATAGCCGCATTGACTCATAAATCTTTAGTCAGTAAAATCTTACCAAAACAGCCGCCATCCAAATTACTGAGAAGAGGAGTAGTAAAAGGCCTGACCTTGAAACTTATGTGGCCAGGACTATTGGTGTTGACAGCGTAGCAGGCTTTCAAGTCTTCAAGGGAAAAAGAGAGATTATGTTTTTTGCAGAGATACTCGACAGAGCAGACTACTTTCCACACCATAGGCATCAGCTGATAAGAAGGCACACTAATTTCTTTGATGACGTGCACCGTAAGTGGAGAGAAAGGAAGCTTGCAACCAGCCATGAAGGCCCAGTCATGAACACTGAACCAACCAGAACATGCCCAGTCAGCCCTGGCATGGGAGTTTTCAGGGATCCAGACTTCAGAATCGGCAGGAATAATTCCCTTATCCTTCAACACCTTTTTAAATTCAGGTTTCAGACGATTTCAAAGAGACTGATCATCTTTCAGAGCTTTTGTGGGTTTGAATTCAAATTCTCCATAAAAAATTGAAATCATCTAGAGAGGAGAATCAATCGGTTTTTCAACAACAGGAGGTTGAGCAGCGGAAGATGAAGGGAGATTTTCAGAGGTGGTTTCTTTAGGGTTCTGAACGAATGGAGTTCCAGGAGACATCACTCCCCTGGAAGATTTCTTTTTTGTGGCCATTGTTGGAAGATTATTGAAGAATTATTAAAAATTAAGTCGAGGAATTAAGAGAACTTGAAGAGGAAGATTAAATTAGAAGGGAGTAGATTTTGGTGAAGATTAATTCAATGAAGTGAAAGAGTATTTATACTCGAAGAAATTAGGGTTTCAACCGCAACTTGCAAAGATAATTATTAAGGAAGTCATAGTAAAAGAAACACGCGTCATCAAACCGCCAACTAGCCGTTACAGAAGCCAATCAGCCATAATCCAACCGTTGAGCAGTTTTCCATAGTTAGAAGTTATCTCCTTATTTATGGCCTGACCCAGCGAAAATAAGGAGATAAGGGGCAATTGTTGGGCCTGGAAATCCGCAGATATCCCAGATCAATATCTCACCTCGACCTGACGGTCAGGGTGTCAGGATGTCAAGCTACCAGGACACACGAAGATAGGCGCCAGGCCATGGAGAGGACAACGATCAAAATATCAGGACGATATTTGACCATGAAGTCATATTATATAAGAATATATGCGCGATAATTAGAGCATTAATTGGAAAGATTCAGCAATTAAAGACGGCAATTAAGGGCGAAATAATGAGCATTATTCCGGGTAATTAAGGCAGGATATTCAGCATTAATGGAGGAAGATTTAGTAGCCGTTCATCATTCATCTATATAAAGAGCACTAAGATCATTTGTACAAAATATGAGAACACAATATAATTTCCTAGCAACACACTAGCAATACTAAAGTACAAGCTGAATTATAGATATCTATGCAAATTATCCAATATTATAGTGAAATCCTCTCCTGGCTTGGTGCCCGTGGTTTTTCCCCATTTAAGGGTTTTCCACGTAAAAAATTTTGTCTTATTGTTATTCATTTACCGTACTTTATACTTCTAGTTTTATACCATGTCATACTAACTCACGGATTAATTCGAGCTAGTTAACCTTACCTAGACCTACCCTGACCTGATTTCGCGTTGCGCAAAATCCATACAAAACACATTTCACATAACATGTGCATAGGTTGAAATCACAACAAGCAAGCAAATTAATTATGAAAACATATTAGACTAAGCATAGATCAATTCCCATGTTTGTTTCCCCTAATTCCCCATTAACCCTAGCTAAAGTAATACTCACTCATGATCAAGTTTAGCATGCTAATAAGGTTGTCAATCATACTAAAAAAGCAAAATATGATGAATAAATGATGTGATTAAAAAAATTTAATCAAGGGTAAAAGAGATTATACCTATTTTAAATAATCCAAATAATAAAGCAAAGAATAATAGAAGTAATCTTGATGATTAATGGAAGGTTGTCAATCCTCCAATAAACCCCAATAATCTTCTAATTACCCAAATAAAACTAAGAACAATTGAGAAATTAAGGAACGATTAAGATGTAATTAATATTGAGAAGTGTATTACAACTAAATTAAGACTAGATTAAGAGATGTTTAAGGGTTGATTAAAGCTTGATGAAAATCTAGGTAGTACAATGGGGTATTTATACTAAAATTAAGTACAAGGATTAGGGTTACTAAGGGCTTAAATTACTATTAAGACCCTAAGAGAGGCTTGAGGAATTGCAACTCCCGAGGGACATGCGCGGATCATGCTGCAACTCCCACCAGGATCCGCTCGTCCTCACCTGATGAACGGCTGGTCCTGTAAGAATATTCGCTCGGGCTGACAGTCGGGACGCCCGGATCGTGCTTTGGTACGCTCGGATCAAGCTTAGGGATGCTCGGATCGTTGCTCTGATCTGCTCGTCCTCAGCTCGGGCCGCTCGGATCGTGACACAGGATTCTTCTCTTGTTTGGCTCCTTAACAGTCTGCGGGGATTGTGTTGGGGATGAAAGGATCTTTTCATCATTGCCCATTTCACTTTATTTATTTGCTTAGGCCTCTAGTGTCGGTCTCCTCTTCGATGCTTGGTCATTAGATGCGATCCATTTAGCTCCATTTCGCTCCATAAATGCAAGGTTAGCAATCCTCTCCTACCAAGGACACAAAACCTCAAAGAATATGCAAAATGGGAAACTAAAGATAAGAAATGACCCTAATATATGCTAGAAAGCATGGGAACGAGGTTAATTCGGGGACTAAATGTGCTCAACTATGAGTCACATCAATACCCACCATAAGGTGCTATTCCTTACATCATAAGATTGGGTAACTTATGCATCAGGACCAACACATGTGTAAAAGAATGCATAAAGAAACAAAAGAACATCTTTGAAATAACTATGACATGCAGGGAGGTAAAAAAGATAAGCATAAGACCAAAACATGGGTCACTAGATCGAGTACGGCCTACTCAATCAAGTAGGTGAAGATCAGAAGCACGCACAATAAATTACCAGGGCTACTCGAACGAGTACCAAGAGGTGTATTCGCTCGAGTAAGGGCTACTCGATCGAGTGCCCTACGCAGTTCTTAGCACTGCCCAATTTTCGTAAAACGGTCATATCTGACTCGTTTCTTGGTCATTTTGGGCATGTGACCTATCGTTAGAATCATAAGAGAACAAGTTATCACCTGCAATTCGAATCACATCAATATCATATATGCATCTCAAGATATAACTGTTTAAAGACAACTCCTCTAAAATCGAACAACATAACTACTTGATTTTTGCTTCCAAACAACTTAAACAACAATAAAGCAAACAAAACTAACTCGATACTCATAAAACCAGTATCCCCAACCACATGTTACTAAAATACTACGGTTTTATGTGCTGATGGGTACTCTATCGAGTAAGGCTTACTCTTTCGATTAAGTTAGTTTTGCGTACGAAACACAGTTTTGTCTGATGGGTACTCGATCGAGTAGGGGCCACTCGATCAAGTACCTCACTTACTTGATCGAGTACCTCAGGTTTTATGGGTTTTTGGTCGGGTTTTGATAGCAACGCGAGAATGATATAAAAATACTTTTTCGTCAGTTTCTTTTTACTTTTTACCCTATTCTAAATATTTTAGACAAGATAACAAGTTACGTAGCTTTCCTCTCTCACATTGCTATCAAATCCAAGGGCTTGAGTCGTCGGAATCCAGAGTTCTTCCCACCGTTGAGACCGTCGTATTGTGGGTAATATCCTAGTATAGTTTAAATATTGTTTCGTTAGTTTTGGTTAAACCCTAATTGTGAAATTTGGGGGGTTTTGGGAGTATTGTTGGTATTAGTTTGTGATTGTATGATTATATGTTGATAGGAGGTGATTTCATAGAGGAGCGTTTCTGATCTGCTGTTGTTGGTCGGGCTAAATATTTTCGGTAACTTGTCGTTAGGAGTACCTAGACCAAAACACAATTTATAGCTTCACAAACAACTCTACAATTAGTAAAGAGGTAAGTAAAGGTCGGATCCCAAGGGACGGGAATTGAGATGAGATTTCTATTGCAACTAGTGGTGTCTTAGGGGTGTCACAATTTGAGTTGATGTAGAAGGTCACTAAACTAAATAACAATGAAAGTAAACAAGCAAGATGAATTAAAAGGGTTGTAAACAATTGATAAAAAGCACTAGGGTATCATGGGGTCATAGGGGAATCATGGGAATTGATCATACAAACATGTTCTCAAATTATAAGCAAGCAATTATTGTTGTGATGGATTGAGTTGGGTTATATCTTACAATCCCAGGAAAGTTTGGGTTCCGGAGCCGAATCGATTAGATTGTACAACACCTACAAGTCGACTTAGTCTTTCCTACTCAACAACATGCATGGTCTAATGAGACTCGAGTTGGTTTATATCTTACAAGTCTCATTGAAAAGATAGGTGATGGGTAAAAAATGCAAGGATTCATAGGCTCGCATTTCATGAAACATAACATGTGCATGAGTTGAGATTAAAACAAGCAAGCAAATAAACCATAAAAGCATATTAATTTAAGCATGAATCATTCCCCATGTTGGTTTCCCCTAATTACCCATTAACCCTAGCTAGGTGACTACTCACTCATTATCATGTTGATCATGCTAGCAAGGTTGTCAATCATACCAACAAAGTGAAACATGATGAATAAATGAAAGTAATTAGCAATAATTAAAAAGGGATTAAGAGAATTATACCTACTAATGATTCCAATAATAAAGCAAGAATAAAAGAAGTACTTGATGCTTGATTGAGAGGTTGTCAATCTCCCAATAATAACCCAAATAATCTTCAATTACCCAAAATAAAGGATGAACAAAGAAGAGATTAAGGAAATAAAACTTGTATTAGAACTTGATTAATTGTTGATTACAAAACTAAAGAGAGATTTGATTGATATTAACTACTCTAAGAATTGATAAGAAGAACATGCTCTTCTAATTAGACTAATGGGGTATTTATAGTGGAAATTAGGTGGATGCATTAGGGTTAACTAAGGGCTTAAATGACGATTAAGTCCCTACTTAGGGAAACGCCGGTATTTTCTGAAGGAAGGGCATCTTTCTTGAAGCTTGAAGAGACGAATTTGCGATGTCTTGGAATCCGTGCGTCTTAGGCTCGGGACGGCCGGATTCGTGAGTCTCTGCCCAGGCGTCTTTGGGAGAAGACGGGCGTCTCCTGGATGCTGCTGCCCGGGCGTCTTTGGTAGAAGACGCACGGATTGTGGTGCTGGGGACGGGCGTCTTCTTGGGAAGACGGGCGGATTGTCATGTAGCGTATTTTCTTCTTCTTTTCTTCCCTTTTCTTCATAAAATCCTTGGGGATTTCCTCGGGGATGCAAGGATCTTTCCTCATCATTGCCCAACTACTATAATATGTACAAAGGCCTTCTAATCTTGTCTCTCCTTGATGCTTGGTCATTGAATTCGATCAATTTAGTCTCATTTTGCCATGAAAATGCAAGGTTTGCACTCTTTTCCTACCAAGGATACAAAACCTCAAAGAATATGCAAAACAAAGAACTAAAGACAATAAATGACCCAAATATGCACTAAAAAGCATGGGAACAAGGCTAATTCGGGGACTAAATATGGGCTAATTATGGTCACATCAAATATCCCCAAACCGAACCTTTGCTCGTCCCAAGTAAAGAGGTGACAAAGACTAGGACCATTATTTAAACTAACCTAATAACATAGCCGACATGAGACAATTAGCGGGTCTCACTCCGCCCTTTCAACTCACAACAAGACAACCATGAGGTAGGATGCCTTCTTGCAAGGCAAGGTGGGTCTTGCCAAAATGGTGACACATCCAAACATTAAGCACACAAAATCAAATAATGGATGTATCTACAAAAGGAATAGCCACTTCCTCATCAAGTGGCGGAGTCAACTAAAAGAGAACAAATTTAAGAGCATATATTCCGTCACAAATACTAGTGCAACAAATTACTAAGGCTAAGGGGATGGCACTAAATCACCTCCAAATGGTGTTAAACTAGACTACTTTCGTCCTCAATTTCCAAATACTTTCGTCAAGAGCGATCGGATGGTATGGAATGATGATCCCCATGATGCTAGTAGCATATGACATGACAAGTCTCGAGTTCTCTACAAAAGTAAAGGTCATGGATCGTCCCAAGCTCGACAAAGTGGCTTGACAAAAAGGCTTTTTGGGAATGAAATGCTCAAATCATTGCAAACAAGGGTGGATATGACTAGTATTCAAAAATTGGCCTCATTCAACTTTCACATTTCAAAAATTAGAGATGGGGTTTGTCCCTTCGGTGCTAATGTCCTTTACTTTCGCCAATCGCTTATTAGGCAACCGGTTAACCTCTAGACAATAGCTTTTCGGGGTGATAGTCACTTTGTCTCTGGGCGGTCGAATTCACAACCGTGTGGGGGCCCAATTCAATGGATCCCTCTCCAAAGCACATCGAAGTGGTACGCCTCCATCAAAACAACTAAAATTCTCAACATTTCAACATTTCATAACATTTGAGGTTTCTTTAGCAGTAAAACGTTTCCACATAACAAAATCTTTGAAATGAGCACTTCAAACTTATTGATAGAAAGTATTTTTGGGTTGCCATACCACAAGGTCAATCAAGGTCACCTAGACAAGTTAACCAAGTCCACATCGCATCACGGGGTTGGAATAGGTGACTCACATTCAAACCCTTGACTAGGCTTCGGGTCATGGGTCAAAAGACACTAGTATAACACAATCTAGGGTGTTTTACAACCATTCTAGTAGGCGAAGTCTTAAGTTGAAAAAGTATTTGTAATGGCTTAGTTGCTCTTGTCAAAGTTCTCAATTAGGCACTTTTCAAAACATTTCATCTAAATGCGACTACATGCCATGATGCAACTATTATATACATCCTAATGCAAGTGATTCTACCAACTAATATGACATATAAACTAAATGCAAGTCCTAAGTTCACATTGTTATACCGCATCAATCAAAATAAAGCCACATAGTCATTAACATAAAGAGGAAAAAGGAGATTGGAAAGATCATACCATGCGGTCTTCAATATCCTCATGTCTCGGATGTGGCGTAGTCATTCAATGTGAACAAGGATAAAACAAATACAATATATACAACAATATATACATGACTATACTACAAAGGAAAAGAACTTGTTTTTGGTTTTTCAATTTTCAAATTTTTATGGTTTTTTCAAAAAATTTCAATTTTTTTGGATTTTTGAATAAAAGTTAAGTTAGAATTCCCCATCCCCACACTAATATGGGCATTGTCCTCAATGGCCAAAATGATGGGAAATTATGCAAATATGATGCATGATTTCTACACTAAATGCAAGCTACACTAATCTACACTACATGATGCATGGTTTTTGTTTATGACGGAGAGGATAATTTAGATTACCTCCCGTTGTGTATTTATGTACTTCCCCAAACCGAATTAGACATTATTTCTAATGTCCTATGGTTGGGTTCAGTTCATGCACAAACTATGCAATGCATGAAACAAAATTTGTCATTTTGGATTTTCAAAAGTGGGAACAATAAAATGAGAACACCTCAATGGGGCCGAGGTGTTAGTCCTCTATAGTGCTAGGACTACTACAACAATGATCAAGATTAAATAAAATACAAGTTAACAAAACACAAACTTCTTTTCATGAAACTTGAAAATTAAAGAGGGAATATGAGGAAACTTCACTTAAACTTAGGTGGGTGCCTCTCGCCCGCTCCACCTAGCTATGAAGTAATCCTCTAGAGATCGGCATCATCTCCTTCTAGATCGCTATCCCTCATCTCCTTTGATACATCACTCATACTCGGGTCCATGAACTCGTCATCTTCACTTCCAAGCTCCACCGTGTCCCCTCCGCAATAATTGTTGCTTCCCACCTCTTGTCTCCCGTTTGCCCCTTTGTTTGCCCTCTCCGAATTGGGGAAGAGTAAGTCCATTTGAGCCCATGAGGGAAATGCTCCTTCCTCACTAATCTTTCCCTTTTGAACCATATCGTGGTATTGAGGATAGAGTGCATAGTAAATGTCCACGTTGGTTTCGTATTGGCGGAAGTGCAAATCTTGTAGAATTCCCGTGACAAAGTCGTCACGGGGAAGGATGAAGAGGTTGGGATGGTTATACGGTTGATAAGGAAATGGGTAGGGAGGCACTTTGATCTTCTCATCTTGAGATTGTTGCTCTTGTTGTTGTTGTTGAGGATTTGGAGGTGGTGGTGCTTGTCTTGGTTGGGTTGGGTTTGGAGGTGTTCCGGGTGTAATTTCGGAGCAGATGTTGTTACCACGTAGGCTTGTTGAATGATATCGTTGCTTGGCTCTTCCTTTCGCTCTTTCCTGTAAAGATGAACAAACTGAGGGCTCGGCTTGGTACCGAGCGTACTCACTCCGACGCTCAAGTCAGTAAACTTAAAGAAATAAGTTGTATGTTACTTGGCAAAGTATATTGTAGAGAGATAAAGGAGTTTATACCAGATTATTAGTGAGTTTTAGGATAGTTTTTGGATCGTTTTCTCAATGAGGATTGAGGAGTATTTATAGACTTTCACCTTTTGTCACGTAGTGGCCAAGTGGCCAAGTGGCAGACCAGGTGGAAAGACTGTTCTACCCTCGGCCGAGGGACCCATGGCAGGCCGGCTGGCCTGGTTGACTCCATCCCGAGGGGACTGGATGTGAGTACGCGGATATGTCTCTCGGCCGGCTAGGTGCCGGGACCGAGACCCAAGTGACAAGCCGACAGGCTGCGTCGGTTAGGCTGTCTAATACGTTGACTTGCTGTCTTTTATCTTTGACCTTGCTCAAAATGTTGACTCGGTCAGCGGGTGCAGAATATGCCCCATCAATTTGCCCCCAGCGTAGTCTATGCCGTGGTATGGACCTTCGATGAGTGTTGAGCGTATTCTGCGCAAGTTGAACTTCTTCCCCGACTTCTTCTTCCTCGGCTTGGTTCCGTTCAGGCCGCATCAGTATCCCCCTCCACATGGATGTGTAATGGACATCAAATGTGGAAAAGAAAATGGCGTTGGCCGAGACCAAGGTTGAGAGTGTCGTGTGCTTTTGATTGCCCCCGGCCAGTGCTGTCAAGCTTGGTTGATCAGCTGGCCGGTGGTGAGTAGATACCAAGGAGCGTGTCGAAGAAGATTTGTAACTGTATGTCGATTGACATTCCGTGGCTGCATGCTCGACACGTGGCTCGGTGCTGATTGGTGGACGTTTCATGGGCTTTGCTCTGATTGGTCCACTTTATGGGCTTTGCTCTATAAATAGAGCAGTGTGGCCCGTTTTTTTGCCATCAAACTTCATTTTCTCAAAAAATTTCCTCTCTCTTAGTTTTTTCGAAGAAATTTCTCTCTAGTCTTCAAAGCGTTACTCGGCGTAACACTTTCTTCCAAGGTAAACAAACAAATTTTTTCAACTTTTATTTGTTAAGTATTTATTGTTACCATGTCTTCTGCTGATACTCAACCCAGTACCTCTGCGCCGGGGGGCGAACCGTCGCATCCTTATGAAGAGGAGCCACTGGTTGTCACCCCGATAGCGTTTGGGGGTCCTAAGTCGCCTTCTCCCGAGATTGATCCAGGATTCTTGGAGGGTTTTGATGATGAGGATGATGAGGCGACCCCGTCTGTCGTAAAGAGGCCGCATTTCTCGTGGCACGGCGACGCCTGTTCGATCAATCCTGATCGTGCTTGGACGAATAAGTTCGCTAGTTGCTCCAGTCCTGATCTTTTTGAAGACCATTACTCCTTTGGCAGGGGGTATAAAATTGTTATCCCTGAGGATGGTCAGGCCGTCTGTTGCCCTCCCCTGGGTTGTATCGGCGTGTACATCAGACACCTGGAGTATGGGCTCCGGTTTCCTCTTAATGTACACGTTGCTGCCATCATTAAAGCCATGAACGTCGCCGTGGCACAACTGCATCCGTTGGCCATCAGGATGATTATTGGCTTTGTGTGGCTATGTCTTTTTAAGGGGGAGGCCTCAACGGTTAACCTGTTCCGCCGGCTTCATCATCTTCGGCATACTACCCTAGGTGGCACGGGGTGGTACAGCGTGCAGACGGAGGCGGGTTATGTTACCGTTTCGAAGCTGACATCTTGTAAGGACTAGAAGGGGCGGTGGGTATACGTCGAGGTTCCGGAGGACTATCCGCTGCCCCGGTCCTTTCAGAGCCGCGTCAATTTGCGGTGTGAGAATCAAGGGGAGCATGACAAATATGTCTCCCGGAATAAGCTTAAGATGGACGCCTTGAAGGTCTATCTTAACGAGGACGAAACGCGGGCAATGAGGCTGAGAAGGATGGCACGCCGAAGGGATGGATGCCCCCGACGCAGATCGTTCTTCAGGATGAGCCGCTTTGCTACGTCGGCCTCATACCGGCCCTCAGCCAGGGTGAGTGGGGTCGGTATGAGGCCCATCTTTGCTTGTTATGTTTCTGTATTTGAACCTTGGTTTATTTCTTTTGCTTAACTCCTGCTTCTTTTCTTTTGCAGACCGATTTGGCCCAGAACTGCCTGTCTCCGTCCTTAAGAGGTTGGGACTTGACGAGAACGGGAGAGTTGTTGAGCTGCATCCTAAGGCCACGCCACGTGATCGCAGACCGGCCCCTCACGAACTTATGGAGCAGCAGTTGAAGGCAATGGATGTGACGGCGGCTCAAGCGCAGATTGCTGGTAACGTGCCGCGCCGGAGACCAAAGACAACGTCTACGGCGGCAACGGCGTCAACTCCAGCTCAATCTTCAATCCCCGTAATCCAAAAGGAGCAGGTGGTCGTCGTCGATGTTGAAGAGGAGGTCACCGTTGTGGAGGGTCCTCCTCCTTCGAATAAGAGAAAAGAGGCAACGCCTGTCGCCCCTGCTGTTACCGAGGCCGGGAAAGAAAAGGGGCCAACCGGCCCTCTGCCCAAGAAGGCTAAGACTGGTACGGATCTAACCTATGGCTCGGATTTAGCAGGTTCATTGGGCGTTCCTGATGAGAGGCTCTCTGACATGTCAATGAATGTTGACATGGATGCTTTGTCTGGGTTTTTTGTAGATCAATCGTCGCCGGCTGTCGGTCTCACCGAACGGTAGTTGGAGAAGCAGCCTGTGCAGACGGGCAATAAAAATGTCACCGTCGACTCTTCATCCCAGAAGGTTTCCCCCGCTCAGCTTGTGGCGGAAGGCACAAGGTTGTCCAAGAGGCTGGTGAAGTGGACTGAACTAGCCGGCGCTCATATTATGGAGCAAGAAACGGTCATGGCTCGAGCTGCCCCTGCGCTTGAACGGCTTAGGCTCGATCTTGCCGCTGCTAAGAAGGAGGCCGAGAGGTCGAGGGAGGCCGCCATGAAGGACCTCCTCGCTGAGCGAAAGCTTAAGGAGGACGCTGAAAAGGCGGTCCTAGCCGAGAGAGCCAAGGTTGAGGCTGCGGAGGCTGACGCTGCTAAGCTGCTGGAGGAGAAAGACAAATTTGAGGGCGGCTATAAGGCCGGGGTTGAGCAGAAGGAGAGGTGGAAGACTCTGCATTCGGCTGAGGCGAAGGAGCACAAGACACACAAAGGCTATCCTTGCCCAGAGGGAGAAGGACATTGAGACGCTGAAGACCGTCATCATCCCTAACATGTATGCCCAGTACCGGGACCAAGCTGAGGATGCTACCAGGGATGTAATCAAAGAGCTCCTTCCTGAAGGCTCCTTCCCGTGGCAAGATTTTGACCGGCTTCTTGATGAGAAGGCGGCTGCTGCGGAGGCAAAGGCTGCGGAGAAGGCAGAGGCGGCTAAGGCCGCTGAGGAGGCTGCGGAGAAGGCGGCCCGGGATGCTAAATTGATGGAGGCCAGAGAGGAGGCTGAGAGGGCCAAGGCAAGTAAAGCTGCCAAGCTCTCCTCTGGGCCGCCCACTGATGGTGATGCTGCTACTGCTGCCGGTGGCGAGCAGAAACAAGCATAGGGAGACGGGCGGTCGTCATCAGATTCACCCGGCCCTTCGAGACAGCCTTCACTGCTCGGGGGCCAACTATTGAGCCTTTCCTCCCTGCCATCCTTTTGGCGCTTTCAAGTCTTATGTCTGTAACCTTTTGTTGTACCTTTTGTTTTTGTTAAACTTTGGTAGGTTGTGTTAAGGCTATCCCTATGGGGATGGCCGTCGACTTTATTTTGCCTCACCTGTAAACACATTTCAATAAAGTTTGTTTATTTTGCCTCCATTCAGTTGTCCTATTACGTTTCAACACATTGAGTGCTTTTTCGTTTTTACTTTCGGCTTGGCCGAGGTAGTTAGAAGGCGCATCTCAATTGTACTTAAAACGTTTTTTAACAAGTTGGCATGTCGGTCGCTTCCTCCACCACCCCCGGTCTTAACCGAGGCGGTCAGATTTGCGCTTCCCAACCGCCGCTGTGAACATGTTAGCGTATCGGTCGTTGTGTCCCCGTCGCCCCCGGCTTTGGCCGAGGTAAAATGAGGTTACGGCTCGACAGCGTTCGTATCTGTAGACATATTGATTGCTTCCTCTGCCACTCCCGTATTGGCCGGGGCGACTAGAATTGCGTCTCAACTGTACTTATACGTTCCTATTAGCGTATCGGTCGTTGTGTCCCCGTCACTCCCGGTTTTGGCCGAGGCAATCGAGGTTACGGCTCGACAGCTTTCGTATCCGTAGACATATCGATCGCTTCCTCTGCCGGGCCTTCGGTTGGCCGAGGCGGCTAGATTTGCGTCTCAACTGTACTTATACGTTCCTAAGCATGTTGGTCGCTTTCGCGAGTATCAACTGCATTTGGCGTGACTGCCCAACTTTGGCCGTGGCGTCTACTTTGGCATGACTATGGAGGGGACAAGTGTTTTGATGGAAAACTTGGATTATTCTTCATAAGGTATAATCATGCGTTGGGGTGCCCACAACGGTCTCGGAGACCTCCGCCGCTATACAAAATATTTCCTTAAGTTGTCCGTATTCCAGTGGCTCATTAAAGGAACACCCTCCATGTCTGTCAGCCGGTATGTCCCCGGCCTCATTTCTTCAACCACTTTGTAGGGTCCTTCCCAGTTGGCCGTCATTTTACCATGGATGTTTCCTTTGTTTGTGGCGGCCGACTTTCTTAGGACTAGATCTCCTACTCTTAAGTCCCTTTTGTGGACCCTACGGTTGTATGCTCTTCTCATTCGGTTTTGATAAACTGCCAAGTTGAGCCGTGCCGTGTCTCGACTTTCTTCGACCAGGTCTAGGGAGGCTCTTAGGCCTTCCTCATTTTCGACTGGGTCAAAAGTTTGCGTTCTGAATGTCGGCACCGTTGCTTCAATTGGCAGGACGGCCTCAGACCCATAGACTAGGTGGAATGGACTGTACCCTGTTGCTTCTTTCTCCGTGGTTCTAAGGGACCAATGGACGCCGGGTAGTTCATCAGCCCACCTTCCCTTTAGATCTTCAACCTTCTTTTTCAGCCCGTTCAGGATTGTTTTATTGGCTGCCTCCGCCTGCCCGTTGCTCTGAGGGTGGCAGACGGAGGAGTATGCAAATTTGATACCAAGCTCCTCCAACCAGTTCATTACCATGTCGCTCCAAAACTCTCGGCCGTGGTCAAATACGATGACTTGGGGCAACCCAAATCGAGTTATGACGTTCTCCCAAATCACCTTTCTTACGGCCGCCGTGGTCTTGGCAGGTACCGCGACAGCCTCGACCCATTTGGTGAAGTAGTCAACGGCGACAATTAGGTACTTTCTTCCTCCGGAGGCCGTCGGAAATGGCCCTAGTAAATCCATCCCCCACTGTGCAAATGGAAGGGGACTAAGCACCGGTTGCAGGTCTCGGGAAGGAGCATGTATCACCAAAGCATGCATCTGACAATTCTTGCACTTCTTGGTTTTTGCTCTGGAATCCTCAAGCATGGTAGGCCAGAAGTAGCCGGCTCGGAGAGCCTTGTGGGCTAGCGTTCTTGCCCCCATGTGATGTCCCCAGATGCCTTCGTGAATCTCTGTCAGTATTAGCTCCGCGTCGGCTGGGCCGACACATTTCAAGAGTGGTCTTATTACAGACCTTCTGTATAACTCTCCTTCGAATACCAAGTACCTTGCGGCGATCCTTCTTATCTTCTGAGAGAGACTGCGGTCCTCCGGTAACTCTTTTGTTAGTTTGTATTTCATTATCGGAGTCATCCACGTTGTCTCGGCTTCGATGTCGCCCACCATGCCGACGGTCTCAGTGATGCTTTTAGCATTCCTGATATCTACCAGCACGGTTCGACTGACATTCTTGATGCTTGAACTGGCAAGTTTTGAGAGAGCGTCGGCTCGGTTGTTCTCAGACCTGGGGATGCACTGTATTTGAAAAGATTTCAATTTTGTAGTGTCGGCTTTTACCCTTTCCAGGTATCTCACCATCCCGTCGTCTCGAGCCTCATACTCTCCTCTGATTTGATTAGTGACTAAGAGTGAATCTGTTTTCACCACAACATGTTCCGCCCCGGCAGCTCTAGCTAACTCGACTCCAGTTATCACCGCCTCATATTCGGATTCGTTGTTTGAGGCCGAGAAGGTAAACTTCAAGGCGTACTCAAACTCGTCCCCGTTAGGGCTGATGATAAGGATGCCGGCTCCTGAGCTGTTCGCCGTGGAGGACCCGTCGGTGTATACTTCCCACACCCCGGGATTTGATTCTTCTTGATAAGTGCACTCGGCCAGGAAGTCTGCAAG
Organism: Silene latifolia; assembly: GCF_048544455.1. Classification (NCBI taxonomy): domain Eukaryota; kingdom Viridiplantae; phylum Streptophyta; class Magnoliopsida; order Caryophyllales; family Caryophyllaceae; genus Silene; species Silene latifolia. The sequence goes on along the minus strand of NC_133532.1, from coordinate 89,399,597 downwards.
TGCTTGCCCCTTTATCGAAGGCCTTGGTTTGTCGAATGCCGGCCGGATAGCTCCACTGCCCATTTGATAAGTCTGCCTGATTTTTCGAATTTTTCTAAGGCTTTCTCCAATGGCTGGTCGGTTAAGACCGTCACGGGATGTGCGTCGAAGTAGGGTTTTAACTTCCTTGCGGCAACGACGACGGCGAAGGCCGCTTTTTCAATCAGTGGGTAGTTTCTTTCGGCGGCTAGCAGTGTATGGCTGATAAAGTAGATTGGGTGTTGCTGCTTGTTTTCTTCTCTGACGATTACGGCACTGACCGTGGCCGAGGTAACCGCTAAATATAGGTATAGCGTCTCCCCCAGCGTCGGCCTGGACAGGGTCGGGAGTTTTAGAAGGTGGGCTTTCAGTTGTTTGAAAGCCGCACTCTGTTCCTCCCCCCAGCTAAAGTCTTTATTCCCCTTCAACACTTTAAAGAATGGGGTGCTCTTGTCGGCCGACCGAGAGATGAAGCGGGCGAGAGCCGCCATCCTCCCGGTCAGCATCATAACCTCTTTTCGATTCCTCGGCTCCGGCAGGTCTAGTATTGCTTGGACTTTCTCTGGATTGGCATCAATTCCCCTGGCGCTGACAAGCACGCCGAGGAACTTGCCGGCCCGGACACCGAAGTTGCACTTCTTTGGGTTAAGTTTCATTCTATATTTCCTTAGTGAACAAAATGTCTCGCTCAAGTCGGCCAAATGCTCGCTGTCAGACTTGCTTTTTACAATGGCATCGTCGACGTAAGCCTCGATGTTTCGCCCTTTTTTATCTTGAAACAATTTGTCCACCAGCCTAGTATAAGTTGCGCCAGCGTTTTTCAAACCGAACGACATCATTTTATACATGTATGTGCCGTGTATGGTGATGAATGCGCACTTAGGCATGTCTTCCTCGGCCATTAATACCTGATGGTACCCTGAGAAGGCGTCTAGCAGGCTCAGCATAGTGTAGCCTGCCGTTGCGTCAATTAAACTATCTATTCGAGGCAAGGGATAGCAATCTTTAGGGCACGCTTTATTAAGATTTGTAAAATCATCACACATCCTCCACGCCCCTGATGACTTCCTCACCATTACAACATTTGCTAGCCACTCAGGGTAAGTACAAGGCATGATAAAGCCCGCCTCTAATAGTTTGTCTACTTCGGCTTTGATGGCCTCATCCTTCTCGGCCGAGGAGTTCCTCATCTTCTGCTTGACAGGGCGAGCGGTGGAGAGTACGTTGACTTGTGAACGATCACCTCCCGCTCACGCCGGCATCTCGGCCGCCGAGTGTGCGAAGACATCTTTGTTCTTCCTCGGCAGGTCTAGGAGATCGCTACGAATTTTGGCTCAGTGTCGGCACCGATAGTTACGGTGCGCTTTGGGTCAATTTCCACTTCCTCGGTCTCGGCTCCTTCGACCATGCCGACGTTGGTATCCATCCGTTCGCCCTCCTGCTGTAAGGATGGGCTCTTCCCCTTCTCTGATTTCTTCGCCACTTTGAGGGATTGCATGTTGCACCCTCTGGCAGATACGTGGACATTGACAATTTCGTCTCTTTCGTCCTTTGAGACGAGCTTTTGTGCTTCCCTCCGGTCCGAGACATACATTAATGTCAGGGCCCGGATGGACATTACTGCATCAGCCTCGCTCAAAGTGACCCGGCCTATGAGAACGTTGTAGGCAGACGAACCATCAATAACCACAAACTCAGATAAAACATTCTTGGCCGCATCGGCTTGGCCGAACATCACCGGCAATCTGATTGACCCCAGGGGTACCAGGCCGGCCCCAGAGAAGCTGTACAGCGGGTTAGTGCAGGGGCATAGGTCTTCAATCTTCAGACCGAGATTGAGAAAGCATTCCCTGAACATGATGTTCGTGTAGGCGCCTGTGTCAATTAGGAACCTCTTGACCAAGTGGTTGGCTGTGTCTAGGTGGAATACCAGTGGGTCGCTGTGCGGGGCAACGACTCCTTCGTAGTCCTTCTTTCCGATGGTTATACCGGGGACGGTGGAAGCGGGGATCGCTGTGGTGGGCACAAAGTTGATGGCTTGATAAAGCTCATTTAGGTGCCGTTTGTGCCCATTAGCTGACCCACCGTTCTCGTTTCCTCCGATGACAACCTGGATCACTCCCATCCTGCGGAATACCGATTTTGTTCGCCCCGTCGGAGCTTGTTTCTGGGCCTCCAGCTACATACTTGCTGAGGGCCCCCTTTCGGATCAGCTCCTCGATGGCGTTTCTCAGATGCCGACAGTTGTCGGTCTTATGGCCGGTTTGGCCGTGGTAGTCGCAAAACTGGCTAGTGTCACCGTCCCCCCTCGCCTTGGGGGGCATGGCCCACGTCTGCCCTTCATTCTTACTTAGGGCAAAGACCTCGGCCGATGATTTGACCAGGGTGGGTGAGACCGCTGTACCGCTTCGGGGTGTATGGTCCCGAACTCCCCCCGGCGCCCGCCGAGTTCTGCTTCCTATTAAATCTCTCAGGCCGTGACCTATTCATGTCACGGCGTCCTTCGTCTACGTTGCCCCGGCGGCTCCTCCTTTCTGGGTGCCCAGCTTCACCGTGGCCTACCCAGGTCTTGTGATAGTCCTCCATCTTTATGGCTCGGTCGACCATCTTTCTGGCGGAGTCTAGGTTGAGGTCTTCACACTTGATGAGCTCGTTTTTGAACTCGCCTTTCGGCAGGCCTTTCATCAATGCGAAGGCCGCCAGTTCGGTGTTCAGCTCACGAATCTGCTGAACCTTAGCGTCGAATCTCTTGACGTAGCTCCGGAGGGACTCGTCCTCCCCCTGTCGGATAGTCAAAAGATCTGATGTCTCCACGGCCCTTCGCTTGTTGCAAGCGTACTGGGCTAAGAAATTGTCCCTTAGGTCGGCATAACAGTACACCGAGCCATTGGGTAGCCCCTTGTACCAACTCTGAGCCATGTCGTGGAGGGTCATTGGGAAGACTCGGCACCACACCTCATCGGGTTGCTCCCATACCGACATGTATGACTCGAAAGCCTCGGCATAGTCGGTTGGGTCTCTATCCCCTTTGTATGATAGGGGCGGCAGCTTCAGTTTGGTCGGCACCGGGACTTCGAGGACATAGGCATTGAGGGGCTGTCTGACCACGGGCCGAATGACACGCGGCGATCGGCTCCTCGCAATCCTAGTCCGGCTTCTCTCCCCGTGGCGGGAAGGGCTTCTTGTTGTCCGACTTTGGAGAGTCGGACTTCTTTCTTCATTTCTTCGGGGGTGGCCTCGTTGTTGCCGCGGCGACGCTGTCCTCCCACGAGTGGGGGACGGACTTTGGTCTGCCACTGGCACCACGGGCTCCGCCGGCGTCCTTGCATGCCCAGCTCCTTGTAATACTCTGGTCAAGTTGTTCGGAGTCACTTTATGGGCCCTTGTCACCTGTGGGGGCGCTGCCATCACCGTCGTCGTGACAGGGGTGACCGGCGTACCACCCATCAGGTCCAGGAATAGCTTTAGTTTGGCTGCATCGACCACATGTCCCATGACAGTGACTTGGCCGGTCGGCAGCGGTGTTTCTGGCTCTCTTGGCATCCCGTACTTCACCGGCTCAATGACTCGGCCGGTGGGGGACTGCCCGATCTCAGAATTAGGGAACGTCTCATCCTGGAAGAATTCAGTTTCTACACTCACAAGTTCTGGCTGTTTTGACATCTTCTTAGCTCTTTGAATGGTTTTTTTGGTTGTTTTTTTTTTTGTAAGGTAGGTGACTAGCTTTTAGTGTCTAGTTCCCACAGACGGCGCCAATTGTTCCGGGTGTAATTTCGGAGCAGATGTTGTTACCACGTAGGCTTGTTGAATGATATCGTTGCTTGGCTCTTCCTTTCGCTCTTTCCTGTAAAGATGAACAAACTGAGGGCTCGGCTTGGTACCGCGCGTACTCACTCCGACGCTCAAGTCAGTAAACTTAAAGAGATAAGTTGTATGTTACTTGGCAAAGTATATTGTAGAGAGATAAAGGAGTTTATACCAGATTATTAGTGAGTTTTAGGATAGTTTTTAGATCGTTTTCTCAATGACGATTGAGGAGTATTTATAGACTTTCACCTTTTGTCACGTAGTGGCCAAGTGGCCAAGTGGCAGAGCAGGTGGAAAGACTGTTCTACCCTCGGCCGAGGGACCCATGGCAGGCCGGCTGGCCTGGTTGACTCCATGCCGAGGGGACTGGATGTGAGTACGCGGATATGTCTCTCGGCCGGCTAGGTGCCGGGACCGAGACCCAAGTCAGGCCGACAGGCTGCGTCGGTTAGGCTGTCTAATACGTTGACTTGCTGTCTTTTATCTTTGACCTTGCTCAAAATGTTGACTCGGTCAGCGGGTGCAGAATATGCCCCATCAGGAGGGATAAGGTAGGAAGGGATTGGAGACAAAGGTCCTCTTCTCGGGGAAATTCGTGGTAGGCCGGTCATCGGTAGATATATTGGATCACTTCCTTTCGTTAACCACTTGATCCGCTTATCAACCCCCTCAAGGGTTATCCAATGATGATGAATGAGAAGAAGATCTTTGTTTATCCTCGTGTTTCCCGAAAGTTGAGCATACTCATTATTCTCATTGAATCTCGGATTGAAATGCTTCGCAAGCCTAGTAATGAGTCCTCCATTCACAATGTGTTTCATCCCGTCATCATCACCATTCCTAAACTTTGCCCATTTCTCGAGTAATACTAGAGGTGCATTGAAGTGGTACACACTTCTTCCTTGAATATTGAGGTAGGATTCCATAAACACAAGGTCTAGTTGGTTCATGATCGCCGGATCTCGGCGAGCAAAGAGAGTACCCAAGAGGAATCGATAAGTAAGTCTCAAGATCGGATTTTGAATATGAAAAGCGAGACATTCCTTGTTGTGTATGAAATCTCGGCCGGTCATGGCCCTCCACAAAGGTTCAACACTGTATTTCTTTGGCTTCGATGTTCGGGTAGGCGAAACATCGAGTCCAAGCACATTTGCGAATTCTACAAGGGTCATCATTCTTGGGACATTTTCCAACCTAAACTCTATGCATATTGTTTTGTTCAAGGTTGTAATCTTCAAAAAGCTCAAAAACTCGAGCACAAGAGATCGATAAGTTTGCTCATACATGTGGAAAAGGGTGGAGAGACCAAATACTTCAAAGAGAGCTTCCACTTGGTGATAAATCCCAAGTTTCCTCAAGGTATCATGACATATTAGTGGGAAGAATGTTCTTACTTAGAAGCCGGTGGAAGACTAATCTTTGCACATCATTGACAAATTCCACATTTGAGAAGTCATCAAGTCTTGTAAGATCTACAATCTCTTCATGCTCCCTTCTTAATGTGTTGACATGGGAGGTGGAATAACTTCCCCTCATCCTTGGTCTTCTCCCATTCCTAAAAGAGGATCTCCTTGGTGCCATTCCTTGATTATTGAGCTGGATTCTTTTGATTTGTGAAGGAATAAAGATGCTCCTTGTTGATTTGAGTGTTGCCTTTGAAACCCTAGAAATTTGGGGGTTTTTTATTTTGTGGGTTTAAAGAGTGATTTGGAATATGCTTTGGAGTCATAAGGAGGTGGGTTTTTATAATGCAAGTGGAAGGAAGGGTGATGTATCACTAAATGTGTGGTGGGGTGTAATTTAATTAAGAAAAGACGGGTCAAATCATCGCAGGAAGACGGGCGGATTCGAGCAGAAGACGCTCGGATTCTTCCTTATCGGGACGGGCGGATTCTGGGTAAGACGCCCGGATTCTGTCACAGCTAACTTTCCAAAAATATGACGCCACAAAGACGGGCGGTTTCGAGCAGAAGACACTCGGATTCTTCAATTGCAGGACGGGCGTTTTCTACTGAAGACGGGCGAATTCCTTTCCAGGGATTTTTCTTGAAATGCACAGGTAGAAAGACGGGCGACTTTCTGCAAAGCCGGCCGGATTCTTCAGGACGAGTGTCTTCCCTTCTGAGACGCTCGGATTCTTTTTCAGTCCCAAAATCTTCAAATTCTCAGCTTAGCAGGACGGACGGATTCTTCCCAGGTCGCCCGGATTCCAACAAGACGGCCGGATTCCAGGGAACACGCACGCGTTCAAGCTGTGAATTCTTCCTTTGACTTCCTTTCCTCTCATAGACGCTTCCCCACACTTGAAAATTGGTTCCTTCCTTCATTCAAAATTTTGTTAGTGACCCTCCCTCACTTACTCTCATGAAAAGAATTTATGCTTATTATTAAAGAAATGTAATAAAATTATAAATACAAGTTAAAGGGTTAGTATATTTACAAGTGGTGGTTTAGGGAGGACTCCACCAAACTCTCCCTTTGATGGTTCTTTCAAGGATGAGAAGGCCCGAGGTAGGTGACCTCGACCTCTCCAATAAACGCTCCCTCATAGTATGGCTTCAACCTTTGACCATTGACTTTGAACTTGCTTCCATCTTCCGCCTTGAGTTCAAAATCTCCATATTTTCCAACTTCGGTTATCACATAGGGACCCATCCATCTAGAGTTCAACTTTCCCGGAAAAAGTCGGTAGCGGGAATTGAATAGAAGGACTTTGTCTCCTTTGTGCAAGGCCTTTTGTCTAATTCTCTTGTCATGGAGTAATTTCGTTCTTTCTTTGTAAATCTTTGCATTCTCATAGGATTATAGTCGAAATTCCTCCAACTCTTGAATTAGAATCATCCTCTTTTGACCACTCAATTTGAGATCAAGATTAAGTGCTCGGATTGCCCAAAAAGCTTTGTATTCTAATTCGATTGGCAAATGACATGCTTTTCCATAGACAAGTTTGTAAGGGGAGGCTCCTATGGGAGTCTTATAGGCCGTCCTATAAGCCCAAAGAGCATCATCAAGCTTTGTGCTCCAATCTTTTCGGGTCTTGTTCACAACTTTCTCAAGGATTTGTTTGATGTCTCTATTCGAAACTTCAACTTGACCGCTTGTTTGAGGATGATACCCCAAGCCGGTTCTATATTGGACACCGTACTTGGTCAAAAGAGATGCAAGTTTCTTTTCATGAAAATGCGTTCCTCCATCACTTATGATTGCTCTAGGAACTCCAAATCTTGGGAAGATTGTCTTCTTGAAGAGCTTGGTGACCGTTTTTGCATCATCATTTGGAGTGGCAATTGCCTCCACCCACTTCGAGACGTAGTCTACGGCCACAAGGATGTACTTATTCCCATTTTATATCACAAAGGGCCCTTGGTAGTCGATCCCCCAAACATCGAAGATCTCTACCTCTAGAATGCCCCTTTGTGGCATTTCGTTCCTCCAAGAGATATTCCCCATTCTTTGACAAGCATCGCAATGAATGATGAATTCTCTTGTGTCTTGAAACATTGTAGGCCAATAGAAACCCGATTGAAGAATTTTTGCAATGGTCCTCCTTGCTCCATGGTGCCCACCGTAGGGTGATGAGTGACACCCTTCCAAGATTCCTTGGACTTCCCATTGAGGGATGCATCTCCGGTAGAGCCCATTACTACACTCCTTGTAGAGGTTCGGGTCATCCCAAAAGTACCTCTTCACTTCGAATAGGAATCTCTTCCTTTGGTTGTGGTTCAAATTTGGAGGGAGTACTTTTCCAACAATATAGTTAGCATAATCGGCAAACCATGGGGTGATGTGCCTTTCAAGTTGTGTTTGAATGGCCATCAAAATATCGTCGGGAAATGAGTCATTGATCGGGGTTTCCCCCATTTTCATCATGAAACCGGATCCTTGACAAATGATCCGCCACTACATTCTCGGCTCCTTTCTTGTCTCTTATTTCCAAGTCAAATTCTTGAAGAAGTAAAATCCATCTCAACAACCTTGGTTTTGCCTCCTTCTTTATCAAGAGATGTCGGAGAGCACGGTGATCCGAAAAGACAATCACTTTGGATCCAAGTAAGTAGGAACGGAATTTGTCTAAAGCATAGACAATGGCAAGAAGCTCCTTCTCGGTGGTATCATAGTTCACTTGGGAGGGATCAAGAGTCTTGCTTATATAGTAGATGGCATGAAGGGCTCTTCCTACCCGTTGGCCAAGAACCGCTCCAACGGCGTAGTTACTAGCATCACACATAATATCGAATGGTAGTTCCCAATTTGGAGGTTGGATGATCGGTTCCGAGATTAGTGCTTCCTTGATTCTATTAAAGGCTTCAACACACTCATCAGTGAAAAGGAATTGGGCATCTTTAAGCAAGAGTTGAGTGAGGGGTTTCGCTATTTTTGAAAAATCCTTTATGAAACGGCGATAGAAACCCGCGTGACCGAGAAAACTTCTCACCCCTCTAACATTCACGGGAGGTGGGAGTTTCTCTATCACCTCAACTTTAGCTTTATCGACCTCGATGCCCTTTTCCGAAATTAAATGACCCAAAACAATTCCTTCATTGACTATGAAGTGACACTTTTCCCAATTTAAAACAAGACTAACATCTTCACATTTTTGCAACACAAGAGAAAGATTATGCAAACATGAGTCAAAGTCCTTTCCATAAACACTAAAATCATCCATAAAAACTTCCATTATGGTCTCTAGATAATCGGAGAAGACACTCATCATGCATCTTTGGAAAGTGGCGGGGGCATTACATAAACCAAAAGGCATCATCCTATATGCAAAAGTACCATAAGGGCATGTGAAGGTGGTCTTATACGTTGGTCATCCGGGTGTATAGGGATTTGGAAGAATCCCGAATACCCGTCAAGGTAACAAAAGAATTTGTTGGAGGCTAACCTCTCAAGCATTTGGTCAATGAATGGTAGGGGAAATGATCCTTTCTTGTTGCGGAGTTTAATTTTCGATAGTCAATGCACATACGCCAACCGGTGATCATCCTTGTGGGTATTAGTTCATTCTTTTCATTTGTCACTACCGTGGTACCTCCTTTCTTAGGTACCACTTGGACGGGGCTAACCCACAAAGAGTCCGATATGGGATATATGATTCCCGCATCAAGTAATTTCATAACTTCTCCTTTGACAACTTCTTGCATGTGGGGGTTCAATCGTCTTTGAGGTTGAATGGTAGGTCTATGGTCTTCCTCTAGATGAATTCTATGCATGCAAAAGTTGGGACTTATCCCCTTAAGGTCATCTAGACTATAACCTATAGCCTTCTCATGTTGTTTCAACACATCAAGCAATTTCCCCAATTGGTTCTCATCAAGTCTATCATTAACAATCACGGGTTTGGTCTTTGATTCATCAAGGTAAGCATATTTCAAATTTGGGGGAAGGGGTTTTAAAGTAGGAGTTTGTACCTCACTTTCCTCCTTTGGAGTTTCATTGAGAATTTGCTCCATCTCCATTAGACATTCCATTCTCATAGCGTATTCAACTTGTTCTTCATTCTCATCAACCTCATCACATTCAAATTCCATGATGGGTTCCTCTTGCTCTTGAGCTTGTAAGATGTCTTCTAGGATGGATTGCTCATCTTCTATGGGTTGACATGCTTCCACAAGGATGTTATGCACTAATTCGGATTGTGCACGAGTAAGTTCTTTGTTAGCTAGAGCGGCCTTAAAAAGATCTACCTCCAATTCCCAATACATATTTTTAGCCTCACTTGCTTCCAAGGCTTCCAATGCTTGCATGGGATCTTTGAAGAAAGGTATACTTAAGTGGTCCTCTACAAAACAATCTATAAGGTCCATCTTGCAAAATAGCGAACAACTTGAAAACAATTAGAACAAACCTTGAGGAGTTTTACTTCCCCAAGGCAAAGAAAGACACAACTAATAACAATATAAGAAAATCTAAATCAATTTAACACCGTCCCCGGCAACGGCGCCATTTTTGGTCGGGCTAAATCTTTTCGGTAACTTGTCGTTAGGAGTACCTAGACCAAAACACAATTTATAGCTTCACAAACAACTCTACAATTAGTAAAGGTAAGTAAAGGTCGGATCCCAAGGGACGGGAATTGAGATGATATTTCTATTGCAACTAGTGGTGTCTTAGGGGTATCACAATTTGAGTTGATGTAGAAGGTCACTAAACTAAATAACAATGAAAGTAAACAAGCAAGATGAATTAAAAGGGTTGTAAACAATTGATAAAAAGCACTAGGGTATCATGGGGTCATAGGGGAATCATGAGAATTGATCATACAAACATGTTCTCAAATTATAAGCAAGCAATTATTGTTTTGATGGATTGAGTTGGGTTATATCTTACAATCCTAGGAAAGTTTGGGTCCCGGAACCGAATCGATTAGATTGTACAACACCAACAAGTCGACTTAGTCTTTCCTACTCAACAACATGCATGGTCTAATGAGACTCGAGTTGGTTTATATCTTACAAGTCTCATTGAAAAGATAGGTGATGGGTAAAAAATGCAAGGATTCATAGGCTCGCATTTCATCAAACATAACATGTGCATGAGTTGAGATCAAAACAAGCAAGCAAATAAACCATGAAAGCATATTAATTTAAGCATGAATCATTCCCCATGTTGGTTTCCCCTAATTACCCATTAACCCTAGCTAGGTGACTACTCACTCATTATCATGTTGATCATGCTAGCAAGGTTGTCAATCATACCAACAAAGTGAAACATGATGAATAAATGAAAGTAATTAGCAATAATTAAAAAGGGATTAAGAGAATTATACCTACTAATGATTCCAATAATAAAGCAAGAATAAAAGAAGTACTTGATGCTTGATTGAGAGGTTGTCAATCTCCCAATAATAACCCAAATAATCTTCAATTACCCAAAATAAAGGATGAACAAAGGAGAGATTAAGGAAATAAAACTTGTATTAGAACTTGATTAATTGTTGATTACAAAACTAAAGAGAGATTTGATTGATATTAACTACTCTAAGAATTGATAAGAAGAACATGCTCTTCTAATTAGACTAATGGGGTATTTATAGTGGAAATTAGGTGGATGCATTAGGGTTAACTAAGGGCTTAAATGACGATTAAGTCCCTACTTAGGGAAACGCCGGTATTTTCTGAAGGAAGGGCATCTTTCTTGAAGCTTGAAGAGACAATTTACTTGTCTTGGAATCCGTGCGTCTTAGGCTCGGGACGGCCGGATTCGTGAATCTCTGCCCAGGCGTCTTTGGGAGAAGACGGGCGTCTCCTGGATGCTGCTGCCCGGGCGTCTTTGGTAGACGACGCACGGATTGTGGTGATGGGGACGGGCGTCTTCTTGGGAAGACGGGCAGATTGTCAAGCAGCGTATTTTCTTCTTCTTTTCTTCCCTTTTCTTCATAAAATCCTTGGGGATTTCCTCGGGGATGCAAGGATCTTTCCTCATCATTGCCCAACTACTATAATATGTACAAAGGCCTTCTAATCTTGTCTCTCCTTGATGCTTGGTCATTGAATTCGATCAATTTAGTCTCATTTTGCCATGAAAATGCAAGGTTTGCACTCCTTTCCTACCAAGGACACAAAACCTCAAAGAATATGCAAAACAAAGAACTAAAGACAATAAATGACCCAAATATTCACTAAAAAGCATGGGAACAAGGCTAATTCGGGGACTAAATGTGCGCTAATTATTGTCACATCAGTTGTGTCGATTGTGGTGATTGCATTTCCAGGTAGGAGTTCCTACTCAGTTATCGTATACATAATTATGAGATGGTTGTGATCCGGTTGATGTCGTCACTCATCCAATCAAACACATTTATAATACTCAACAAACAACTAGTTAGCGGTAAGTCGAGGTCGATCCATGGGACGGTGTGCTTTGGGTTCTAAGTCTATCTATCTCAATTTATGCTAGTGTCACAATTGATGGGATTTGTAGTTGTGTCTAGACTAATGCAAACAATAAGGTAAAACAAGTAATGAAAGGAAGGATGTAAACAATTGATTAAAAGTGCTACGATATCATGGGGTCATAGGGGATTCATGGTTTTGATCATACAAACATGTTTACAAAGTTGCAAGCAATTAATGTTGTGGAGGAACCGAGTTGGTTTATGTCTTACGGTTCATAGGAAGAGTTGGGTCCCGGAGCCGAATCGATTAGATTGTACAACACCTACAAGTCGACTTACTTTCCTCCTATTCAACTTCTATGCATGGTCTAACAAGACTCGAGTTGGTTTATATCTTACAAGTCAAATTGAGTAGATAAGAGATCGTAAAAATGCAAGGATTCATAGGCTTAGCATTTCATCAAACATAACATATGCATAAAGTTGACATCACAAAAAGCAAGCAATTTGATTATGAAAACATATTAGATTAAGCATGAATCAATCCCATGTTGGTTTTCCCTAATTACCCACTAATCCTAGCTAAGTAACTACTAACTTATGATCAAGTTTAACATGTTAATAAGGTTGTCAATCATACTAACAAAGCCAAACATGGTGAACAAGTAATAAAAATTAACAATAATTAAAACAAGGATTAAGAGAATTATACCTATGGAGATTCCAAAATAATAATGCAAAGAATAATAGAAGAACTAGATGATTGATGGAAGGTTGTCAATCTCCCAATAATAACCCAATAATCTTCAATTACCCAATAATAAACTTGAATAATAAACTTGAACAATAATTAAGGAGAGATTAATGTGAGATTTGTGGAAAGATTAAAGAGTAATCTATTCTAATCTACTCCTAATCTAATCTAAGAGGAATTTCTAATATGGAAACTTGATTCTCTCTAATAAAACTTGATGATTTAATTATTACAAATGGGGTATTTATAGTGGAAATTAGGTGGATGCATTAGGGTTAACTAAGGGCTAAACTAGTAATTACACTTTTTAGATTGAGCAAGGAGGAGCCGGTATTTTTCGAAGGAAGGGCTTCTTTCTTTGTAGCTTGGAGAAGACGAAATTTCGATGTACTGGAATCCGTGCGTATTGGAGTCGGGACGGGCGGATTCTGGCTGGAGAAAACAGGCGGATTCAGTTGAATCCGGGCGGATTCTGAAAATGCAATCCGGGCGGATTTGGGAGAAGATGGGCAGATTCTGAAGATGCAATCCGGGCGGATTTGGGAGAATCCGCTCGGGTTGGAATTCAGTTTTCGTTTTCTCTTCTATTCTTCCCTTTCCTTCACTTCCATTTTATTCTTGTAGGCTTCGTCTTCAGTTCTTGCTTCTTCCTCATACTAATCCATCAAATGTCGTCAAATAGCTTCCGAATATGCACGAAAGACGGGAATTTCCGCCTTATTATCTCCTTTTCTACAAAACATATGAAATGCGATAGAAAAGCAAGTAGGAAGGTTTTGACGGATAAAATGGCCATAGAATGTTATAATAGTATGCAAAATAGGCTCAATTAGGGGACTAAATGTGCGCAAATAATGGTCACATCAAATATCCCCAAACCGAACCTTTACTCGTCCCGAGTAAAGAGGTGACAAAAACTAGACCTTTATTTAAACTAACCTAATAATATAGCTGATATGAGACAATTAGCGGGTCTCACTCCGCCCCTTCAACTCACAACAAGGCAACCATGAGGTAGGATGCCTTCTTGCAAGGCAAGGTGGGTCTTGCCAAAATGGCGACACATCCAAACATTAAGCACACAAAACAAATAATGGATGCATCTACAAAAGAATAGCCACTTCCTCATCAAGTGGCGGAGGCACTAAAGAGGAACAAATTTAAGAGCATGTAATCCTTCACAAATACTAGTTCAACAAATTACTAAGGCTAAAAGGATGACACTAAATCACCTCCAAATGGTGTTAAACTAGACTACTTTCGTCCTCAATTTCCAAATGCTTTCGTCAAGAGCGATCGGATGGTGGTGGAATGATGATCCCTATGATGCTAGTAGCATATGACATGACAAGTCTCGAATTCTCTACAAAAGTAAAGGTCATGGATCGTCCCAAGCTCGACAAAGTGGCTTGACAAAAAGGCTTTTTGGGAATGAAATGCTCAAATCTTTATACACAACGGGTGGATATGACTAGTATTCAAAAATTGACCTCATTTGACTTTCACATTTCAAAAATTTAAGATGGGGTTTGTCCCTTCCGGGCTAGTGTCCTTTGCTTTCGCCAATCGCTTATTAGGCAACCGGTTAACCTCTAGACAATAGCTTTTCGGGGTGATAGTCACTCTGTCTTTGGGCGGCCGAATTCACAACCGTGTGGGGGGCCCAATTCAATGGATCCCGCTCCAAAGCACATCGAAGTGGTACGCCTCCATCAAAACAACTAAATTTCTCAACATTTCAACATTTCATAACATTTGAGGTTTCCTTGGCATTACATTACTTCCACATGACAAAACTTTCGGAATGCGCACTTCAAACTTATTGATAGAAAGTATTTTTGGGTTGCCTTACCACAAGGTCAATCAAGGTCACCTAGACAAGTTAACCAAGTCCACATCGCATCACGGGGTTGGATAGGTGACTCACATGCAAACCCTTGACTAGGCTTTGGGTCATGGGTCAAAAGACACTAGTATGACACTATCTAGGGTGTTTTACAACCATTCTAGTAGACAAAGTCTTAAGTTGAACAAGTATTTGTAATGGCTTAGTTGCTCTTGTCAAAGTTCCTAATTAGGCATTTTTCAAAACTTTTCTAACATGCAACTACATGCTATGATGCAACTAATATATACATCCTAATGCAAGTGATTCTACTAACTAATATGACATGTAAACTAAATGCAAGTCCTAAGTTCACATTGTTATACCGCATCAAGCAAAATAAAGCCACATAGTCATTAACATAAAGAGGAAAAAGGAGATTGGAAAGATCATACCATGCGGTCTTCATTATCCTCATGTCTCGGATGTGGCGTAGTCGATCAATGTGAACATGGATAGAACAAACACAATATATACAAAACAATATATACATGACTACACTACAAAAGGAAATAAACATGTTTTTGGGTTTTTCAATTTTTCAAATTTTTATGGTTTTTGTTTTTATGAAATTAAAAAAAAACATATTTTTGTGATTTTTCGAAATTCTTCAATTTTTATGCATTTTGGAATATAAATTCCCATCCCCCACTTTATTTTGGACATTGTCCTCAATGTACATGTAGGAGTAGGAATAAAAAGGAAATACATGTTTTTGGATTTTTGAATATTTGAATGAATGCATGCTCTAACTAAATGCAAATCTATATGATATATATAACAAATAAATGCAATCTACATTACACTAAATGATGCATGTTTTCTAGTAAACTATGGTCACCTATGATCAAACCTCCCCAAACCGATTTAAACACTATTTCTAGTGTAGAAATGAATATGTTTGGCCATTAGTAACTATGCATGAATTCTAATCTATATGCAACTATCTACATGAATCATGTGAGGTATAATACAATGCAACTATGCTATATGAACTAACTAATGTAAATGCAATATGAAATATAATACAAATGCATGCGAAAACTACACTAAATGCAATGTATATACAAAAGAGAGAGAGAAAGATGGGTATCATACAAATGGGGGTGGTGAGGTAGGCCTCTTTCACTCGTCATCTTCATCTTGATCGTAGCCATAATGATGAGAGCTCCCGGCTTGGTCACGCCCGCTTGCTTGACCCCAATACCCTCCTTGGTCAAATTCTCCTCCTTGCCCCGAGTACCCTCCGTCGCCGCGACCCCAAGCTTGGTTCTCTTGATTAGGGAACAAGAGCTCCGGTTGTGCCCAAGAGGGCAAAGGACCATTAGGGTCAACATACCCTTGTTGAGCCATGTTATAGTATTGGGGGTAGAGGGCCAAGTAGTTGTCTTCCCTCCCTTCATGTACCCCAAGGTCCACTCTATTCATGAGTGCCATCAAATCATTAATACCCGGGGTATTGGGGATTGCCGGCCTAAATTCGGTATACGGAGTAGGGTATGGTGGGATAGGTACATAGGAAGGTGGGCGAATAGGTCTTCCCGGTGCTCCATGAGGTATTTGGCGGTGCGGCTCTTCCCTTGGTGGGGGATTGTCAAGAATTTGGATATCAAGGAGGTAACTTGGTGGGGGCGAGTATGGGCTCAATCTTGGGTCAATGCCCGGTATCTTCCAACCTTCAAGGATCATCGAAGTGCATCCTTTGGTGTGCCACTCTACACTCCAATCTCGAGTGTAGTTACACCATCGGTGACTGTGGAAGATGGTGTGCTCATCAATCAAAGTCCTCCCCTCAAGAGGAATATAGGTTCCTCGGGCATTGAACCCGGGACAAAGGTGGTGGGCCAAAATAGTAATTAGACCTCCCATCACGAAGGTCTTGAGTTGGGTGGTCCCTTGAGCAAAATCATGGAACCTAGTAAGTATCTCAAGTGGCGTATTAAAGTTATAACGCCTCACCGCTCGAACATTCAAATAGGACTCAAGAAAAGTTAAGTCGATGAGAGTACACCTATCTTGTTCGTACCTCCCATTGATGGTACCGGCCACAAAGCGCTCGGTGAATTGAATCACCGGATGTTGGATGGCGAAGGTGTAGCAATGCTTTAGGTGTATAAAATTCCTTCCGGAGATAGCCTTCCAAAGAAGGTCCACACCAAAATTATCGGGCTTTTCGGTATAGTTGGTGGGTATTTCAAGACCGAAGACATAGGCGAATTCCTCAAGCGAAAGACAATGGTCTAGGTTGCATAACCTAAACTCCATGCCCACATTGGTGTGGGTATTTGTCACAATGCGAAGGCTACTCAAGAATTCAAGGGTGAGACTAAGGTAAGTCTCTTCATGGGCATGGAAAAGTTTCCCAATGCCAAGGCCATTAAAGAACATCTCGATAGGGTACCTTATCTTAAGGATTTCCAACACCCTAGTATCTACAAATTGAGTGGGTTCGTACTTCTTACCTAGTAGCTTGACAAAGTTTGTGCGGTGGTCATCGGATTCAAAGAGCACCTCTTGAAAGTGGTCGAGTTGTTCAATTCCTCCCCTCATTAAGGGTTGGGAGCTCCTTGGTAGCACTATCTCTCGCGGCGTTGAAGAGGTTGATCCCTTGCGCTTCTTCCCGAATGATTCAACCAATTTCTTAGCCTTTCCCTTGGTGTTCATCAATGGTGCCATTTTGGTGTGGGTGATGGGAGTGTTTTTGAGGATGGGAGGGTGATTTTGAGGATTGAGATGAGTGTTTTAGGGTTTGATAAGGTGATGAAATGAGGGAGAAAGGGGGTGATTATATAGAAGAAAGAGGGAATCCGAACGGATAAGGGTGGGTCAAATCTGTTTTATCCGAAAGAACAGGGCAATCCGAGCGGATTTCCATCGGGACGGGCGGATTGTGAGAGAAGAAGACGGGCGTCTTTGCTCGAATCCGCACAGATTCTAACACAGCGATCTTTCTTGACTGAGAGGTGGGAAAAGACGGGCGTCTTGCGTCTGGGACGTGCGGCTTGATCGGGACGGGCGTCTTGCGCTAAATCCGCCCGTATTCTGGCGCAGCACAAAATTTTGTTTCTGTGTGACACACGGGACGGACGTCCCGTGAAGAAAATGTTGGAATATGTGTCCTCCGACAATAATGCGATCACGACTGTTGATCATGATGATCACATGTTTAAGTCTCATTAAAATGAATACAATTGGGAAGTAATATTGTTACTGTCAACTGGTCAACATATATCGGTAATGATTGGCTGACTAGAGTTTGACATTACTGTCGTGTGACGGTGGTGATCAGTTGACCCCCTAGGTCATACCTAAAGGGCAATACTCTTAATTGATTATTTAATTAATCGTATAACGTTACGAGTTAATTAAATTATTTGAAAATTGACGGACGATTTTGGAAGTAAAATTTACGTATCAAATTGAAATGTGATTAAATGAGATACGGTCTGAGTAATTGAATTGTATCATTACTCGGATGAAATAATTGTTTAATGTAACAATTAAATTGAATGAATTGTTATAAATACAAACTGTTGTGATTTATAAATTGGTAAAATTTTTGGTATTACTAAGTCGATTTTTATATGTGACGTATTTTTGATAATACGTTGATTTTTAATATGTTAAAAATACATAACAAATTTATGTCACATATGACATGTGACATATTGACAATTGACAAAAATAATATGGAATCCATATTATCTAATGGACCGAAATTACAAGAAGAGGGTTAAGCTAATTAATTGTTTAATTAGTAGCTAAACATAATGATTGTTTTGCTTTAGTAGCCATGCATGCCTATGGTGCATTGTGAAGACAAATGAGCCCATGCATTGGCTCCTTTCCACCTCCTCTTGGCCGGATTTTTAGAGAAGAAAAATCACTTGATTTTTCCTCTTATATTTTAAATATACACTATAATGTTATGGGTGTATTATTCATTCACTTGATCATCCAAAATGAGTATTCTAGAGAGATAAAAAAGCTCTCTACTTCTTCCTCCATAATACCGAAATATATAAGTGTTTTATAAATATTTTGGTTCAATTTTCTACCTAAATTAATATTATACTAGCTCAAATAATATTAATTAGATTAAGAGAAAGCCTTGGGTATAAAGCTTAGGGAGAGATCTTATACTTAGATCTTGTTCATCCATAAGGAAAAGCTCAAGAACAAGAGAGAAAGGTGATCTCTCTTGTGCCCAATATAACCGAAATCATCATTGTAAGGACATGATTTCTCCTCTATTTTATTATTGTTTGCATGCATAAAATCCGTTTTAATTTTATGACAAATTAATTAGACATATATGAGTATGTTAGTATGTATATGAATCTACATTTCCTTCAATCGGTATCAAGAGCCACGGTTGTTTGCATGCAAATCGGTTAAAAGTTTTTCCGAGTTATAAGAATAACAAATAAAACTTGTAAAATTTGTGTTATTATGATATATCACGAAATTAAACCATGCATGTTAATATTTCTGGTCCTAAAATGTTTTAGGATATTTTGGTTAATTTTTCGGATTTTTATTGTTCATAATTTACAATAATGGCATTTAAATGTGATTTTATGAGTAAAAATGTCATTTTTTGTCTAAAATTAGCTATACTTCGAATTTTTCATTGATTTTTGGATATGTTGTCACATATATTATTTTGAGATAACCTGTAAATTTTCATAATTTTTGGACTTGTTATGCTCGAAAAATGAATTTCTCATTATTAAATTCGGATTTAAGTGAAAAATAGGTTAATATGAGTTAAATTTCGAATCTGGTCATAGAAAATTAATATGTTGTCACATGCAATTTTACAAGATGTGTGTAAAATAATTGGCTATAAAGAAGTCTTTTTGCATGATTTATGAATTTTTGAAGAAAAATAGCATAAATAGTGACATTATTAGTGAAAATTAATAAAACATAATCTATGACTTAGGAAAAACGTGTAATGTTGCATTTTATTATCTTTTTCAGATCTAAAATTGAAAAGTTAATGAAAATAATTTTTCCATGTTTTTATGATTATTTTATTAAAAATCGATAAACCGCAACATTGTTTTTCCGGTAAATTTTCGAAATTTTTAACCTAAGATTTTGAACATTATGAGTGTCATGGAATTTTTCCAGAATGTTCATGAGTTTAAATTTCAAATTTTAAATTTATTTGAAATTTTGTGATTTATTTGAAGTTTAATAGCTTATTTTGTAATTTTTAGTCCATTTATGAACAATTTTATAAAATATGGGTTAATTATGGTCAAATTATTAGTGAAGACTATATTTTGAGTCCTAAGAGGTTAGGGTAATTAACTTATGCATAAATATGAGTTTATGTATTTTTGTGATTATAAAAATGTTGAAATCACGCAAATCCGTAAAAACCGAGTAATATATGATATTGGCTATTTAAGGCGATTTAGCATAAAATTGAGCATGTTCATACATATTATAATGCTGCATTTTTTTTATGATTGTCATAATTTTAATTTATGTAATTTTACTTAGTATGGCCTTAGATTTTAATTGGTATTTCCCGAAATGTATGGGAATATCGATTCGGTTGTAATTTTATTGTGATCTCGTATCACCGTTTTGTAATTAATAGATTTATTTTATTTTAGTTACAAATGTATAATAGGAAATTATGTAATTTATTATGTAATTTTATTCATTCCGGAGTTCCAAAAAACGGATTTCTTCAAGAATGGCGATACATAAAGACGGTGTTACCTCGAGATGCGTGCCACAACCGAAGTTCAAGGGACCAATGGAGTTGGTTTCCGAATATGTAATAGTTAAATAGTTTTTCTATTTTAGGAAAGGCCATACTAGGATTTATTTATCTTTATGCTTGCATTTTATTTTATGTCACATGCATCGCTAAATCGCCATAACTAAACATGCATTGTCTTTTATCGAGTTTATCGACCGTGTCAATTCAAATTATCGTAGTTCACCGCTTTAGTTCACTTAAAACGTGATAGATAATAAATTGGCATGACCTCTCGCTAAAACAAACAATTGAGACATAGCCTTACCAAATAGTAGAAACCATGAAAACCTATTTCGCGAGGGAGTGCACTCGGCTACCCCAGGGTACAAACCTTGTTACGTAGGGGAAGTGGGTGATAAATGTCTATCCACCGAATTCATGTTGATGAGGGTTGCATCGGCTACCCCGTGCCCAAGTTGATGTGGGTTTGGATAATGGACACATTTATTCGAAATTTGGATTGAACTCAACAAAAGTTATTGATAAGGGTTGCATCGGCTACCCCGTGCCCTTGTTGATGTGTTTTGGGCTATAGATAAACATTAGAGTAATTTTATCGACCAAGAGTTCTAAAAGTAGAATCGATTAAAAGGTTAATCCACTGAGTTATATTGATAAAGGTTGAATCGGCTACCCCGTGCCTAAGTCGATATGAATTTGGGTCTTGGAATCATTTATCATAGTTGGGTAGAGGTCACTATGTAAATGCTTTACTTGTTATTTACAAGTATTAATATAACGATAAATGTTTTGTTTTCACTATTCCGTTATTATATTGTTCTATTTCTTAACCACAATTCATATACGATATCATTTCGTTTTTGATTCAAATCTCCATTAAAACATCGTAACTAAAGACAAATATGAATTTGCTTCTAAAACCTCAAATGAACCATTGATAAGGATCTCTTGTAAAGAGTATAGATTAAAGTTATTCATTATCAAATAGGTTTTTGATTCATGACTAACACTTCTACTTACAATGGATTATGTTTCATATACTTAATTGAATTAAGTCCCTTGAAGCGATAAATTGTTTTGGTGATTAGATTTTCAGAATTCGTAATTGACCAAAATAACGCAACCACTTCAATGAAAGTTTTAAGTCTAAAACGAACAAATGAAGAGTGATCTTCATGAATTCAATTTTGCTTCTCAAAGCAAAGACTCATTGAAATAAGTGGGAGCATTCTCTTAAACCGTTAAGATGAGGACGAGGTTCAAGAAGTAAAGATAATAATGGAATTGATACAAGGTAATGTTGAAAGTAAAGTCATTGAGGAATGACGATACTAAACCTATCAATCCCGACCAATAAAGTTTCCATTGTCTTAAATGTTGGACACAAGAAAGGAAACTGCCCCAAATTATTGAAGAATCAACAAGTTAGTTGTGGGACATCTAATGGGACCTTCTTCTTTAAATGTTTATTTGATTAAACATAAATTTTGCTAATACCACTTCGTCAATATTAGAAACCAGTGGAGGTTTTCATCATTGTACTTGATACATAGGATGCTTAGAATATGACGATTAGCAATAATAATGTCGAGAGATAGAGTAATTCTGTACTCAATCTAGTTTTTGGATTTAAAGTTGTACTTAATTGTGACTATTAAGTGCATAAACTCTAAATAAGAATATATACTTGTTACGATACAAAAGAGGTTTTCACTTTTGTGACCCTAAACACCACGATTTGATGTATGGCTAGCCCATTATCAAAGTGATTATATTCTAAACCAAACTAGAATGATATATCATGTAGATGATGTAAGATTCAAATTGGTAACCCAAGATTAAACCATTAAATTTTGGAATGATGAACGCAAAGAGTTATCGAGCACTCTTGAAACCATTAGATTGTTAATGGTTTATGCGTATCTTGTATTCAAAGCAAGATGTCTCGTGCCTTTTGGTGGAAAAGGAGATCGAGGTTGTAAATCATCGATCCAAAATAGGTTGATCATTTTCTTTTACCAACGATTTAAGTTGACGCTAATATGTTCACTTAATAAGGTAAATAGAGAAATCTTTGAAGTATTTCAAAGAGTTCAAGGAATCACGATTTAGTCGTGATGGGATTATCAAAGTAAAGACTTTGATGTAAGCCAAAGGAAATGTGATATAGTATCGCAAGTTAATCTCTCTTATCACGCATTATGGAATAATGTGTGGTTAGATAAGAATTCAAACGCTATTCGATATGGTTTGGACTTCGATCAAGTTACTTTGAGTTACTTGATCCCTTGGGGATTTTATCATTTTGTCTAAATTATTTTCCACTAAATCATATGAGATATGAAATGGTAAGGGTACCATATTTGTAAGTTTTTCACAAGAAACAAATGCTCATTTTTCCCTTGCAATTATTACGAGCACGACGGGTTTGCGACTCATGAAGCTGTCCTTCTAAAATACAAGTTTATTTTAGAAGACAGAGTGGGAGAAATTATTCAAGAGCCACAAAGAATGCCACAGAGAATGTTATGTCGCAAGAAACTGGTCTTTCTTGGCTGGTCTTTCTTGGCTACATGAGACGTTTTGTGTAAAATAATTTTTCTTTAAAACCTAGGAGGTTAAATTCGTCACTTGTTAAAAATGATGAATTCATGCTACTTTTAAGAAAGTAAAGAGCTTATAACTTACAAAAGAAATTGGTTGATTCAAGTTGATTACTTCTAGAAAGTAATGAACATATGACTTACATAAGAGTGTTTAAGTCACAACTCAATACAAGGCTTAGAGCCATGAAAATCCGAAACAAAAGGGCTTGATTAGTGACAAAGGGTTTTGCACTAATAAAGAGATATTTCAAAGCAAGATTGGTTGCAAAGGGTTTTGCACTAATTGAAATGATTAAGTCTATTTGGATCTTCTTAGGGATTATGTTTCATCATGAGGTTATGAAATACATAGCGAGTGAATCTAAAACCCACTTCTTCAATAGAAGGAATGTATTCAATACATGTCTTGAGTTTAGTAGATTCTTGCAATCCTAAGATAATGTGAAACTTAAGAGAGGGTCTTAAGTAGGACATCAATGAGTTAGAATCAACATTTTGATCATGTGGTAAAACATTTCTCGATAAGTCGAGAAGTTGTGTTTATACATGGAGTTTAGTGGGAGTTACGGAAGTTTTAATTAGTCCGATATGTGGATGACATATTGATCATTGCGAATGATTTAAGACTTTTGGAGTATTATAATACATCTTGAATATCCGTATTTATGAAGATAACTCCACATGATATTAGCGTCAGTAAGAAGTCTTATGTTGATAAGATTCATGACTAGTTCAATTAAATTGAACATATTTGATTGATTTCATTTGCTTCCGCTGCCGAATCAATTAAAAAGAAATGATGTATAACACTTCATATGCTTTGAGTATGATGAATTGTTTTCAAAATCGAATTTATGTAATCCTTGCCAAGTAAGCCATAAAGATTACCCTTAAGTGCATGCAGAAGCATTAAGGAAGTAAAGCAAAGTGTTTATGATGCAATTTTGTGTAAGGGTGTTACACAAGTGATAATTGACAATTGAGGTTGCGCATGGTTTCCGACAAAACCATAATCAAAACACATTAGGATGGTTAAGATACCATTGTGGCTATGTTAATTAAGAAGTAGATTTTCTAGAATCGTTCTGGACAATAAAGAACAATTAGAGATATTTATAATGGAAAATTGAGTACACTTGCAATCATGAGATGTGCAAGAGGATGAGTCCCACACACTGTGAAAACAGTGGGAGCTATTCTTAAGCTAGAGGACCTATGTCTTGATTGGATCTCGACACGTACTCAGAAAGTTTTGTGATGCAAATGTATACATTACAAAGGAAAACGAGTATGTAGTAAGGTTGAGTAAGGTACAAGAAATTGATAAAACCTACTAACCAAAGCCTTCTCAAAGGCTAAACATGATGAGTCATGCCATTTCAACTGAATTGAAATGAACAACTACATACAAGATCAAATTAGATTATAGATTATGAAATAGTAATCAAGCATTGACTATTCATATGTGATAATCGCATTTGTCGTTCGAGTTTTACTTTAAAACTCTTTTATTATACCTTGTTACATCCAAACGGGTTGTAGAGACAATTGAACCCCATTAAAGTGAACACGGATTAGCATGGTATTCGCCCATAGTCACTTGTATGAGGTGACGTCTCGAAGTGACTAGAGTGTGATGCGATTGATGGCAAGTTCAAGTGCCATAGAGTCATGTGAGATGACTAGTCGATCACATAGGCAGACTGTTAGGAACATTTTGTCGGGCCTAATGACCGCTTATAGAGTTCTGGCAAATTTATATAGCCTGGTCGTGGCGAGAACTGCTATAGTATTCAAATGAGTCGATTCTTTTGACTAAAGACTATTCACCTAAGATGGCTCAGTGTCAGATTAACTTTGATTTGTGTTACTACGACCTTCGTAAATGGGGTCAAATGGGCATATTTTGGGTTATGATGGCTGTGGCTAGTCGAAGGGAATGAGTGCGATAGGAATTGTCCACCCCCTTGTCAGGGTTAAAACAATATCTCAGGGCCACTCGAGGAGTAATGAACTGGAAATGCGTGGCCACGCTCGGACGAGTATCGAGTGGATAAATCCGGTCAATCGGTTATTCTCCGGATCGAGGAAACCACTCTCGATATGATCACTTGCAAGTACGACCTGAAAGACACCTTGCATTGAGTGGGAGATAGTAATAGGACAAGAGAATTGGTGACGCACACTTGTCGAGGACAAGTGGGAGATTGTTGGAATATGTGTCCTCCGACAATAATGCGATCACGACTGTTGATCATGATGATCACATGTTTAAGTCTCATTAAAATGAATACAATTGGGAAGTAATATTGTTACTGTCAACTGGTCAACATATATCGGTAATGATTGGCTGACTAGAGTTTGACATTCTTGTCGTGTGACGGTGGTGATCAGTTGACCCCTAGGTCATACCTAAAGGGCAATACTCTTAATTGATTATTTAATTAATCGTATAACGTTACGAGTTAATTAAATTATTTGAAAATTGACGGACGATTTTGGAAGTAAAATTTACGTATCAAATTGAAATGTGATTAAATGAGATACGGTCTGAGTAATTGAATTGTATCATTACTCGGATGAAATAATTGTTTAATGTAACAATTAAATTGAATGAATTGTTATAAATACAAACTGTTGTGATTTATAAATTGGTAAAATTTTTGGTATTACTAAGTCGATTTTTATATGTGACGTATTTTTGATAATACGTTGATTTTTAATATGTTAAAAATACATAACAAATTTATGTCACATATGACATGTGACATATTGACAATTGACAAAAATAATATGGAATCCATATTATCTAATGGACCGAAATTACAAGAAGAGGGTTAAGCTAATTAATTGTTTAATTAGTAGCTAAACATAATGATTGTTTTGCTTTAGTAGCCATGCATGCCTATGGTGCATTGTGAAGACAAATGAGCCCATGCATTGGCTCCTTTCCACCTCCTCTTGGCCGGATTTTTAGAGAAGAAAAATCACTTGATTTTTCCTCTTATATTTTAAATATACACTATAATGTTATGGGTGTATTATTCATTCACTTGATCATCCAAAATGAGTATTCTAGAGAGATAAAAAAGCTCTCTACTTCTTCCTCCATAATACCGAAATATATAAGTGTTTTATAAATATTTTGGTTCAATTTTCTACCTAAATTAATATTATACTAGCTCAAATAATATTAATTAGATTAAGAGAAAGCCTTGGGTATAAAGCTTAGGGAGAGATCTTATACTTAGATCTTGTTCATCCATAAGGAAAAGCTCAAGAACAAGAGAGAAAGGTGATCTCTCTTGTGCCCAATATAACCGAAATCATCATTGTAAGGACATGATTTCTCCTCTATTTTATTATTGTTTGCATGCATAAAATCCGTTTTAATTTTATGACAAATTAATTAGACATATATGAGTATGTTAGTATGTATATGAATCTACATTTCCTTCAGAAAACGGACGTATTGTCCAGGACGGGCGGTTTTCCTCGAATCCGCACGTCTTCCTCTACAGCTTTAATCATTTCTTCGCGTGGGCCCTGGTCGGGCGTCTTCCTCTAAATCCGGGCATCTTCAGCTCCTTTCCTTCTTTTTCTTGCAATATCGTACCCTTTCACCAATTTTCTCTTTTTCCTTATCTTTTTCTGAAATTTGCTCATGAAACATGTAAGATGACTCTCTCTCTCTCTCCACTCTCATGCAAGAAATTAAATGCAATTGCAATAATGTACAATATTATACAAAGTAAAGGGTCCAAGAAATATCTTACAAATGGTGGTTTGAGGTAGGACTCCACCAAACTAGTTCAATTTGTAAAAATTCTAATCCATAGAGCTCAAGGCTCTTAATTAAAGATCAAAAGCTTGTGAACAAGCTTCAAATAAGCACAAGTATGGGTTGCTCAACTTGAATATGAAATTTGGCCTAGGAAGCTTGTAGAATGTTCTTTTCCTTGCTTTGTCCTTAGCATTAGAGCTTTCCCGATGCTTCAAATAAATAAGCCTATGATTCTTGTCGATACTAAGCATGAAGTGTGGTTTATTTTCATCCGTAGACTTCCACTTACCAACTTCTTCTTCAATTTCGGTGATGATGATAGCATTTTGATTTTTCAATCCTTCCAAGGTAGAAGGAGAATTTTCATAACATTGATGATCGGATTCCGTAGGAGTTGAAATTATGGGTGCCAAATCTTCACAAGTAGCCTCACGAGCAATTTTCTCTTTGAGCTTTTTCATCAAGTAGCTCTTGTATGAAACTTTGGCCTTTTGAAGAAGGTCTATCATATCCTCTTCAATGATCATTGGCTCCATGATAGGTGTCAAGTGATCTTCATGAGGAATAAAGGAAGGATGTCCTTCTTCATGATAGGGTATCTCAAATGCCTCAAGGATAGGCTCCTCAAGCAAGATGATATTATGAGTCCATCCGTTAGGTTCATCATCATTGTTGCTATCTTCACATGAATCGTAAATGGGGGCTTCATTTAGCTCCTTTTCCAACATCTCAATGTTCACTTCAAAGGACACACCCTCATACTCACAAAGGTTAAGAGTATTTGGTTTGCTCAACCTCATGTCTTCCTCATCGAACACAACACTTTCATAGTCACAAGAGTTCAAAGAGATTGGCTCTTCTCATTTCTCATTTTCCATATCAAAGGTTACTACTTCAAATTCGCATTTGTGCTCAATGTCCAAAGAATGGTGAGGAGTGGTTGCTTGGGATTCTTTTAATTGGGCAATTTGAATCCCCAATTTCTCTCTTTGGGCAACAATGCCTTGGAGAACATTATCCCCTTTTTGGCTCTCTTCTAGCATTTGTTTGAAGAAATTTTGTTGATCTCCTATCATTTGGAGAATCACTTTTTGAAAGGGTTCATCTTCTTGTTGTGGGTAAGTGTGAAAGTGGTTGTATTGTGGTATTTGGAATTGGTTGTAAAGTGAGTTTTGGGTGGTTGGTTGTTGTGGGTATTGGATGTGGTGATTTTGGTGGGGAAAGTTGGGGTAGAAGTTAGGATTTTCATTGTATGAATAGTAAGGTAGGTTTGTGTTGACTTGCTTCTCAAATTCCCCATACCCATAGTCATACTCAAAAGATCCAACATATACTCCATATGTCAAGTTTTGAGCCATCATAGCTAAGACAAGGAAACAACTACAAGCATGGAAACTACACAAAAATGGTAAGAACAATCCTTGAGGAACAAGTTCCTCAAGGTGAAAGCACAATTAAAATAGACAAACAAGTAAGAACTTAATCACATAGCACCGTCCCCGGCAGCGGCGCCATTTTGATCCGGTTGATGTCGTCACTCATCCAATCAAACACATTTATAATACTCAACAAACAACTAGTTAGCGGTAAGTCGAGGTCGATCCATGGGACGGTGTGATTTGGGTTCTAAGTCTATCTATCTCAATTTATGCTAGTGTCACAATTGATGGGGTTTGTAGTTGTGTCTAGACTAATGCAAACAATAAGGTAAAACAAGTAATGAAAGGAAGGATGTAAACAATTGATTAAAAGTGCTAGGATATCATGGGGTCATAGGGGATTCATGGTTTTGATCATACAAACATGTTTACAAAGTTGCAAGCAATTAATGTTGTGGAGGAACCGAGTTGGTTTATGTCTTACGGTTCATAGGAAGAGTTGGGTCCCGGAGCCGAACCGATTAGATTGTACAACACCTACAAGTCGACTTACTTTCCTCCTATTCAACTTCTATGCATGGTCTAACAAGACTCAAGTTGGTTTATATCTTACAAGTCAAGTTGAGTAGATAAGAGATCGTAAAAATGCAAGGATTCATAGGCTTAGCATTTCATCAAACATAACATATGCATAAAGTTGACATCACAACAAGCAAGGAATTTGATTATGAAAACATATTAGATTAAGCATGAATCAATCCCATGTTGGTTTTCCCTAATTACCCACTAATCCTAGTTAAGTAACTACTCACTTATGATCAAGTTTAACATGTTAATAAGGTTGTCAATCATACTAACAAAGCCAAACATGGTGAACAAGTAATAAAGATTAACAATAATTAAAATAAGGATTAAGAGAATTATACCTATGGAGATTCCAAAATAATAATGCAAAGAATAATAGAAGAACTTGATGATTGATGGAAGGTTGTCAATCTCCCAATAATAACCCAATAATCTTCAATTACCCAATAATAAACTTGAATAATAAACTTGAACAATAATTAAGGAGAGATTAATGTGAGATTTGTGGAAAGATTAAAGAGTTATCTATTCTGATCTACTCCTAATCTAATCTAAGAGGAATTTCTAATATGGAAACTTGATTCTCTCTAATAAAACTTGATGATTTGATTATTACAAATGGGGTATTTATAGTGGAAATTAGGTGGATGCATTAGGGTTAACTAAGGGCTAAACTAGTAATTACACTTTTTAGATTGAGCAAGGAGGAGCCGGTATTTTTCGAAGGAAGGGCTTCTTTCTTTGTAGCTTGGAGAAGACGAAATTTCGCTGTACTGGAATCCGTGCGTATTGGAGTCGGGACGGGCGAATTCTGGCTCGAGAAAACGGGCGGATTCAGTTGAATCCGGGCGGATTCTGAAAATGCAATCCGGGCGGATTTGGGAGAAGACGGGCAGATTCTGAAGATGCAATCCGGGCGGATTTGGGAGAATCCGCTCGGGTTGGACTTCAGTTTTCGTTTTCTCTTCTATTCTTCCCTTTCCTTCACTTCCATTTTATTCTTGTAGGCTTCGTCTTTAGTTCTTGCTTCTTCCTCATGCTAATCCATCAAATGTCGTCAAATAGCTTCCGAATATGCACGAAAGACGGGAATTTCCGCCTTATTATCTCCTTTTCTACAAAACATATGAAATGCGATAGAAAAGCAAGTAGGAAGGTTTTGACGGATAAAATGGCCATAGAATGTTATAATAGTATGCAAAATAGGCTCAATTAGGGGACTAAATGTGCGCAAATAATGGTCACATCAGGTTGCTAGTTATTGGTTGTTAGTTGTTGGCATTTGTTCATAGCGTAATGGGTTGGAATTGTTGATATTGTAATTGGTGGTTGTTAATTGTCCATGGTTCGCGAGGTGCGCCCTCAGCTGAGTGGAGTCACTTGCGGGATTGGCTTCACACCCTTGATTTGCCCCTCGTGGAACCCGCTACAAGGGGGGATGTGCACATTAAGGAACAGGGTTTGCGCTCGGTAAATATGAGATGGGCTTAGGTGGGAAGGGTTGCGGTCCCTCACTGGCATTGTGGATTACTGGTTGCGGCCCTAATCTGGCAGGACTAGACCTTCTGGCTAGTCAGATGATTGGTGGTGTGACGGTGTTGGAGAATTGTGTTTGTATATTGTTGTTGTATATCATATATTGTGTATGCAGTAACTGACCCCGTTTAATTGTTTTAAAAACTATGGTGATCCATTCGGGGATAGTGAGCAGTTATTGAGCAGGTATGATTCGGATGCGTGAGGGGTTAGCTGGGCATGAGTCACCACGAGTCACCTAGAAGTCTTCCGCTGTCGTGTCGAGCTTTTGTTTACTTTAGTTGGTTTGGTGTTGGAACAGTTATATCGTAGTTTTTACAGTTTTGGATTTTGTTATTTAATCACTTTAAACTTATTTATTTAAAGTACGTTCTTGGATGGTCTATTTGATATACATTGCCTCGAGTAACCGAGATGGTAGGACTTTTATGCATTAGGTGGTCTTGGTAAGGCACCTTGGTGTATGAGAGTGTTACAGTTACTATCTACAAAAGCCAAATAATAACATCCTTCATGATCATATAATATTCAACTTATCAATCATGTACTACCCGCATGCTTTAACTTATTATAAAATCAACATATATACCAACATATATATACAAACCAGCATATCCCCCTAATATCTCATGCTACTAATATCAACCAAACAATAAACATCAATCATCACTTAAATATATTTCGCATCATACTTTACATACTTCTATCATTTCATCCAATTCATCCACATACTTCATCCAACACATATGCATTAAAGACAACAAACAATTAGCGATCCCATGACCTACCCATAGTGACCGGTTCAAAGTTGTAGGGCGAGTTCGCGACTTTTGTACGTCTCCCAAGCCTTTGCATTAGCTCCTAACAACTCCTACCCGGATTCATTTTAATTTGACTCTCTACATTTATTAGGCTCATTAGTTACAGGTTCCAAAATCGTCGCTCTGATACCACTTTGTGACACCCCCATATACCGAGGAGACTTAGTAATCAATAGTGACCATCAAGAAATATAATTTAAGTACAAAGTTTAAAGTGATTACATCAAAACAAACTACAACTGAAAAAGATACAACTGTTCTAAAACCAAAATCCACTAAAGTAACAAATGTATTATGACGACACAGCAGAAGACTACGACTCTGACGCGTGGTGACTCTATCCCCAGCTAATCCTGCGCGCATCCAATATATACCTGCTAGATAACTGCTCACCACCCCTGAATGGATCACCACAATTTTCAAAACATTTAAACGGGGTCAGTTACTGCATAAACAATATAAGATAATACAACAGACAGATACACAATCACAATCCTCCAACACCGTCACATAACCAATCATCTGACTAGCCTGAAGGTCTGGCCCTGCCAGATTACCAGTTGCAACCGGTAATCCACACCACCAGTGGGGGACCGCAGCCTTTCCCACCTAAGCCCCGCTCATCTCCATCGAGCGAATAACCCATTTTCCGTAATGTGCACATCCCTCTTGTGACAAGAACCATAAGGGGCGAATCAAGGCCATGAAGCCACTCCCAAAAGTGACTCCACTCAGCCGAGGGCGCACCTCGCGAACCATAGACAATCAACAACAACCAATTACAATATCAACAATACCAAAACCAATTACGATATATTCACATGTCAATCAACCATCAACCATCTCATAATCATGTATACAATAACTGAGTGGGGAAACCCTACCTGGAATACATTCACCAAAGTCAAACAAGCAGCGGATCAAAAGCGTTCCTCTACGAAATCACCTCCTATCGACATATAATCATACAATTGCAAACCATCATCAACAATAATCACAAACACCCCCAATTCACCCAATTAGGGTTTAACCAAAACTAAGGAATTAACATAAAAACTGTACAAGGATCTTACCCACAATACGACGGTCTCAATGATATAAAGAACTCCAAAATCCGATGACTCTAACCCTGGGATTTGATAGCAATGAGAGAAAAAAGAATCGACGTTGTTTTGCTTTCTTTTGTGAAAAGTTTAGATTTTAGGCAAAAGGTAAAAAGAACTGATGTAGGTAGTTTATATCATTTCACGAATTGCTATCAAAACCCGGCAAAACCCGTATAAAACCCGACTTACTTGATCGAGTAACTAGGGTACTCAATCGAGTACCGCCTACTCGATCGAGTACCCAACATGCATAACGTACTCTAGAATGTAAAACTAACTTACTCGACAGAGTAAGCCCTACTCGATAGAGTACCCAACAGCTCATAAATCCGAGGTATTACAGAAGGGGACCTTGTCCTGCAGAAAGTATTCCCAAATAAGAAAGAAAAATCAGCTGGAAAAAATCCCCTGCATGGGAAGGCCCTTACTCAACAGACTCAATCGTCGGACAAAGAGCATACAGGCTCCAATCCTTGGAAGGAGAAATGATTCCAAGGTCTTGGAATGTAACTTATTTAAAACTCTTCCATGTGTAATAAACAAGCTGTCTCCTGTCTTGATCAGGTAAAAATTCATTAAACTATCTATGTCTTGTGTACCTTGTCCTACATGATTTACCAGAAATGTTTGTCTGCTTTGTGTCGTTGACTATATGCTTAATTCATGTATAAATCTCTTATAACAAACCCCATTCATGTCCTGAGTTTTTAAATCCTAAATAATTATACATGATGTGTTGTTACATGAATAAATCTTAAGGGTTGAGGGCTACTCCACTATAAGTCAATTTTATTTCTTAAAATTTTTTATGTTTTGCACCTTGTCGTGCGTTGCAAAGTTGGTAACCAACACCGGATACGGTGAATAGCAGGGCTAATCAGGCATGAAATAATTGCATGACCTGACTATTTGCTGCACACCTAAACAACCGGCTGGACGCATCACTATAACAGGGGGGAAAGGTGTTTTATCCTAACCACTTGTCTAAAGCCCTCTAGACAGGCCGAATACCAAGCCCTCTAGCCAGGCAGAAGACATAAGCCCTCCAGCCAGGCAAGATTTCCCACCTCCTTTAACTACTACGGTGTAAACTGCAGAAAGTTGAAGGACTAACGTAGGCTATAAATGCCAGAAAATAACAGGTTAACAGGTTTAAAAAATAACGGGTACGAAGAAAACTGGTTTGAAGAAAACAGGAAAAAAAACCAAATAGGGCAAAAGATCAGGATAAGCAAAAGCAAGCCCAACATGCCAACCTCATTTAATTAAAAAGCCCTTACCCCTGGGGCAAAGGCCCCAAAATATTCATACAAGCCGGGAAAACCTCCCTGACCACCAAAGCCCAAAAATAAAAACAAAATAAAAATAGTCTTTCCAGGGACATCCCCCCTTGGAAGCAGTATCACTCCTTTATCTTTGGCCTGCTCAGCGCCTATATCCTGCTGAGCATCAATGTCCTGCTCCCCTGGAGAATTCACTTCTTGATCATCATAAAGATTATGTAGATCAAGAGACTTGGCAGCAGCATTGGCCATCTCAGCTTCAGGGCCCAAAATTGCCCTAGCCTCAACAGGTTTAGACATAGCTGCCACTTTACCCTTGATAAAGAAATATAAGGCAACATCGTCAAGCTTGCCCTCCAAATCATCCTTCTTTAGGTTAAGCTCCTCATTCCTATCGCCTCCTGAAGAAGCTGCTTACTTGACTCAGCCTCAGCTCTCGTTGTATCACGCTCACCCTGCACCTTTGCTAGGTCAGCCTTGACAGCAACCAGATCACCATAAGCAAAATCAAGTTTTGAACTCAGCTTGTCAAAATCAGCGTTTAGAATATTAATCTGGGCCACCAAAGAGGTAGCCTGAAAAGCAGTGTAGAGACACACTGCTGCACCCTGAAATCATTTTCAAATATCAAAAACAATAAAAATACCTCGTAAGAAAAAAAAATATTAATAAAAATAACAAAAATCATAGTAAGAATGAAATACATCATGCATAGATGCAAGGGCGCCTATCAAAAGGCTGATAGCATGATCCACCTTAGAAAGTGCCTGGGTAGAAGTCTCAATGGGGTCCTGGGTTAACATTACATCAAACTTGGAAGCAAAATAATCTCGAATTTTTACCGTGGTAGCATCCAGATTGTCCACCCCGGCCTTCATCTCCCTAACAGGAAGAGGGATGTCAGCCTCCTCTTGCTTTCTCTTGTGGTCCACTGAACTAGTTTCAGTAGGGGCAACCAAATCAGCAAGAGCAGTTGAAGTATCAGGTAGATCGGTTAAGTCAATTGGAGTTTCAAGACCACTGCTACCTTGGGAACCCTCTTCCTTCACCTTAGCCAACCTGGCATTCAGGTCAGCCATGCCAAATCTGGCAAGCCGAGTAGATGATCTAGTGGCTATAATACGAGGCACTATATTAGCAACAAAGATAGTTTGTTATGGAAGAGCAAGGATGGAAAGATAAAAAGGAGAAATCAAGGAATCAAAAATCTTACATCCAGAAGTTGAAGCACCAGCAGCTTTAACAGGCCTGGGTACCCTGGTAGTATCCTCGATCCTCAGGCAACAAGGAAAATGATCCACCCCGCAGCAAAATGGCCATGTCCTCTCCATAGTAGAGATAGCCAGGAAAGCAGTAATTCTTTTAGTAGGATACTCGATATTAGGAATCCAGCCATCCACTGCAATAAGAGGTATACACCATTTAGCTATTAAATTTATTTCAAACTAACGAATATTTGCAGAAAAGAAAGGAAAAAGTCAGTGTACTCACCGCCAACACAGGCATAATAATTCAAATACGCCAGGTCAAACCGAATTGAATTGGTCCTGATAAATATGTAGCCAACAACCCAATTCTTATCATGGCCGCTGTCTATGTTCCTGAGAAGGGGAACAGTTGATGCCCTGACCTTAAAACTGATCCTACCAGGACTGTTAGTCCTGAGGATATAGCAGGCCTTCAAATACCCCAGGGAGAAGTGAAGTTATGCTTCTTGCACAAATATTCAATAGAACAAACTACCTTTAAGACCATAGGCATGAGTTGATAAGGAGGAACACCGATTTCTTTAATAACCTCCGTCATCGAGGGAGAAAGAGGAAGCTTGCAACCAGCACTGAAAGCCCAGTCGTGAATGCAGAACCAGCCAGGGCAATTCCAGTCAACCCTAATAGTAGAATCTTCAGGGATCCACACTTTAGAATAAGCAGGGATAACCCGCTTTTCCTTTAAATATTTCTCAAACTCGGGTTTGAGACGGTTAGGGAGAGATTGATCGTTCAAAGCTTTGGTTAGCTTGAATTCAAAATTCTTATGGAAAATAGAAATCATTTCGAGAGGAGGAGCAGATGGATTTTCAATAGCAATTGGTTGAATTGTGGAAGATGTATGCAGGTTAATTTTCAAAATCAGCTTCACCAGGGGCCGCAACATAAGGAGTACCAGGAGACATCGCACCCCTAGATGATTTCTTTTTTGCAGCCATTGTTAAAAATCTAAGGAAATTTCTGGGAATTAAGCAAGGTTTGAAGAACGAAGATTTAAGAAAGAAGAAGAATTTTTATAGGAGAAGACCGGTTTTTGGTGAAGGTTAATTGAAGAAGTGAAAGACTATTTATAGTAGGTAAAGTTAGGGTTTTTACTGCAATTTGCAGTATGATAAATGAGCAGTAGGCAGTGAATTAAACACCTATCGCAATAATCATCAACTAGTCGTTACAAGAACTGATTAGACTTCTCTTAAACCGTCATAAGCAAGTTACCTTAATTGAAAGTTATCTCCTTATTTCTGGCCTGACCCACCGATAATAAGTAGATAATGGGCAATTGTTGGGCCAGGAATTTCGCACTACTGGCAGGATAAGTATCTACCTTGACCTCACAATCAGGGTAGGCGCGACATGGTAATTCAAGTTTGGCACCAGTTATTAATCCTAGAATCCCGCATCATCTTCAGGATCAAATTCAACTCTAACCTAACAATCAGGATAGGATTGTCAAGGTAACTCAAGCCTGGCACCATGCAGGAGAGGACCACGGGCAAATGTAAAGACAGCATTGACCAAGTCAAGGATAATTATATAAGATTATTACCATTTAAATACGGTAATTAAAAGGAAGATTCATCAATAAAGATCAACCATTTATGTGGATAATTAAGCGTAATCAAGGAGCAGTTAAGAGCGTCATTAATATAGAATATTATTCCTTAATGATGAAGATTATATAACCGTTCAAACCTGACTATATATAGACTGCTCATGATCATTAGGACAAAAACACACAAGCGATTATACTCTCATACAATACTTAAGATACTCTATACATTTTGTGCTTATTACTTAAAAATATAGTGAAATCCTCTCCTGACTTGGTGCCCGTGATTTTTTCCCATTTAAGGGTTTTTTCACGTACAAATTCCTTTGTCTTTTTATTTACAATATTTGCATTACTTTTATTACTATCTAACCTGCCTTGCAATACACACAGATTAACCCGAGCTAATTAACCCTGCCTAGACTCTGCCCTGACCTGATTTAGCTTTGCGCAAAATCCATATATACAAAATAGCGTATAAGGAGAAAAGAAGTGTCATGGAAGTTTTATGGCCTAGGGCCGGCAAGCTGGCTGCCGTGAACACTCATGTCAAAAAGTGAATAAATCAACAAACGACCACCAGCCGGCATGTGGTGAAAATTGCGAAAGGATAGCAGGAGCGGCTTCAAGGCAGCAGGTGGTGGTTGGTGGCTAAGTTTCTGGTGTTTTGTAATGGATGGTGAATTGTGAGTTGATGAATAATGTAGTATTGTTGCTAGTGGGCACGAATGAAGGTGAAGTTGATGGTGTGTGATGAGCTTGATGTCGCGTTGATATGTCGTTGCTGGTATGTCGATATTGAAGGAGGTGCAACTTGCTTCCAGGTGATGTCAATGGTGATGATTAAATTCCATGATGCTCGAATAGAAATTGCAGAGCAGATAGTGGTTTAGTTGATGACTCAATTGGTAGTGTAATAAGCAGAATTAGTAGCAGGGAACAAGCTTCATGCGGGTTGACTTGAGGTCAACTAAAACTTTGATTTATTTGACTTGTGATTTCGCAAACTCCTCGTCTTCACCGTTTTCATTTATCTAGTTTCCCAAACCGATACCTACAAATATTGAAATAAAACCAAGCAGTACAACATACTCGAAATAATAACCAATTGTTTACAATTACTACTATAAAACTAATCATTATTAATTGAATAATCACATGAGCTATTAAACAATTAAATCGCACAAAATCAAGTCAAATATAAGATAAAATAATGGGTAAAACGACACTAAGGGATTCTTTGGATAGCAAAATATGAGGGAAAGGGAGGGAGGGGGATAGAGGGCAAGGAAAAGGAAGGGGACGGAGATTGGGAAGTGGTTGTTTGGATACATTTTCCATCCTAATCTTTCCTATATCGGAGAGAATTTCATTTGCCTTGGAGGAGGTAAAATGGATCCCTCCAAATCCATTACAATACTACGTGTTTCTGGACTTTGGGTACTGGGTCAAGTGGGTTGTACTCGACCGAGTATGTCTGACCGAGTGACATGTGTGTTTTTGTCAGGCTTTTGCCTAGGTGTCAATCGACCGAGTTGGTGAGACACTCGATCGAGTAGTGCGTACTCGGTGTAACACCTCCATTTATTTAGGAGCCTTTATCAAGACATTCCCAATAAATAGGACTGTTACCATCTCGGTTTTCAGAGGCAGTGAATAACAAAGGTAAACAAATCCAAAGTACTTTATTAATGTATAATGAAAGGTTTTATTACAACTTTACCATCTGACTAAGATCAAATAATAATTACAAGTTTACGCAGCGAAAATAAACATAGTCTATGCATAATATAAATATCGTCTGAAACTAAGTGATCTAGACTCTTGCAGGTCCGAAAGCTTACACGCCCAAGCTCCGCATATCCAGCTAACTCAAAACCTGTTATTTAAATCTACTCCCCATTTAACCGGAAATATTAAATGGTTCACCACGGGACGCGATCAATTAAAGCAAGAATCAATTTTATTTTGACACAGAAACAAACATGTCACCAACGGTTGAGTTGGGATAAACAGAACAGTAAGAAAAAAAACTTAATAAAATTAAACCGTCTAGAAGAATTAGAATCACAAACCGTTAATTAACGACATTACCACACGGACCGATTAACGGCAATCACAGACCAACTTAATAGCATACACGGACTAACTTAATGGCAATCACAGACCAACTTAATGGCACACATGGACCAACATAATGGCATACAAGCACCAACTTAATGGCATAAACACACCAACTTAATGGCAATCACAAACCAACTTAATGGCACACATTTGTGCAAGCTTCCTATTAAGCTTTCATAGTCTACCTTTTACTTTAGTCACAGACAAAGAGTCCTATAACCATAGATTATGAGGAGTATTACAGTCTTCCCTCCTTAAAATGAACTTCGTCCCGAAGGTCGCTGTGAGATCCCTGAAAAAATCTCCTTTTTGAAAATAAGTAAATAATATGGAGTCGCCAGTAGGTTTTATAAAAAAACATACAAAAATAAGTTAAACGGAAAAGGCCCCTTTTGATCCCTGGAATGGGGACTGATCCGTCACTACGGTCTGAACCAAAGATTGCGGATTCGGGGGTAAAGTACGATCAGAGAAGGTGTTAGGCACCCGGATCGTCCATCAAACTGACGGCCTCTACTTTTTATTTATAATATTATATATTTGACGAAACTAACAATGAAAAAGGTTAATTATACAATTTTATACATAAGACGATATAAATCTGACACAAGGACAAATTAACTTGGTTAGTAAATACATTAAAATAGACAAAATAAATAAAAAACAAAAGAAAAGAATTAAAGAAAAAAGAAAGAGTAAAGAAAAAACTTATTTGATGTCGGTACCCTCAGGCCTATCTGGATGTTTGACTATTAATGAATTTCGACTTTGTCGTTAATTATTGGCTCTTATGCGCTTATATGAAAACTGGGACAATTTATTGTGTGTGGTTTGATTTGAAACTGGGGTAGTATATTTGAGACGGTAATTTGAGAGAGAGTATTGATTTTGAATCTGGTCTGATTTGTAATTTGCGGGTGTATCGTATATTTGTGTGTATCTTCGTCTGCTCGTCCCGTTCCCCCTCTATTGTGCTGGTTTTATATGCTATTTATAGTTGACTAATTGTACTAACATTGAGATTGTGCTCCTTTCATCCTCTTCTCGTAACTTTATCTTTAACAGCTAGTATGGAGTAATTCTACCAGAATCCTTATCCAATTTGTCCACCGAAAATTTACTTTGACATCCCATCAATCTCTTGCTGGCAGTTGCTGCACTACTCCTCTAACAAACTCTCTTATCCCTTGGGCTTTTATATTACTCTCGGCCAATTCTAATAACTTAGCATGCTTTTTATGTCATTTATTTGGCCCAATTACATTAGATCAAGTCTTAACATAACTCTAACTTTAGAAAACGGGTAAATTTTGGAGCCGTGTTGGTTTTATGCCAACAACATGTCAAAATGGGCTAATTTGAAATAGAAGGTTTAAGGGTGGTTTTATGCCATTTTTAGTAATTTATGGGGAAATAAGCGTAAAGAGCCGTAAATTATAACATTGTCAATTTTCATTTAGTCATTAAATTTTAGCCTCATTGGATCACTTGCAAAAGCCAGGTAGTAGACATTTTGAGGTGTCTACAAATGATCACACATACTGTACCACTTAGAACCTACTCCACTTATACTTGCACGCCAATCAAAATACTATCATTAGTAACTCATATTATGATACTACTTACACATATTAATCAGCTATACATACATCATTAATTTCACTAGTATTACATTCTATCTCCCTTAAAACAACGTTCGTCCCAAAGTTTCCCATCTATCTCAACACCAGTATAATCCTAAATACTAAAAAGTCACGTGGTTTCGTGGTTCTTACTGCTACCATCCAAAATACCCATAGGCTACGTGGTCTTATCCAATTCTCCCGCAAATACTCACAGGCTACGTGTTGGACGACCAACAATGACAACAACCAAATACTTAAGTCTACCCGAATGCTACAACAGAATTCATTACGCTTACCAACACTTACTAAGATAACCAAATAAAAAATGAAAAATGTAGTGTAATATGACATCATACCCCACTTAAAATTAAGGTTACATCCGCGTAACCTTAAAGACTATCCAACGATCACCAAGATCCTCCAGGTTTTTTCCATGACTACCAACTTGTTTATACCCTAACCAAATACTCTCCCTAGCATTTCCCTTTATCGCACTGCCAACAAGAGAATATAACATATCTTGCATCCCTTAAAACCACTCGACACCTCATGCTATATAACCTATGCAAACTACACCAATCCAATTGGTATCATACCACTAATCTTTATCTCAACCACACACCTAAGCCTTACCAAAAGCCAACAAAATCTCTCATGTTTACATTCATGCCTTACACCACCATTTTAACATTGCCCCCTAAGTCATTTACCTTCTTTCGTCAATCTTAATCATAACCTTATGCATACCTTACCAACTCATACCACCTTATTCCCTTAAATACCATAAGTAAACCCCTAAACAACAAACTAACCACCAACGAGCATTTCAACTTTTATTACTTCATTTACATTCCATAAACAAATATAAGTTTCCTAGAATTGTTCTAAAATCACATATATTTGGTCATCTCACGTTAAACCCTTTACTCCCCAAAATGTCTCTCTAACTCTATCTTACAAATCTTAAATCACATCCTGCTCCTATACTAGTCTAGTACTTCCTTATAGTCCTACTACATAGCTCACACCATCATTTGCACTAAGTTCCATCCATACTCTTTTTTTCTCAATTTTATCTACTCATCATAACACTTTCAGTTAATGTCAATCTCTCAAATAATAACATTCTTATCCTACTTAATCTATACGCCATATGAATAAACAACAATCAATGTCAACAATCTATAGGGTCACATAAATCTTCATATTTACCTTACTCATATTAAATCACCTAACAATCCAAGTCATTACTCTTACTATTTAATCTTCAAGGCTCGACTATTTTATCTCTGCTCCTTATCTAAATCCCAATAATTCATAATAGTAGTTTTTTTCCCAAACATACTTCAAGTACTTTATCCCTTATCTAACATATCATTCAACTTTACATTCATTCACTATCCAATCAACTTTTGCCACCATAAAATTCAATTAACCATCGACACCTCATCTTTAGTTATTATATCCATCATTAACAACTCTCAAAAGCCAAATTCATTACTTCATCCTGTTAACTCTCAACGAACAGATACCCTAAAGTTATCTCTTAACAACCCAAATTGCTAACATAAACCATCTAAAATTCCATACTTTAGCATAAAACAAATTAAGCTCATTAAGTAAAATTCCCTACCATTATCCTACTCTAACATATTCCTCTCACGAACTTTTAACTCCTTTAAATTCCTCAGCCTTACCACATAACACTAAATTGATATCTTTACTGCTAAATAACAATAACTAAACATGGTTTCGGGGCAACACATTTCGGCAATCAATAGACATGAAAATTTCTAATTCACTTAACATGCTCATCCAAACATTTAAAATATCCAATTAACTATATTAAACATATTCTCACTCATATGTAAATCCATTCGATAAATAAATTCACGAGATAGTTCATATGATAATCCAATCGTGAAAAATTATATACCACAATTAATCACCTCACACGGCCCTTGGCCAACTTCACTGTCATCGCAATGTACTTACCTCAATCCCGCATCTTGCTACAAGGTTAGAAATTTCTAGCTTAAAACAACTATTGACCCTTACAGAAATACAACCTCTTTTCTAACTATCCCCACTCTCTTTTATCCTTTCCCGACGTGACCGGTTAAAACTGAGAGGGCCATGGTACGAATTAAGGGCACCTTCTTAACCGCACTAAGAGGGCACTAACAGTTTCTACCCGGGGTTCATTTTATTTAGACATATCCTAAGTTCATTAGATTTATTTGTTTAGGCCTGAGGATCTTTCGCTCTAATACCACTTTGTAACACCCCCATTTATTTAGGAGCCTCTAGCAAGACATTTCCAATAAATTGGACTGTTACCATCTCGGTTTCCCGGGCAGTGAATAACAAAGGTAAACAAATCCAGAGTCCTTTACTAAAATATAATGAAAGGTTTTATTAAAACTTTACAATCTGACTGAGATAAAATAGTAATTACTAGTTTACGCAGCGTAAATAAACAAAATTTAACACCACCATCCTACCCGGCCAAGGTAATTAGGAGACGTTACCATCTCGGTTTCCCGAGGCGGTAAATTGAAGATACAATCAAGAAACAACTTATATAAAAAAAGACTTTAGTGGATTACATAACCATAAACAAATGATAAATGTAAACTATACAAATTACAAGTCGACTACCATCTATGTCATCTATGCTATGATACTCGACTCCGAGTCCAAGGTGCGACCCAAATACCGATCACGTCAACAAGCAAAACCTGTACTTAACCGGCTCCCCATATGATCAGAAATATCATATGGATCGACACAGGCCACTCCGAAAATAGGTGACAATTACACAGACACACAAACGTCAGTTTCAATAAATAAATAAAGTGTGACACAACTCAAAGTGTGTGAGTATGCAACATGACTATAGTTACGAATGACATGCTATCAAATAACCACCACCACTGTACCGGGACACACCAAAACATACCAACAACCACACTGGTACCGGGACACGCCCAGGCATACCACCAACCACAAACAGGTACCGGGACACGCCCAGACATATCGGGTTCGGAAGCCAACCAGATCTCCTGCCAGACATCGTGTCTCAACAACACGAGTCCCTCCATAACTTAAGTCATTAATGTGCACATCCCTCTTGGAGTGGGAAGCTCCAAGAGGTGACTCATGCATAAGAAAGTATCCCAACCGTCTTACGTCTCCTCAATAACCAAGTAACACCACCAATAATCTCCAACACAACACAACAATGACCATACATGGAACTCAATACCAACATATCATGGATAAAACTTCCTCAAATACCAACATGTTATCCCAATCGACTCATACATAAAAATGATGATGCAAGACACACAAATATGCCTACAAAATATTGAAACCGAGTGGGATAAACCTACCTTTTAGCAATCTCCTCAAGCTACTCGACTCCTAACCGAAACCGTCTCAAGGAAACGTCTCATCCTATACAAATCACATAATAACTATCACAATAATCCTATACTAATATATAATACAAAGCCCCTTATTATTACCCCTTAATTACCCCTATTACACATACTAATCACTAAATAATTACCCATAACATAATCTCCCAAAAGTTAGGGTTTAAAAGACTAGAAAAGGGTGGATCTATACTTACTAGATGAAGGAGATAAAGAAGATGGTGGGAAATACTCTAATCCAAGCTTCAATCCCAAGTAGTAGGTGTTTGTGAGGATTTTAGAGATAAGGGAGAGGTTTGGAGAGATAAGGAGAAAGATAAAAATGATTTTAGGGTTAGGCGAGAAAGGGTTTAACCCGTGTTCTGAACAGCGTCATTCGACCGAGTGCGGAGTCCACTCGGTCGAGTGGACTCACTCGATTGAGTAGATACCCCACTCGGTCGATTAGACTCACTCGGTCGAGTATACCTTTCACTCGATCAAGTGGACCCACTCGGTCGACTGCAGCTCCACTTGGTCTAATCTAGGTCCTACTAGGTCTAGTGTAAGGCTATCCTTCCCTCCTGAGTGATTTCTTATCGGGTCTAAAGATCCTCTCACGCATCCCAAGGTCCAAATACGGGTCCCACAATGACCGGGTATTACAATCTTCCCTCCTTAAAAATGAACTTTTTCCTCGAAGTGCGCCTCACCGTCACTTTTCTTTAACACTTCCTTACGTCTCATTTGTCTCATGTCTAACTCTCAAGTCTCTTCCTCAAGCATTCACTCGTCTCTTTTGCTAGTGATTATGCATAGTTATTGACCGTACACGCTCTTTTATACTCATGTCCTTTCTTATTCCCAAATGTTACATTCACTCCCCCTAAAACAGAACTTCGTCCCGAAGTTCAGCACTCGATCTCATGCAAAAAAAATTCTCATATTCTCTCTGCTCACATCCATAATCAACGATATCTAGGCCAAAATCCCAAAATATATCCCATAACTGGGTGAGACCGGACTCATGGGTCAGAGTAAAAGTCAAGCTCAACAGTCATTCTCAATATCATAGCTAAGGTCCAGTCGTATCGTGCATAACTCGTGACTCTAGATGTATATGTAAAATTCATCACTCCGTACATGATAATTGTAACACGGTCGAATACCTAATCTAATGTGACTCAATTTCTTCCCATATTCCTCATTTCCGACTAAATCATGTTATCCATGTGCCACGACTAGTCTACCACATGATCACACATGTGTTCTTATCCATCATCATTACCATGATACTTCAAGATGATCATTTCAACCCCACATCATTGATCACTGACACCAGCCCGAATCAGCAAAAGCGATGGAGAAAGTCAATCAAATGGACTAACAACCATGGAAAGCTCTTTAAAGTCACTACTGGAGAAGGAGAGATGTTCAAAGGAGAACCGAAAGATAGCGAATTCGAGTTAGAGTCGGAGTCGGAATCAGAGCCTCAGTCTAGAGAAGTCGCTAGGGAGTCTTCTTCTGTCTTCACTCCCCATCCCTTTGTTTCTCCTAGCGTAGCATCACCTAGTAACAGCAGCTTGGGAAGCAGCCGTCC
Source organism: Silene latifolia (assembly GCF_048544455.1). NCBI lineage: Eukaryota > Viridiplantae > Streptophyta > Magnoliopsida > Caryophyllales > Caryophyllaceae > Silene > Silene latifolia. The sequence continues at coordinate 89,354,862 of NC_133532.1, read as the reverse complement.
CTTTACCACCACTGACTACTGAACGGATGGCTTCTTTGTTTCAGCTCTTTTCAAAATTTAATATGAATAAAATAGATTCTTCTTACTCCTTGTGTTTTTCTGAATGCAATTCTAATTATGATGATAATGAGGATGACCCTGACCCAGAATTAGTCAAATTACCACCCTATATAGTTAAAGAAATACTACAAGAGAGGGAAGGGGCACCAGTTATAGAGAACACCGAACCCATCAATGTAGGAACCGAACTAGAACCCCAAGAACTTAGGATAGGGACGACCTTAAACCCAACCGAAAGGGCAAATTTCATCGACCTCCTACACGAGTTCAAGGACGTTTTCGATTGGTCTTACAAGGACATGTCAGGGATCGACAGGGATATTTTGCAGAACATCGAATTCCAATCAAACCAGGTTTCAAACCTGTAAAACAGAAGCTCCGTCGGATGAGGACAGAATGGGCTCTTAAAATAAAAGAAGAAGTCGATAAGCAATTCAAAGCCGGGTTCATCAAAGTTTCCGTTTATTCAGACTGGGTGGCTAACATAGTCCCCGTACCCAAAAAGGATGGGCGAATCCAGGTTTGTGTTGATTTCAGATACTTGAACAAAGCGAGTCCCAAGGACGACTTCCCTCTACCACACATCGACATATTGGTAGATAATACAACAGATCACGCGTTGTTATCCTACACGGATGGGTAAGCAGGATATAATCAGATCAAAATGGCCATAGAAGATGTGTATAAGACAACCTTCGTCACTCACTGGGGCACGTATTGCAATACAGTTATGCTATTTGGGCTAATCAATGCTGGAGCTACATACCAGCGCACTGCGACCACATTGCTACATGACATGATGCATAAAGAAGTAGAAGTGTACGTGGATGATATGATTGTCAAATTCAAAGATAGGATGGGGCACATCGATAACCTTCGCAAATTCTTCCTAAGACTGCGCAAGTACAACATGAGGCTCAATCTTCAGAAATGCGCATTCGGAGTAACGTCAGGTAAACTTCTGGGATATGTCGTCAGCCGGAGGGGAATAGAAATTGATCCATCCAAGATCAAAGCTTTAATCGAAATGCCACAACCCCAAACAGAGAAGGAGGTTAGAGGATTTTTAGGCAAAGTGCAGTATATAAGCCGATTCATATCAAAACTCACTATGCTCTGCGAACCTATTTTCAAAAAGCTCAAGAAAACAAATCATACCCTATGGGACGACGATTGCCAAAAGGCGTTTGACAGGATTAAGGAGATATTGGCTAAGCCACCAGTGCTAATGCCTCCCCAACGAGATCAACCTCTTGGTTTATATCTCACAGTCACCGAAACAGCCATGGGGACTATGCTTGCACAGACTGTTGTAAAAGAAGAAAGGGCTATCTACTACCTTAGTAAGAAGTTCTTAGAATACGAGTGTAAGTACACACCTCTCGAAAAGACATGCCTCGCTCTTGTGTGGGCGACAAAGAAGCTACACCATTACATGCTTACCTACTCTGTCAAGGTATATTCTAAAATGGATCCCATCAAATACCTCTTCGAGAAACGCGTTCTCAACGGACATTGGGCAAGGTGGACCTTAATGCTCTCAGAGTTCTATCTCAAATACGTACCTATGAAAGTCATAAAAGGGCGCACCGTTGCCGTGTTTTTCACAAACAATCCTATCAACGATACCCAAGCAATAGACATGTTGTCATTTCCAGACGAGGATATTCTACAGAACACTGTAGACTCTTGGGGTCGTTATTTTGATGGGACATCGAATTTAAGAGGATTTGGAATAGGAGTATTGCTTATTTATCCTGAAGGCGAGCATACACCACTTTCTGTCAAACTCGACTTCGAGGTGACAAATAATGCAGCAGAGTATGAAGCTTGCGTCATTGGTCTACAAGCAGCAGTGAGTTTAGGTATTAAGAATCTTCAAGTTCACGGAGACTCATCCTTGATCATTAACCAAGTTACAGGATCTTGTAAAATTCGAAGTGAAAGTCTAGCACCCTATCAGGCTAGAATAGATCAAGTCGCCCAATTCTTTGATCAGGTCACTTATCTACACCTGCCTCGTGAAGAGAATCAATTTGTAGACACTCTTGCAAAACTTGCATCTTTGATTAATATGCCAGACGATATGGTGGAAATGCCTTTATGCATCGAACGGCGGTCGGAACCAGCCTATGTACACCTCCTTACAGATGAAGAAGAAAGCCCAGAGGAGCCTTGGTTCCAGGCTGTTCTAAACTTGAAACTTAATGGTATATACCCACCAGATATGGATAACAGGGGACAACGCGCAATACGCCTATTAGCCTCTCAATACCTCATCATGCAAGGAGAATTGTACAAAAGAACACCTCTTGGTGTCGTCTTGTGTTGCCTAGATCATTCACAGGTACAAAAAGTGATGGAAGAAGTTCACGATAGAGAATGCGATCCTCATATGAGCGGACCTATGATGGCAAAGAAAATCACGCGTCTGGGATATTACTGGACGACAATGGAGTCAGATTGTATTAAATACGTCAGACATTGCCATAATTGCCAGATCTTCGGAAATGTGCAACATGTCCCTCCCTCGATGCTTTACACCATATTGGGAAGATCACTCCAGCCGGAACAGGAGGTCACTGTTTCATTTTGTTAGCTATCGACTATTTTACTAAATGGGTCGAAGAAGCATCTTATACTAGTCTCACGGCCAAAAATTTGGCAAAGTTCATACAAAGTAATATCATCTGTCGACATGGTTGCCCACATGAAATCATCAGTGACAATGGATCACATTTCCAGGCCAAGACTGAGCAATTTCTAGCCAAATATAAGATCAAGCACCACCATTACTCGCCTTATAGACCTCAAATTAATGGCGCGGCAGAAGCAGCTAACAAAAATGTTATCATGATCCTTAAGAAAATGATCGACAATTATCAGGACTGGCCTAGAAAAATATCTTTTGCGCTGTGAGGTTATCACACATCAGTTAGGACGCCCACTGGGGCCACTCCTTTCTTTTTAACTTACGGTATGGAACCTGTACAACCAGTTGAATTAGAAATTCTATCCCTACGCATTTTTCTCGAAAGTCAAATCCCAGAAGCTGAATGGAATAGGGATCGAAATAAGGAACTCATCCTCTTGGATGAACGAAGGTTGCGCGCATTACATAATGTGCAAACATATCAGGCACGTCTCAAACGAGCCTTTAACAAACGGGTTAAACCCAGGAACATCAAAGAAGGAGATTTGGTGCTCAAATCAGTCAGAGCTCTCATACATGTCGATCCACGAGGAAATTTTAAGCCTAACTGGGCCGGACCTTTCTTAGTCAAGTCCATACTTTCGGGGGGTACGGTTAGGATTACAGACTTAGATGGGAATGAATTTGCTAATCCTACCAACCTAGACCAATTGAAATGGTACTACCCTTAGCATGGGGTAAAAACGCGCCTCGCGTAGCCCACGTGCCGCTCATACGACACGAAATAAAACCGGCCCCTGGCCATCCAAAGCTTATGTCACTATGCTCTTGCATTTTCACATTTCGACATCCTCATATCATCAAATAAATTGAATTGTACTTTCCTTAGGAGTACGTAAAGCACATGCTTATTTTTTCTAAAGTTCATTACAAGCTCTTGCTTCGAACAATTATTCTTTTACATTTACTCGAACTACGCACATGGTTTGATTTCATTTTCTAATGAATACGTAGGCAATCCTTCACAAGATACAACCCATTATTATTTTAAAATGTAAATAGGACATTTGCATTTGCATTTTAAATTCGACAAGAATAATAAAAGAAAATCATAACGGTTTCTTAACTAATTAATCTTTTATTCATTGTTCCATAAATAATAATAATATGCCAAATACATAAAACTAATAATGCTGAAAATAAACGCTAGGCTAGGATTCTAAAAACCAAGCCATTTATTACGAATTAATAAAAAATGATACTATAATAAGTGACTAAGGCTATTCTTCCATTTTCCCTTTGCCTTTGTCACCCTTATCATACTTCTTGTCTCGACCAGGAGTCGGGCGCTCTTGTGCTATCTCCAACCTAATCACCAACGGTCGTTCGCGCGGTCTAGCCTTACCATTTCGATCTATCACCATCTTCTCGGTAGAGGCAGTTTTCGTCTTCTTTGACGGACACGCGACTCGGAATCCGGCCTCTTCTTGTGATTCAGTCAAGTACTTTTGGTTCTCATTTGCTACTTCGCGGATTTTATAATCCACGGGCTCGTGCTTCCTCAACTTCTCACGTTCTTCGAGAGTACCGGCATTTCTCCATTGCAAATATGAGTCAGATACCCATAAAGAGCCAACAGGAACGGGTATGAACAACATGTTCCTCTGGGCCCACCGAATTACCAATTCCCGACAAGACTCTAAAGTATGTGCCAAGGCAGTTTGAGGAACGGTATCCAACTTGGAATCTTCCGCTTAAGGCCCACGTGCCTAATAAATCTCTACGGAAAAATGCAAACCATGAATTCCAAGCCAGGGACACGAACTGACCGTGTCGGGCCCAAAGATGAGACTTCAGTAACTGACCTGAGATGCCATCATGGCACAATCCATCGGATCAAGAGACCGCCTTCACTCTTCAACTTAGTTTCCCAGTAGTTGCAAACCGGAGTGAAGTCCACCATATACAGCCTAGTCCTCATTGCAATTGATCGAGCATGATATCCTTGCACATTAACTGGGGGCTCGATCAACCACAGCCGTTCCATCAGCCAGACCTGCAAGCAAAAAAAAGAAAGCGGGAATTAATACCTGTGCATCAACCGAAAAAAAAAACAAAAAAAAAACGAAAAAAAAAACGAAAAATATGAAAAGAAAAAAAAGGGAACAAGAACGGTCGGAAAATGGTTCTTACATGCAAGATGATGGGACTTCCCAAATAAGAAAGCTCGCGGTTGGCCTTTCTATTATCCAAACCAAGAATGGTCTCCCCTAAGACTAGGCATGCCGGGCACTAGCGCAACTCCATTTGTTCCACTAGGCTCAGAAAACGAGGATCCCCTTTCATCTCCTCATCAACATGCCCTCGAAGGACATAGCAATGCTGTAGATAAAACCCGAAGGCCCTGCGCCTCGCGACATAAGAAATAGTAAGGTCCTCCCTATTTATAAATCGGTCAATAAAGTCAAACATGCGGACACCTTTTGAGGTCACAAACCGGTCCACCTTAGCCTTGGTCAATCCAAGCAAGTCCCTAAATTTACCTTTATATCCTTGAGAGCTAGGGGGTATAGCCGGTACATTTTATGGATCCCATCCTCCAACGGCAGCTATTTCTTCAGGAAAAGGACAAATTTCGCCTCCAGGAAAGGCAAATCCATGAAAGTTCAGGTCCCAATACTCAAGACAAGCATCCAAGAAGGGCTTCACCACTTTCACTAATTTTTTACTCATGATCGATCCTAAATTAAAAGCACCCATATCGTGCTTCTCAATGTTTGTAAACTCATTCGTCCATTCCTTCAGACGGTTTTCGAAGGCAGCCATAACTTTGAAATTTTTTGAGGGGATATGATAATTTTTATGTAATAGACGGAAGAAAGAAGAAGGAATTGTGTGAATAAAAGCTTACCCGAGGTCTCTATTTATACTATTCGCTGTTTCCTAATTTCTGTCGAGGTCTGACTAACTGGAGAAATGACGCAGCATCTGTTGCGCCTCTTCCCCAGGGCCTTTTCCGTGTTCCTACCTTTGGATCTTTCCTATTTTTCTTTTGCTATAATTTCCTATTCCTATAGGATCTTAATTTGGTAATTTAGACAAAAATACCAAGTTTCTGTTTCCTAATTCTTTTCGGGTTCGCTTTTCGAGGCAAAGTCGACATTTTCGCCAAACGAGCACACTTACCCATTTTATTTTATTTCTTCCTACGACACACCACCTAGTCCCTCACGACAGGGTACGCCCACAGCTCAGGCTCCGTCCTCTTGGGCACGAAGCCAGAAAAGTAGGAGTACACCCACGCCTGCAGACAAGATAATCATTTATTTTTCAACAATAATGATCTTTCATAATTCAATAGCAATAAAAAATTAAGAACTAATGATCTTTCATAATGCAAAGGAAAGGTTCATACCTCTAACAGGAGCCCAGGACCAACAGTAGCAGGAGAAGTCCCCTTCTCCATCAGCTCCGAACGTCCCATGGCCCTCATGTAACGAGTGAGGACCGCAAAGCCAGAAGTAACCCAGTCCTAATGATCTAGGCTACTCAAGTCAGAAAGGAAGGGAAGGTGCTTCGTCGATAGCCTCTCCCCCTTGTCTTCGACGTAAATCGAAGACAAGAACCACCATAGCCACAGACGATCCCTCTGCTCAGCAGTGCAAGGAGGAGGAGGCACCATCCTCCCATCCATCCTCACCCTCGCCGGGGTCCTACCCGCAAATTTGTCCCTGACGTAAGAACTCGGCACCAACCTAGGAACGCTGGTAGCACCTGCCAACAGGTTCCAGCCGATCAACCTCCTCGCCTCGTCCGAGTCTACTCTCATGGTCATCAACGGTCACACCAAAGTCTCCTCTCCATACGGCAGACCCAAGATCATGCCGTAGTCCTCCAAAGTGACCCCGACCTCTCCGAAAGGCATATGGAAAGTCGAGGTCGTGTCCTAGTATCGATTAAGGAAAACTCGAATCAGGAAATGGTTAGCCCGAATCTTCATTTCCTTAATCGCCCTCCAAGCTCCGACCAAAGCTCCGAAAGTTCCCAGCTCGATGATGGCCTTCTCCTCCTCCGATAGTCTCTCGAAAGCCTCCATCATCGTTGTGTAGCTGGAAAAGAACCTCATCTTCCCGGCATTCTGTATCAATTCAAAACAAAAGCTATATTTAGCACAAAACGAATGAGAAATGAAACGACAAACAAATAGGAAATGCAATAGGAAATGACAAGTTCGAAACTTACCAAACTCCTCGTCGTCCTGTAAGACAGGTGGCTCTCTTCCACCCAAATGAGATGTCTACCATCCTATTTCTCAGCCCACTCGGGTGCACCCACAAGCTGGCGACCGCCTCGTCCCACGTTGGCCCTCCTCAGGACCTCCTCAACCTCCTCCTCGAGCATCTCCCCCTGTCTCTCTCCACCCACGAGAGCAAGAGAAGGGTCGAAGTCTACGTCCATGGGAGCCCTCCCCGACGTAGAAGGCATATCACCTACAAAACAAAGGTAAACAAGGTCGTGTCAAGCTATGACAAGCCCTTTCGAGTTCGTTTCAAGCATTTTCAAAAAGGGGATTTTCGGCCATCTTTGGCCATTTCTTTCAAAACCCGACCACACACATGGAAGGTTGGGGCAAGTCAAGTCTAAGTTCAAGTCAAGTTACGGGCTTGAGTCGAAATTTCGGCAGCATTTCGCTATAATAGCGATTATGTCCTAAAAAGTGTCCTGAAAGAGTTGTCACAAATCAAAAATTCGACATGATAGCAAGTTTACCTATTACACAAGGGTTCCAAAACACCAAATTTCATCAAAAATGGACAATCCTAAGGTCATTTTCGAAGCGATTTTCGAAACAACTGAGAAACCGTCTCATTTTTCGCCAAATGCTCAATACTTCACGAAAATGCAAAAAGAATACATGGTTATGTTCCTAACATTTCCAATTATCCATTTCTAATGTCAATCTTATCAAACAAATCCGTTTGAGGCAAAAGCCCCAATTTTTTCGACATTAAGGGAGGGGGAACCCTAATTTTGGGCCCTAATTCAATCAAAAACGCGAATTTAAAGCAGGAAAGAGATACATACCTCGATTAGTCATGATTTATGGCACGAATTGATCAAGTTTTGACGAGCTTTGGTTGGAATTTGAGAGAATTTGAGAGGATTTTGTGTTGTGTTATTGTGAAATAAACCTAATGTTTATCGGGTTTTTACCCAGATAGGGACAAGCCCAAGAAATGACGCAGCATCTACTGCGCCCTTTCCAAATGCCGCAGCTCTTGCTGCGCTTGTTCCCCAACATCTTTCCAGCTCAAAATTTTGAAAGTTCGTTATAAGTTTGTTATTTGTGGGCCCAAGTTTGTGCGCCTTTTCTCCAACATCCTATATATTGTGCTTGGTTCTTTTGGGTGTTCTTTTCGTCCAGGCCCGCATTATTTTTCTAAATGGACTCCCAAGTCGTCACGTTTTGTTTCCCATCAAGGACTCCTTTGAAGCACAGTTCACAAGTTCATCAGTTATTATCAGGATTTCGCTTGCAACAACGAGCGGATTTCCAGCGGTGCTTAGGACGTGCCACTGTCAGTCAAGCCTCTCTTTTTTCCTCGACGGTGTTAAGACACACGTATATCCCAAGCGAGATTTCATTACAGCCGATGTTCTTCTCGAGAAACGCAGTTTGTCTGAAAACAGACACAAGCAGGTCTCCCGAAAATGATTCAATCCAGACAGAGTCATCCCTATTTCTCCCCAGCGCAGCAGTATTTTGCAGTATTGCTCACTCAAGATTTCTTCCACGACGATCAAGATGTTCCTAGTCGTCGATATATGGTTTCTCCAGCGATATTTTGCAGTGTTGCTGTTGACAATCAAGGCATTATATGTTTCTCCAATGAGAGTTTGCTTGAGGACAGAGACAGGTAGATTCCCACAAACAAGACATCTATATTTTCCCACTGAGAGTTTGTTTGAGGACAGAGACAGACAGATTCACCATGTATGGTTTCTTCTTATTGCCGTTTGTTTTGAATTTTGAAGTTTGTGGAAATAGCGAATTTGAATTTTTACTACTTCATTTTTTGTGGTTTGAGAATGACGGTTTTTTATTCCGTCGTTGAAAATTTGTGAAAATAGCGAATTTGAATTCCACTATTTTGTATTTGTATTTGAAAAATGACGGTTTTTAATTCCGTTTGTTGAAATTCTTTGAAAATAGTGAATTTGAATTTCACTATTTTGTTTTTGTATTTGAAAAGTGACGGTTTTTAATTCCGTCGTTGAAAATTTGTGAAAATAGTGAATTTGAATTTCACTAATGTAACACCCACATCTACCAAAAAGCCTTAACCAGACCTTCCCTAGCAGACAAGGGCGTTACCATATCGGTTGCCCGGGGACAGTAATAATCAAATGTCTATAGAGGAACAGTTATATTAAATACAAGTGATTTAAACAAACAGACGATACAAAAGATACAACTCAAGACTACTATCAGCTGTGTGAAACTATCTTGGCCATGACTCGTGATAGACTCGTCCCTCCAAGCACCCAGCTATGATCCATACACCAACCTGCTAAAACTGACTTCTCACCATAGTGGATCACGGCAGACACAACACAAAAGACAACACAATCAAACCACACAAGGTCAGTAACTGAAGTAACAATTCAAAAGCAGACACAACACAATTACAGCAACACACATACACACCACTTCCTCCAACCAACCACACACCTCTGACTGCCCGAAGGTCTAGTCTTGCCAGTGGGGGACCGCATCCGTTCCCACCTAAGCCCCGCTTATCTTTCTGAACGATAACCCATGTTCCTTAATGTGCACATCCCTTCTGTGGGCGTTCCACAGAAGGCAAATCAAGGGCGTGAAGCCACTCCCGTAAGTGACTCCACTCAGCCGAGGACGCACCTCGAGAACCACAGACAACAAACACAATCAGTTGTACAAACAAAAATCACCAACTACTATTTCAACACAATGATAATCAACTACCACAACCGATCATCAACAATGACGCCAATCTAATTATGCATCAACAAAAGACCTTCTAGACCATCAACAGTACTGAGTAGGCGAACCTACCTTTAGCAACCGCAGCGATTCCGCGTACGATCACAAGACAACAGTCAACCATCAACACCACCTATAACAACCATTATAACCATGTATTACTACTACCATAGCCATAACTGAAATCAAAGATGACGATGATGATGATGACAACATACCTATACAAAGCAATCCGGCGTCAAGACCGCTACCCGACTCAAGCATCCCATCCCTAAGGTGTAAACACTGAAAAAGGCCTCAAGGAGGTGAACCAAGGTCGAGGAGAAGTGAAATGACGACATTTAGGTTTTGGAAGAAAGGAGAAAATGATTTGGGTTTCACGATTATACGATTTATAATTCCCCGCTGTAAACCCGTTACTCGATCGAGTAACGCACTTACTCGATCGAGTGGCATCTACTCGATCGAGCTCCCAAGCTACTCGATCGAGTGGCCTCAACTAGATCGAGTAACACGCACTCAAAGACTCACATCGTCACAAGTCATCACTCTTAAGGTTTTCGAAGGTTAAGGCAGGTGTCTAAGGTCAGTCAACATCGGTCAACGGGTCCCTAAAAGGACGGTTATTACATTATTCCCCACTTAAAAAGAACTTCGTCCCCAAAGTTTGACTCATCCTCCCCCACGACGCAAAGTCAAAGGAACCAAGGAAAACTACCACTATCCATCCGACCCAGGCCAACACAACTGTTTAGTAATACCGCCCGATATGAATGTTCATCAACCATCATCATCATCTACCTTAGCACATATTACACTACACGACTTCCTATCAAATCACCAATCTGCCTATTTAAAGCACCAAGCACACATTGTATAAAATAACGACCAACTCGACTATCACTTGCACTCATCTCATGTTATTACTCAAATATAAACCAACACAACAACTATCAGTCAATTCCTCCATCAATTACTTGCCAACAACCATCAGTTACAAAACACCTAAAAGCAACAATTTTATTACTGATACACAACAACATATCATTCATTCCACTCATTTATATTAATTCTTTTAACTCATCTTTATTACTCAATCATGCAGCAAAAATTCTATTACTTAACCACTAACATTCAATTACATGACAACATTGTGAACAATTACTTGAAAACAAGATACAACAACATGCTAATTTATTCAACAATTGAAAACTACCACTCAATTATACAATAACCACTCTGAAATTTCCCAAACAACCATTTAAAATACTTGTAGATACATCATTTCTACACCTTACGCCAACCACCCAGTGATGATTGGGCCGCATGTTTGGTACACAAAACGATTTATGACAGTCCGTAAGTTTATCGTCAAGTGATAGCTCAAACACTTGTGTCTACTCCTTGGCCGTCATCTGCGCGCTGATACGGTCGTTTTGAGAGTAATTAGAGTTCATTTGGAGTCCGGGTCAAAAACCGCTACATTTTCTAAGCAACCGTTTAAAATGCCGAGTCGGAATGTTCTAGAATATTCCAGATATTTATTCCATAATTTAATTTTATATCTTTTGGTAAAATATATCTCATATATCATATTTTAAGGAATAAGGAAGTAGAGATCTACCGCAATTCCCTAAAAGAAACCCGAAAATCTTTCTTCCGCAGGAGGAAACCTCTGGGGAAATGACGCAGTCTTTGCGCCTCTTGAAGGACCACGAAGAATGCTGCGCTCTTCTTCTCCACTTTTTTTTCTTGTTTGCGGAATATTTCCGTGATTTCTTTCCAAAGTTTGTGTCATTATAAAACTCTTCACATTTTCTAGTATAAATAGAGACCTCTGGTCTCCATATTTTTCACGCGAGTGTTCGCCCTTCTCTTCTCCCTTTGCATTCTAGACCTTGCTCTAAGCATTCGACGCTAACGTGCTTGATCAATCGACCACGTAAGCTCAGATCTTTCTGAGTACCAGTCACGTTGCATGTCCGACCAATTTGACCACTACATATCAATCAATTAATCTAAAATCCTCTAACGAGGGCACTTTCTACATACATTCATGTCGAGCAATCACTAACGTTATCTTAGTCAATCTCGTTTCGTCAAACATGTAAGTCTGAGGGTGTAAATCCCATCTTTTTTATTGTATTTTATTTTTTGCACTCATTAATGTAAGATTTACGTTAAAAGTATATTTAAAACCGATTTTATAAACCCTTATTACAAACTGTTTTTACGAAACAGCAGTAACCAGACGTCGAGAAGAAACGCAGCAGCAGCTGCACCTCTTCGAAGGGTTGGAGCTTTTGCTGCGCCTCTTCCTGAGGTTACCGCTGCTTCTGCTCATCTTCTTCTTCCTCTGGTTTTCTGTGTTTCATCCCCTTTGCCTTATTATCTTTCTTTTCTTCAGTACATAATTCATGCTCAATAACTCCTCTTAATTATAACGTTTATTCTCGACTTAAATCACCTATAATTCAATTTTTGTGGGTTTTCGTCGTTAAATCAAACCCGGATGTTAGAAACTCAATTTGTTCATATCTAGTTTCTGGGATTCGTTCCTTGGTACATATTTCCTTGTCTAATTCCAGTTTATCAAGTTTTATTCGATTTTCAAGTTCGCTTCTTTTGTAATTCCGATGTCGTAAATAGGTCTAACTCGTCTTAATCCGCTTTTTATCGCTTCTATGACGGTTCCAGATGTAATTAATATGCTAAACCACTTCAACTTGAGTCTAAACATAAATAATTAATCGTAATTATACCAATGAACTTTAACAAATACCGGTTCTGACTTCACAGGCAGAGCTCAACTCAAGAACAGACGCAGGAATAGTTGCGCCTCTTCCAAGGGACGCAGCAGAAGCTGCGCCTATTCTGAGATGATTTCTGTCCCTAAACTTTTTTCTCGCTTTGACGTAGCTGTAATTACGTGTTTAATTAACTAATAATCGTAATATGACCCTTAATCTGACTTATTTTGTTACTTTATTTTCCAACTCTTTTATTTTCCCTTTTATCTTCAAAATTCCGTCTTAAGTGTACTTTTGACGTAAATCAATTTAACCTTTGTAATTCATTTTTAATTTCAATTATCGTTGTTTATTCATCGTATTGTTTATGTATGGTTTATTTATTTGCTTTTTCACATGTAATTAATATAAATTCCAACTTCGACATTATTAATTGCTAAATTACGTGTTAACCAACATAGTTTAATACACATGCTAAGATTAATATGTGGATGTTGCATTGCATGCATATAATCGATGACATATCAACTATAAACGATTTACTTAATCATTAGTAGAGGCTGCAATCGAGGCGGGCGGGATTAGGTGTTCGATTAAAGAGCTTCCTAATACGTACCCTCACCCCTTACTCCAGATCTCTGTGAACATCCGTGTTCATTGGCATCCACGAGAGTCATTCTAGACATAGAATGCTAAGGGTAACGAATTCTTAGTATTCATGTCACTACTTTGTGTCTTGACATGGCACGAGGTATTCGAATGGTTCTAATTTTCCATTAAAATTGGTAGCGACTTCAAAAATGCAGGCTTATTCAACCTTTCACCGGTTTCAAAGCCTCACAAATCGGTAACGGCCCATGACGTGATTTGGCTATCCAAGGTTCCATGGGAGAAGTGCCGCCGCCTTAAACAACACACAAACGCGCGGGTGCGCGCGGCGCAGGTGGCCCATGTCCACAATACTACAAAATTGTCATAAAAATACTACAAGATTGCCATAATTACATCATTTTCTCATGCGACATTACTCTTCCCCTCTTAAAAAGGAACTTCGTCCCCGAAGTTCACCATCAAAACAACTTTAACTATTACACAAAGCGATAAATTCTTATTCCACATTGACATGACGAACAAATCATATTATACATTTGGACTCATATCAACCACGATACTTCCTTGACATTACATAAATATGACTCATATATATGAAACTGTCAGCAAAGTGAACAACACAACGAGACATCCAGTCATCAACTATTACCCATGTCATCAATTAATTGCTTATGCGACCATACAAATTATGCCACAAGAATTATAACCATTATACTCTGTATTACCTGAGGTAATACGGTTTAGCATGGGAAATTATATAAACTCCACTTAAATTGTATACACCACACAAATATTTACAACCGTATACCCACATTTGAGATGCGACAATGATATCACCCACCCAAAACAAGAGACATTATTACAAGAACCACCAATCGGAAGATACAAACAAATGTTGAAACGAAATAAACACCATACACGGGCACTCGATCGTGTTTGGCAGGTACTCGATCGAGTTGACGTTACTCGATCGAGTTCATCAGTTACTCGATCGAGTACGTCGAGATCAGAATGCATCCTAAAGTCACTCCTGCAGTTACTCGATCGAGTGATGGGCACTCGATCGAGTAGCCACCGGTCGATATCCCCCAATTCACCACCTTGTGAGGGCAAGGAAACATATACATAAGTCGGAACTTCATTCCCGACACTAGCAACCTGCATAAACAGTCTTAAAACATCCAAAATACGGCCTTATGGCCAAATACAAACCAGGAGTGTAATAAATGTACTAGCAAACCAAGTACTAACAATCCAACAAACAACCAAACCAAGCACTAGCAATGACAAATCCACGGAATCAAGTATACATATAACAAGACCAAAGAAACTAGCATCACTCCCTGGCCTGCTCCTTCATCTCCTCATCGCCACCACCGCCTCCGGATGTGCCCGCTCAAGCTGTACCCTCACCTGCGATGCCACCAACGCCAGAAGATGCTCCCACTCACCATGGAGCCACTAATCCATAGGGGTAACTCGGAGGCTCTCCCCAAGTAGACCGCTCCACGCCAAAGGAATGAAAGACCCCGCTGTCATCTCCAACACCCCTCCACCACACCGGCTGAGCCGCCTCAGTCCCGATACCCTGAACATAAGCCATCTCATGGAGGTTACGGAGTGTCAAGGTGGCAGACACTCTCTCCGTGAGGTCACTCACCCTCATGTCGGGACTGAAGAAGGAACGATAGCTGGGAAACTGATGGTGTGGAGGCACATGCTGCTCTGGCTGGGTCTCAGCCATCCTCTCCCTCACCCGTCGCGGTCCTCTCCCTACTCTAGGCTTTCTATTCTCGGGTCTAGCCTGATCCCTCATTGTCGACTCAGGCATCACCTCCAAAATATCACCATCAATGAGGTAAAACAGCCGAGTAAGGACCTCCTCCTCATCATCAAAATCTGCTGCCACTACTTCCGCCGGTAAAGGCTCGATCACGGGAAGGTGCTCGAGGGCAGGTATCCTCATCCAACTCATCCCCCAAACTCTCCAGGCCAACCCACCACCCTCCAAACTCCTCAACCATTTCTGGTCGAGAAAGTACTCACGGTCCAAGGTAGGCGCCGACGGGGCCAAAGGTGTATAGGCCGAGGAGCCCTTAAAGGTGGTCAAACGCTCCGCCAACCGTGTGGCAATGGCACCACAACTCAAGAAACGGGTGTCAGATGAGGCCATCAATGCTAGGCTAGTACTGTTGGAAAATATTAATCTCATTAATTTACATATTCATATATGTGAGAAATTATTTAGTCATAAAATAATTACAAATCTTATGCATGCAAACTTAAATTAAAAGAGAAGAAATCATCAACCCTTACTATGATAATTTTGGTTATATGGGCACCAACAAGATCTCCTTCTTGTTAGTTCTTGAGCTTTCCAATAATGGATGAACAAGATTCAAGTTTAGAATCTCTCCCAAAAGCATATACCTAAGGTAACCTCTTAAAAGACTAATATTATTTGATCTAGAACAATATTAATCTTACCAAAATTGACCCAAAATATTGTTTTTGCTCTCTAGTATTTCGGTCAAGAGAAGGAAAAAAGATGGAGTATTTTCTACCTCTCTAAGTTCTAGTAATATGTTAAAGAATAGAATAAAATTACACTAGAAAAATATGTAGTGTGTAGAAGAATAATTATAGAAAAAACACTCTTGTTTTTCTAGGTGGAAACCGAGTGGGGGAAGAAAAAGGACCCAATGCATGGCCAAGATGCTCTTCACAAAAGCAATTAGGTATGCAAAGCTAGTCATTTAGGTTAATCATCATGTTTTCCACTTAACATAAACAAAACACAATATTAACCTTATTCCCTCCATTTTTTTCGGCACTTATAAAATGGGAGGTCCATTTTATATTTTGTAATTTGTCAATTGTCACATGTCACTAGTCATGTGTAATTGTAATGAATTTTTAACATATTAAAAATCAACGTATGAATAAAAATATGTCATGTACAAAATCGACTTAGTAATTCATAATTACTTGTACCAAAACGGTTTACCAATTATAAATCACAACATCTTGTATTTATAATATATTATTCATTCAGTTCAATTGTTTCGTAAACAATGATTTTGTCTAAGTAATAAAACAATTTGATTACTTAGACCGTATCTTATTTAATCGCATTACAATAAGATACGTCAATAATACTCACAAAATTGTCCGTCAATTTTAAGCAATTTAATTAACCCGTATCAGCATACGATCAATTAAATAATCAATTAAGAGTGTTACCCTTTAGGTATGACCTAAGGGGATCAAATGATCACCACCGTCGCACGACAGTAATGTCAAACTCTAGTCAGCCAATCATTACCGATATGTGTGGACCAGTTGACTGTAAAAATATTACTTCCCACATGTATTCTTAAAATGAGACTTAAACATGTGATCATCATGATCGATAGTTGTGATCGCATTATTGTCGGAGGACACATATTCCAACAATCTCCCACTTGTCCTCGACAAGTGTGCGTCACAAATTCTCTTGTCCTATTACTATCTCCCACTCAATGCAAGGTGTCTTTCAGGTCGTACTTGCAAGTGATCATGTCGAGATTGGTTTCCTCGATCTGGAGAATAACTGATTGACCGGATTTATCTACCATAGATACCTTCCGAGCGTGGCCACGCATTTCCAGTTCATTACTCCTCGACTGGCCCTTAGATATTGTTTTAACCCTGACAAGGGTGTGGACAATTCCTATCGCACTCATTCCCTTCGACTAGCCACAGCCATCATAACCCAAAATATGCCCATTTGACCCCATTTACGAAGGTCGTAATAACACAAATGAAAGTTAATCTGAAACTGTGCCACCTTAGGTGAATAGTTTTTAGTCAAAAGAATCGACTCATTAGAATACTATAGTAGCTCTCGCAACGACCAGGCTATATAAATTTGCCAGAACTCTATAAGCGGTCATAAGGCCCGACAAAGTGTTCCTAACAGTCTGCCTATGTGATCGACTAGTCATCTCATATGACCCTATTGTATTTGAACTTGCCATCAATCGCATCACACTCTAGTCACTTCAAGACGTCACCTCATACAAGTGACTATGGGCAAATACCATGTTAACCCGGGTTCACTTTAACGGGGTTCAATATTGTCTTTACAACCCGTTTGGATGTAACAAGGTATAAAAGGAGTTTTTAGATTTAAAAACTCGAACGACAAATGTGATTATCACATATGAAGAGTC
Organism: Silene latifolia; assembly: GCF_048544455.1. Lineage (NCBI taxonomy): Eukaryota > Viridiplantae > Streptophyta > Magnoliopsida > Caryophyllales > Caryophyllaceae > Silene > Silene latifolia. The sequence goes on along the minus strand of NC_133532.1, from coordinate 89,337,549 downwards.
AATACCTGATTACTACTTCATATTTTTATAATCCATTTTCATCTTATATGTAGTTGTTCATCTCAATGCAATTGAAATGACATATGACATGACTTATCATGTTAAGCCTATGAGAAGGCTTTGGTTAGTAGGTTTTATCAACTTCTTGTACCTAACTCAACCTTACTACATACTCGTTTTCCTTTGTAACGTATACATTTGCATTACAAAACTTTTTGAGTACGTGTCTAGATCCAATCTAGACATAGGCCATCTAGCCTTAGAACAGCTCCCACTGTTTTCACAGTGTGCGGGACTCATCCTTCTTGCTCATCTCATGATTACAAGTGTACTCAATTTCCGTTGTAAACATTTCTCATTGTTCTTTATTGCCTAGAACGATTCTAGAAAATCTATTTCTTAAATAACATAGCCACAATGGTATCTTAACCATCCTAATGTGTTTTGATTATGGTTTTGTCAGAAACCATGCGCAATCTCAATTGTCAATTGTCACTTGTGTAACACCCTTACACAAAATTTTGCATCAAAAACACTTTGCATTACATCCTTAATGCTTCTGCAAGCACTTAAGGGTAATCTTTATGGCTTACTTGGTAACTATTACTCAAATTCGATTTGAAACAATTCATCATACTCAAAGTATATGAAGTGTTGTACATCATTTCCTATTTAATTGATTTGGCAGCGGAAGCAAATGGAATCAATCAAATATGTTCAACTTGATTGAACTAGTCATGAATCTTATCAACATAAGACTTCTTATTTGACGCTAATATCATGTGGATTTATCTCCATAAATCTGGATATTAAAGATGTATTATATATATCTCCAAGTCTTAAATCATTCCCAATGATCAATATGTCATCCACATATAAGACTAATTAAAATTTCCGTAACTCCCACTAAATTCTATGTATAAACACAACTTCTCGACTTATCGAGAAAAGTTTTATAACATGATCAAAACATTGATTCCAACTCATTGATGTCCTGCTTAAGACAATCTCTTAAGTTGCACATTATCTTAGGATTGTAAGAATCTATAAAACTCATGACATGTATTGAATACATTCCTTCTAATTGAAGAAGTGGGTTTTAGATTCACTTGCTATATGTATATCATCATAATGAAACACAATCCCTAAGAAGATCCAAATAGACTTAAGCATTTCAACTAGTGCAAAACCCTTTGCTACCAATCAAGCTTTGAAATCTCTCTTTATTAGTGCAAAACCCTTTGTCACTAATCAAGCCTTTTATTTCGGATTTTCATGGCTCTAAGCCTTGTATTGAGTTGTGACTTAAACATTCTCATGTAAGTCATATGTTCATTACTTTCTAGAAGTAACATGAGTCAATTAATTGCTTTGTAAGTTGTAAGCTTTTTACTTTCTAAAAGTAACACTAATTCATCATCTTCAACAAGTGATGAGTTTAACCTCCTAGGTTTTGAAGAAACAACGTCTTACACAAAACGTCTCATATAGCCAAGAAAGACCAGTTTCTTGCGACATAACATTCTTTGTGGCTCTTTGAATATTTTCTCCCACTCCGTCTTCTAGAAATAAACTTGTATTCTAGAAAGACAGTTTCACGAGCCACAAACTCGTTGTACTCGTGATTATAGGAAGGGAAAAATGAGCATTTGTTTCTTGTGAAAACTTACAAGCATGGTACCCTACCATTTCATATCTCATATAATTCGTTTTAGATTTAGTGGAAAAATAATTTAGACAAACTGATAAAATCGCCAAAAGGATCAAGTAACCCAAACCATATCGAATAGCGTTTGATTTCTTTATCCAACCACACATTATCCCATAATGCGTGTTAAGAGAGATTAATTTTGTGATACTATATCACATTTCCTATGGCTTATATCTAAGTCTTCGCTTTGATAATGCCATCACGACTAAATCGTGATTCTTTGAACTCTTTGAACTTCTTCAAAGATTTCTCTATTTACCTTATTAAGTGAACATATTAGCGTCAACTTAAATCGTTGGTTAAAGAAAATGATCAACCTATTTTGGATCAATGATTTACAACCTCGATCTCCTTTTCAACCAAAAGGCACGAAACATCTTGCTTTGAATACAAGATACGCATATACCATAATATTAACAACCTAATGGTTTAAAGAGTACTCGATAACTCTTTGTGCTCATCATTCCAGAGTCTAAGGTTTAGTCTTGGGTTACCAATTTGAGTCTTGCATCATCTTCATGATATATCATTCTAGTTTGGTTTAGAATATAATCACCTTGATAATGGGCTAGCCATACATCAAATCATGGTGTATAGGGTCACAAAAGTGAAACCTCTTTTGTATCTTAACAAGTTTATATTCTTATTTAGAGTTTATGCACTTAATAGTCACAATTCTAAACCCAAAAACTAGATTGAGTACACAATGACTCTATCTCTCAACATCATTGTTGCTAGTTGTCACATTCTAATCATCCTATCTATCAAATACAATGATGAAAACCTCCACTGGTTTCTAATATTGACGAAGTAGTACTAGCAAAATTTATGTTAATCAAATAAACATTTAAAGAAGAAGGTCCCATTAGATGTCCCACAACTAACTTGTTGATTCTTCAATAATTTGGGGTAGTTTCCTTTCTAGCGTCCAACAATTAAGACAATGGAAACTTTATCGGTCGGGATTAATAGGTTTAGTATCGTTATTCTCAATAACTTTACTTTTAACATTACCTTGTATCAATTCAATTCTAATTTTACTTCTTTAAACCTCACCCTTTTCTTAACGGTTTAAGAGAATTCTCCCACTCATTTCAATGAGTCTTTGCTAAGAGAAGCAAAATTGAAATTCATGAAGACTACTCTTCATTCGTTTGTTTTAGTCTTAAAACTTTCATTGAAGTGGTTGCGGTATTTTGGTCAATTTTGATTTCAAACAAATCTAGTTACCAAAATGATGTAACGTTTCAAAGTACTTAACTCAATTAAGCATATGAGATACAATTCATTGTAAGTAGATATGTTAGTCAAGGATCAAAAACCCTTTTGATCACGAATAACTTTTATCTATACTCTTCACAAGAGATCCTTACAATGGATAATACGAGGTTTTTAGAAGAAAAATCCAAATTTTGTCTTTTGTTACGATGTTTTAATGGAGATTTGAATCAAAAATCGAAATGATATCGTATATGAATTGTGGTAAAGAAATAGAACAATATGATAACGGAATAGTGGAAAACTTAACATTTATCGTTTTATAGATACTTGTAAATAACAAGTAAAGCATTTACATAGTGACCTCTACCCAACTATGATAAATGATTCCAAGATCCAAATTCATATTAACTTGGGCACGGTGTGGCCGATTTATCCCTTATCAATATAACTCGGTGGATTAACTCTTTAATCGATTCTACTTTTCGAACTCTTGGTCGATAATATTACATTAACATTTATCTTTAGCCCAAAACACATCCGATAAGGGCACGGTGTGGCCGATTCATCCCTTATCAATACTTTTGTTGAGTTCAACCCAAATTTCGAATAAATGTGTCCATGATCCAAATAAGCATCAACTTGGGCACGGTGTAGCCGATTCATCCCTTATCAACATGAATTCGGTGGATAGACATTTATCACCCACTTCCCCTACGTAACAAGGTTTGTACCCGGTGTGGCCGAGCGCACTCCCTCATGAAATAGGTTTTCATGGTTTCTACTTTTTGGTAAGGCTAAGTCTCAATTGTTTATTTTAGCGAGAGGTCATGTCAATTTATTATCTATCACGTTTTAAGTGAACTAAAGCGGTGAACTACGATAATTGTAATTGACACGGTCGATAAACTCGATTTAAAATGTATGTTTAGTTATGGCGATTTAGCGATGCATGCAACATATAAATAAAATGCAAAGCATAAAAATAAAATCCTAGTATGGCCTTCCTAAAATAGTAAATCTGATAAACTATTACAAATTCGGAAACCAACTCCTTTGGTCCCTTGAACTTCGGTATTGGCACGCATTTCGAGGTAACACCGTCTATAATGGATCACCTTCTCGAGTGGCACCGTCTTCAAGGATCTCCGGAATAAATAAATTACATAACAAATTACATAATTTCCTATTATACATTTGTAATTAAAATAAAATAAATCTATTAAATTACAAAACGGTGATACGAGATCACAATAAATGACAACCGAATCGATATTCCCATACATTTCGGGTAATATCAATTAAAAACTAAGGCCATACTAAGTAAAATTACATAAAATAAAATTACATAATATAAAATTATGACAATCATAAATAAAATGCAGCATTATAATATGTATGAACATGCCCAATTTTATGCTAAATCTCCTTTAAGGAGCCAATATCGTATATTAATCGGTTTTTACGGATTTGCGTGATTTAACCTTTTAAAAATCACAATAATTACATAAAATCATATTTATGTACTAGTTAATTACCCTAACCATCTTAGGACTCAAAATTAGTCTTCACTAACATTATTGACAATAAGTAACTTATATTTCTTAATATTGTTCATAAAAGGACTTAAAATTACAATATAATGCCATAAACATCAAATAAATCATAAAAATTTCAAATAAATTTGAAATTTGAAATTTAAACTCATTAACATTCTAGAAAAATACCATGACACTCATAATGTTCAAAAACTTAGGTTAAAAATTTCGAAAATTATCGAGGAAAAACAATGTTGCGGTTTATCGGATTTATCAATAATAACCATAAAAACATGAGAAAAATTATTTTTATTTACTTTTCACTTTTAGATCTGAAACAGGTGATAAAATGCAACATGTGACATTTTTCCTTAGTCATTAAGTATGTTTTAGCAATTTTTACTAATTAAAGTCACTATTTATGTGATTTTTCATCGAAAATTCATAAATCATGCATAAAGACTTCATTATAGCCAATTATTTTACACACATATTGTAAAATTGCATGTGACAACATACTAAATTTCTATTACCAGATTCGAAATATAACTCATATTAACCTATTTTTCCATTTAAATTCGATTTTATCTTGAAAAATCCAAATTTCGAGCATAAAAACTCATAAAATTATGAACATTTACAGGTCATCAAACGATAATATATGTGAAAACATATCCAAAAACCACTGGAAAAATCGAAGTTTAGCTAATTTTAGTCGAAATATGACATTTTTATCTTAAAATCACATTTTAATGCCATTATTATACAAAATGAACAAAAAAAATCCATAAATTAACCAAAAAATCCTAAATACCTTTTAGGACCAGAAACTTTAACATGCATAATAAATTTCGTGATATATCATAATAAACACAAATTTGTAAGTTTTGTTTGTTAATCGTATAACTCGGAAAAACAATAACCGATTTGCATGCAAACAACCTAAGGCTCTGATACCGCTTGTTGGAAAATATTAATCTCATTAATTTACATATTCATATATGTGAGAAATTATTTAGTCATAAAATAATTACAAATCTTATGCATGCAAACTTAAATTAAAAGAGAAGAAATCATCAACCCTTACTATGATAATTTCGGTTTTATGGGCACCAACAAGATCTCCTTCTTGTTAGTTCTTGAGCTTTCCAATAATGGATGAACAAGATTCAAGTTTAGAATCTCTCCCAAAAGCATATACCCAAGGCAACCTCTTAAAAGACTAATATTATTTGATCTAGAACAATATTAATCTTACCAAAATTGACCCAAAATATTGTTTTTGCTCTCTAGTATTTCGGTCAAGAGAAGGAAAAAAGATGGAGTATTTTCTATCTCTCTAAGTTCTAGTAATATGTTAGAGAATTGATGTGAACACGGTACGAGAACTTTAACGAAAATTCTACGAGAAAATTACCGTATCAAGGGACGCGAAAAATAAAACAAAAACAGTCCGAATAAGGCTTGGGGGCCGTGCAAACCCTGAAGAAAGGGATGAAGAACCTCGGGAAAGACCAAGGCCAAGTGCATGGAACTATCTAGTTTTTATACCACCTAGTTTTCTTAATCGCCTAGTTTTCTTCCTAGTCTTTTCTAGTTTTCTTCTAAAGTCTTTCCTAGTTTTTCTACACTAGTCAAAACTAATAACTAGGCACCTAGAACTCATGCAAACATTGAAAGCTTGCCTTGGAGCCCAAGCATCATTCGGCCTATATAAGGCTTGGCTCTCTTCATTTGTAAGCACGATGATGTTTTGAGTAAAAAGGTTCACCATGTGTGAGAAACTTGTCTCCTTATTTGTGTTGTTACACGAGTAAAAGGCTCAAGAGGTCGAAACGAGTTTTTCGTACCTTGGTTAGACCGAGGACGCGATCCAAAGTTTAAGTCGGATTGTTTGACGCGTATCAAACAATTCACCCATTGACGTAACTATAGGTCTAGTTACGGCAAATATCCCATTGTTTTCGAGGTCTTCATTGATCTTGAAACAAATATCCCCTTTATTCAAAAACACAAAAACAACCTTACAAAAATGTCTTCCGCTTCCGCCAAATTCACATCAAAAGTGGTATCAGAGCTTCGGCTCTTGATCACCCCAAAAAAATCAAGACGGTCCTAAGGAGGTCCCAGTCAGTTAGTAGTTGAATATCCAACGCGATTGATATTCAAAGGTTAGACTCAACGAGGTAGTTGAGGTTTAATCGGTTGGATCTTTAAGGCACGGATTGAACAAAAAAGAAAACACAAAAAAAAAAAATCACTATTCATGCCGGTACTGTTCACGGTACTGTTCATCTGCCAAAAAAAAAAACAAAAAAAAAATTTCATTGAAAGGCACAAGAATCGGGACGACGCATTGGAGAAAAAGGGTAAGGCTTGTCAAAGTCAAGACGTTGGTTGAATTTCCAATTGCTATTGGAATTCAAAGGTTAAACTCGAGCGAGGTAGTTCGAGGGTTGATCGGCTTTTGATAATCCATGTCTTTGGTCCAAGAATCGGGACGATTCTTTTTAAAGAAGGAGGAATTGATGTGAACACGGTACGAGAACTTTAACGAAAATTCTACGAGAAAATTACCGTATCAAGGGACGCGAAAAATAAAACAAAAACAGTCCGAATAAGGCTTGGGGGCCGTGCAAACTGTGAAAAAAGGGATGAAGAACCTCGGGAAAGACCAAGGCCAAGTGCATGGAACTACCTAGTTTTTTATACCACCTAGTTTTCTTAATCACCTAGTTTTCTTCCTAGTCTTTTCTAGTTTTCTTCTAAAGTCTTTCCTAGTTTTTCTACACTAGTCAAAACTAATAACTAGGCACCTAGAACTCATGCAAACATTGAAAGCTTGCCTTGGAGCCCAAGCATCATTCGGCCTATATAAGGCTTGGCTCTCTTCATTTGTAAGAACGATGATGTTTTGAGTAAAAAGGTTCACCATGTGTGAGAAACTTGTCTCCTTATTTGTGTTGTTACACGAGTAAAAGGCTCAAGAGGTCGAAACGAGTTTTTCGTACCTTGCTTAGACCGAGGACGCGATCCAAAGTTTAAGTCGGATTGTTTGACGCGTATCAAACAATTCACCCATTGACGTAACTATAGGTCTAGTTACAGCAAATATCCCATTCTTTTCGAGGTCTTCATTGATCTTGAAACAAATATCCCCTTTATTCAAAAACACAAAAACAACCTTACAAAAATGTCTTCCGCTTCCGCCAAATTCACATCAAGAATAGAATAAAATTACACTAGAAAAATATGAAGTGTCTAGAAGAATAATTATAGAAAAAACACTCTTGTTTTTCTAGGTGGAAACCGAGTGGGGGAAGAAAAAGGACCCAATGCATGGCCAAGATGCTCTTCACAAAAGCAATTAGGCATGCAAAGCTAGTCATTTAGGTTAATCATCATGTTTTCCACTTAACATAAATAAAACACAATATTAACCTTATTCCCTCCATTTTTTTCGGCACTTATAAAATGGGAGGTCCATTTTATATTTTGTAATTTGTCAATTGTCACATGTCAATAGTCATGTGTAATTGTAATGCATTTTTAACATATTAAAAATCAACGTATTAATAAAAATACGTCATGTACAAAATCGACTTAGTAATTCATAATTACTTGTACCAAAACGGTTTACCAATTATAAATCACAACATCTTGTATTTATAATATATTATTTATTCAGTTCAATTGTTTCGTAAACAATGATTTTATCTAAGTAATAAAACAATTTGATTACTTAGACCGTATCTTATTTAATCGAATTACAATAAGATACGTCAATAATACTCACAAAATCGTCCGTCAATTTTAAGCAATTTAATTAACCCGTATCAGCATACGATCAATTAAATAATCAATTAAGAGTGTTACCCTTTAGGTATGACCTAAGGGGATCAACTGATCACCACCGTCGCACGACAGTAATGTCAAACTCTAGTCAGCCAATCATTACCGATATGTGTGGACCAGTTGACTGTAAAAATATTACTTCCCACATGTATTCTTAAAATGAGACTTAAACATGTGATCATCATGATCGACAGTTGTGATCGCATTATTGTCGGAGGACACATATTCCAACAAGTACATACTATGGCTGGAGTACTGAAAGAAACTCCCGGGGCTCGGGTGGGGTTAAGGTAGGCAACAAGCATCATCACCTCATGTGAGTTTAGCTTACTCACATCCTTCCGGTCATAGAGTAAACAAGTCAAGGCACGAAGAAAGATCTTTAAAAGGATGTGTTGCACATCATTGATCAACATGTTGCTAGAGGTGGGGGCATTCTTACCGGTAAAGCAAGGCATGAAACTATTGGCTCCACACTCAGTTGGGATGTCCCTAAGGGCTCCCTTCTCCAGTCGGGCAAGGCCAAGATGGGTGGCAAACATGTCCATGGTCAAGAGGTAACTAGTGTTCATGAGGCGGAATTCGACGGTCTTAGCCGCCGCATCATAAAAAAAGGAACTCATGAACTCCAATGTTAAGATGGCATAGGAATGTTTCCTAAGGTGGTATAAACGAGTCAAACCTAAAGTCTCAAAAATATGCCGCACATCCGTCTCAACCCCTAGGTCCTCTAAGAGTATGGTGTCGACACGGCGGGTTGGTTTCAAACGACAGTTCTGTACCTCGACAAAAGCATCTCTTTGCTTGAAATCAGCAAAGACGATGGTAGGGTACTCAGGCACAGGTGGGACCATAGGTCCCCGATTCCCTTCACCAACCCCAGGCTCAGTAGCCCTCCCTCTTACTCTGACGGGTACCAACCGTAGGTCTCGGCATCTGTTTTCAACACACATTTTAGGCACACAAACAAACACTAACTTGTATGTACATAAACTTTTATGCATAGTTATAAAAGAAAGAACTACTATATACACACGTTCACCAAACAATCCAAAAGATTTAAGCATGCAATTTCAAAATTCTCATCAGACGGTCTTTATAGCTATCAAAATTATGAAGAGTATAACATCAATTAACAAACCCACTAACAAATTAAAGTATTAATCTTTCAAAATAGCTTTACAAATAGACACACATCATGAAGAATTGGGGCTAATTTCAGTTTGGGGCACTTTTAATACGGAGTTTTAAGACACAGTTTTGAGTGAACCCAATCAAAATCAATACTAAATATGATACCCATAACATATATTATTCAATTTTCCCCATTTCATATGCAAAGGCAAACAAAATTTCAAGTTGAATCCCAAACCCTAGAAATTTCGGTCCATATAAACCCCCATATGATTCAATTTTTCTACTTCTAGCATCAATAATCAACAAATTAAAGCAATTATATCATGTTACAACAATTATAAGCAATATTACATGTATATAAATCGAATTTTCAAAAAACACCAACATTTTATATTATTCTAATTAATTAAAAACATAGAAAATGATGAACATTCTTACCTTGAATGATTAGCAAGTGGAAAGGGCGAAACAAACAAGAAGAAAGCCAAAGAATCAACACAAAATCACCAAGTTCTTGAGAGAAAGAGAGAGATTAGAGGAAATTAGGGTTTAGAATTAGGAGAAAATAAGAAGAAAGAAGATAGGGAGAGAGTATAAAAATGCCATATAAACCCGTGTACTGTTCACTTACTCGATCGAGTAAGTATGTTACACGATTGAGTTGGAGCTACTCGATCGAGTTTTCTCTGGCAGTTCCAACTTTTTCGATCTTATAACTCCTCAACTAGATCGAGTAAGGTCTAATCGGTGGAGTAGGCACTCGTACTCGGTCGAGTAAGGTTAGGAATGAGGTCAAGAGTCACGAGTTTAGCTAACGATTCCTGCAAAACAACAACTCGTGTCGATTCCGATGTCCGTTTGGAAATCGTCATAGATTATTTCATTCAATCACGACATATTATCACTACTCATTAGTAACACAACTATTTCACTTGAACGCTATACACATCATCCCATCCTATGACGATCATTATGCAAGGCGATTCGCTATACTATCAACTCATACACATATACAATGAACATATTACTTCATAATTGTTTACGCATTTGCAAATTCAACTATCCAACTTATGCATACACTACTCTAAGCATCCATCTAACAATAAACCATCTTAAATTACTCAAGTTTGCAAAAATTCCAATCATGTCACAACAATTCATCAACCATATATCCGACTTAATAATGCCCTATCACAAAAGTACCCAACAAATTCATCCATTGCAATTCTAATTACTACTTGACCAATATTACAACTAGTACAAGACTTACAACTTACTATTATCATCATATACAAAAACTCACAATTCCTTTATAAACTCGTACACATACAAAGACTTAGAGCTCATTGTTATCACCACATCACCCAATACTGTCATGCACCTATCAATACTTTCACCATCTCTACTACATCCACACACACTTCCGTTACACCACAAACCTTCACAGTTCATCATCACGAATTGCACGCACTAAACATTACCATAGACTCCATCACAACTATTTCTAACTTATCTATCATACACACTAAGCACATAATTCCCGACTCGATATTCCCATACCCGGTGACTGGCTTAAGCATAATGGGGTCGTGATTTTGAAATGAGGGCGCCTACTCACCCAAAATCAAGCATCAGCTGGGCCTCCCAATATACATACACCAGGCTCATTAGTTACAGGATCCAAAATCGTCGCTCTGATACCACTTTGTTGTTAGAATTATTTAATCTCATTAATATACATATTCATATATGTTCAAATTTATTTAGTCATAAAATAAATTCTAGATCTTATACATGCAAACATAAATAAGATAAGAGAAGAAATCATCAATCTTACTATATGATTTCGGATTAATGGGCACCAACAAATTCACCTATTTGTTAGTTCTTGAGCTTTCCTTAAAATGGATGAACAAAAGGTCCAAATTAGAACCTCTCCCAAAAGTAAATACCCAAGGAAACCTCTTAATAACCAATATTATTTTGTACTAGAAATAATACAAGTCTTACTATAAAATTGACACAAAAATATTTTGTATTTCCTCTTGAATATTTTCGGCCAAGAGGAGAGATTTGTGAGTTTTTATTTCTCTAAGTTTTCACAAAATGGTAGAGAGAATATATTTCTTACACTAGAAAAATGTTAGATAAAGTAGTGGATGATAATATGAGAAAACCATTTTGTTTCTCTAAGTGGAAAACCGGTGGGAGGGGTGGTAGAGGGAGCCAATGCATGAGGCTCATTTTCTTCCCAAGAAAAATAGGGTTGCATGGCTACTATTAGGCTTTAATCATCATGCTTTCCACTTAAAATAAAAACACAATATAATCCTTAAACACCCTCTTATTTTCGGCACATATGACATAAAATGGAAGGTCCATTTTATTTTGTCATTTGTCAATTGTAACATATGTGACATGTTACTTGACTTATGAAATTTTAATGTATTTTTAACATATTAAAAATCAACATACTCATAAAATATGTCATATCTAAAATCGACTAGTAATTCGTAATTACTTGTGCCAAAACGGTTTATCAAATTATAAATTACAACGTCTTGTATTTATAATAAATCATTCATTCAATTTCAATTTCAATTGTTTCGTAAACAATAATTTTATCCAAGTAATAAAACAATTCGATTACTTAGACCGTATCTATTATAATCGAATTACAATAAGACACGTTAATTTTACTCACAAGATCGTCCGTCAATTTTATGCAATTTAATTAACTCGTATCGGCATACGATTAATTAAATAATCAATTAAGAGTATTTCCCTATAGGTATGACCTAAGGGGATCAACTGATCACCACCGTCGCACGACAGTAATGTCAAACTCTAGTCAGCCAATCATTACCGATATGTGTGGACCAGTTGACTGTAAAATATTACATCCCACATGTATTCTTAAAATGAGATTTAAACATGTGATCATCATGATCAACAGTTGTGATCGCATTATTGTCGGAGGACACATATTCCAACAATCTCCCACTTGTCCTCGACAAGTGTGCGTCACCAATTCTCTTGTCCTATTACTAACTCCCACTCAATGTAAGGTGTCTTTCAGGTCGTACTTGAAAGTGATCATATCGAGAGTGGTTTCCTCGATCTGGAGATTAACTGATTGACCGGAATTTTCTACAATAGATACTTTCCGAGCGTGGCCACGCATTTCCAGTTCATTACTCCTCGAGTGGCCCTGAGATATTGTTATAACCCTGACAAGGGGTGGACAATTCCTATCGCACTTATTCCCTTCGACTAGCCACAACCATCATAACCCAAAATATACCCATTTGACCCCATTTATGAAGGTCGTAGTAACATAAATCAAAGTTAATCTGAAACTATGCCACCTTAGGCGAACAGTCTTTAGTCAAAAGAATCGACTCATTAGAATACTATAGTAGCTCTCGCCACGACCAGGCTATATAAATTTGCCAGAACTCTATAAGCGGTCATTAGCCCGACAAAGTGTTCCTAACAGTCTGCCTATGTGATCGAATAGTCATTCTCATATGACCCTATGGCACTTGAACTTGCCATCAATCGCATCACACTCTAGTCACTTCGAGACGTCACCTCATACAAGTGACTATGGGCGATTACTATGTCAATTTAGTTCACTTTAATGGGGTTCAATCTTGTCTCTACAACCCATTTGAATATGACAAAGTAATGGAAAAATAAAAGACAAATGTGATTATGCATATGAGCAAATAAAACAACTCTTTTATTTCATATCAAAATATAACATAAAACTGGCATGTGTTTAAGTCCCATGGACGCAACATGACCATCATGCTTAGCCTGCGATAAAGGCTTGGTGAGCGGATCAGCTATGTTATCATCCGTCCCAACCTTACATATCGCAATTTCCTTTCTTTCAATGAAATCTCTAATTACATGATATTTTCTAAGTACATGTCTAGATCTATTACTAGACTTTGGCTCTTTAGCTTGGAAGATCTTCCCACTATTATCACAATAGAGAGTGATGGGATCATTGGCGGTAGATACTACTCTTAGACCTTCCGCGAATTGCCTCATCCAAACAGCTTCCTTGGCAGCTTCTGATGCTGCAATGTACTCAGCCTCCGTTGTTGAATCCGCAGTCACAGCTTCCTTGAAGCTTCTCCAGCTAACAGCACCACCATTGAGCATGAAAACAAAACCAGCTTGTGATTTCATGTCATCTCTATCCGTTTGAAAACTTGAGTCCGTGTAACCATTAACACGGAGCTCGGTGTCTCCTCCAAACACTAAGATAGAATCCTTAGTTTTTCTCAAGTACTTAAGGATGTTCTTGACGGCTATCCAGTGACTCTCACCTGGATTTCCTTGATATCTACTCGTCATGCTCAAGGCATACGAGACATCAGGACGTGTGCATATCATGGCGTACATGATTGATCCAACAGCGGAAGCATAAGGGATCAACTTCATGCGTTCAACATCATGGGGTTCGGAGGGCGATTGAGACTTGCTCAATATTGTCCCAGTTACCATAGGTACCAATCCCCTTTTTGATTTGTCCATGCTGAAACGTCGATGAATCTTATCAACATAAGATTCTTGACTTAGTGCCAATATCCTCTTGGATCTATCTCTATGGATCCGGATACCTAATATGCGTTGTGCTTCTCCTAAATCCTTCATTTGGAAGTGGTTACATAACCACTTCTTAACGGAAGACAACATCGGAATATCATTTCCAATGAGTAGTATGTCATCGACATACAAGATTAGGAACACAACATTGCTCCCACTAAATTTCATGTATAAACATGGTTCCTCAACACTTCGAGTGAAACCATTCTCTTTTATCACATGATCGAATCGATGATTTCAACTTCTTGATGCTTTCTTAAGTCCATAAATGGATCTCTTAAGTTTGCATACTTTGTTAGGATTTTAGGATCAACAAAACCTTCGGGTTGTATCATGTACACCTCATATTCTAAATGCCCATTTAGAAAAGCGGTTTTGACATCCATTTGCCATATTTCATAATCATGAAATGCGGCAATCACTAACAAAATCTGTATGGATCTTAGCATGGCTATGGGGGCGAAGGTTTCATCATAATGAAGACCTTGGACTTGGGTAAATCCTTTTGCCACTAGCCTAGCTTTGTAGACATCATCATGTCCTTCTATGCCATTCTTGACCTTGAAAATCCATTTGCATTGAAGAGGTCTTGCCCCTTTAGGCAAATCCACCAAGTTCCAAACTTGGTTTTCATGCATAGAATCCATCTCGGACTTCATGGCTTCAAGCCATAAGGAGGAATTTGGACTAGAGATTGCGGCTTTGTAGGTGGCGGGCTCGTCACTTTCTAAAAGCATCACATCGAGTGTTCCATCTTCTTCGATAAGTCCCACATATCGATCGGGATGGCGAATAACTCGGCCCGTTCTTCTAAGTGGAGGAGGGACAACCACGCTAGATGACGAAGGAACATCTTCTTGCATCTCTACCTCGGTTTGTGGCTCTTGAACTTCATCAAGTTCAAAATTTCTCCCACTCTGTCTCTTAGAAATAAATTATCTTTCTAAGAAGACAGCCTCGCAAGACACAAACACTTTGTTTTCTTGGGGTTTGTAGAAGTAATATCCTTGAGAGGTCACGGGGTAACCTACAAAGATACATTTTTCGGATCTTGGGGCAAGCTTGTTGTCGGTCTTTGCCTTGACGTAAGCATCAAATCCACAAATCTTCATATAGGATATATTGGAAACCCTTCCCGTACACATCTCATATGGAGTCTTTTCGGTTGTCTTCGTGGGACTATTATTCAAAGATCTAATTGCGGTTTGAATCGCAAATCCTCAAAACGAGTTTGGTAGTTCGGTTTGACTCATCATTGATCGAACCATATCAAGTAGGGTTCGATTTCTCCTTTCGGCTACACCATTGAGTTGTGGTGTTCCGGGTGGAGATAGTTGTGATATTATGCCACAACCTTTCCAGTGTGAATCGAATTCATTGCTAAGATATTCTCCACCACGATCGGATCGTAGTGCTTTTATCCTTTTGTTCAATTGGTTCTCTACTTAATTTTGAAATTCCTTGAATTTCTCAAAAGCTTCACTCTTATGCTTCATTAAATAGACATACCCATGTCTACTCAAGTCGTCGGTGAAGGTTATGAAGTAGTCATAATTTCCTCGAGTGGTGATACTCATTGGTCCACACACATCGGTATGTATGAGTCCCAATAGCTCCCTAGCTCGTGTTCCTTTACTGCTAAAAGGATTACGAGTCATCTTGCCAAGAAGGCAATATTCGCATGTTCCATATGATTGATAATCAAATGGTGTAATCACATTAGTCGAAATAAATCTTTTGATGCGATTCTCGTTTATGTGACCTAATCGACAATGCCAAATGAACGATTCATTTGGATCAATTGATTTGAGTTTCTTTGATTGAATGTTGTAGATGTCATTAGTTGTATTCGAGGTTTCTAAAATGTAAATGCCATTAATGGAAGGAGCTTGGCCTATAACCAAGTCGTTCCTTGAAATAATACAACGATTGTTTTTAATGACAAAACAAAAACCGTCCATGTCTAACATAGCGATAGAAATAATGTTTTTAGAAAGTGTAGGCACATAAAAACAATTATGTAAATACAACTGAAATCCATTAGGCAAAGCTAATACATAAGCCCCCTTGGATTCGGCCGCTACTCGAGCTCCATTTCCAAGGCGTAGATCCAAATCTCCTTTGCTAAGCCTCTTCACGTCTCTTAACCCCTGTAAATGATTACAAAGGTGAGAACCACAACCGGTATCTAGTACCCATGTCGTAGTGGAAGTATAATTTACATCAATAACATAATTTCCTTAGGAATTTTACCTTTTGGAAAGATGATTCCTTCCCTTATATTTCGCAAATATATAGGACAATTCCTAAGCCAATGTCCCATGCCATAACAATAGTGGCATTCATCTTCAACTTGCTTGAAGTTTTTCCCTTTCTTTCCCTTCTTCTTGAACCTTTTGCCCTTAGAAGCAAGAGCTTGATTGCTTGAGCTCCCACTAGTTTTGGCATTTTCTCTTCCAAAGATAAAGATCCTATAGATTTTATGAGGCGGTCTTCCTGAGACCGGCTCACAAAAGATCTTGTAGTAGTAGTAGGTGGTCTAGAAGAAGTGATGAAGTTTATGTTTCCATCCGAACCTATCCCAAAATGAAGTTCTCTAGTTGTGTCGAAATCATTGTTGAAGCAAACGTCGTCAAAAACATTGTGGCAAGACTCAATAGTTATCGGTGTAGTAGCGTTTGATGGATTCATTGTATTGAACTACAAGTATGGAGGAAAAGGAAATATTAACATTTGTCTTTTAAATCATACTTGTAAATAATATAACAAGGTATGAGCATTTATATAGTGACCTCTACCCAACTATAATAAATGATTCCAAGATCCAAATTCATATTAACTTGGGCACGGTAGGGCCCATTCATCCCTTATCAATATAACTCGGTGGAATAACTCTTTAATCGATTCTACTTTTAGAACTCTTGGTCGATAAGATTACATTAATATTTATCTTTAGCCCAAAACACATCCGACAATGGTCGAGAATACTTTTGTTGAGTTCAACCCAAATTTCGAATAAATGTGTTCATGATCCAAATCCAAAACAACTTGGGCACGGTAGGGCCGATTCATCCCTTATAAACATGAATTCGGTGGATAGACATTTATCACCCACTTCCTCTACGTAACAAGGTTTGTACCCCGGTATGGCCGAACGCACTCCCTCATGAAATAGGTTTTCATGGTTTCTACTTTTTGGTAAGGCTAAGTCTCAATTGTTTATTTTAGCGAGAGGTCATGTCAATTTATTATCTATCACGTTTTAAGTGAACTAAAGCGGTGAACTACGATAATTGTAATTGACACGGTCGATAAACTCGATTAAAAATGCATGTTTAGTTATGGCGATTTAGCGATGCATGCAACATATAAATAAAATGTAAAGCATAAAAAAAATCCTAGTATGGCCTTCCTAAAATAGTAAATCTAAAAAACTATTACAAATTCAGAAACCAACTCCGTTGGCCCCTTGAACTCCGGTCTTGGCACGCATTTCAAGGCAACACTTTCTTTAATGGATCGCCTTCTCGAGTGGCACCGTCTTCAAGGAACTCCAGAATAATTAAATTACAAAATGAATTACATAATTTCCTATTATACATTTGTAATAAAATAAAATAAATCTATTAAATTACAAAACGGTGATACGAGATCACAATAGTTATAACCGAATCGATATTCCCATACATTTCGGGTAATACCAATTAAAACTAAGGCCATACTAAGTAAAATTACATAATTCAAAAATTACATAAAATTAAAATATGACAATCATAAATAAAATGCAGCATTATAATATATATGAACATGCTAGATTTTATGCTAAATTGCCTTTTAAGAGCCAATATCGTATATTTATAGGTTTTCATGGATTTGCGTGATTTAACCTTTTAAAATCACAATAATTACATAAATTCATATTTTATGTACAAGTTAATTACCCTAACCATCTTAGGACTCAAAATTAGTCTTCACTAATATTTTGACAATAATTAAACTTGGTTTCTTAATATTGTTCATAAATGGACCTAAAATATAAAATTATGCTATAAACTTCAAATTAAATTATACAAATTTCAAATAAATTCGAAATTTGAAATTTAAACTCATGAACATTCTGGAAAAATACCATGACACTCATAATGTTCAAAACTTAGGTTAAAAATTTCGAAAATTTATCGTGAAAAACAATGTTGCGGTTTATCGATTTTAACAATTTTGACCATAAAAATATGAGAAATACTATTTTTATCAACTTTTCACTTTTAGATCTGAAATATATGATAAAATGCAACATGTGACATTTTTCCTTTAGTCATGAAGTATGTTAGCATTATTACTAATTATAGTCACTATTTATGTGATTTTTCATCAAAAATTCATAAATCATGCATAAAGACTTCATTATAGCCAAATAGTTTAAACACATCTTGTAAAATTTCATGTGACAACATACTAAATTTCCATGACCAGATTCGAAATATAACTCATATTAACCTATTTACCCATTTAAATACGATTTTAACTTGAAAAATCCATATTTCGAGCAAAACAACTCATTTTATCATGAAAATTTACAGGATATCAGTAGATAATATATGTGAAAACATATCCAAAAACCACTGAAAAATTCGAAGTTTAGCTATTTTTAGTCCAAAAATGACATTTTTATCATAAAAATCACATTTTAATGCCAATAATCTATAAAATGAACAATAAAATCCATAAATAAACCAAAATGTCCTAAAAATCACTTAGGACCAGAAACTTCTAACATGCAAGGTTATTTTTAGGTTTATCTTCATAAATCCAAATTAATTAGTTTTGTATATTAATCATATAACTCGGAAAAACTCTAAACCGATTTGCATGCAAACAACCTAAGGCTCTAATACCACTTGTTAGAATTATTTAATCTCATTAATATACATATTCATATATGTTCAAATTTTTTTAGTCAGAAAATAAATTCTTTATCTTATGCATGCAAACATAAATAAGATAAGAGAAGAAATCATCAATCTTACTATATGATTTCGGATTAATGGGCACCAACAAATTCACTTATTTGTTAGTTCTTGAGCTTTCTTTAAAATGGATGAACAAAAGGTCCAAATTAGAACCTCTCCCAAAAGTGAATACCCAAGGAAACCTCTTAATAACCAATATTATTTTGTACTAGAAATAATGCAAGTCTTACTATAAAATTGACACAAAAATATTTTGTATTTCCTCTTGAATATTTTCGGCCAAGAGGAGAGATTTGTGAGTTTTTATTTCTCTAAGTTTTCACAAAATGGTAGAGAGAATATATTTCTTACACTAGAAAAATGTTAGATAAAGTAGTGAATGATAATAAGAGAAAACCATTTTGTTTCTCTAAGTGGAAAACCGGTGGGAGGGGTGGTAGAGGGAGCCAATGCATGAGGCTCATTTTCTTCCCAAGAAAAATAGGGTTGCATGGCTACTATTAGGCTTTAATCATCATGTTTTCCACTTAAAATAAAAACACAATATAATCCTTAAACACCCTCTTATTTTCGGCACATATGACATAAAATGGAAGGTCCGTTTTATTTTGTCATTTGTCAATTGTAACATATGTGACATGTTACTTGACTTATGAAATTGTAATGTATTTTTAACATATTAAAAATCAACATACTCATAAAATATGTCATATACAAAATCGACTAGTAATTCGTAATTACTTGTGCCAAAACGGTTTATCAAATTATAAATTACAACGTCTTGTATTTATAATAAATCATTCATTCAATTTCAATTTCAATTGTTTCGTAAACAATAATTTTATCCAAGTAATAAAACAATTCGATTACTTAGACCGTATCTAATTTTATGCAATTTAATTAACTCGTATCAGCATACGATTAATTAAATAATCAATTAAGAGTATTTCCCTATAGGTATGACCTAAGGGGATCAACTGATCACCACCGTCGCACGACAGTAATGTCAAACTCTAGTCAGCCAATCATTACCGATATGTGTGGACCAGTTGACTGTAAAATATTACATTCCACATGTATTCTTAAAATGAGATTTAAACATGTGATCATCATGATCAACAGTTGTGATCGCATTATTGTCGGAGGACACATATTCCAACATTTGTAACACTCCCATCTACCAAGGAGCCTTAACCAGACCTTCCCTAGCAGACAAGGGCATTACCATCTCGGTTGCCCGAGGACAGTAATAATCAAATGTCGATAAAAGAACAGTTATATTAAATACAAGTGATTTAAACAACCAGACGATACAAAAGATACAATTCAAGACTACTATCAGCTGTGTGAAACTATCTTGGCCATAACTCGTGATAGACTCGTTTCTCCAAGCACCCAACTATGATCCATACACCAACCTGCTAAGACTGACTGCTCACCATAATGGATCACGGCGGATAGAACACAAAAGACAACACAACAAAACCACACAAGGTCAGTAACTGAAGTAACAATACAAAAGCAGACACAACACAATTACAGCGACACAAACACCACCTCCTCCAACAAACCACACACCTCTAACTGCCCGAAGGTCCAGTCCTGCCAGTGGGGGACCGCAGCCGTTCCCACCTAAGCCCCGCTCATCTATCCGAGCGATAACCCATGTTCCGTAATGTGCACATCCCTTCTGTGGCGGGTTCCATAGAAGGCAAATCAAGGGCGTGAAGCCACTCCCGCAAGTGACTCCACTCAGCCGAGGCCGCACGTCGAGAATGATGTGACCAATATTTGAGCATATTTAGTCCCCGAATTAGCCTCGTTCCTATGCTTTTTAGTGCATAATTGGGTCATTTACTATCTTTAGTCCTTTTTTTGCATATTCTTTGAGGTTTTGTTTCCTTGATAGGAGAGGAGTGCAAATCTTGCATTTTAATGGCAAAATGGAGCTAAATTGATCGAATCTAATGACCAAGCATCAAAGTGAAGACAAGACTAGAAGGCCTTTGTAAATAATGGGCAATGATGAAGACGATCCTTGCATCTCCGACAAAATCCTTAAGGATTGTTGGAAGAAGAAAAGAAGAAAAAGCTTGCTGAACTAGAATCCGGCCGTCGCAGCATCGGGATGCTCGTCCAACCTCCACAATCCGAGCGTCCCTCCAGCCAATCTGATCGTCCAACATCTCTGCAATCCGAGCATCCAACCCTCCAGTCCGCTCGTCCAACTCCCACAATCCGCTCGTCCCGACCCCTTGGCCGCTCGGATTGTCATCCAGTACAGCATGCGTTCTCCTTGTTCTACTCGGGATGCGCATATTTCTGAAAGACTAGCAAAAAGGAGGCTCGCATCTTTCCTCGAGAGGAGCATTTCCTCAAATTTTCTTAAGGGTCTTAATCGTCATTTAAGCCCTTAGTAACCCTTATTCTTGTACCTAATCTTTAGTATAAATACCCCATTGTACTACTTAGCTCTCTTAATCAAGCTTTCTTAGATTAAATCAACTTTCCTTAGATTAGATTAGGAGTAGATTAGATTAGATTATCCTTTAATCTTTCCACAAAATTACACATTAATCTTTCCTTAATTATTGTTCAAGTTTATTATTATTGGGTAATTGAAAATTATTGGGTTATTATTGGAGAATTGACAACTCTTCATCAATCAAGTTCTCTTCTTTTATTCTTCGCTTTATTATTTGGATCATCTCAAGCTTGGTATAATTCCTTTACTCTTTACTCTTTATGGTTTATTTCCTCACTCTCTTATCATGTTTACACTTGTTGTGATGATTGACACCATTGATGACATGTTTACCATGATAATGAGTGAGTAGCCTTCTAGCTAAGATTAGTGGGTAATTAAGGGAAGTAAACATGGGGAATAATCATGCTTAATCCAATATGTTTCCGTAATTAATTTGCTTGCTTGTTGTGTGATCGGAGCCATTTGGTGTTCACAATTAAGCATATGTGGTCGTTGGTCAATGGTCGATACAAAACACAATTTATACTTCACAAACAACTCTACAATTAGTAAAGAGGCAAGTAAAGGTCGGATCCCAAGGGACGGGTATTGAAATGAAGATTCTATTGTAACTAGTGGTGTCTAGGGGTGTCACAAATTGGGTTGATGTAGAAGGTTACTAAACTAAAATAGCAATGAAAATAAACTAACAAGGTAAATAAAATAAGGGTGTAAACAATTGATTAAAAGCACTAGGGTGTCATGGGTTCATAGGGGAATCATGGGATATGATCATACAAACATGTTCTCAAATTATAAGCAAGCAATTATTGTTGTGATGGATTGAGTTGGGTTATATCTTACAATCCTAGGAAAGTTTGGGTCCCGGAGCCGAATCTCTTGGATTGTACAACACCTACAAGTCGACTTAATCTTCCCTACTTAACACATGCATGGTCTAACAAGACTCGAGTTGGGTTATGTCTTACAAGTCAAGTTGAAAAGATAGAAGATGATAGTAAATGCAAGGATTCATAGGCTTAGCATTTCATCAAATATAACATGTGCATGTATTAAGATCAAAACAAGCAAGCAAATAAGATATGAAAGCATATTAATTTAAGCATGAATCATTCCCCATGTTGGTTTCCCCTAATCACCCATTAAACCCTAGCTAAGAGACTACTCACTCATTATCATATTGATCATGCTAGAAAGGTTGTCAATCATACTAACATAATGAAACATGATGAATAAATGAAAGTAATTAGCAATAATTAAAAAGGGATTAAGAGATTATACCTACTAATGATTCCAAAATAATAATGCAAAGAATAATAGAAGAACTTGATGATTGATGGAAGGTTGTCAATCTCCCAATAAACCCAATAATCTTCTAATTACCCAAAATAAATGAAGAACAAGAGAGAGATTAAAGAACTAAAACTTGGATTAAAACTTGATTAATATTTGATTACAATATTGAAGAGAGATTTGATTGATATTAACTACACTAATTATTGATAAGAAGAACATGCTCCTCTAATTAGACTAATGGGGTATTTATAGTGAAAATTAGGGAGGATGCATTAGGGTTAACTAAGGGCTAAACTAGTAATTACACTTTTTAAGTTGAGCAAGGAGCCTCCGGGATTATCCGAGAGAAGGGCTTCTCCATTTCGTAGCTTGAAGAACGAAACTGTGCTGTGCTGTGATCCGTGCGGCTGGGAGTCGGGACGGCCGGATCTGGGATGGACGATCCGAGCGGATCAAGGAACAAGACGCTCGGACTGGGCATGGGGAATCCGAGCGGATTCCTTTGCGGGACGCTCGGATTGGCGAGGACGGACGGATTCTCTACAATCCGTTCGGATTGTAGTTCAGCAACTTTCCTTCTTCTTTTTCTTCCCTTTTCTTCATGAATTCCTTGGGGATTTCCTTGGGGACTCAAGGATCCTTTTCTCAACAATGCTCTTCTACTATGCTATGTACAAAGGCCTTCTAGTCTTGTCTCTCCTTGATGCTTGGTCATTGAATATGATCAATTTAGCCTTGTTTTGCCATGAAAATGCAAGATTCTTACTCCTTTCCTACCAAGGGATCAAAATCTCAAAGAATATGCAAAACAAAGAACTAAAGATAAGAAATGACCCAAATAGGCACTAAAAAGCATAGAAACAATGGTAATTCGGGGGCTAAATATGCGCCAATTATGGTCGCATCATTGTGATGTCAACCTATGCACATGTTATGTTTGATGAAATGCTAAGCCTATGAATCCTTGCATTTACAACCATCTCTTATCTACTCAACTTGACTTGTAAGATATAAACCAACTCGAGTCTTGTTAGACCATGCATAGAAGTTGAATAGGAGGAAAGTAAGTCGACTTGTAGGTGTTGTACAATCTAATAGATTCGGCTCTGGGACCCAACTCTTTTTATGAACCGTAAGACATAAACCAACTTGGTTCATTTACAACATTAATCGCTTGCAACTTTGTGAACATATTTGTATGGTTAACTCCCATGAATCCCCTATGAACCCATGATATCCTAGTACTTTTAATCATTTGTTTACATCCTTCTTTTTATTGGTTGTTTTACTTTATTACTTGTGTTAGTCTAGAATACAACTACAAACCCAAAAAAATTGTGACACTAGCATAAATTGAGATAGATAGACCTAGAACCCAAAGCACACCGTCCCATGGATCGACCTCGACTTAACCACTAACTAGTTGTTTTATTGAGAATATAAATGTGTTTGATTGGATGTGTAACGACCAACTGTTGTCCCATCAAAATGGCGACGTTGCCGGAGACGGTGTTATGTGATTAAGTTCTTACTTATTTGTCAATTTTTATTTGTGCTTTAATCTTGAGGAACTTGCTCCTCAAGGTTCGTTTTACCGTTTTCTTGTAGTTTCCTTGTTTGTAGTTGTATCTTTATCTTGGCTATAATGATGACCCAAGACTTGACATATGGAGTATGTGGTGGATCTTTTGAGTATGACTATGGGTATGGGGAGTTTGAGGAGCAAGTCAACACAAAACTACCTTACTACTCATACAATGAAAATCCTAACTACTACCCCAACTTTTCCCACCAAAATCACCACATCCATTATCCACAACAACCACCCACCCAAAACTCACTTTACAACCAAATCTAAATGCCGCAATATGAGCACTTTCACACCCACCCACAACAAAAAGATGAGCCCAACTTTGACATTCAAGATATGATTCTCCAAATGATGGGAGATCAACAAAACTTCTTCAAACAAATGCTAGAGGAAAGCTAAAAGAAGGACAATGTTCTTCAAGGCATTGTTACCCAAGGTGAGGAATTGGAGATTCAAATTGCCTAAATGAAAGAAACCACTCCCCATCGATCCTTAAACATTGATCATGAATGTGAATTTGAAGTAGTGACCTTTGATATGGAAGATGAGAAGTGGGAAGAACCAATCTCCTTGAGCTCTTGTGAGTATGAAAGTGTGGTATTTGATGAGGAAGATACGAGGTTGAGTAAGCCAAATACTCTTAGCCTTTGTGAGTATGAGGGTGTGACTTTTGATGTGAACATTGAGATGGTGGAGGAAGAATTGTTGAGGTGTGACGCTCCCAATTATGATTCATATGAAGATAGTAATGATGACAAGACCATAAAAGAGGCTTATGAAGAGTACGTGTCTTACAAGGACCTTTGGAATAGGGGAGAAGAATGGACTTGTGATATCACCTTGCTTGAGGAGCCTATTCTTGAGAAGTTTGAGGTATGCTTCTGTGAGGAAGATGAATGTCTCTTTCCTATTGACCATGAATACCTTATAGCACCCACCGTGGAACCAATGATTGTTGGAGATGATATGGTGGTCCTTCTTCAAAAAGTCAAAGCATCATACAAAGGGTACTTGGTGGAAAAGCTCAAGAACAAACTTGCAAATGAACTTGCTTGCGGAAATTTGACACCCACAACATCAACCCCTAAGGTATCCGGTCATCAATGTTATGAGAATTCTCCTTCTACTCTTGAAGGATTGATAAATTCAAATGCTATCATCATCACAAAAATTGAAGAAGAAGGTGGAAAGCGGAAGTCTCCGGACGAACATGAACCATACTTCACACCTTGTGTTGACATGAATCATGAGCTTATTGGTTTGAAGCATTGGGAAAGCTCTAGTACCAAGGACAAGATGAAAGAAACAATTTACGACAAGCTTCCTTGGCCAAATTTCACGTTCAAATGGAGCAACCCACACATATGCTTATTTGGAGCTTGTTCACAAGCTTTTGATCTTCTTCTAAAAGCCTTGAGCTCTATGGACAAAGAATTTCTACAATTTGAAATAGTTTGGTGGAGTCCTCCCTCAAACCACCATTTGTAAGATATCCTTTCCTTTCACTTTGCATTATATTTACACTTGAATTTAGTTATATACATATACATTTAGCTTGCATTTGTATTATATTTCATATTGCATTTACATTAGTTAGTTCATATAGTATAGTTTGCATTGTAATATATTTTATATGATTCATGTAGTTAGTTGCATATAGACTAGAATTCATACATAGTCACTAATGACCAAACCTATTCCTTTCTACAATAGAAATAGGGCTTAAATCGGTTTGGGTAGATTTGATCATAAGTGACCATAGTCTACTAGAAAACATGCATCATCTAGTGTAGATTGCATTTATTTGTTATATATGTCATATAGAAATTCATTTAGTTAGAGCATGCATTCATTCATATCACATCATTGCATTTGTACTTTAATTTCCATAAAACTTTAAAAATCCAAAAACATGTATTTATTTTTCATTCCTACTCCTACATGTACATTGAGGACAATGTCCAAAATAAAGTGGGGGATGAGAATTTATATTCCAAAATGCATAAAAATTGAAATTTTTTGAAAAATCCCAAAAATATGTTCTTTAATT
Source organism: Silene latifolia (assembly GCF_048544455.1). NCBI lineage: Eukaryota > Viridiplantae > Streptophyta > Magnoliopsida > Caryophyllales > Caryophyllaceae > Silene > Silene latifolia. The sequence continues at coordinate 89,311,072 of NC_133532.1, read as the reverse complement.
TCATAAAAATAAAACCCATAAAAATTTAAAAATTTAAAAATCCAAAAACATGTTCATTCCTCTTTAGTATAGAATTGTATATATTGTATATACTTGTTTGTTTGTTTGTCCTTTTTCACATTGATCGACTACGCCATATCCGAGATATGAGGATATTGAAGACCGCATGGTATGATCCTTTCAATCTCCTTTTTCCTCTTTATGTTAATGACTATGTGGCTTTATTTTGATTGATGCGGTATAAACAATGTTAATTTAGGATTGCAGTTAGATTATTTGGCATAGTAGTTGGTAGAAGCATATGCATTAGGATGTATAAATGTTAGTTGCATCATGGCATGTAGTTGCATTTAGGAAAATTTTGTGAAAACATCTATTTGGGAAGCTTGACAAGTGTATATGTAGGCCCTTCTAGATACTTTTTCTTCTTAAGAATTTGCTTGTTAGAATACTTGTAAAACACCCCAGGATGTGTCATGCTAGTATCCTTTGACCCATGGATTAAGGCCTAGTCAAGAGTACCTTGTGGTGTGATAACTCCTTGGCTACCGTTTATTCCAAGGTGACCCCTGAAGCCATGCAACCATAATCCATGTTCTACCACATTTTGTCATCAAAAAGGGAATGGGCACAAAAATTGTCAAAATTTGAGTTCAAGAAGTGAAAAGAAAAGAAAAAGTTTGCAATTGCATCAAAAGAAAAGAGGAGTAACTAAAATGAAAACTCCTATGCTTCAAAAATAAGCACCCTCCCTACAAATGGGGTGACTTTGAAAATGTTCAAAAGAAAATGCAAAAAGTTGAAATTGTCAAGTATTGAAATGCCAAACATCAAAGAAATGGCAAAAAGAAAGTGTTCTCAAATGTTATATGCCACAAGAAATTGGGGGGAAAAACAACAACAAAGCAAACTCCCATATGAAACTCAAATACTATTGATCCCTTTTCCATCGTATCCACTTTTGTGCATGGTATAGAGGGGACGACCCTTCTTTTTGTCTAGGCAAGAAGGGGAATCCCGCGATCCTCCAGTGTTCTAACGCCATAGGGGGTCTACTCTTGACGAAAGCATTTAACGATTGAGGAAAAAGGTATCCTAGCTTGACACAACTTGGAGGTGATTTATTGGTATCCTTCTAGGCTTAGTAGTTTGAAGAAATCATATCTATAATGGAGTGTGTACCCTTGAATTGGTTCCCCTTTGGATAATTTCCGCTACTTAGATGAGGAAAGTGGCTATTCTTTTGTAGATGCATCCATTACTTGATTTTGTGTGCTTTAATGCTTGGATGTGTCGCCATTTTGGCAAGACCCACCTTGCCTTGCAAGAAGGCATCCTACCTCATGGTTGTCTTGTTGTGAGTTGAATGGGCGGAGTGAGACCCGCTAATTATCTCATATCGGTTATATTAGTAGGATACTTTAAATAAGGGTCCTAGTTTTTCTCACCTCTTTACTCGGGACGAGCAAAGGTTCGGTTTCGGGATATTTGATGTGGCCAATATTTGAGCATATTTAGTCTCTGAATTAGCCTCGTTCCTATGCTTTTTAGTGCATAATTGGGTCATTTACTATCTTTAGTCCTTTGTTTGCATATTCTTTGAGGTTTTGTTTCCTTGATAGGAGAGGAGTGCAAACCTTGCATTTTAATGGAAAAATGGAGCTAAATTGATCGAATCTAATGACCAAACATCAAAGTGAAGACAAGACTAGAAGGCCTTTGAAAATAATGGGCAATGATAAAGACGATCCTTGCATCTCCGACAAAATCCTTGAGGATTATTAGAAGAAGAAAAGAAGAAAAAGCTTGCTGAACTAGAATCCGGCCAACGCAGCATCGGAACGCTCGTCCAACCTCCACAATCCGAGCGTCCCTCCAGCCAATCCGCTCGTCCAATATCTCCGCAATCCGAGCGTCCAACCCTCAAGTCCGCTCGTCCAACTCCCACAATCCGCTCGTCCCGACCCCTTGGTCGCTCGGATTGTCATCCAGTACAGCACGCCTTCTCCTTGTTCTACTCGGGATGCACATATTTCTGAAAGACTAGCAAAAAGGAGACTCGCATCTTTCCTCGAGAGGAGCATTTCCTCAACTTTTCTTAAGGGTCTTAATCGTCATTTAAGCCCTTAGTAACCCTAATTCTTGTACCTAATCTTTAGTATAAATACCTCATTGTACTACTCAGATTAAAAAAAGCCCTCTTATGGAGGCAAGCTCTCTTAATCAAGCTTTTTTAGATTAAATCAACTTTCCTTAGATTAGATTATGAGTTGATTAGAATAGATTATCCTTTAATCTTTCCACAAAATTACACATTAATCTTTCCTTAATTATTGTTCAAATTTATTATTATTGCGTAATTGAAGATTATTGGGTTATTATTGGAGAATTGACAACTCTTCATCAATCAAGTTCTCTTCTTTTATTCTTTGCTTTATTATTTGGATCATCTCAAGCTTGGTATAATTCCTTTACTCTTTATTGTTTATTTCCTCATTCTCTTATCATGTTTACACTTGTATTGATGATTGACACCATTGATGACATGTTTACCATGATAATGAGTGAGTAGCCTTCGAGCTAGGATTAGTGGGTAATTAAGGGAAGTAAACATGGGGAATAATAATGCTTAATCCAATATGTTTCCATAATTAATTTGCTTGCTTGTTGTGATGTCAACCTATGCACATGTTATGTTTGATGAAATGTTAAGCCTATGAATCCTTGCGTTTACAACCATCTCTTATCTACTCAACTTGACTTGTAAGATATAAACCAACTCGAGTCTTGTTAGACCATGCATAGAAGTTGAATAGGAGGAAAGTAAGTCGATTTGTAGGTGTTGTACAATCTAGTCGATTCGGCTCCGGGACCCAACTCTTCCTATGAAGCGTAAGACATAAACCAACTCAGTTCCTTTACAACATTAATCACTTGCAACTTTGTGAACATGTTTGTATGGTTAACTCCCATGAATCCCCTATGAACCCATGATATCCTAGTACTTTTAATCATTTGTTTACATCCTTCCTTTTATTGCTTGTTTTACTTTGTTGTTTGTGTTAGTCTAGAATACAACTACAACCCCAAACAAATTGTGACACTAGCATAAATTGAGAAAGATAGACTTAGAACCCAAAGCACACCGTCTCATGGATCGACCTCGACTTAACCAATAACTAGTTGTTTTGTTGAGAATATAAATGTGTTTTAGTGGATGTGTAACGACCAACTCTTGTCCCATTAGGAACCACAGACAACAATCACAATCAGATGTACAAACAATAATCACCAACTACTATTTCAACACAATGATAATCAACTACCACAACCGATCATCAACAATGACCCCAATCTAATTATGCATCAACAAAAGACCCTCTAGACCATCAACAGTACTGAGTAGGCAAACCTACCTTTAGCAACCGCAGCGATTCCGCGTCCGATCACAAGATAACAATCAACCATCAACACCACCTATAACAACCATTAAAACCAACTATTACAACTACCATAGCCATAACTGCAATCAAAGATGACGATGATGATGATGACAACATATCTATACAAAGCAATCCGTCGTCAAGACCGCTACCCGACTCACGCATCCCATCCCCAAGGTGTAAACACTCAGAAAGGCCTCAAGGAGATGAACCAAGGTGGAGGAGAAGTGAAATGTTTGCATTTAGGTTTTGGGAGAAAGGAGAAAATGATTTGGGTTTCACGATTATATGATTTATAATTCCCCACTACAAACCCGTTACTCGATCGAGTAACGCACTTAATCGATTAAGTGGCATCTACTCGGTTGGGCTCCCAAGCTACTCGATCGAGTAGCCTCAGCTAGATCGAGTAATATAGACTCAAAGACTCACATCGTCATAAGTCATCACTCTTAAGGTTTCCGAAGGTTAAGGCAGGTGTCTAAGGTCAGTCAACGGGTCCCTAAAAGGACGGGAATTACAACTAATTTGTTTTTCTATTTGAAAAATGACGGTTTTTTAATTCCGTCGTTGAAATTTGTGAAGTTTGTGTGGGAATTGGGCCAAAACCCAAAATTCCGCTGAACAAAGGAGGGAACGCCTGATTGAGGCGCGAGCCCTTTTGCGAGGGAACGAGGCTCCTCTTTTTCCTGTAAAAGGACGCGAGAAGCCTAAGCTTCTCATTTCACTCGTCTTCCTCGACACAACATTACAAAAACGCGAAAAATCGCCATTTTCGACTTTGTTGCTTGATTGATTTCGTGCCATTACCTTTATGTTATCTCATGGTATGTAAATCCTCTTGAATCCATTTGAATTTATTTATCTTTTTGTTAATCGAATTAGGGCGAAACCCTAACCCTTTAAAAATCGATTTGGGCGTTTTTGTTTAGCCCATTTTCGAGTGAAATTGATTATTGCATTAGGTTAGAAACCTGTTTCGAAGTATAGGGGTTCTTTTAGTTTGCATTTTGGTCCCCGTTCCCACTCCCTAGGCTCAAAAAACGTGAATGAGATGGAAAACCATCTTATTTCACAATGGCATGTTTGTTTACTTGAATTGTGTGCCCCACTAGGTTGCATTGTAGTCGAGGAAGACCGTGTTTGCTATATTAAACCTTCGTTGGGCATTGTGGGCAGAATTTGAATTTTGCCTTTTTGAGACGGTCTTATGTCTGACGAAATAAGCGTCTGTTTGAGCTCAATTTGAGCCATTTTGTCTTGAAATGGACCTTAACGGTAGTTTAGGTCACTTTGAGATGATATTAAATCAGGTTGTTTTGTTGTGGTCGTATTTTGAATTTTTGACCTGTTTGTGCCGGAATTGGCGTAAGTTTGCCTTTTTGAGCTGTGAAAAATAACCAGTTGTGTTGGGAATTTTTGTTGTTCATTTTGCGGGCTTTGTGTGGGCCTTGAGGTGTTGGGTGGTTTTTGAAATTTTTGTTGTTGTTTTGACTCATCTTTTGCTTAAAAAGAAGGGCGAGTGGTTTTTTGTGCGATTTTTGTGGAGCGTTTTGTTGGATGAGTTTGGGCGGGTTTGCCCTTGTTTTGTTTTTTGCTTTTGCAGGTGGTTTTTTTTATTTTTATTTTTTTGGATTTGTCTGTTTTGTGCCGTCGTAATGACGAAATTTCGGCTGGCGTTTTTTGTTTTGACCTGATTGCAGGGGAGTGTTAGGGCCTTTGGGTCATTCTTTGAGGCCTTCGAGGTCTTGTTTGGGACCGGGCTGGTTAGTACTCCGACGAGTGCGCCCGAGATGGTTGTAGAGGATGCTTTTGAGGAGGAGCCCACTCAGGAGGCTGTTAGACCCAAGAGAGCTGCGGGAGTTCGTTAGGAGGCCGTTGTTGGGGTCGTTGGTGCTGAGGGAGCCACGGGGGCTCGAAAGGAGCCTGCTGTTGAGGTTGTTGGTGCTGGGAGGGCTCAGACGGGGTCTGACGCCGGTACCTTTGGGAGGAGTGTTTGTACTAGGAGGAGGGGTCCACGGCCCTCTAGACGGGGGCTTCAGAACGTTGCAAGGGTCATTGAGAGGCCTCCTCCCCGTCACGTGGAGTCTTGCGGGGGGAGAGACGGAGAGTGGAGACGGATGCGGATGACATCTTCATCGAGAACTCGGATGTTAGACGGGTTACAGCCCCACGGGGGTTAAACCTGAGAGCGGCGCCTGCTTGGGCCGAGGGCTTTGACGGTAGCCAGTTGTTGTTGCGGCTAGACACTCACATCTCTTATCGTGCACACGAGGGGTTGGTGAGTCCGCTGCCTTGTTTAGATTTTGCTGTTTTTGTTGTTTCAGACCTGAATAGGTGTTCTGATGCTGTTTGTTTCCCAATTTTAGGAGATTGCTACCATGAGGACTTTCGCAGGTTTCTTGACTTGCATGGGTTTCTACGACGTTCTTCGGGCCGATACGAGGACGTTGATAGAGAGGTCGGCTATATGGCCGTTTGTGGCTGCCTGGCGCGAGATTCACAGTGCTTCGATTAGGTTGAACCTGTGTTTGATTCTCGCCATGTTGGACCATTACTGGGACACGACGTCGTCGTTCCACGTGGAGTTTGGGGAGGTCAGTGTCACCTTGGAGGACTTTGCCACGATATCGGGCCTTCCCTGTGGCGAGACGCCTGTTGAGTTCCAGGAGACGCTGGAGAGAGTGTCTTATGCCGTGGTCACAGGTTTGATCGGCAATGTTTTGCCTACGCCATCTCGCATCACTCCATTCCAGATCGCGAACTCCTATCTGAGGGACCACTTCAGGGGGAGAGTGGCTGGCTTTGTTCCGGCGCCGTTGGCGAGTCTGGAGGCTGACACGGAGGAGGCGCGGTTGTGGTTGTGGTACTTCTTGGGTACCACGAACATTCGTGACAAGGGTGAGCGCTTGTCGACCAAGGTTCTTCCTCTGCTTGTTGACCTGGACGCCCTGGGTCAGTACGACTGGGTAACGCCGGCTTTGGCGAGTTTACCCGTTACCTGCACGATGCAGTTCGTCCGAAAGTGATGGGGGATGGGAGTTCTCCTGCTTTGGTTGGTCCCGTCCTCATCTTGGAGGTATGAGCATTCTTGTTGGTTTTTTATTTTGATTTTGATTTTTGAGTGATTTTTGAGTTTTGGCAATTTTGAAAAACTAGCTGATTTCTGATTGCCGTGTTTTGCTACAGGCTTAGTTGTTTGCTTACTTCGTCCCCCTGCGCCCGAAGACGACGGGTGACGTGCCTTCAGCTTACCCTGTTGTGAAGGGTTAGACGATGGCTCGGAAAATTTCGACCAAGTCGACTTACTAGGACTGCAGGCATCAGGTGAATGCCCTCAGGGTTGGTGATGTAAGTCATCGTTTCTTCTCTCTTTTGTTTTGTAGAAACGGATAGAGATAGGATGACTTGGTAGCCTAGATAGCCCCCATTTAGTTGATTAGCTTTGCCTTGAGTGCAGTTTGTCTGCGACCTCACAGTTTCCAGCGTTTGTACATCGAGACGGCGATCGAGCCGGTTTGGTACCTGGCGAGCGTTTAGCTCGTTACTGTTTTAGTAAGACCTTTGTGGTGCCGGCCGATCCGCCTGGAGTGTTATTCCAGGAGTCGACACCTGATGAGGTTGAGGAGCACCTTCACGATCGTGGAGTGAGGAGCTGCTGTTACGGGAGGCTGACTACGACACCTTCCACTTGTCGAGACTTGCGTGGTACCCGATTGAGGTATGTTTTCCTCTGTTATTTGTTTTCATTGCCTCTTTTTGTGCTTTGATGGAAGGGTTTGTTACCTTCGACGCGGATTCCCGTTGTAGGGTGTCGACGCGCTCATGAGGACCCAACCCCTAGCTTTCCTGACACAGACCACCTTCCAGGGGCCGAGTGGCGAGGAGTTACAACGGTGTCTGCCGGAGCCCGCGACTGCTGAGATGACCGATACTGTCATTGAGTAGAGGTTGCCAGTTCTGAGGGTGAGATTCTGATTTTGAATACTTCTCTTTGTTTGTATTTGGCCTGCATTTTTGTTGTGTTGAAGGGCTTTTCTGGTTGTAGGTGTTGACCGTTAGTCATCAGGATTTGTGGCGGACGGCTAACCGGTGGAGAGCGCTTGCTGGTGACCTGGCTGCCAGGGAGGCTCGGCTTGCACAAGTGCTTTTTTGTTGGTTGTTTTGTGTGTTTTTGTGTTATATTTCACGTTTAGATCTCAATGACTTGTTTTGTGTTCTACAGGGTACTGCGGATCCGGCGGAGCTTGCTGAGGTCCGTGCTGAGTTAGATGCAGCGAGGTCGACGATCCAGGCACAGGAGCTGGGGATCATATATCGGGACCAGGAGCTGAGGCGTCGTGAGGACGGGTTGCGTAGCCGAGATGCGGAGATTGCTTCTCTCAGGGCTCAGTTAGCTGCAGCGGAAGAGCTTCGCATCACGATGGAGTACGAGACGTTGGAGAGCTCTCCTGAGAGGGGGCCCGAGCAGGAGGGGGTGTCTGCTTTGCCCGCGAGTCCTCGTGAGATCGAGACTGGTCCAACGGGAGGCGTTGAGTAGTTGTAGCTGTTTGCCCGTGTTTTGGACTTTTATTTGTACATATGTACATTTTGGGTGAGGCGGTTTGTATATATGTGTTTGTAGTTTGTTTGTGTTTGGCTTTTTTGTGTTGTGCTTCGGAGAAGCGCGGTCAGCGGCTGATTCCTCTCCGCTTTGCATTTGTTCCTACACCGTGTAGAAAACAAGCAACGGGTAGCACGTACGTATAAACGTAAACACGCAAGAGCATTTGACGAAAAAAAAATAACCACAATGACTCGAAGTTAAATTTTGAAATTTGAAATTTTGAAAATTTCGTGACAGGTCGTCACGTTTTGTTTTTTTCAAGTAAAATTGATTTACGATTTTGAGCAATTAACTCGTGTTTGAATTAAATTGCATCGAATTTTGCTGAAAATTTGTTTGTAACTCGAAAAACTAAAACTCAAACTGTCACGGATGAATTTCAAAAGGGATTTTTGCGAGTGTATTTGATTTGATTTTTGTGAGATCAAGACTTGGATTTGCAAGAGCTTGAATTTTTGAAGAAAATTGTCGTCGTGCTGTCAATTTTCGATTTTTGTGGAAAAATGCGAAAAAGCGAAAAAAAATTCGGAATTTTCGAACGATATGGAAACGATCCATCGCGGATCGGGGCGACTAGCCCTTCCCCCCGAAAAAAAGAAGAGAAAAACCCGTAAGTTTAACGCTGCATCATGGAAACCGTGCCGGATTTCGTAAAGTGAAAACAAGGAAATGTGAGTGTGAGAAAACACAAAAATTCCCGGATAAGCCTGAAGAGGCGCGAGCCTTACGGCGAGAGAATCTAGGTGTCAGGAAATATCACAACTTGATAGGGACGAATCAAGGTGCGGATCCTGAGGACCAACCCAAAGAGGCGCGAGGTCATAGGCGATGGAAGTGAGCTTCCCCCTTTTCGGAAAAAAGTGCTGATTGTTTTATATAAATAGGGACGTTTGTGCTTAATTGTTTCATCATCCGAAACACGAAAAACATCTCTACGAAAACCTTTCTTCTTCTTCCACAAAATTATTTATGGACGCTTTTGAAAATAGGTTGCGACAATAGTGTCGGGATTTGTCGCCTCTCGAGAAATATCAACTCGTTGTAATGGGAGTTGGTCAATTGTTGGTACTTCGTCAAGTCAAGGTGCAATTCTCGTTTCTTCAAGCATGCTCTCGGTTTTGGGATTCGAAACATCATGTTTTCATTTTCCCGAAAGGTGAAATTTGCCCTCTTGCCGAAGAAGTGGGCTCCATTGGTGGATGGCCGGGTTGTACTCCGGTGCTTCCCCCGACTCGGTTGTGTTACAAAGAGAAGTTTCGTTCAATGTTGGGCTTGTCAACGAGCCAAGTGAACTCTCTCCTTGCTCCCCATGGTGTGGATATGTTGGCTCTTATAAACATTTTCTCAAACCGGTTGGATGTTAATGTTTCGGAGGTGGCTAGGAGAAGGGCTCTTGTCTTTTGCCTAGTGCATGCATACCTCCTTGTCGATGCCTTGAAGAAGAAGGGGCCAAAGTGTTATGGTAGTATGATCCTTGTGCATGTAGTTGAGCAAATGGAGCACGGTTTGGATCCATCATGGTTGGTGCTTGGCGAGATCACCCAAGCTTTGGACAAAAAGGGCTCTTGTAGAGAAGCTCCTACGTTTGGATCTCCAAGGATCCTCCAAGTGTGGCTATTGGAGAGGCTAAGGTATGCAGAGCCTCCGACCGATTCTTCTTCTTACTCCTTCCGTCACCTTAGTATGAGGAAGAAGTTGTACTCGGATAGTTTTGCATCCACCAAGGCCTATTGGACCTCGAGATTGGTGGAGGAGGTTGGTCCCCATATCCGTTGGGTGGTGCCATTGTGGCACTTGAGGTCCTTCAGGGGGTTTCCCGCTTTGGCCGCTAGCTCTTGTTCTTTGATGGTTGATACGGTCGTTTCTGTACCAAAAATAAACCTAAAAACAACTAACAGAAGCTAGCAGTAAGTAGGGTCGATCTCCACAGGGAGGCTATTTTGCTAATTATCTGTTCAACTTGGTCTGTCTGAATGTCACAAGTGGGGGTTTTAAATGTGAATTTCTAAACTAAAAAGAGTAAGGAAAAGAGAATAAGAGAAAGGGATTAAACAGATAGAGAAAGACAGCTAAGACAGACGGTTCACCATAATCATCCGGTCAAGTAATCTAGGTCTCAGGTCAATGCAAATATGGTCTAAGGGGTAACGAACGTCACCTTTCGGTCCTTAATTCACCCTAAAGTGTAAACAGCTTAACTTTCGTCCTCACTGCAATACTCTATTGTTCGCTACTAGTCTCGCCTTTTCCAACCTTTCGGTCCAGGTCAAGGATCACTAAGAATTATAGATCTAATTGCGTCGACTCAATTAGAAAGATACAATTAATTGTAGCATTTAACCAACAAAGACAGTACTGGCATTAACCCGATAAATCGATTACTCTCCCTTCATAATTATGGATCCCCTATAGTCTTAGCGTAGGGGAATTAGCTACTCATATTAATGCTAATAATAACAATAACAGGAGAATTAAATAGAGTAGATGACATATTGTAGTTAATGGGGAAACTAACTAACATAAGCTAATAACTAATTAGAGATGCCAATCAAAGAGAAGAAATAAAGCAGAGATTACTAGAGAGATTAAGGATTGAAAACAGAAATATTAAGGTTAAGGAAGAGAGTTACTGGTCAAGTTCGAAAAATAGAGAAAAGAAGAAGCGTCGTCCGTCCCCTCTACTGACTCCAGGGAATGAATGATCTGTTATTAGGTCTAAACTTCTCTTATTTATACTAAGTAGTATCCTTATTATTAACTAGATATAAGATAAACATAAGATAAAATCTAATTGTACTCGACACTATTGTTCTCGCTGTAGCTAGTACTCGATCGAGCTTAATTGTACTCGATCGAGTACTTTCCAGCGCGCATTTCCTGCTTTGCGCACTGAACTTCAAACGGCTGCCATTTCTTCGTTACTTGGGCAAACAGGGCGATTTCGGTGGCGTTGGAAAGCTAAGAGGACAAAATTTCATCTCCAATTGGAATCACCTGAATATCTGTTGTAAAACTCGAGATATGGCTCTCCAAAGCAGGCACTAGCAATTTGAAGTTCTTTCTTTCCTCGCCTAGCTATTTTACTTCTTTGCGCATCTCAAGACAACTACATTTCCGCTCCAAATTCACTCTTCCTCCAAATGCATGCTAAACGAATGGTAAAAGGCTTGATTTCACTACTTTCTGGTTCATTCCTGCAAATAAGACAAAACAAACCAAAGTAGCATATTCGGGGCATTTCGTAGCAAAAACTACGATAAAAGCATAGAAATACGTGCATGAAATAGGCTAAAAAGACTATATAAAATGCACGTATCAAATCTCCCCAAATCAAACCTTTACTCGTCCTCGAGTAAACTAAAATGCAACTAATGGAACGGAAGTGATAACTCAGAGCTAGCTTAACTTGTCTACTTGAACCAGTTTAATGCAAACTAAAATCAACAGTTACAGCTACAATGGCGCCAAAATTTGATACGGTCTCAAAGTACAAACCAGCTCAAATATTCCAACTTTTCTTCTTTTGCTTACTTCACTGTATAAACGTGATTTTTGATGATTTTTTTTTCTTTTTTTTTTTTTTGAATTTCTTCTTTTCTTTCACGTATCACTTTCCCCTTTTTTTTCAATTTCCTTTTTTTTTTTCATTCTCATTCTCCTTTATTTTCCACCAACTCCAACAATACACACGAGCCAAACTTGCAGACGGAATAAACATACCACAAAAGACATACTAAACTAGCTTGACTAGGCAGGCTTAATTTTGGATGTAGCTAATGGGTCAAAAAGGCTATATTTGGCTAAAGTGGAGCTAAATGGGTGAAAAATATAAGAAAAGGAAAATTTGCAAGCACCTCCCTCCATGTGACACCGACCACAAACCCGAATGTATGCGTTTGACAAGAAATCGAATGTCATAAAAGTGCAAAAATAATGAACATGCTATGCAAGGAGTACTACTCTCAATTCCTACATGAACCGGTCATGAATGTCACCAGTTATAAGGCTCTAAAACTCAGAAATTGTAGAGTAGGTTGCCAATTTATCAGGTCAAGTTTACACGGTCAGCTATATTTGAACAAAAACTCGTAGATATGCGCAAGACTCAGCTAATAACTGTCAATAAAGTGCAAGGCTCAAGTAAAAAGACAAGTTAAAGTGCAATTTCATCACGGAAATCTACCGTTCCGACTCAACCTATATGCTAAAATAAACATGAAATTTTTCAAATTTTCAACAATTTTTCAAATTTTTATTGAATTTTTTTTTGAATTTTAACGAAAATAAACAACAATGCAAACATAAATTAAATGTGATAACTGAAATGCAATGAAAACAACATGCGGAACACTGAGATATGGATGCATAACCTCCCCAAACCAAACCGTACAATGCCCCCATTGTACCAAAACATGGAAAGGAAAATGCAAACTAAAGGAGAAGGAGAGTAAATACGGAAAAACTCACAAAATGCGCGAATAAGGGACCTCCCCAAACCGACCATGAACATGGGAGGTTGCTGAAGACCCGGAAAATCGTCACAAGAAGCTAATCCAAGTCCACACGTGAAAGGGCATCCAAAATCAGCTTGATCGAAGAGAATTGTGGTCGATCGAGCAAAATAGCGGTCGATCGAGGAATTTTTTTTTTTTTTTTTTTTTTTTTTTTTTTTTTTACTCGATCGAGTAAAAGTTACTCGATCGAGTAACTCAACGAGTAGAATTCAATGAAATTAAATAAAATGCGAGAATAAAATCGCCGGGTTGCCTCCGGGTAGCGCTAGCGCTAACCCGATCAGTCCCAGCTCGACCTTCTTCTTCTCACCCATCACCATAAATCATTGGTCCACCACTAGGCCTCGATCGGACGCGGTAGCTTCAAAGAATCGTCAAACGGACATCCGGTCTCCATGACTTGGCAATGTAAGAAACATGACTTCCCACAAAGATCCGGGTCCCAATCTATCACCTCATCACGCAGCTTTTTCCTAGACGGTGTAGCTTTATCAACACCTCCTCCTGGGTCGTCTATCCAGCGAGTTCGGATTTGGAGGAGCACCCATCTCACCTCCCTGGTCTTTGAACTCGTCGCGACCTGTAGAAAGAGAAACAAACAAATGTTCCTCCAATTTGCTCCCAGGATGGGGCGGAGGTGTCATAACGGCAGCAACAATATGTGACTCAGAAGGACTATCGGACGGTATATCAAAGGACTCTTCATGAGGGACATCATCACATGGCGTGATGTGTATGGGTTCCCTAGGGTCATCAGACTTAGTAAACACCAAGTCCTCCCCTCCGACCTGAAAGGTAAGTGTCCCAACCCCGACATCAATAATTGCGCCAGCAGTGCACAAAAATGGTCTTCCCAAAATAACGGGAATGTCACGGTCCTCGGGTATATTTAAGACAATAAAATCTACGGGAATAAAGAAATTCCCGATCCTAACAGGTACCTCATGTAAAGCTCCTTTGACCCGAACATAAGAATGATCAGCTAGTGACGAACAATCGTTCTAGCGCGTGTAAACTTAGTCAAACCCGATTTCAAGGCAAGAGACAAAGGTAAAATGTTGACACTAGAATCGAGGTCACATAAAGCATTATCAAACGAATGGGTCCCTATTGAACATGGTATAGAAAAACGACACTGGTCGACAATTTGGGTGGAGTCCCATTTCGAAGAAGTGCGCTGCACTCCTCAGTCATAGAAACATTCATTACCGTCTTAACATTACTAACATCCCTCTTAGACCAATCAATTTGATCAAGAAATTTAGAATAAGAGGGTACCTGAGCAATCATTGCATTGTAATGATCAGCGACATTAAGATCTCGGATACGGTCCAAGAAATTGCAGTCACGGTATGGTAGCGACGATTTTGATAAAGGAACTCGAACAGAATAGGATTCAACTGTACGTTCCTTTGTATCGTCACATGGAATAGGCGTTGGTGATGATTTAACTGTTTCCGCTGCTTCTGGGGTTGATCGAGCATGTCTATTGGTCGATCGAAATACTTCCCCTTCGTCTTCACTCGATCGAGCAGAGTTACTGCTCGATCGACCACTTTCCCCTGGAAAATCACTCGATCGACCAATGTTGGTCACTCGATCGAGTGATTCCTCTTGTTCATGGCTTAAATCTGCGCATTGGCTCTTGAAGTACGATAGGAATTCGTCGTCCGAGTCATAGAAATCATTCTCAACATTGGGTGACACGGGTTCTTCATGAGACGGAATGGTGTCGGTGTTGATAGCATACACTGTCTCACATTGCTCTTGCTCGGTAATTAATTGATCACACCGGGCCTCTAGCTTCTTCATACGGCTATCAAATTCCGCACTAGAATTATGACACTGTAGTGCAAGTGCCAATATCAGTGACTTAACTTCTTCAGCCTCATCATTCCTAGCAAGTGGAGGAATTGGTTGCGGTGAGAAAGAATAACAAGGCGGTGGGTAGCCTTGTTGCAAAGAACGGTTGTGGTCTAGGCCTCGGTGGAGGAGCGGCTTCATAGTGATTACCACAACCCCAAGATTCTTTCCTCTCCCAATTAGTAGATCTTTCAGTTTGAGCTTCAAACTGAGCAATAAGTCGAGAGACGGACGTCATCTTGGCAAAAGGGTCGAAGGTACTCAAGCCTTCCCTTCGACAATCTCTTTCTAAAATCTGTCTAATAGACCTGTAAGACCTATCAAAACAGCACTAAAGAGAAAGATAAGAGCGGCCTCAAGGTACTTAGTCTTCCCTTGAGGCGGAAAAACAGACAAAATTTAAACAGTTTAAAAGCGTCGCCTCCCCGGCAACGGCGCCAAAATTTGATACGGTCGTTTCTGTACCAAAAATAAACCTAAAAACAACTAACAGAAGCTAGCAGTAAGTAGGGTCGATCTCCACAGGGAGGCTATTTTGCTAATTATCTGTTCAACTTGGTCTGTCTGAATGTCACAAGTGGGGGTTTTAAATGTGAATTTCTAAACTAAAAAGAGTAAGGAAAAGAGAATAAGAGAAAGGGATTAAACAGATAGAGAAAGACAGCTAAGACAGACGGTTCACCATAATCATCCGGTCAAGTAATCTAGGTCTCAGGTCAATGCAAATATGGTCTAAGGGGTAACGAACGTCACCTTTCGGTCCTTAATTCACCCTAAAGTGTAAACAGCTTAACTTTCGTCCTCACTGCAATACTCTATTGTTCGCTACTAGTCTCGCCTTTTCCAACCTTTCGGTCCAGGTCAAGGATCACTAAGAATTATAGATCTAATTGCGTCGACTCAATTAGAAAGATACAATTAATTGTAGCATTTAACCAACAAAGACAAGATCTTGGCATTAACCCGATAAATCGATTACTCTCCCTTCATAATTATGGATCCCCTATAGTCTTAGCGTAGGGGAATTAGCTACTCATATTAATGCTAATAATAACAATAACGGGGAGAATTAAATAGAGTAGATGACATATTGTAGTTAATGGGGAAACTAACTAACATAAGCTAATAACTAATTAGAGATGCCAATCAAAGAGAAGAAATAAAGCAGAGATTACTAGAGAGATTAAGGATTGAAAACAGAAATATTAAGGTTAAGGAAGAGAGTTACAGTCAAGTTCTGAAAAATAGAGAGAAAAGAAGAAGCGTCGTCCGTCCCCTCTACTGACTCCAGGGAATGAATGATCTGTTATTAGGTCTAAACTTCTCTTATTTATACTAAGTAGTATCCTTATTATTAACTAGATATAAGATAAACATAAGATAAAATCTAATTGTACTCGACACTATTGTTCTCGCTGTAGCTAGTACTCGATCGAGCTTAATTGTACTCGATCGAGTACTTTCCAGCGCGCATTTCGTGCTTTGCGCACTGAACTTCAAACGGCTGCCATTTCTTCGTTACTTGGGCAAACAGGGCGATTCCGGTGGCGTTGGAAAGCTAAGAGGACAAACTTTCATCTCCAATTGTAATCACCTGAATATCTGTTGTAAAACTCGAGATATGGCTCTCCAAAGCAGGCACTAGCAATTTGAAGTTCTTCCTTTCCTCGCCTAGCTATTTTACTTCTTTGCGCATCTCAAGACAACTACATTTCCGCTCCAAATTCACTCTTCCTCCAAATGCATGCTAAACGAATGGTAAAAGGCTTGATTTCACTACTTTCTGGTTCATTCCTGCAAATAAGACAAAACAAACCAAAGTAGCATATTCGGGGCATTTCGTAGCAAAAACTACGATAAAAGCATAGAAATACGTGCATGAAATAGGCTAAAAAGACTATATAAAATGCACGTATCAATGGTGGTGGGCTTGAAGGTTGCTTCCTTCATTTATCCCGAAAGGCTCATGAGGCAAATGGGGCGTCAACATAAGGTGCCTGCTCAAGATAATCTTGTCCAAGAGAGTGTTTTTCGAAACTCCGAGCTTGTGGAGGTCTTCGTTGTGAGGGTCTTCGAAAGATTGTGGGTCACTCTGCCGATTTGGGAGATACCAAACCTTATTGCCATGACATGGGTGACTCCCACTTTTGTCAAGTGGTCAAGAGCATAAACCTTGGAGGAAAGGTCCAAGTCTTGTAAGGAAGAGGTCGTCGACTTGAAGTATAGGGAGGTTGGCAAGGCCAACCGTGCCTTCTTTGATGACTTTGACGATGATGTTAACCCGGATGTAATGAGGCCACCAAAGAGGAGAAGCTCGGGTCCCAAAGAGGTAGTGGGCCGTGTATGGGCTCGTCTTGGACCGAGTATGGGGTCTTGCAAGAGACCGGAGGCCGTCGCCGTTGTAGATCCGTTGAGGATCCGTTCCGAAGAGGAAGTCCATGCTTGGCGGGCCAACAAGTACAAGGGGAAGATGTACCCCGAGGGGAAAGGCAAGGGTAGAATGGAAGAATGAAGACCTCCATTACCCGCTTTATTATTATGTTCTATTAGTGTTGTGAGTTTTTATTATGTTGTATTAGCTATGTATTGTGTATTTTGTGCTAGTTTTACTATGTGAGATGTCTTAGTCGACATTCTAGCTTTGACAAGTTGTAGACTTGCTTAGCTTTATTTGTTGTCAAATTTGTAATCCTTCTCATTATTAAATAAATAAGAGGATTGCTTGTGTTGAAAGACTTGTGAACGCTTGTTTCTTCCATCCATTTTGTAAAGACAATTTAGTTTGAATTATCCAAAACATTGCACTTGGGAAATGGGATTTTTGTGGGAAGAGAGAAAGGCTTCTTTTTTTTATTTTTGTGGGAAAGGGAATGTTTTTCCCTTTGTGTTTTTTGAAGTTGATATGGGTGATGTTTTTTTTGTATGTGCGGATGGTTGTATCCTTCTTGTGTAAGAGAGGAATGCCTACGTATCCACCTGAAGAGGTGAAATGAAACCATGCTCGTAGTTCAAAAAGTTTTGTAAAGTTTATTTGGGTTTTGTGGTTGTATCCTTCTTGTGTAAGAAAGGACTGCCTACGTAACCACCTGAAAAGGTGAAATCAATCCATGCTCGTAGTTAAGGTGTTTTTGTATGAGTGCAAATGGATGTTGCCTTTGACAGATCAAAGGACGTTTGAAACGTGGCAAGGTGCCGCAACTTAGACTCGATAAAACATGCAATTTCAAATCAGAACGCGTTTGAGGAACTTGACTTGAAAGGGATATTGTGGTCGCTAGTTGTAAAACCAGGGCAAGGTTTGTTGGTTGCTAGGTCTCAAGGGTAGTATTTCCCAAGTTGATCTAGGTTGGTCGGGTTTGTAAAATTTTCCCCGTCTAGGTCACTCAGTCTCACTGCGCCCCCCGAAAGTATCTTCTTGACAAGGTATGGCTCGGCCCAATTGGGTTTGAATTTTCCCCTCGGATCGACGGGTAGCGGTGCTCGAACCGACTTGAGGACTAAGTTGCGTTCTATGATGTTCTTGGGTTTGACCTTTTTGTTGAATGCCCGTTTTATACATCATTGGTATAGCTGGAGATTGTGCAAGGCATTGAGTTGCTGTTCATCTAGAAGCGTGCGTTTTTCGAACCTTCGACGGGTCCATTCCGCCTTAGGAACTTGACTCTCCAGTAGGATGCGTAGAGATGGGACCTCCAACGCTGCTGGCTGAACCGCCTCCATACCGTATGCTAGGTAGAAGGGTGTGGCTCCTGTTGGTGTTCGAATGGGGGTTCGGATTCCAAGAGTGCGAATGGGAGTTTGCTCGGCCAATCGCGGTAATTATCTTCTATTTTCTTGATGATGGTCACAAGAGTTTTGTTTGCAGCCTTTACCGCTCCATTGGTTTGGGGGCGGTATGGGGATTATCGATGCCGCTTGATTATGTATTTGTCTAGTAAGGCTTGTGTTTCCGCCTGGAAGTTGGAGCCTTGGTCACTGATGATTTCATGGGGTACCCCGTATCTGCAGATGATGTTGCCCTAGATGAACTTGGCCACTTGTTTGGCGGTCAAGACCGCATAGAACTGTGCTTCCACCCATTTGGTGAAGTAGTTGATGGCGACAAGGACGAAGCAATATCCCTTGGTGCCTATCGGATTGACCTTCCCGATGACGTCGATGCCCAGGTCGAGAAAGGCCAGGGTGATGTCATGGTGTATAAAAGGGATGGTGGTATGTGTTGTATGTTGGCGAAGATTTGGCAATTGTGGCAATGTTTAACGTAGTTTCTGCAATCGGCTTCCATGGTGGTCCAGTAGTAGCCTAACCATATGATCTTTCGAGTTAGCATCATTGCGCTCATGTGAGGGCCGCATTCTCCGTCGTGGACCTTTTCCATGACTTTTTTGGCTTTGTGGTGATCGACGCAAAGGAGAAGAATCCCTTGGGGAGTTCTTTTCTATAGTTGTTTTTAGTTTATCACGAATTGTGATGGAAGTAAACGGATGGCTCTTTGTCCTCTTGTATCAGAGTTGGGAGGGAATTCGTTTTTGGTTTTATAGTTAAGGATGGCTTGGTACCAAGGTTCGACATGGTTCTCCTCGTCGTTGTTGATGGCGCAGATGTGAGCTGGCTCGCTCCTTCCCTCGACACGTAGGGGCATCGATGTCATGTCGTCAGGTATGTTGACGAGCGCGACAAACTTTGCCAGGGCATCAGCAAATTGATTTTCCTCTCGTGGCAAGTGGAAGTAGTCGACTTGGTTGAAGAATTTGGCCTCCTGATTAATTTTTGCTCGGTAGGGTGCTAAGCTGTCGCTTCGGATTTTCCATGACCTGGATACCTGATTGATGATGAGTGAAGAATCGCTGTGGACCCTTAACTTCTTGATGCCAAGTGTTATGGCTGTTTGTAGGCCGATGAGGCATGCTTCGTATTCTGTGGAATTGTTGGTGACGGGTGTTGGAATATGTGTCCTCCGACAATAATGCGATCACAACTGTTGATCATAATGATCACATGTTTGAATCTCATAACAAGAATACGAAAGGGATGATACATTACATATATAGTCAACTGGTCCACACATATCGATAATGATTGGCTGGCTAGAGTTTGACATTACTGTCGTGCGACGGTGGTGATCAGTTGATCCCTTGAGGTCACACCTAAAGGACGATTCCCTTAATTGAAAAAGGTTAATTAATTGTATGTCGATACAGATTAATTAATTCCTTAAAATTGAACAAATTATTATCATAAGAGAGAAAATGACATCTTATTATAACGTGATTAAATAAGATTTTATTTAGTAATTTAAGAAGTTATATTGTTAAAATTAATCGGTGTTTGCGAAACACGCGAGATGAGAATGATAAGTTGGTTATAATTACAAGATGTTGTGAATTATACTAACTAGTATTTAAATAACCATTTTATGTGAAAGTAATTTTGAATTACTAGTCAATTTGTTAAATGTGATTTATTTAAATTGTAAATGATATTTAATTTGTTAAATATGCATTTTAAATTAAAACATGACATAAGACATGTCACATGTCACATGACATACAATTGTACAATTGACAAAAATAAAATGGACTCCATATTACACATAATAACCGAAAATTGGTGGGCAATTTTAGAAGTTTTGTCTTATTCATTTGTCTTATTCATTTGTCTATGACATTTGATAGTGACTTGAGTATGACAAAGGCTTACACTAATTAGTCTTGTGAAGACAAAAAGAAAAAGTAAAAGGTCCTAAAAACCTCTATAACCACCGGTTTTAGGAGGAGTAATGAGAGAGATTTTTTCTCAATTATTATTCATTCTCTCATGTTTTATGAAAAACAACACTCTCTCTCTTGTTCTTCATAAAAATTATTTTTATGAATCTAATTTGTACAAATCAATCACTAATAATACGAGTAGTAGTATATGAGTATTAGTAATCGATTTTAAGGTAAACCACATTACAAATATCTAGTACATATTATTTTGTGGGATTTTGGGATAGTCTTGTGTGCTACTTATTAGAGGGCTTCTATTTTGAAGTCATGGATGATCATCCAAATGTATTTTCTAGCTCAAGAACAAATGAAGGTAGGAGACCTTCATTTGTGCCCATTTGGCCGAATTTTTGATGATGAGAAAACGATTTTCCTCATCTTTTGTTATTTAGTTTGCATGCATAAGATCAACAATTTATTTTATGTCTAAAGAAATCATTTCATATATGAATATGTTAAATAATGAGATTAATAATATCTAACAAGCGGTATCAAGAGCCTTAGGTTGTTTGCATGCAAATCGGTTTATAATTTTTCCGAGTTATATGATTAACATACAAAACTAATTAAATTGGTTTTATGAAGATAAACCTTAAAATAAATTTGCATGTCAAAAGTTTCTGGTCCTAAGTGATTTTTGGGACATTTTGGTTTATTTATGGATTTTATTGTTCATTTTATATAATATTGGCATTAAAATGTCATTTTTATGATAAAAATGTCATTTTTGGACGAAAAATAGCTAAACTTCGATTTTTCCAGTGGTTTTTGGATATGTTTTCATATATATTATCTACTGATGACCTGTACATTTTCATGATAAAATGAGTTGTTTTGCTCGAAATATGGATTTTTCAAGTTAAAATCGTATTTAAATGGGTAAATAGGTTAATATGAGTTATATTTCGAATCTGGTCATGGAAATTTAGTATGTTATCACATGCAATTTTACAAGATGTGTGTAAAATATTTGGCTATAATGAAGTTTTTATGCATGATTTTTGAATTTTTGGTGAAAAATCACATAAATAGTGACTTTAATTAGTAAAAATGCTAAAACATACTTCATGACTAATAAAAAATGTCACATGTTGCATTTTATCATATAATTCAGATCTAAAAATGAAAAGTTGATGAATATAATTTTTCTCATATTTTTAGGGTCAAAATTGATAAAACCGATAAACCGCAACATTGTTTTTCTTGATAAATTTTCAAAAATTTTAACCTAAGTTTTGAACATTATGAGTGTCATGGTATTTTTCCAGAATGTTCATGAGTTTAAAATTCAAATTTTGAAATTATTTAAAATTTTTATAATTTAATTTGAAGTTTATTGCATAGTTTTGTATTTTTGGGTCCATTTATGAACAATATTAAGAAATCTAGGTTAATTATTGTCAAATGTTAGTGGAGACTAATTTTGAGTCCTAAGATGGTTAGGGTAATTAACTTGTACATAAATATGAATTTATGTAATTATTGTGATTTTTAAAAGGTTAAATCACGCAAATCCGTAAAAACCGATTAATATACGATATTGGCTCCTTAAGGCAATTTAGCATAAAATTGGGCATGTTCATACATATTATAGTGCTGCATTTTATTTATGATTGTCATATTTTAATTTTATATAATTTTTGAATTATGTAATTTTACTTAGTATGGCCTTAGTTTTAATTGGTATTACCCGAAATGTATGGGAATATCGATTCGGTTGTAATTATTGTGATCTCGTATCACCGTTTTGTAATTTAATAGATTTATTTTATTTTAATTACAAATGTATAATAGGAAATTATGTAATTCATTTTGTAATTTATTTATTCCGGAGTTCCTTGAAGACGGTGCCACTCGAGAAGGCGATCCATCAAAGAAAATGTTGCCTTGAAATGCGTGCCAAGACCGAAGTTCAAGGGACCAAAGGAGTTGGTTTCCGAATTTGTAATAGTTTATTAGATTTACTATTTAAGGAAGGCCATACTAGGATTTTATTTATGCTTTGCATTTTATTTATATGTTGCATGCATCGCTAAATCGCCATAACTAAAACATGCATTATCATTTTATCGAGTATATCGACCGTGTCAATTACAATTATCGTAGTTCACCGCTTTAATTAACTTAAAACGTGATAGATAATAAATTGACATGACCTCTCGCTAAAATAAACAATTGAGACTTAGCCTTACCAAAAAGTAGAAACCATGAAAACCTATTTCATGTGGGAGTGCACTCGGCCCTACCGGGGTACAAACCTTGTTACGTAGGGGAAATGGGTGATAAATGTCTACCCACCGAATTTATAAAGATGAGGGTTGTATTCGGCTTTACCGATGCCCAAGTTGATGTAAATTTGGATCATGGACACATTTATTCGAAATTTGGGTTGAACTCAACGAAAGTATTCTCGACGGTTGCCGGATGTGTTTCGGGCTAAAGATAAATATTAATGTAATTTTATCGACCAAGAGTTCTAAAAGTAGAATCGATTAAAGAGTTAATCCACCGAGTTATATTGATGAGGGTTGTAATCGGCTTTACCGATGCCCAAGTTAATATGAATTTGGATATTGGAATCATTTATCATAGTTGGGTAGAGATCACTATGTAAATGCTTTACTTGTTATTTACAAGTTTTAATGAAACGATAAATGTTAGGTTTTCCACTATTCCGTTATCATATTGTTCTATTTCTTTACCACAATTTATATACGATATCATTTCGATTTTGGTTCAAATCTCCATTAAAACATCGTAACTAAAGACAAAATTTGAATTTTCTTCTAAAAACCTTGTATTATCCATTGTAAGGATCTCTTGTGAAGAGTATAGATAAGAGTTATTCGTGATCAAAAGGGTTTTTGATTCTTGACTAACATATCTACTTACAATAAATTGGTTCTCATATGCTTAGTTGAGTTAAGTACTTTGAAACGTTAAATCATTTTGGTGACTAGATTTGTTAGAAATCGTAATTGACCAAAATACCGCAACCACTTCAATAAAAGTTTTAAGACTAAACGAATGAAGAGTAGTCTTCATGATTCTCAATTTTGCTTCTCTTAGCAAAGATTCATTGAAATGAGTGGGAGCATTCTCTTAAACCGTTAAGAAAAGGATGAGGTTCAAAGAAGTAAAATTAGAATGGATTTGATACAAGGTAATGTTAAAAGTAAAGTTATTGAGAATAACGATACTAAACATATCAATCCCAACCGATAAAGTTTCCATTGTCTTAAATGTTGGACACTAGAAAGGAAACTACCCCAAATTATTGAAGAATCAGCAACTTAGTTGTGGGACATCTAATGAAACTTTCTTCTATAAATGTTTATTTGATTGACATAAGTTTTGCTAGTACTACTTCGTCAATATTAGAAACCAGTGGAGGTTTTCATCATTGTATTCGATACATAAGATTATTATAATATGACGACTAGCATCAAATAATGTCGAGAGATAGAGTCATTGTGTACACAATCTAGTTTTGGGTTTATTTTTATACCTTAATTATGACTATTAAGGGAATAAACTCTAAATAAGAATATAAACTTGTTAAGATACAATAGAGGTTTCACTTTTGTGACCCTATACACCATGATTTGATGTATGGCTAGCCCATTGTCAAGGTGATTATATTCTAAACCAAACTAGAATGATATATCATGAAGATGATGCAAGACTCAAATTGGTAACCCATGATTAAACCTTAGATTCTGGAATGATGAACGCAAAGAGTTATCGAGTACTCTTAAAACCATTAGATCTTATGGTATATGCGTATCTTGTATTCAAAGCAAGATGTCTCGTGCCTTTTGGTTGAAAAGGAGATCGAGGTTGTAAATCATTGATCCAAAATAGATTGATCATTTTCTTTTACCAACGATTTAAGTTGACGCTAATGTGTTCACTTAATAAGGTAAATAGAGAAATCTTTGGAGAAGTTCAAAGAGTTCAAAGAATCACGATTTAGTCGTGATAGGATTATCAAAGTGAAGACTTTGATATAAGCCAAAGGAAATGTGATATAGTATCATAAATTAATCTCGGTTAGCACGCATTATGGGATAATGTGTGGTTGGATAAAGAAATCAAACGCTATTCGATATGGTTTGGACTTCTATCAAGTTACTTTGAGTTACTTGATCCTCTTGGGGATTTTATCATTTTGTCTAAATTATTTTTCCACTAAATCTAAAGCGATTCATATGAGATATGAAATAGTAGGGTACCATGTTTGTAAGTTTTCAAAAGAAACAAATACTCATTTTTCCTTACTATAATCACGAGTACAACGGGTTTGTGGCTCGTGAAGCTGTCTTTCTAAAATACAAGTTTATTTCTAGAAGACAGAGTGGGAGAAATTATTCAAGAACCACAAAAGAATTGTCTCAAAAATTGTATGTCGCAAGAAACTGGTCTTTCTTGGCTACATGAGACGTTTTGTGTAAGACGTTGTTTCTTCAATACCTAGGGGGTTAAAGTCATCACTTGTTGAAGATGATGAATTCATGTTACTTTTAAGAAAGTAAAGAGTTTGCAACTTACAAAGAAATTGTTTGATTCAAGTTACTTCTAGAAAGTAATGAATATATGACTTACATGAGAATGTTTAAGTCACAACTCAATACAAGGCTTAGAGCCATGAAAATCCGAAATAAATTCCAAGTGAATTGTTAGATATCAAAGCTTGATTGGTGGCAAAGGGTTTTGCCATAGTTGAAATGCTTAAGTCTATTCGGATCTTCTTAGGGATTGTATTTCATTATGATGATATACATATAGCGAGTGAATCTAAAACCCACTTCCTCAATTAGAAGGAATGTATTCAATACATGTCTTGAGTTTTGTAGATTCTTGCCATCCTAAGATAATGTGAAACTTAAGAGAGGGTCTTAAGTAGGACATCAATGAGTTGGAATCAATGTTTTGATCATGTTATAAAACATTTCTCGATAAATCGAGAAGTTGTGTTTATACATGGAATTTAGTGGGAGTTACGGTAATTTTAATTAGTCTAATATATGGATGACACATTGATCATTGGGAATGATTTAAGACTTGGAGTAATATAATACATCTTTAATATCCAGATTTATGGAGATAAATCCACATGATATTAGCGTCAAATAAGAAGTCTTATGTTGATAAGATTCATGACTAGTTTAATCAAGTTGAACATATTTGATTGATTCCATTTGCTTCTGCTGCCGAATCAATTAAATGAGTAATGATGTATAACACTTCATATAATTTGAGTATGATGAATTGCTTCAAAATCGAATTTAAGTAATAGTTACCAAGTAAGCCATAAAGATTACCCTTAAGTGCTTGCAGAAGCATTAAGGATGTAAAGCAAAGTGTTTTTGATGCAATTTTGTGTAAGGGTGTTACACAAATGACAATTGACAATTGAGATTGCGCATGGTTTCCGACAAAACCATAATCAAAACACATTAGGATGGTTAAGATACCATTGTGGCCATGTTATTTAAGAAATAGATTTTCTAGAATCGTTCTAGGCAATAAAGAACAATGAGAAATATTTACAACGGAAATTGAGTACACTTGCGATCATGGGATGTGCAAGAGGGATGAGTCCCGCACACTGTGAAAACAGTGGGAGCTATTTTAAGGCAAGAAAGCCTATGTCTAGATTGGATCTAGACACGTACTCAGAAAGTTTTGTAATGCAAATGTATACATTACGAAAGGAAAACAAGTATGTAGCAAGGTTGAGCAGGGAAATGCTAAGACCTACTTACAATGCCTATTCATAGGCTTAACATGATGAGTCATGTCATTTCAATTAGATTGAGATGAATAACTACATACAAGATCAAATTAGATTATAGAATATGAAATAATAATCAGGCATTGACTATTCATATGTGATAATCGCATTTGTCGTTCGAGTTTTACTTTAAAACTCTTTTATTATACTTTGTTACATCCAAACGGGTTGTATGACGATATTGAACCCCGTTAAAGTGAACCAGGATTAACATAGTATTCACCCATAGTCACTTGTATGAGGTGACGTCTCGAAGTGACTATAGTGTGATGCGATTGATGGCAAGTTCAGTGCCATACAGTCATGTGAGATGACTAGTCGATCACATAGGCAGACTGTTAGGAACACTTTGTCGGGCAGTGACCGCTTATAGAGTTCTGGCAAATTTATATAGCCTGGTCGTGGTGAGAGCTACTATAGTATTCTAATGAGTCGATTCTTTTGACTAAAGACTGTTCGCCTAAGATGGCACAGTTTCAGATTAGCTTTGATTTATGTTACTACGACCTTCGTAAGTGGGGTCAAATGGGCATATTTTGGGTTATGATGGTTGTGGCTAGTCGAAGGGAATAGTGCGATAGGAATTGTCCGCCCCCTTGTTAGGGTTAAAACAATATCTCAGGGCCACTCGAGGAGGAATGAACTGGAAATGCGTGGCCACGCTCGGAAGGTATCTATGGTAGATAACTCCGGTCAATCAGTTATTCTCCAGATCGAGGAAACGACTCTCGATATGATCACTTACAAGTACGACCTGAAAGACACCTTGCATTGAGTGGGAGATAGTAATACGACAAGAGAAATGGTGACGCACACTTGTCGAGGACAAGTGGGAGATTGTTGGAATATGTGTCCTCCGACAATAATGCGATCACAACTGTTGATCATAATGATCACATGTTTGAATCTCATAATAAGAATACGAAAGGGATGATACATTACATATATAGTCAACTGGTCCACACATATCGGTAATGATTGGCTGGCTAGAGTTTGACATTACTGTCGTGCGACGGTGGTGATCAGTTGATCCCTTGAGGTCACACCTAAAGGACGATTCCCTTAATTGAAAAAGGTTAATTAATTGTATGTCGATACAGATTAATTAATTCCTTAAAATTGAACAAATTATTATCATAAGAGAGAAAATGACATCTTATTATAATGTGATTAAATAAGATTTTATTTAGTAATTTAAGAAGTTATATTGTTAAAATTAATCGGTGTTTGCGAAACACGCGAGATGAGAATGAAAAGTTGGTTATAATTACAAGATGTTGTGAATTATACAAACTAGTATTTAAATGACCATTTTATGTGAAAGTAATTTTGAATTACTAGTCAATTTGTTAAATGTGATTTATTTAAATTGTAAATGATATTTAATTTGTTAAATATGCATTTTAAATTAAAACATGACATAAGACATGTCACATGTCACATGACATACAATTGTACAATTGACAAAAATTTAATGGACTCCATATTACACATAATAACCGAAAATTGGTGGGCAATTTTAGAAGTTTTGTCTTATTCATTTGTCTTATTCATTTGTCTATGACATTTGATAGTGACTTGACTATGACAAAGGCTTACACTAATTAGTCTTGTGAAGACAAAAAGAAAAAGTAAAAGGTCCTAAAAACCTCTATACCCACCGGTTTTAGGAGGAGTAATGAGAGAGATG
Source organism: Silene latifolia (assembly GCF_048544455.1). Taxonomy (NCBI): domain Eukaryota; kingdom Viridiplantae; phylum Streptophyta; class Magnoliopsida; order Caryophyllales; family Caryophyllaceae; genus Silene; species Silene latifolia. The sequence goes on along the minus strand of NC_133532.1, from coordinate 89,283,388 downwards.
TTTTCTCAATTATTATTCATTCTCTCATGTTTTATGAAAAACAACACTCTCTCTCTTGTTCTTCATAAAAATTATTTTTATGAATCTAATTTGTACAAATCAATCCCTAATAATACTAGTAGTAGTATATGAGTATTAGTAATCGATTTTAAGGTAAACCACATTACAAATATCTAGTACATATTATTTTGTGGGATTTTGGGATAGTCTTGGGTGCTACTTATTGGAGGGCTTCTATTTTGAAGTCATGGATGATCATCCTAATGTATTTTCTAACTCAAGAACAAATGAAGGTAGGAAACCTTCATTTGTGCCCATTTAGCCGAATTTTTCATGGTGAGAAAACGATTTTCCTCCTCTTTTGTTATTTAGTTTGCATGCATAAGATCAACAATTTATTTTATGACTAAATAAATCATTTCATATATGAATATGTTAAATAATGAGATTAATAATATCTAACAACGGGGAAGTCCAGCTTGACTGACATCGGAACATGTTCCCCTTCTGGTGATATTAAGAGGATCCCTACCCCAAAGCCTCTCAGATTTGATGCACCATCGAAGTATATGACCCATTGAGGACATGGGCCACAGGCCGGTCTGTGGATTTGGGCCACCTAGCGATCTGCGGTCACGGGCCACCTGAACGCCAAGCCAATCTGTGGACATGCAGCGATCTTTTGAAAGCCACGCTCGGCGGCGTAAAAATGCTTTCGACCGGATCGCTTTAGATCGGTCGGTTTCGTCTCGGTAAAGGTCTCGAAACGATTAGAGATGTTCGGAGTCGCCACCAAGCATTTGTGGGATGCTTGGAACCCGTTCGAATCCACTTTATACCTAGGTCAACCAAGGCAAAAAGCAGTGTTTGACATAGGTACTAAAGATAAGGACTCGTCCCCCTTTTAGCATTCTATGCCTAAAATGACTCTCGTACGCCCTGGATAAGGCCATCCACTATCCAAAGATTCTGAGTAAGGGGTGAGGGTACGTATTGGGAAGCCCTTTAATCAGACACCCAATCCCGCCCGCGTTAGCGACCTTTACTGATCGATCATGGTTGTTTAAGTGCAAAAGTTGATAAAACGGTGTAAATGCATGAATGCACATCCAAAAGTGTTAACCTAACATGTGAGCTTTCTAAGTCGGTTTGTTAATCCAAATATCAAGCATATGATGTCAAGTTGGATTTAGATTGATTTACATGTGAAAACGGAAATTAAACATCCATTTACCAAGTTCGGGTTATAATGCTTAACACAATCCATTTATTGAAAAAGGGTGTCAAATGACAAAGTGTAAAAAACGTAAACTTGTCAATCTGATCCGTCATGTATTCGGATAAATCGTAATCGGGATCGTCCTAGAAAAGTACCAAAATGGGACAGAACAGTGCCAGGCAGCCCTGTTAAGGCGCGAGCCTATTGGCGAGATAAAGGGCTCTGCCCTGGTTTTGAAAGATGGAAACAGACGGCCGCTTGGGGCGCGAGCCATGAGCTGACCTAAGGGGGCGTCTCTTGGTTCTTGAAAAGGTTATTTAAACCGGAATTTACGCTGAAAGATTTGCAAATGTTATTAGCATGACTCGGAATAATTACTATTGTGTTAGTAATATTCGTTGTCGGATTTGCAAGTTTGAAAAGTATAATTTATAAATAAAAATGTAAGATGTTTGATATGAACTAAATATATTTAGTTCATTTATTTGTAATTAGTCAAGTTTGTCATCGTACTCGGATTAAACCGACATGGTATAAAGAACCAATGATGATTATGAATTATGACTAATATGTTTACAAATGTAAATAAAAGAGAAAAATGGTAAATAAAATAAAAGGGGGCTAAAATACCTTTTAATTTGTAATTAACCAATAATATCATCGAGTCACGAAATAATCCGTCATGGTATAAGGAACCAAGGATGATTTTTGTAATGGTCAAAATATGTTTATCATAAAAATGAATTAAAATGGTAAATAAAAGAAAAGAATTTCCTTTAAAATGTAATTAACCAATTAATATCACCGAGTCACGGATTAAACTGTCATGGTATATGGAACCAAGGGTGATTATGATTTATGGTTAAAAAGTTTGTCATAAAAACGATTTAAAACATTTGAAATGGTAAAAATCGATTGTAAATAAGAAATAAATAAAGAGGAAAGACGAGAACAAACACGGACGAGTCTGACCCGGACACCCACAAGAGGCGCGAGCCTCTTTGCATAGCAAAGGGCTTCTGTCTCGGGCCAAAACTCGGTTTTGGCTCGTCTAACCTATATTTGAATCGTGTTATGCATTCTTCATGCATATGAACTCATAAAAACAGTAAAGACATGGAATAAGTGAGATATTTACACCCTCAAACTTACGTTTATTGATGTTTGCGAAGTAGACGACTTTAGAGACGGTTTTCTCGTTGTGATTAATCCCGATCAAAGAAGTTTAAAAAGGTGCCTTAAAAAAGGATTTAGTTTTGAAAATATGTTGAAAATATGTTAATTAAAACATGTTGATTGATGAATTGAGTTGGTCAAATGGGTCGGTCGAATGCATGGCGACGGTACCAAACAAAATGTGTAAGGCTTGTGTTTACGATCGGTAGGTCGTAAACACGTGTCGATTTGGTGACTTAGGAATTCGGGTCTAGAAGTTTAAGGGAGAAGGAGGGGGCGGACTCTCGCGTGAATATTGTAGTGTGTGATGGTTGGTATTTATAGAGAAATGTGGGGAGGTAGGTCGGTTGTGTTTGCTTAGAGGCTAAGCAGACACCCTATGGAGGCGCGAGCTACCTAATGATACAAGTGGGTGTATTGTCCCTTTTAATTTGGACGTGGCCTATTCTCCATCCATTATTGATTTGTAGTAATCAAATAGGATGTCGTGAAATAATATGGGCATCTAATAAGATTATTTTGGGTGTTACTTGAGGTAGGTGTTTTGTGTGCTTGACTCGGGTTTGACCCGTGTGAGTCGGGATTTTAATTTGGAGTCGGTTTTTGGCGCGGTGTCGGTTTTGACTATAATTAGAGTCATTTTAATGGAAATGACATGATAAAGACATTCATGACATTATTTTCGACATTCGAGTTTTGGTTTGACTCAGGTTGACTCGAGTTGCGGGTTTCTGAGTCGGTTTTGGGTCCGAAGACGGTTTTGAATCTAGTTAGGGTCATTTTAATGGAAATGGCATGATAAAGGCATTCATGGCATTATTTTTGACATTCGGGATTTGGGTTGACTCGGGTTGACTCAGGTTGACTCGAGTTGCGGGTTTTTGAGTCGGTTTTAGGTCCAAAGACGATTTTAACTATAAATAGTGTTATTTTAATGCAAATGAAGTTAGAAAACTTTTGAAATCATTTTTCATGTTCGAGTAGTGCATTAAACCGTCTCATATATAGCCAATCCATGCACGCATATCAAAAACACGTTACAGTCCGATCATCATCGGGTGGTTTTTAGAAGGTGCAGATACTGGGTATCTACAGAGCCCCCACTTTGACTGAGGCTTGGAAAGGGCGAAAGTCAAATTATGATCTACAGGTCAATCGAAGATTACAACCTGAAGACCATTGCGACGTCGAGGCGACTCAAAAGGGTTTGAGCCATGGACCTGCCGTCGGAAAGGGCGACGTCGATGCGACTTGAGGATTTGAGTCAAGGACCTGCCATCGAGAACAGTTTAGAGTCTGTCGACTTCCGGTTCGGGTCATTTAAAGTCCATTAGACTACGTATAAAGGCTCGCCAGCCATAAGAAGGAATCATACCTGAGGCATCTTCGGGATATGTCCTTGCGCGTTTGCGGACAAAGATTCGCCAGCTGTGATAAGGAGTCGTACCTGAGGCATCTTCGGGATACGTCCTTGAGTTGTTTGCGGACAAAGGCTCGCCAGCTGTGATAAGGAGTCATACCCGAGGCATCTTCAGGATACGTCCTTGAGTTGTACCTTGTTTGCGGACAAAGGCTCGCCAGCCATATGCGTTTTAAGGCTCGCCAGCCATCTATGGTCGGATGATCGACTGTGGGAAAATAGCATGTGTGACATCCATTTAAAAATTGGCACTCGCTGGGGAGTTAGAAACTTCTCAGGACTCGCCGGGGATATGAGTTGCTGCTCGCTGGGAGGTAGCGTAAGCCATGTAATCGGCGGGGTTAAAGCTCTTGGACTTGATGGGTCGTCGTTTGTTGGGAAGAACCCAGTACTCAGTTGGAGTGAGTTTGTCTTCTCAAGAATACCTGCATGGTTAGTGACCACACAAATCCGCAGTCGTATAGACAAGCACGTAGCACACAAGCATATAAGCACGTAAGCACATAAACATGTGAGCAATTAGCATAGAAGTAACTAGCATATACTATCTCGCGTGAGGGGAGATAGTAGTTTTGAATGTTGTGAAGCTCAATATTGAGTCTTATTGCTTGTAGATCTGTGATTTGATAGATTGGAGACACGTGACCATTGGGATATTGACTCACACAGACGCCCACTGACAGACTGACAAATAGGCAGTCGTGAACGTGACACAAAGTCAGTGTCGACACAGCACAGGGGTGACTCTGGCGGACTTTGCACATGTAAGTGCAACTCCTAGCCAAGAAAGGGTGACAACGCGTATCAAATCCTGAGATAGAAGGTCCACTTGGCTGGGGAACATGAATTAATTATCTTTGCCAGACATCTTTGCCTCTTATTTGCTTGTTGAGACCCCTTCTCGAGGTATGGTGATTCGGAGAGCGGAACCAAGACCTTGTCATCGTCCGAACCGAGCACTAGGCTATGGGCGGTTTATTTTGGACTGCAGTTAAGACTCAAAAGATGTTTGAGGTTAAAGGACGGGTGGCGTCTTGAAAGAGAAGCCCCCAGAGTGGGATGGTGAGAATTTGACAAAACAAGGAATGGGTGACGTCTTAAGGAAGAAGCCCCCAGTAAAGAGTATACGATTAAAATTTGCAGCTGAGTGGGCTGCTTTTGAGGATTGATGCTGATGGTTGAGATTGAAATGGGTGCGCGGTTGTGTCCTTGTTGGAGGACTGCCTACGTATTCGCGTGCTTCCGAAATCAAACCAGATCGTAGTTCTGAGCTGGTTATTGAGGATTGAAAATTGGAAATGTTGTGGAAGGAGTATGTGGTTGTGCCCTTGTGACAGGACTGCCTACGTATTCGCGTGTTTCCGAAATCAAACCAGATCGTAGTTTTAAAATTGTGTGCAATGGATTGCAAATTGAAGGGTTTGAAAATTGAATGTGTGTGGGGGTGTGGTTGTGCCCTCGTAATAGGACTGCCTACGTATTCGCGTGTTTGCGAAATCAAAACAGATCGTAGTTCTGCATGTGTTTGTGTGCCTAAGCTAACTGTTAGGACCTTGAAGTGATTTTGAGGTGTACGGTTGTGTCCTTGAAGGACTGCCTACGTATTCACGTGAAGTGAAATCAAACCAGATCGTAGTTCAGAACTGTGTGTGCCTAAGCGAGATGTTAGGACCTCAAAGCGTGGGGGTCACGACAGTAAAAGCCGTTTGGTGACTCGAAAACTGATTTGAGAGAATTCCTCCTTGATCATGAATCGAAGAGGTGTAATTTGTGAAAATGTTCCTTATCATGCGAGCACACTAAAAAGTGGACCCTAAGGGTAGATTGGGTATGTCCCGTTCTCGGTAGCAAAGCATTTGAGGACTCCGTATCTGGGTCAGGGTGAAAATGACTTCGACATTATGGAATGTGGAGCCTGGTAATAACAGGTTTGTTTGACAGATAAAAATCTAGAGTTGAGGGTCACGACGGTGAATTCCGTTTGGTGACTTGAAAGTTGATTGGAGAGAATTACCTCTTGATCATGAATCGAAGAGGCATAGTTTCTTAAAACGTTTCTTGTTGTATGAGCACACTAAAAAGTGGACCCTAAGAAAGCAATGTTTTTTTGAAGACTCCGAATCTGAGTCAAGGTGAAAATGGCTTCGGCATTTTGGAATGTGAAGCTTGGTAATAAAAGGTTTGTTTGACAGATAAAAATTTGGAATTTGTATTTTGTGGTGTTTAGGTCGGTGGGTTACGGCTTGTAATGTGGTGCGGAATGGGGTCTCCGGCTAGATGTGGCCTGAGCACCAAATGGTTGGTAATTAATGTGGGATCAGATTCCCATGTCTGGACCTTAAAGGTTAAGGTGTGATACTACGAGCTTGAGGGGAATCCTCAGAAGCCTGGATAGTTCTCCCTATAACAATCTCTAGAAGGACTTAAGGGTGAAGCGATGTTGGTTATGATCTTGAGGGGAATTCCCAGGATCCTAGATAGGTCTCCCTGCAACAGTCTGTAGAAGGACTTAGGGGTGAAGGAGTTTTGGTTGAGGTTTTAGTGTTTGGTGTTTTGGACTTCGTTGGCCCTGGGCTTTGGACTTGTTGGTCCTGGACTTGGTATTTTGGACTCATGGGTCCTGGGCTTTGGACTTGTTGGTCCTGGACTTGGTATTTTGGACTCACTTGTCCAGGATTTTGTGTGTTGGATGCTTTCTTTGGATTTTGGCCTTTTTGAAAAAAAGGGTTCCAATCTTGTTTTGTTTCGATTTTGGCTTGGGTCTTGGCCTTGATGTTGGGTGAGTAGCCCTTGGCTTTGGCTTTTGCTTTGAGTGAATTGACTTCGGTTTTTGCTTTGACTTTGACTTTGGCTTTAGCCTTGAGTGAATTGGTGATTGGCTTGGGCCTTTGATTTTGGCCTTTCTCTTTGGTTTTGCATTGGATATATTGGTTTTTGTCGTCCTTCGTTCGAGGAAGGTAAAGGTGCAGACGGGGATGTACCCGTTGGTGAGAGGTTGATACTTGGTGATGGGATGTTTTTGTGGGGAATGGGCTTGCCTTCCGTCATTGACCATGAACAAGGAGATGTTCTGGTTTGTTATCTAGGTTCGTCGTAGGATCCTTTTGATAGAAGCTCGTTCTAAATCGGGTCCTAATGAAAGGTTTCTTTTGCCAGACATGGAATAGGTAAAGAAAATGGACACGGAGTTTCGAGTCCTCTGCTTACATGGTACGGAACGTCACTCGAGTATACTCACGTTGAATTGGAACATGTTGTTTGTTTTAAATCAATTCTCAAATCAATTCTCGTTGTCAACGGGAAATGGTAAAGGGTAGAATATATGGTGGATGGAATCGCGCTTTTATTTAGATAGATAAGATATTAGCACAGACTCGATGAATACATGTGAATCACGGGGACAACCACCAATTTGTCACTTAGGAATAAAAGGACAGACATTAGGATAGATATGAGAAAGCCTAAGACTCGGACTCGGACTTAGACTCAATCGTAGATACGAACTCCTAATCATCACTTTCCTCCTCGAAGGTCTCTTTCGCAGCATCCAGCGGCTTGAATGTCTGGTCTTGAGCATTGACCTACTTGAGCACTTCACTCTCGTTGTTGGGAATGATATGAGGACAATGTTAGAAATCTATATCTCATTGCTTAACATATTCATATATGTTCTAATTAATTTAGTCATAAAATTAATTACAAATCTTATGCATGCAAACTAAAATAGATAAGTGAAGAAATCGTTTTCTCACCATATGATTTTCGGATTAAAAGGGCACCAACAAGATCTCTTTCTTGTTAGTTCTTGAGCACTCCTAAAATGGATGAACATAGATTCAAGTATAGAATCTCTCCCAAAAGTGAATACCCAAGATAACCCCTTAATAGATTAATATTATTAGATCTAGAATAATAATAATCTTACTAAAAATTGACCCAAAATATTAATATTGGTCTCTTAATTTCGTTTAAGAGAAGATGAATTTTGGAGTGTTTTATTTCTCTAGTTTTCTAGAGAGTTTTATATTTCTTACAAAAGAAATACTATGTAAAAGTATGAATGAAAAAATTGATGGAGAAAAACTCTCCATAAGGCTCTTGGAAAACCGGTTGGGAGAAGGAGAGAGAGCCAATGCATGGACAAGTTATTCTTCTCAAGAAAACATAGGTATGCAAGGCTACTAGCTAGGCATTATGATTATGCTTTCCACTCAACATAATTAACATAATTAAGTATAATACTCCTCCTTATTTTCGGTACATATAGTGTAAAATGGAAAGTCCATTTTACACATTATTTTGTCAAATTGTCACATGTAACATGTTCCAAGACATTATGTGTATAAAATGTATTTTTAACAATTAAAAATCAACATATTAATAAAATATGTCACTTATAAAATTTAACCTAGTAATTCATAATTACTTGTACCAAAAAGTGTTTCCGAATTATAAACTACAACATTCTGTATTTATAATAATTTATTCATTCCGTTTCAATTTGTTTCCGTAAACAATAATTTCATCTAAGCAATAAAACAATTCGATTACTTAGACCGTATCTTATTTAATCAAATTATAATGAGACACGTAAATATCACCTCCAAAATCGTCCGTCAATTTTAAGTAATTTAATTAACCCGTATCGTCATACGATCAATTAAATATTCAATTAAGAGTGTTACCCTTTAGGTATGACCTAAGGGGATCAACTGATCACCACTGTCGCACGACAGTAATGTCAAACTCTAGTCAGCCAATCATTACCGATATGTGTGGACCATTTGACTGTAAAATATTACATCCCACATGTATTCTTAAAATGAGACTTAAAAATGTGATCATCATGATCGACAGTTGTGATCGCATTATTGTCGGAGGACACATATTCCAACAATCTCCCACTTGTCCTCGACAAGTGTGCGTCACCAATTCTCTTGTCCTATTACTATCTCCCAGTCAATGCAAGGTGTCTTTCGGGTCGTAATTGCAAGTGATCATATCGAGAGTGGTTTCCTCGATCTAGAGAATAACTGATTGACCGGACTTATCTACCATAGATACCTTCCGAGCGTGGCCACGCATTTCCAGTTCATTACTCCTCGAGTGGCCCTGAGATATTGTTTTAACCCTGACAAGGGGGTGGACAATTCCTATCGGACTTATTCCCTTCGACTAGCCACAACCATCATAACCCAAAATATGCCCATTTGACCCCATTTACGAAGGTCGTAGTAACACAAATCAAAGTTAATCTGAAACTGTGCCATCTTAGGCGAACAGTCTTTAGTCAAAAGAATCGACTCATTAGAATACTATAGTAGCTCTCGCCACGACCAGGCTATATAAATTTGCCAGAACTCTATAAGCGGTCATAAGGCCCGACAAAGTGTTCCTAACAGTCTGCCTATGTGATCGACTAGTCATCTCACATGACTCTATGGCACTTGAACTTGCCATCAATCGCATCACACTCTAGTCACTTCGAGACGTCACCTCATATAAGTGACTATGGGCGAATACTATGTCAATCCGAGTTCACTTTAACGGGGTTTAATTGTCTCTACAACCCGTTTGGATGTAACAAAGTATAAAAGGAGTTTTTAAGATTTAAAAAACTCGAACGATAAATGTGATTATCATATGAGTAGTCAATACTTGATTACTACTTCATATTCTATAATTCAGTTTGGTCTTGAATGTAGTTGTTCATCTCAATTCAATTGAAATGACATATGACATGACTCATCATGTTAAGCCTATGAGAAGGCTTTGGTTAGTAGGTTTTATCAACTTCTTGTACCTTACTCAACCTTACTACATACTCGTTTTCCTTTGTAATGTATACATTTGCATTATAAAACTTTCTGAGTATGTGTCAAGATCCAATCAAGACATAGGCCCTCTAGCCTTAGAATAGCTCCCACTGTTTTCACAGTGTGCGGGACTCATCCTTCTTCCACATCTCATGATTGCAAGTGTACTCAATTTCCGTTGTAAACATTTCTCATTGTTCTTTATTGTCTAGAACGATTCTAGAAAATCTATTCCTTAAATAATATAGCCACGATGGTATCTTAACCATCCTGATGTGTTTTGATTATGGTTTTGTCAGAAACCATGCGCAATCTCAATTGTCAATTGTCACTTGTGTATCACCCTTACACAAAATTTTGCATCAAAAACACTTTGCATTACTTCCTTAATGCTTCTGCAAGCACTTAAGGGTAATCATTATGGCTTACTTGGTAACTCTTACTTAAATTCGATTTGAAACAATTCATCATACTCAAAGTATATGAAGTGTTTATACATCATTTCCTATTTAATTGATTCGGCAGCGGAAGCAAATGGAATCAATCAAATATGTTCAATTTGATTGAACTAGTCATGAATCTCATCAACATAAGACTTCTTATTTGACGCTAATATCATGTGGATTTATCGACATAAATCTAGATATTAAAGATGTATTATATAACTCCAAAAGTCTTAAATCATTCCCAACGATCAATATGTCATCCACATATAAGACCAATTAAAATTACCGTAACTCCCACTAAACTTCATGTATAAACACAACTTCTCAACCTATTGAGAAAAGTTTTATCACATGATCAAAACATTGATTCCAACTCATTGATGTCCTACTTAAGACCCTCTCCTAAGTTTCACATTATCTTAGGATAGCTAGAATCTACAAAACTCAAGACATGTATTGAATACATTCCTTCTAATTGAAGAAGTGGGTTTTAGATTCACTTGCTATATGTATATTTGTACAAATCAAATACAATCCCTAAGAAAATCCAAATAGACTTAAGCATTTCAACTAGTGCAAAACCCTTTGATACCAATCAAGCTTTGAAATTTCTCTTTATTAGCGCAAAACCCTTTGTCACTAATCAAGCCTTTTATTTCGGATTTTCATGGCTCTAAGCCTTGTATTGAGTTGTGACTTAAACACTCTCATGTAAGTCATATGTTCATTACTTTCTAGAAGTAATCAACTTGAATCAAACGATTTCTTTTGTAAGTTATAAGCTCTTTACTTTCTTAAAAGTAGCATGAATTCATCATCTTCAACATGTGACGAATTTAACCTCCTAGGTTTTAAAGAAACAACGTCTTACACAAAACGTCTCATGTAGCCAAGAAAGACCAGTTTCTTGCGACATAACATTCTTTGTGGCTCTTGAATAATTTCTCCCACTCTGTCTTCTAGAAATAAACTTGTATTTTAGAAAGACAGCTTCACGAGCCGCAAACCCGTCGTACTCGTGATAATTGAAAGGGAAAAATGAGCATTTGTTTCTAGTGAAAACTTACAAACATGGTACCCTACCATTTCATATCTCATATGATTTGATTTAGATTTAGTGGAAAAATAATTTAGGCAAAATGATAAAATTCCCAAAAGGATCAAGTAACTCAAAGTAACTTGATTGAAGTCGAAACCATATCGAATAGCGTTTGATTTCTTATCCAACCACACATTATTCCATAATGCGTACTAAGAGAGATTAACTTGTGATACTATATCACATTTCCTTTGGCTTATATCAAAGTTTTCACTTTGATAATCCCATCATGACTAAATCGTGATTCTTTGAACACTTTGAACTTCCTCAAAGATTTCTCTATTTACCTTATTAAGTGAACACATTAGCGTCAACTTAAATCGTTGATAAAAGGAAATGATCAACCTATTCTGTATCAATGATTTACATTCTCGATCTCCTTTTCAACAAAAAGGCACGAGACATCTTGCTTTGAATACAGGATACGCATATACCATAAGATCTAATGGTTTCAAGAGTACTCGATAACTCTTTGCGTTCATCATTCCAGAATCTAAGGTTTAATCATGGGTTACCAATTTGAGTCTTGCATCATGTTCATGATATATCATTTAAGTTTTGTTTAGAATATAATCACCTTGATAATGGGCTAGCCATACATCAATTATGGTGTATAGGGTCACAAAAGTGAAACCTCTTTTGTATCTTTAACAAGTTTATATTCTTATTTAGAGTTTATGCACTTAATAGTCATAATTAAGTACAACTATAAATCCAAAACTAGATTGATTACACAAAGACTCTATCTCTCAACATGATTGTTGCTAGTCGTCATATTCTAATAATCCTATGTATCAAGTACAAATGATGAAAACCACCACCGGTTTCTAATATTGACGAAGTAGTACTAGCAAAATTTATGTTTAATCAAATAAACATTTAAAGAAGAAGATCCCATTAGATGTCCCACAACTAACTTGTTGATCCTTCAATAATTTGGGGTAGTTTCCTTTCTAGCGTCCAACAATTAAGACAATGGAAACTTTATCGGTCGGGATTGATAGGTTTAGTATCGTTATTCTCAATAACTTTACTTTTATCACAACCTTGTATCAATTCCATTCTAATTTTACCTCTTTGAACCTCACCCTTTTCTTAACGGTTTAAGAGAATGCTCCCACTCATTTCAATGAATCTTTGCTTAGAGAAGCAAAAATTTAATTCTATGAAGACTACTCTTCAATTTATCGTTTTAGTCTTAAAACTTTTCATTGAAGTGGTTGCGTTATTTTGGTCAATTATGAATTCTAACAAATCTAATTACCAAAATAATTTATCGCTTCAAGGTACTTAATTCAATTAAGTATATGAAAATATAATCCATTGTAAGTAGATGTGTTAGTCAAGAATCAAAAAACTGTTTGATAATGAATAACTTTAATCTATACTCCTCACAAGAGATCCTTCCAATGGATAATTCGAGGTTTATAGAAGAAAATTCAAATTTTGTCTTTAGTTACGATGTTTTAATGGAGATTTGAATCAAAAACGAAATGATATCGTATATGAATTATGGTGAAGAAATAGAACAATATGATAACGAAATAATGAAAACAAAACATTCATCGTTATATTAATACTTGTAAATAACAAGTAAAGCATTTACATAGTGACCTCTACCCAACTATGATAAATGATTCCAAGATCCAAATTCATATTAACTTGGGCACGGTAGGGCCGATTCATCCCTTATCAATATAACTCGGTGGATTAACACTTTAATCGATTCTACTTTTAGAACTCTTGGTCGATAAAATTACATTAACATTTATCTTTAGCCCGGAACACATGCGACTACGGTCACGAATACTTCCGTTGAGCTCAATCCAAATTTCGAATAAATGTGTCCATGATCCAAATCCACATCAACTTGGGCACGGTAGGGCCGATTCATCCCTCATCAACATGAATTCGGTGGATAGACATTTATCACCCACTTCACCAACGTAACAAGGTTTGTCTTACGGTAAAGCCGCCTCAACTCCCTTGCGAAACTGGTACTTCATGGTTTCTAATTTTTGGTAAGGCTAAGTCTCAATTGATTATTTTTAGCGAGATGTCATGTCAATTTATTATCTATCACGTTTTAAGTGAACTAAAGCGGTGAACTACGATAATTATAATTGACACGGTCGATAAACTCGATAAAAAGATAATGCATGTTTTAGTTATGGCGATTTAGCGATGCATGCAACATATAAATAAAATGCAAAGCATAAATAAAATCCTAGTATGGCCTTCCTAAAATAGAAAATCTAATTAACTATTACATATTCGGAAACCAACTCCATTGGTCCCTTGAACTTCGGTTATGGCACGCATCGCGAGGTAACACCGTCTTTATGTATCACCTTCCTTGAGTGACACCGTCTTCAAGGAACTCCGCAATAATAAAATTACATAACAAATGACATAATTTCCTATTATACATTTGTAATTAAAATAAAATAAATCTATTAAATTACAAAACGGTGATACGAGATCACAATAAAATACAACCGAATCGATATTCCCAAACATTTCGGGTAATACCAATTAAAAACTAAGGCCATACTAAGTAAAATTACATAACTCAAAAATTACATAAAATAAAATTATGACAATCATAAATAAAATGCAGCATTATAATATGTATGAACATGCCCAATTTTATGTTAAATCGCCTTTAAGGAGCCAATATCGTATATTAATCGGTTTTTACGGATTTGCGTGATTCAACCTTTTTAAAATCACAATAAATTACATAAAATCATATTTATGCACAAGTTAATTACCCTAACCAACTTAGGATTCAAAATTAGTCTCCACTAACTTATGACAATAATTAACTTATATTTCTTAATATTGTTCATAAAAGGACTTAAAATTACAAAATAAAGCCATAAACTTCAAATAAATCACGAAAAATTCAAATAAATTTGAAATTTGAAATTTAAACTCATGAATATTCTGGAAAAATACCATGACACTCATAATGTTCAAAAACTTAGGTTAAAAATTTCGAAATGTATCGGGAAGAAACTATGTTGCGGTTTATCGGATTAAACAATAATAACCATAAAAATATGAGAAAAAATATATTTATTAACTTTTCACTTTTAGATCTGAAATAGGTGATAAAATGCAACATGTGATGTTTTTCCTTAGTCATGAAGTTTGTTTTAGCAATTTTTCACTAATTTTTTTTGGTAAAATGTAAAAAAAATATATTGATGCTCAAAAACCATGTACAGAATAAATTGTTCACAACCATATTCCTATCACAAACTCATCTATATCATCTACCATACTTCAAATACATATAGTAGATCATACTAGCTAGTGCATCAATTTCTCAATCCAATGCTTATCTTTTCTTGACACTGTACCCTACAACTGATGCTGAATCCTGTTCCTCATATCTGCTTGTATCATCACCACACACCTGCCAGGACTAAATATAACACCCTCATGCCTGCTTGCATTCCTCTGGTTCCAGATATAGTACATAGTAGCATTGAGTATACTATTCAGGACCCCATTCTTCAGTCTCGTGAACCTCCTGTGTTGCCACCAATTCTGAGTATTGGTAGCAGACATAGTCACACCCGTCCATTCCTGAACTTTCTGAATAACTCTCCTGCTGTACTGGCACTAGAAGAAGAGATGATATGGTGACTCTTTCTCTTGAGCACAAATACAACAGTTGCTGTCAGGGACAATACCAAATCTGTAAAGCTTGTCTTTGGTATTAAACCCTTGCTGGTAATACAACCAAGCTATAAAGCTGTGTTTGGGAATGGACCATTTGGTCCAAACAATATGGGACCAGCTTACAGCCTGGCTGGTTGGCCTTAACCAGCTATACCCCTTCTTGATAGTATACTCCTTACCTGGTATCATAGTCCATTCATTCTGGTGGTATGCTGGCTGAAACTCCTGCTTCAATTTACAAACTTTTTTCCACGTCCAACTAGCATCCTGGGGAGGGTTATAGTCCTCCCATTCTTGTCCCTTCAGGTAGACACTATGCACCCATTGCACCCATAGTTTAGATGGGTGAGCCTGAATCCACCAGACCAGTAATTTTTCACTAATTAAGTCACTATTTATGTTATTTTTCATCAAAACTTCATAAATCATGCATAAAGACTTCATTATAGCCAATTATTTTACACCCATCTTGTAAAATTGCATGTGACAACATAATTAATTTCTATAACCAGATTCGAAATATTTCTCATATTAACCTATTTTTCATTTAAATTCGATTTTTGTCATGAAAAATCAATATTTCGAGCATAAAAACTCCAAAAATTCTGAAAATTTCCAGATCATCTAAAACTAATATATGTGAAAACATATCCAAAAACCACTGGAAAATTCGAAGTTTAGCTAATTTTAGTCCGAAAATGACATTTTTATCATAAAATCACATTTTAATGCCATTAGTAAATAAAATGAACAATAAAAATCCATAAATTAACCAAAATATCCTAAATACAATTTAGGATCAGAAACTTTAACATGCATAATTTATTTCGTGATATATCATAATAACACAAATTTATAAGTTTTATATGTTAATCGTATAACTCAGAAAAATTATAACCGATTTGCATGCAAACAACCAAAGGCTCATGATACCGCTTGTTAGAAATCTATATCTCATTGCTTAACATATTCATATATGTTCTAATTAATTTAGTCATAAAATTAATTACAAATCTTATGCATGCAAACTAAAATAGATAAGTGAAGAAATCGTTTTCTCACCATATGATTTTCGGATTAAAAGGGCACCAATAAGATCTCCTTCTTGTTAGTTCTTGAGCACTCCTAAAATGGATGAACATAGATTCAAGTATAGAATCTCTCCCAAAAGTGAATACCCAAGATAACCCCTTAATAGATTAATATTATTAGATCTAGAATAATAATAATCTTACTAAAAATTGACCCAAAATATTAATATTGGTCTCTTAATTTCGGTTAAGAGAAGATGAATTTTGGAGTGTTTTATTTCTCTAGTTTTCTAGAGAGTTTTATATTTCTTACACTAGAAATATTATGTAAAAGTATGAATGAAAAAATTGATGGAGAAAAACTCTCCATAAGGCTCTTGGAAAACCGGTTGGGAGAAGGAGAGAGAGCCAATGCATGGACAAGTTATTCTTCTCAAGAAAACATAGGTATGCAAGGCTACTGGCTAGGTATTATGATTATGCTTTCCACTCAACATAATTAACATAATTAAGTATAATACTCCTTATTTTCGATACATATTGTGTAAAATGGAAAGTCCATTTTACACATTATTTTGTCAATTTGTCACATGTAACATGTTCCAAGACATTATGTGTATAAAATGTATTTTTAACAATTAAAAATCAACATATTAATAAAATATGTCACTTATAAAATTTAACCTAGTAATTCATAATTACTTGTACCAAAAAGTGTTTCCGAATTATAAACTACAACATTCTGTATTTATAATAATTTATTCATTCCGTTTCAATTTGTTTTCGTAAACAATAATTTCATCTAAGCAATAAAACAATTCGATTACTTAGACCGTATCTTATTTAATCAAATTATAATGAGACACGTAAATATCACCTCCAAAATCGTCCGTCAATTTTAAGTAATTTAATTAACCCGTATCGTCATACGATCAATTAAATATTCAATTAAGAGTGTTACCCTTTAAGTATGACCTAAGGGGATCAACTGATCACCACCGTCGCACGACAGTAATGTCAAACTCTAGTCATCCAATCATTACCGATATGTGTGGACCAGTTGACTGTAAAATATTACATCCCACATGTATTCTTAAAATGAGACTTAAACATGTGATCATCATGATCGACAGTTGTGATCGCATTATTGTCGGAGGACACATATTCCAACAGACAATAGTCGATGAGACTTTCATCTCCTTGCAGAAAGAGATGTTCATTAGGGTTGTTTTCATCACTTGGTTGGCATAGGGATGAAGCTATCAGTTCATGGTTGTCGATCATATTTTGAATAACATGTTTCAGTTTGAAGCACGTTTCAGTGTCATAACCTTTTCCTTGATGATATTGGCAATAAGCACTGTCGTCCCAGAAACGGGATTTCCTGCTTTCAGATGGGTCCGGAGTGGGCCCGATTGGTTGTAGCTTCCCTTCAGTCATGAGCTTTTGAAGAGCTGCGGCACAGGTTGTGTTGAGTTTAGTTAATGTCCTTTGAGAACGTTCAACCTTGCTGTTTGACTTGAGACATCTAGGAGGATTGTCTTGACTGTGAGGTGCACTTATGATTTTGCCAGCCTCGATCATATCTTGAATGGCATTCTTGAGTTTGAAGCAGGATTCGGTGTCATGGCCCTTGCCTTGATGGTATTGGCAATAGGAATTAGGGTTCCAGAAACAGGATTTCTTAGCCTCAGATGGATCCGGAGTTAGTCCAATCTGTTGCAGTAATCCTTCTGAAGTAAGTATCCCAGAGCGGTGTCATATGTTATTCCCCGATATGTGAATACCCTTTGATGTTTTCCCACGATTCCAACATTGGTGTTTTTTGGGATGTTTTTGTGAGTTTTGTTTTTGTTTTTGTCAATCCTAGGCGGAAGCAGGATTTGGTCGTTGTCAATGGGAAGTTTTGGGGAAATTGCTTGATATTTTGAAGGGTATTTTGGTGAGGTGATTTCTTTGTTGGTAGGTTCGTGGATGTGGGAACCATTAGATGATTCCTCATGTTCAACAGTTGTTGGTTGGTGAACAAGGGTTGGTTTCCTTGATGGTCAGGTTCATTTTTTGTACTACCAAACCTCTTCTCCAAATTAGCTACCCGAGTGTTCAAATCATCAATAGCCACTTGCAGCTTTGAGAATATGTTGTTGATAGAGACGGAGAGCATCAATATAGCGCTTTGTATGCCATCTTCGTCAATTGCATGAATGTTCTCATCGTCAGGAGAGATGAGGTGAGAGCAGTCTAGGGAAGGTTCCTGACTGCGTCCAATAGGATTTTCTGGAGGGTCGTTTTTGTTGTTTGTTGAGGGGGGTAATGGTAATTCACCCTTTTCGATCATATCAAGGATGGTACCTTTTAGGGGGAGACACATTTCAGTGTCATGTCCGCGACCTTGGTGATATTGACAAAACAGTTTTCCGTCCCACCTACGTCCTCGCTTGTTTGGTGAAGGGTCTGGAGTTGGACCAATCGGACTGAGCTTTCCTTGGGAGATTAGCCTCTCTAAGGCCGTGTTATAAGGCATACCCAAATCAGGGAAGGACATATGAGGTCGTCTAGTTTTGGTTTTGTCGATGGCAAGTAGCCGGCTTTCAAGGAGCTTAACCCTTTTCTCAATATCAGAAGAGGGAAAATTCCCGGTTATTAGTTTGTCCTCAACTTGGGAGAGACGAGTGCTCAAGTTTTCCACGGTAGCTAGGAGTCGTAGGACCAAGTTGTTGGTTTCGGCAGAAGTCATGGCAGATGAAGGTTGATCAGCTTCTTGAGTTTCTGTTTGACGATCGATGGCACCCAAGGGATTCATATTGACATAACGATAGGCGTTATAACTTGTCTTGACAAGGTATTGCACAAACAAAGGCAAGTGAAATTGGATTTGAAATTTGATTTGAAGTTGGATTTAAAATTCGATGGCACCCAAGGGATTCATAATGATTTGAAGTTGGATTTGAAATTTGAAAACGGTTAAATTTGTTCACAAATGGTTTGGAATTGGATTTGAAATTTGAAAACAGTTAGATTTGTTTTCAAATGGTTTGAAATTGGATTTGAAATTTGAAAATGGTTAGATTTGTTTTCAAGGATTTGATTTTGAAGTGAAATTTGAAAACGGTTAAATTTGTTATCAAAGATTTGATTTTGAATTTGAAATTTGAAAATGGTTAGATTTGTTTTCAAAGATTTGATTTTGAATTCGAAATTTGAAAACGGTTAAATTTGTTTTCAAAGATTTGATTTTTGAATTGAAGAGCTCGGATTGATGTTGTCTTCTCCGATGAGGAGACTGACGGTTAGTCCATCGAGGCATGGGGTCGACTGAGATTTGGTCTACGCAACTTTGGCGTTGTCGGGGATGAAGTAGCAGTCTTGAAAGACTTCTACGCCCGGGTGCTTGACCTTAGCTACGGAGTCGTAGATTGGCTCAGGAAAGCCGTTGTAGAGCTCGGATTCTCCCTCGGGGATGAAGTATCCAATGATAATCAAGTGGTAGGGACGGATGACGACTCCGTGCTTTTTACGCTTCCGTATTAGAAGGTTCATCTCCTGGATTTCTTCATCGGTAGGCTCATAGCCTAGCTTGAAGGGGATGTTAGGGACCTTGGCATGTTTCAAGGGAGGCAAGGTGCTCTTCAGTGGGTTGAGGGGTAAGCCCGAGCAATAACCCTGGCGCATCAGAATGCGGTTGACTATGAGGTCGGAGAACGGGTCACAATCAAAAAGTGCTGATTCATCGGTTAGGCCATTCACAGTTTGGAATCCCCACAATTCGTTGTCGTCCTCTTCAATGACCTGACAGGCTATTCCCTTCTTCATGATAGCCTTGATCGGGGATGCGGGAATTGTGATTGTTTTCCCGTTGAAAGGGACTCTGATTTTCTGATGGAGGGTTGAGGTGACAGCCTTGACGGCGTGGATCCAGGGGTGTCCTAGAAGCATGTTGAAAGAGGTGTCGATGTCGACCACCGGAAAACTGGCTTTTCTTTCCAAGGGTCCAGTTGCAATGGCCAAGGTGATAGGCCCCGCAACCTTATGACGAGTGCCGTCATAGGCACGTACTCCTTGATTGGTTGGGACCAAATCAGCTTCTTTGATACCCAGTTTGTGAGCGGTCTTAAGGGGAATGACATTGACCACAGATCTGCCTTCTACTAGAACCATAAGCACATTCTTCTTGAGGCATTGTACAGTAATGTACAGGGCTAGGTTATGGTTGGCTCCCAATGGAGGGATATCTTCGTCAGAGAAGATGACCGGGTTGCTCAGGTCGGGGACATACCTTATCATATATGCTATCACCTCTTCTGGAGAGGAGGTAGAGGGAAGTGTCAACTTTTCCAAGACTTGTTGCAAAGCCTGCCGATGTTCGAAGGATGTAGCAATCAGTTGCCAAATTGAAATTTCGGCCATTGCTTTTTGCAACTGTTGAAGGATCGAGTTTTCGGGAAACTTGGGTTGAGTGTCCACGTCCGGGACAGTTTGTTCATTCGTTGTTGGAATGGTTGTTGAATTGTTCGGGATTTGATAGGGGCGTCCGGACCGGGTAAGGTGACCGATCTCTTTTGCTTGTTCCCCCTTTCCCGGAACCATGTAGACATCCTCTGCGTTGTGTCTCCAGATACCGTTGATTTTGGGATCGCGAGGGTACCATTGAGTCATAAGAGATGACTAGTCGATCACATAGGCAGACAGTATGAGACACTTTGTCGGGCAGTGACCGATTATAGAGTTCTGGTAATTCATATAGCCTTGTCGTGGCGAGAGCTACTATAGTATTCTTTTGAGTCAATTCTTTGACTAGAGGCTGTTCACCCAAGTTGGCACAGTTTCTGAGTGACTTTAAATTATGCCCTACGGCTTTCGTAAATGAGGTCAAATGGGCATCTTTTGGGTCACGATGAGCTTTGGCTAGACAAAGGGAATAGTGCGATAGAAATTGTCCACCCCCTTATCAGGGTTATTTGAAATCTCAAGGCCACTCGAGGAGGAGTGAACTGGAAATGCGTGGCCACGCTCGGAAAGTATCTACGGTAGATAATTCCGGTCAAACAGTTACTCTCCATATTGAGGAAACCACTTTTGATGTGATCACATGCAAGAACGACCTGCAAGACATCTTGCATTGGGTGAGAGATTGTAATAGGACAAGAGAATTGGTGACGCACACTTGTCTCAGACAAGTGGGAGATTGTTGGAGTATGTGTCCTCAACAATAGTGCGATCACATAATTAAATCTCATAATAAGAATACGTAAGGGATGATTCAATTATATAGTCAACTGATCAACATTAATAGGTAATGATTGGCTAACTAGAGTTTGACATTACTGTCGTTTGACGGTGGTGCTCAGTTGATCCCTTAAGGTCACACCTAAAGGACAATTCCCAAACTGTAAAGTTAATTAATTGTATATCGATACAGATTAAATAATTTCTTAAATTGAACAATTTATTTTCATGAGAGAAAATATTAGTCCCTTCTATTCATTTTAACTCTCCCCTTTCAAAAGGGCACGCAAATTAAGGGTAGGATTATTTTATTGTAAAGTATTGTGTTGGTGTAAGGTAATTGGAGAGAGGGAAGGTATTATTGTGGGGTAAGATGATTAAAATAAGTATTGTTGTGGGGTAAGGTGATTAAAATAAGATAAAGTATGAGTATTGTGGGGTATTGTTTTGGGGGTAAGGTGATTAAAATAAGTATAAAAGTTTACTAAATAAGGAAAGGGGGAGAGTTATATGAATAGATGAAAAAGGAAAGGCGGAGAGTTAAAATGAATAGGAGGGAGTATATCTTATTGTAATAGGATTAAATAAGATTTATTTTAGTAATTAAAATGTTATATTACTAAAATTGATTATTGTTTATGAAATAATTAAGATAAGATAGATTAGTTAAATATAATTACAAAATGTTGTGAATTATATTAACATGACCCATTTTAAATACTTGTAATTTTGAATTACTAGTTAATTTGTCACTTGTAATTTATTTGTCATTAAATGGTATTTAATTGGTTAAATAAGCATTTTATTACATATGAGTCATGATGTGTGACAAATGACATACCATAATACAATTGACAAATTACAAAAGAAAAAATGGACTCCATAATAAGGAGCCAAAAACCGGTTGGTGTAGGGTAATTTAGGATTAGTTTTTATTGTGTTTTTAAATTAAAAAGGACACCATCATAACCCTAAAAGATTAGCCTTACATGCCTATGTTTTAGATAAAGAGAAAAAGCAAAAGCAAATGCCATGCATTGGCCTTGGTTCCACCTTCCAACCGGCTCTCCTCCTTTAAAATAAGAAGTTGTTCTTATTTTTATTTTGATGATTCTTATCTTATGCAAAATCTCTATTATTCTCTCTTTCGCATAAAAATAGGTTTTATGTTATAACTTGTTCATATATTCTAATAATACAATAATATTACTAGAGTAGTAATAATAATAATATTAGAATAAATATTTAAGGTCACTAGTATACAATATCTAGTTAATATATATACTTGTGTTTGGGTTAGTCTTGGTGCAACTAAGAGGAGGTATTCTACTATGGATGCTTGAAGGTTTTTGGAAAATCATCCTAATATCTTATCTAGCTCAAGATCTAGATTTGGAAGGAGTGCAAATCTAGTGCCCATAAATCCGTCTCATCAATGTAAGAAAACCGTTTTCTTCTAACCATTATTATTTTGTTATGCATGTAACTAGATTCATATGAGTATAAATTAAGAGTAATATATAAAATCTATTAAATAAGTTTAATAGGGGTTTTTGAAACCTTTCATAACATCACATGCATTTTTATATTTGCACATCGTCTTTTCGACCGTGTCGATTATAATTATTGTTAGTTCACTAATATAGTTCACATAAAAGTGATAGATAATAAATCGACAAGACCTCTCACATATTTAAAATTGAGATTAGCCTTCCCAAATAGTAGGACCCATGAATCCCTTTGACATTTGGGGTAGATTCGGTTTCCCGAGGTACTTTCATTTTTCATTGGGTAAGTGGGGTAATAACAAGTTATAACACGCGAAATTTGGTTGGATTCAACGGGACATGAAGACTAGTCTTATGTTCCGGGGCTAGAGATGAACTTAACGTAATTTCATCGACCGAGAGTTCTAATTGTAGAATCGGTTAAAGAGTTAACCCACCGAGTTATATTAATAAGAGATGTATCGGTTTCCCTGTGCCCGAGTTAATATGGATTTGGATCTCGGAATCATTTATATAATTGGGTGGAGGTCATTATATAAATGCTAAAACATGCTAAAATGTTTTCATATATTAACGATGAATGTTTCTTTTCCCACTATTTCGTTGTTTTTAGTATTGTTCTATTTCATTACTCCTACTCATATACGATATCATTCGATTGTAACACGAGTCTCCGCTAAACCACTATTACTAAACGACAATTATAAACTCTTTCTAAATCCTCATAAGAACCGTTTAAATAGGGCATGGACTAGTTCCATAGGAATCGTTTTATTCCATAAGAACTCTATAGGAATTGTCCTATGCAAATATAAGATGAGCATCTTAAAAAATCCTAACATACCTATGTATGATTTCTTGTGAAGAAATATGACTAGAGATAATGATTTGTCAAAATATGTTTTGATAATATCTTCTATGCATCCATGGTTCAAAAGTCTTATTGCTCAACCTTAACACTTGTCATCAAGCACTTAAGTTGTTAAAAACATGACAATGTTAAATTGGTAAATTAATTTGTTAGAAATTTTGATTAACCAAATAAAACAATAGAATTCATCCTTGTGAAGGATTAACTAGGAATTTATATGAAGATAAGTCTTCATCAAGTATAAATTCTTGAATTCAGTGGGAGCGATAAGAAGTAAGTACGTATCTTAATAAGTTACAGATAGAACTAGGCTCGAATTGAAAGAGAAAGTGTTAGACACTAAAATAGATACAAACCCTAAATAAGTAAGGATCAAGGAAGTTGGTTGTGTGACTTCAACATATTCCTTCTTGAATATATATGACATGGAAATTACAATGAAACCTATCACCACATCATGAGCATTTGAGTGCAACGACAAGCAAGAATAAGTTCAAAAATTTGCATGAATGGAACTAGGGTAGTTGCCATTACATCCATGAACAAATGAATGTTGTAGTGTACTCATTTTAGTTTTGTATTTAGAATTGTACCTCAATAATGGTTATGATGTACACTAAGTCTAAATAAGAATATAATTCAAGTTTTTGTATAAAACGCAAAGGGTTTCTCTATTATACAAATAAAACAAGAGTTGTGCCCTTACATACCACGATTAAGTTTATGGTGAGACCATACAAAT
Organism: Silene latifolia; assembly: GCF_048544455.1. NCBI lineage: Eukaryota > Viridiplantae > Streptophyta > Magnoliopsida > Caryophyllales > Caryophyllaceae > Silene > Silene latifolia. The sequence continues at coordinate 89,259,141 of NC_133532.1, read as the reverse complement.
CAAGTTAATTATATTCAAACTAAAATAAATGTCATATATACAAGACTCAAGTTGGTGACCCCAATTATTTCTCAATTCTCGATTGAAATACGCGTTTAGAAACTAGTTTTGACTATTGTCCCAAACCATTTGATTGGAAATCTCTTGGTGTGTGTGAATCTTGTATTCAAAGCAAGATAATTCATGATTTTTCCTTGAAAAGGATTATGAATAGAGCAATATATTCGCCCTATTTACACTTTAAAATGTATGGTCAAATACAATTTCAATCAGAAATGGTTATTACTTCTTCCTCTCTTTTACCAAAGAACTAGGTAGATACTTGGTATCCACTTAATGTGGTAAGAAGAGAAATTCTTTGAATAAGTTAAATGAATGTTTAAAAAGTATCAAAACCTAGAGATTATAAAACCAAAGTATTAGTACTTTGTTAAAATAGGAAACAATAAAGTGAAGACTTTGATTTACACCAAATAGAGTGTGATATGGTATCACAAGATCACTATCATAATCACACCCTATAAAGATAAGGTGTGTTATAAGGATACAAAGAATCCTATACGATATGATTGAATCTTTACTATAAAGTTGGAAGTAGTTTCTATCACAATTTGTCTAGTATTTATTTTTTCCATTAAAACAAAACATAGTTAAAGCAATCACGTACAATTCATATATGATATGATTAGGCATGGTACATAAGTTGTAGCTTGTTTCGGAAAAAAGCATGTGGCTTTATAACCCAACTATCACGAGAACAACAAGTTTGTGGCTCGTGATGCTGACTTTTGAGAAAAGAAGTTTATTTCTTAAAGACATAGTGGGAGAAAATGTTCAAGAGCCACAAACTGAGAATAAGACGTAGGAAGATGTTCCTTCTTGGTCAAAATCAATAATTATTGATTCGAAACCTAAGTGCAGAGGAGTCATGTTATTTTTAAAAGTAACAAACCTGTAACTTATTAACAGTAATTATTGATTCGAAACCTAAGTGGACAGGAGTCATGTTATTTTTAAAAGTAATAAACCTGTAACTTATTAAGATGCTTTATCTAGTCTCAACTCCACAAGAGTACGAAATAAGCATAAACATGAAAATGTTTATTTAGCTTGCTTGGTTGGTGGCAAAGGGTTGTGCACGCAACAACAATGCTTCATTGTATTCGGATATGATTTGATATAGTTGGATTTTAAAATCATGTTGCATGAGTTTTGTAAATCGCAAATATCCTAAGGTAGGATACAAACTTAAGAAGAAATCTTAAGTGGAAGTTAAGGAGTTAAATTGCATGTTTTGATCATGTGATAAACTTTTCTCGAATTATCGAGTAGTTCTGTTTATACATAAAGTTTAGTGCGAGTACGGTGGTATTATTAGTAATATATGTGAATGACATATTGATCTATGTGAATGTTGAAAGACTTAGGAGAAGAATAATACATTTCTAAAGTATCCAGACCTATAAAGATAGTTCTAAAAGGATATTAGCGTTAAATGAATATTCTTATATTGATAAGAGTCTAGAAAAGTTCAAAAGTATTGAACATGTAGTAAATGAATGCACATGGTTCCGCTGCGGGATTAATTCATTATGCCAAGATGTATCACTATTCTTAAACCTCTTATACTTGGAGTATGACGAGATGTTACAAATCGAATCTTTGAGAGAAGTCTCTATATAGCCACATAGTTCATTTGTTAGTACCAAGGATATGAAGATAAGCATTTAGAAATGAGACGAATTTATGTGCAAGGAGTTACACAAAAACCATATTCTAAACACATAAGGATGGTTAGAGAACCACCTAGGCTATATTATTTAAGGAGGATATCTGCTAGAAACATCCTAGGCAGTTGAACAATGAGATATACACAACGAAAATTGAGTACACTTGCAATAATGACATATGCAAGAAGGAAGGGATGATATTAGGATTCGGTTTTATGAATTGGAGGAACTATGGGAGTTCGTTCCAATAACCGAAGGTCCTATCCCTTCACACTGTGAGGACAGTGGAATTTATTCAAGAGCAAGAGAGCCTATGACCAGATTGGATCTTGACACGTACTCAAAGAAGTTCTTATAATACAAGATTATACACAAGAATGGGAAATAGTATTTAGTAAGGTTAGGGAAAGTGCAAAGTGTTGCTGAATCTTGCTAACCAAGGCATTTTCATAGGCTAAGCATGATAAGTCATGCCATTTCAATTGAATTGAGATGATCAACTATATGAAAGATTAAAAATGAATTATAGATTACATAGTAATTGATATTGTATCAATTTTACATATGTGATAATACACTCAGCGTTTGAGTTTTATTCAAAACTCTTTTCCAATAATACTTTGTTTTTCAAAATAGGTTGTAGAGACAATGTTGAACCCTATTAAAGTGAACCGGATTAACATAGTATTGGCCCCTAGTTGCTTATATGAGGTGACGTCTCCAAGTGACTAGAGTGTGATGAGATTGATGGCAAGTTCAAGTGCCATAGAGTCATAAGAGATGACTAGTTGATCACATAGGCAGACTGTATAAGACACTCTGTTGGGCAGTGACCGCTTATAGAGTTCAGGCAACATTTATATAGCCTGGTCGTGGCGAGAGCTATTATAGTATTCTTTTGAGTTGATTCTTTGACTAGAGACTGTTCGCCCAAGTCAGCACAGTTTCTGATTGACTTTGATTTTTGCCCCAAGTCATTCTGTCAAAAGGGGTGAGTGTGCATCTTTTGGGTCATGATAAACTGTGGGTGTACGAAGGGAATAGTGTGATAGGAATTATCCACCCCTTGTCGGGTTATTTGAAATCTCAAGGCCACTCGAGGAGTTGAGAATGGAAATGCGTGGCCACGCTCGGAAGGTATCTACGGTAGATAATTCATGTCAGACAGTTACTCTCCAGATCGAGGAAACCACTCTAGATATGATCAAATGCATGTACAACCTGCAAGACACCTTAAATTGAGTGGGAGATGTAATAGGACAAGAGAATTGGTGACGCACACTTGTCTCGGACAAGTGGGACATTGTTGGAGTATGTGTCCTCAACAATACTGCGATCACATGTTTAAATCTCATAATAAGAATACGTAAGGGATGATTCAGTTTTATAGTCAACTGATCAACATTAATTGGTAATGATTGGCTAACTAGAGTTTGATATTACTGTCGTTTGACGGTGGTGATCAGTTGATCCCTTAAGGTCACACCTATAGGACAATTCCCTTAATAGATTAATTAATTAATTGTATAATGATACAAGTTAATTAATTCCTTAAAATTGAACAATTTGTTTTGTGAGTAAGAATAAGTATCGTATTGTAATTTGATTGAATAAGTATCTTATTGTAATTTGATTTAATAAGATTCATTTTTAGTAATTGAAATGTTTTCATTACTGAAATTAATTAATGTTTATGAAACAATTGGATTAAGAATGATCGGTGAATTATAACTGCATAATGTTGTAGATTATATTAACATAAGCCATTTTATTTAATGTAATTATGAATTACTAGTTGATTTATTTTATGTAATTTATTCTTATAAATAATGATATTTAATAAGTTAAGTATGCATTAAAATGACATATGACTCATTATTTGTCACATGTCATACAATAATATAATTGACAAAATAAAATGGACTCCATTTTATGAAATGGACCAAAAAAGGGGAGGGTTTATTAGTTAGTGGGTGTTTTATTTAATTGTTAAATAAAACACAATCATAACCTATTTGTAAGTAGCCTTGCATCTAGTTTCTTGTGAAGAACAAAAGCAAAAGGGTGAAGGCCATGCATTGGCCTTCTAAGACACCCAACCCCCCCCCCCCGCTACAATATAGAGAAAATGGTTCTCTATTATTCATTCATGCATTTTTGTTCATTCTTACTACTTCTCCTCATTCTCTCTTAAAATAGTTTTTAGATCTCATAATTGTTCCACCATATTCTAATATCAAATTATATTACTACTAGAGTAGTAATACAAATATTATTAGAATCTTTAAGGATAACTAATATATTAATCTAGTTAATTAGTATATTAGTATTAAGGGTTATTGTCTTGGTGCAACTAAGAAGAGAGTTCCTAATATGGAGCTTGGGTTTTGGAGGATCATCCTAATATTATGAGCTCAAGAACAAATAAGGAAGGTGTCCTTATTTGTGCCCAATATTTCGATCCATATTGTATATAAGAAATATCATTTTCTCGTTATTTTGTTCTTTTTGTCTTGCATGCAACTAGATCCACATAAATATAAATTATGGGTAATTTATAAAATCTATTAAATATGTTTAATAGGGGTTTTAGAAACGTTCAGATAAAACGGGTAAATGCATGAATGCGTGTCCACAAGTTTAACCAAACATGTGAGCTTACTATGTCGGTTGTTTATACAAATATCAAGTAATTGATGTCAAGTTGGATTTAGCGTTGATTTGCATGCAAGACGAAAATTATACATCCATTTACCGAGGTAGGTTTATGGTGCATAACGTGATCCATTGGTCTTAGAAAGGCGTTTTGCAAATACAAAGTAAAATGAGGACTTGTCAATCTGATTCATCCTGTATTTGGGGTAACCAAAGTCGGGATCGTCCTAGACGAGTGCTGGAAAGGAAGCAGAAACTACATCAGGCAGCCTATTGAGGCGCGAGCCTTAGGGTAATGCAAAGGGGCCTGTCCACGTTTGAAAACTGGAAATCACTGAGTCTGTTTGGGCGCGAGGCAGCAGACGACCAAAAGAGGTGTCTCCTGGTTGTTGAAAATGTTTATGAAAAGGTTTGGAAAAGGGTATTTGAACCCGTTTTTGTTGAAAAGGTCGTTTAGACCGATTTTGTGCCAATGTGAAGAACGGGACTTGAATAATCATTATTGTATTGACAATATTCGATGTCGGGTTTGGTTTTGCAAGCTTGACATGAATAGTTTTGAAAAATGTTTATTATGAACTAATTGTGTTAAGTTCATTGTTTTGTAATTAGTCAATATTATCATCGTACTCGGGTTTAAACCGATATGGTATGTGGAACCAAGGAAAAGTATGCATGTATGACTAATATGGTTATTTTTGAAATGTAAACAAATGAATAAAAGGTTTTCAAATGCCTTTTAAAATGTAATTAACCAAATATTATCACCGAAATACGGATTAAACCGTCATGGTATGAGGAACCAAGGGTGAATGTAATTTTGTGGTTAAAAAATATTCATCATAAAAATGATTTGAAAACGTCAAAACCGATTGTAAAAATGAAATGAAAATTAAAAGAATGACGTTTGAGTTCTGACCTGGACAGCCCGTTTAGGCGCGATCCACCTAGTTGTGACTAGGGGCTTATTTTTCAGTTCATAACTCGGTTTTGGCACATTCGATTTGTATTTTAAACCATGTTATGCATGATTAAGCATGTTAAGGTCATAAAAACATATAAAAAGACATGAAAGAAGAGGATTAATTACACCCTCATACCTACATACTAGGTCGTTGGCGAGAAATTGACGAAAGTGTAAAAACTTGTTAGGTCGGAAAACTCGGTTGAAAACCGTTTTAGCAATGTAAAGAGTGTTGTTTTGTTTAGTGATTGTGTAGTTGGTCGAAATGGTCGGTTAAGTGATTTAATGCACGATGAAGGTACCAAACAATGTGTATGGCCTGTATTTTCGATCGGTAGGTCGAAAATACGTGTCGGTTTGTGATTTAAGAAGTCAAGTGTAGAATTTTAAGGGAGAAATAAGGCGGCGGACACTCGCGTAATTATTATGGTGTGTGAAGGTGGGTATTTATAGAGAAATGTGGGATGGTAGGTCGGTTGAGTTTGCTTGGAGGCTAAGGAGGTAGCCCATTGAGGCCCGAGCACGCCAGTGATACAATGGGGTGTCCTGTCCTTTTCAGAAATTTGGATTTTCCATTTATTCTAACCTATGTTTTAATGGTTGTGATTTCTGGTTTTATGTGATTGCTTAGCCGTGTGAGCTTACTCTTGGGTGTTATTTAGGGTAGGTATTTTGTGTGCTTAACTCGGGTTTGACTCGTGTGAGTCGGGATTTGAATTTCGAGTCGATTTTTGGCCCGGTGTCGGTTTAGACTCTAATTAGTATCATTTTAATGCAAATGGCATGATAAAACCATTACTGCCTTATCTTCGATATTCGAGACTCGGGTTGACTCAAGTTGACTCGAGTTGCGGGTTCTTGAGTCGGTTTTAGGTCCGAAGACGGTTTTAACTCTAAGTAGTGTTGTTTTAATGCAAATGAAGTTAGAAAACCATTTTTGAAATAATTTTTCATATCCTAGTAATACATTTAACTGTCTCACGTAAAGCCAATCCAAGCACGCATATCAAAAAACACGTTATAGTCCGATCATCATCGGGTGGTTTTTAGAAGGTGCAGATACTGGGTATCTATAGAGCCCCCACTTTGACGGAGCTTGGACGAGGCAAAAGTCAAAGTATAGTCTCTAGGTCAATCGAAGATTACAAGCTGAAGACCATTGCAACGTCGAGGCAACTCAAAAGGGTTTCAGCCAAGGACCTGCCGTCGGGAAGGGCGGCGTCGAAGGGACCCGGGGTTGCGAGTCAAGGACCTGCCGTCGGGAAAATTTTAGAGTCTGTCGACTATCGACGCGGGTCGTTTAAAGTCCATTAGACTACATATAAAGGCTCACCAGCCACAAGAAGGAGTCATACCTGAGGCATCTTCGGGTTATGTCCTTGAATTACTTATTGTTCGTGCTTAGAGGCTCATAAGCCATCGAAGGTGGCTTGTAGACTCGCCAGCTATTGAAGGTGCGTAGAGACTTGTCAGCCATCGATGGTCGAATGATCGACTGCGAGAAATAGCCTGAAACATCGGGCTTATTTCAAGATATTATCCGGTAATGACTTCCAACCAGGTTGACGTTGATAGGTTTGGCAAGGGAGCAATGAACTCCAACTTGTTGGGGATCCCGAAAGAACTCCGTGGGGATAAGTCATCTCAACAAGGCTCTCTGGAAAACCATTTAGGGAGAGCGCTGCGTTGGGATCATGAATGATGTTGCAAGGATCTTTGAAAGACTTGTGTGACTTCCATTTGAAAATCAGCACTCGCTGGGGAGTTAGAAATTTTTCAGGGCTCGCCGGGGATATGAGTTGTTGCTCGTTGGGAGGTAGCGTATGCTATGTAATCTACGCGGTTAAATTCCTTGGATTTGACGGGTCGGCATTTGTTGGGAAGAACCCATTACATAGTTGGAGTGCGTTTTTCTTCTCAAGATTATTTGCATGGTTAGTGACCACACAAATCCGCAGTCGCATAGACAAGCACGTAGGCATGCAAGCATATAAGCACATAAGCATGTGAGCAATTATCATATTGATGAAGAGTGATGTCGTCGGGTCACATCCAATCAAACACATTTATAACACTCAACAAACAACTAGTTAGTGGTAAGTCGAGGTCGATCCATGGGACGGTGTGCTTTGGGTTCTAAGTCTATCTATCTCAATTTATGCCAGTGTCACGATTGATTTGGGTTTGTAGTTGTGTTCTAGACTAATGCAAGCAATAAAGTAAAACAAGGAATAAAAGAGAGATGTAAACAAATGATTAAAAGTACTAGGATATCATGGGTTCATAGGGGATTCATGAGAGTTGACCATACAAACATGTTCACAAAGTTGCAAGCAATTAATGTTGTAAAGGAACCGAGTTGGTTTATGTCTTACGGTTCTTAGGAAGAGTTGGGTCCCGGTGCCGAATCGATTAGATTGTACAATACCTACAAGTCGACTTACTTTCCTCCTAATCAATTCTATGCATGGTCTAACAAGACTTGAGTTTGTTTATATCTTACAAGTTAAGTTGAATAGATAGGAGATGGTTGTAAATGCAAGGATTCACAGGCTTAGCATTTCATTAAACATAACATGTGCATAGGTTGACATAACAAGCAAGCAATTTAATTATGAAAACATATTAGATTAAGCATGATTAATCCCATGTTGGTTTTCCCTAATTGCCCACTAATCGTAGTTAAAGTAACTACTCACTCATTATTGTAGGAAACATGTCAACAAGGTTGTCAATCACATTAACAAGTATAAATATGATAAGAGCTTAAGGAAATAAACAATAAAGAGTAAAGAGATTATACCAAACTTAAGATGATGCAAATAATAAAGCAAAGAATATAGGAAGAGAACTTGATTGATTGATGAAGGGTTGTCAATCCTCCAATAATTACCCAATAATCTTCAATTACCCAAAAGTAACAAACTTGAACAATAGTTAAGGAGAGATTAATGTGAGATTTGTGGAAATATTAAAGAGTAATCTATTCTAATCTACTCCTAATCTAATCTAAGAGGAATCTCTAATGTGTAAGCCCCCCTTGATTATCATCAAAATGGGGTATTTATAGTGGTGCCTCATTAGGTTAACTAAGGCTAAACTAGTAATTAACAATTCTAAGTTCTAAGCAAGGAATCGCTAGTATTTCGGAGATATGGGCATCTTTGCTGAAGATGCCACGATCTGCTTGTCCAGGAGGTAAATCCGCTCGGATTGTTGCATGGAGGGACGAGCGGCTGAGTGGCTGGGACGCTCGGATTCAGGGCTTCTTGGACGAGCGTCTTGGCTTCTTGGACGCTCGGATTCTTCTTCAGAATCCTTCCCCTTGCAAACTCCTTATTCTTGCAATGGTAGTCTTTAGTTCTTGCCCTTCCTTCAATACCTGTTCAACCAAGATCGTCAATGTCCTTCCGAATAGGCCCAAGAGACGGGAATTTTCTGCCTAATTGTCTCCTTTCCAACAAATCAAACACAAAGCAATAGGAAAGCAAAATAGGAAGCATTTGACGGGTAAAATAGCTATGGGACGCTATAATAATATGCAAAATAGGTTCAAGTGGGGGACTAAATGTGCGCAAATATGAGTCACATCAAATATAAGAAACGAGCATGTAATATCTCACGTGAGGGGAGATAGGAATTTCTAAAGTTGTGAAGCTTAATATTGAGTCTTGTTGTACGTAGATCCGTGATTTGATAGATTGGAGAAACATGATCGTTATGAGATTGACTCACACGGACGCATACTGACAGACTGACAAGCAGACGGTCGTGAGCGTGATACAAACTCGGTATCGACACGACACGGGGGTGACTCTGACAGAATTTGCTTATGTGTGTGAAACTCCATAGCCAAGAAATAGGTGACAACGCACATCGGATCCTTGGAGTAGGAGGTCCGCTCGGCTGGGAAACGCGAATTGATTATCTTCTCTAGACATCTTTGCCTCCGTTTGCTCGTTTGAGATCCCTTCTCGAGTTTTGATGATTCAGAGAGCGGAACCAAAATCTTGCCATCGTCCAAACAAAGCACTAGGCTAAAGGGGGTTTATTTTGAACTTTAGTTAGACTCAAGGGATGAAGGACGAGTAGCATCTTGGAAGAGAAGCCCCCAGAGTGAGAAGGTGAGAATTTGACAAAAGGAAGCATTGGGTGGCGCTTCCAAGAAGGACCCCCAATAAAGAGGCATAGTATTGAGCATGCGGCTGAGTGAGTTGGGAGTGATGGATGAAGAGGGATGTGTGGTTGTGTAAGGTGTGTGCGGTTGTGAAAAGGGTATAGGGTTGTGTCCTTGTTGGAGTATTGCCTACGTATTCGGGAAATCAAACCAGATCGTAGTTCTTGTTGGGTGTGAAATGGGTTGCAAATTGATGGTGTGAAAATTGAATGTTTGTGGGGGTGTGGTTGTGTCCTTGTAATAGGAGTGCCTACGTATTCGCGTGTTTGCGAAATCAAACCTGATCGCAGTTCTTGCGTGTGTGTTAATAATTGATTTTGAGTTTGTATGGTTGTGTCCTTAAAGGACTGCCTACGTATTCACGCGGTGTGAAATCAAATCAGATGGTAATTCTGCGTGTGTTTGCCTAAGATAACTGTTAGGACCTTAAAGTGTGAGGGTCACGACGACAAATGTCGTTTGGTGACTCGAAAATTGATTACAGAGACTTCCTCCTTAATCATGAATTGAAGAGGTCTAATTTGTGAAAATGTTTCTTGTCACGTGAGCACACTAAAAAGTGGACTCTAAGAATGAAATTGGGTATATTCCGTTCTCGGTAGCAAAGCGTTCGAGGACTCCGTATTTGGGTCAGGCTGAAAAAGGCTTCGACATTATGGAATGTGGAGCTTGGTAATAATAACTTTGTTTGACAGATAAAAATCTGCAGCTGAGGGTCACGACGGTAAATTTCGTTTGGTGACTCAAAAGCTGATTGGAGAAAATTCCCTCTTGATCAGTGGCATAGTTTGTGAAAATGTTTCTTGTTACGTGAGCACACTAAAAAGTGGACTCTAAGAATGAAATGGGCTCGTTCCGTTCCGGGAAGCAATGTTTTTTGAACACTCCGTACATGGATCAAGGTGAAAATGGCTTCAGCACTTTGGAATGCGAAGCTTGGTAATAATAGGTTTGTTGACAAAAAACAATCTAGAGCTTGTATTTGTGGTGCTTAGGCCGATGGGTTACAGCTTGTAATGTGGTGTGGAATGGGGTCTCCGGCTTGATGTGGCTTGAGCACGAAATGGTTGGTAAATAATGTGGGATCAGTTTCCCATGTCTGGACCTTAAAGGTTAAGGTGTGACATTTTGAGCTTGCAGGGAATCCTCAGAAAGCCTAGATAGTTCTCCCTATAACAATCTCTAGAAGGACATAAGTGTGAATCGATGGGTTATGATCTTGAGGGGAATCCCCAGGATCCTAGATAAGTCTCCCTGTAACAGTCTCTAGAAGGACTTAGGGGTTTTGGACCCACTGGTCCTGGACTTGGTGTTTTGGACTTATTGGTCCGGGATTTTGTGTGTTGACTCATTTGTCCTGGGCTTTTGACTCATTGGTCTGGACTTGGTGTTTTGGACTCATTGGTCCGGGATTTTGTGTGTTGGACTCATTCGTCCTGGACTTTGGACTCATTGGTCCTGGACTTGGTGGTTAGACTCATTGGTTTGAGGTTTTTGTGTTAGACTCATGGGTCCGAGGTTATTGTGTTCGACTCATTGGTCCGAGGTTTTTGTCTTGGACTTATTGGTCCGGGGTTTTGTGTTTTTGACTCATTGGTCCGAGGTTTTGGTGTAGGACTCATTGGTCCGAGGTTTTTGTGTTTTGGACTCATTGGTCCGAGGTTTTGTGTTTTGGACTCATTGGTCCGAGGTTTTGGTGTTGGACTCATTGGTCAGAGGTTTTGCGTTGGACTTATTGGTCTGAGGTTTTTGGTGTTTGATGATTTCTTTGGATTTCGGCCTTCCGAGAAGCGTTTCAATTTGGTTTTGTTTTGATTTTAGCTCGTGTCTTGGCCTTCGCCTGAGTAGATTCTGGGTATGGGTTTTATTTTGGTTTTTGCTTTGGCTTTGGGTGAATGGCTTTTGCTTTGGCATTGGGTTATTAATCACCTTTTGGCTTTGGGATGTAAGGCCTTTTGAATGTGACCTTTGCTCTGGAGAAATTAGGAAGGTGGTTTGTCCCTTATGTGCTGTCGTTGTTTTGACATGTCGGTGGTATCCATTATTCATGCACTGGGCCACGGTTGAATTCAGGAATGTTATGGAGCTCCAGTTGACTCTCTAAGTTCATTAGATTCATTAGTTATAGGTTCCAAAATCGTCGCTCTGATACCACTTTATTACACCCCCATACACCACCTTACCAAGACCACCTAATGCATGAAAGTGCTACCATCTCGGTTACCCGAGGCAATGTATGTATAATTGACCATAAAAGGACGTACTTTAATAGATAAGTTTAAAGCGATACATAACCAAAACCAAAACTGTGAAAAGTGATACAACTGTTCCCAAATCCAAAAACCAACTAAAGTAAATAAAGTTTTTGGTAACACAACGGAAAACTTCTAAACGACTCGTGATGACTCAAGCCCAGCTATCCCTCGCGCATCCATATCATACAATAACAACAATACATACAATCCTCCAACACCGTCACATCACCAATCACCTGACTAGCCTAAAGGTTTAGTCTGCCAGATTACGGCCGCAACCAGTAATCCACACCGCCAGTGGGGGGCCGCAGCCGTTCCCACCAAAGCCCCGCCCATCAATACCGAGCGCAAACCCATGTTCCTTAATGTGCACATCCCCACTTGTGGCGGGTTCCACAAAGAGCAAATCAAAGCCGTAAAGCAACTCCCGCAAGTGACTCCACTCAGCCGAGAGCGCACCTCGCCAACCACAGACAAACAACACAACCAAATACAACAACAAAAATTACGAATTCCAATACGATATAGACAAATGACATCAATCAACCATCAACAACCAATCAATCATCTAATATACATGTAACCAATAACTGAGTAGGAAACCCTACATGGAAATGCAATCACCAATATCGTCACAATAGCAAATCAGAAACATTCCTCTACGAAATCACCTTCTATCAATCATACAATCGTACAATCACCATCAACTATCAAACTACTCCCAAACCCCCAAATTACCCAATTAGGGTTTCAACCAAAATCAAAGAAACAATATAAAAACTATACTAGGATCTTACCCACAACGCGACGGTCTCAATGGCGTAAAGAACTCTGGATTCCAACGACACAAGCCTTGGTATTCGATAGCAATGCGAAAGAGAAAAGCAACGTAACTTTGCTTTTATCTTTGTGAAGTTTAGATTAGGGTAAAAAATGAAAAGAAAGTAACGAAAGGTGTTTATATATCTTTCTCGCGTTGCTATCAAAACCCGGCAAATAACCCGTAAAAACCAACTTACTCGATCAAGTAAGTGACTTACTCGATCGAGTGGCCCCTACTCGATCTAGTTGCCCCTACTCGATCGAGTACTCATCAGACAGAACACTGTTTCGTACGCAACACACACGTACTCGACAGAGTAAGCCTTACTCGATAGAGTACCCAACAGTACATAAAACCGTAGTATTACTTGAAAGGATTCAAAAACCCTCTAATTAAACTCCTTTAATTTTATATCTAAATAACTCATTAAAAAGATGTTGATCTTATGCATGCATAACATAATAAACTATAAAAGTAAGAACAAGGTTCCTTACATTGATGAAAACGGTTGTAAGGGCACAAGTAAGAACGCCTTGCTTACTTGTTCTTGAGCTTAAAATAAATGGATGATTCCCTTTGTCTCCAAGTATGAGAACCTCCTATCAATTGCACTAAGGCTACCCCTTAAAACTACTAATTAATTGACTAGATTATATTAGTAGTTGACCTTAAATATAATCTAATATTATTTTCTATTACTACTTCTAGTAATTTATAAATTAGATTTTTGAACAATTTTCTAAAACTTATTTTAGAGAGATGGTGAGAGAAGTGAGATGTTGAATAATTGCAAGAATGAATAATCAAAATAAGAACAATTCTTATTCATTTAGAGGGGAGGAAAACCGGTGGGGGTGAGTGGCCATAGAGCCAATGCATGGCCTTTTCTCTTTTAGAATTGTTCTTATCAAAATGCATTAGGGTGTAGGCTATTCTATAATTGTAATCATTGTGTTCTCCACAATAAAAAAAATAATTAAACAATTCACCCTCTAATTTCCTCTAAAAACCGGTCCATTAGATAATATGGACTCCATTTTATTTTTGTCAATTGTCATTATGTCATATAATGTGTAGAATGTGACATGTAACATGTTGTTAATAATATTAATGAATATTTAACAATTAGATATCATTACATATATTAATTTAATTATATACAACAATTGACTAGTAATTCATAATTACAAGTATATAAAATGGTTCATGTTAATATAATCTTCAACAAATTGTAATTATAATTAACCGATCATTCTTAATTTAATTGTTTCATAAACAAAGTTTTAGTAATATAAGATTTTATTTACTAAAACGAATCTTATTTAATCGAATTACAATAGAATTCATATTCTTACTCACATATGTAAATTGTTCAATTTTAAGGAATTAATTAATCTGTATCAATATATGATTAACTAATTTATCTATTAAGGGAATCGTCCTTTAGGTGTGACCTTAAGGGATCAACTGGTCACCACCGTCAAACGACAGTAATGTCAAACTCTAGTCAGCCAATCATTACCGATTAATGTTGATTAGTTGACGTATAAAAATGAATCATCCCTTTATGTATTCTTATTATGAGTTTTAATAATGCGATCGCACTATTGTTGAGGACATATACTCCTACAATCTCCAAATTTTCCGAGACAAGTGTGTGTCACCAATTCTCTTGTCCTATTACTATCTCCCACTCAATGCAAGGTGTCTTGCAGGTCGTCCTTGCAAGTGATCATATCAAGAGTGGTTTCCTCGATCTGGAGTGTAACTGTCTGACCGGAATTATCTATCGTAAATACCTTCCGAGCGTGGCCACGCATTTTTAGTTCACTACTCCTCGAGTGGCCCTAAAATTTTTAAATAACCCTGACAAGGGGATGGACAATTTCTATCGCACTATTCCCTTTGTTTAGCCACAGTTCATCATGACCCAAAAGATGCCCATTTCACCTCATTAACGAAAGTCGTAGAGCATAATTTAAAGTCACTCAGAAATTGTGCCAACTTGGGCGAACAGTCTCTTGTTAAAGAATTGACTCAAAAGAATACTATTGTAGCTCTCGCCACGACCAGGCTATATGAATTACCAGAACTCTATAAGCGGTCACTGCCCGACAAAGTGTCTGTTATAGTCTGTCTACGTGATCGACTAGTCATCTCTTATGACCCTATGACATTTGAACTTGCCATCAATCGACTCACACTCTAGTCACTTAGAGACGTCACCTCGTATGAGTGACTAGGGGCAATTTCTATATTAATCCGGTTCACTTTAATAGGGTTCAATGTTGTCTCAACAACCTATTTGGATATAACAAAGTAATAAATGTGTTTAAGAAACTCAAACGATAAATGTGATTATCACATATGAATAGTCAATACCATGTTACTACTTCGTATCTTATAATCTAAAGTGTATATTTTACACTTATCAAGGTGCAATAAAAGCTTGGTCAATGGACATATTCCATGTATCCATTCAGTCCAACTTTATGAATTGCTATTTTCTTCTATTCAATGTTATTTCTAATGTCATGAACTTTTCTAGGTACATGTCTAGACTTCTTCATAGACTTGGGCTCTTTAACTTGGAAGATGCTCCCACTGTCATCATATAACTTGTGATAAAATACTTGGTGGAAGGGTCTACCTATAGTCCCTTTATGAACCACCTTATCAAAATGTACTCAGACTTCATTTGTAGAATTTGCAATGGTTGATTCTAAAACATCTTTCTAGTCACTTACTCCTGAGTCAATAAAATTAGCCTAGGATTTCGACAAATCCTTATAGGTTTGGAAATTAGAGTTTGTGTAATCCTTCAACACAAAACTTAGTATGTTATCCAAACACAAGAACGGATCCTCATTCCTTCTCAAGAATTTATAATGGATGTTCTTGAAGGCTTTCAAATGACTTTTATTTGAAATAACTTGTTATTGACTCATTATGCTCCAAGGATATGATTCATCATGGCATGTGTATATATTTGCATACATGATCATTCTAATGGCGGAAACATTAGAAATCGATTTTATGTGATCAACAACTCATGGGGTTCAGTGAATGACTTTGAATCTCTCATAGTAATTCCTGTTAGAAATCTATATCTCATTACTTTACATATTCATATATGAAACAATTTATTTAGTCATAAAATTAAATGTTGATCTTATGCATGCAAACATAAATAAATAAAGAGAAGAAATCGTTTTCCTCACATTAAAAATTCGGATCAAAGGGCACAAGTAAGATCTCCTTCTTACTTGTTCTTGAGCTTTCCTTATATGGATGAACAAAGATTCAAAGGTAGAATCTCTCCCAAAGATGAATACCCAAGATAACCCTTTAATAGATTAATATTACTTGATCTAGAATAATAATAATCTTACTAAAATAGACCCAAAATATATATTTTGTACTCTATTATTTCGGTAAATAGAGGAAAGAATTTTGGAGTATTTATCTCTCTAATTTTATGTGATGTAGAGAGGAAATTTTTATTTCTTACTCTAGAAATAATTGTGTGAAGTATGAATGAAAATTAGAGAGGAAAAACTCTCTAAATTGGTCTTAGAAAACCGGTGGGAGGAGGGATTGGGGAGCCAATGCATGGGCTTAATTCTCTAATCAAGAAATAGGCATGCAAGGCTAGGTGTTGGAAGTGTAATCATGTTGTTTCCACTCAATTAATTAAACATAATTTAAACACCATACTCCCTCCAATATTTCGGTCTATATGGATAAAATGGAATCCATTTTATCTTTGTCATTTTGTCAATTTGTCACATGTCACAAGTCATGTAAAATTGTCATGTATTTTTAACGTATTAAAAATCAACGTATTAATAAAATACGTCATGTACAAAATCGACTTAGTAATTCACAATTACTTGTACCAAAACACTTTACCAATTATAAATTACAACATCTTGTATTTATAACAAATTATTCATTCAGTTCAATTGTTTCCGTAAACAATAATTTGATCTAAGCAATAAAACAATTCGATTACTTAGACCGTGTCTAATTTAATCAAATTACAACGAGACACGTAAATATTACTCCCAAAATCATCCGTCAATTTTAAGCAATTTAATTGACTCGTATCGTCATGCGATCAATCAAATATTCAATTAAGAGTGTTACCCTTTAGGTATGACCTAAGGGGATCAACTGATCACCACCGTCGCACGACAGTAATGTCAAACTCTAGTCAGCCAATCATTACCGATATGTGTGGACCAGTTGACTGTAAAAATTAGATCCGACATGTATTCTTAAAATGACACTTAAACATGTGATCATCATGATCGACAGTTGTGATCGCATTATTGTCGGAGGACACATATTCCAACAATCTCCCACTTGTCCTCGACAAGTGTGCGTCACCAATTCTCTTGTCCTATTACTATATCCCACTCAATGCAAGGTGTCTTTCAGGTTGTACTTGCAAGTGATCATATCGAGAGTGGTTTCCTCGATCTGGAGAACAACTGATTGACCGGAATCATCTACCATGGATACCTTCCGAGCGTGGCCACGCATTTCCAGTTCATTACTCCTCGAGTGGCCCTGAGATATGGTTATAACCCTGACTAGGGGTGGACAATTTCTATCGCACTCATTCCCTTCGACTAGCCACAACCATCATAACCCAAAATATGCCCATTTGACCCCATTTACGAAGGTCGTAGTAACATAAATCAAAGTTAATCTGAAACTGTGCCATCTTAGGCGAACAGTCTTTAGTCAAAAGAATCGACTCATTAGAATACTATAGTAGCTCTCGCCACGACCAGGCTATATAAATTTGCTAGAACTCTATAAGCGGTCACTTCCCGACAAAGTGTTCCTAACAGTCTGCCTATGTGATCGACTAGTCATCTGACATGACTCTATGGCACTTGAACTTGCCATCAATCGCATCACACTCTAGTCACTTCGAGACGTCACCTTATACAAGTGACTATGGGCGAATACCATGTTAATCCGGGTTCACTTTAACGGGGTTCAATGTTGTCTCTACAACCCGTTTGGATGTAACAAAGTATAAAAGGAGTTTTTCAGCTTAAAAACTCGAACGACAAATGTGATTATCAGATATGAATAGTCAATACCTGATTACTATTTCATATTCTATAATCTAATTTGATCTTTTATGTAGTTATTAATCTCAATCCAATTGAAATGACATGACTCATCATGTTAAGCCTATGAAAAGGCTTTAGTTAGTAGGTTTTATCAACTTCTTGTACCTAACTCAACCTTCCTACATACTCGTTTTCCTTTGTAATGTATACATTTGCATTACAAAACTTTTTGAGTACGTGTCGAGATCCAATCAAGACATAGGCCCTCTAGCATTAGAATAGCTCCCACTGTTTTCACAGTGTGCGGGACTCATCCTTCTTGCACATCCCATGATTGCAAGTGTACTCAATTTCCATTGTAAATATTTCTCATTGTTCTTTATTGCCTAGAACGATTCTAGAAAATCTATTTCTTAGATAACATAGCCACAATGGTATCTTAACCATCCTAATGTATTGTGATTATGGTTTTGTCGGAAACCATGCGCAATCTCAATTGTCAATTGTCATTTGTGTAACACCCTTACACAAAATTGCATCAAAAACACTTGCATTACATCCTTAATGCTTCTGCAAGCACTCAAGGGTAATCTTCATGGCTTACTTGGTAACTATTACTTAAATTCGATTTGAAACAATTCATCATACTCAAAGTATATGAAGTGTTATACATCATTTCCTATTTAATTGATTCGGCAGCGGAAGCAAATAGAATCAATCAAATATGTTCAATTCGATTGAACTAGTCATGAACCTTATCAACATAATACTTCTTATTTGACATTTATATCATGTAGATTTATCTCCCTAAATCCGGATATTGAAGATGTACTATATATCTCCAAAGTCTTAAATCATTCGCAATGATCAATATGTCATCGACATATAAGACTAATTAAAATTTCCGTAACTCCCACTAAACTCCATGTATAAACACAACTTCTCGACTTATCGAGAAAAGTTTTATAACATGATCAAAACATTGATTCCAACTCATTGATGTCCTACTTAAGACCCTCTCTTAAGTTTCACATTATCTTAGGATTGCAAGAATCTACAAAACTCAAGACATGTATTGAATACATTCCTTCTAATTGAAGAAGTGGGTTTTAGATTCACTTGCTATATGTATATCATCATAACGAAACACCATCCCTAAAAGATCCAAATAGACTTAAGCATTACAACTAGTGCAAGACCCTTTGCCACCAATCAAGCTTTGATATCTAACAATTCACTTGGAATTAATTTCGGATTTTCATGGCTCTAAGCCTTGTATTGAGTTGCGACTTAAACACTCTGATGTAAGTCATATGTTCATTACTTTCCAGAAGTAACTTGAATCAAACAATTTCTTTGTAAGTTGTAAGCTCTTTACTTTCTTAAAAGTAACATGGATTCATCATCTTCAACAAGTGATGAATTTAACCTCCTAGGTTTTGAAGAAACAACGTTTTACACAAAACGTCTCATGTAGCCAAGAAAGACCAGTTTCTTGCGACATAACATTCTTTGTGGCTCTTGAATAATTTCTCCCACTCTGTCTTCTAGAAATAAACTTGTATTTTAGAAAGACAGCTTCAAGAGCCACAATCCCGTTGTACTCGTGATTATAGTAAGGAAAAATGAGTATTTGTTTCTTTTGAAAACTTACAAACATGGTACCCTACCATTTCATATCTCATATGATTCGTTTTAGATTTAGTGGAAAAATATTTTAGAAAAAATGATAAAACTCCATATTGAAGTAACTCAAAGTAACTTGATTGAAGTCCAAACCATATTGAATAGCGTTTGATTTCTTTATCCAACCACACATTATCCCATATTGCGTGCTAAGAGAGATTAATTTGTGATACTATATCACATTTCCTTTGGCTTATATCAAAGTCTTCACTTTGATAATCACATCACGACTAAATCGTGATTCTTTGAACTCATTGAATTTCTTCAAGGATTTCTCTATTTACCTTATTAAGTAAACACATTAGCGTCAACTTAAATCGTTGGTAAAAGAAAATGATCAACCTATTTTGGATCAATGATTCACAACCTCGATCTCCTTTTCAACCAAAAGGCACGAGACATTTTGCTTTGAATACAAGATACGCATATACCATAAGATCTAATGGTTTCAAGAGTACTCGATAACTCTTTGCGTTCATCATTCCAGAATCTAAGGTTTAATCTTAGGTTACCAATTTGAGTCTTGCATCATCTTCATGATATATCATTCTAGTTTTGTTTAGAATATAATCACCTTGATAATAGGCTAGCCATACATCAAATCATGGTGTATAGGGTCACAAAAGTGAAACCTCTTTTGTATCTTAACAAATTTATATTCTTATTTGGAGTTTATGCACTTAATAGTCACAATTAAGTACAACTTTAAACTCAAAAACTAGATTGAGTACACAATGACTCTATCTCTCAACATCATTGTTGCTAGTCGTCATATTCTAATCATCCTATGTATCAAATACAATGATGAAAACCTCCACTGGTTTCTAATATTGACGAAGTAGTACTAGCAAAATTTATGTCAATCAAATAAACATTTAAAGAAGAAGGCCCCATTAGATGTCCCACAACTAACTTGTTGATTATTCAATAATTTGGGGTAGTTTTCTTTCTAGCGTCCAACAATTAAGACAATGGAAACTTTATCGGTCGGGATTGATAGGGTTAGTATCGTTATTCTCAGTAACTTCACTTTTAACATTACCTTGTATCAATTCTATTCTAATTTTACTTCTTTGAACTTCGTCCTTTTCTTAACGGTTTAAGAGAATGCTCCCACTCAATTCAATGAGTCTTTGCTTAGGGAAGCAAAATTGAATTTTATGAAGACTACTCTTCAATTCATTTGTTTAAAACTTTCATTGAAGTGGTTGCGGTATTTTGGTCAATTTTGATTTCTAACAAATCTAGTTACCAAAATGATGTAACGTTTCAAAGTACTTAACTCAATTAAGCATATGAGAAACAATTGTAAGTAGATATGTTAGTCAAGAATCAAAAACCCTTTTGATCACAAATAACTTCCATCTATACTCTTCACAAGAGATCCTTACAATGGATAATTCGAGTTTTTAGAAGAAAATTCATATTTGTCTTTAGTTACGATGTTTTAATGGAGATTTGAATCAAAAATCAAAAATCGTTTTATTAATACTTGTAAATAACAAGTAAAGCATTTACATAGTGACCTCTACCCAACTATGATAAATGATTCCAAGACCCAAATTCATATTAACTTGGGCACGGGGTAGCCGATGAAACCCTTATCAATATAACTCGGTAGATTAACTCTTTAATCGATTCTACTTTTAGAACTCTTGGTCGATAAAATTACTCTAATATTTATCTATAGCCCTGAACACATGCGACTACGGTCACGAATACTTCCGTTGAGGTCAATCCAAATTTCGAATAAATGTGTCCATGATCCAAATTCACATTAACTTGGGCACGGGGTAGCCGATGAAACCCTCATCAACATGAATTCGGTGGATAGACATTTATCACCCACTTCCCCTACGTAACAAGGTTTGTACCCCGGGGTGGCCGAGTGTACTCTCTCGCGAAATAGGTTTTCATGGTTTCTAATTTTTGGTAAGGCTATGTCTCAATTGTTTATTTTTAGCGAGAGGTCATGTCAATTTATTATCTATCACATTTTAAGTGAACTAAAGTGGTGAACTACGATAATTGTAATTGACACGGTCGATAAACTCGATTAAAATGATAATGCATGTTTTAGTTATGGCGATTTAGCGATGCATGCAACATATAAATAAAATGCAAAGCATAAATTAAAATCCTAGTATGGCCTCCCTAAAATAGTAAATCTAATAAACTATTACAAATTCGGAAACCAACTCCTTTGGTCCCTTGAACTTCGGTCTTGGCATGCATTTCAAGGCAACACTTTTCTTTAATGGATCGCCTTCTTGAGTGACACCGTCTTCAAGGAACTCCGGAATAAATAAATTACATAACAAATTACATAATTTCCTATTATACATTTGTAATTAAAAATAAAATAAATCTATTAAATTACAAAACGGTGATACGAGATCACAATAATTTACAATCGAATCGATATTTCCATACATTTCGGGTAATACCAATTAAAACTAAGGCCATACTAAGTAAAATTACATAATTCAAAAATTACATAAATTTAAAATATGACAATCATAGATAAAATTCAGCATTATAATATGTATGAACATGCCCAATTTTATGCTAAATCGCCTTTAAGGAGCCAATATCGTATATTAATCGGTTTTTACGGATTTGCGTGATTTAACCTTTTATAATCACAATAATTACATAAATTCATATTTATGTACAAGTTAATTACCCTAACTAACTTAGGACTCAAAATTAGTCTCCACTAACAAATTGACAATAATTAACTTATATTTCTTATAATTATTCATAAATGGACTCAAAAATACAATATTATGTCATAAACTTCAAATAAATCATAAAAATTTCAAATAAATTCAAAATTTGAAATTTTAAACTCATGAACATTCTGGAAAAATACCATGACACTCATAATGTTCAAAAAACTTAGGTTAAAAAATTTCGAAATTTTACCGAGAAAAACAATGTTGCGGTTTATCGGATTTATCAATTATAATCAGAAAAATATGAGAAAAATTATTTTTCTTAACTTTTAACTTTTAGATCTGAAATATATGATAAAATGCAACATGTGACGTTTTTCCTTAGTCATGAAGTATGTTTTAGCAATTTTCACTAATTAAAGTCACTATTTATATTATTTTTCATCAAAAATTCATAAATCATGCATATAGACTTCATTATAGCCAATTATTTTACACACATCTTGTAAAATTTCATGAGACAACATACTAAATTTATATGACCAGATTCCAAATTTATCTCATATTAACCTATTTTTCCATTTAAATTCGATTTTAACTTGAAAAATCCATATTTCGTGCATAACAACTCATATTATTTTGAAAATTTACTTGTCATCAAATGATAATATATGTGAAAACATATCCAAAAATCAGTGGAAAAAACGAAGTTTAGCTATTTTTAGTCCAAAAATGACATTTTTGATCATAAAATCACATTTTAATGCCATTATTATATAAAATGAACAATAAAATCCCTAAATTAAACCAAAATATCCTAAAACATTTTAGGACCAGAAACTTTAACATGCAAAATAAATTTCGTGATATATCATAATAAACACAAATTTATAAGTTTTATATGTTAATCGTATAACTCGGAAAAACAATAACCGATTTGCATGCAAACAACCTAAGGCTCTTGATACCGCTTGTTAGAAATCTATATCTCATTACTTTACATATTCATATATGAAATAATTTATTTAGTCATAAAATTAAATGTTGATCTTATGCATGCAAACATAAATAAATAAAGAGAAGAAATCGTTTTCCTCACATTAAAAATTCGGATCAAAGGGCACAAGTAAGATCTCCTTCTTACTTGTTCTTGAGCTTTCCTTATATGGATGAAC